>NC_083687.1:45250000-46460000 GCF_033118175.1 Dama dama | reverse complement strand
CACAGAGTCGGACACGACTGAAGTGATTTAGCAGCGGCAGCAGCAAAGAAGACCACAGAAAAAGGAACCGCTTTTCCCCTGTGGCTGATAAACTGGTTATAAAGAGGGATGCAAAAGAACAGCCCCCAAGATAATCTGAGCAAGGACAGCACGGTTAGAATGAGAGCATAGTTTTCCATGGGGATTACCTTGAAGGATACCATTTATCGGGAGATGGCAGTTCTGGTGTGTCGCTGAGCAAACAAGAGCTGAGCCTCCTTACCGAAACAGTCACACAGTTAAACTCCACTATCTTTGGGCCCTGGGGGATTCTTTGGTTGGACTGGAAACTTCTTTGGGGTGATAATGCTCCACTCTGATCATTAACTGATGCTAAGAAATCTCTGTAATCATATTTTAATGTCAGAATTGGGTTTACACAATTTATCTCACTGGTGTCTTCAATGTATCCTTCTTTCCTTGACAAGTGATAGGCTGAGACCAGAAGTCATCTATTTCTTCCTGGAGGTCCGGGTGGATTAGGGAGATGCACTATGTATGTGTCTGTGTGTGTTTGCTTTGAACAAAATGGGTTTGTACTGTGTTCATCACTTTATAACACATTGTTAGTATTAAATAATTACTTTGTGATGAATGCAAAGCCCGATGTGCTGTGGACTCTCCTTGTCATTCTTTCTTCTATGTCATATGCAGTCCAGGGTGTGATCTGGGGAAAGGATGCCACCTTTGCTGGAAAGGGTATTAAGAGCACTTCTTTCCGAGGCTAGGCTGCCCTGGGCAGTCACCCCCACCGAGGCATCATCGTGGTGCTGAACTCCTTGGCTCCCTGGACACCAGGCGCCCCAATGTCCCTCATCATGGCTGTTTGCTCCCAGCAGACCATTTACTTCATTCCTTCTCTCCCTACCTCTTTAGATTATTGGAGTCATGCTTTCTAAATTCTTCTTTCTAAGTTTATAGACCTCAAGTCACCTTTTTTTTCTCCAGGAAAATCTTAGAGGCTCTCATTGGCTTGTGTCTCTTTAATGCTCAGTTATGAACTTAACAACTGTGTCAAGCACGTGACAAAGCCCTCCTTTCTCCTCCCTGGAACCCTCTCTGCCCACTGCCCTGCCTCTCTCTGTCTTTTCCTCTTGGGGGCCTCTGGAAACTATAGTTTCGGTCCTTGTAGCCCGAGGGAGTGTTCCCCTGCAGTCCCTCAGCGAGCCTAGACCGGGCATCATGCCGGGCTGGAGGCTGTCAGGATTCAGAACCCCTGGGCAGTGCACAGGGGATGGTCCTTGGATGTCCCAGTAATTGAAGATTCACAAGTATGAGAGGTTGTCTTCAAAATCACACGCATGAAGCGTGGTGGACTTAGGCACGTGGGAGAGAGGAGACCCTTGGAGAAACATGGGGAACTGTCTGGGGTGCTGGAGAATCCCCTTCTCTACACAGCGGGATTCCCACTCCTTCTGCCATGGGCCCGGGGTCATGGAGACCTTGAGCACCATGGCATAGGGAGCTGAGAAGCAGCCAGCAGGAAGATGTGGCTAAGAGGTCTACGGAAGAGGCCTGACCAGCTAAATGCCTTAGATGCTGAGACATGAGCTGGAGTTTCCAGAAAAATCTGGACCTTGCTTCTGCCACATTTCACTTGGAAAAGTACAAAACACTCAGCTCACCACTTAAGGCAACAAAGGATAGTCTGAATTTCAACCCTGCACCAGCTCTGATCATCTGATGTCCCTAAGACTTCCCTATAGCAACCTTGTGAGCTGCTTCACCTGTCTAGGTCTCAGCTTTCTCATCTGTGAAATGGGGCTTGGAGTAAATGTTCTCTGAATCCTTTTTTCACTGTACAGTTTTCTTCCCCCTCTCCTCCTCCCCCCACCCCTCCTCCTCATCTCATTCTTCACACAGCTGTCTTAGATGCCCTCAGCTGACCGTCTGAAATTCTCTGGGATCTCGGTCAACAGGAGAATTGCCAAAAGCTTGGAGGTCTGCCACCCCCACAAAGAGTGAGAATGTGTGTTGTTTGGAAAGAAACAGAAGAAGAGGGTCATTAAAGCTAATTATGGAAATGACGAGTTAGCAAGATATCCTAAGAGGAGAAAAATCTGGGTCCCATTGCCTGGTGGTGACGAAATCATTCTGGGTTGGAAGCCTAGCTCCCCTAGAGAGGCTATGGGTGGGGGGAGAGTGAGGGCCAGAGAGTGGGCAAGAGCTGGTCATCTTAAACCACAGTTGTATCCCCAAGTGTCTGAAGAACTGGAGACCAGGGCAGAATAATATTTATAAAGCTAGCTGGACAAAGCCCACGATGGCAGCCTCATCCCTCCTAAACTGGTCTATTTCTAGAAATCCTTTCTCCCCAAATGTAAGGAAAGAGAGCTGGTTTTTATTTGTCATCACAGAATTAAAAACAGTGACCACGACTTGCTGGAGTGCCCTGGCTGTCAGTTCACTGCGATCTGGTGGCCGCAGAGGATCCGCAGAGTTCAGCAATCACCCAGCCTTACCGAGGGGACTTTGCTTGAATTCAGAGGAGATACAGACAGTCACAGGAACACAGGGGGAGTGGCTCTGCCGGGCCCCAGAACACATTTCCTTACAGCAGGTCCTCTAACTTCTCTGGGAAAACCTGAGGCCTCAAGAAAGCCCAGTTTAAAAAATCCACTTGTGTAGTTGAACCTTCTTATTCACTCAAAAGGCATTTTTTGAGCACCAAGAAGAATTGATGCTTTTGAACTGTGGTGCTGGAGAAGGCTCTTGAGAGTCCCTGGGACCACAGGGAGATCAAACCAGTCGACCCTAAAGGAAATCAATCAGTCCTGAATATTCACTGGAAGGACTGATGCTGAAGCTAAAGCTCCAAAACTTTGGCCACCTGATGTGAAGAGCTGACTCATTGGAAAATACCCTGATGCTGGGAAAGATTGAGGGCGAGAGCAGAGGGGCTGACAGAAGATGAGATGGTTGGATGGCATCACTGACTCAATGGATATGAGTTTGGGCAAGCTCTGGGAGATAGTGGAGGACAAGGAAGCCTGGCGTGCTGTAGTTCATGGGGTCACAAAGAGTCAGACACGACATTTCGATGGAACAACAATGTGCTATGTTTGATGCTTAAAAGAAAAAGTGAATATGGGAGGTCAACCATCCTTCTTGACTTAACTGTGCTTCCCTATTTGGAGGTTGCTGGAGAGGGTGGGGGCCTCGTGGGGGGAGTGGGGACACGTGGTTTCCACCATCCACCTTGGTGAATCTGTCTTCCGGAGTATGAGAAATCTGAGCCCTCCTTCATGCCCATTCTTGCAGAAGGCCCCCTCCCTCGTCCCCACCGCCGACCCACTCCTAATTGTGGGACAGCCTGCCTGGGTGTCTTCCCATCAGTCCATAACTGCACCGCCTTGTTGGGAACTGTGACGAGTCACTCAGCGTTTGAGGTGAGGGGACGCCTGGTGTGTGCCCGCAGCGCCGCGACAAGAAGTGCTCTTGCGCTCAGCACTCTTGCACCCCTGCGTCCTCAGCACGAAGCTGCTTCTGAGAGCCCAGGAGACGGACTGTTTATTTTTAAAACCGATTTCAGAGATGAGTCAGACTGCTAGCTCTATCCTCATAATGTGCCACATGGAAGGTTGTTTGCAAGAAGGACGCTGGTGTCCCCCACACCCCGACCTGGCAAGAGTTCTGGTCCTGCGCGGGGCCAGAGTGAAAGAAAGAGAGGAATCTAGGAGACCAAGGGCACAGGGTGGTCCGGCTCGTTCCTGGCCTGCATCTCTCTTCTCACTTCCTGGGTCCAGGCTCCCTTCCTCAGCTCTTACAAGGAGGACTGCAACAGCCTCCTCCTGTCCTTCCTTCTCACTATGGCCCAAGTTACTCCACGGTGCCGAAATCTCAACAAAGCCCTAAGTTAGCAGTGATAGCTGTCAGGGGTGGATGAGAGAGATGGAGAGAGAGGGGGGGACAGACAGAAAGAGAGGGAAACAGGATCCCATGATGCTGCCAGACTGCTTATACTATAAAGCTAAGATCGCTGAGCATGGTGGTCAGCGACACCCACGCACAGCAGTGAAGGCTTAGCACAAATGTTTCTTTAGGGAGAGTTAGTCATGCCTTTATCTATGTTTCCACATGTGATGTACACCCTCCTTCATACCAAACATTTCTATGTTTTTTTAAATTTTGATTTATTTATTTTTGGCTGTGCTGAATCTTCATTGCTGTGCATGGGCTTTTTCTCTACTTGTGGTGCACAGGCCTCTCATTGCAATAGCTTCTTATGTTGCGGAACATGAGCTGTAGCCTGCTCGGGCTTCAGCACTTTTGGCTCCTGGCCTGGAGAGCACAGTCTCAGTAGCTGTGGAACACGCCTTAGTTGCTCTGGGGCATGTAGGATCTTTCCAGACCAGAGCCCGAACCCATGTCTCCTGCATTGGCAGGCGGATATTTTAGCACTGAACCACCAGGGAAGCCCCAAACATTTTTATTCTAATTATCTATTTCTGTGATCATCCTGACTTCCTTAGTGGCTCAGATAGTAAAGAATCTGCTGCAGTTCAGGAGACCCAAGTTTGATCCCTGGGTTGGGAAGATCCCCTGGAGAAGGAAATGGTTACCACTTCAGTATTTTTGCTGGAGACTTCCATGGATAGAGAAGCCTGGGGGGCTACAGTCCACAGGGTTGCGAAGAGTCAGACGTGGCTTAGTGACGGAACAGCAGCAACATATACATGTGTGTGTGTGTGTGTGTGTGTGTGTGTGTGTGTGTGTGTGTGCACGCGCATGGGCACATATGAGCATGAGCGTGTGCACGCACGCAGTGTGCCTTCACCGCCTGGGAATGCCTTTTCTTTGAGATATTATCGCCTGGTTTCTTGTAGGGCCCTTTCTCTATTTTGGTTGGGTAAGCTTCATTTTTCCCTCTTTTCTTGGCTTTATTTTTCCCCATATGGAAAGTTTCCCCAGCCCTTTATAAACGGGATCATTGGCAGTGAATATTTTTCCTGACCTCTCTGAACCCATGGTTGGTAGAAAGGATTCTAAGTCCTAATAGCAAATATTTTTAAAGAAGTATGAACTCTTGAACATCATATAGCTTCTTTCAACCCATTCTCCTTGCACACAACTATGTATCTAATGGAAAGAAATGAAAACCTGTATTTTTGCTCACAGAGGACAATAGACGAAATGAAGATACAGCTAGTCGTGTATGTGTTTTTTTTTTCCCTCCCCAGACTGTTTTTCATTAGAAGAGAGGTATGTGAAGGAGTGGAGGTTGAAGACTGAATTGTGAGCCCAAAATCTTCCTATGTGACTGGAACTCTCTACGAGGACAGGGCTAAGATGGGTGGTTTCCTTTGATCGGTGCCTGAAACTGACATCCTAGACCTCAATTTAGTGCTTGTTCATAGAAAAACAGCCTGTGGGTTTGAATAAGAGCCCAGAGGAGCAGTGGAGTGACAGATGCAGCATCCAGAGAGTTAGGGAGGAGAAGAGGCCGAAGCATCTCCTGGAAACAGGCCAACCTTCTGCAGCAAACTGCTTTATAGCTCACCCCTCGGCCTTTATTAGACTCATGATGTAGTTACTGTGATCCGGGACCTTTTCATGGAGTTGCCCCTCCCTAGGAAGTGACGGTTCAGAGCTGTGTGGGGAAGTCAGGGGCTAGAAGAACAGAGTAACAAGTTGTAGCTCTGATAATCAGCTGCCAGCCTGGCTCAGGAGGAATCACCAGACTCTGACTGGCAACTCTGTCTCCCAAACTTTGGCCACACCCTCTCCTCCAGAACTAAGGTCCTGGGTGCAGCTCTGACTCAAGGAACAAGTGATGGGGTGGCTGCCCGTCAAAGGTGGAAAGCATGTTAATGCGAAGGTAACAGTACATGTTGAAGGGCTGAAGTAGGCAGTTCTTCATCAATCTTTTCTATACGTGCAAATATTCTACTTTTACTTATACTATGATTTTACAGAGTTTAAGGCATTTATCAAAATTTTAAAATAAATATCTGTTAAGTCCTTAACACTGTTGAATGATTGTGAAGTGGCGTGAATATAACAGGGGAGTTGGACTATCTCTTCCCCAACTGCACAGGAGTGTTATACGATTGTTGTTCGGCAGGAAAATACTGCTGGAGTCTGTTTTTCAATCTGTGCATGTGTCCTCAGTCACTCAGCCGTGTCTGCCTCTTTGGGACCCGGTGGACTGTAGCCCACCGGGCTCCTCTGTCCATGGGATTTCCCCGGGGCAAGAATCGTGGAGTGAGTTGTCATTTTCCCCTCCATTCCCAGTCTGTTCAAGGGGTTAATAATAGCTCCTACTTTGTAAGATTCCATGAGTGATAGCTCATTGGTACAAATCAGAGATCTCTCTAAGGGCTTGTTTTTGCTCTGACCAGAACTTCAGTAGTAACAGTAAGGGTGCCGGGGCTTTCCTGGTGGCTCAGTGGTAAAGAATCCACCCACCAAGGCAGGAGACAAGGGCGATGCAGGTTGGATCAGGAAATGGCAAGCCACTCCAGTGTTCTTGCCTAGGAAATCCCATGGACAGAGAAGTCTACAGTCCAGGGGGTCGCAAAGAGTCAGGACTGAGTAACTGATCACACATGTCAAAGGGAGCTGCAACAGAAGGGGAAAGTTGGTCTTAAAACCGGTGAAAAAAACAAGGAATGAGAGCCCGGAGCTGGGGTCCTTCTCACCTTTGTCCATTTATGCAAACGTGTGTTTGTATTCAGTTCATGCGACTCGGAGATGGACTCAACTGAAAACAGCTGCTGCTTGTCCTGCCTGGTGAGAGGAATTGGCTTTAGTGGTTTTTGACTTTGGGAATCTACATGTGAATGAAACCCGCTGTCCTGGAGGCTCATCAAGTCTTTACCCCTCCAGGCTCTTTCCAATTACTCAGTGCAAGAATACAGCAGGAGAAAACGGACATGCATTCTGTTAGCACAGGGAGACTGATGCCATCTTAAGCTCTATTTGTCGGTTCGTAATATTCTCCTAAAAATCCCTGTGCCCAGAGTCAAATTATGGTTTCCTTTGCTATCATCCGTCTTGAGAGAACAGCTGAAGGTTGTGACTGGATGAAACCTTTTAAATCAAACCACTCCCCCATTTACAAATGAGGAAACCAAGGCCTGGAGAGGTTAAGCCTTAGGTCACCGAGCTAATTAGTGGGCCTTGAGAGAAAATGAAGCTTTGCCGTTTCTATTTAGGAGGGTCCTGGTGGCTCCACTCTGTGTTATAACTGCCTTTGTGTAGTGATACCAAAACTTTTTAGTAGAAAAGGGGATTCTTTGAAATGTGAAGCCAGTGCTTTCCCTGCCAAGATACTTAACAACAGCAATGAGCTAGGACATCTGTCTGTCATGGGGAATTTGGGAGGCAAATACTTTTACAGAACCTAAGTGTTCAAACAAACATGAGGAGCAAATATGGTCTCAATTCCAGCTGAGCCGTTAAAACTTGGACAGGGGAGCAACAGAGAATGCAAATAGAAGGTGGATAGGAAATACAGAGTCCAGGCTTCTTGTATGAATTATATGAAAAACGAAATTAATGCAGGTTTGAGTTTTCTTTAAACAATATGACTGCATTAAAAGACTCCTCAATGGTTTCTAGGAAAGCATTTGAATTTATAAGTTTCCCCTCTGGAATGTAAGTCTCTGGTTAAAACTTGGCAGGACTGGCTGTGTGCTTAGGGGTTTGGGCAACCTGAGCCGGGGAGAACTTTGTTCCTGCCCTGCAGGACTGGGGTGGCTTAGAATTGTCAGGGCTGTGAGTTTAGACGTACAGCCTCTTCAATAGAGTCAAGCCAGGACTTGATTAGGCACGCAGGAGCGGGGCAGGGAGAGGTCATGGATGGGGAAAACGCAGTATGGGAGAACCAAGAGCAAGGGCCAGACTACTGGACGGAAGTGAGACAAAGTAATTGGGTGAGGTGGGAGCTGCCATTGAGGGAGGCACCCAGGCCTAGATTTGCTCCTGGTAGGGGAAGGCCACGTGGGAGCAGGTAAATGGGAGGTCTTGACTTTGAACCTTCAAGTTCTTTTTTTTAAAAAAAATGATATTTACTTATCTATTTGTATTGTGATAAAAGTCACATAATGTTAAACATGTTATTTTAACCACACTTCACTATACGGTTGAATGGCCCTAAGTACATTGACATTGTTAGTGAACTCTCACCATCATCCATCTCCTGAATTTTTCACCTTCCTAAACTGAAACTCAAAGAAGCTTGCTCCTTGGAAAAAGAGCTATGACCAACGTAGACAGCATATTAAAAAGCAGAGACACTAGTTTGCCAACAAAGGTCTGTGTAGTCAGCGCTATGGTTTTTCCAGTAGTCATGTATGGATGTGAGAGTTGGACTATAAAGAAAGCTGAGGGTGGAAGAATTGATGCTTTTGAACTGTGAAGTTGGAGAAGACTCTTGAGAGTCCCTTGGACTGCAAGGAGATCCAACGAGTCCATCCTAAAGGAAATCAGTCCTGGGTGTTCATTGGAAGGACTGATGTTGAAGCTGAAACTCCAATACTTTGGCCACATGATGCGAAGAACTGACTCATTGGAAAAGACCCTGATGCTGGGAAAGATTGAAGGTGGGAGGAGAAGGAGACGACAGAGGATGAGATGGTTGGATGGCATCACCGACTCGATGGACCTGAATTTGAGCAAGCTCTGGGAGTTGGCGATGGACAGGGAGGCCTGGCGTGCTGCAGTCCATGGGGTTGCAAAGAATCTCAGACATGACTGAGCCACTGAACCGAACTGAACTGAAAACTGAAACTAGGGCTTCCCATGTGGCTCAGTGGTAAAGAATCTGCCTGCCAATGCAGGAGACGCAGGTTCCATCCCTGGGTTGGGAAAATTCCCTAGGGAAGGAAATGGCAACCGGATCCAGTATTTGTGCTGGGAAATCCCAGGGACAGAGGAGCCTCATGGGCTACAGTCCATCAGTTTGCAAAGAGTTGGACACGACTTAGTGACTAAACAACAGCATACTGAAACTGTTCCCATTGAACACTAAATCCCCATCCCCCACCTCTGGCCCCTGAAATTGACCAGTGCACTTTCTGACTCTAAGAATTTGACTATTCTAGATATCTTGTATGTATGTGTGCTAAGTTGCTTCACTTGTGTCCCACTCCTTGCGACCCCTGGAGCCCAGCAGACTGCTCTGTCCTTGGGATTCTTTAGGCAAGAATACTGGAGTGGATTGCCAGGACCTCCTCTGGGGGACCTTCCCACCCCAGAGATCAAACCTGCATCTCTTATGTCTCCTGCATTGGCAGGCAGTTTCTCTACCACTAGCGCCACTCGGGAAGCCCAGATATCTCATATAAGTGAAATCAAACAGTATTTGTTTTCAAGTGCTTTTGAGGTGAGAGGTGGGATAAGGAGGTGGGTTCCTTGACACTCCCCCTACACTTACCCATGAGCTCAAGGTGGGCCAGATGTGCTAGGTCACACCCGGACAAGTGGAAATGGAAGCCCTTGGGGTAACTAACGTTATTCGAATTGGAGGGAAGCCTGTTGTACTGCAGTCCATGAGGGTCACGTAGAGTGGGGCACAACTTAGCTACTAAATACCAACAACAACCATAAATATTGACACAGACCTGATTCCCCCCTTCTTTTAAGGGAAAAGCTATGCTCTTATGGAAAAATGGGTGCAATTCTTCACTGTCTCTTTTGAAATACTCCTGCCTAGATATAGGAGGATCTTCTCTCCCTAAAGCAAATGACACTCTTAACGCACCCCCCGCCTCCAACCCCCGCTGACCAGGAATACATGATCGCCTACAGGACTGACTTGAGGATCCTCCTGAAAAACTAGCTTTTCCTCAGACCAGGGTGACAGTTACTGGAATCTCAACATTAGAGATCCTTTCTTTAGCGTTGACTGTAACGCTGACAGGGCAGCTTGCCTTTAAAATGTGAAACACTGCTGGGGCAAATGAAGGAGGAAGCAGACAGAACCAGCTCCCTCTTGAAAGCAGGACTCGGTCCTGGGCTGGACTGTGGACTCTGAGCTCTATGCCCAGTATCTATGGAAATGACACACCAACTGGAAAACCACTGGCAGGAAGAGCCCCAGGGCTTGTACCTAGAATCTCCATAGCCTAAAAGAATGCCCTAATTATCTGTGTAACTGAATAGAGTCATACATTCTATTATGCTTATTGGGGTATGGCCACAGGCCTATTGATAATTGTCCACTGTCAACTACCTAGGCTTAAGGCATATGAATCATGGGTTAACTTTGATTGTATCTTTCTTTTCCTTTGTTCAGACTAGTTTCAGGGAGTTTGGGGAGGTGGGTTCAGGCATGTACACTTGGGGTATATAAGATTTTCACAAAAACTGGTCGGGGTCCTTGGCTAAGAGGAGACTCTGCCTTGGGCCTGCTGGTGTAATAAACTGCACTCCACTATCTGCGTTGTCCTTCTGAGTGAGTTTGTTTCCTGGAACACGTGGCTACAACCTAAACACTGCACGTGGCTTCAGTGTGAATTAACTCAGCAATTCAGGGTCCTGTGTCAGCTCTGAGTGAGGACGGGCGGGGAAGGAAAGCTGAGAGGTAAAAGCAAGGGCCACCTGTTAGGAGGGGAGAAGAAACCCAAGATGAGCCCTGCTTATTACAGAGAGCTTCCCGGGTGGCTCAGTGGGAAAGGATCCGCCTGCTGATGCAGGAGGTATAGGTTCTGTCCCCTCGTGGGCAAGATCCCCTGGAGAAGGGAGTGGCAACCCACTCCAGTATTCTTGCCTGGGAAATCCTAAGGACAGAGGAACCTGGTAGGCTACAGCCCATGGGGACACAAAGAGTCGGACACGACTTAGCGACTAAACAACAACATTGCTGAGGGCAGTCCTGGAAAACACTGTTTCTTGTCTGCTTCTGATAAAACACAGAAGATGTGAGCAGGCTTGGTGCCAGGAATTAATAGTATCCTACGTGTCCAGGGCAAGGCACAGAAGACTAAAGCCTCTCCTCGCTGTGGGTTGTGCTTTCCTTAACAGAATCACAGTCTATTTACACAGTGATCTGCACTTCTGGTGTGCGTCCATGATTGATACTTCACTTCCTCTTCCGAGTACTGTGACAGCAGACTATAGGGAAGATGGAACTTGGGGACCCAGGGAGGTTAGCTGGTTTTCTTGCTGTCATAATGTCAGAGGTGATCTATGGAAAAGCCTCAGTGGATTCCTGGAAAACTAGAGGAAGAAGCTGGTGATGACGGTGGTGAGTGGGGGTAGGGCTAGGGTTTGTAAACACTCTGAAAAGGAATTGAAAGTTTATGTTTTGCAGAACTTCCCTGGGGTCTAGTGGTTAAGGATCTGCTTGCCAGTGCAGGGGACGTGAGCTGGATCCCTGGTCCGTGGTCATAGTAGTGTTGGTCGCTCAGACGTGTCCGACTCTTCGAGACCCCATGGACTGTGGCCCGCCAGGTTCCTCTGTCCATGGGATTCTCCAGGCAAGAGTTTTGGAGTGGATTGCCACTTCCCTGGTCTGGAAAGATCTCAAATGCCGTGGGGGCAACTAAGCCCATACGCCAGAACTACTGAGCCCAAATGTTTCCCGCCCATGCTCCACGACAAGAGAAACCCTTGCTCGCCACAACTGAGAAAGCCCTGTGCGGCAACAAAGACCTAGCGCAGCCAAAGAGAGATAAGTAATTGTTTAAAATTTTCTTAAAAAATATTTTTTGCACATGCATATGTGCACTTTTATTGAAGAGATTTTCACTACATTCTCAGAGTAGTCCTTGAACCACAAAACTAAGACCTTTAGGCTTTGCAATGTGTCACTGGAGTGGTATGGGAAAAAAAAAAAACACCTCACCAAACACAACCCTTCCTGGAAGAGATTAGGGGTCCATAAGTGAAGTAGGGAGTCCAGGCTGGGAGTGGTTGTCCCTCTGCTTCCAACATTGCTTAAATGACCCTTCTTCGGGCAGCAGACAATGTGGCTAGGAAGACATCCATCTTCCATCTTCATTACTTATTCAGAAAACCCTCCAAAAGCACACAGGTACTGATCCTAGAGCATTTGTTCATATGTAACAGAGGTTCAGTCTATAAAATGTGAGTTTTTTAGGCTTGTTAGGATGCCTATAAGTTTCTTTGAAATGGTGATGGTGGTTTAGTCACAAAGTCGTGTCCGACTCTCTGTGACCTCATGGACTGGGGCCCACCAGGCTCTTCTGTCTATGGGATTTTCCAGGCAAGAATACTGGAGTGGGTTGGCATTTCCTCCTCCAGGGGATCTTTCACACCCAGGGATTGAATTTGCATCTCCTGTATTTGGCAGGCGGATTCTTCACTGCTGAGTCACCAGGGAAGCCCCTCTTTAGAAATACTCAGGTATAATGAGAGTGATGCTCTGTATGTGTTACTTTAGGTCAATCTCAGATGCTAATTAAGAAGGCCTCGTTAGGAGGTGGCCAGCCAGGGTTATATCAGAAAGGCCATTCACATCTTTTATAAGATCTCCTCGTTCAGTTACATTGCTTTGCTAATTCATATAATTATCAACAATGGATTTTTATTGATGAAACTAGAGTCTTGTTAATTACTTCTCATTATGAATTTAAAGGGACTCAAGATGCGTAAACTAGAGCTCAGAGGTGCTCCTTCTCTGTGAATGAACATGACCTTAAGATTCAACTCAACAATGGACCCATTTCCCACCTTAACTTGATCCCTATTTGGTCCTACATCCCATCATTGGTTTGAGGGATGAAATGGTGTCAATTACAATGTTTTGACTCTTACCTAGGAATTTTGTTGTATCTGCCGTGTGCAAATGAGTTACAGGACATGTTTGGGACACCTAAAGGAACAGACAGCTGGGACTTGGTCAAGTTTAGGAACCCAGTTGATGAATTGTTCTAAGCCTGTTTTGTTAATGAATGTTTATCAGATAGGTTTCTGTGTATGAAAATTTGAACTGAGACTTGCTCTCATTATGACTTGCTAATGAGGTTGCAGAGGAAAGTTAACTATTTTCCATTCGAATGTTTTTGAAAGCTACTAAGATTTACTAAACCAAACCAAAACCAAACCCAAACCAAACCGCAAAAGTTGTCCATGACCAAGGTGAATTAAGTTATTTTCAATAATTCTATTTGTCAGGCTTCTCTTGTGGCTCAGCTGGTAAGGAATCCACCTGGAATGCGGGAGACCTGGGTTTGAGCCCCGGTTTGGGAAGATCCCCTGGAGAGGGAAATGGCAACCCACTCCAGTATTCTTGCCTGGAGAATCCCATGGATGGAGGAGCCTGGCGGGCTATAGTCCCCGGGGCCACATAGAGTCAGACACGACTGAGCGCAGCCCAGAACAGCACAGCACACGTGAATATACAGGTTTTTGTGTGGATATGTTTTCATTCCTCTTGGGTGTATACCGGCAAGTGGAGCTGCTGAATCATACGGTAACTGTATGTTCAACTGTATAAGGAACTACCAGATTGTCTTCCAAAGTCTCACCATTTAACATCCCCATTAGCAATGTCTGAAGCTTCCAAGTTCTCCACATTCTCACCAATGACGATTATCTGTCACCTTTATTAGAAGTATCTTAGCAAAGGTGCTTCCCGGTGGCTCAGCAGTAAAGAAAATCTGCCTGCAGTGCAGGAGACTCGCAGGAGATGCAAGTTTGATCCCTGGGTTGGGAAAATCCTCTGGTGTAGGAAATGACAACTAGCTTCAGTATTCTTGGGCTTCCCTAGTAGCTCAGATGGTGAAAAATCTGACTGCAGTGCTAGAGACCCAGGTTTGATCTCTGAGTTGGGAAGATCCCCTAGAGAAGGGAATTCCAGGAGTCTTGCATGGACTATTCCATGGACAGAGGAACCTGGAGGACTACAGTCCCTGGGGTCATGAAAAGTCAGACAGGACTGAGCCGCAAACACACACTTTTGAGCGGATGTGCAGTGGGTTTGATTTGTGTTTCTCTGATAACTAGCAATATTAAGCAACTTTCATGTGCGTGGTGGCCTTTTGTGTATCTTCTTTGGAGAAATGTCTATTCAAATTTTTTCCTACTTTTAACCATGTGATTTGCCTTGAGTCATAACAGCTCTTTAAATATTCTAGATCCAAATTCCTTATCAGGTATATGAGGTACGAATTTTTTCTCCCATTCTGTGGGTTGTCTTTTCACTCTCTTGATGATGTCATTAAGGAACATTAAGTTTTAAAATGTTATAACTTCATAGGCTTTTAAATGTGAATTGCATTTTCTCTATATTTGGGTCATTTACATATAGACCTTATTAAATGTGTGTGTGTGTGTGTGTGTGTGTGTTCAAGCCTGTCAGTTGTATCCGACTCTTTGCAGCCCCGTAGACTGTAGCCGGGCTCCTCTGTCCCTGGGACTCCCCCGACAAGAATACTGGAATGGGTTGCCACTTACACCTCCAGGAGGATCCTCCAGACCCAGGGATTGAACCCTCGGCTCTTGCATTGGCAAGTGGGTTCTTTTCCACTGAGCCACCTGCAAAACCCAAGACCTTATTATACACGTGATAATTAAATATTTGCCAAAGACCATATGGTGTATTGGTCTATATGAGTCAGGTTCAAAGATGTAAAGGACAATAGTTTTTTTTTTTTTCTTTTTTAAATTTGGCTGCATTGAGCAGCTTGTAAAATCTTAGTTCCCTGACCAGGGATCAACCAGAGCCTTAGCAGTGAAAGCAAGGAGTCCAAAAGACTGGACCACCAGGGAATCCCCTAAAAGACAATAAAATTGATAGATGCTTTAATATTATAGGGAAAGAAAAAAGTAGGGTGCAGTGCCTGAAGACATGTCATGGAGAAGGGCCCTTGCAATCTTGTACAACTAGGAATCACTCCAGCTGCCTCGTATCAAAGGTCACCTAATTAGCATCATCGTGAGAAGAAGTAATATCCTTAGGGAACAGAACTCACGTAGAAGAGGACACTCACAGGAGACTGTAGTTTATAATTTTCTGCATTCTCCTGTTTAGAATGCTCAGAGCCTGGTGAGCAGTAACTGTTTATTACTGAAGCCAGGTATGCTTGCTCTTGCTCAGTCCAGTTACTTTACTCTATAACATGGGCTTTTTGATAGACGTATGTGTATTTCTGCATAGGTGAGCACTTTTATTACACTAGTGGATGAAGCCAGAGTTCCAAGTTGTTGTTATAGCATGAATAGAATGAAGTTGTTTTTTTTCTCCGTCTTGTTATTTTTCTTGTCTTTCTCCCTCCACTTCCCCCAATCCTGTCACTTCCCGTCTAAACACAGGAATATACTAATCAGGGAAACATGCACTGCTGTTTAGTGAAGGGGTCAAATCCATTTGGATGGAATTCCAGGCTCAACTCGCTAACAATGGCAGGAAACCGGGTCCTTGAGCTGGCTGCGGGAGGAGCTGCTGAGCGACAGATTGTTGAAAGAGCCGGCCCTGGGGTATGCTCCTTTGGTTTGCTTAGTGTTTGGAATGCTGTGATTGTTCCAGACACAATGAGGGATCTGTCTGTCCACACAGGAGAAGTTGTAATTATAGGAACAGAAGCTATGCTACTGCCCCTAATTGCAGATGGTCTGTACACAAGTCGGCTAACTTATCTTCTGGACTGTGTAGCGACAGATGGGACTTTTAAATTAATAATTGGGGTGATTAGGGGAGAAGACCTTGTATCTTACGTCCACTTCATCTTCTTGCAGGTCTTGCCAGGATCCCTTCTGACTACCTGTCTTGTTGACTTAGGCCAGTATGTGACCTTGTCTCTGCTGAGAAGACAGGGTGTTGAAAGTCTGTCTGTCTTTGGTATCCTAAAACCTTGATTGGGTGTGACTATAACGTCCCATAGAGAGGTCTCCTGGTGTGTATCACTTAGGAACCGTCTCCTAATTAGCGAAGAAGGCTGAAATCTAGCCTGACGCCATATTCTGGAAAACAACTCCAACAGATGAGAGTTCGGAGCCAAACATAATCATCAAGAGGATTTTATTTTTATTGTGAACTAGAATCTTTGTCTCTTTATCTATTATTATACAATATAAGAGGAGTGGATTGGAAAGTAGCATAAGGAAACGTCTGCTCCATGAGCTTATATTCTCATGGGGACCAAATGTCCAAGAGTAAGGCAGGGGATTGTACCATGATGGTTATGAATGCTTCGTGGCCTATAGATAAGAGCAATGAAGAACGTTTCAAGAAAAAGCCAAGAACCTTCTCTCACAGATCAATGCTCAGAATTGCGATGCAGATCAGAACTAAACCAGTCACTGTTCAGGCAGATAGTCTGATTCTTAGACCAATCAGTCACACTTCAGGAGATGGAGGAAAGGACATCTTTCCTCCACACGAGTAAGGGGAGTTGTGGACCCCCGAATAAAATCCAGGCTTTGTTTGCAAGGACTGACGTGTCAGGGAGCCCACTCTGGCTGTGGGGGAGAGTGGGGTTGGGCGGCAGCTGAAGGCAGGGAGACAGAGAGGATGTTCTCAGGTATTTGGGGAGAAGTGATGACAGTTACCAAGGAGAAGAGGGGAAAGTGCTGGGAGCTGCGAGGAAGAAATTAGAGCAGTGATTCCTAAATGTTTTGGGGGAAATGAAGCCTTTTGAGAATCCAATGTAAGCACTTCTGTATTAAATGTCAAACTCGCTCATTTGTTCCATTTTAGCATCAGTGTGACCTCAGTGACAGGGAAGCTGGGCTGGCAACCCCTTTGTATGGGCCTTAGTCTTTGGTTCGGATAGAAACCAGTGAATTCTCACCACATCAAGGGGGTTGGAGAGATAGAGTGAGAAGCAGCATTTATCAAAGACTGACTAGTTTTATCATGCTCTGAGGACCCCCCCACCCCCAACCCCCACCCAAGCAGATGGGAAAACTGAGATGTTATATACGATCTTCAATGTCCTACGCTGAAAAATGGCAGCTCTAAAGTTTGAACTTGAGGTTGCCTTGTTCGGAATGCCCATCAGCTGCCCACTGGAGCTGCCATATTTGGTCCAAGTGTGAATTATGATGATTCCCAGCTTTTTTCTTTCCTGAAATTCTTTGGTGGCCCCTGTTTGTACAACTGAAGGAGACACTCACTACCTCATTCCTGACAGTTTTGCGAGCTGACAGCAGAACATTCAAAGAATGGCGTCAAGTGACTTTCCTCAAGGTCATTTCCTGTCCATGAACTCTACAAGGATCACATTCCTTAAGGATGTGTAGGGGTTGAAAACAGCCCCTACTCTGTTAGGCGAGAGGCGCCTGGGCCAGCTGTACGAGGCAGATGAGTGTGTGTGTGTGCCTGTGTGTGTCTACATCCTCGGTGACATGCTTTGCCTGTGAGCACACCCCCTCCCCGACACTTGGCTAAAAACAAACCAGGTCTGCTAGGCTGCCTGACTCACGCCTGAACTGGAGTCTACACCCTGAGTCAATAATTCTCATTTTAAAGGCAAATGTTGAGTTCAACAGCTACTGAGATTACACTGCCTGGGGCGGCTCTCTGTCTTAATTTGACTTACTAGAAACAGCACCACCTTAGGTTCTTGAAGCAGGACTTTATGCAATATAGTCACGCTATCCTGAAGAGTGTTTATGAGGCTTGAGACAAAGTGTCAAAGGTACCTGGGCCGCAGTTGGTGCCTGAAAACATGGACATCAGTGTTCACTTTGTTGCATACTTTCTGCCTAACTGGGACGGGGTTTTCTCCCTTCCCCTTTTATTTTACATTAAGAGCTTTATTTATTTATTTGAAGGAGAAAGATATTCAGTCTAAGTGATGCACATCATATATACTCCAGAGTGGCTTTTGCCGCCTCTCCCACCACTTCTGCATTTTGCATCACCAAAAAAGAGGACACTGGTTAGAATCAGGGTGATGGAGAGGGAGAAGCAGCAAGCACGGGAGGTCCTGCACCCACCTTTGGCTCTTCTCTAACTTGATAAGGCCTGTGGAGAAGTCGCCTAAACTCTTGGGACCTCCATTTGTTTGTCTGTAAAAAGATAAAGTGTTAGTCGTCAGTTGTGTCCAACTCTTTGGGACCCCATGGACCGTAGCCCTCCAGGCTCCTCCATCCCTGGAACTCTCTAGGCATGGATACTGGAGTGGTTGCCGTTTCCTTTACCAGGCCATCTTCCTGACTGACCCAGGTATCGAACCCAGGTCTCCTGAATTGCAGGCAGATTCTTCACCGTCTGAGCCACAAGGGAAGCCAGAGGGTCGAACTAAAAGATCAGAAACTTCAGGCTCTTGCTGGGCTGTTTCTGGGGGCTGTTCTCTCTCAAGGGTTGACTTCCATTCCTCTAGACATTTTTCTCTACTGGCTGATACTTAGGATCTCATTTGCTATGGCTGGGCATACTAACTAACGT
The DNA here is from genome assembly GCF_033118175.1 of Dama dama. Lineage (NCBI taxonomy): Eukaryota > Metazoa > Chordata > Mammalia > Artiodactyla > Cervidae > Dama > Dama dama. The sequence continues at coordinate 46,441,660 of NC_083687.1, read as the reverse complement.
CTTTGCCATGAATGTTCCTCCGGAGTATCGGGCAGACAGGGCATGTTTCTGCTAATCAACCTACACATTTCCAGGAAAATTTCCCCCCTGTAATTCACAAACATGGCTTGTGCATATGGAGATTTTAAAACACAGTCGATTTATAAAGGGGTGAATTTCCCTGAAACATAATTTGCGTTAATTATGTCAGCTAGTTAAAACTGGTAACCTGCCATGAGTTTGTTAAGACATTAAATATCACTCTTCTTGTTTTTCTTATATTCAGACATGAATGGTAGGTTAAGAAGTACATTTCCAGTTCATAAAACATCACAGGGATTCATTGGGTCTATTTATGTTTTATTCGAGGGTGTGGAACATAAACCTTTTCTCCAAGTGAGAACTGACTGATGGGGTGAGAATGCTTGGGCCAGGCATTCTTATCAGAAACATTCTCAAACCTTCTCAGAATCCTAGGATGCTAGAGTTTGGAAGGGACCTGAAGAATTTCTGGGCAATTCCTTTTCTTTCTCTCATTTGTCCTTCTTTTAGGTCAAACATGAGGTGCATAAAATTTATTACTTTAAAGAAAGTTTTCACTTAGTGGAAGACACCTCTGCAGGAACACAAATTGCCCCAAGTGGTGGGGTATGTCAGATGGGTATTTTTTCAGTAAGAAACGTAAATTCCTTGTATTCTTAGAAATGTACCAAATAAGCCGTATCAAGGTTTTTCATATCTATTTCATTTGAGAGACGTATTTTTTAATACATTCTGTGAATGCTCAGAAGTCAGTGTGGATTTTGCCAGCAGGTGGCACCAAACGTTTTCCCAAGAAAAATAATGTTGTGGAGGAAGCCCTTCTTTGCATCCTCCCTGCTAGTAAAAAAAAAAAAAAAAAAAAAAAAGGGCTTTTAAGTGAGCGCTGTGGTTCATTCACCCAAATTCAGGAAACATGTGCCTTTCTTATTTGATAGCTCTTTGGCAGTACACTGCTGTAGTTCAGGGTGAGTTATTTCCTTGAAGTTTGTTAAAAGGGAAGTATGGCAAAATAAAAGACTTGAAACAAAGGTTTATTAGAGTTCTGCCGACCAGTTATAGTCCAGTCTCTCAGCCTACAAACCCTTCCATCAGCCCCTTCTAGGACTGCAAGTACTCAGGATGCCGAAACAAAGAGCAGTGAGATGCTTCAATTTTCCCTTTTTATCACAATCTTATTTATTTATTTATTTTTTCAGACTCCTAAACCAGCTTTTATGGTCTGGCTAAAAGTTTGCTCTTGTGGGGCTGATTGTCTGGTGGAAGAACCAGGTACAAATCAAGTCACCTACATGAATGTATAGAGCCCAGCTGAGGCAAGTGTTCTGAAGGAAAGGAACACGATCACAAGATACTGTTGAAGCAAGGAGGCTGACCTAGATTCGGGGCAGTCCAGGTTTCTTAGGGAAGGGACCCTGCCTGGAGCTGAGTTATGAAGGATGAGGTGGAATTAGTTAGATGAAAGGGTGGGAGGAGCTGAGAGGAATGTTCAGACCAGAGAGTAGTGACTTCAAAGACTCTGGGATGGGAGGGGGAAGGGAGACTTTGAGACGCAGAGCTGCAGGTGAGGAAGGAACTCAGCGATGGAAAGGGAGAATGGATGCTATTACATGAGTGGAAAACTCATCATGATTTTTGCACTCTTTTCTATTTCTATTATATTTTCCCTCCATAAAAAAAAAAAAAAAAGATCAAAACACACTGTCCAAAATTCAATTGCTACCTGATCCCCACTAGTCCTCTGCTTTCATAATGAAGTCAATGTCCAAATATTTCTGAAAAGTTTGGGCATTTTCCTTTCCCTGATGTGTTGTGCTGTGCTTACTCATTCAGTTGTGTCCGACTCTTTGCAACACTATGGACTGTAGCCCGCCAGGCTCCTCTGTCCGTGGGGATTCTCCAGGCAAGAATACTAGAGTAGGTTGCCATGCCCTCCTCCAGGGGATATTCCCAACCCACGGATCGAACCCAGGTCTCCCACATTTCAGGCAGATTCTTTACCATCTGAGCCACCAGGGAAACCCTTCCCCAGTACAGTGACATATAAACAGACACAAGTACCTTTGGGGAAGACAAGGAGGAAAATTTACAGAACACACTTGCAGCGTTAGTAGAACTTGACTCCTTAGGCATTTTCCTTTTCCTGTCAATAGAGGATATGGTTCTGTGAATTGATTGGGGTTCAGAGCTACCATAGGTCTCAGCAACCCCATTCCTGGGCATATATCAAGAGAGAACCATAATTCATAAAGATACATGCACCCCAATGTTCATTGCAGCACTGTTTACAGTACCAGGACATGGAAGCAACCTAAATGTCCATCGATGGGGGAATGGATAAAGAAGATGTGATACATATAGACAATGGAATATTACTCAGCCACAAAAAAGAATGAAATAATGCCATTATGGACCTAGAACCCAGGACCTAGATGTTGTTATACTGAGTGAAATAAGTCAGACAGAGAAAGACAAATATAGTATGATATCATTTATATGAAGAATCTAAAAATAATAGTGCAAAGGAACTTATTTACAAAACAGAATTAGAGTCACAGATATAGAAAAGAAACTTATGGCTACCAGCGGGAGAGGTGGAGAAGGATAACTTGAAAGATTGGGATTGCCATATACTTACTATTATATATAAAATAGATGCAAACAAGGGTCTACTGTAGGGCCCAGAGAACTCTGCTCAATAATCTGTAATGGCCTTTATGGGAAAAAGTAAAAAAAAGAGTGGATCTATGTATACGCATAATAGATTTACTTCCATGTACACCTGAAACTAATACAACACTGAAAATCAACCATACTCCAATAAAAATTAAAAAAAAGAAGTGACTCCGACTTTCAGATATGGTGGTAGCCTTGATTCAAAAGACTTGAAATTTTTTTCAGTTGTATACATCAAGCTGGCCCAGAATCTCCACGACCAATCTAGCACACCCTAAAATCTTGCCAGGTCCATCTATTCTCAGGAGCCCTAATGTCTGTTAAAGTAACCACATTCATTGTATCTGACTGTTCCAGTGTAACTACTTGCCCTTTGCCACCTTGGGACTTTTCATTGTAATCACGGGGTCCTGCTTCTACCACTATCCCAAACCCTCACAAAACGGCCACTGCCCTGCTTCTCGAAGATGCTGGCATTTCCTTTACCAGTGTCTATCTCAGGCCTTGAGGATGAGATCATCTATAGGCCTAAATCTACAGCCACATTCCTCTCTCTTGACATCTTTGAATTCTTTTCTGTAATTGAACCTCACCATTTCCGGCATCTCAGCTTTCCCCAGGCTACACTCCTAATTGATCTCAAGTCTTCTTTAGCCAGCAAAGCGAACTGAAAGAACCGCTCTCAGTAGCTCAAGCTGGCCTCACTGCACCCAGAGTCACTGCTTGGTGCATCCAAACTTACCTTGGTCAAAATTATGTTCCTTCCTCCATGTTCAGTGAGCCCTTATGATCCCTTTCTTCACATGTCTTCAGACCTTTGCAATATAGCTGAGTACAGTCCTGCAAATCTTCTGGTGGGGAAATCTCTTACTGGATTTGACCTTGTAAATATCCCTCCTCTCCTGGAACATGCTGCACTCCGACTTCAGGTTTAGGTCTCAGGATATCAAGAAACTGTATGGGGCGGGGACAGGTCTCAGGATATGAAGAATCTGTGTGCATCAGATGGGGACAGAGCATGCTGAGAGTCTGGTCCCTTCTCCCAAGATTACTAATGGCCTCTGGGAGAAGACAACAGCGTTCTCAGACCGGACATGAAACACCTAATCAGACAAGGAAGAAGAGGCTGGCAAGGGAGGCAAGAAGGGCCAAGACTGAACTGGGGGCTGGGAAAACTGGAGGTCTCTGTATCCTCCCATGCATCCTCATTCCAGTTCTCTCCCAATCAATGTGCTTTGTTGTCCAGTCACTCGGTCGTATCCGACTATTTGCAGCCCCAGGGACTGCAGTACGTCATCTCCCACAGTTTTCTCAAATTCATGTCCATTGAGTCAGTGATGCTGTCCAACCATCTCATCCTCTGATGCCCCCTTCTCTTCCTCATGCACATATGCATTTTGGAAACTGGGATTTAGAATTTCTAAGTCAATTACATGCTCCCCCATCCTACCCCGCCCTGGTGTGGAAAGATCACACTATATTCAGGGGATCACACTATATTCAGGGGATCACAGCACCGCCAATGGCCAGTGGTGGGATCACAGGCAGTCTTTGCTTCGCTCACCTGTAAAAGGAGAGTGTTGTCGTAGAGGATTTTAGGGTCTTTTGGATCTCTACTTTTCATATATTGAGGGAGTTAGGAAGAGGGGATGGAGGAAAAAAGAAGAAAGGGAAGAACAAAACAGGCATCGTGGCTTTTTCGTGCGTCGTGGCCCTTTAGGTCTTCTAATAACATGAGGAAGACTTTATTTTCATGGCAGAGTGAGGAAATGGAAGTTCAAAGAGGTTAAGTCACCTGCTCGAGTCTACTCCGAAGCTAAGCAGCACTTGAACAAGATTCATCTGGTTTTGAAAATCCTGTACTTTCCGCCAAACTGCCCTGACCCCTGCTCTAAGGGAAACACAAGAGTCAGCAGCTGTTTGCTTGAGGCATTTTTCCTTCCCCCAGTTTTGGGTGCTCTCTCTTAGATGCCTCGGCTTGCCCCACGTTCCTCAGATCCTGTGCTATCCTGTCCTGACGTGCGCGTCCTTGCCCATGCCCTACGCTCACCCTCTTGCCTTCTCTCTTTTCAGCTTGCCTCGCTCTCACTGAAATGCACAGTCAGGAGACTGTGAAATGCCCCGAATGAACTATACCAGGCTCCCAGGACTGAGTGCTGCTGATAGCTTGCTAATCTGGTTAATATATATGTTAATGGGAGGAGGATAAAGCAGAGGCAGAGCTTTCTGCCTTGAAGCTGTGGAATGAATTTGATGTCCGTTTCATCCAGTATCTCTAAAGCATACATCCATATAAACTGTGAGTTTAGGGCTGAACACTACTAATTCACAGCTGATGTTGGTTCTAGTGCAGTGTCAGGAGCCTGGGAGCATCAGCTGGGAGAGCAGAGTCCTAGCTCCGACTCCGGAGGGAGGTGCGGGAGTGGGGTGCAGAGCGATGAGAGACAAAGGGGAGGTTCCAAGTACCTGCACTCCCACGGGCAGGCATCAGGTCACCCCAGCCTGGGCGCTTTCCCCGGGTTTATGCGTGTGTTATGCCGTGAGCAGAGATCAGAATGCAGATTGAGTTAAAGCTTGGGAAATTAGGTTAGAAACGATGACCAGTGGCAATTTCTGAACAGATGTGGTTGCTTTTTCTCATCTCCAAGAGCGTAAGGACTACATTTCCCGCGTGGTAACACCAAGGCACAGTGGTCTGGTGGGGAAAGCGGTCTACTGGGAATCAGAGCACCTTGCTTTGGGCCTGGTCTTCAGTAAATCAAGTAAATGCTCTGCACTTCCGTCCTCTCTTCCCCCTTTTAAATCAACTTTATTGAAGTATAATTTACTTTAATTAATAATTAAATGTAATTAATAAATGTACCCATTTTAAGTGTACAGTTCATGTTGTTTAGGTGCCAAGTTGTGTCCAACTCGTATGGTGAGCTGCGTTATGCTCACTCAAGTTGTGTCTGACTCTTTTGTGACTCCATGGACTGTAGCCCACCAGCCTCCCCTGTCCATGGGGTTTCCCAGGCAAGAATACTGGAGTGTGTTGCCATTTCCTCCTCCGGGGGATCTTCCCAACCCAGGGATCGAACCCACATCTCCTACACTGGCAGGTGGAGTTTTTACCACTGTGCCACCTGGGAAGCCCATAACATTTGATAAATGGATATGTTTGTCATAATCAAGATATATGACTTCTCCATCAGCCTCAACTTCTTTATTAGATAAAAAGCCATAAAGATGATTTAATTCTTGAGTTTTGACAATTTTTATTTTTCAAGAAATTTGTCTATGTCACCTCTGCCATTAGATTTATTGGCATAAAATCATTCATAATATTTTCCTATTATGCTGCTGCTGCTGCTGCTAAGTCACTTCAGTCGTGCCCGACTCTGTGCGACCCCATAGACGGCAGCCCACCAGGCTCCTCTGCCCCTGGGATTCTCCAGGCAGGAACACTGGAGTGGGTTGCCATTTCCTTCCCCAGTGCATGCATGCTAAGTCGCTTCAGTTGTGTCCGACTCCGTGCGACCCCATGGACAGCAGCCCATCAGGCCCCTCTGTCCACGGGATTCTCCAGGCAAGAATACTGGAGTGGGTTGCCATTTCCTTCCCCACCTGTTATCCTAGCAATGTCTATATTATTATGGACACTTAATATTCAGCAAAAATTCAAGGGTAGCCCTGTTCAAATCTCTGAAACGTTTTCTCTGTGTATCTCTGTCTTCTCCTGTACTTTGTCCGGTATATTCTCTATATCGCTTTAGCCCCCGTCGGTTCAGACATCCGTATTCTCAATTCACTGAGACTTCCATGTTCTGCCTAGGTTCCCTTGTCAAGCTCCAGAAATTGCCTCCAGGAAGAAAGCTGGTCAAATTGTCATGCTCATAGTACTTGCTCTTGTTTTTTCAGTGATTACAGTTTTGTACGCCTATGTTCCAATAACTAAAAACACTTGCTTCATACATTTTGCCTAGGTTTATACATGTTTACAGTGGAAGAACAAGTGTAGTACTAGATAATTCAATTTGAATGCAAGTGAGAGTCCTGTGAAATATTTTTTATCCAGTAAATTATAGGTTCTAACAATATTTGCCTGGCTTATTTCACTAGATGGTTATAAAGATAAATTGAGATAATGTGCATCAAAGTGTGCTTTATACACTGTAAAATATTATACAAGCCTGTTATAATAACAATAACAGCAACAATAACTGTCATGATTAAATAAATCAGTAAGGCACAGCTCTTGATGATAAAAGAATTACAAAGAAATACCTCCAATCTAGGGAGTTATGACATATATATTGAAAGTCCACATCAAAATAAGGTGACAAATATTATGTGCCATATAGTAACAGTGTAGCTACTCTTCGTTAAGTACTTAAGACATGCTAGCTAAGTTCTTTATAAACATTATTTCGTGTAACCTTTGAGAATCTTTCGAGGTAGATATTAGAATCTCTTCTCCACAGATTAGGAAGCAAAGTTCAGGAAAGTTAAGTAACTGAAAGGTTTGCATAGAATGTGCTAGAGCTTGAATTTCGACATATGACTGTATCTTGATTCTCCACTAGGAGGTTAGACCATCAGTTTTATGAATTGAGACGATAAAGAGGGATATGTTGGCTTGAATGCTAAGGGAATGCTTTATACAGAAAATGGGAGTATAGATGGATCACTTTGAAGAAAAGTTAAATAAGAGTAAATAGGAATACAGTTTTAGAAGAAATGGATTACAAAGAAGCAAAGAAATAAAGATTGTGTGTCCCAGAGACAAGGACTAGAGTAAATTTATTAGTTTGTAGGAGTAGCAACTAAGTTTGCAGCCACATTGTGTAAGACAGTGATAAATTACGTTTAAGATATTGATCCATTATTTCAATCTTAACATGTCTTCAAGTGTAATGCAAGTGTCGGCTGTTGTTTCTGTTACTTAAAAAAGTAGTAGTTACCTGTGCCAACGTATTTGACTGTTAGTGCTTTCCACCGGCGTTATTCCACAATCTTGCAATTTTACAAAACATCTATTCATTTTCTTAACATCTGTGAGTGTCTGCTCTGTAGTAGGCCTTGTACTAGGCATGGAGGATATAAAATGGAATCTGATATTGCTCTTGCTTTCAAGGAATTCAGTTAATTTTCAAGCAGGAAGCGCTGTCAAGCAGACAGAACTTGGGGGGTAGAATTCTGGAGGGAAGTCAAGGCTAGAAATGTAAATTTTGGAGTTGCTGACATGTGCATAGGGAACCTATGCATCTATAAAGACAAACAATGGAGAGATTTAAGAGAGCAAAGGAGAGCAGCTGGAACTTTTTAAAAAAAACTTCTGAATCTTACACTACACTCACACCTATTTTAGCTAATCTTGCAATAAGGAGAAAATGAGAAATGTTACTTTGCGGTCATAGGCTAGCTATTATTACAGTGTGCACATTCCCTTGAATCAGTGGAGTACTCAGTAACTGGGGAGAAACGGATGTTGATGTTACCCGGGTAATCAATATCTTTTAAATGCTTATGATGAACCTGTGGTTAAATGCTTCTGAGCTTGAACTGAGATTTATTTTCTTAGGGAAATGCGAATCATTTTCTCAGGACTCTCGATCTTGGAGTAGAAGAAAATAGCTCCTTCCCAGAGGTAGAGCTGAATTGTACTGAGTATATTGGGACTCATCTTTTCTTCAGGAGAAAGATTTTATGGGGAATTAACAGCAATGAAATCTGACCATCTACATATGACACACCCAGGGATTTCTCTATCCATCCTATATTACAACGGAGTGGACTGCAGAGGGTTCTGAATAAAAGGACTTGGGAGATCCTGCGGGCCTGAAGGCAGCTGCAGAACTTGGCCCCTGGCCAGGGATCCCGGAGGTCAGGATCATTGAGAATCACCAGGGAGGGAGTTACCCCCACGGGGATACTGGGTGAAGAGATGGTCAGTCTGGGACAGGAAGAGTAAGGAGGGATAAAGGTCGGGGCAGTGGGGGGTGGGGGTGGGACCCTGGGGAAGGCCTGTGAGTAGGGTGTGGGAAAGACAAAAGGATGGAGTGGAACAGAAAATGAGAGCAGTTTCAGGAAAGTGTTGACGCAGAAAATGAGGAAGAGAGATTTCATCAGAATCAAATACAGCTACACGAGATAACACAACAGATTTAAAAAGATCTGAGATTCGGCTTTGCAAAGTCATTAGCAAAATTTTGGAATATAATTTCTGATCTTTCTGAGATCACCAAGGTGTTTTGTTAGCTGCCTTAAAAAAAAATTTATTTATTTGTCTTTGGCTGAGCTGGGTCTCCCATCCTGCGTGACTTTTCTCCAGCTGTGGGGAGCAAGGGCGTCTCCCTAGTTGCATGCACGGGCTTCTCATTGCCGTGGCTGCTCTGTTGTAGAGCACGGGCTCTAGAGTTCTCTGGCTTCGGTAGTTGCAGCATGTGGTTGCGGTTCCCGGGCTCTAGAGCACAGGCTCAATAGTTGTGGTCCATGGGCTTAGTTGCTCCATGGCATGTGGGATCTTCCTGGACCAGGGATTGAACCTGTGTCTTCTGCATTGGCAGGTGTGTTTTTTACCACTGAGCCACTAAAGAAGCCCCATTAGCTGCCTTTTTTGTTTCTGAAAGTTGACCCTGAAGATAAAATCAATTTGTATACATACATATAAATGAGTAATAAGCATATTTGCTACTTAAAGATCATCTTACAGAGAAAAACACAGGGAAAAAAGACATTAAATATTAATGCATATGTAAGTTTATAACAATTGATAAAAGCAAGTTCAGGAGCCTTCTCTGTACAGAAGTCAGTGGCTCCCCTTTGTTTAAAAGCCAGAGCACTCCTTATTCCATCTGAAAATCAAAACTCTGCCCTTTGTCTCCCAGTACAATGACCCTTGAAACCCACCTGTGTACCTTTGCTTACCCCTCCACTTAGACTTTCTTTGACACATTTTTGTCCACAAGTATTTAGACTCCTTCTGTTTACCAGGTAAGGGGATTACTGTGGAAACTAAGATGACCATGGTCCCTGGTCATGTGAAGCCTGCCATCTTGAGGGAGAGGAAGACATTAAATATCACATATAAGTTGTGTGCAGAGGAAATTGATATACAACTATAATGGCTATATAAAAAGAGCTGGACTCAATTTGGCATAGAGCAGAAACTTAAACCAAGATCTGAAGGGTATGCAGTAATTAATTTGGTAAAAGGTGGGGAAAGTGTTGGAGGTAGAGAGAACGAGGTGAAGGGGCATAGAAGATGAGGAGAAAACAGCCTAGGATAGGGTGGGGAGGAAGGCAGGGGCCAGGGTACGCCATGACCTGGGTCAGAATGAGGCTTTGATCTTTTCCCAACAGGTGACTGGAAGTAGCTGAAAGATAGAAGCAGAGTAATCACACAGTCATTTTTATGCTTTAAAAGATCACTCTGGGGCAATATGCATGAATAAGATTATTTTTATTTTTGTATAACAACAGTAAGTGAAATTTAAAAGAGGCCATCACCATCACCCTGATATCAAAACCAGACAAAGATACCTCAAAAAAAAAAAAAAAAAAAGAGAAAATTACAGGCCAGGATCACTGATGAGCATAGATGCAAAAATCCTCAACAAAATAATAGCAACCTGTATCCAACAATACATTAAAAAGATCATATGCCATGATTAGGTGGGATTCATTCCAGGGATGCAAGAATTTTCCAGCGTCCGCAAATTAATCAATGTGATACACCACATCAACAAATTAAAAAATAAAACCCATATGATCATCTCAATAGATGCAGAAAAAGCTTTTGACAAAATTCAGCACCCATTTATGATAAAAACTCTCCAGAAAGTGTGCCTAAAGGGTACATACCTCAACAAAATAAAGACCATATACAGCAAACCTACAGCTAGCATCATACTCAATGGTGAAAAGCTGAAAGCATTCCCTTTAAGATCAGGAACAAGACAAAGATGTTCACTCTTGTCACTTTAATTCAACATAGTTTTGGAAGTCCTAGCTACAGCAATCCTTTTACAGCAAGTAAAAGGAATCAAAATTGGAAAAGAAGTTAAACTATCACTGTTTGCAGATGACATGATACTATACATAGACAATCCTAAAGAGACTACCAGAAAACTACTAAAGCTCATCAATGAATTTGGTAAAGTTTCAGGTAACAAAATTAGTACACAGAAATCTGTTGCATTTCTATACACTAACAAAGAAAAATCAGAAAGAGAAATTCTAGAAGCAATTCCATTTACTATTGCATCAAAAAGAATAAAATATCTAGGAATAAACTTGTACTCGGAAACGAAAGACTTGTATTCTGAAAACTGGAAGATGCTGATGAAAGAAATCAAAGAAGATACAAGCAGATGGAAAGATATACCATGTTTGTGGACTGGAAGAATCAATAGTTTCAAAATGACTATACTACCCAAGGCTATCTACAGATTCAGTGCAATCCCTATCAAACTACCAATGGCATTTTTCACAGAACTAGAACAAAAGAATTATATACCATGAGCAACACAGGTTTGTTCTGTGATGAAAACCTTGTTCAAGGTGAAATTTTGTCAGCATCATCTACCGTGTTAACAAGTTAAAGGAGAAAAGTCACATGATCGTATCAATCAATTGAGGATGAACACTTGACAAAATCTAACAGCCATTCATCATAATACAATCAGCAAAATAGGGGTGGGGGGAAAATTCTACAATCTAGTAAAAGAATGTTCATAAAAAAATGTTACACTTTCCTTTTAGGATGGGGAACAAGGATACCCACTCTCAACAAAGAACTGGAAGTTCTAGCCAGTGCAGTAAGGAAGAAAAGGAACAAAATATCATCAACAGTGGAAAGGAAGAAATAAAAGTGTTCCTGTTTTCAGATTACATGTTGTTCCACAAAAAAATCACAAGGAATGAATTGAGTTGGGCAGAAAATTCATTCAGATTTTTCCATTTAAGATCATCTGAACTTATGGAAAAATCTGAATGAACTTTTTGGCCAACCCAATATTGCAAACTACTTCCTACAACTGTTTAGTGACTTCAGTATAGATACAAGATCAACAGAAAAAAATCTGTTGTATTTCTATACACTAGCAGGTAACACATGGAACTTGAAATTAAAAATACAATACTATTTACAGTTCTTAAAAAAATGAAAATATTTTGATGTAAATCTAGCAAGACGTATACAGGATTCATATGCTCAAAACCGCCAGACAGTGATGAAAGAAATCACACAAAATCTGAACAAATGAAGAGATATTCCAAGTTAATGAACTGAAAAATTCAATGCAGTTAAGTCACTTCTCCCAAAGTTGATATACAGATTTAATATAGTTCTTATCAAAATGACAGCAAGATTATTTTGTAGTTAGAGACGATATTATTCTAAAATGTTCATGGCAAGGCAAAGGAACTAGAACGTGTAAGACAACTCTAAAGAGATAGAAAAAAAGAGGCCTGTACCCAACAGGCCCTGTGAGAGTTAGGGCTTCTAGGCCACCGTCTGCAGGGCAGCCCAAGGCAACAGGTCAGATGTCTGCTCTGTGCTACTTCTATTGCATCTGCTGAGACCAGTGGTAGTGGCTCTGTTTTTCTTCTATCACGAGAAGAAAACTGAGTTTTCTTGAGGAGCTGTAGGCTCAAGAGGATCAATTCTGTTTTCCCCTTCATCTTGTTTTTTTCTGCTTTGAAACCTGACTGAAATTTTAAATATGTATAACATTCTTTGCATAGAAATTGTGTCTTTCTCTTTGGATGTATTCATGTGTTTTTTAATTTGCTAATTCATTCATTTTAGGGATGTTTTAAACACTGTACCATGAAATAATTTTAGTCTTGTAACCAAGGTGTAAAAATGGTCCCAAAAGTTTTCATATGCTCTTCTTCTAGCTTCCACAAATGTAACCATAGTACAGTGACCCAAACCAGTTAAAACAGTATACACAATGCCTTTAATTAGTTGACAGACCTTCTTCAGACTTTACCAATTGTCACACTAATGTTCTTTCTAGGATCTAACATCTAAGGCAACATCAACAATTGCATTTAGCTGTCATCTGGCTTCAATGTAGGACAGGTCATCGGTGTCTTTTTGTCTTTCATCACCTTGATACTTTTGAGACCTGTCTCTCAATATGAGTTGATCTGAATTTTCCTCGTGGTTAAATTCAGTTTTGCATGCTTCTCCCTTTTAGGCCCTGGGTCTTGGACGCTTGGGAGCTGGAATGAGTATTCAGCTATTCAGTCATTATGAGCCTGTGTTCTTAGTGAAGGGCACGTTCATTTAGAGGAAAAAGAACTGCTTCTGGCCCCACCTCAGAGCTATAAAATCAGTTCTTAGTGCAACTAATCCAACACTTATAGTTCACCTCCTGGGTTTTCATAAAATATTTTTAAAGCACATGAACTTTAAGTGTTACATTATTTAATGTGCTATTTAAAACAGCTAAATACCTGGGAGTGTCAGTTCGAAATCCCTATCATTAGTCATCATTAATTCACTAGGAGCACGACTAAATCATCAAAAATGAATTCTTAGGCCAATTACTGGATCAACTGAAATTCCTGAAGACTGGAGTCACCCATAAATAACCTCAGAGCGTAACAGTTCCTTAGGCCAAATGCACCCACACTGGCCATGGGGCATGGAGGGACTGACCCTTTTAAGAGATTTACAGGCTGGGCATCATTACCAACATCTCCAGAACAGATATGGGAGGCTGACAGCAGTTCAGAAGTCCTTTCCAAATGTTAATTTAGTTGCCACATGAAGCTGATAACTGAGCCAGGAATCAGAAACCCAGTTCCTGCTTCCTAACTATCACTGCGTCACCTTAGTCAAGGAACCTAACCCACATCACTCATTCATCCATTTTCGGGAAAGAGGAGTTGTGTGTCCTCAGCACTGTACCAGGAGCTGGGTGTCTTATGCTGAATCAAAACAGGTAAAGAATCGACCAGGGACTTCCTTGTGGCCCAGTGGTTAAGCACCTGCCTTGCAGTGCAGGGGACACAGGTTCAATCCCTAGTGAGGACACTAAGGTCCCACATGCCGCAGAGAAGCTGCGCCCGAGCAGTGCCGCTGATGAGCCTGCAGGCCACAACTACAGAACTCGGGCCCCACAACAAGGACTTGGTGCTGCAACCAAGACTGGACGCAGACAGATAAATGAAAAAACAAGCTAACAAGCCAAGCAAAACAAAGCAGAAACACCTCAATGCCTATCAGTAGATGAATATACGATTTATGGTCTCTCTATACAGTGGAATGCGTGCCTGCATGCTAAGTTGTTTCAGTCATGTTCGACTCACTGTGACTCTATGGACTATAGCCCACAGTCTCCTCTGTCCTTGGGATTCTCCAGGCAAGAATCCTGGAGTGAGTTGCCATGCCCTCCTCCAGGGTATTTTCCCGACCCAAGGATCAGATCTGCATCTCTTACGTCTCCTGCCTCGGCAGGCAGGTTCTTTACCACTGGTGACACTTAAGAAGCCCATACAGTGAAATACTGCTTAGCAATAAAAAGGAGTTAGTTATTGATACATGCAACAAGCTGAATCTCAGAATAATTATGCTGAGTGAAAAAAGCCAGACAAAAGCATACACTTTGAAACAGCGTCTCAGAACACGCATGCTTACCTTATAAGACGGAGGAGTCACCACAGACTGCAAGGATAATCGGATGTTGTGTAGATGAGAGGAAGAACGGTCAGTGGTGAGAGTCAGGTATGCCCTTCAGCTTTCCCTCGGTGTCCCAGTTTCCTTGGCCAAAAAAGGAGTATTTCTTAAGACTTCTGTGGCAATCAAACAAGGTGACATATGTGAAAAGTAAAAGTGAAAGTTAGTTCCTAAGTCATGTCCGAGTCTTTTCGACCCCATGGACTGTAGCCCGCCAGGCTCCTCTGTTCATGGAATTCTCCAGGCAAGAATACTGGAGCGGGTAGCCATTCCCTTCTCCAGGGAATCTTCCCAACTCAAAAGGTTCGGTTCCAAAGTTTTATGGATTTTTAAAAAAAATTACATTTTGCAATTTATAAACAACATTTATAAAACTGTATGTGTGGAAATGCTTTGCAGTTTTCAGTATAATGTGAAATGTTAGTTTTTTAAACACCCATAAAAATTTAGAGCTGAGCCTTTTGGTTAAAAAAAAAAGAGTAAGCAAGAGGTAAGTGGCTGAGGGAGAAAGCCCAGTGACCAGATAGCTGGACACTCCAGGAGACAGAACAGTGTCTAGATGGCAGGCTCTGAAGCAGCCAGCAGAGGGCCCAAAGGAGGGCGGTGACGGGAAAACTGACTCCCTGAATGACATTACTTCTAAAGCTGTTTTTTCTGTAGATTTACTATGACCCACCTCCCAGAATATTGGAAATAAAAGCAAAAATAAACAAATGGGACCTAATGAAACTTAAAAGCTTTTGCACAACAAAGGAAACTATAAGCAAGGTGAAAAGACAGCCCTCAGATTGGGAGAAAATAATAGCAAACGAAGCAACAGACAAAGGATTAATCTCAAAAATATACAAGCAACTCCTACAGCTCAATTCCAGAAAAACAAATGACCCAATCAAAAATGGGCCAAAGAAGTAAACAGACATTTCTCCAAAGAAGACATACAGATGGCTAACAAACACATGAAAAGATGCTCGACATCACTCATTATCAGAGAAATGCAAATCAAAAGCACAGTGAGGTACCATTACACACCAGTCAGGATGGCTGCTATCCAAAAGTCTACAAGCAATAAATGCTGGAGAGGGTGTGGAGAAAAGGGAACCCTCTTACACTGTTGGTGGGAATGCAAACTAGTACAGCCGCTATGGAGAACAGTGCGGAGATTTCTTAAAAAACTGGAAATAGAACTGCCATATGACCCAGCAATCCCACTTCTGGGCATACACACCAAGGAAACCAGATCTGAAAGAGACACGTGCACCCCAGTGTTCATCGCAGCACTGTTTATAATAGCCAGGACATGGAAGCAACCTAGATGCCCATCAGCAGATGAATGGATAAGGAAGCTGTGGCACATATACACTATGGAATATTACTCAGCCATTAAAAATAATTCATTTGAATCAGTTCTAATGAGATGGATGAAACTGGAGCCCATTATACAGAGTGAAGTAAGCCAGAAAGATAAAGACCAATACAGTATACTAACACATATATATGGAATTTAGAAAGATGGTAATGATAACCCTAAATGCAAAACAGAAAAAGAGACACAGATGTACAGAACAGACTTTTGGACTCTGTGGGAGAAGGCGAGGGCGGGATGTTTCAAGAGAACAGCATCGAAACATGTATATTATCTATGGTGAAACATATCACCAGCCCAGGTGGGATGCATGAGACAAGTGCCCCGGCCTGGTGCACTGGGAAGACCCAGAGGGATCGGGTGGAGAGGGAGGTGGGAGGGGGGATCGGGATGGGGAATACATGTAAATCCATGGCTGATTCATGTCAATGTATGACAGAAACCACTACAATTTTGTAATTAGCCTCCAACTAATAAAAATAAATGAAAAAAATACAATAAGGATGGGTGTCTTAGAAGCATTATAGAAGCATTTATGCGCTTTGAAATCTCGTACATGCCTATTATAAATAAATTAAAGAATACTCTTGGCATTCTCATAAAATACTTTTTCTATTAATGTGTTTGAATTTGTACAACACATATTACCAGTTCAAATCTGGGGAAATGCCATTACTTCCATTTTAATTTAATTGTTTGTGCAATATCATCTCCCTATCTCACCATCCTAAATAAAACACACACACACACACAAAGTAGATGATACCAGTTGAACTGACTAGATGCTTTAACTCCACATGTCACTCCTGTGTTGACCTTGCTATTGCCTTGTACTACAATGGTAAGCATTGGAAATAAAAGCATTTTTTATTCTGTAGGGACTCACAAATAAAGATCTTACAATTGCATTTAGAGAGTTATATATCTAACAGCACCTATAGTATAATTGCAAAGCAACATTAAGTACTTCAGGTAATTATTTGCTAAGTTTTTTAAATATAATTTTAATTTATTTACTTATTTACTTTTTGGCTGTGCTGGGTCTTTGCTGCTGCTCAGGTTTTTCTCTAGTTGCAGAGTGCAACCTTCTCATTGCGATGGCTGCTCTCATTGTGGAGCACGGGTGGACTTTGGGGTGTTTGGGTTTCATTAGTTGCCACACGTGAACTCATTCCTTGAAGTTCCCAGGCTCTGGAGCACAGGCACGTGAGCTTTGTTGCTCTGTGACATGTGGGATCTTCCCGGATCAGGGATTGAGCCCGTGTCTCCTGCACTGGCAGGCGGATTCTTTACCACTGAGCCACCAGGAAAGTCCTTCTTATGTGTTTTTTTTTTAAAGTAAACTTTTAGAACAGTTTTAGAATTATAGAAAGATTGTGAAGATAGAACAGAAGTTTCTGTTTACTCCATACTGAGCCTCTGCTGGGGTTGACATCTCACATTACTGTGGTGCATTTGATCAAAGGACTAGCCAGTATTGATACATTATTATTAACTAAGGTTCATGCTTCATTCAGATTTCCACAGGTTTTACCCAGTGTCTCTTTCTGTTTCAAGGTCCCATCCACGAGGCCACATTACATTTTGTCCTCAGACCTCCTTAGGCTCCTCTGAGCTGCCACACTTTCTCAGATTTTCTTTGTTTTTGATGAACTTAAGGTTTTAAGTTTTACTGCTCAGGTATTTTGCAGATGGTCTCTGAATTGAGATTTGTCTGATGTTTTTCTCATGATTACACTGGGATTCTCTGTGGTAAGAAAATCACAGGGGTAAACTATCATTTTCATCACATCACATCAAGCACACTTTATTAATATGAGTTACTACAGTTGACATCAACCTCGGTCACCTGAGTTATTAATAAATGTGTACTGTAATTTGTGTTGTTTACTCTGTGCTGTAGCCAGCCTGCCATTTATTTTTTTTTGTTTTCCAGTATTTTGAGAATTTGAAAACATACAGAAAAGTTGAAGGTTTAAGTTTTTATAATAGTTTTTTTTATTTTAACACATCCCTCCAACATAGCTGATACCGTTGGTCTTTTACCACATTCACTTGATCATATTTACTACACACACCTTATCATATACCTGCCTGTCTATCCATTCTATCATTTTTCACATCAACCCACCTTTTAAAAAAATTCTGTCATTTATTTTAAATTTTATATTTATTTTTAGCTGCGCTGGGTCTTTGTTGCCGTGCCCGGGCTTTCCATTACTGGGGGAAGTGAGAGCTCCTCTTCCTCGCGGTGCTCGGGCTTCTCATTTCGGTGGTTTTTTCTCGTTGCAGAGCACGTGCTGTGGAGTGCGCAGGCTTCCGTGGTGGTGTCATGCGGGGTTAGTTGCCCCTCAGCATGTGGAATCTTCCCAGACCAGGGAGCGAACCCATGTGGCCAGCATTGGCAGGCGGATTCTTATCCACTGGACCACCAGGGAAGTCCTGTCATTTATTTTAGATACTGCCAGTTTTGCCCTTTAATGTAATAGAAAATAGAGCCAGCCTTGTTGCAAAGAGACCAAAGGAGAGAACTGTGCTGGATTTTAAAATAGAAATTTTATAGATGTGAGGGAAGGGACGCATTTAGAAGTATGTGAAGGATAAAAATTAGCCTCCAATTTACAAACTGCAGAAGTCCTTTGGCATGATGAAGTGAGTCAGGAATGCTCCCTGGAACTCCAAAGACTGCCAGACATTTGCATGGAAAGAAGCTACAGGAAACTGTGGTTCAAAGCCTGCGTGCCTTTAGGACATTTGAAAAGAACGGAAGGGCATTTGCCAGTTTTAGATACCCAGGAACATGACTCCAGAGGGATCAGTTCAGTTCAGTCACTCAGTCGGGTCCGACTCTTTGCGACCCCATGGACTGCAGCAGGCCAGGCCTCCCTGTCCGTCCAAAGGGATAAGACCAGAGAGACCAGGCTTTGCATTCCCATTTCCAGGAACCCATCCCCAGCACTACGCAGGGCATGCTGGGACACCGTTTTAGTTATCCATCCCCCTAATGCAAGGAGTGAGTAATGTCTATCTCCCCTTGACTGCACGCGAGTTTCTCCAGGAGAGTGGTCTTTGCACGATTTGCCAGGGCTGCTGTCAGAAAGGAGTACAGGCTAGAAGGCTTACACAACAGAAATGTGTTTCTCACAGCTTTGGAAGGCAGAAGTCAAAATCAGAGTGTTAACAGGGGTGGTTTCTTCTGAAGGTGGTCAGGGAAAACCTGTTCTAGGCCTTTCTCCTTGGCTTGTAGATGGCTATCTTATCCCTTGTCTCTTCACATTGTCTTTTCTGTCTGTGTTCAACTTTCCCTTTTTATAAGGACACCAATCATTATCAGGGCCCACCCTGATGACTTCATTTTAACTTGATTGCCTCTCTGAAGGCCTTGGGTTTCCCTGGTGGCTCAGCGGTAAAGAAACTGCCTGTAATGCAGGAGATGCAGGTTCGATCCCTGGATTAGAACGATCCCCTGGAGGAGGGAATGGCAACTCCTTCCGGTATTCTTGCTGGAGAGTCCTATGGACAGAGAAACCTGACGGGCTACAGTCCGTAGGATCCCAAAGAGTCAGACATAACTGAAATGACTGAGCATGCAGACATGAAGTCCTCATCTTCAATAAGGTCATGTTCTGAAGTGCTGGGGTGGGGACTCAAATGAGTGAATTTGGTGGAGGGACACAATCCAACCTGTAAGTCTTCAAGTTTGTTTTTTGCATAACCCTTAAAGAATTTGGAAAAACTACGTGTCCCTCACACAGCTTAACACTGGCATTTAAGGATTTAGATCACAGGTTTAAATTGTTCCAAAGAATAAAATTTCTGACATTTTGTAAATATTAACACTTGAAAATAAAACGGTTACCCTTTAAGTGTCTCCAAAGGAGTCTAAATACCATAACAGTTTGACTCAATAACCATAATCCATTATGAAAAATGCATGCATAATTTCCTGTGGAAAGTTTATTTCTTTCCATTTTCTCTTTCCATTCCGATTCTCCCACAGAATTTTATCTTCATGTAATACATTTTTCATGCCAGAAAGTCTCTTTTTGAACCACCCTATCATACTTCTTAACAAAATAGTGAATGGAAATTGAAGTTTTAAAATATGTTTTATTTCCTGGGATCATAAGGCTGTATTTAAACTTTCTTATACATTGAGTTGATGCAATTATTATTGTTAATACAAATGACGAAGATAAATTTTTTTGTATAAAATAATTTTTCTATTGTGATTTGTTGAACAGAAAAAAATGAAGCATTATTGAAAATGTTTCTCTGAAATAATGCTTGTCTCTCTAGTTAATTCTTAAATCCATTGATGAATGGCATAATGCTAGAACAATACAGATTCCTGCATTGATTTTCTTTTTGCCCCAACCTCATTTTTATAGCAGTAATGAATGAGACGCAGAAAGACTTGAGCCCTTGCACTGGAAAGTGAAGTGAGCTCAGAGCGGGGCCTCAGGATGGTGGTGGTGGCTTGGTTGATAAGTCACGTCTGACTCTGGAGACCCCATGGACTCTTGCCTGTCAGGCTCCTCCGTCCATGGGATTCTCTAGGCAAGAATGCCGAAGTGGGTTGCCATTTCTTTCTGTGGGGTGTCTTCCCAGTCCGGGGATCAAACCTGCATTGCAGGTGGATTCTTTACCAACCGATGACCCCAGGCCACTAGGATACTCAGTGTGATATCAATGATTTCTGTAATAGCCGAAAAATAAAAACATTAATTTTGTTACTGATCAAAATACTTATCATGTTTTAAAATATATTTTCATCAAACTTAAGTGGCAGATTTATCTCATTTAATTTATTTTAAAAAAAGGCTCTCCCAGTGTAAATAAAACCAGTACCCTTTGTTAAACCTATCAGCAAGATAAGATTTATTTTCTGACAGGAATGTTATAACTTCTTTTTTTTTTTTTTTTTTTAGCGGAGTGCAGTTTATTACACCGGCGGGCCCAAGGCAGAGTCTCCTCTTAGCCAAGGACCCCGACCAGCATTTGTGAAAATCTTTTATACCCCATGTGTACGCGTCCAAACCCACTACCTTGAGACTTACATAAACAAAGGAAGGTTAAATACAACTACAATAACCCCATCATTCACGTGTTATGTGTTCAAACAGTCAATAATCAATAAGCCCGCAGTTACATTCCAAATAGTTAATAGCCGATAAGCCTGTGCTTACATTCTGATAGATAGTGTCTGGAGGCAGGGGTGGTTAGTGTCTGTTTTCTCTTCTTCAACATTCCCCTGCCCAGAGGGGGGTCTTATCCTTCCATTGTCATTCCCACAGGCACTAAGCAGAGAGTTCAGAGTCCACTGGAGAGGTGGCCGGCACGATCAGCACAGACAGGCCTGAGATGGAGTCCAGGCCCTATGAATTCCTTCTTCATTCCCCACTCTTGATGCTCTTAGTTTCCATAATGAGCATCATTTATTAAGATATATTGTACCTTAGCCCTCCTGCCACCCACATGAGAGAATGCTATCAACCTCTGGGTTACAAAATTCACGAGGCATTGTAGGAAGCAGGGCCCACAAAGCAGTATGATAAACAAGGCAACAACATAGTCATACCATTGGAACACAGATCGTGTCCATCTTGCATGCAGATAAGGCAGGTGTACTGGAGGCTGGTATAGGCTAGGCTTAATTCTGCCATGGGCGAAAGCAAATCCTAATGTGCAACGCCCCACCCAGCCAACTGGTAACCATGGCCATAAGTTAAGCCCACAGAGCCACTGGGTCCCATTGGGGGCTACCCAGTGGATTCCAGGATTATATTTCCAGTCGGAACCGGGCCACTGAGCAGACTGATTGGGGTGATAGGTAACTTCCAAGATTTGTTTACATTGTTCAGGGCACAAATAACAATTCTTTTGGGTCTAGGGGATGGTCTCCAAATCCAACTTTCTGTTCTTTTTGTTACCAGCAAATAGTAGCAGGGGCAATCAACTGTCCTTTCTCAGGAGTCATCCAGAAATATTCATCCCAGACCTGGTAGTATTGCTCAAGGCACCGGGAGGCCTGTCCCTCTTTTGTAAGGGAGCCCTTTTCCTCCTTAATTCTCATATATGAGGTATAAGCCTTTGTTATCTCCGTAAGGCTGGTGTTCATGTTAAATGTAACCCTATGTCCCTGGCCCATTGATGGCTTCTTCTAACACCAGAGGGCAAAGAAAGGTTATGGTTGGTGAGAGACAGGAAAGTTCCTTTCTGTTGTTAAAGTCCCCATAACGGAGTGACGATACCCACCAGGGGAGTCTGTCTATTACTGACAGGGGCATAGCCCCACATACCCAAGTTCAGAATTGCATTGGTGAGGCCGAGCAGCAGGAGTCGTTTACCCAGCTCCATCCTGTAGAGGGCTCGTCTGGGACCTAGTTTTCTTCTTCCTCCTCAGAATGATCTTGGTTTCCCGTGGGTCGGTGGGGTCCTTCTGGGTGGTCGACTCGGCGTCCTCCGGGTCAGCGTGGTATGCCTTCTTTGCTCTGGTGTGATGGATCAAGGGACAATACCTGCAACTTTAACTGCAGTAGGGGTAGTTAGAACAACATAAGGGCCCTTTCACCAAAGAGCTAGCAAATCATGTTCCCAATCTTTGACCCATACTTGGTCACCAAGTGTAAACTCATGAATCTGTTCCCCAAGGGGGAGCGGCACCCTTTCTTGTACAAACTTAGTTACCCGATTTATTACCTTACCCAGTTCCATCTGCTCTGAAATCCTATCTCCCCTTACCTGAGGCAAATTTGTTGATACCTGTTTTATTATGGGAGGAGGCCTCCCATACACAATTTCATATGGAGAATAGCCTTGGGACTGTGGGGTCATCCTGAGTCTGAGCAGAGCCATCGGAAGCAAGTCCACTCAGGAGCAGTCAGTCTCTCTGATCCACTTGGAGAGTCTCTTTAAGTGTCCGGTTGGTTCATTCCACCATCTCAGAACTCTGGGCCTATATGCAGTGTGCAGTTTAAAGTTTTGCTTACTTGTTATACTAAATCAGCTACAAAAGCCGGGCCATTGCCTGATCCAATGCTGGTAGGAAATCCAAATCTAGGAACCATTTCCCTAATCAGGCACCGGGACACTTCTGATTCTCTTTCAGTCCAGGTAGGAAAAGCTTTTACCCATCTCAAGAATGCACATACCATGACCAGCAGGTAACGGTAGTGTCGGTGAGGTTTCATTTCAGTGAAGTCCACTCCCAGGTGTTCAAGGGGCAGTGTGCCTTTCAGTTGAATACCTGGAGGTTTTTGTCTGAATACCCAAGAGGCAGCATTAACCTGTGAGCAGGCAGCATAGCCTAGGTGGGTCGCTTGGTGTGTCTGGCTTACCAGAGTGTGTGCCAGCTCCTCCGGTACCAATAATTTGCCACTTGGCAATTCCCACCCTCTCTTTTCAGTCTTGATGGCCCCTTCCACTTTGGAATACCCGAGAGCTGTTGTCCCTGTTTTATCAGGCTAGTGCCATCAATATATAGGACCCAATTAGGGTCTGGAACCCTGAGTCCTTCTTTAAAACAAACCCCAGATACCTTACCTCCTCTTTGTAGATCTGTGCCTTCTTCTTCGACACCCGGTAACCTTCCATCAACAGCTGGAGCAGTGCATTTGTCCCTTTCCAGCATTTTTCCTTGGGTCTCAGGCAGCCAGCAGCAGGTCATCCCCCTATTGTAGGAGCTGACATCCATACTCTTCCGGATGGAATGAGTCCAGATCAGAAGCCAAGGCTTCCCCAAAGATGGCTGGGAAGTTTTTAAACCCTTGTGGGGGAGTCCAGATGAGCTGTTGTTTGGTGCTCCCCACTGGATCTTCCCATTCAAAGGCAAAGATGGGCTGTGACGCTGGGGCGAGGCGTATGCAGAAGAAGGCATCCTTGAGATCTAGGCAAGTGTAAACTTTAGTCCTCGGTGGAAGGAGGCTAAGTAAGGTATAGGGGTTTGGAACAGTGGGATGTAAAGTCACAGTAGCCTGGTTGACTAGCCTGAGATCTTGTACAGGCCTATAGTCCTGTCCTCCTTCCCTTTTGACTGGCAGGATTGG
The DNA here is from genome assembly GCF_033118175.1 of Dama dama. Classification (NCBI taxonomy): domain Eukaryota; kingdom Metazoa; phylum Chordata; class Mammalia; order Artiodactyla; family Cervidae; genus Dama; species Dama dama. Next base: position 46,417,881 of record NC_083687.1, on the reverse strand, counting down.
CGTATTCCAAGCCGACTAGCACTCTACCAGAATGCCTGCTTGTTTCAATCTATTGATGTAGGGCAATATGCCGGTTCAGTCCTCCATCCTTAGCGGGTACTGGCACCCTCTAACCGGGATGGTACCTGGTTTGAGTTCCATTATCACTGGGGCATGATGTTTAGCCAGCCTGGGGGGGGAGGGGGTTGTCTTCCACCCAAACCTCAGGGAATAATTGAGTTAGCTCCCTCATGTTCTTCTGGCCCACCCGGTTCTGCCTTCAGAGGCTCATGCAACCTCCACTCATCTTGGGTTGGTATTGAGAGAGAGGGCAAATAAGTCATAGAGCCCGTCCAGAAGGTGGGCCTCTCCTCAGGGGAGAAAGTCACTTGTGCTCCTAGTTTGGAGAGCAAGTCTCTTCCCAACAGGGGTACTGGGCACTCAGGAATGTAGAGGAATTCATGAATCACTTGGTGCCCCCCCCCCCCCATCTGATATTTTCTGGGCTGGCAAAACGATTTAATCATCTCTTCTCCCGATACCCCAGTTACAGCGGTAGTCTTGTGGACAGAGGTGCCACAGGTTTTGTTACTATCGACAGTTCTCCTGTATCCACCACGAAGTCAGTGTTTTGGTCCCCCACTTTTACGGTTACCATGGGCTCTCAGGGACCTGATATCTCTGAGCCCTGGCAGCCCTAGTTAATTTCCAGGTCAGCAAGCCCCACAACTGCGGGAGCTTCTTCTTCCAATGGCCAAAAGCTCGGCACCGGGCACACTGGTTTGGCTGTAATGGGCCCAGGGCCTCCCTTTGGACCGGCTGAAGGACTGTCCTGTCCCTGGGGCAGATGAGGTTTTCTGGAGGGCCCGAGATAGACTTTCCCAGAGCAGCAGCTTGCACTGTAAGTCTCTTGTTTGTTCGTTCCCTCCAGCTCTCTGGCAGGGCGCGGTCTCTGCTTAATTCCAACGTCTCCCTCCCCCTCTTGTCAGTACTCACCGGGAGAGGCGGGTATAGCTTGGGCGGTTCGGGTGGAGCCGGATCCTGGAAGTGTTGGCCAGAGGCTTCTGTCACCGGGATCGGAGCCTGCCCAAACGGCGGCTCTATGAACTCCGGGAAAGCTGGCAGAGGAGCAGTGGCTGTTGCAGAAACTTCACCTGGCCCTGGATCAGGCATTAAGGCGGCCTCCGGTCCTGGTGAAGCACTGGGAGGCAGGCGTGTCATTATCCAGCATGGGGGAGGGGTCAGGTCATCCCCGTCCAAATCCTGTAGAATTTTCTTTTTTATCATCAGTCAATTTTTGTGCCATTAATATTTTTCCCTTTCCCTTCTGGATACAGAACCTTGTCCAAGTAGGAGGGTCTCAAGCTAACCCTAGCCATGAGTCAATAGATGGATATAGATCCAGGTGTCCTGGCTCTCCTGTGACTACTGTATAGATTGCTTCCACTATTTTTAAGTTCACGGTGTTCTCTGGTGGCCATCCTGCTCCCATAGGGGTCCATTCGACCTCACAGAGTATGTGGAGGCAGTTAGGCTTCATCTTCACCCCATAGTCTCCTCCTAATCCCTTCTTTAAATTTTTAATCATGCACTCCAATACAGTTGCCTTAGATTCACTTTCCCCCATCTTGCTTACCTTCTCGGACCTTCTTCTACTTTTCCTTTTCGTTCTGTCTACGAAGTTCTCAGTACCCTATGTACTTCTGATATTTCCACTCAGTGACACTTAAATTGCCATTTTGCCTCCTTCTTAACTGGGGTGAGAAGAGCCTTACCTGCCATATCCCAGAGGGAGAAGGGGGATCAGCGTGTCTTCACCTGCCAGTCAGCATAGCTGAACCAGAACATCACATGGTCCGAGACTGTTTCTCCCTTAAAGTCCATTCTGCCTTGGTGGGCTTGATCAGGTGCGGATGAAAACACAGATGGGTTAAATATCTCATGTCCCAGGCCATCTCCGGAAAAGCCAATTCATACTCACTTCTGTTTCCCCCTCCTTCTAGCCCAACAATTCCGAGGGGGTCAAGAATTTCACAGCAGAAAGGACACCTCCTGGGGGAGGGCAGAATACGAGCATACAAGGACCAGTTTCCTATCCTAAGAATCCCCTGGCGATAGCTTGGTAATAATTTTCCCTGAGACGGCGTGGACACACCTCCTAAATGACCTTCACAAATTTCCTTCCTAAGCCCTAACACGCTCATCGACCTGTGTACCAAGCAATCGCCGCCTGCCTATTCCAGGCTCCTGTGGGTCCCCGCTCCTTCTCGTCCCTCCCAGGGGGGTGATCAGGCCCCCTCTTCCACCCTGCTGGGTGGGTTCCTCCTCACCTGAGCACTCAGTTCCCCTGCTGCCGTCCACTACCTGCTGATGTGAAAGGTCCGGGCGTTGAGAAGCAGAATCCTTCCAGAGGGGCGAGGCGCCTTCCCCCCTCTAGGAGATTCAAGCTACAAAGCCTCGGGGTGGCCTCAAATGAGACCTGTCTCCTCAAAGTGAGGAGTTTCCCGGCCAACACACCAAATGTTATAGCCACGCTTTCCGGGAAACAAACTCACTCAGAAGGACAATGCAGATAACGGAGTGCAGTTTATTACACCGGCGGGCCCAAGGCAGAGTCTCCTCTTAGCCAAGGACCATAACTTCATTTTTAATTCAAATGTTAATACTGGATTAAAAAATTCTCATTATGTATTCCTTTAATTTAATACTGAGTAAATATTAAATACTACCACAACTAAGAAATAAATTTTGGAATGCATATTGTAAAAAGAGATTTTAAGAAATGCAGATGTAATATAATTAATTTATTTACTTTATAAGAAGTTATACAAACAAGATAATGAATTGAGATGTTGTTTCTCATTATTTAATTTATAGTAATGTAACATACTATATTTAGCAAAAAAAATAAATTATTTTGAAGTAGGTATGTGAAAAAAAGCATGGTGTTTCTTTGGCAAACGTGTTTGTGTGCACATATTGATTGTTGGCATTCTGCTATGAGGAATAATTAAATTAGAAGCAAGTGTAAATATCATACATAAATAGCACTTTAATTTTTAGATCTTAAGATACTTTCCTAGTATTTAAAGGAAGGAAAAGGTACCTACGCTGAAACTTACTGATCTAGAAGCAAACATATAATTTTATTATTTTTGTTAGAGGAGTAGAAAGGATTAAGTGCTTTATAAATAAAATTAGATGAGAATTTTCTTCAACTGTAATACATGTTTAATGATAAGCTTTTATCACATGCATTTTAGCTGCTTTATTGAAGTGTACACACCAAGTCAGAAAGGAATTATATTTCATTTGTGGGTTTTATCCAGTTTACTCTGCACAGTTTGGTAGGTCCAGGAAAACATTTCAAGTGCATTTAAAACAAATCCAAGTCACTAACATGTATTCCTCTGGTTATTCAAAGCTACTTTTCTTTCCAGCTGATGATATGTTTTGGACATAAATATTGAGGACAGTCTAAAAGAAAGGCCTACACCTGAAGTGGCCTATACATGAAAAATTCATAGAGTATTAAAAATATTTTACCTGTGATTTGTTCTCATAAACTGTCCCTACCCCACCACTGCCAATAGCGTTGCAATTTTTGACATTAGTCTAGGAATAGTAGAGGCAAAATAATAGATGTAAAAATGCAGAGGTTATCTCTTCTACCCCTCTCTACTGTATAACTGAATATTCCATTTTAACCCCAAACTTCACTCTTAACAGAAATGTGTGTAATATAGGAAAGACTAGAAGACCAAGGGCTTTATGGTGCTCTAAGTAATCACGAAAGGAACCTTCTCTTTTATTTAGTTACCAGAAGGTTTTTAAACTCAGAACAACACCCTGAAGTAAGATTTGGGATGGATGTGGAAAGGGCTTTTGTGAACACAGGCAGGTCCTTAGGCCGGTTCAGTAAAACTCTGTGTTGAATAACCCTGGTGTGAAGACCACCAAATTCTTGGATATGTTCAATTTTAATATATACTGCCAAATTGCCCTGCAAGGTATTTTTGGCTAATTTCTACTTCCATCCCCTGGGTATAGGCATTCCCATCACCCTACCTGCTTGTCAACATCTGATGTCATCAGACTTTGAAATTTTTGCCAACTTAATAGGTGAGAAATGTTATTTCATGGATTTTGCTTCACAATTTCCAAATTATTGATGAGCTTGGACTTAAATATTTGTTGGTTATTTGTGTTTCTACTTCAGCCAGTTGCCTTTCATTCATTTTCTTCATTTTTTTCCCTTTTGGTCTCACTGAGTGGCCTATGGGATCTTAGTTCCCCCACCAGGGATCAAACCTGCTCCCCTTGCATTGGACGCACTTAACCACTGGACTGCCAGGGAAATCCCACTTTTCCTCATTCTTTGATATTATTTTTTTAAATGTAATTTTGAAGTTCCTTATATGTATATATATATATACCATATGCCGCTCCTTTTTCCAGTTGTTGCAAGTATTGTATTCTAGTATGTCCCTGTCTTATAACTTCAATTATAGTCATTGTCATCATCATTATCACCATCGTTTTAAAACTGTTACTAATAACCATATGGTTAAAGTATATTGAGTGCTTACCTTGGAGGAAGGCATGGCAACCTACTCCAGAATTCTTGTCTGGAGAATCCCATGGACAGAGGAAGCTGGCGGGCTACAGTCCATGAGGTCACAACTAATGCAACTGAGCAACTAATGCACACACACCCCTTGTGCCAGGCCTACTTAAGTTCTGTAGGGTATTACCTCATTTACTTCTCACAACAGCCCTAGGAAATTGATGGTTACTATATACCCCACTTTATAGACACAAAAACCGAGGGATAGAAAGGCCTAAGGAAATTGACCAAGGTTGTTCAGCCAGTAAGTGGCAGAGAATTAGCACCAAGGCCGTCTCTTTCCGAGCACTCATGCTTAGTCACTGTACTGTCTCATGTGACTTCACCTTAAATACAATGCAAATAGTATTGCAGTCTTCAAGTAGCTTCATTTTGTTTCAGTATAAGTGGTTTTGAGTGTTGTAGTTAAAAACTGTTGTCCACTTCATTTTGAGAGTTGACACGAAGTTCCCACAATGGGTTACATGCTATGCTAGACTTGTGGATTAAGTAAAGAAAGAAAAAAGACAGTGTCCCACCCCCTGAGAGCTTATAGTGCAGTGGGGAAGGTAGACAATTGCAGTACTGCGTGATGAGCACTGTAATAGGATTCAGCCAAAAGCACAGAGAGAACTCATAGCAGGGTCCCTAACATGCAAACGTGTGATCATGTAAATAACCACTTGTATGAATGATTCGGGGCTTCCCCGGTGGCTCAACAGTAAAGAATCCGCCTGCCAATGCAGGAAATGCAAGAGACGTGGGTTCGATCCCTGGATCAGGAAGAGTCCCTGGAGAAGGAAATGGCAAGTCACTCCAAGTATTCTTGCCTGGAGAATCCCATTGACAGAGGAGCCTGGCGGGCTATCGTCCATAGCATGGCAAAGAGTTGGATACCACTGAAGCAACTTAGTACACACGCATGAATGATTCATATTGAATCTTCGGTCAATAAAACTGCCTCATCTCTATCATGTGTGCCAAAGTTCCCTTATCTGACACATTAGTTGGGACCTAAATGTCCTAATTAAGCTTGTTTATCTGCTTGTTGAGATCTTTTTGGACTCTCCTTCCCCCATGGAAAGTTTTAGCTCATGTTTCCAACAATTGCCATTTACAATTGCTTAGTATGTGATTGATATCCTTATTCAAGTCATTTACCTATGACAAATTGACCAGAGCGCTAGGATAGGTTTCTCAGACAACTCTGGGGACAGCAACCAGGCTACGGCTCAGCATTGAGAAGACAGTTCACCAGTATTCCACGTACTTCTAGAACACAGAGGGTTGTGGGGGTCGGGGGACAGAGCAAGGTGGTAACCCACCTGACAAGCAACTGCGGCAGCAGTCGTGGGGGTGGCATCAGTGGTGGTCACCACTTCTGCTTTTCTTTTTCCTTTATTTTTTTACACACCCCATCAATTCTGTGTCATCCCTTCAAGAAATATAATGGAGCTTTAAGTTTCTGGCTGAGCTGAAAATGACAAGCTTTACACTAAAACTGCCAGCCCCTCAATTTATCCCTCTTCCAAATGGGAAAAGTAATGCTGGATACTAAACGAAATTTTTTAAGTTTCTTAATGTGTTTTGGAGAGAAGAAAGATTAAGGAATGCAGGAGATTATTTTTGTTTTTAAATATTTGTGGTATCATCAGGAAAAAAAAAATGCATCCAGCAGTAAAGCCACTTGTGATTTCATAGCAGGGCAAGCGTTGTTTTATCTGGATTCTTCCTATTGTGTCACTCCAGATGGGTTATTTTTAAGCATGCAAGCACAAATATTTATTTCTTGGCTGCTAGTTTTTGGTCTCACCTCAGTTGCTATTTTAGCAATTGTCCTATAAACGGACAGTGCTGTGATCTCACAGAGGGCTGGGAAAGGGAGAGGAGAAAGGGAAGAGGCAAGCATGAGGGAATGACTGGAAGGAGAGTGGGGCCATGAGTGCCGTCAGCCAGCAGAAGCCAACAGGAGAGCAAACGGTGAAGATGCTGCCCCCGGGGTGGGGATGGGTTCTGTGCCATTTATGGGAGAGCTAGTTTCTTTTGAATCCCCAGGAAGTGAGGCTGGGGGACACTGACCACAACGGGAAACAAACAAGGAGCGAGTCCCTCTTTTCTCTATTAAGCCCCAATGGAAGAGGCAAACGTGGAGGGGATGGCAAAGCAGAGACGGAGTTTGCAGGGCAGGGCCAGAATCACAGGGCCAAGTATGGAAGGATGGATTTCATGTAGAGAGAGTAGCTCAATGACTGACTCAGTGACGGAGCACGCTAGGATGGAGTCTGAGCCATTTATCACGGATACACTTACAAGCATGCTCAGAATCAGGATGGTAATTAAGGCAAGCAGGGGAGGACATAGACTTTTCCTTGGAAGGAAAATATTATTTGTTTTTCTATGAAAATGTTTATTTCATGGACACAGTCGTGTCCATGGGGTTGGTCATTTCTACCATGAACATTATTTATCAGCTTATGCATTTATGTAGCACACATCAAGATGTTTATGGTGTTGCTGCCTGGGGACTGTCTGCAGAAAAGGGGGCTCATTTCAAGTTGAGTTTTCCACGTGGTAGCAGCAAATTTGTCAGAAGCCTGGCAGTGTTGTTTTGTTTTGTTTTGTTTTCACCGTGACCCAGTCTCTGTTACCAGAAGGTATGTGTGTGTGTGGAGGGGGCTGGGGGGAGATTGATTTAAAAATATTAAAAAATAGAAACACTACCTCATCCCTGCTACTTAATCCATTTTTGCAATCTCTCAGGAAATTGGAGAGAGGGAAGGAAGTCTGAGTCTCTCTTTAGGCCCTGATTATATAAGGTGAGGTTAGTTTTCCCATCTGGTGCATGGAATCCACCTCGTGGCTTTGCAGTCATACTTCTCTGCCTCCCTTAGGTCTATTTGTGTCTAGCTAAGCACGTAGAATAGGGTGCAGCTTAGAATAGAAAAAAGGAGATGGGAAGGTTAAAAAGAGGGAAAAAATATGTGGAGGACAAAGAGGGAGATAGAGAGTAATTTGTTTCTAAGCTCACTTTTGAGAATGAGTCCAGCCTATTAGGGTCCAGTCATGCATTCAGGCATTTACCATTTATTGAACAGTTCCATGCCGGCTATTGCAGGATACAAAGTCTCTAGACAACAAGGCATACAAAAAGCAAATAAAACATGACCCTTACCCTTGAGAAGCTTTCTGTCCAGTAGGGAAGCTGTGTGAATGAAATAAGCCACAGTACAACACGTCAAGGGCTCTGTAGAGATGTGCACAGGGCATTGTGGGAGAAGAGAGAAAAGGGTCCAAATCTCACCAGAAGTTTGGAAGGCTTCCTGGAGGAAGTGGTGCCATTAGCTGGTTGAAAAGAAAGGAAAGAAGATTTGGGGTAGAGAGACAAGCAGCTTTTAAATCATAGGGGCAGAAACTAGTTCAGTCCAACTGGAGCATAGGACAAGAGACAGAACCAGAAAGAGAAGAAGGTGGGGCTGTCAAAAAGTGAAGGGTATGGAATTTCCCCCTATTTGGAGGGCAACAAGTTAACTGGGTACCGTTTCCCGGATGCTGGCAGGTGACACAGAACTCCTAGGTCAGAGGCAAAGGACTTCACTGTCAATGGTTTAGCAAACATTATGAGCATCAGCCTATGTACACTGGTTTTCCTTCCCCTCCGTGTCCCCCACGGCTGATATGATAACCTAAATGGATGCTACCCATTCAGTGGGTTTGCACAGCGGCTGAGAAAGCCAAAGCCAAGGACACAGCACTGTTTATGGAAGCAGTCAACCATCCAGTCCTCCTCGCCAAGGGAGTGAGCAGCAAGGGAACTTTAGGCAACGATAAGGAATTTGAACTTCGAAAGCATGAGGAGCCGCTGCAGACTTTTGACCAGAGAACTGTGATGATGATAACTGTAATTTGAAAAGATTACTCACATAACTGTGTGCCAAAAAGATTAGACAGATAGCTGAGAGAACGCAGAAAAACTAGTAAGGAGGCAATTCCAGCGTACGATGTGCTCAGTTAACTGCCCAAAGTCAAGGTACTAGAGAGAGAGCTGGGGAAAGTTTGCATGTTCAAGGATATTACAGAAGGTAAGATCTGAGGCAATTTTGTGGGTTTAATGAAAAGAAGAAATTTAAGGAAAAATGTGATAGGAGATATTACCAATAGCTTACTTTGTGTCCTGTGTTATATCAGCATTTTAGCGTGTATTAACTTATTTAATCTCATAGATACTGTTAGAATCCTTATTTTACAGACGAGAAAACACTTGGAGAACCTAGAAGGTGGCCTCCCAGTTACCCGGTTAGGCAGCTGATTGGGTGCTGCTGTCCCCAGTGAGATGAGGACCTCAGAGGTGCAGCTATGTAAGTGCGAGGGTGAGGCGTTTGGTTTTGGCTGCCGTTATAGACAGAATGTCTGTGTCCCCTCCAAATTCACATGTTGACACTATCATCCCCAGTGTGATGGTATTTTAGAGATGGGGCCTCTGGGATGTGATTAGGGTTACATGAGGTCTAGAGGCTGTGATGAGATCAGTGCTCTTAAAAGAAAAGGGAGACAAAGAAATCTCTTTCTTTCTCTACACACACACACACACACACACACACACACACACAGAGGCACCAAGTTAAGGCCATGTGAGCTCACAGCAAGAGGTATGGCACCATGTATGGATGTGAGTGTTGGACTATAAAGAAAGCTGAGCGCCGAAGAATCAATGCTTTTGAACTGTGGTGTTGGAGAAGACTATTGAGAGTCCCTTGGACTGCAGGGAGATCCAACCAGTCCATCCTAAAGGAAATCAAACCTGAATATTCCCTGGAAGGACTGATGCTGAAGCTGAAGCTCCAATACTCTGGCCACCTGATGCGAAGAACTGCCTCATTAGAAAAGTCCCTGATGCTGGGAAAGATTGAAGGCGGGAGAAGAAGGGGATGACAGAGGATGAGATGGTTGGATGGCATCACCAGCTCAATGAACATGAGTTTGAGTAAGCTCTGGGCATTGGTGATGGACGGGGAGGCCTGGCATGCTGCAGTCCATGGGGTCGCAAAGAGTTGGATGCGACTGAGCAACCGAACTGAACGGAACTGAACCAGCCAGGAAGAGGGCCCTTACTAGGAACTCAGTCAGGTGGCACTTGGATCTTAGACTTTCCAGCCTGAAGAACCATGAGAAACAAATTCCTGTTGTTTCCACCACCCATTCCGTGGTGTTTTGTTATAGTAGCCTGAGCACACCAAGGCAGCCCAGTTGAGTGTGAAGTATCTGGGGAACATCTTACTCAAGCTTTCTGGTAGCTGTTTCAGGCCTTTGTTGGAGAAATAGATATAGAGGCAGTCCTTGAGTGGGAGGTAAGTGAGTTTGAATGTAATCCTGAAAGGTATAAAGAATGAGAGGAGCAAAGGGCCATGGAAGGGAGCTGTGAAGAGTGCCTACATTTTGGGGTCAAGCAGAGGGAGAAAGCCCCCAAAAGACAGAAAAGGAGCAGTTGGAGTGGTAGACGGGACAGATGAGAAGGAGAAGGCTCAGGAACCAAGGAGGAGGGAATTTCACCGAGCGGGGAGAGGGCTTCGCGGTGACTTGACCACAGGTTGGGTAGTAAAGCACCATGCCCATGGAGCAAGTCAATTCATAGGTCATTTTTGGCTGTAAGGGCTTCCCTGGTGGCTCAGAGGGTAAAGCGTCTGCCTGCAATGCGGGAGACCCGGGTCTGATCCCTGGGTCGGGAAGATCCCCTGGAGAAGGAAATGGCAACCCACTCCAGGATTCTTGCCTGGAGAATCCCATGGATGGAGGAGCCTGGTGGGCTACAGTCCATGGGGTCTCAAAGAGCCGGACATGACTGAGTGACTTCACTTTCCTTTTCCTTTCCTTTTGGCTGTAAAGAGAGTAGGGTAAGGCAGTAGTCAAGTAGGGAGTCATTGAAATTTGAATTATAGGTAAAGTTGAAATACCATTTGTTAAGTGAGGAAGTTACCTCAATGAAAAAGACTTTATAGGATGTTCAGTCTGTGTTGGTTGATGGAATATGTGAAGCAGACGTGGCAACAAAATGGAAATACCTTTTTTCCTAAAAGATGTTTCTGTATCTCTTTTAAAGAGAATACAGCTGGCTTTTAAGAAGGTCCTAGCAAGAATATTCATTCCTCTTGCACAGACTGGAAAAGCAAAATGGGCACAAGTCCCAGATATTCCACTTATGTTTCAGAGTCTGGACTCTGGTCTAGCATTCCTGTACTTTGTTCTTCTGCTATTAAAATTGAACATGAGGGGTTAAGAGAAGAGATCTGGCTATCTTCTTGGTTATGCTGAAACAGACTGCTCTTTGTAAAAGCACTGGGCATCTTTAAAGATAGTAGAGAGCACAGACAGGCCAAAAAGATCATGTGATGGAGACCTTTCATCTTTCGCTGCAGTTAATTAACAGCCTAAGGGAGAAAATAAAGGAGAAAAGAAATGCTAAAAAAAAGAAAGAAAGAAAACATGGGCGTAGGGTCAAACAATATACTTGTCGTAAAAGGAGATGATTATTATAATTAATGGTGATCCATATGGATAATGTCAATTTGTAAAAGCTGTGTACTATTTCTTCCATTTTTTTCTCCTTCTGCAGATCTCTGCTAACTCAGCTACTCCTTTCTTCTGCTCTGTGGAACCTGGTCACTGTGTTGCCTTTATATTATGGTGTGGGTTTTGGTAGGGGGATTCTAGATAGCTAGATATATAGCTATGATAAGTTGTTCTACAGTAGGCAGATATCCCAAAACGACAAAAAGGGGTTGGATAATGTTTTTGCTGCTGCCGCCAAGTCACGTCAGTTGTGTCCGACTCTGTGCGACCCCATAGATGGCAGCCCACCAGGCTCCCCTGTCCCTAGGATTCTCCAGGCAAGAATACTGGAGTGGGTTGCCATTTCCTTCTCCAAGGCATGAAAGTGAAACGTGAAAGTGAAGTCGCTCAGTCGTGTCCGACTCTCAGCAACCCCATGGACTGCAGCCTACCAGGCTCCTCCATCCATGGGATTTTCCAGGCAAGAGTACTGGAGTGGGATGCCATTGCCTTCTCCGGATAATGGTCTTAGTTGAATGTAATTCAAACTGTGAATAAATTCATTGTCACCCATGATCAAAGTGAAGTAACATCCTTCCATCTAAAGATGGTCTTCCCCAAATATTGACTATTGCACACTATCTAGTCAATTGAAGAATTACTGAGACTTTAAGGTGGAAGGGCTTTTAGAAATCACATTTTCTCACTTATTTTTACACAGTAGAAAGTTGAGGCCTCTATTAGGTTAAACCATATCTCCAAAAGGATGGTGATATTCAATATTGGATTGGTGATATCCAAAATTAGATATATTGGATTTAATATATCCAATAAATTAAATTACCAACAGGATGGCGGCAGGGTCTAAATTAGCACAGAGGTTTCCCAGTAACTTTATTGTTACTCACTGCATGTGGTATACATGTGAATTGTTGTTTTGTTGTTGGTTAGCTGCTAAGTCATGTTGGACTCTTTTGCAGCCCCATGGACTGCAGCACACCAGGCTTCCCTGTCCTTCACCATCTCCCAGAGCTTGCTGAAACTCATGTCCATCAAGTCAGTGATGCCATCCAACCATCTCATCCTGTCATCCCCTTCTCCTCCTGCCTCCAGTCTTTCCCAGCATCAGGGTCTTTTCCAATTAGTCAGTTCTTCGCATCAGGTGGCCAAAGTACTAGAGCTTCAGCTTCAGCAGCAGTCCTTCCAATGGATATTCAAGGTTCATTTCCTTTAGGGTTGGCTGGTTTGATCTCCTTGCTCCTTAATAGATGTGGTTAAATATGTTATTATGTGTTCAGACACATTTGAATATATTTGTTTAAAACTGCTCTCTTTTACACATTTAGGTTTTTTTTTCATTCACAGACATGAATTCAAAGGCCTATTAAATATAAAGTATTTATATTTAATATAAAATATAAATATATTTTATATATTTTAGAAATAATATAAAATATATTAAATATAAAGACCTATTATATATCCTTAGACAATAAAATTTTGTTATATGTAGAGTGTCAGACTAAGTTTTTGAGGACCTTAACTCTTTTATCTTTCTAAATCCTGCCTTTCAGAAGCTGCCTTGGTAACCTTTCACTATGATGATGAAGGGGACAACATGATCAGCTTGCCACAAGCCCAATTTCTCTTTGAGAATCCTGCCCAAGGAGGGTTCCTTGAACACAGGGTAGTCTCTGAACTGTGAAGGGTGAACAGGAAGCAAAAAACACACATCGGAGGAGGGCTGGTGAAACTACAGGGCTTTGGCAGGGATCTCTCTAGCTCCTGCGTGGTCTTTTCTGGAGACCTTTGTCTTCTTGAATATTCACCTTCGAAACCTGCTCTCAATTGCTGCTTATAAAAATAGTAGTTATGTCACAGGTGCACGTCCTTCTCCCTGACATCAAACGGACAGCTCATGTTCTTTGTTGTCATTGTTTCCCGTGGCCGAAGACCAGCCTCCCTTAGCAGGCGTGGGCTCATTGGTTGTAACTCTCCATCTTTACTTTTCACTTCTTATTTCCATCAGAACTTGTAGCTTCAATGGTCAAATCATTTATTTTCATGAATGTTTACATTTGCTACTGTTTTTTCCATTTGTCTTTGAAAAAAGCACTGTCAAAGGTTTGGATGTCATGTTCCTGTTTAGCTGCTTCTGAACTCTCTGCTTATGCTTAAGTCGCTCAGTTGTGTCCGACTCTTTGCCACCCTTTGGACCATAGCCCGCCAGGCTACTCTGTCCATGGGATTTTTCAGGGAAAGAATACAAGTGGATTGCCATATCCTCCTCCAGGGGATCGTCCCAACCCAGGGGTCGAACCTGCACCTCCTGTGTATTAACTCTGTGGCTATAGCCAAATCCCCTGACTCCTCAGAGTCTTATTTTTCCCCTCTATAAAATTAGAAATCTCATGCCTGATCTGCTGCTCCAACAAGGTGAAGTGGGAGGGTTCTTGTCATTTTTTGCTAAGTATGATGAACAGAATGCAGAGATGGACCCAGAGATTCCCACCCCTGATTTGCATACCCTGTGTAACCCTCTCTCCTTGAGTGTGGGGGACACCTGTGATTATGATGAGGTTTTACTCCTGTGAACTTTTTTTTTTTGTTCTATTTCAGCTTTATTCTTTTCAATTAGAAAATAATCACTCTTTGTGATGAGTAAAGACTTTTTAATAGCTACAGTAAGAATGTAGACTTTAGCTCTCATACTAACCAGTATGGAGGATCTCTCTCCCTGTCCCCAAGTTTTTTTTTTTATCTTCCTTTAAAAAATATTTTTAGTTTTTAAATTAATTTTTGTTATAGTGTAGTTGCTTTGGCTTTCCCAGTAGCTCAGCTGTAAAGATTTCTCCTGCAGTGCAGGAACTAGAGGAGACTGGGGTTCAGTCCCTGGGTGGGGAAGATCCCTTGGAGGAAGGCATGGCAACCCACTCTAGTATTCTTGCCCAGAGAATCCTGTGGACAGAGGAGCCTGGCGGGCTACCGTCCATGAGCTTGAAAAGAGTCAGACATGACAGAAGTGGCTTAGCACACATAGATGCTTTACGATGTTGTGTTAGTTTCACCCATAGAGAGAAATGAATCAGCCATATATATACATATATTACCTCCCTTTCGAACTTGCTTCCCATTAAGGTCACCACAGTGCTTTAAGTAGAGTTGTTAATGCAAAGGGAGATTTTCCTGGGTGGACTCAACCTAAGCCAGTGAACTCTTAAAAGAGAGCTGCTGCTGCTGCTAAGTCACTTCAGTTGTGTCTGACTCTGTGCGACCCCATAGATGGTAGCCCACCATGCTCCTCCATCCCTGGGATTCTCCAGGCAAGAACACTGGAGTGGGTTGCCATTTCCTTCTCCAATGTGTGAAAGTGAAAAGTGAAGTGAAGTCGCTCATACTTGTCCGACTCTTAGCGACCCCCTGGACCGCAGCCTACTAGGCTCCTCCATCCATGGGATTCTCCAGGAAAGAGTACTGGAGTGGGGTGCCATTGCCTTCTCCGAAAAGAGAGCTGAGGCCTCCCTGAAGGAAAATATGAAGCCTGAGATTCCCTGATGGTCCTGAAGAAGCAAGCAGTCTGACTGTGAACCTCCCACGAGGGTTGGACCTGTGGCCATGGCAAGAACTTGAGTGCGGCCTGTAAGAGCTAAGAATGACTCCCAGCAGACAGCTAGCAAGAAATCAGGGGCCCCAGACACACAACTGTAATTGGGCTGGTGTGTGCCTCAGACACACACCCTGAATTGTACTGCCTGTGGGGGCTTGGAAACAGATTCTTTCCCAGTTGGCTCTCCAGATAAGAACGCAGCTGGCTGCCACCTTGATTACACCCTTATGAGACCCTGAATGGAAAGTCCAGCTAAGGCAATGCCAGAATCCTCAGCCCATAGAAACTGTGAGATAATCAGTTTGTATCATTTCACACTGATAAGTCTGTGGTAATTGATTATGCAGCAGTAGGAAATAATACACTCAGTACTGAACACCAAGAGGTGAGGGTGAAGGAAGTGGAGACTGCCTTTCTTATCCCTCTAGCAGCTGGGGCACCAGCTTGGCTGATCAGATGTGTCCACCTGGAACTCTGAGTCTGGAGGGAGGGATACAAAGACTCGGGTGCTTTTAGAGGTCAGCCCCAGAGAATGGCAGCAATGGTGGTAGAATCCCAGTGTTGGCATAGTCTGGTGAAGAATCTGACAAATTTCTACTTCGATTAGTCAGGAATCATGTCTGTTATTTGCCTCCAAGTTTATTGTAGATTATTATAGATCATATATGTAAAAGTGCTTTGTAAACTTTGGCAAACTATATAAGCATAACTATCATTTAAATTATTTCTTTGGTTTCACTTTCCTTCAGGCTCATATGTTTGACCTTTGTCTCTATCCAAGCTATTATAATTCTTGGTGTCAATTTTCTTTTTTTTTTTTTCTTTTTTTGGTGTCAATTTTCATGCTGCCATTCCAATGAACAAAGTTACCTTTATTCTTAAAAAATAGAAGTAATGTGGAAGTCTGTGTGAAGATGAGATTATCAGCAAAAAAAAAAAATTGAGTCAGGACATGTAGGAAGTCATAAAGAGGGACTGTTTCCTGGGAATTTGTAGGGCTTAAACTTAGGTTTAAGGACACGCTTTCAGTCACACTCAAAGATCAAACAGCAATCTCTGCCTGCCTGGAACCATTTAGAAAACAAGTGTCTGCTACTGTGAGGGTCTCCAGGGAAGATCCTTCCTTGACCATTTTTCTGAATGGATTTGAGTCTAGTGAGCATATGTTCCAGTTGACTGAAAATCACATCTTCACTTGCAATGAACCACATATCTGTACATATCCTCACAGATTTCCTGTATCCCTGCTGCTGAAAGGTACAGACTGAGGAATAAATGCAATGGAAAATATCATCTTTGAAAAGAAAT
This sequence comes from Dama dama, assembly GCF_033118175.1. Classification (NCBI taxonomy): domain Eukaryota; kingdom Metazoa; phylum Chordata; class Mammalia; order Artiodactyla; family Cervidae; genus Dama; species Dama dama. Next base: position 46,401,838 of record NC_083687.1, on the reverse strand, counting down.
GATTGAAAAGCATGGTTAAAAAACAACAACAACAAACTACTGCATTTATCAGCGCCACCTCAGAGGGTAGGAGTTTGGGCAACTAATCACACACAGTCCTTGCAGCTATGCTCTTAGATTAACATGTTAGAATTTGGAGGCTATAAAAGTTTGAAAGAACTTGATGGCTGATCTATTTCTTTTGACTGTCTAAACCCAGGACCATTGGGTTAGTTTACATATGGCCACTGGGGCTCCGGGAAACTTTTATGCAGAAAGTCCCCTGAAGTTAAAGGGAAAATACTACAACCCTGACTTTCTCCACTCATGACATTAGCATCTAGTTACCAGGAAGGAGAAATGAGGTTTTTGCCTCTGACTCATGGCCAGAGAGCTCTGGTGAACTACGAGTCCTACTAGGGGCTAGAGGCCGTCAGAGAAAAAGAGTTCTCTTTAGAGCACACAGAACATGGTAGGAAGAAGAGGAGTTGGGCTGTTGCATGGTGCTTTGCTGAATAGCTTCCCCCGTGAAACAACCAGAGGACTTCATTTCAGTTCCTGAATAGAGAAAAGGCCACCAACACGACCTCATAGAGAAAGCTGTAAAAGTGAGCAAACATAGCAACCTTGGGTAGCAGTTTACCTGTAACCCTTGGAACAGAAATGTTGATTGTACCAGAAAGCCAGCAGCCAAGTGATAATCAGTGGTAGGGGGTGGGGAGGGGTGGGGACAGAGTGCATTGGTGGTAAAAGCAGCAGCTGCAGGAAAAGCAGAGCAAAAACAGGAAGCCTGCCCTCTGACCTCCACGGCATCAGACTCCGACTGAGGTGGGTGACAGGCTTAGAGGGTCACTGTGGCGACTGCTCCAGGCCAGGCCATGTTTATCCCCGAGGAACCTGTCACCCTGAGGTTCCTTATCTTGATTTAGCATTAATGGTAACCCCCAGCATGGGAGGAGGCAAAGGGTGACCAGGGAATTTGGTAGTGCTTTTCTCTTTTAAAAATTTTTTTAAAAACCCTTTGACCACCTTGGGTCCTACTTGCGGCACGTGGTTCTCCCCAGTTGTGGTGTGCAGGCTCCGTGGGGCCTGGGCTCTGTGTAGTTTGCAGCACACAGGCTCTCTAGGTGAGGCATTCAGGCTCAGTAGTTGAGTCTACTTGCCCCAAGGGCATGTGGGATCTTCGTTCCCCAACCAGGGATCAAACCCGTGTCCCCTGCACTGGACGGTGGATCCCCAACCATTGGACTACCAGGGAAGTCCTCATCAATTGAGTTTTTCACTTATGTTTTTGTATTTTTCATTTCTAGATGTCCTACTTGGTTCTTTTTCAAATCTGCTAGGTCATTTTTTCGAGTTCCTATTTACTGTAGATTTTATCTTTATTTTTTGAAACATAGGTATTTCATAACTTGCCTCTGATTATTCTGGGATCTGAAGTCTTTCAGGGTCTGTTTATATGGTTTAGTACTTTTATTTTACTGATGTTTCTTTCTCATCATAACTTCTTTTCTTGTGACTTGATTGTCATTGACTCCTCAGTGTTCCTTGTCCATTAGACATAGTTTTTGGTGATTCCTGTGAGTTGGGGAAAGGAGCCCTTCTCCAAACAGTCTTGTCTTTGCCTTACCAGACATTTATGGGCACTACAGAACTCTGGGAAATTGTGAGGACAGAGGAACCTGGCATGCTACGGTCCATGGGGGTCACAAAGTTGGACACAACTTAGTGACTGAACAACAACTATTCTCTGTAACCAGTTCAAACTAAAGTCATGCCTTGAAGTTTTCTGGACCACTCTGGGTTTTGAATTTACTCTATAAATTCTCAGGGGGCTGGTCTCTGGGTAGAACTATTGGAGGACAGATTTTGTGTGTATATGTGTTTGTTCCCCTTCTTTGCTCTATTAAGACATTTGTATCTTTGGACTGTTGATTTTTGGTGGGTTTTTTTATTTTTTGGAAGTTGGGAATGAGAAGTAGGTAGTTTTACTTCTGATTCGCCTTTCTCCTGTGGCGCGTTCTTCCTTCGGGATTCTAGGTTAATAGAGGTGGTATGTAATATTGGCCTTTCAACCTGGGTGGACCCTAAGCTTTGACTGGTCTCTTTTACTTCCTCAAGTCTTCAAAACAGTAACACCAGTCCCCACATATATCCTCAGGGCAAAAGGCTTTGGTTGTTTTTCTTGCCTTTCTGGGGTTTTAGATTCTCTTAGAACTTGATCTGGTAATTCTTCATTATCTTATCATTCCTTTGATGCTTTTAAAAGAGACTGGAAATTTTTACAAACTTTTAGGAAAATTATATTTTAAATCTTTATCAGGGGGGTGATGCAAATGGCCCATCCCTGTATTCTTAGAAAAGGAGGAAAATTAAATTTGGAATGTTTTTGATAGTCTCTTTTTCACCGTTTTCTGAGTATAGAAGTATTCCCCTAAACTGGTAAATTTCACTATGTTTACATAGTGAATTTTAAAAATTCTGCATGGAAAGAAAGAAAAGGAAAAAAAAAAAAAACACACACACACACACACAAAGGCCAGTAGACACTCAACAAATGGAGAGAAGTATTTGAAACTCATACAAAGAGCTTAGACTCAAAGGAAAAGACTGATTTCTTAAAATACTTGGAGTTCTACATTATTATTGATTGATATGTAATAAATTACTTCAAAACTTAACAGCTTAGAGCAGATGTTTATTATCTCTCAGTTCCTAAGGATCTGGGATCTGAGAGCAGCGTTTCTGGGTGGTTCTGGATCTGTGTTTCTCATGATGAGATTGCAGTCAAGCTGTCAGTGGGGACCACAGCCTCATCTAAAGGGTGGCCTAGAGGACCCACCTCTAAGGTCATTCATGTGACTCTTGTCAGGAAACCCAGGCTCCTCACTGGCTGCCTGCTGGAGGCCTGAGTTCCTCAACCCTGGCCTTCTCCATCAGCAGTTGGCTGAGAGGCCAGCTGGTTTCTGCCAGAGTAAGGAACTCAAAAGAGTGGACCACTGAGAGAGAATCACAACAGCTTTTACAGCTGATCTTGAAATGACATACTATCACTCCTGCCGTATTGTAGTGGCTCCCTGAGACCAACCCTGGTAGACATGAGAGAGGATTACATAAGGATGTGAATATCAGGAGGTGGGGGTCATCTGGGGTCCACCTTGAAGCTGCCTGCTGTAAGTGCCTACAGTTCACTAAGGAAAAAAACCCTCAAAACAGAAAAATGGAGAAAAGATACAAGTCTGTTCACAGAAATACATATATATGACACAAACTAAAATACATCTTCAACATAAAAAGACGCTCAATCTCACTCAAAATAAGGATAATGTAAATTAAAACTATATTGAGACACTGTTTCTACCCATAAGATTGTATAACCCACTGTATTGTTGAGAATTTGGGGAAACGGGGTCTTATGCCTTGTCAGTGAGTGTAGACATTGGTAAAATGTCTTTGAAGAGTAATTTGGCAATAACTCAGTAGTTTAAAAAAAAAAAACACATTTTTTTCAATTCAACACTTCCACTTCTAGGAATTTTTCCTAAATATATTCTGGCACATATGCAAAATGATGTCTGTATGAAGATCTTTACTGCAGCATCAACTTATAATAGCAAAAGATTGGAAACCATCTGAATTTCCATCAACAGGGAACTGATTACATAAATTATGGTAGTACACATATAGGAGAATTCTATTAATCTCTTAAAAAAGAACGAGGCAGCCCTCTTTACACATATTTAAGATTTTCTCCAAAATGTGTGGAAGATGTGAAAACAAGGTGTAGAACACAATGTCACTACTTGTGATAAAATATGTATATGCAAAAAAATATGTATATGCTTGTACATGAATATAGTATCTCTAGAAGCACATGGAAGAGATGGGGATTGTAGTTTGCTTTCATAGAGGGAAACTGGGTAGTTAGGGAACTAAGGATATAAAAGAGACCTATTTTTTATGTATTCTCATTGTACTTTTTGAACTTTATAATATGTACATGATTTAATCACTCGAAAGTAATTAAAATATTTAAAAAAATATGTAGGAATAACCCCGAATCATGGTGCCCTGAGCTAGGCTGGGCTCAACAGAAACAAAGAAGTGGAATTGCAGGACCTGGTGAGTAATTGGAATGGCGAGGGGAAGAAGGAAGTGTCCAGGATGGCGCTCAGATAGAGGAAAATACGTGTATTTGATGATTATGTTTTACGGGAAAGTCACAATTTAAAAAACCAAAGGCTATTATTTTCTGTTAGTTCAGTTCAGTCATTCAGTTGTGTCCGATTCTTTGCAACCCCATGGGCTGCAGCACGCCAGGCCTCCCTGTCCATCACCAACTCCCAGAGCTTACTCAAACTCATGTCCATTGAGTCGGTGATGCCATCCAACCATCTCATCCTCTGTTGTTCCCTTCTCCTCCTGCCTACAATCTTTCTCAGCATCAGGGTCTTTTCAAATGAGTCAGCTCTTCGCCAAAGGACTGAAGCTTCAGCTTCAGCATTAGTCCTTCCAATGAATATTCAGGACTGATTTCCTTTAGGATGGACTGGTTGAATCTCTTGCAGTCCAAGGGACTCTCAAGAGTCTTCTCCAACCACAGTTCAAAACCATCAATTCTTCGGCACTCAGCTTTCCTTATAGTCCAACTGTCACATTCATACATGACTACTGGAAAAACCATAGCTTTGACTAGTCAGACCTTTGTTGACAAAGTAATGTCTCTGCTTTTTAATATGCTGTCTAGTTGGTCATAACTTTTCTTCCAAGGAGTAAGTGTCTTTTAATTTCATGGCTTCAGTCATCATCTGCAGTGATTTTGGAGCCCCTCAAAATAAAGTCTGTCACTGTTTCCATTGTTTCCCCATCTATTTGCCATGAAGTGATGGGACTGGATGCCATGATCTTTGTTTTCTGAATGTTGAGCTTTAAGCCAACTTTTTCACTCTCCTCTTTCACTTTCATCAAGAAGCTCTTTAGTTTTTTCTTCACTTTCTGCCATAAGGGTGGTGTCATCTGCACATCTAAGGTTATTGATATTTCTCCCAGAAATCTTGATTCCAGCTTGTGCTTCATACAGCCTGGCATTTCATATGATATACTCTGCATATAAATTAAATAAGCAGGGTGACAACATACAGCCTTGATGTACTCCTTTCCCTATTTAGAACCAATCTATTGTTCCATGTCCAGTTCTAACTAAATCCGAATACAGATTTCTCAGGAGGCAGGTCAGCTGGTCTCATAATCCCATCTCTTGAAGAATTTTCCACAGTTTGTTGTGATCCACACAGTCAAAGGCTTTGGCATAGTCAATACGGCAGAAGTAGATGTTTTTCTGGAACTCTCTTGCTTTTTCAATGGTCCAGTGGATGTTGGAAATTTGATCTCTGGTTTCTCTGCCTTTTCTAAATCCAGCTTGAACATCTGGAACTTCACAGTTCACATACTGTTGAAGCCTGGCTTGGAGAATTTTGAGCATTGCTTTGCTAGCGTGTGAGATCGGTGCAATTGTGCAGTAGTTTGAACATTCTTTGGCATTGCCTTTCTTTGGGATTCGAATGCAAACTGACCTTTTCCAGTGCTGTGGCCACTGTTGGGTTGTCCAAATTTGCTGGCATATTCAGTGCAGCACTTTCACAGCATCAACTTTCAGGATTTGAAATAGCTCAACTGGAATTCCATGACCTCCACTAGCTTTGTTCGTAGTGAAGCTTCTTAAGGCCCACTTGACTTCGCATTCCAGGATGTCTGGCTCTAGGTGAGTGATCACACCATCATGGTTATCTGGGTCATGAAGATCTTTTTGGTATAGCTCTTCTGTGTATTCTTGCCACCTCTTCTTAATATCTTCTTCTGTTCGGTCCATACAGTCTCTGTCCTTTATTGTGCCCATCTTTGCATGAAATGTTCCCTTGGTATCTCTAATTTTCTTGAGGAGATCTCTAGTCTTTCTCATTCTATTGTTTTCTCTATTTCCTTGCACTGATTACTGAGGAAGACTTTCTTATCTCTCCTTGCTCTTCTTTGGAACTCTGCATTCAAATGGGTATATCTTTCCTTTTCTCCTTTGCCTTTCACTTCTCTTTTCTCAGCTATTTGTAAGGTCTTCTCAGACAACCATTTTGCCTTTTTGCATTTCTTTTTCTTGGGGATGGTCTTCATTACTGCCTCCTGTACAATGTCATGAACTTCCATCCATAGTTTTTCAGGCACTCTTCTATCAGATCGAATCCCTTGAATCTACTTGTCACTTTGACTGTGTAATTGTAAGGGATTTGATTTAGGTCATACCTGAATGGTCTAGTGGTTTTCCCTACTTTCTTCAATTTTAGTCTGAATTTGGCAATAAGGAGTTCATGATCTGAGCCACAGTCAGCTCCCAGTCTTTTTTTTTTTTTTTTTTTTTTGCTGACTGTATAGAGCTTTTCCATCTTTGGTTGCAAAGAATATAATCAATCTGATTTTGGTATTGACTGTCTGGTGATGTCCATGTGTAGAGTTTTCTCTTGTGTTGCTGGAAGAGGTTGTTTGCTATGACCAGTGCGTTCTCTTGGCAAAACTCTGTTAGTCTTTGCCCTGCTTCATTCTGCACTTCAAGGCCAAATTTGCCTGTTACTTGAGATATCTCTTGACTTCTCACTTTTGCATTCCAGTCCTATAATGAAAAGGACATCTTTTTTGGGTGTTAGTTTTAGAAGGTCTTGTAGGTCTTCCTAGAAGCATTCAACCTCAGCTTCTTCAGAATTACTGGTTGGGGCATAGACTTGGATTACTGTGATGTTGAATGGTTTGACTTGGAAACGAACAGAGATCATTCTGTCATTTTTGAGACTGCATCCAAGTACTGCATTTCAGACTCTTTTGTTGGCTGTGATGGCTACTCCATTTTTTCTAAGGGATTCTTGTGCACAGTAGTAGATATAATGGTCATCTGAGTTAAATTCACATTCCACTCCATCTTAGTTCACTGATTCCTAAGATGTTGATGTTCACTCTTGCCATCCCCTGTTTGACCACTTCCAATTTGCTTTGATTCATGGACCTAACATTCCGGGTTCCTATGCAATATTGCTCTTTACAGCATGGGACTTTACTTTCATCATCAGTCACATCCACAACTGGGTGTTGTTTCTGCTTTGGCTCCATCTCTTCATTCTTTCTGGAGTTATTTTTCCACTGATCTCCAGTAGCATATTGGGCACCTACTGACCTGGGGAGTTCATATTTCAGTGTCCCATCTTTTTGCCTTTTCACACTGTTCATGGGGTTCTTAAGGTAAGAATACTGAAGTGGTTTGCCATTCCCTTCTCCAGTGGACCACGTTTTGTCGGAACTCTTTACCATGACCCGTCTGTCTTGGGTGGCCCTACATGGCATGGCTCATAGTTTCATTGAGTTAAACAAGGCTGTGGTCCATGTGATCAGTTCGATTCGTTTTCTGTGATTGTGGTTTTCATACTCTCTGCCCTCTGATGGATAAGAGGCTTATGGAAACTTCCTGTTGAGAGAGACTGAATGAGGGGTAAACTGGGTTTTGTTCTGATGGGCGGGGCCATGCTCAGTAAATCTTGAATCCAATTTTCTGTTCATGGGCAGGGCTGTGTTCCCTCCCTGTGGTTTGACCAGAGGCCAAACATAACTTTGTTGTTTTTGTTCAATGGCTCAATCAAATCTGATACTTTGTGACCCCAGGGACTATAGCAAGCCAGACTTCCTGGTCCTTCACCATCTCCTGTGCTCACACACATGTCCATTGAATCAGCGATGCTATCCAACCATCTTATCCTCTGTTGCCGTCTTCTCCTTTAGGCCTAAGAAGATAAAAATGTCCAGGGACTTCCCTGGTGGTCCAGTGGTTAAGAATCCACCTTGGAATGCAGACAACATGGGTTTAATCCCTGGTCCAGGAAATAAGATTTCACATGCCATGGACCAGCCGGAGCCTTGGTTGTTATTATTTTCTGTACTGTTGAATAAGCTCCTTGCAGTTAGGGATTATATTTTAAATTTCCTTGTATCTCTTATAGTATATCATGTGGTGTCTGACTTGCTATAGATGCTCAATAGATATGTTAGACAAATGTCTGAAAATTAATTTTTTAAAATGTGTTTTGTCTTTTCAGAAGGATTAAATATCTGCCCAGGTATTTGCAGAGTGAGAGCATCAGATAGGTTGAAAATAAAATACCTCATCATCTCTTTATCAGAGGGGGAGGGGACACAGGTAGAGAAACGATGAAGTTCATGCAGCAAGTTGCTAATGAGAATAACTCATAGGACTTTCAAAACGTAAGAGAATTTAGTTATCTCCAAGAACAGGGAAGAGTGAATTTAGCCACCAGAGGGCTCTCAGCATTCCATTTAATTGCAGGCCTAGAATTATTCGTGAGATAGACAAAAGTGCATCTGAAGACCGGAGGAGAATGCACCGTTTCCCACTCCATTAGCTGGACACGACCACTGCAAAGACGTCCTGCCAAGTTGTCTTATTACAAGATGAGAGAATTGAAACTAGCCAGTGTGCTTTAAACACTCTGTCTCTGAATGTCCAGGACGGCCTCGTTGTCTTTTGTTAGTTGAAAAGTGAATTTATCTCTAATGCCCTATGATAATGCAAGGGCAACTTGGGAGGTATTCCCATGTGTTGCGTGGAAGGAAGAGGAGAGTTACAATGGGGCTTGAAGTGGTGACATTCGCTAATATTTCAGTCCTTTGTCAAGACTTAGAGGAGCCTAAAACTAGGATTGTTGGGTTGGCAATTACAGTTTTCATTGCCTTCTCTGATTTTTATATTGTTGGATCATTTGTAATGGTCTCTTATTTGTATTTTTCAACCCTTTTTTTGATTGTGTGAAGTTGTGCAGGTGGTAAGTTAGTGTCCCTCCCATTAAAATGTTCTGACCCCTGGTGCCCCCATTATTAACCCCTCATTGGATTAATAGAGCCATTGAGTTAAGAGAGCAGAGAAGGAAATGGAAGTTTATTGGGGGCCACACACTGGGCTGTGTTCTAGTTTCATTATTAAAGTCCATCCCTAAAGTAACTCTAACACAAAGTAAGTACTGCTCTCTCAATTTATATAGGAGGAAACCCAGATCTGAAAGGTTGAATGAGTCACCCAAGATGGTAAATGCTGTGGGCTCACTGAATTTTGCTTACCTGTGAAGCTCATCGTCTTTCAGACCAGCCTCAATAGTATGAGCTTGCATGCGTGTGTGTGTGTGTGTGTGCTAAGTCGCTTCAGTTTGTGTCCGACTCTGCATTCCTATGGACTGCAGCTCACCAGGCTCCCCTGTCTATAAGGTTCTCCAGGCAAGAACACTGGAGTGGGTTGCTATGCCCTTACCTCGTGTTTTCTTTATCCCCTGGCTACCCAAGGATTCGTTTCCCCAGACCATTTAGGAGTCTTTGAAAGTGCACCTCGTTGGTGGAGCGGTGTGTTCGGTAGCCGCTGCAATGAGCCCCTGCAATGCCTGCTGAGAGTGTGGTGTGCTGGCAGCTGCAGTAGCACCACAAGGCCCCTCTGCATGTGCAGTAGGAAAGGGAGGGATGCTGCCCCCCAGCCCTCCATCATCCACCGTGCAGGGGGCCATGACGAGACCCTTGCAGAACTTCTGCAATAACTGCCATGGTGTGGCCACGGCTACTCTTCTCATCTCAGGCTTCCCTTGTGGCTCAGCTGGTAAAGAATCTGCCTGCAATGCAGGAGACCTGGGTTTGATCCCTGGGTCGGGAAGATCCCCTGGAGAAGGGAAAGGCTACCCAATCCAGTGTTCTGGCCTGGAGAATTCCATAGACTGTATGGTCCATGGGGTCACAAAGAGTCAGACATGACTGAGGAAATTTCACTTTCCCTTCGTTCTTCTCATCTCAGATACTAATGGCCTCTGACTGTGGAATGGTCTGCAGGTAAAGCACAGGTGGGGCTGACGAGGCACCAGAGTGATTGTAACATGCTGATCATCTGTGCTGAACTTGTGTAAGAATGAGCTTTGCCTCCAGAAGGAAGGCAGGAGAACATATGCTTATGGATTTGTCCTGACCCCTTTACTCCTTTACTCCTGACTCCTTTACTCAAAGGACATGAGTTTGAGTAAACTCCAGGAGTTGGTGATGGACAGGGAGGCCTGGCGTGCTGCAATCCATGGGGTCACACAGAGTCGGACACGACTGAGCGACTGAACTGAACTGTGTAAGAATGGGCTTTGCCCCCAGAAAGCAGGCAGGAGAACATATGCTATGGATCTGTCCTGACCGTTCTACGCCTCCTGACCCAGTGCACCTGGGAAGCAGCGCCACATGAACAGAGGTAGGGTGAGGTTGCTTATAAAATCTGTAGCCATGGAGGGCAGTGGCCTTTAGCACCTCAGTTGGGAAGTCACACCCAAGACCATGGCCCTGTGAGCATCATTAGCACGTGTGAAGATGTGCCAAGGATGAATCTCTGCGGTCCACACCCACCCCCTTGCAGCCCGGCCCCTAAAGCAGAGAACTTTGAAACACCAAGGCCTGTTATGTTCATGTGTGGAACAGTCTCAGAATTCAATTTTCAAAGCAACATTCATGCATTAGGTTTTTTTCTGAAATCTGTTCTACTGAATGAACTCATCCGAGGAAGGACAGACTGTTGTTTCCTTGATTGGATGATGTGGGATTTGAGGAGACTCTTGAATGAAGAGAGGAGAGAGAATTTGTCAAACCGGAGCTGAGGGCTTATTATAGGCCTGTGAGTCACAGGGGCTGCAGGCGTCACCAGAGATGGGTGAGTGAATGAGGGGCAGGCATGGAGCGGGGCCTGGGAAGGGGGGGCACAGACAAGGAGGGACAAAGTGAGGCCAGGGAGGGGAAGAGAGAGGAGTGTGTTAGCCAGGGATCTCCAGAGATGCAGAACCCATGGGTGGGGGTGTGTGGGGGTGGATGTGGCTGTGTCTGGGTGTGTGGGTGTGTGTCTGGGTGGGTGGGTGGGTATGAGTGTGTCTGGGTGGGTTGGTGGGTGTTTGTCTGGGTGGGTGGGTGGGTATGAGTGTGTCTGGGTGGGTTGGTGGGTGTGTGTCTGGGAGGGTGGGCAGGTGGAGAGATAAAGACAGAGAGAGGTTTCATGGAGGTTGGCTCAGCTGCCACGGAGATTGGCAGGTCCAAAATCTGCAGGGTGGGTCTGCAGGCTGGAGATCCAGACGAACCAGTGCTGCAGTTCAGATCCAAAGCCTGATTGCCAGCAGAGTTCCCGACAGGAGCCTTCCCGGGCTTCTAGCCGTCGGGCTTTGTCTCTGCTAGGGAACCCCACTGAGATCTACAGGCAGTTGTGAAAAGACCCCACCAGAAAGCTCTGGAGAGGACTGTGAACCACCCTCAGAGGCTGGCCCCGCACTCTGCCCGAGTCACCTCTGATACTGCATCCAAACAGAGCAGACCAACAGTGAAGCCTCCTGATCTGCCAGGTACTAGGACGGCAGGGCCTCAGAAGGCAGCGAGGATAGAAGGTGGGGGCTCTCCCAGGTGATGTTTAAAGCAATCAAAACCTACTATATTCAATTAGGCCTCAGCTGCTGCCAATTCCAAATAATATTCAAACAGAATTCCCTTACATCCGTGCTTTCAACTTTGGCTGCCCGTTGGAATGACCTAGAAGTGCTTTTAAAATTCCCAATGCCTAATCCAAAGCCTAGAACAATTTGGAATTTCTGGAGGAGGGATCTGGGCAAAAGTATTTTTATAAGCTTCCCAGGTGACTCCAAATATTCAGGCAAGACTGAAAAGCTCTTCTGTATACAGCTGTGGCAGCTCTTTGCCCTACAGTTGACCTTGAGTAACACAAATCTGAACTGCACAGGTCCACTTTTACATGGATTTTTTTTTTTTTTTTTCTGTAGTGAATACTACAGTACCGCATGGTCTGCTGTTGGTTAAATCTGTGGGTGTGGAATTGTGAGTACAGAGGAACCTTGGATACAGAAGGCTGACTGTGCAAGATACACAGATTCTCCACTGTGTGTGGGGTTGTCACTCTTAACCTCTGCATTGTTCAAGGGTCAGCTGTATTTCCTTCTCCACCTCCCCACATTGTGTGAGGCTCCCTACAATGTCCATGTGAGCCATTTGCATGGCCATTTGAGCTGAACATTGTATGAGGCTCCCCACAATGTCCATGTAACCCATTTTCATGGCCACTTGAGCTGCTCTGGCTCTGAAAAGAGAGTTTTCCACCATAATGTGATTTCCCTGGGGCCTGTACCTTCCCATGTCATATCAGAGGGCATAAAATGATCTCGAGGAGTCAGCAGGAAGGACTGATCATGAGGGAAAGACATCATGAAGGAAACAGAAGCAAGATTTGGTAAAAGTTAGATGGTGTAAAGAAAGGGAGGCATCCGAGCTGACCAGACTGGGCTTGTGCTGCATTTTTCTGGGGTAACTTTCTTTCTTGGTCATATTTGTCAACCTCACTGAGCCTGTTTCTTTATCCTTAACATTGGGATAATAATGTCTGCCCTTCAGACAGAGAAGGACTAGAGAGATCAGTTTAGTTCAGTCGCTCAGTCATGTCCGACTCTTAGTGACCCCATGGACTGCAGCACGCCAGGCTTCCCTGTCCATCACCAACTCCCAGAGCTTACTTAAACTCATGTCCATCGTGTCAGTGATACTGTCCAACCATCTCATCCTCTGTCATCCCCTTCTCCTCCTGCCTTCAATCTTTCCCAGAATCAGGATCTTTTCCAATGAGTCGATTCTTCGCATCAGGTAGCCAAAGTATTGGAGTTTCAGCTTCAGCATCAATCCTTCAAATGAATATTCAGGTTTGATTTCCATTAGGATGGACTGGTTGGATCTCCTTGCAGTTCAAGGGACTCTCAAGAGTCTTCTCCAACACCACAGTTCAAAAGCATCAATAGACTAGATGATAATGCATAGTAAATGGCCATTTTTATAGTGAGCACTCAATAGACGTATAAACTATTGGTGACTGCTTGGCTTAAGACAGACAAGAGAGAGAAATTAAAAGCTAAAATTTGATGTCCAATGACTTGTGCCCCTCAGTTCTCTCATTTGTAAAACAGGGATAATGTGTTGGGTTGAACAGCATCCCTCCAATATTAATGTGCACTTGGCAGTTCACACTGTGACCTTATTAGGAAATAGGGTCTTTGTAGATGTGATCAGTTAAGTGTCTTAAAATGGAATCATCCTGGACTTAGGGTGGACCCTAAAACCAATGACTGCTGTCTTTACACAGGAAACGAGAGGGGAATTTGGACACAGATTCCAGATTTCCTCTAAGGTAAGAGACACAAAGACACACAAAGTAGAATGCCATTTGAAGCCGGAAGAAGAGATTAGAGTGTTGTGGCCACAAGCCGAGGATCATCAAAAGCCCTCAGAAGGGAGAATTCTTCTCTGAAGCCTTCCGAGGGTGCGTGGTGCTGCTAACACCTTGATTTCAGACAGTTAGCCTCTGGGACACTGAATGGATAAACTTCTGCTGTTTTTAGTCGGCCTGCTTTGTGGTCCTTTGTTATGGTAACCCTAGGAAACTAATTCAGTAGGTGATACAGTACTTCTGGGTTACGGCAACTGTAAATGAATCTATACTGTAAATACAATTAAAATTAGAAATGGTAGTTCAGTTCAGTTCAGTCGCTCAGTCGTGTTCGACTCTTTGCAACCCCATGGACTGCAGCATGCCAGGCCTCCCTGTCCATCACCAACTCCTGGAGCTTACTCAAACTCATGTCCATTGTGTTGGTGATGCCATCCAACCATCTCATCCTCTGTCATCCCCTTCTTCTTTTAGCTAAATGTTAAGTAGGATTGTTTAGATACTGGATAAACGACCTATCTGATGACAGTCTATGCTAGGGGCTGAGACCACTAGCCCTGGGAGGGTCTTCAAGGGTGACTGTGTGAGAGATGCACGAAATAATGAGTGATTTGTGTAGAGGGGGAAAGGGGAGAGGCAGGAAGGCAATAAGGAAATGTTGAATTGCTGCCTGCCCTGGGCACCTCCACCCACCAACCAGGGGAAAGGGGCTTGCTGCCCTTGAATCTCAGGTGCACAAGCACAACTCTTATAATACACACATAAACACATGCAGACACAAACAGCTTAGACTTTGCTGGCTTTCATCCTCGGACATCTGCTTCTAGAGTTGTGATCTCAATCTCTGTCCCAACGAGCAGCCACAGAATGAGCACATAGCCTTTTCATTAAACCCACTAGAATGATAGCAAAGTCCTCTTCATCATTGTTGATACAATCACACAAGTAACCCCTATATTCACTTCCTGCCTACAGTCTAATATGGACCCCGTAATATGGGTCTAAGGTGGGCCCAAGAGAGGTTCATTTATAACTGGGAAGAATATTTTTCAACCCATCTTTTCTTTCCCTTAATGTGAGGTTTACCCACACTGCTGAGCAAGGCAGCTATGACTGAACTGGGTGCAGATAGAGCTCTTGGCCTCTTCCTTTTGGTTTGGTGATATAAGGGCACTGGAAGTTCACGATGTCAGGAAGTCTGCAGAGGAAAATTCAGGCAGTGCCAATGCAATTTATTTCACAGTAAAAAGAATTTTATTTAACCCCATGGTTTTAAAAATTGGCAAAGTTGCATTAATGCATGTACATAAAATGTCCAATGAGTGCATTTTAGAATTTAGTAGAAAACTTTTCAAATGGAATAAAACATGCCTAGATTGAGAGTTCTCAGAATCCTGTACCAGATTCCTGGCAAGGTAGAAGTCGTATAGTATTTATTTTCCTAACTCTGCGTCATCTAACTTCATCATTTGAATCTTAATAAAATTAAGTGTTGAGTGAAAACAAATCCCCGAAGTGTAACCAAATATATTGGCTCAGGCCAGACTTAAGCCTCAGCGGAAGGTTTTGTAAGCTCTTGCAGTGGAAGTGTTTTTTCTCTTCTTCCTGTCAGCATCTCAGAGGAGCTGAGCCTGGCAGAGCAGCTGCTAACAGACTGAACTGGAAAAACAAGGCTTGGTTCTGTATCCCCAGGGGTGCAGCAAGATAAAAGGCTGCACACCCAAACCCTAACGCAATGACGGCCACCACGTTCCTGTCCTCAGGCCACGGCGTGCACGAGGCCAGGTCCATACACACAGTGTCCCTGGCGGCTCAGATGGTGAAGAATCTGCCTGCAGTGCGGACGACCTGGATTCAGTCCCTGGGTTGGGAAGATCTCCTGGAGAAGGGAATGGCTACCCACTCCAGTAATCATGCCTGGAGAATCCCATGGACGGAGGAGCCTGGCAGGCTACAGTCTGTGGAGTCTCAAAGAGTCAGACACGACTGAGTGATGAACACCTTCACTTTCATACACATAGTAGGCACTTTATACTTACTCGTTCAGTGAGTGAATGAATCCCACAATATGATGGAGTACAGAGTTGTCCAACTTATTGGTTGCAACCCTATTGCTATTGTATTAAGAAATCAATTGAATTATCACAAAATCTTTCAAATAGTAGAAAATAATAGGATAGAAAATAAGTTGGTCTATCACACATATTAGACGTGTGTTTTGTGTGTGTGTGTGTGTTTCGACTGCGTCATGCTGTAAAATGCATTTCTGAAGGCATCAGCATTGCTTCAGGACCCAGTGGGATCCCTTTTTGTCCTTGCTGTCTCCTCTCTTCTTAAGAAAGTTGACAGTGACTTCTCTCCCCAGTCATAAAGCAAGTTTAAATTCTTGTAGTGCAGCCAGTTGGTCAAGACTGGAATCATCAAGTGTGGTGGGTCATAGCCGTGCTTCCTCAAAGGGATGCAGAGTTCTTCTGACCCATCAGTGGCTGAGATCACTGTCTATTCTATTTGGGGGTACTCCAACTATAGATTAGCGCTCAGAAGGAGGGGTGAGCATCACGGCACACATAGCTAGTCATTTCTTGGCAGCCATGTGGTAAAACATTGTGAACTAGTAAGGTTTGTCCTCTGAGTCTGTAGCTGACTCTTTCTGTACCGCTCCTTTTCTTACAATATCCCCATTTTTATTCTTCCAAGCATGCCTCTTGCCATATTAAAACTTACTTTTAAATCATCAAATACCCTTCATTAATACTTGGACATGGATGAGTGTAAGTCAATAGGTTACCTCTCTCTTAAGAAGTGAAAGTGTTAGTTGCTCAGTTGTATCTGACTCTTTGTGACCCCATGGCCTGTAGCCTGCCAGGCTCCTGTGTCCATGGAATTTTCCAGGTAAGAATACTGGAATGGGTTGCCATTTCCTTCTCCAGGGGATCTTCCTGACCCAGGGATCGAACATGGGTCTTCAGCATTGCAGGCAGATTCCTTACCATCTGAGCCACCAGGGAAGGCCTCATAAGTGTTTAAGTTCAATATGTCTCTCCATGTAAAATGAAAAGTTTTAATTTCTAGTGAAGGGGGTTTTTTGTCAATTGGCAAGATATTTGGGGTGGCAGAGTCCCCTTTCCAAGGTCCCTGAAGACTCATACCACAGAGTGACTGAAAAAGTCTTAGTTATGATGAAGTAAGAGTTAAACTAGAGCAAGCCTCAATGACAGCAGGTATCATCTGTAAGGAAGAGGTGGGCAGGCACCTAAAGGAAAATAAATTCAGAGCTAAACATGATTTATTTTTGATGCCCTCCCTCCCACCTTTTAAAGGTCAATCTCCCTGACTTGAATCCTACTGCCCTGTGGGCTCTCCTTGGGTTAATCAGTGTCATTCTGATAGCCCAATCTGGAGAGTCACCTGTATGCAATATTTATTCTTCAGGCCTTCCCTCATCTTTCGTTTTGTTTCTTTATAAAAATTTACTCATCCTAAGTCCCATTCTATCCATATGCCTTCCACCGCTATATCATGTGAAAATTTGATCATCATTGTCAGGAGGATTCTGGGACTTAAGATGGAGAAAGTATCTTCAATGAAACAGTGAAACCCATGCTGGGACTCTCAGCTTCTGGAAAGGAGGAAGCTATTTGGTGATTAGGCCTGTAAAATTTGGAAGTTGTAAGTAATCCTCAAGTGAGTCTGCATGTATTTTCAGTACTTTCTCGTGGTATAGAGTTAGGCATTATGGAGGAGACAGACAACTACCTGGGCTCCAGGAGTTTGCAGTTAAGCGAGGTGGAATGGGGAGAGAACCTTGGATGCCAAACGCTTGCATGCATCACTTTAAGTCATTTTATTTGATCGGGATTATCACATGATTTTAAGGAACCAAGACTCAGAAAAATAAACTGTTTTCCCCAGGTTCTATATAAATACTGAGTGGTGGAGTCAGGATTTAAATTCAGGTCTGACGGGGTTCTGATGCTTATGTTATTTTCAGCATTCCATATTGTTATGGAAACAGAATCCAAGAGGGAGCGGTGAGGAGGAGAGCAGTAGAAGGCGGGGTGGGGCCTGCGGTGGGAGCTTAGAGGAAGAGCCCACTGCCCTGGACCAGCAAGAGAATACTTTTTAGAACTAAGTGACACTCAGACAGAGTCGGAAGCCACGAAGGACAACTTATTTGATAGAAGCCGGAAGAAGGGAGGTCTTTCCAGGTTTGTTGCTGTCTAGTCACTCAGCCATGCCCGACTCTTTGCGACCCCATGGACTGCAGCACGCCAGGCTTCCCCGTCCTTCACCGTTCCCCAGAGTTTGCTCAAACGCATGTCCATTGAGTCGACGATGCCATCCAACCTATCCAGGTAGGATGACCAAGAAAGGAAAGGCTTGCGAGTGGAAATAAAAGTGTGCTGAAGGACAAAATCCTGGAGATCTGATTAAGGGAGTGAAAATTATCCCTGAGGTCTGCCTTCTCTTTTACTGCATCTTAATTCAGTTGAGGGTGGAGGAATCATCGCCAGAGACGCCTTCCCTCTAAGGGACAGGAGCTCAGGAAGCTCAGCCTTCCACTCAGTCTTACCTGGAGCCACTGCCTCTGAGAAGGAGGCTCAGAATCTCCAGGAGAGGGCCTTTCTCAAGAGTCCCTGGTGATGCAAGTGGGGAGCTTCCAGGGAGCCGGGCCGAGGGAGCCAGGTACTTCTTCCTTCCTTTTCTGGAATCCAGGCCAGTTTCAATTTACATAACACAGCTTAATCCACAGAAACAGGAGCTGGAGGCAAGTTCTTTCCCTTTTCCTTTTTTTCCTCTCGACACAGAAACCTTTATTTTCTCCCTACACCACAAACCGGTGCTGTTAAATAATATTGGATAATTGCACCTGTCGTCCTCCCCATATTGTGCTGGAGAAAAATAATTGCTGGTTTTCTGCTTGGCAGTTTAGCTGTGACTCCGTCATTTGACTCGGAGCATGTCATTTTCTCCCGTTTTAGACTGTGTACAGTCAAACTGTGTGAAAGGACTCTCAGATAGCGGCCCTGCGTGTGTGAGTGGGCGCCGGCCTCATTCAGCAATGATGTCTAATTTATACAGCATTGAAAATCCACGGCTATAAATAAACAGTTCTGGCTGGCTTTGCTGCCTACTCAAACGCTCTTATTAAAAAAAAAAAAAAAAAAAAAAAGAGCCATCAGCTACATGAGAATGGAAAATAAAGTCTGGATATGGATTCAGGTTTCTGACATCTGTGCCCTTGGGGTGGGGGCACCCAGACTTGGGATGGGCTCAGTGCTCAGCCAGGCAGCCTTCTGGGAGACTGGCCTCCTCACTCTTTGCTCAACCCCCCTTCCCCCACACCCCACACTCTCCACATGCCGGCCCCACGTGTTTGGGGATTACAGTATATGAAACTGACTTCCTGTAATGACAAGTATTGCAAGCAAGTAGGTGCAGAGGAGCCAAAAATAGCTTGAGAAACGAATGACCCATTCGCAGGGAGGATGGGGCTAATGTATTGTTTAGGCAAACAAGGTAAGTCTTCACCCCAGACTCGGAACTGGTGTCACATGTGAGATACCAACTCCAGAATGTAAGCACAGGTACGGACCAGTCCATGAGCCTGAGCCAACTCTGGGAGATGGTGAAGGACAGGGAGGCCTCGTGTGCTGCAGTCCATGGTCGCCAACAGTCGGACACGACCGAACGACTGAACACCAACCAAGATAAAATGAGGTCTTGGAGGTGAGAGTGGCTTTGAATTGATGACACTGTACAAATATTATTGCCAGCTTTCTCATCGTTATCATTTCGTTTGTATTGTTCTCTAACCACTAAGGGTCCAACATAGCTTTATGTAGGCGGCTGATACTATCTCCCTTTTCATGAATATTTAATCAGTGTTCATGACGGGTGTTCTGAAGCTTCTCCTTTCTTAAGCTACAGCAGCACCAAGGAAGCACTGTGTGATTACGTCTGTGCTCAGTGGGGAATGCTTCTGAGGTATTCCTAGGGCTGGAATAGCTACTGCACGGTGGCCAGTCATGCAGCTAGCAGAGTTTAATTTGGTCCTGGGGACAGTGAAGTCACAAATAGAAATCTGCAGGCTCATCCCAGCCAGGAGCTTACTATGACTCTGAGAAATACGCAGCCCCAGTCATTCGGGGGGTGTGGAAAGTTTGGGTGGTCTCCTGTGGGCTTCACCTTTGGAGAATTTCCACGGTGACAGCCGCTTCTGGGCTCCCGCTGAGGCCAGGTATGTGCAGCAGTCAAGAAGCAGCTGGCGTGGGAAGGGAGATGGCGTTCCCGGCTTCAGAAGGAAAGACTCGAGGCTCGTGTTTGTGTAACTGAAGAGGAGTGCAGATCCGGCGGGCCTCTCGGTACCTCTCCTCGTCTTCCCATGGACTCCCTGCCCTATCGGAACATTCTGCTCTCTCCCCTAAGTCTATCAGACCGCCCTTGGTGTTCATTTTAACCGTATTTCTCCTGCATCATGTTAGATTGGAAAACCCAAGTACAATTCACCCAACCCATGTGGGTCTGATGGCGTTATCGATGGACTTGAAAATATTTACCTGCCACTAATCATGTGTGTTCTTTATAAAAATGTGTCTGAAAATAAAGACCCAGAAAAATCCTCTAGGAAAATTAAAGCAGGTTTATGAACATGTTCGTTAATCAGCTGACAATCAGCTTTTTAAAACCATAACCTAACTCCTCCACGAGATGAGTCGGATGGCATCCCTGACTCAGTGGACATGGGTCTGAGCAAACTCCTAGAGATGGTGAAAGACAGGGAGGCCTGACGTGCTGCAGTCCGTGGGGTCACAAAGAGTCGGACACAGCTAAGCAACTGAGCAACAGTAACAACTCGGCAAAGTGCTTCGTGCCGAAGCAGTCTCAGCAGTCCCCACAGTCACGGCACTTCCCATCCAGATTATTTCCCAAGTAAAATGTACATTTATTTGATGAATCATTCAGTATTCCCATTTAAGAGATTCTAACCACGTCCCTGTGTTCCGTGTTCACTTGCCCCAAATGCTTGCTCACAAAGGGACAGATTTCCCAGTATTTTTATAACTTATTTTCTCATTGCCCCAGTTAATTTTTCTAGCAGCAGCCATCTTCCTACATTTCCATTTACAGGAAAAAAAAAAAAAAAAAGATGAGAAATCCATGAAAATAGCTTATGACAGCGCTTCTTTTGAGGAAAATTGGGATTATTCAGAAATGGGCCAGGACTGGGAGTTGGCAGGTAGGTCTGGGAGATAAAAGTGGTTGTCTTGGTTCTGACACTAAAGCTTTGGCCGCATGAGGTTAACCTCCCTCAGGTCCTCAGGATCCTTCTCTGTGAAGAGTGTGGATGACCCTAGTTCCTTTCTCCTTAAACATTCTCTGACACTGCATTTCTCTAAACATTCTCTGACACCGCATTTACACGGGTTTCTTTGGCCTTTGGCAAGACGTAGACCACAGACCATCCTCCCCAGAGGTCAGACAGAGGTAACAAATTCTGAGAGAGCAGGAATTGTTTTTGGGGTAAACATTTCAGAAAGCCAAAAGTCCTCAAATTAATCGCCTACCTTCATTACCCTCTTTTAAAATTTATATATCATTCCCTATCCTTTCTACTTTCCTACGTTGCTCTACCACCTTCCCCTACCAGGAAAAAAAAAAAAAAAAGATGGGAAAAAATTCTCATGTTTTCTTCCTTCTTAGTTCTTCGAAAACAGTGTCTGATCACTTCCTCTTCTTCCTCGGTTGCATTGTGTCACCTGTGCAAACAAGAACAGAAAGAGATCTTAGCCTTCAGGGCTTCCCTAATGGGTATTCTCATGTGGGTAGACATCCGCCCTGACCTGGGACAGTGGAGAGTTGAGGAAACTTTTCCAGAGGCAAGATGCTGTAGGTGAGGAGCTCTGAAACCCACCAGCACTGCTGCAAGGACAGGAGGGGACATTTCTGCTGTCCTGCTTGGGGCTTGGCTCACAGCTGGCCAGCTGACCAAAGGGGCAGTTTGCCTCCTGTGGCTCTGAACATTTCCTGTGGACCACTGAGGGCTGTGGCTTTTGGCATGTGTTTGTAGGCTGCACACAGTCCATCAACAAATTTTGAGACTTTGCAGATGAAGATGAAGAGACCACATCAATCAAATGAGACAGGAAACAGTGGCGTGGCTATTCACCTAACCAGGGGCCATTCTGTGACCTTTCACCAAATCCTTTTATTGGCACAGGTAGAAAAGTACTGGCATGTTGATTAGTATTTAGTA
Source organism: Dama dama (assembly GCF_033118175.1). Classification (NCBI taxonomy): domain Eukaryota; kingdom Metazoa; phylum Chordata; class Mammalia; order Artiodactyla; family Cervidae; genus Dama; species Dama dama. The sequence goes on along the minus strand of NC_083687.1, from coordinate 46,380,281 downwards.
AGCTTATTAGAGGGGTTTATTCTACTGAAACTGTAGCATTGGATTTCTAGAATGACTTCCATTTAGCCAACAATTGGTACCCTGGTCTTTAATGATCACAAATCTTTGCATAAACTTTGAAACTTCAGAAGCTTTATTAACTCATTGTCCTTCCCATCTGTTGCCAAATGCAGTCTTTTTTCAGCTCAGCCTCTTCTCAGACCTTCTAGAGCCCAGTTACTCCTGGCTCGTATTACCACAACAGTCTCAGCTTGCAATTCCAGGCTTTATTCTTCAAACTCTGCCCCCTCCATCAGTTAAATCCTTAACAGTCAACGTTAAATAGCTTATCATTGCATTTTGCTGGAACTCCCCTTCTCAGAGGCTTTAGAGACAGATGACATGAGATTTTCCTGTAGGCCCCTCATCACACTGGTTTTCTAGGGTGGCTAGCTCTTAATCACCCAGCCTCCACAGCCACCTTTGAATTCATGTCTCTCAACATTTTTAAGCACAGTCTCCTTTCTTCAATTCCTCGTCAGTCTATACTACATCCAATAACTTAAGTGAAGCCTTGCTGATTTATCTAGCTTTACATGTTTCACCTTCTTTTCATTGATGCTTCCACTTGTTTTGTATTTTTTATGTGAATTCTCTTTTCCCCAGTTAGGTCTTCTCTACATTAGGTCTGTAGACATAAGCACAGTATCTTCTCTTCTCTGAAGTATACACTTAGGGCCTTTAATGAATCTGTTTTCGGGTAAACAACACGTTATTTCTCTTGTGTTCAAGAGCTTGCTCATTGTAAACTTCTCAAAGTTGTTCCTTCCAGGGTCTCTCTGAGGCAATCTAAAACTGTTTATCCATGCTGTTACCAACCCTCAGCACTTCAAGTCTAGCTGTAATCAAAAGCTCACTGCTTCAACCCCAGGTGCCAAGGATTGGAGATTCCTTCTCGAGTCAAGAGATAACAACAGAACACGACGGCTTGGAGAGAAACAGTGGGACCAGGAGCGGAGGTGGTGGTGGGAAGTTCCTCAGGGGAAGGAAGGCAGATGGCTCCTTCCACTGGATCAGAGTGTCCATGTCCAACACCACGAAGCTCTGGGGGGACTCACACCCTGTGAATATCACAGCAATCATATTTTTCTGTTGGGTTCTAGCAGGTAAGGATGGGTTCTTAGTCCCAAATTCTCATGGGGCTCAGCAGTCTCTAGATTTCTTTGAGTCTTCAGAATTTATCTCTGACCATGTTTTCACAATGCATGGCTGGTTTTTGTATATACATTGTAGTTTTTTCACTTGTGGTTACTGTGGAGTTCATACATGTTGATCTATAACTATATCCATTTATTTTAAACTGGTAGTCATTTAAGTTCAAACACATTCCAAACTTCAACTCAGTTCAGTTGCTCAGTCATGTCCGACTCTTTGCGACCCTGTGGACTGCAGCACACCAGGCTTCCCTGCCCATCAGCAACTCCTGGAGCTTACTCAAACTCATGTCCATCGAATTGGTGATGCCATCCAACCATCTCATCCTCTGGCATCCCCTTCTCCTCCTACCTTCAACCTTTCCCAGCATCAGAGTTTTTTCTAACGTGTCAGTTCTTCACATTGGGTGGCCAAAGTATTGGAACTTCAGCTTCAGCATCAGTCTTTCCAATGAATATTCACATTCTAAAGGGTCTACATTTTTCTCCCTCGTCTCAATGTTTTGTGTTTTTGATGTCACATTTTATATCTTCATGTCCGTCCCTTCCCTGTTTATTGTAGTTACAGTTTATTTTACATTTTTATCTTTTAAGCTTCATGCTCTCTTATGTCAGTGGTTGACCCACAGTCTTTATTGTATATTTACCTGTGCTAGTAGGATTTTCCCCTTCCTATAATTCTATGTTTTGTTATAGCCTTTTCTTTTTTATTTAAAGACCACCCTTTAACAGTTCTTGTAAGATCAATTTCTCTCTCTCTCTCTCTGCACTCTGTCTTGTCCGACTCTGTGACCCCACGGACTGTAGCCTGCCAGGCTCCTCTGTCCATGGGATTTTCCAGGCAAGAACATGGGTGGGTTGCCATGTCCTCCTCCAGGGAATTTTCCCTACCAAAGGATCAAAACCACGTCTCCGGCATCTCATATGTTGGCAGGTGGATTCTTTACCACTGAACCACCTGAGAAGACTAGTTTAGCACTGTGATGAGCTCTTGATTTTTTCTTGTCTGAGAAGCTCTTTACATCTCCCCCTCAATTTTGAATGATAACCTTCCTGGGAGGAGTATCCTAGGTTGTAATTTTCTCCTTTAAGCACTTTACCTACATCATGCCACTCTCCTCTGAACTGCAAACGTTCCGCTAAGAATCAGCGGAGAGCCTTAGGTGGGTTCCCTTGTGTGTGATGCTCCGTTTTTCTCTCGCTGCCTTTAGACTTCTCTTTTTGTCTTTAACCTTGTCCATTTTAATCATGGTATGTCTTGGTTTAAGACCCTTTGAGTTCAACTTGTTTGGAATTCTCTGTGCTTCTGTACCTGGGCATCTGTTTCCTTCTTCAGGTTTGGGAAGTTTTCAACCATGATTTTATCAAATACATTTTATACCCTTTTTTCTCTCTTCTTCTGGGAAACCCTATGACGCAAATGTTAGTATGATTGATAAAGTACCACAGGTCTCTTGGACTATTCTCATTTTTCTCTTTTTAAGTTTGTTTTCCTTTTTGATGTTCTGCTTGGGTGATTTCCCTCATTCTATCTTCCGGATTGCTTATTCATTGCTCTATGTAATCTCCTGTTCAAGCGTTCTAGTGTATTTTTCATTTCAGTCATTGCATTTTTCAACTCTGATTCTTTCCCGTATTTTCTGGTTCTTTGTTGAAATTCTTCTTGTGTCCATCCATTCTTTTCTCCAGTTTAGCATTCTTATGACTATTTCTTTGAATTCTTTGTCAGATAAATTATTTATCTCTGTTTCATTAGCACTTTTTGTTGTTTGTTGTTTCACTTGAAACCTAGTCCTCTTGTCGTCTCATTTTGTTTACTTTTCTTCGTCTGTGTGAAGTCAGGTGGAACAGATGCTCGTCTCTGTCTTGATGTCAAGCCCTGTGTTGGAGCATTCCCTTGTCGTCCGCGTGAGCCCATCAGCTCTGGTGGGAGAGCCCCGTTGGCTCTGGCGGAGAGCTGGCTTTGAAGTGAGCATGTCTCCATCCAGGGTGTGCGGGTGGTCATGGCCTTGGTGGGCGGAAGGGCTGGGGGTGGAGCGGCGAGAGCCAGAAGCAGGTGCCAGCAGGGCTGTTCTGTGCTCAGCGACTGTCTCTGCTCTGCTGGAGGCGGGGTGGCTGGGGGCGAGGGGCTGGAGCAAGGACCCCAGAGGGCGTGGCTTCTCTCGGGTGTGATGGCAGTCTCCGTCTTGGTTCGGCACAAGGGCAGAGCCTAGGGCCTTGGGGCCGCATTTCGGTGCTGGTTTTACTTTCTCCCCTGTGTGCCCTCAGAAGCTGGTGCCATGTCACCGAGCTGACCACCGCCCCCCACCCCCCTAGAGGGGATCTGTCCTGCTGCGGTGGCACTCACCCTCCAGAGTGTGGGCAGGGGTTTATGAGCTGGTAGTGGTTGCCTCCACCCCGGTCAGAGCAGGGCCAGGGTCTAGGCAGGCTCCATGCCCTCGAGTGTGCACGCTCTCGCTGGCAACAGTGGCCTCTGCCTTAGTGGAGACCAGTGCCGGCAGAGCAAGAGGCGCTGGAGCCGGAGCCTGGTGCGGGCCGGGGGGGGGGCACCCCAGGCGGTCCCCAGGCATTTTGCAACCAGTCGCCTCTGTGCTGTTGGGAGTAAGCAGACCTGTGCGTGCGCTCCTTAAGAGTCGAGTCTTAGTCTCTTAGAGCCCTTAGGAAACCCCACTGGTGTTCAAGCCAGCCAGGCGGGCTCATCTTCCCCATGTCAGACCCAAGGGCTGAGGTGCCTGACACATGGTTCAAAGTTCTTGTTCCCCAGGGAGGATCCCTTCAGCCGTGGTATCTCCCCCTCCTCTGTGTCCTCCAGCAGTGAGGGGCGGTCCTGAGCAGATTGCTTCTCCTCCCTCCCTCCCTCCTCAGCTCTGCGTGGATCTTTCTTTACAGCCTGGCTTGGAGAAGAGCTACTCTGCTGGTCCGCAGGTTGATTTCAGCGAGAGTCGCTCTATACGTAGCTGTGGTTCTGATGTGAGGGAAGGGGAGCGCAGCGTCCTCCTACTACCCCAGTTTGATCTCCTCCCCTCCTGAATTATTTCAGGCCTCTCTTTATCCTCTGGTAGTACCAAGGAGTAGAGATATTTTAAGCCAAACATTTAATGCTCGTCTCATGCAAGATTCAAACGTTTCTTTGCGGGCATGGTGAAGGAAACCACTTCTTTAGTCAACATGACTATGGACACATACGTCATTGTATACCCTACTATCCGTATAGTTGAAACACAGGATAAGTAAAATCATACTATTTCAAAAAATTGACACCTATGTATCCACAATCATAAAAGCTACTGACAGACTTAGAGCTGAAAATCTGAAGAACATTTGTTGAGTTTCAGAGGCTTGGCTTGGAAAAGGGTGAGAAGGCAGATTGTTGGGGGGGATATGAGGTGTTAGAAGAATGAGATTCGAACATAGATGAGTACAAGTCACAGTGCAGAAAGCAGTGGGAGGAGATGGAATTGAGTGCTGGCTGGAGAAATCCTCGAGGGAAAAGAGGCTGAGGAAGAGGGAGAAGTAATAATCCTGAGTGGACTCTCTTAGAGCTTAGAGAGATGAAGTTAGGACAAGAAATGCAAAAAGGAGCTATAGTCTTCTTTTTGACTAAATGGTGCCCAGTGGGGTTAGGCTTTATACATACATGTGGAGTCAACTCATGATAGGATTCTTTTTTGTGAAATGATCAGGGACAGTATGCAAGATAGACAGACCTTATAACAAATCTCTTCATGGATAAAACTGAGGGGATATACTAGATGGCCTCTAAGTAGCTTATAATAAAATCTCCTGTACATAAATCTGATCTATAGGAAATAATATTAAAGGAAGATTTTAATATCATTCTTTCCAAGACACCATCACAAGATTACTTGGCCAGATTGGAATTTTCAGCTTATAAACTATCCTGGCAGGGAAAGAATCTGTGGTCTTGGGCCTTAACAAAGGATACGCCTGGCACATAGCCCTCATGTGAATGTAAGGACAGGGACCAAGGGCCACAGGTAAGCTGACTGCCTCTCCAGCTGCACCTACATATAAGAGGCTCTCCATTTTGACCTGGAGGCACTTGGCCCCCTTCGTGCCTGATATATCTTGTGGGTTGTTGGGTTTTTCTTCCTGATGGATTGTGTCCTGGCGTCAGCATCTTTATGTCTTTTCAAGAAGGGGGAAAAACAAAAAGCAAAGTTAAATACTTAGGTGGCAGAGGAGGGGGCCTGTGTTGAGACCCCATGACAGCCCCTGTCTCCGAGCATTCAGAGTGGAAGTAATCTGTCTAGAGCCTCTCTAGGTGCTCAGACATGGTGAGCCAAGCTTTCAGTGATCTACCAAAGACTGCTTCCCCTGTTGGCTTCCATCAGTGATGGAAATCCGTGTCCCACCTCACTCTGCCTGCAATGTAGAAAATGACTCTTACCCAGTGGGTTTCTGGCCCCAATAACTGGCTCAGTGCTTGTCCACCCCTCTGCTTCATGACACAGAAAAGCTAGTACAGGTCTGGGAATGAGATGGTAACAACTCAAGCAGGTTGGTCCTCTGGAACCTCTAGAGAGCTTTCTGAGCCACAGCAGCATCTTTTTTGAAGGCCAGTGGCACCTTCCTGCGGGCCTGATGGCCGTTGTCTCCCTGGTGCACAGGGCTTGCTCTCTGCATTTGTATGCCCCTGCAGAATGTCACACACTTCCAAGGTTACATTTGATTCCTGGTGTCACTCATGATTATTGCCCTTCTAAAGCTTCTCCTCATTTTCACCCACTGACAGGACACGTGAGGAGGCAGAAAGTGGGTAGACATGACCATCATTACCAACACGCTTCTCGTCCAAGCAGCTGACTTGGGAGAACACCGCATTGCACAAAGAAGCTAGTAGATACACTTGTCTCAGCTGGGAGGAGTCCAGCGTCCTGTGGCACATCAAGCCTTGCTCCCAGACCAGCCGTGTCAGTCTCTCTGGGGCACACGCTGGAAGGACAGAATTCCAAGCTTTTCTTCAGACCTACTGAAGGAGCATCTACATCTTAACAAGAGCCTAATTTTAACAAGATTTGCAGGTGCATGCAAGTTTGAGAGGCACTGTCCTGTGACAGTGGTTCTTGACCCTGACTATAAATTAAAATAACTGAGAAGTTTTGAAAAATACCCACGCTAAGTCCCAATCTCCATGGATAGATTTAATTGGTCTGGGGTCAGCTTGGGAATTAGTATTCTTAAAATTCCGCTAGTGATTTTGTAAATCTATAGTCACATTTGAGCCCTACTACTAGAGAGACACCTGCATATGACCTGGGTCTTAACTGATACTTCTCGATCACCTGGTAGTTGGCTGGTGACTCCCAATCAGGTAGCTCAGGATTTCAGTAGCAGAGATTCCAATTCATTTTAGCCTCAATTAGCCTGACCTCCCATTTCACTCTGTAAGTTCTTTTAGGAACTACACTACCTCTGTCAATTTGCATTCTGTTAGGTGGTTGCTACTTTTAATCACCTTCAGCTGGGGAAAATTGATAATGTGTGCATGACGTTGAAGGAGATGATTGGAATATCCACACAGAAAAGAAGGTTACTGATTTTTCCTTGGTGAGAATGAAATTATTATAGCAATGATGAAATTATTACGGCAGTAGTGACTATCCCTGTGTGCCAGACCCTGTTCTTGGCAGTTGACACTTCCCAAGTCATTTCTGATCCTCCAGAATCCCATGAGGAGGGTACTAATTGTCTCCATGATGCATAAGAGAAAACCAGAATGCGAGGACATGGAGTGCCTTGCCCAGGGTCACAGGTCTGTAAGTGGTAAGCCCAAGGGAGGAACCCAGGCAATCAGGCACAGAAGTTTTCTCCTAACCACTGCCTCCCACCACATCATCAAAGCACTCTTCTGAATTTCTGTTCTCATCTAAGGAAGCTCAGGCTGTGGGAAAGACCAGAAAGTAGAGTTAGCCCTCAATTTGGACAGAGTAGGTGGCTACTTATATGCTTCCATAGATCCAGAACAGAGGGTTCGGAGAGGGGCTCAGAGATAGAAGGATGTGTTGTTCAAGCCTGGACAGGGCAAAGTTCTGTTCCCATGGGTGCAGCAGGCATTAACCAGGACTCTCCTGGGAAAACTGAGCAGTTGCCCTTTTTACAGGTCATCTTATCACTGAGGACCTGAATGCATTAACACAGATAGGTGAGCAAGGGTCAAGGCAGGGCCTGGCTCACAGAGACCCTTGTGAGCCTTCTGAAGACTCAGATTTTCATCTGTCAATTGAGGAAGCCTTACAGAGCTTTCAGGCTTCCCTGATAGCTCCGTTGGTAAAGAACCCGCCTGCAATCCTGGAGACCCCAGTTCCATTCTGGGGTCAGGAAGATCTGCTGCAGAAGGGATAGGCTACCCACTCCAGTATTCTTGGGCTTTCCTGGTAGCTCAGCTGGTGAAGAATCTGCCTGCAATGTGGGAGACCTGGGTTTGGTCCCTGGGTTGGGAAGATCCTCTGGAGAAGAGAAAGGCTACCCATTCCAGTATTCTGGCCTGGAGAATTCCATGGACTGTGTAGTCCATGGGGTTGCAAAGAGGCATGACCAGTGACTTTCACTTTCACTTTCTTTACAGGGCTTTCAGCAGAATAGGAAATGAGAAGTGTTTTCACATATTTAGCTCTGTTTAGTTGTAGGTGATTTAAGTGTTCACTGGGGACATGGCTAGCTTCCCAGGTGGCTTGGGGGTAAAGAATCTGCCTACTAATGCAGGAGACTCAGGAAATGCAGTTTTGATCCTGGAAAATCCCATGGACAGAGGAGCCTGGTGGGCCACAGTCCATAGGGTCACCAACAGTCGGACATGACAGAGTGAATGAACATGCAAGCCAGTGTTCACTGCCATTGGAATTTTATGTGATCTAATTTCTCTTTTCATTTCTTATTTAACCATTTATAATTAAGATCAGTTCGGAATATAACACATCCTATTCCAATGCTACATAGAATTCATATATAATACTCATTCTATTCTTAAGGAGTTAAAAATCTAGAGAGAAGAGAGACACATAGCCACTGATAGTAGTGTCTGTCGCTAACATGAACATTCACATATGCATGATGCAAATGAGCGACCACATGTTGACGCTAGCTCGTTTGCTCACTGGGGCTTTTGTGGAAAACTGGGTATAGTACTTAAACAATGAGGCTTATTAAAAGGGCTTTGTGTTGAAAACAGCAATTTCAATAATATGAATACAGTGAAAATCTTGTTTTTTTAATTCAATAAAATGTTTAAAAGTCACTGTAGACTGTCAATTTTAAAATTAATCCTATTGAACTCAATACAATTGATTTTAAAAAGTTATTGTTCTCTAAGCTCTGAGTAATCACTTTTTTCTCTGCACATTTTCTGCCAAGTTTTAAATGGATTAGTTTCTTCCTTTCTTTCTTTTTTTTTAATATAGATTTTGGGAAGGCATCAAAAATCTACCCAGAACTTCAGGAAGCCAAAACTAGTTAGAATCAGAAGTCAGCACATCTGAAATGTCAACACTTTTTTTTTTTTTCCTGGATAATTTCCTGTGATTTGAAATCCTGATTTCTTGAGTAATGTTTAGTATTCCATTTTTTTCTTTTAAAGTGTTTGCTTTCAAGGAGAGTGTTGCTTTTGAGCCTTTCTTAACCAAATTCTCCAAGAGTCAAAAATATGTGAAAAAGCCAAGTTGTATGCTTATTTCTCCAGGGTCTCAGTCTCCTCCCAGAAATACATACTCTTGTACTGAAGCTTCTGAAACTGTTGGTTTTTCTTTTTAATTTTTTTGCATACACAGGCTTATGTTTTCACACCAGTTCATAGACTGGGTGGAAGATGCCACTTCTATTTTAATAGAACAGAATGGCTCGTGGGTGTGTGGTGGGGGACTGTGTGTGACTCTTGTCTTCCTTATGTACGAAATCAGAGTGGTGTTGCCGCACTTCTCCTGGGGTAGGTAACAAATCACAGATATTTCACAACCTGACTTTTCCGTGGTTACTTTTCCAAATGAAAATATTCTGGGGGTGGGCACAGTAGGGGAAGCAGAGAGGAGAATGAAATCTTCCACTTTAAAACCAACTAAATTAAGATTATTTTTTGCTATGAAGAAGCAACGTGGTTCTGCCTACCTATAATTAGAAAACTCAGCTCTCTGAAATACTCACATTGCCTAAAACCTCCAACGAGAATTCTGATCTCAAGTACAGGGTGTGGTTTTACCTGATGAACACTTTACTAAAGGCTGAGAAGCAACGTGGGGGAGAGGGGTGGTAACTCTTCAGGGAAGACACAGCTGAGGGTGGGAGGAGCTCAGAAGGTCATCTGGACCCATTTCAGTCGAAGAAGAAATCTTGACATTGAAGAGCTTGTGAATCTCAAGTCCCCACTCAAGGGAAGGAGGTTCTGAGTCCATTTTTTCATGGAGGGGACGGTGACACCGTGCTCTTTGGATCCGAAGCTCTCTAAACAAGATGGCGTTTAGCTGTAAAGTTAAATGAGGTGCTGTTTGGAGGAGTAGTGGGGGAGATAATTTGATGGGGTCTTTTGACAAAGTGTGGCCTTCCCCCAGGCTTTTCCTTTCCTACTTTGGACAAAGGCAACAAACATTAGTGCCTTCTGCTTTACTAGTTTCTCCTTCTGTTCTCAGGAGGAGTAAAGACACGTAACAAAGAAATGTTTCTGCAGGTAAAAGAGAAAGGAACTGACCCCATTTCCAGTGGTTCAGCTTCTCTCCAAATAGGTAGATGCCGATGGTAAAGATGTAGCTGAGAGAGAAGAAGGCTGCTAGACCCACTGGGCTGAGTTTGGCAAATACAGGATACACCCATGTACCTGTCTCAGAGTAGATCCACAGGACCCTGCAAAAAATGACAAATAACTATGGTTAGGACAGCAGCGGGGAGAAAGTTGTAGCCCCTTCAAGACCAATGAGATCCTGGAATCCAGGCAGAGGAAAAGATGCCCCAGGGGACTTTTTTTTTTTAACAGCTGAGGTGTTTTCTGAAGCTACAGAAGTGAGTATTTCCTGGATAACTAGACTGTTTCATTGAGACCTTCTGTTTTATGCGCTGGGCTGGGCTCTTTTACCCAATCCATTAAAATTCAACGATTGTAAACGAATATGGGAAAACACTGTACACATCATTAGCTAAACAAAATGTATAAGAACATGGATTATTTCTTCCCCTGAGAGATACGACCTGCTGAGACATTGAACTTGCTAAGATGGTGCCCAATATGCTCACTTTCAGCCAGGCAAGCGGGGTTTGCTTTTCTGTACCTAAGAGTTAAATATGGTTTTCCATTAGCTCCCCCAAGCCCGTTGGGGTAGGTGGGGCAGAGACTGAGCACCACTACTGTAACACAGTAGGCCTGGGGTTTCATTGTTGGCCTAGATTTCAGCTCGGGAAAATAGCCACGGGTAGAGTATTAAGCAGGAATGGATGGATCTCCAGGAGGCTCAGATTTTGCTCTTGTGAGGATAGATTATAAGACATTTCTGTCAGCCAAGAGAAGTAAAAGAAATGCTAGGAGAGGAGCCGTGATGTCTAAGTGAAGCCTGAAAATATAGTTTGCTGGAAACAAGTGGCACCAGAAGATGCCAGAGTCTGAAATAACTCTTTAAATATGGGGAAGATGATATATCAGCTACAGTTTATAGTTGGTTGAGAGTACAGAATGTGGAACCAGGCTTCTGATTCAGATCCTAGTTCTGCTTCCTACTGGCTATGCTGCCTTCACTAACTTATTAAGCTTTCCTCTCCCCCTAAGCTCTGTATAAAGTGGGGGTGCTCAGAGCATACACCTCATAAGGCCATTGTAAAGATTAAGGGTGTTAATTTAGCACATGCAAATTGCACACAACAGTGTCTGGCATATCGTAATCATTCCATAAGAGTTTAAAAGCTTCTCTTCTCCGAGGGCTGGCACAGTGGGCATGCCTCAGCAATCTCTTTATGGCTTTTCATCCCTTGTAAAACTCAGCACAGCCTAGGTTCTGCTTCAGAAACAATGTTCAGATCTGCAGGTCCCAGGCTGTCACAGGAGTTCAGATGAAGGAATGAAAATTATGCACTTAATTCAACTTTTAGAATGCAAGCGTTCTTGGTGGTTTCAAATACTTTGTCAAATGCTTTGTTGGAAGAGAGAAGGGCTAATATCAGGGCCAGGACTAGGGTGAGGTGAGGGAGGTGAACCTAAGTTCACCACCTCCATGCATCAAAGGACACAACCAACAGAATATAAAAGGCAACTTACAGAAAGGGGAAAATATTTACAAATCATGCATTTGATACAAGATTGTTATCCAGAATATCTAAATATATAAAGAATTCCTAGAACTCAACAGGAAATTTAAAAATCCAATTAAAAATGGAAAAAGGACTTGAATAGATCTTTCTATAAAGGGGATATACACATGGCCAACAAATACAGGAAAAGAAACTCAGTGTCACTAATCATTAGGGAAACATGAATTAAAGCAGCAGTCAGATACTACCTTCATACTCATTAGACTATCTTCTATTAAAAAAAGAAAGAAAGAAAAAACATCAAGTGCTGAAGAGAACGTGCAGAAATTGGAACCCCTGTGTTGTGTTGGTGGGAATGTATAATGGTGTAATTGCTATCAGTATGGCAGTTCCTCAAAAAATTAAACCTAGAATTACCATATGATCCAGCAATTCCACTTCTGGGCACAGACTCAAAAGAATTGAAAGCAAGGACTCAGAAAGGTATCTGTACTCCTATGTTCATAGCAGCGTTACTCACAGTAATTAAAATATGGGAGCAACCCAAGTGTCCATTTAAGGATGAACAGATAAAATGTGGTACAGGTATACACACACAATGAAATATTATGCAACCCTTGCATGCGTGCGTGCTAAGTCGCTTCAGTCACGTCTGACTCTTTGCAACCCTATGGACCATAGCCCACCAGCTCCTCTGTCCATGGGATTCTCCAGGCAATAATACTGGAGTGGGTTGCCATGCCCTCCTCCGGGGGATCTTCCCAACCTAGGGATCAAACCCACATCTCTTAAGTCTCCAGCATTGCAGGCGGACTCTTTACCACTGAGCCACCGGGGAAGCCGTATGCAACCATCAAAAGGAAGGAAATCTGATATATGCTACAACATGAATGGAACTTGAGGATACTAGGTAAGATAAGCCAGTCACAGAGAGAGAAATACTGTATGATCCCACTTACATGAAGCACTTAGGGTCATCAAACGCATAGAGACCAAGCCGAATGGGGCTGAGGGGTGGAGGGGATGGGGAGTTTCTGCGTGAGGGGTACAAAACTTCAGTTTGGGAAGAAAAGCATTCTGGAAAAGGATAGTGGTGATGGTTGCACAACAATGAGAATGTCTTTAATGCCACTAAACTGTGTACTTAAAATGGTAAATTTCATGTTGTGTATGTCCCTCGTTCTGACCCTGCTGGTGTCACTCTGCTGCCCTGGATTTCTTTAGATGCTGCTTTCATGTCCTCAAAAGCAGACTGGATTGAAAACAATGATAGTTATTAGTGTTATGACTAATGCTGGAATTCTGTGACACGTGTATCCCGTGGATGCATTATAGAAGGTCACCCATGACACTTCTTTCCTGCCTGACTGCATCACATGACAGGACAGAGAAAGGGACAGAAAGGAACATTTTAGGGACAGAAAGTAAATACCCTCAAGTACCTAGGGCCAGGCATTTGAGGTCAGTGAGGAGCTCCAAATAGATTCCAAATGGGTTGCATTAATCAGTTTGCTTTGTTTACTTCCTAGAGTTGAAGTTAAGGCTTCCTAGTTTCCACGCACATTTATATAAAATAGTCGACAAGTAAGGACGTTCCCCTAGAGGCCTGGCAAGTTTCTGTTTATTAACTTTTTGTTTCCTCCAGAGTAAGGTTTGTAAAGGAAAGTTCCAGAGGTAAGTTAATGAAGTCTGTGCTTTCCCAGAGAAGGTGCAGAGAAAATTATAAGTGTGATAACCGACGGGGGGGGGGGGGTAATGTAAATACAAATAGAGTGTCAGGGGAGATGGCAGTCAATTTAATGCAGGGCGGTCTGCAGAGAGGTTTGAGTGCGGAGATAGTCATGCTCAGGTGCTATTACCTCTTTATGGCTTGCCAGAATATATGTAAAAAGGGAAGAGAGAGAGGGAGGGAGAGAAGGAAGGACAGGGCGGAAGATGGGAGGCGTAGGGGAGGGAGGGAAAGGCACTCAGCCTGTGTGCAGCTGAATCGTCTGGGTCCTCCCCCTGCGCGGCAGTCCTCCCCCTCCGCGCCAGTCCTCCCTGGTGGTGGTGGTGGTGGTGGTGATGGTTTAGTCGCTCAGTCGTGTCCGACTATTGCGACCCCATGGGCTGTAGCCCGCCAAGCTCCTCTGTCCATGGGACTTTCCAGGCAAGAATACTCCAGTGGGTTGCCATTTCCTTCTCCAGAGGATCTTCCCAACCCAGGAATCGAACCCGGGTCTCCTGCACTGCAGGCAGATTCTTTACCGACCGAGCTATGAGGGAAGCCCCAGGTCCTCCCTAGCTGCCAATATGATCCCACAGAATCCTATTTAGGTATTTCTGCAGTGCACTCATTTCATGATTTCAATCCAGGATCCTCCGTTTCGTCCACTTTCCACACCACAGCAACTCAATAATGTCTCTAAAAGAAAACTACCTGTTCCCGGCGCTCCCCCTCCTCCCAGGGGATCCACGCTGCTTTAGGAAAAGGCCCCGCTTCTCCCCCAGCCTATCTGGCCCTTCCCTGCCCACCGGTCCACCCATCCGCGCTCAGATCTGCAGCCTCACCATTACGGGCTGAATGAACCAAGCTCTGCAGCTTCCCACACCCTGCTATTGTCTCTGGAACACCTCTGAGCTTCACCCTTCCTAGGATGTACTTCTTACTCTGTCCCTAGCTGAATCTTCCTCACGTTTGAATTTCAGCTTAAAAGTTCATTTCTCCAGAAAAAGTTTCCTGCCCATTCTTCTCACAGTTCCCACAACCCCCATCCGATCAGGTTGTCACGCCATGGGCTTCCCCGACCATGAATTTATCCTGGTCGCATATTTGCCTGTCTTTCTTGAGGGCTTCTGGGAGCTCTGTGAGGACGGGGATTTTATCTGATATGTGTAGCTGTTTCCCAAGTTCCTTATTTTTAGATAAATGGCTGTTGAGGTGGCAAGACGAGCACCAGCGTTTCCTTTTAACTGCGGTTCACCGTGGCTTCCACGGGCAGGCCTTGCAGTAGCCTTCCAAGTAGCGGTTAATTGGCTGCTCACTTTATTAATACTTTGAAGAGGCCAATGCTTCTGACCCTCAGTTCAGCAATGCAGATTGCATGTGGAGCTGTCTGCCGCGTGAATCTATGTGAGTCAGGCTAGGAGGGCATAAAGTGGTAGCCAAACATTAATCTTTTTCTAATCTCCTCATCCTAAATCTTGTAGCATCAAATGATTATCATGAAATTTGTATTTTCTGTGTCTTATCAATAGTGGAAGTCTGTTGGGTTAGAGGTTAGCAGATAGCTAGGGGTTTGGTCGGCTTCAGGCACATATTCTTTTTTTTTTTTTTTTTTTAGGCACATAATTCTTAACGTTTTAATTCTCATGTCATATCTTTTGAGACCAACAGAATAAACAGAATAAAAGGATCCTCTGGTTCCATGTCTTGATAAATAACCCTGTGAGAGGGTCACAGTTACATCTGACGCCAGAAAGCAAGCACAGTCCACATTTACATTTTGCGAATAAACTCGACACGTTTGCAGAAGACTTCCTGCACCGAAAATGCCCCTGAGAACTTATTACCTGGTGACTCCTTAGCGTGGGGGTGGAACTGGTACTGACTTTGAAACTCCTGCCTCAGTTCACTTATCTGTTCAGGGTTTCTGTTCCTAATGACATATGAAGGATGATATTCCCGGTAAAGAATCCGTCTGCCATGCAGGAGACCTGGGTTTGATCCCTGGGTCAGGAATATCCCCTGGAGAAGGAAATGGCAACCCATTCCAATATTCTTGCCTAGAGAATTCCATGGACAGAGGAGTCTGGCAGGCTACAGTCCATGGGGTCGCAAAGAGTCAGACATGACTGAGCTACTAACACTTCCACTTTCCTAGCTTTAATAACTACAAGAGCTAAATATTTTTTTAAATATTAAGTTGTGAAGTTCTACTGTTGCCCTAAAAATAAATTTCCTGCATGATTTACTTTCAAATAAATCTTAGGTGGGAAGCAAAAAAACATAAATAAATAAATAAATTTTTTTTTTTAAAGGAGTGAAAAGAAACTGTGAAGCTAGAGTGTTAGATAAATAGTTTACCTGGGTGGGTGTTTAAAATACCAGCATTAATGAGAGTTGTTGGGGGTGGCAGCCTCTTCATAGCATTTAAAACTGCTGTCCACCCTCGCTGGAAGGCTCCCTTCTGGCTCAAAGATTCCTCCTCCCTCAGGGCCACAGAGTTCTTTCATGTTCTTGGTTTTCTACCATCTGGTCATTCTTGGCTACTTTGTGGCCTCTCCTGCCCCTTAGAGGAGGGCGTTTCCTCAGCCTTTGCTGCCCACTTCTCTCCTCTTCCCTCTGTCTTCTCTTGAGAAACCTCATCCCACCACGGGGCTCCACTTCCTTCGTCTCCACAGTCCCACCTCCTTGGAGACCGCAGGGTCTGCATTTCCAATTGCAAGTTCCTCTAGACAAGTGGCTCATCTTTGACTGAAGATTTAGAGTTGTCTTTGGGGTATTAGTCACTCAGCCATGTCCGACTCTTTGTGACCCCGTGGACTGTATGTAGCCCGCCAGGCTCCTCTATCCCTGGAATTCTCCGGGCAAGAATACTAGAGTGGGTAGCCATTCCCTTCTCCAGGGGCTCTTCCCGACCCAGGGATCAAACCTGGGTCTTCTGCATTGCAGGCAGATTCTTTACTGTCTGAGCCACCAGGCTGAGTCCAGAGTTGCCTTGGGGGTTCTAAAAATCCTGATGCCCAGGACATATCCTGAACCAATTAAACTAGAATCTTCTGGAATGGGACACAGATATGGGCTTTTAAACTGAGTTTTAAACATTATACCCCAAAACTATTTGTTTTTTAACTTCTCCATATCTTTTAATGGAATCACCATCTTCCCAGTTCACCAGCTGAAAATCCTGAGAATTCTCCTTGATTTTTTCTTTTCATTAGCCTACTACACACCAATCAATCCATAAAACCCTATTCTGTTCCACCAACAATGTGTTTCAGGTATGTCCCTCATTCCTAATTTACAGCTATATCTGTTTTCAGGCTCTTCTTATCTCTCACTTTTGTAACAGGCAGTTTGGGTGAACAGGAACTGAGATTTGCACAGGAAGAGTGAAAAGTGTAGACAATCATTTCCACGCCTAGCCCTCCATTTCCATTCCTCTTCAATTTGCATGTAGGCTGGCCTGGACCCCAGATGTTGATAACAGGGGAAGCTGTGTGGCATCTTCATATTTATTTTCCTATATTAATTTACATGAGGGCTAAGGAGTTCTTCTGTGGAAAATGAGGCTAGGATTCTGACCCCAACTTTGTAGGCTGTAAAATAATGGTGCCATTTCGATGGTCCCGGACTAAGGTCACATTTCAGGAAAGGGTCACAGTGGCTCTGGGAGGGAATTCACACAGTGCACTAGTGGGAGTGGGAGAGGATTGTTGGTGCGTGTATAACAAGGAGGCTGATCCTGGAACTCAGCTTAGTTCGTCCTTCTGGCAATTTCTAATGTCTTCTCTGGGCAAGATGTCTATGTGTGTAACTGCATGTATAAATGGGTGCAGAAACTTAGAGGGTTGTTACACTTGGAGTGAGCAGACAGCTTGGCTCTGGGTCCTCACCCGAGTGAGCACAGAACTGAAGAAAGGAATCATGTCTCTTTCCCCCTAAGAACTGCAGTTGAGCAGGGACTTTAGAGCTCTCTCTCCCCAGGCTGGGTTGTAGCTGCATATCTGTGTGACATTTGCTCCTGGCATGGAATACCTTACACACTGGCAGAGACACCGACTGCATCAGCGATTTCTGGTCTATCAAGAGCAAGGCGTTGGTGCACTGAAGGCCAGCTGGGGCTGCTGCAGTAGCCCTTGGTGTCGTTCTACTTCTGCCAACAGAGGAGACTGATGGGCGGGGGCAGTGTGGGCCCTGACAGCGATGGGGCAGTAACTGGCCTTAAGGCAGGTCCCGGGGGCGGTGTTGGATCCCGGAGGTTGGGATCTTCACTATGACTTTACAGTCTGTGAGGGAGAGGGATGCTCAGGACAGTGTCCACAGGGCCATGTGTGAACACCCACTGAGTTATTAAGATCCCTTAGAGATGGAGGTCTTGGAGGACTAGACCCCTTTGCAGAAGGATGTTCCAAGCGTCTAGATGTGGGGTGATGCTGGCATTGTGAAATATCCTTGGATGAAGAATAAACCATCGTGACTGAACTAGATGACTTCAGAGTATTCTGGATGACTTTTTATTCTGATATTGCTTGATTCTATTTTGCTTTCCACGTCTTGCTGCTTCAATCCATTATAGGTACTGTGGTCAAGATAGTCTTTTTTAAAGCATAACTCTCTGGCCAAGTTATAATTCTCACTTCTAACGCCATGGCAAACAAACATCAGCGACAGCCACGTCTCACATAGTCTATACCGTGTCCAACCCCTTCCAGCTTGCCATCTGCAAGACTGTGAGCGGGCAGTTTCAGGGGCATTTCCTGTTAGTTTCTTTCACTAGTAGGTCTGACTAAAGTGAAACCATTGCTTTAAGATGATCTGTGTCCTCTTGGCTTTGCAATTGTGCTGTGTTGTTCAGTTTCTCCTATTTTTTTCTTTTTTTTGTGCTTCAACCCAGCCAGTCCTTGAGGGCCCAGATCCAACGACACCTTTGATGAAGTCCTTCCCACACGGCCCAGCCAGACGTAACCGCTTCCTCCTTGTGTTCTTATTGGCTCCTTGTTCTTGTTATGACATTTTATCACTTCCCATTTTGTGTTCTTATAATTTGTATGCATGGCTTATCTCCACTTATTAAGTACAAACCCTCTGCAGGCTGGGGCTTGGCCTTATATAACTTTGCTTTTCCCAGCAGGACCAGTCCTGTGTTAGGGGAAATATTTGTTCAATAAAAGAGTGAATAAAAGCCAGCAGTAGGAACATTTCTGTTTTCCTGCTCTTCAGCATGGCCTCAGAGAGAGCTAGGTGATGTGTTCCGGGGTGAGAGAGAAGGGAGGAGTGAGTGAGCTACCATATTTATAGATGACTAATACTTTCCAAAGGAAATGAAAGATTTACAGTTATTACTACTTTGCGAAGCTTTATTTTCCCTCTTCGGGGCCAGCCCTCCAATTTTGCAATCTGAAAAATAACAAAAAAGCAAGTGCCACATAGGAGGCCATCCCCATGGTCTCGGGGGCTATTTTTAAGTCATTGTAACATGGTTTCAGCAGAGAAATGCTTCCCCGGGTCAGGGTTGTTGCCATTTTTTCAACTCATGTTGGTTTCCCACGCTCTCTCTGGCTGGGGACCATATTCTTTACCTCATTCCTGCTATGCAGTTTCCCTATTTGAGCATCCAAACACACACGCCTGACAGATGACCCTAAAATATCTCCATGGATATCCACAGTCTGTGGGACTTGTTGATGGCCATCTGTGGCTGCAAAGGCCCATGTGCCCCCAGAGTATTACGTAAGGGTGAAGGCAGCTGGCAGCAATGAGTCTGAGCTCCCCTGATGAGGGAACAGCCAGAGTGGGGGTGCTGTCAAACAGGAGGGCAGCGTAGAAAGCCTACACACAGGTATCTTTGCTCCATTCCAGCAAAAATGAGGCCTCCTGTCCAGAATGCTGATTTTGTACTTCCTTAACAATTTGTTGTTGTTGTTTCATCACTAAATTGTGTCTGACTCTTTCATGACCTCATGGACTGTAGCCCACCAGGCTCCTCTGTCCATGGGATTTCCCCGGCAAGAATACTGGAGCAGGTTGCCATTTCCTTCTCCAGGGGATCTTCCTGACCTAGGGGTCGAACCCGGCTCTCCTGCATTGGCAGGCAGATTGCTTACCAGTGAGCCACCTGGGAAGCCCCTTATTAATGATAAGGAAAACCAAATCCCAAATCACTTCAGCTCCCTGTCAGGGTCCACCCGCCTACATTCCTACTGGTAATAGGGCCCCGTCCCTTCCCATCATTTGCTCCATTATTTTGCTGTAATGGACAGGTTGAGCACAGACCTGAGAATGACTTCATGCAAGCTTTTAGATGCTAGAGATGATGATAAGACTGTTTACATTCTCAACCCTCCAGCATTTAGTAGTGTATGTTTTACACAAACAGTGTTAGTCCAGGCTCCTCTGTCCATGGGATTCTCCAGGCAAGAATTCTGGAGTGGGTTGCCATTCCCTTCTCCAGGGGATCTTCAAGACTCAGGGATCGAACCTGGGTGTCGATCGAATGTTGCAGGCAAATTCTTTACCATCTGAACCACCAGGGAAGCCCCAAACAGGGAGTGAACAAATACCTGGTCATTCTGAATACACTGAAAAGAGTCCTGGATCTGAAAGTCCTTGATTTAAGTCTCAGCTTTGATTTTTCCTCACCATGTGACCTTGGCCACGTCATTTAACCCACTGAACCTTCCGCCACCCACCGTCTCCGATTCTGTTTGCAGATTGATTGATATTGCCATCTGTAAGCCAATATCAACTCTCCTGAGTTACTGCAAATGCCACAAACTGGCTTCCCTGTCTTGTTCCTTTTTAATGTCCACACTTTTCAGCCAGAATCATCTTTCTAGTCATCTTTCTTCCACAAGCCACGTTATTTCACCTGTCTGCGGAAACTTCACAGAGAAAACCCCCTCAGTTTAGAAGTCTGATCTCACCAATGTGAATTCTTGCTCTAATTCCTCCCTGTCTTCCAGTTCAGCCATGCCCTCAGCTCCTCCAGCCTTTCAGGTATGCCATTCCTTCTGCCTGAAGCTCCTTTCCACATCTCTGTTGACTTAACTTCTGTTTTTTCTTTGAGCCTCAGCTTAGACGCCGCCTCCCTTGAGAAGCCAGTCCTTGCCATTCCCCAGCACCCTGTGTTTATCCCTATTAGGGTCTCATCACCCCGTCTGACCATCGTCTCTTTTCTTTCCTCTGTCTCAGGCAGTCCCTGAAGGCAGCCTTGTATCTTGTACACCTCTGTGTCCTCATACCTTTACTCAATGCCTGACACTGAGGGATAAGTGCCTTCTTGTTACACCTCCTTTCTCCAACACCCATATTCCCTGCATTGTCAGAGTACATGCCCGGGCAGCTACGAGCCAAACCCTCTTGACCACAGTGTTTCATCTTTACGGGCATCACAGTTTTCTCCAAATAGGCTTAGGTGCTCTTTTATCTCCTTGGTTTCTGAGGAGAAAGAGTGAGGGTAGATGTGAGGATTGATGATCAACTCCCAAGTCCTTAGGCAGAAAAAAATTAATAGACCAAAAATGCTATCTTATATACAAAGTCTATAAGTTACCCTTGGCAAGAAAGAATAAAATCAGCTGAAAGTCCACCAAAAAAAAAAAAAAAAAACCACTATGGAAATTCATGTGCATAATCAACCAGCTACCATCCTGCTTCTTCTCAACACACACAAGATAAAAAAAAATGTATCTTTTATGCATATGCTTACCTGACCCCAGGTCCTAGATATTCTGTAGTTAGGGATTACTTTCTTTTTTTTTTTTCCATTTATTTTTATTAGTTGGAGGCTAATTACTTTACAGTATTGTAGTGGTTTTTGCCATACATTGACATGAATCAGCCATGGATTTACATGTGTTCCCCATCCTGATCCCCCCTCCCCATCCCTTCCCATCCCATTCCTCTGGGTCTTCCCAGTGCACCAGCCCTGAGCACTTGTCTCACGCATCCAACCTCGGCTGGCGATCTGTTTCACACTTGATAATATACATGTTTCAATGCTATTCTCTCGAAACATCCCACCCTTGCCTTCTCCCACAGAGTCCAAAAGTCTGTTCTATACATCTGTCTCTTTTTCTGTCCTGCATATGGTTATTGTTACCATCTTTTTAAATTCCATATATATGCGTTAGTATACTGTATTGGTCTTTATCTTTCTGGCTTACTTCACTCTGTATAATGGGCTCCAGTTTCATCCATCTCATTAGAACTGATTCAAATGAATTCTTTTTAATGGCTGAGTAATATTCCATTGTGTATATGTACCATGGCTTTCTTTCTTTAGTTAAGCCAGACTTGGAAAATACATAGCACATGTCCCACCACTCTCCAGTCACATACTATTGGCAGATATTGCTAGATGATAGCACAAGTGGGTTGCCATTCCCTTCTCCAGGGGATCTTTCAGACTCAGGGATTGAACCTGGGTCTGCATCTATGGATCCAGTTAGGGTCCCAGAATCCTCCTTGACACTGTGCTCCAGATCTCAGCTACCAGCAGGTCCCAAATTTATGCCTTATCCTCTCAAACTGTCCTTTGTGAAAAGGCAGAGGCCCGGGTTGGTGAACTGTGTCGGTCAATGGAGAGCTGGGGTGGATTTATTGAGCGAGTGATTTCTTAGGGACAGGAGAAAGCTGAAGGACTTTGCCTTCAGGGAATGAAGGCTGCAGAAGTATGGGAGGAAGCTGTCTTGCAAAAGGGAAAGGAAGGCTAGCGAGGAAGCAGCACCTGCGTTCTGGGCACTAAGACGAAGGCTGGGGAAGCAGGTGCTGCTGGAGACCAAGTCCTGTGGGCTGTGTCCTCTTCCAGGCTTTTGCATCTACTGGAGCACTGCCCTGGGTGAAGCTTTCCCCCAGTGGGGGTCGGGGAGTTAGCCAGATTGGCAGATGTGAGAAGCTTAGGTGAGACGAGGCTACAGTAGGAACCCCAAGATTTACATCCAGTCTGCAGGTATTTTGCTTGGCACGCCCCTCCCAGTAGAGCCAGAGCTTGACCGTGGATGAGAGGCTGTGCAATGGAAAGGGGGGTCCCCAGGTACCGGGTGCATGGCCAAGCACCTTCCCTTGATTACAGACATTGGGCTAAACCTCTGAGAATTAGTGTCGCCAGGTGTTGAATGATGAAATCTAGGCCAGCTACTTAAATTATCTCCCAGGCCTCCAGCTAGGCTGTTCTGCAAGCCCCTGGGCAGTTGCCCAAATGCCCTCTTGGTGCTCAAGTGCCAGATGTTGATGCCAGTAAGCCCACGGTGATCCAGGCGAGAGGGATGAACCACACCTTGGCTGCTCAACCTGTCAAATGACTTCTTAGATGGAATGTGTTTAGATGCCCTAGATCATTCAGCCATTCAAACACTTTAATTACAGATGGAACCAAAGATCAATGTTTTCCTAGGGAAAGTAACATGCATAGCTTTACAATGATGAATTCTTCGTGAGGGGGTGGGAGAGCTCGAGACCTGCCGTGTGCGCATGCACACATACCTGCATATTCTTGGGCATGTGATGTTTCCCTGAGCAGCAAAAGCAAACAATAAGATTCATTTTTTTTTTTCCTGCAAATTAAAAGATGGTGAAATCCCTGCTGTCCCAAGATAAAGGCATGCTTATAGAACAGTGTGCTGCTTCTGGAATATTCCTCAGAGTCTGGAATGACCAGTCCAAGTTGATTTTTCTCTCTGCCCGTCTTACCTGCTGACATAGGTGAGGCAAGCAGCAGCCAGCAGGGTGAGTCCTCTCTTCCTCAGCGGGTAGCAGTGTGGTCTGAGGACGACCTCGACTAGCGAGAACGGCAGGATGAACGTGTGCTGCAGGAGAAAGGATGAGCGCTTGTCAAGTGAGGGTGCCCCGGCTGCCCCCAGCGCCCCCAGTTCTCTCTTCCCCTCCAGCCTCCCCTCCTACACAGACACCAGATGAAACTTTCCAGAACTTGGCTCGGCTCTGCTCCTTAGAGGCCAAGGGCTTACAGCGGGTCTCTACTGCCCACCACATTGATCCGGACTCCTCTGTCTGGCTACCAAGGCTCTTTGTAACATGCGACCACCCTTCTGGTCCTGCGTATCGCCTGCTGCTCTGCTATCCTAACACACACACACACACGCACACACACGCGCGTGCACATGCAACACTCCGTCACCGACCCAGGCTGTTTCCTTCCCTCTTTGCACTCAGTGTGTCTGCTCCCCCTTCACACTCCTGTTCATGCCTCGACGGTCTGTGTGGAGCGTGTCCCGCCCCCCCGCCCCCAGGTTCATCTCGTCCACGCTGTTCACAGCCAGCGCTGTCTTCCATGCCGCTGTCGCTGAATTTCCCTCTTGCTGGTTTCTCTCCCCGCTGCATTGACACCCCGAGCCGTGGAGTCCAGCACTCTCGGCGCGTGTTCGTCGGCTCTGTTGGGGAGAGGCCGAGAGGCCATCAGCCCGTCTCTGCCCGCCGCGGGGCGCCGGGCTCCGTGGGACGGTCCTGCTGACGGTGACGGGTGCTGGGCCGGGGGCGGGGAGAGGCTCCTCTGAAAACTCTGTCCTCTCCCCGCGCCTTCCCTGCTTCACCTCCTTTATAACCATCTGTTTTCTCACATCTTTCAAACTCTTGAACACTAGGTTTTACTAAACGACATAATCGAGGATGAGTGGTGTTTTCTGGCACAAAGACTGCGGTGTCCCACTCCGCTCTGGCTTCTGGGAACTGACCTGGGAAAAGTGACTGGAGTCTATTGGCAACGTCCTTTCATGTATTAAACGCGTTTCTTCAGTTCCTCTGTGGTACTCCGTGCTTATTGGCAAACATCTTGCAGTGTTAAGTGTTTTACACTTTTTACGTTTAGAGCGATCACCCCTCTTCCATACCTGCTCCCCAGTTTCCTCAGCTCTTGGAAGCCTCTTGCATCAATAGATGCATCTGCCAGCTCTATCCGAGCCCCATTGCTGAGCCCCGAGACGGCCGTGTCAGCACCTCAATCACAGCAGTGGCCGGGGCTTAGGAATGTCACAGAGCCGCATCACATGCTCCGGTGCCCGGCTGTGCTATTGTCCCCATGATTGTCATCCCCGTCAATGGTGACCCAGTGTGGAGTGGGGTGAGTTCAAGGTTCTGGGATGTCCACAGCGCCAGATGTCTGACGGCAACCTTGCCTGTGGCCGGCGATCGGCTGGAGTGTGGTTGCATCTCCACAGGTCCCTCCCCGGCCCATAGCTGGTGCCCATGCGCCCAGCGATGGCCACCTCAGAGCCCTTGCAATACTCTGTGACCGACACTGATGCCCCTTTCACCCTCCAGCAGGCCAGAGATGGGGCTGCCTGCCTCTCCGCCCCGCCTTCACTCCGTCAGGAAGGTCAGACTTCTATTAGGAACCATTAGCAGTCCCATTATGCTGGCCACTGATCTGACAGTTTATTATCCCTGCCCACAGTCAGAAGCTTCTGTTCTCTACGTTAATGATCACTTGGAACAGAATTCCTGTGCCGCAGTGTAGCGCGTTTGCATCGGGAGCAAATGAGTTCACAGTGATTAATGCTTTTGCGACAAATAACTCAGGAATGCATGAGTGGTTGCCTCTTCTAGGAGCCTGCCCTTTGCAGCTGACATTCAGTTGGATTTCCAAATGAATTCTCTCTGATGGCTTCTGGGAAGTTCGCTTCAGTGATGTCATTAGTGATGGGCCATATACTGTGGCTTAATACCAACTGAAAGGTCTTTAAAAGAATCACACTGTTTGGTCAGGGCTGGGGGGTAGGAATGAGGAAAAGAGGAAGATTGTGTTCTGTGAGCTTTCTAAATATTGAGCTACTGTGAAGAGTCAGGCGTGACGCCATAAACCTCCCGGTATTCCGAGGTACTGGCATTTCACCTCACGTTGACATAACTTACATAACCTTTGTCAGACAGCACATATTTTTGAAAAACAGGAGAAGAATTTAGTAAGAGAAAAATCAAATATGCTTTCTGCTTCCAAAAAATCTAATAATTAGGCTGGGATTGACACAAATTAGAATGCTGCCAAAAATTACTGAAAACAGTGACTCATTCTGTATTTCAATTAACAGTTTCTCAGTTTCCCTTATAAACAGTGAAGCTGACAAAAATTAATTATCTCAGAGGGGATAAAATATTTCCTTCCAAAGTAAACAAAACATCATGGGCTGAAACAATAGTATGCGTAAACAGAGGGGATGGGAGGAAGCTATCTTTCTTCGTCAACTGAGCCATCATTTTGGTCGATTTTTCTTTAAATACCTCATCCCAAGAGCATTGGTTAAAAGGCAAGTGTTGTTCTTTTTTTTTTTTCATCTTTTTCTACTAAGTTACACCTTTCCTCCTATCTTTTGTGTGATAGCTGCTTCCATCTGAACATCTTGGAGACAGAACTATAAGCATGAAAGACTGATTTAATTATATAATAATTGCACTTCAGATTCCATGGTTGCAAAGTAGCCTTGCAGATAAGTGCTAAAATTTGCCAGCCTATAGAGATTTTATATATTTATATATATATATATATATATATATATATATATTCATATAACCTATAAGGTTATATGAATGGCAACATGGAAAGTAATGAGCACTTATTTTTACTAACTTCATAGCAGTAGACAAGTAGCTGCTCTAAATAGCTTCTCTGTGTCTGAGGCTCAAATTAAAACAGGATGCATTTGCCTGACTATTGAGAAAGACACAAGTCTCGATCACTCAGATAACCCACGGAGGCGACAAATCTCCCTCCTTTGGAAGGCTAGGATAGCCACACTCTTATCTCCAAGATTCTTGGAGGTCCAAGAGCACTTAATCGTTTTCAGTGAAAGAAACTTAGAGAGCCGAGACTTCTTAAAAATCAGACAATACCACTTTAAAGTAAGTTCTCTGCCTCTTTCCTCTATTTCATTTCCTTATGACATCAGCTCTTAGGTAGAGTTGACCAATATAAACATGTCAGCCTCCACCTTCTCAGACTGGTCACTGAGAGGCTTTTTCCTCCATGTGCTGGTTCTAGTCCTGAGCTGATGCAACATTGCCCAGTTCATATTTGCTTCAGTCTTCTCCCTCCTTCCTCTCTGTTTGGCAACACCTGGATCTGAGAATTAGTTCCTTCTATTGGCTCTCCCCAATCTGAGGTTCTTTCTCTCGAGTCTTTAAGCTCACGTCTTTGGTTTGATTATCATACTAATGGATAGGTGTTTAATATGAAGTTTTAGTGCACCAGTAAGATTTTACCTCTGGGTACACACACAAGAATATTTTTGCTTACTGTATATTAAATATATTATTTTTAAAAAGTGTTTCAAAATGGAAGCCTTCACAAAATCTCCTCAGGGCAAACACATGGTCAAAACATTAATTAAAACTTAAACATAAATAAAACAATAGACATGAAAATGGAGGCAAAACAAATCTTAATAGAACACCATTGTACCCAGGCTTGTTATTACAATGGCAGATCATGTTCCTTAAGCTTGAAAACTACACACAGTGAAAAACACACAGTCAATGGTTGCTTTGTGAATCTTAGTAAGGCAACCTCTGGTTTTGATAATATCCATTTGCCAGCTAAAAAACTTGACCTCACTCCTCACCAGCTTCCCTCACTTCAGTTTCTGCCTCTAGATCCCACAGTTTGGGACAGGGGTGATGGTCTTTCTGGGAATATTTTGTATCTAAAAGCAGAGACCACCTGTATTCTCTGTGGCCCTTATGTTACTAAAGGTGCAGTTTTGCTGCAAGAATGGTAATCTAGGTATGTAGACACAGGTTATATTACTTATTTATCTTAGGGACTTTTTTTTCACTCTTCCACCAGGAATCTTTTCCATCTCAAATACGAGAGTTTATGGAAGATAATTGGATTTGTAAAAATTCCCTTTTCTACTTTCTAGGAATTCAAGTGCACAGATAAGGCACTACTGTAATTAAAGAGTCAATGCTTGGGTATGAGGGACTGGGAAGATAAGCCACCCACGGAAAGAGTTAAATGCTTCTCTTTGATCTTAAGTCTACCTAGGTGGGCTGACACAGCCCAGTCAGGTTAAAATTCAGAGAACAGAAGTTAAAAAACAATAGTTTTATTTATTGCAGAAGAGTAGTAATGTTTGCAATTTACTGTGACTGGGGACGACAGAGGATGAGATGGTTGGATGGCATCACCGACTCAATGAACATGGATTTGGGTGGACTCCGGGAGTTAGCGATGGACAGGGAGGCCTGGCGTGCTGTGGTTCATGGGGTCGCAAAGAGTCGGACACGACTGAGTGGCTGAACTGAACTGAACTGCACCAAAAATAAGATGAGTTGATGGATAGATAGATACATAGATTTATCACAAAGCAAATACAGTAAACTAACCAGTCCATCCTAAAGGAGATCAGTCCTAGGTGTTCATTGGAAGGACTGATGCTGAAGTTGAAACTCCAATACTTTGGCCACCTCATACGAAGAGTTGACTCATTGGAAAAGACCCTGATGCTGGGAGGGATTGGGGACAGGAGGAGACGGGGACGACAGAGGATGAGATGGCTGGATGGCGTCACCGACTCAATGGACATGGGTTTGGGTAAACTCCGGGAGTTGGTGATGGACAGGGAGGCCTGGCATGCTGCGGTTCATGGGGTCGAAAAGAGTCAGACAGGACAGAGCGACTGAACTGAACTGATTAATAGCAGGACCTAATGGGCGGGTTACAGGTGTTCTCTATAAAATTTTTTCAGCTGTGCTTTATGTTTAAAAATATTCCTAATAAAATGTTGGGAGAGATGTGAATAGTCTTACTGACCTGGAAAGAGAAATGAATGCTCCATTGCGCTGAGGAAGAAAAAGCATGCCATTATTTATGAACTTGTATGTGACTTGAGCAGGTGGTTAAATGATAACTTTCTGAATCTTCTACGGTTAAAAGATAACTTTCTGAATCTTCTGAACTTTCTAAGTGATTTTTTACTTACTACGCTATTGTCCTTTGGGTTAAAAAGTAGTTTAGCCAACATTTCAAAGCAGCATTCTTCTATTAATAGGAAGCTAGTTGGCTCTGATGGTGTCCAGCTGGGTGAAGAAGTGCCCATTTAGATTCAGTCCAGTTAAGGGTGAGACAAAAGAAAGATCTGGTCTCTTAGGACCCTGCAGTCAGGAATATAGCTGCCTCTTCCTGTTCTCCTCCTTTCTGTCCCTACCTCTCCAAAGCACCCAAACCCCTTCCTCTAAGCTGACTCTTTCCAGCAATAATAACACCCCAGACACCAGCTGTAATCAGTGACTCATTTCTTTTCCTTCTCAATCCAAACTCGATTCACTTTCCCCCTCAGATGCTTCCCATGGCCGCCTATTCTTTTTATCTTCCCCAGCATCACCTTGCTCACTTTCTCCTATTTTGTCACACACTCAACGTTGCGATTAGACCAAGTCTCTTAAGGCAGGCTTCACGTTACTTCTGTGGCTCCCTGTTGCCTCAGCCCACTGTCCACTGCTCTGGTCTCATCTGTCTCTCACATTTCCCACAGTATCTCAACAGGCTTCCACTCAACCCAGCCCCTTTTTATTGTGTTCCATTCTGTTTCCTTCCCTAGAACTCCTCCCTCTTCTCATCTACCTAACTCTTTTCTCAATTCTTCCCTCTCAATCAGACCCACACACCTTTGAGATCCTCCCAACCAAAAGCACACACATTAACGTGAGAAGATGTGAAAGGTCACGAGGACCCAGAAGGAGACTGAAACAGGAACTCTCTGGCCAGAGGTTTGCTGGACAGCTGCATCAAGATTCGAACTTATCAGTTCCGTTCCGGAGCCAGAATGAAAAGAGAGAGAACGTACACAGTTCCTTTTCTATGGGAAATTAAGCTTCTCCACTAGTAATTAGGCCTTAAAGAACTTTTCTCTCTTGCATTTTATTGCAAAGAGGAACTAAAGAGCCTCTTGATGAAGGTGAAACAGGAGAGTGCAAAAGTTGGCT
Source organism: Dama dama (assembly GCF_033118175.1). Taxonomy (NCBI): domain Eukaryota; kingdom Metazoa; phylum Chordata; class Mammalia; order Artiodactyla; family Cervidae; genus Dama; species Dama dama. The sequence goes on along the minus strand of NC_083687.1, from coordinate 46,351,208 downwards.
TAAAGCTCAACATTCAGAAAACAAAGATCATGGCATCTTCATGGCATCACTTCATGGCAAATAGATGGGGAAACAATGGAAACAGTGACAGACTTTATTTTCTTGGGCTCCAAAATCACTGCAGAAGGTGACTGCAGCCATGAAATTAAAAGACACTTGCTCCTTGGAAGAAAACCTATGAGAAACCTAGACAGCATATTAAAAAGCAGTGACATTACTTTGCCGATAAAGGTCTGTCTAGTCAAGGCTATGATTTTCCAGTAGTCATATATGGATGTGAGAGTTGGACTATGAAGAAAGCTGAGTGCTGAAGAATTGATGCTTTTGAACTGTGGTGTTAAAGAAGACTCTTGAGAGTCCTTTGGCCTGCAAGGAGATCCAACCAGTCCATCCTAAAGGAAATCAGTCCTGAATATTCATTGGAAGGACTAATGTTGAAGCTGAAGCTCCAATACTTTGGTCACCTGATGCGAAGAACTGACTCATTAGAAGAGACCCTGACGCTGGGAAAGATTGAAGGCAGGAGGAGAAGGGGACGACAGAGGATGAGATGGTTGGATGGTATCACTGACTTGAAGGATATGAGTTTGAGTAAACTCCGGGATTGGTGATGGACAGGGAGGCCTGGCATTCTGCAGTCCATGGGGTCGCAAAGAGTCGGACATGACTGAACAACTGAACTGACTGTAGTAACAGGGCACTAGTCTCCCCAGTGTCCCCAGAGCAGAACATTTCAGAGACCTTAGGTACATCTCATTTTAAGTACCCTAAAATGATACAATCTGGAAGCAAAATAATAAAACATGCTTTGAAGGGGCTTCTGCCAGTAAGGGGATAACACTGTACCCGGGCTTCTGAGGATCAGGGCAATAGCGGGACTCCAGAAATAACATCTCTGCCACGAGTGCCTTTGCTTTCCTTCTGTGAGTCAGACAACAGCCAGTGTTTCATTCTTTGTTTAGACCCTTGAGTGTAGGTATTATACACTGTTGATGACGCAGAGACCTAAAGGCTTGCAGGAATTCAAAGTCAGTGGTGGTGCTGACATTCTTTTATTGCAAATAAGCAGCCTCACCACAGAAACCATCCTGCCTCTCCGAGCTGAGAGCCCAGCTTTTTCTGCCACCTCTGGGGCCCACGTCACAGACGTGTCACACCCCTGACACATCCTGCTTCTGCATGAGATGCGGACTCTCCCCTGCCCTTCCTGCAGCTCTTTTGGTTTACATTAGGCTCTTCTGTGCTAAATTATATTCAGTTTTCAGTTTTCACACTGTGAATTTCATGTATTTTTCTTCTAATCTCAGTTAGATTATAAACAATTTAAGGTCAAATCTCTCACCTCCTATTTATTTTCAGGACTCCCTTTCACCCTCTGATCAATACATACTTTTTGACTGGTTTTCCTCATTGGAACCTGTGTGTTACAAAGAAGAATTAAACCCTAATATGGCCTGCAAAGCTCCCCATGATCCGGTTGCCTGCCCTATCTGGCTCCCTACCCTGCACCCCTGTCCTACGACCTTCACCCGGCCCTTACCCCCCGAGTACACTGCCCTCCACCCACGGTCCCTGTTCTCACCCCTGGTACATTACACACACTTATGTCTCTCCTTCCTCAGCCCCCTCCACCTTCTCCCCTTGTAGGGCTCGGGATAGAGATCACGGCCTCCAGGGCAAAACCGAACCTCTGGCAGGTGACCTTCCTTGGCAAGGCTGGATCACCTCCGTGCTCACCTACATCACAGCATCGCACTCTCTTTCACCCAGTTCTAGCCAGACCTTCCAGAGATGGAAACAGCTCAAGGCCGAGGGCTGTCTCCAGGTGATCTCCAGTGTCTAACACGGGGCTTAACCTCTCTGGCCCCTGAAAACCTGTGGCATTAGTGCTTGAATCATTGAAACAGCAGAGTGGGACAGAAGAGAAAGAAGGGTTCTTCTGCATAGCCTGGGAAAACAATGTTCTGGAGCGAGAGGACAGCAGCTACAGGCCAGACTCAGCCGGCCTTGGCAGCCGCAGATTAGGCTGTGCCCGTGGTTAGTGGGGCCACAGAAGCAACCCCTCTTCAGGCTGGTCACCTTTACCCTCTGTCATGGCTATAGTGCGTGCACGTGTGCTGAGTTGCCTTAGTCACGTCTGACTCCTTGCGACCCGTTGGACTATATTCCGCCAGGCTCCTCTGTCCCTGGGATTCTCCAGGCAAGAACACTGGAGTGGGTTGCCGTGCCTTCATCCAAGGGATCTGCCCCACCCAGGGATCGAACATGCGTCTCCTGTAGCTACTGCATTGCAGGCAGATTCTTTACCACTGAGCCACCAGGGAAGCTATAGATGGCATCCCAAATCCTGAAAACGGGTATGTGGTGGGTCACAGGAGCACCTGTAAGAAAATGTGACTCCTGGGAACAACCTCTGGGTGCCCACACGATGGCAACTAAATCAGAGACTCAACAAAGACGGGTGACCCTCCCTGCAGCCCCGCAGGACGTCAGGAGGTGTTGAGCCAGCAGGCTCTTTTTTCTGGGGCCCGCTGGCTGGGGCCCTCTGTTCTGAGACTGGGCCAGCTGGAAATTCACCAGGTTTTGTCCGCTGTCCTCCTTGCACCCCTCCTCTCTGTCCGTTTGTAATCCATGCTTCCTCCGTGCTTCTGTGCCAGGCTCCATGCAGCACACACGGAGACTTGTTTTTAAGACATAGACAGATGGGCAGCTCTCTAGAAAGCTGCTCCAAGTTGGAGGAAGGAGACTGTTCTTTTCAAGAAAGAGAGTTTGGGAAGTGCAAGAATCTGCCCTTGCCTTAGAGCCCCCGTCTCTCAGGACACTGTCCTGTCCCCTGGACGACTCTCTCCTCTCCATGTGGCTAAAGGTGTCCATGTGGAGGCAGCTGGCTTCCCTGGGAGACTGCAGTGAACCCGCAAAGCACCCAGTAAGCACAGGCACTGGGGGCCCAGTTCCAAACTCTTCAGGTGACGGATCCCGCGGTGGATCATTCCACACTGTCTCCTTCCTGCCTCCAGCTCTCCTTGCTGACCCATTGGGGTATTCCTAAAGGGACCCACCCACTGTTTGGCAAGAATGGGAGTTACTCACTGAGGATTTTCCCAGATGTATGTAAGTGGTTGATTGAGGGTTAGCCTGTAAGTTAGTCTGTATGAGAGGGGGGTACCTGGGCTCACTGTGGGGGGTCTCCCCTATAGAGGAAAGAGATGGATCGGAGTGGGATCTGGAAGCAAAAGAAAAGTTTGCTTGGGAAATACCCTCATTTGATATCCTTCAACCACCTCATGAGCAGCAGCGATGTTTCAGCATTCCAGACCATTAAAAGGTCCAGAAGATATGGTCTTGAAACTCACAAAGATACTGATGAATTTCAACTTACACTGACTCTAAGACTACAGGTTGCATAGAGACCTGGACAGGTTCTCTGTCGGAGGCTTTAACAGCATTAAGCAGCAGCAGGCGACACTGGGTTGAGCCCTTGAAGTTCACAACCAAAGAGAACAGGTTGTTGTTCACGGCAAAAACCACCTGCTTCTCCTTCACACACTAGGTAAGAATTCTTTGCACCTAAGAGACTCAAGGGTTTCTCCCCAACAGCTTTTGAGGCATCCCAGAAAAGGAGTGTGAAGACAATCTGTGTCTTAAATCTCATAGACGGTCACTAAACTGTGTTTTGTTCTCTCAAAATAAAAGCCAATCTTCATTCTCTTTTTTTTTAAAGCAGATAACTATAATCACAGACTACTTTTTCAGTTATGAACAATTATTTTTCTTGCTGAGCATCAAAAAGCCCAACAGTGAAAACAAAAGGGACCTTTATAGGAGAGCAAATGGAAGAAGCCCAGTAGGATAGTGGATACACAAGTTTGGTGCTCAAAAGAGAAAGCTAGCTGGAGATAGAGCTTTGCGAGCCATCATAGGACAACTTTGTAGTGGTAGTTGATGAGATAACCCGAAGAAAGCGTGAGAGTGAGAATAATAATAAGGAATCTAGAAGTAAACACTGTGAAAGCCATCGTCTCTCAATCTCTGAACCATTGATGTTGAAGAAGAGAAAATACCTGGTCATGGAGGGCTGCCTCTGCCTTGTAGGAGGTGTGGCATGGTCCTTGCTTCAACTCACTAGAAGCCAGGAGCCCCATCCCCACCCCCAGCCCTAGTCGTGACAATCACAACTGTCTCCACATATCGCCATGTGTTCCCTGGAGAGCAAAAGCAATCCCAGTTGAGAATCCCTGAATTAAGTGATGGACAAAAGAAGTCCATCTTGCAAAGGTAGTTGGAAGGGAGTGTCAGACAACCTGGTGGTTAGGTAAAGGCAGAGAGTATTTTGAGAAAAAGATGTGGCCCAATGCCAAGGAAAGGTGTAGCGCCCCTGCTTTTAGGGCTGAGAACATGTGGTGAGCAGAAAGGAGCTTGCCACCATGTCCCTGGTTGCTCCTTCTTCCTTCTAGGCTGACTCCCATGTTTCTGGTCCAGTTTTCTGCATCTTTGGGTTTCAACCTCCTCTTCATAGTATTGTTAGACTTGGACCTTGGAGCCCCTGGGTCTGGGGGAAGGTTAACATAAGGATGCCTCATGGCTGCCATGACCTTCTGTTCTACAGACCCCAGGAGTGGGCGGAAATCTAGACATGTTTGTAAGTGTAATATTTGGGAGCCTACATGTGGAACAAGCTGATGACAAGTCCGCTTGTTCAGAGCCCTCTCCACTCCCAGGAATGCAAGCCTGGGGGACTGAAATAGCGTCCCATTGCCAAGAAATGTGGCTGACTTCCTTATTGTGGTGTTCTTAGGAAAAACAAAACAAAGTTTCTCAAAAGGTCACAAAATTCCCTCTTACCACGGAATAGTAAAATGTGGCTTTTATGAGTTCCTAGATGCGTTTGGAGAGAGATGCTCAAAACACACGAGCTTTTATTCCCAACCAGTTTGTGCTAGCAGAGCTCTCCAGGATGCCCCTCTGAAATGATTTTGCATTTTCTGGTTTCCAAACTCAGGGGGAAAATAGCACAAAGGTTTTTGTTTTGTTTCAGTTTAGTTTTTATAGCTTTCAGATCTGAATTTTCACTGGTAAACTCTGTTCTCAGTAAGGGAAGTGAAATGCTAAAATCTCCCCTGCCTTTAGGAGGCCTTCCTTTTTTTTTTCCACTTTCTGTTCTGCCCTCAACGTAAGGCTCTTCATTATGATGGCATGCTTAAAACATTAGCTTCCATGCAGCCATCTACATTGTTGTTCTTTATCTATTGGTGGAATTCCACATTACTGGGCTTGCTTCTCACATATACTAATGCACGCCATTATTAGCTTCTGCCCATTAACAGGAACCCTTGGTTGGATCTTATCAAGAATCTGTCTCAGAGCCAGGGCTAGCCCAGCCAGAAAGAGGAAGGGGAAACTGACCTTTCACACACTTTCATAGAGTTACAAAAATAAATAAATAAATAGAGAGGCTATTTTTGCAACTGGTTCTCCTCCTTTTCCCTTTGACCGCTTTCCTTTCATCTGGTTACCACCATGGTCATTCCTTCATCCCTCTTCTTAAGTTCAGCCTTTGCCAGCCTTCCTCGTTGATTTAATGGCATCTTGAACTCTCTTTGGCTACATGAATATTCAGTTACCTAGCTAACAGCTGAGAATGGTGACAGCAGAGGAAAGTGTAAGCCTGGAAATGGTTTCTCCAGAACCGTTTTTGAGCCACAGTCTGGTCCAAATTAGAACAAATATCAACTCTTTTAATAAAATATATGTCATTACTATGACTCTGTACAAATCTTTGAGCATAAATCAGTCCTAAATCTCAGATATAACAACTAAAAGCACCAGAGATATTTCAAGGTACCAATAATCTCTCTAGAACTTTCGTCACTTATAACTTTCTGTACAAAAGAACACCTCAAAGTTTTAATCATACAATATCAGCCACAGACTCTGAAGGCAGGGCTGCTAAAGGCTTTTTCTCCGCCTTCAATGCCCTTTGGCCCCACACACCTCCCTCTGTACCTGAGGAGGAACTCTGGGGTCAGTCAAGGGCATACAGAAGCCACCAGGGCAAGAGGGAAAGACTTCATTCATTCTTTCGTGCAGCCGAATTCATGACATGTCTACCCCAGGCCAAGTGCTGCACGAGGTGCTAGGATTAAACGTAGACAAATATGAGCCCTGCCCTTTTAGACCTAACAGTTTAATCAGCAAGATTTTCCATAAACAACTAAACAACCACATAGATTCCAGTCATGATAAGTGCTCTAAAGAAACAAACAGGAATCTACGCATCAGAAGGAAAGTGGAGGGAGGTGCTTGCTTTCCATAACACAGTCCAAGAAGGTCATACCGAAGAGGTTGTTTTTAAGCTGGGATTTATATGATAAGTGCAAGGCATGGAAGAGCAGACAGAGAATATTCCAGGGACAGGGAACAGCATATGCAGAGGTCCTCGTTTGGGAAAGAGCTCTGACTGATGCAGAAAAAAGCAGAGCTGAAACCGCTGTAACACAGGGTCAGGGGAGACAGGCTCCACCAGAGTCTAGAACATTCAGCCGGGACCAGGAGAAGTTCGGGCTTCATTCTAAGTATAATGGAAAGCTGCCGCAGGCACTAGGAGAGAGACACGGTTCCCTGTTTATTGCGTTGCTCTATGGAGGAGGTTGAGGATGGAAGCAGGAAGACCAGTTTGCAGGTGTCGCGTGGTCTAGATGAGGAGTGAAGGGGGACACCAGGGCGTTGGCCTTAAAGAACACCATCATTTAGGGCAGGTAGAGGTCACATCAGAGACTGAGGGAGGAGGAGAACTAGTCAGTCTGCTATCAGTAGAGCCAAAAAAGCAGACTTTCAGGGAAAGAGAAGTGCGGTAGGCCAAATGCTGCTGAGGTAAGTAAGATGGGGGCAGATGCAGGAGCCCTGGGTTTGGCGGCGTGGGAACACTTGGTGAGCAGAGTAAGAGGGATGAGCAGAATGCACAGCGAACACATATGGGTCTAGGGCAGTGCTCTTGGGCGCTGCTCTGTTCGGAAAGGCACACCTGCTTCTAGTATGTGTGGCTGGAATAGTAGTATCTGCCATGAAAGAGACTCCTAATTAGCCAACCCCACAGCCCCCAGTAAGTCTGCCTGCAATGCGGGAGACCCAGGTTCGATCCCTGGGTTGGGAAGATCCCCTGGAGAAGGAAATGGCAACCCACTCCAGTATTCTTGCCTGGAAAATTCCATGGACAGAGGAGCCTGGTAGGCTATAGTCCATGGGGTCGCACAGAGTCGGACACGACTGAGTGACTTCACTTTCACTTTCTTTCACAATCCCCAGAGGGCTTCCCAGATGGCACAAGTGGTTAAAGAACCCACCTGCCAATTCAGGAGACACAGGAGACGTGGGTTCCTTTCCTGGGTTGGGAAGATTTCTCTGGAGGAGGGCATGGCAACCCACCCTGGTATTCTTGCCTGGAGAATCCCAGGGACAGAGGAGCCTGGTGGGCTATGGTGTTGCAAAGAGTCGTACATGATCAACGGGATCTAGCATGCACGCATGCCTCGTTGGTAAAGTCTCCATATGGGGGCACTGGGCAGCTTCAGGGGAGAGCTGAGAGCCTGGTTTCCGGTTAGATCTCTCAGTGGGAGAAATCCCGGTTAACAAGTAGGACATGCATTTCACCTCCCCACTCACTAGTAGGTCCAGATTGTTCTGCAGGTGTGTGTGCAGAACTCCCCTATTCACACAGGAAGGTAAATCAGGCAATCCTGGGACTTTAAAACCCAATCCTGAAACTTTAATTATATACAAACAAATACATAGCATGTACCAGAATATTAAAAAAAAAATTGTGCTTAATTGTTACATTGCCTAGTATGAAAGGCAGGCAATTTGATCACCTCCAGAGATCACTTGAGGATCAAGAGCCTTTTCTTAATTGCCAGAAAACTCTCAAGACCTCCTCTCCAGGGACAGTCGCCCGAAGTAGAAAGGAGAACACACCACCAAATTCATCTATAATCACAATTTAGTATTATTAAATAGCAACCTGTGGAATAAGCCTGAGGGAATAGGGCTCTTGTCCCTAATAAATGGATGAACAAAAAGGGTGATTTAATCGTTCATTCTTTCTTTGCTTTTGTCTACCCCTCTGAAAACTTCGTGTTTCCTTTTCAAATATATTCTGACCTTCCCATAATGCCACTGCACCCCTCCCCACCCCCCAGCATATCTGACTCCATTATTAACTGGAATAGCTCAGTTAGGAGTTGGTTACATAATTTAGAGATCTGTGCCTCCAAGAACACTACAGTAGCAAAGCTTCCGGGGGCAAGGGGAATTTAATCCTGCAGAACAACCTTCCCTTTGAATCTACTTTACACCGGGTCCACTTCCCATGTTTGATTCCACATCGTAAAGGAGCCTCTCACTATGGATTTGAATTTTCATCAGTTTTTCTTTTCTATTCATTTCTTCCCCTTTCTACTGATGCAGAATTCATACACTCCATTTCTATGTGGCTAATCTAGACATTAGTGTAGTAAAAGTGTTAGTCACTCAGTTGTGTCCGACTCTTTGGGACCCCACGGACTGTAGCCCGCCTGGCTCCTCTGTCCCTGGGATTCTCCAAGGCAAGACTACTGGAGTGGGTAGACATTCCCTTCTCCAAGGGACCTTCCAGACTCAGGGATCACACCTGGGTCTCCCGCGTTGCAGGCAGATTGTTTTACCTTCTGAACCTCCGGGTAAGCCCATTCTAGACATTAAAACATGCTTATTTAATGTGGTAATGGCTAATATAAATCATTATTTCTAGCCACTCCCCACCAGAAATCGAGGAGGCTTCGCATAACTTAATTCTAATCAGCTCTCTCTCAACTTACCCTATTTTCATCCAGGATTTTAGTTCATTCTTCTTTAAATCACTATAAACTGAACATGTTACTTGTCATCACTTTTGCTATCTCATGTTTCCCTTTGGAGGCCATTTTCCATCTTCTTGAAGCATAACCTTTAGCATTTTCCATGACTGAGGGTCTGCAGGTGACAAGGTCTGTTTTCTAGTGTGTCTAAACATGTCTTTACTTTGTCCCTGTTTCAGAAGATACTTTCAGTGAGTGAATAGGTTGGCCATTTTTTTTCCTCGATACTTTGAAGCTATGATTCCACCTCTTCTGGCTTCTTTGTTGACATTGAGAAATCAGCTACATCAGTGTAGCAGTGTTCTCTTTTGGGGAGATGCATTTTATTAGTCTGGCTCCTTCTAGGATCATTTTGTCTAAGGTGTCTGTGATGTCATACAAGAGATGGATGTCTGCTCTGTGTCCTGTGTGTGTGTGTGTTTTTTTTTTTTTTATGTCACTTTTTAAACCCGAGGATTAATTTCTCATAAATTCCAAGAACTAATGAGTGATTCTCTCTTCAAATATATGCCCTCACATCACTCTTCCTTAGCTCCTCTTCTATTTTACTTTAGCTTTGGGGAATTTCCATTATTTTCTTGTAATTCAAATGTTTACTAATATTTTTTAAATATTTTGTTTGACATTTGAGGTGTCTTGTAAAGTGTGTGTGTGTGTGTGTGTGTGTGTGTTTCAAGCTACTCTTGCTCTCTGTAGCCAGAAACTGCTGTCACTCAGGACCTTGTTTCCTGTGGATGAATGACTCTTGTTAAGGGTTGAGGGCATGATTTGGAAAGATGCAGGAGTTCACTCTCATTATCAGTTAGGATCCCTCAGGAACAGGGGAGCCCACTGAGGGAGTCCAAGCATGAAGGTTTTAGAGGCTTTGGCAGTTATTGGATACGGTAAAGCAGTAAAAGTCATGGAGATTTTGCCTAGGAGAGAAGGACTGGGGGAGCTGGCCAAGAAGCTGTGGCAAATCTCAGCGGTCTCTGGGCACTGCCTCTCTTGAACTTAGCTGCTGAGTATAAAGCCTGCAATTCCTGGGTGCCTGTCCAGGAGCTGATGCTGACCTTGAGTCTGCACATCCGTTCCCAATGAACATTGGATAAAAATGGCTTCCTTTTTTATGTAAACATCTCCACTGTTACATCTCATGGGTGTGCCTCTCATTGGCTGACTCTTACCTGGAACCATATGGAGAAAGGGATTCTAAGAGCTGCCGTGTGTTTCCAGGTTTACCCCTTGCCACACAGAGGAAGATGGAGAAGGGGTGACGATGATTCCAAGTTCACAACAGTTTGGCATAGGTTGCTACATATCACTGATAGCATTTTATGTTGCACACATATTATTTTATTTGCTCCTAATAGCATCATCTTTGTCAACAAAGCTATGGTTTCTCCAGTAATCATGTATAGATGTGAGAGTGGGACCATAAAGAAAGCTGAGAGCGGAAGAATTGATGCCTTTGAACTGTGATGTTGGAGAAGACTCTTGAGAGTCCCTTGGACAAAGAGATCAAACCAGTCAATCCTAAAGGAAATGAAACCTGAATATTCCTTGGAAGGACTGAAGCTGAAGCTGAAGCTCCAATACTTTGGCCACCTGATGTGAAAAGCCGACACATTGGTAAAGACCCTGATGCTAGGAAAGATTGAGGGCAAGAGGAGAAGGGGGCGACAGAGGATGAGATGGTTGAATGGCATCACAGACTCAATGAACGTGAGTTTGAGCAAACTCCGGGAGACAGTAAAGGACAGGGAAACTGGTGTGCTGCAGTCCGTGGGGTCACAAAGAGTTGGACACAACTTAGCAACTGAACAACAGCACCAGGGAGAATTAAGAAGAGTAAACACACCTATTTTAAGGAATTAATACCCAATGTAAGTCTATTAACTTTTCCAAACACCACACTGCAAGACAATCCCGGAAATGCGGTTAGAACTGAGGTTTTCTGGTACCTAAGTAAAATCTTTACATTAAATCAAACTTTAACTTGTAGAAAACTTGTTGATCTGAGATCAACCATTTCTGCAACTGAGACACAGAGCCAAGACATTTTGCTTCCACTCATCCCCACTAAGGTTTAGGGATCAAGGTCCAGCACCTTTCTTCCTAATATTTATCCCTTCCAAATGTTTAGGCCAAGAAGAACCTTAACAGATGTGAAAGGGCTTTTGTGAAGATAGAGTTTGGTTCACCAGATGGCACATTTCCTGATGATCTGCATCTGGATCAGTCTTAGACTGTATATACCAAGCTCTAAAAGTCACTGTTTCAAAAGATATTAAGTGTCATTCCCATTGGATATGCAGCTTAATATTCCAGTTGTCAATTATCATTCAACAAATATTTCTTAAGCACCTTTTTTGCTAAGCTTACAATGTCTGTGATCACTGTGATATTTTAATGCCACTAACTCTGACATTATTAGGTTCGCAAAGTATTTTAAAATATGTCAGAAAAAGTATGCATATTAATTAAAATGTTCCCACAGATAAGCCTCAAACTAAACTCCCTGGGTTGACTGGAGACAAAAGACTTTTATTAAATACTGTTTGATAGGTTAAGTATTTTAGTATCTCTGCCAATCACTGCTACAAAAGAATGTCAAGCACGAATTGGGTAAAAAGGGAAATATCACTATATTATTGTCTGTTAGTCACATGTCCTAAAACAATAGCAAAAACGGTATTTTCAAGCAATGGCCATGACCTCTTGCTCCTGATCAGCAGCCTTATTTCTAACATCAAGTTTTTATTCTGTTATTAAACATTCATAATTAGATAGCTGATTCTTTGAGTGAATAGGTGGAGTGTGCACTACATGCCTATAGATTTTTATCTTAACGGAGATGCTCTTTAATGGCATCTGGGCCATTTTGGCTGCCAGACCAGTATTAAAAGACTGCATATACACTCAGCACTCAGTGTAGAATCGCTGAGTAAGAGCAGGATCTTCTCTTTGAGCAAACCTTTTGCTCATACTTTCGTCGACTCTGGCAGTCACCCCTGTCTCACGTGGCTCAACACTCAAAAACTCCCTACGTCCCTAGAGAAAGAGCTCATTCTCATCTCCATGTTCTCACTCCTCTTCAGCTTTGCTCTAAATATAAACTTTTAGAGAAAATAAATGAGCCTAGTGATAGAAAAGGGATGAAGCTGGTAAGTAAGTTAGGGTGGGTTGGAAGAGCTGTTGAGATTTAGGAAGCAGCTGGCAAGCAAGTACCTATATATACACGAATGTGCCCATTGGGTTGGGAGGGATGGAGGGCAGGGCTGGGAATTCAAAACTTTGAATATAAGCATGTGAGAGCTAGAAAACCATCTGATGGGTGTATAATATGTGGGCAAGTGGAATCACCATCAAATAGACTAGATAATTCTCTATAGAAATCATCTTGTTGTTGTTGTGGTTTAGTTGCTAAGTTGTATGTGACATTTTGCAACCCCATGGACTGTAGCCCACCAGGCTTCTCTGTTCATGGGATTTCCCAGGCGGGAATACTGCAGCGTTGCCCTTTCCTCCTCCAGGGGACCTTCCCGACCCAGGGATGGACTTAGCATCTCCTGCACCGGCAGGTTAATTCTTTACCACTGAGTCACCAAGGAAGCTCATAAAAATCATCTCCTGGTTGGTAATCCAAAGACCTGGAGGTGAGAGTAAGATTAGAGGACTTGGAGAGGCTCAGTTCCCAGTTAGGCACAAGTGATTGCTCTGTAGGCAGAGACGATAAAGAGACCAGGGAAAGAGATGTGGGCGCTGGCTGAGAGTCTGTCAGCAGGTCCCCGTTCAAGAACAGGACCCTGCAGCTGTTACGAAGCAACTAGAAGCATGAAGGGGCTTTTCTCCTCTGGCTCCCTAATCAGGAAGGGGATGTCCATTCAGATCTATCAGAGAAGGCTCTCCCACCCTCCAGCAGGCTGCTCGTGGGCATTTTCACTTCTGTTCTGAGATCATGGGACTTTAACACTCCCCTACTTATTTAGGTCTATCTAGTCAAAGCTTTAGTTTTTCTAGTAGTCATGTATGGATGTGAGAGTTGGACTATAAAGAAATCTGGGTGCTGAAGAATTGGTGCTTTTGAACTGAGTGTTGGAGAAGACTCTTGAGAGTCCCTTGGACAGTAAGGAGATCCAAACAGTCCATTCTAAAGAAAATCAGCCCTGAATATTCATTGGGAGGACTGATGCTGAAGCTGAAACTCCAATACTTTGGCCACCTGATGCGAAGAACTGACACGTTTGAAAAGACTTTGATGCTGGGAAAGATTGAAGACAGGAGGAAAAGGGGATGACAGAGGATGAGATGGTTAAATGGCGTCACCGACTTAATGGACATGAGTTTGAGTAAGCTCTGGGAGGTGGTGATGGGCAGGGAAGCCTGGCATGCTGCAGTCCATGGGGTTGCAAAGAGTTGGACACGACTGAACAACTGAACTGAACTGAACTGAACTGAACCTACTTAGATTCTATTTATTTGTCTTGGAATTTCAGAGAGGTTTAGGATCTTCTGTTGTGAGTTTCTCCATCCTGGTTATTCTCTAGCATCCTCTTGGCGGTATGGCACATGGCTGCCATGAAGTAGGGATTAATTACATCACACAGAGGGGAGGCCTGCTGGCAAATCCTCAAGGGCACCAAATGATCTCAGTTATTCAAATTCCCAGTAACTTCTTAGAAGACATGTATAATTTTTGATCATTAAAAATCTTTGACCTTGATTTTCAAATTGGGATATATTTTCTTCTGGTGTTCTTCTATTTAAACGGCAGTCCCTTGATAGAGCATCACTGGATTGTAAAAGCAAGTTACTCTTTAGCACACATTGGAAGTTCTCGAATTGGGATTAAAAAAAAAAGTTATACTTTCACCATTCCGGTTCCTGCTCTCAAGTGATGAAGAAAGCAGGCACTGTGATTGCTTGGTTCTAGTTATATAAACCTTTAAGTGGACTGGTAATCCTTTGGAAGTTCATTATCAGAATCTCCTCTGTTTACCTTAAGACTTCCTGAGGGGCAAGATGGCTTCATTGTCCTTACTCACTCACTCTGCCTTCTAATCCCAGCTTAGCTTCTGATTTCACTGCTGAGCTTTAAGCATTCATTTAACTTCTCAGTGTTTCTCTAGTCCCATTGGAGAGCCTAATCTACCTTAGATTAGGAGGTGAATGGAAAGAAAAAGGTGTTTTAAAGCAAGAGGACAACTTATAAATGACACCGTAGTGATCAAACCTGAAAAATTACCCACGTAAATATCAAAGTGTGATGAATGATTCTAGTTTCATTTTTGCCCGGGAGCTTTAAGACAGGGCTCTGAAAAAGGATCTTTTCTGTGGTTACAGCATTGACACATCCAGTCATTGGCTTGGCTAGAGCGGCTCTTCCCTCTCCAGAGTCACATGACAAGTTATTTCCCAACACCATCCTCTGGTCATTGTTGGCAGTCACAGCTTCTCTTTCTAATGTGGACTTGGTCTAGAGTACAAAATGTTCAGAGGAGATTTACGAATTTAATGGTGCAAAAGATGTGAAGGAGGAGGAGACCGTGGACCAAGGAATGCCAGGCAGAACTGTAGATGGGCAAGGCATGGAAACAGACTCTGCTCTAGAGCTTCCAGGAGGAGTGCTGCTGCTGACACCTTGAGTTTATCCCATTTAAGACCCGTTTTGAACGTGTGGTTTAGTTGCTAAGTCATATCCGACTCTTGCGACCCCATGGACTGTAGCCCGCCAGGCTCCCCTATCCATGGGATTCTCCAGGCAAGAGTACTGGAGTGGGTTGCCATTTCCTTCTCCAGGGAATCTTTCCGACCCAGAAATCAAACCCAGGTCTCCTGCATTGCAGGCAGATTCTTTACCAACTGAGCTGCGAGGGAAGCCCCTTGAACTTCTGACCTCTAGAACTGTAAAATAATAATTTGTACTGTTTTAAGTCATTAAGTTTGTGTTCATTTGTAACAGTAGCAGCAGGAAACTAATATACAGCAATACCAAGGCTCTCCTTGGCCCCCTTCATCAAAATCCTCTTGTGCAAATCACCAGAGCTCACCACTGCAAACCCAGTGATCATCTTACAGTGACGTTTTTACTTGACCGCTTTTCAAGTATATGCTCAGTTATATCAGGAACTTTTAATCTGAGATCCATAAATGGGACTTTGAGGGTCTATGAGCCTTCTACAAGTCTGCATAAAATTTTTTGGTTATTTGGGCTTTCCTTGGGAAAGAGTTCATAGATTTCCTCAGATTCACAAAGGGTTCTATATCCTAAAGGCTGAAAACCACTGAGCTATCCAGAGATACCTAGATTGTGGGTCTTCTCTGCCCAGAAAAGCTGGGGTGAGGAACCAGGGAGGCATGGGTGAGGGGCTTGTAATGTTGAGGACAAACGGTGGCTGTTTGATACTGATATTCCCACAGGTGACCTTCTTTCTGTACTCATTAGGACTCACCTGCATCTACCTGGCAGCCCAACAGCTTCACACCAAGCTTACAGGTGGGAGAGAAAACTCTGAAACTGAGCCTGAATTTAGTGACGGACAAGGTCTTGCAAGCTGTAAATGAGGAGGAAACTGGAAGGATTGGAGTTTCACTTCCTTGACATTTTGCTTCCCCAGCAAGCTCTCAGACAGGGCTCAGAGGCTTTCCAGGTTGCCCAGTCATGACCCTCAGCCAGGCTGGGACACACGGGGCAGAGCAGCCCTCCCATCTACCTTGTCCACTTGACGGTTATCACATACCGCTGCACAAAACCACCTATGTATTAGTATAACTGTTATCTCTATTAGCTCAGCTTTGTGCATGTATACAAGGTTCAACAGGATTTAAGGGTGCCGGAAGTCAAAACTCTTGTCAGATATCTGTCATGGTGTTATCCATATGATCACTACTTCATTGTTTTTTCAGATGAATAAATGACAACATGTTAAATAACTAGGTAGCTGGATTTGGTATTTACTCCAATTTAAAGAGCCAAGATAAGGCCTATCTCATAAGAACAGATTGTTTTGAAATCTCCATTAATGTAAATGAAGGTTTTTCAGTTCTAAAGCTCTGTGATCATGGACGGAGTGTCTTACATGATAACAACTATTGATATTTATGCAGCCCTTGGTAGTTTACAAGGTGCTTATATACACATGCTCAATAATCATGTGGTATTTTCAAATGTAAAGGGCCTCTGGGAGGGGGTTCTCTGATATTTTCACTTTTCATTTGGAGAAACCTGAATGATGTAGGTTGATTTCTTGAGACATAAGTTCCCCAGATACCCCAGGTTAGGATCTAACTGTTTCCTCAGTTACTGAGTCCTCTTCCTGCTGTTTAAATCTGTCTTTTCTGGTTCTATCTTTAGTAGTCATTTAGATAATACCTGAGGAGTTAATGTTTTCCTGGCAAAACCTGGTAGAATACTTTGTTGTTCTTTCCTTTCTTTCATGAAGACTGGAGAATGCTTAGCAATAAAACAGTCTGGTTGATCTACTTCAAATAAGGCGGCCTGACCATGGTGGATGTAGGCATTTCACTGATGTTGCTGTTTGGTTTGAATATACAGCAAGGATATAAAAATGTCAATTAAAGATGATGATCAGCTTCAAACAGTCTTACTGCAATGGCAAGTCTATAATGAACTAGAGGGGTTAGACAGGAAAGAGACCAAAGACTTGAAACATAAAGGTTTCAAATGCAGTGTCAAAAGGGAGAGAAGTATTTCTTAATTTGACAAATATTACTCATAAAACCCAGGGCAGCAATGCAAATGGCAACAGGAAGAATATTCCAAAGCTAAGGAATAGCAAACATAAATGCTATTGTGAAATGAAAGACCCTTTCAGGAAAGCATAACACTGGTTTTGCACAGTAGAAATTCTTATACTGTGGAAGGAAAAAAAAAAAAAGGAACAATACCGGCTCCTTTTAAGGCCAGGCCCAGCCCCACGTGGAGGCAACTAGACCAATGTCTGGTCTGACTCCCCATCATCACTTTGGCCACCACGGTGGTGGTTTCTGGGTATTTACTCACTTGAGTTTTCATGCAAGGACACTGTTAAAATGTAGGAAGTGTTAACAAATTAACCCAGTAACAGTCATTTCTGTATTCTTTTATACCAATATTTAGAAAATTAACAGAGAGCATTCCTTGAGGCCACGGACCAGGAGACTTTAATACTGAGGACAGAAAATGTCCAGAGTAAGGGTTACAGGATGGGGGAGAGGGATGAGAGGCAGTCATGAGCACATTGGATGGGGATCAGACATGAAAAAGGAAGCCTGGATGTTTGGGGATGACCCCACAGGGAGTCCCCGACGCTGGTTTTGCTGACAGCAACATTTTCACTAGAAATGGCTCTCTTGATAGATCCTCCAATTAAATTAACAGAATCACAGAAGAGTCTGTGTCTGACCCAGGGCAGGTTGCCTTTTTTGCTCTCTTTTTCACTTTCATCCCACCTTTTTTGACCCTAGCCCTTTCACTTTAAAGGATTCGGGTTACCTGACTGGCCAAAAGTCAAGAAGCAGGGTCAAAAGAAACGCCTAGTTGTGGAGGTATGCAACTATTTTATGTTCTCTGTTGTATAGCATCTGCCTTGCTAATTAAATGATAGATAGGATGTACATTATCAAGCTGTCTGCTTCCAAAAGTACCAAAAATCCATATGGCTGTTTAGCAAGCTCACAAGTGCTGGGCATCACCATCACAACTATTTGGAAGAAACCTAACTTTACTTGCAAGTGGGAAAATGGTACCCCAAAGAGGTAGGAAGCTTAAAATCAATGTAGGAAAACTACTAGCTGGGCTAAGAAAACCTTGAAAAGGTATTTATTTGATATATGAGTTTGGCTCCAGATAAAAGATACTTTCACTACTCTGCCTTTTTATTTCAGTAACGTCTAGCTCAGTCAGTTGTCTCAAATAGCTTCATTTTCTTAAGTAGTGCTTTGGCTTATTAGCAGGCAGATGGGGGTTTTGGATTTTTTTAAGTGAGAATTCTCACTTTGCTATGTTAATCAAGCAAAGTGACATCCTTTTTGATTGCCTGGTGAATTATGAAACCAGATCGAACCGAAAGTTGTGCACTTACTGTAATATAAGGCGATGAAGTGTGAATCAGCTTTGGATTTAAATACTGTCCCACTTATGGGTTCAGTGGCCCCAGGTAAATCACTTAAATTTTCTGAGTATTTTTTTAATTTGGAAAAAAAGTCAGGATTGTAGTTGTTATTCAAAGAAATTTGTGTGAATTAAATAGGCTCCTATTTGAGGAAGAGGCTTAACACAGCGTGTGTGTGTGTGCACACGTTCTTAGTCATGTCCTACTCTTTTTGACCCTATGGACTGTAACCTGCCAGGCCCCTCGGTCCATGGGATTTCCCAGGCAAGAATACTGGAGAGGGTTGCCATTTCTTCCTCCAGGGGATCTTCCTGACCCAGGGGCTGAATCTACATCTCCTGTGTCTCCCAGATTGGCAGGCTGATTCTTTACCACTGAGCATCCTGGGAAGCCCATTTAACATAGTGTAAATGCCATAAAATATTCAGAATATTCCCTATGTAAGGGTTTCAGATTAATTCTCATGGGAAGCTGGGAAGGTGAGGAGGTGATCTGACAAAAAGAAGGTTGTAGGAGGGGTCTCTGAGAGCTGGGATTTATTTAATACATAGCTTTTGGTCTTGAACTCTAAATGAAATGGGAATCATATACCTTAGTTAATAATTAGTATCTCACTGAGAACATATTTAAAGTGAAAGTATGTTCTTTTTCCTAAGGGGCAGGCCACGTGGTGGAGCAGAGTT
This sequence comes from Dama dama, assembly GCF_033118175.1. Classification (NCBI taxonomy): domain Eukaryota; kingdom Metazoa; phylum Chordata; class Mammalia; order Artiodactyla; family Cervidae; genus Dama; species Dama dama. Next base: position 46,332,542 of record NC_083687.1, on the reverse strand, counting down.
AGTGGACTGAATCACTTTTCCAAACTGCTAATCATGTAAGTTTTGAGACAGTGGAAAAGTTGAGGGTAGAAGGAAGTTTATGAACCCGAGGAGCCTTGGCATACTTTGTTGCTGATGGTCAGTTGCTCAGTCAAGTCTGACTCCTTGTGACCCCTTGGACTGCAGCATGCCAGGGGCCTCTGTCCTCCACTATCTTCCGGAGTTTGCTCAAATTCATGTCCATTGAGTCAGTGATGCTATCTAACCCTCTCCTCCTCTGCTACCCTCTTCTCCTTTCGCCTTGACACGCTCCTCCCTTGTGATTTCCCGGAGGTTTTTAAATGTCATTTGCTTCACAGACCTCTCGGACCTCCTTCTGAACTCCTGACTAATGTGGAAACACACTTTGTAAATATTGAGAAGTGGAGCAAGCACTCTGAATGATTACTTCGTGCATGTGGTGCCCATGACTCAGACCTCCTCCTTCATCCCAGACCTGGGCAGTCCGCCTTCAGCTCTGCTTGTCCAGGCCACTGTCACTGGTATCCAGATACTGTGACCTGAATAACTCAGAACAAGTCCTGTTTACTCCTCAGCTCCTCAAAAATAAATGCGTGAATAAAAAAATCAAATGGGAAACAGAACTATGCAGAACATTTGTGATAAATGTTCCTGATCAGGTATCGGCTAAGAAATTACTTCTGAGCTGTGACATATGCTTTGGACATTTGGGTGGTTTGGTGGGGGAGGTGTTTAAGTATAATTGACATGAATTACATATTAGTTTCAGGAGTACAACATAATGATCTGATGTTTGTATGTATTGTAAAATGTTCACCACAGTAAGTCTAGTTAACATTCAGGATGGATTAATTTTAAAGCTTGCTTGATTCAATTCCTAGGTAGGAATCTTATTACATGTTATTAATATTTGCTGAAGTTGCTTCTCTTTCAGGACTGGAACCTCCAAGAAGTTGCCTGTCCTTATGATTTCATGTCTTTTCAATGACTTCATAAGCAACTTGGCAAAGAATTTTGCCTGGACATCCCATCTGCTCTCAGTGACTCTGATTACAGCACCACTTTTTGTTCATTTCATATTCTCAATGCTCTTTAAATAAACAGTGACAGGATGAAGAGGGAGGAGTGAACGGGATCCTGGGGGTTGAGGAGAAGCTTGGAAACATAAATGAGGCACTTGGAGTTCTCAGAACAGAGTCTATTGCTTTTCAGGATTCACTAAATTTGCCTTTTACTCACCATTGCATGATTCAACCACACTGGAAAGATGGTATCTAGGACCTTAGGGTAAATGAGTTCTCTGTCGTAGAGAAAGAGAATCCAGAATGACAGAAATACAAACTGCAAAATAGAACAGAAAAATAGCACCGTTAGGTTTATTTTCAATCGGAGCTTCCTAAGATAGTCAAGAAAACATATCAAAATAAAAATAGATACCAGTTTTAAAGATACATTCTTATATAGAATTATTAAATGAAGGAAAAAATTATTTATCATAGAATTACAATGCCCAGTCTCTGGGGACTTCAGAGAGTTAGGAATCAGTTGTCAGTGTGGCAGGCAGAGAGGATGTAGAGAAACAGGATTCGCAGACCATTAAGTCATTTCATTTTGACCAATGACTTCTCTCTTCTCTAAACTTCCCCAGGAGGCCTGAAAGCAGCCAAATGGAGTAGCTAAGGCTTATACATGGCTTGCCCACTCTCTAGGTAGGTGTGGCCAGGGAAAGCAGGAAGACTGGGCTCGAGGGTGGAGGGGTTTGGGGGGGTGGATAACTGACAAGCCTCCAGGATAATCCACTAAGCTAGTTAACTGACAGTTGGATCTCTTTCTTGCTCAGAACTCTGGATTGATCTCCACCCTCTTGTACCCCTTGGCTATCTTTTCAAAGTCTCTGTCTTCCATGCTACAAAATCAATGCAGAGATGAAAAAAAAAAAAAAACAAAAAACTATTAATCTTCTGATCGTCCTATCTCCTTAAATTCCAAAGGCTCAATTTCTAAGTCTTAAAAAAAAAATGAATAAACTCCATTGTTAAGCAACTTGGCCTTTAGAAGATTTTTGGGGGTGGAGGAGGAGGTGTCCTGCAAAGTGAGATTGGAATGCCAGTACTTGCTCTGCTATCTGAGACCTTGTTAGTGCTTGGAGAGTTTCATTCTGGATTTAAGTTTAAAGTCTCAATACTGTAGGAAGCAGGACGATGACAGGTGGAAGGAGATAGTCATTTTTCATTACAGGCCCTGCTGGGCCGCTGGTGTGCCTGGCTTCAGTTTGTTTTCATTTCAACTGATGAATGAAATTGTGAGTGATGTTGTAGAAATGTGGACAGCTACAACTGTCCCTTGCATATGTCTTGCTTTTTCCCAATGTCCATTCATTCAACAAAATGCATGAGGCACCACCCACTGTGGGTCCCACCCCAGGTATTTCAGACAGACTGTCTCTCTCCTCTCAAAATGTCAACTTTGAAAGGTTTCATACCTTTTTCAGAAAAATGGTTTCCAATTGCAAAAGTAACAAATGCTTATTGTTCAAGTGAAACCAGATGTATCAAAGGCAAGTTACTCATCTCCCTCTTTAACACCCTCCATTTCCATCATCCCAATGGAACCAAGGTTATCTTGGTTGTATTTTGGTTAAGAAAGGTCCTATAGAATTCCCTGCCCGACAATAATAAGGATCTCGTATCAAACATTCACAAAGATACAAACGCTAATGATAAATCTTGGCGGTGATGTGTCTTATTTCCCCAAGACACTGGGCAGTGCAATGCAGTCCTATGCAGTCCTCGGGCCATTTATGCAAATACAGTTGCTATGGATTACAGTAATGGGCTCTTGCTGCCTAGGAGAAGCGTTGGTCCATATGACGTGTGCATTATATCACCTGCATGTCTTTGTAACTTACTGTGGATATCGGAAAAGCCAGTGTGGTGAAAAGCAGGTCTCTGAAGGCCGTTACGAACTTAATGTCTTTTTTCCCTTTGGTTCTTTTCAGCACATCTTCCAGGCAGGCCACCCCAAAGAAAATGGCCTGCAAGAGCTAAATTCATTACAACAAATGAGCACATTTTCATTTCCTTTAATTAATACATTCTTCACTGACGTGAAGCGCCATCCCTCTGGGAGCAGGGTTGATTTGAGAAGCAGGGGGCTGCTGGCTTTTCTGGTTGGGAGCCAACTGGAAGGCTGGTCTCTCAGCTCAGTGGGCCCTGACCTTGCTCACTAAAATGGATTGTGTAAAGTTGTTTAGGGGATAATAATGTGTACTGTAGTTAGTGTAATGGACTTGAGCGAAAATGGAAACAGAATAGAGTCAGCTTAACAGGAGAATGTAATGAGATAGATACCCTGGCTGCACAGAGGAGGGGAAAACCAAATAAACAGCACAAGGGCACAGCACCAAACTCAGTGGTGGCTGTATTCTGGCTCCTTCCTAGGAAGAAAATTGCTTTAAATGCCTGGTGTTGCAATCTCATTAGAGAAGCGAGAATCACGGTCAAGAGCACCATGAAGGAGCTCTGTGCTCCCCCAGGGGAGACCCACACATCAGCCTCTTGCCTGTCTGAGGAAGAAGCCAGTGCCCCCTCCCCGTCTCATTAAGAGGGGGCTGATTCATGTGAATGTCAGGCAAAACCACTACAATATCATAAAGTAATTAGCCTCCAATTAAAATAAATAAACTTTACAAAAATTAAAAGAAAAAGAAAATTAAAAAAAAAAAAAAAAGAGGGGGAATCTGAAGGCTTTGCAGAGACTATCTGTTTGAGGGAGTGACTTCAATCCATGGGGCTAGAGTACATGGTGGGCTCGGGTAACCTCTGAGTACCCTGAGGGCCTTGAGGGTAAGACAGAAGCAGGTTGGTACAGAGCACCAGTTTGAGCGCCCCGAGTCATAGTGAAAGTTCCCACTGGCTATCTGTTTCACACATGGCGGTGTATGTGCTTCCCTGCTGCTCTCTCTGTTCGTCTCACCCTCTCCTTCCTCCCCCCTGTCCGTCTCCAGAAGTCTGTTCTCCTCGCCTTCGAGGGGAAGGGTGGGAGGTGGGACGGAGGTTCAAGAGGGAGGGGACATATGTACACCTATGGCGAATTCAGGCTGATATCTGGCAGTGAAAGTCGTGTCTGACTCTTTGCGACTCTAGGGACTGTAGCCCACCAGGATCCTCTGCCTGCAGAACCATCCCAGCAAGAGTACTGGAGTGGGTTGCCATTCCCTTCTTCAGGGGATCTTCCCGGCCCAGGGATCAAACCTGAGTCTCCTGCATTGAAGGCAGATTCTTCACCGTTTGAGCCACCAGGGAAGCCCTCCCTGATGTATGACAGAAATGAAACCAATATTGTAAAGCAATTATCCTTCAATTAAAAATACATTTTTTTTTTTTAAAAGAAGCAGGGCCGTTTTCGAGGACATAGATCACAATCGGAGCAGACTCTGTCCGTTCTCACAATTTGCCACAAACCCACAGCTTCTAAAAAGTGTCATGACTGTACAGCATAGGAGCTGGTTTTGAGTTATTGCCTCAGAATCCACCCTGTTCCTCGAGAGTTCTGATTGGTACGGAAGGAACAGCCTGGACTCTGCTCCAAGTCTGAGTCAGGCAAGTTCTGGTACCTGGGCAGTTGGACTAATGATCAACCACGTCGGCAGCTGGAAAACAACCTCTGTGTCCGGAACCCTAGAAGACCTCTAGCCGAGCTGACCTCCTGCCACTCCTCGGGCAGATGGGGTGAGCAGGAGAGGACGCTGGGGGAAGAGGCCAGGGATGCTCCCACCTGGGTCCTCAGACCAGCAGCGCCCCCCAGTCTGTTAGAAATGTGGGTGCTCAGCCCCTCCCCACCCCATCCCCAGCCTGCAGAATCAGAGACTCTGGGGACAGGGCCCAGGAATTAGTTTTCTAATAAACTCTTCAGGTGATCTTTGTAAAGCCTTAGCTTCTAGAACCACTGGATTAGACACAAATTTATCATTTACAAATCTTACTGACTACTCAAAATTATGATAGCTGATTTGGGGGGGTAATAGTTGACTTTTATTGATTTCCTGCTTTATGGCAGGCACTGATCGAAGCTTTCAATTTCTTGTAAAAACCCTATGAGGTAAGTAGTATTATTATTCTCTGCATCCCATTTTACAGATGAGAAAACTGAGGCTGAACAAACTTGCCTGAAGTCTCATGGTTGATAAATATCAAGGCCGGGAAACCCAAAGTTTCTTTTCCGAGCCAGACTTTACAACCAACAAACATACAAACCATGGGTCAGTTTTCTAAGAACAAAGATGAAAGCACCGTGGGAGCTCAGAACAGAGACCACTGTCTCCAGGTGGGAGAATTAAAAACGACTTCAAAAAATACCAAAGTCTGATTCTCAGCCCCCAAAGATTCTAATGTGATGAGGCTGGGGGTGCAACCTAGTCTCTTGCATGATTCTAATCAGAGCAGCCAAAGTTGAGAATCACTTGTCTAGAGGAACTTGCTTTTGCAAATACAGACCTGGAGGTCTCCAGGGAGGCGGGGCTGTGGAGATGCAGAAAGTGAAGTTCACGGTGGAATGAGGTTTCTGAAGAGAGGACAGAGGGGAGAGGAGAGAAGTGGGCTGCAAAGGCTAAGGAAACGCCCTCCTCTAAGGGGCAGGAGGGGCTCAAAGTAGCCAAGAATGATCAGATGGTAGAAAAGCAGGAACATGCAAGAACCCCTATCTGACCCTGAGGAGGAAGCTTCAAGCCAGAAGGGGTCCTTCCAGCGAGGGTGGGTGGGTGCGCGACAAAGCGTGGGAAGTCACTTCAGTCATGTCTGACTCTTTGCACCGCTATGGACCCTAGCCCACCAGGCTCCTCTGTCCATGGGATTCTCCAGGCAAGAATACTGGAGTGGGTTGCCATGTCCTCCTCCAGGGGGATCTTCCCCACCCAGGGATCGAATCCGTGTCTCTTTAAGTCTCCTGCATTGGCAGGAGAGTTTTTTTTACCGCTAGCACCCCCGTGGGCAACAGTTTTAAAGGCCACAAAGAGGCTGCCACGCCTCCGGACTTGTCATTCACTCCTGCTATTTGGCCCCTGCAGGGCTGCAGAGGCGGGGGGCAGCCTCTGCCTGTGGAAGCTGGCCGCGGGGGGCCTGTCCCTCCTTCTTCCCCAGCGGCCTTCAGCTCGCCCCCCGAGGACAGCGCAGGCAGCTGCTGGAGTCGCGGAGGGCGGGCGGGGGGCCTGGGCCCCGGTGAGGAGGCCTGCACCGTCCTGTCAGCACGGCAATTCATCACGCGCTGAGCGCTGAGCGGCTGCCAGGTTCTCCCTCCTCGGGGAGAGCGGCCTCCGCCCAGCATGTGAAGTCCATGTGACCACTTTCCGCAGGGGGACCTTCCTCGTATCATCCCACGTCAGGCGCGTTCTGACTTTCTCTTGCCTTTTCCCAGTCGCGGAACGTGGAAACTGGGCTCTCACCGGCTCTCACTCACAGCCTCCGGGGCTTCTCCTTCTCTGACACAGCCTGAGTCCACGCCACAAGCCCGCCAGCCCCTTCTCCCTCTCCCCTCAGCTCGCAGGCGGACGCTGCCTTGGAGAGATGCCCACTGGGGACGTGAGGCAGCCTTGTCTCCACTGATCCCCGCCCGCAGTGATGCGACACCATCGGCATTAACAAGGAATCTCTAAGGGGCCCTTGCGGAGGAGCCCAGGAGGCAGGCGAGAGGGGGTTGCCAAGAGAAATAAACAAGGGAGAAGGAGGGCTTGAGGGTTTCCCAGGTAGCCCTAAAGGTAAAGAAAGTGAAAGTCACTCAGTTGTGTCTGACTCTTTGCTACCCTATGGACTACACAGTCCATAGAGTTCTTCAGGCCAGAATGCTGGAGTGGGTAGCCATTCCCTTCTCCAGGGGATCTTCCCAACCCAGGAATTGAACCCAGGTCTCCTGCACTGCAGGTGGATTCTGTACCAGCTGAGCTATCAGGGAAGCCCAAGAATACTGGAGTGGGCAGCCTATCCCTTCTCCAGGGGATCTCCCCATCCCAGGAATCGAACTGGGGTCTCCTGCATTGCAGGTGGATTCTTTACCAACTGAGCTATCAGGGAAGCCCTCCAAGGTAAAGAACCTGCCTGCTAATGCAGGAGGCATGAGAGACACGCATTTGATCCCTGAGTTGGGAAGATCCCCTGGAGGAGGGCATCGCTACCCACTCCAGTATTCCAGCCAGGAGAATCCCATGGACAGGAGCTGGTGGGCTACAGTCCACAGGCTCGCAGTGTTGGACTGGACAGAAGTGACTGAGCATGCACACAGGGCCTGGAGGATGCCCACAGCAGAGCTGGGAGCGAGGAGAGGGAGGCTTCACGGAGGGCCTCGAGAATCAGCTCGCAAAATGGGACACTGGTCTGCTCATTCTCCAAGGACGATACACTGGAATGTTGAGAAGACACTCACAGAAAGAATAGTCAAGGGGGAACACGGCAGCTCTTACGGACTGAACCGTACCCACCGCCCCACCCAAATTCACCTGTTGAAGTTATAACCCTCAGTACCTCAGAAAGGGGCTGTGTTTGGACGCAGGGCCTTTAAAGAGCTGATGAAGTTAAAATGAGGACGGTAGGGTGGACCCTAACCCACTAGGACTGGTGTCCTTATGAGAAGAGGAGATAAGGACACAGAGCCACACGGAGGGCAGACCACGTGAAGAGGGGGAGACACAGCCATCTGCAAGCCAAGGAGAAAGGCTGGTAGAAGCAATCCCGCTAACACCGTGGTCGTGGACCTCTGGCCTCCAGAACTCTGAGGAAATTGCTGTTCAAGAAACCCAGCCTGTAGTGGGCTGTAATAGCAGCAGATTAATACAGTAGCATTCAGAGAAGATAGAACAACTGGCCACCTTTTATGGCTGTTACAACAAAACTACTGTTGTTTACATTCCTCAACTATTTCGGCTGCTCAGAAAAGCAGAGCTGATGGTATCTTCTCAGTCAGGGTTTACTTCAGAGTTGCTGTCCTTTGATTTATCCTTTCTTCCCTAATTCCATTGGTTTTTTGGTGCCTTCTCCCAAAATGCTGCTGATCTAAGTTTGTCCGCAGTCTTCCATTTTTGTTGCTAGCTGACAAACTTACCACCTGGGAGAGCTTAATTTACATTTTTTTTTATAACTAGTGCAATTTAAGAAACCACAGCTAAAGGATATTCCGTTTTTACATTTGTACGTCTTCACAAGAGTCACAGAAATCTTGAGAGCACAGAAGCTTATTAACCTTTCTAAGCCATCAAGTTTATTTTCCTTGCTTTAAGCCAGAACCCTCTTAACCTATCCCAGGAAATGAGAATTGCTTCATTTAAAAATAATTCCACAGAGGGAGATTCCACAAGTTTCCTGAGCAAGACGTTACAGCTCTGAATGAGTCAAGTAATACAACGCCCAGCTCAGTGCTCCCTGCCTGACTCAGACAGGCCGGGACTTTTCTCAGGTCTCGCCTTCAGAATGATGCAACACTTGCAGTGGAGATTAATCCAGAATAAAGCAGCAAATGGGGACTAGTTGTGAGGAGTTTTATTAATATATAACTGTGGTGGTCAGGGTGGTGGCGCTTGGGGCAAGTAGAGGAAGCCTTTGCCAGATGGATCTGAATTGGGGCTTTCCTGGAGATCCAGTGGTGAAGACCCTGCATTCCCCTTGCTGGTGGCACAGGTTCAGTCCCTGGTCAGGAAACTAAGATCCCACATACTGTGGGATGCAGCCTATATGTGTGTGTGTGTGTGTGTGTGTATATATATATATATATATGGTGTGTATTACATGTAATATGCTATTTCAGTCATCATTTATGTGCATTTAGCTTAGGAAACAGATAAAGTAATGAGATTAAAAAAATATATGGAAAAAGAAATGATACGAACACAAGAAACAAAGAGAAGGAATTAAGAACATTGAGGGACAGGTTGGAAGATATATTTGTCAGAGTCCTTGGCCCGTGCTGTGCAGCTGATCACAGCTGTCTTCCGTGCAGGGGCAGGATGGCCGTGGGGCCACTATCTTACCAGTGGGATGGGCTTCTCTAGAAAGTTGGTCTTACCGGTGGGAGTCACGTTTTAATCATTTATTCGGGCAGCCAACATTCACAGAATGTCTGTTAGGTGCCAGAAATTAGACATGATACAGACCAGGCAGGCTCTACGTTAATATGTCTTTATTAGGAAGAAGAAGAAAGAGGCGGCAGAGGAGGAACCTTTTCTGTACATTGACTCTTTCACATTTTGTGGGTCTGTTCCTCGAGAAACAAAATCTGCGATGCTGAGAGCTACCTGCTGAGTGTTCAAAAGAGCAGGGCTCTCGGCGCATCCGAGAGAGGGAGGGAGCCAGGAGAGCCGGAAGGGCAGTGCAGCTGCCCGCTATCAGCTGCTCTTGCACTCCAGGAAGGAGCCCTGGAGCTCACTCTGCCTTCAGAGTTGTCCTGGGGCCCAGCCTCTGGAGCCCAGGTCTACCGGTCACTGGCCTTAAGCCCTGGTCCCGGTGGCTCCCTTCTGCTGAGGACAGCTGTGGGACAGGCGCTCGCCTGTGAGACATCAGCAGTCAACCCTCCTCCCAGGAGCTGGGGCCTGAGTACCTTGAGGCTGGGGAGGGCGGGAGTCCGTGCGCCACACCACACAGCCGCTATGTAGAAGGCTCAGAGAAGGGAGGTGACTCACTCAGGAGCACACAGCAAGTGAGGGGTACCCAGGCCTTCCTTCAGCCACTAGTCTTCATACTGTGCAGAGTGAACCTACCAAGAGGCTGTGGTTACTCAATACATTGCAGTTCTTTTATTTGGGTGCTGGTGCGGACTCTCCCCTCCTATCAGCCCTCATTCTTTCCACTCTCTGAGAGGTAAAAGCAGCGATCTCAAGCGTTTTTGTGGAATAGACAGTTAACTGTATTTCTGACTCTGTTGAGCTTGAGAGTGAATATATCAGCCTGATGATGGATCAGAGGTTTGTTCCAAGTATGGAAGTGGGCTCTGTACACTGTAAATGAATCCTTGTCTTCTGACTGTTCATGGGCTACCTTGGACTTTGGATGATGAAATGTCCCCAAGCATCTCTCTTCCTCTGGCCCTACTCTGCCATCCCCAAGGACCTACGCATTGAAGTTGCTGTTGTCATCCTGAGAGCTTGAGAGCAAAAGTGAAAGTCGCTCAATCGTGTCTCTTTGTGACGCCATGGACTATAGCCCACCAGGTTCCTCTGTCCATGGGATTCTCCAGGCAAGAATACTGGAGTGGACTGCCATTTCCTCCGCCAGGGGTTCTTCCTGACCCAGGGATCAAACCTGGGTCTTCTGCATTGGCAGGCAGATTCTTTGCCATCTGAGCCACCAAGGAAGCCAAAGAACCAGAGAGCTTGGTGATACTCGAGGCAGAGCTGCCTGACTTGGGCAATTTTATACGAAGAGCGGAGGGAAATGCCAGTGCCTCTGTTGGTGAAGTGAGGCGAGGGAAACAGGGAGGGGCTCGTCCAAAATCTCCCCTGGAGATCCCAATTATGAGGCACCACCTCCAACCACGTTTCAGAAGGAAGTTTATTTTTAAAAAGAGGAAAATCCAGCAAACTCTATGAATTCTGCAAGCCAGTTTAAACTGTAGCTGAAAATTCCCTCTATCTCCTCTCCCCAGCTTGCATTCCCTGGGCAATCCAGGACTGCCCCTGGATGGAAGTGGAGCAGATGGAGAGGAGGGAATGTAATATTTGTGGAAGATCCAGGCTCTGGAAGCCTTGCCAACAGGCGCCCCCAGAGGGTGTCCGACAGCACTGCCTGGTCTCCACGCCCAGCTTCTGGGAGCTTTCCCATTCGGTCAGACTCACTGCCCTCTCCTTAAGCCTTCAGACTGTCCCTTAGGGTGCCCCCCACCCAGTCCCTTGAGCATCCACTGGGCAGCGATTATGTAGAGAAAGCAGTGACTCCACTGTGGGCCTTCGCCAGCTGGGAAGTTGGAGCACGAAGCCCGTGGAGGCAGATACTTGAGCGATGAGGCAGGTAGGTGATCCTAGCCTGAATCCATGACCGACCCCCCATGGTGCTCAGGGGAGGGACTGATGTCCCACAAAACCCCCTCCCCTCTGCACCTCCCCTGCTCTAGCTGAGATGACTAGAAACTCACCAGCACTCTCCCATCTTCTCATCCCACTGTCCACTGCTTAACACCATTCTGGGCGCTTCCCTCATATCAGGTCCTTTGTCCCTCAGAGTCAGTCCGTGGCTAGCACTATTTTTATTTCTGTCTGACAGATTTGGAAGTAAAAGACAAAGAAATACCCAGCCCGGGGTCAGGACTGCTAGAACTGAGGAACCACCCACAGAGCCCATGATCCTAGAGCTCATGCAGATAACCACCAGGCCACCCTGCCTTCCCTCTACACGGAGAATTGGCTGCCTCTTCCCTGGGGTCGGTTTACTCCCTCGGAGACTCACGTCTCTCTCCTTCCTCTCCTCTCCTTAGGCACCAGGCAGGAATCAGTCATGGTGACCAGTTCTCTGTGGAATCCCCACAAATCACCTCACACCCCAGGCATCAATACTTTGAGTCCCCTGAAGTGGCCTCAGAAAGAAGTGGGACACTCTTAGAATGCTGACTTGTATTAAGTTGGACTTTGTCCTCAGGGTCCATAATGGATATTCAGCCCACTAGAAATTAAGGCTGTCTAAAGGAGTGCATGCATGCTAAGTCACTTCAGTCCTGTCTGACTCTTTGCGACCGCATGGACTGTAGCCCACAAGGCTCCTCTGTCCATGGGACTCTCCAGGCAAGAATACTGGAGTGGGTCACTGTGCCCTCCTCCAGGAGATCTTCCTGACCCAGGGATCGAACCCGCATCTCTCATGTCTCCTGAATTGGCATGCAGTTCTTTACGACTAAGAAGCCACCTGGGAAGCCTCATTTAAAGGGGAAGGGTGTAAATTTCCTGGAAGCAGGATGGGGTACTGACTTCAGTAAATTTACGTAAAATAGATTCAAGAGTGTTATAGTAAGTTATGAGACCTCCGTGACTTTATAAATGCAACCATTAGTTAATTAGTCATTTGCTAACACTAATTGTTAGGAGACACAATCCTTTAAGACCTCAAGAACTAGAAATTTTAAGGCCCAGTTTTTCACATGAAGTCACATATTTGAAGTCTGACCTTAAATTAATCCTCTAAAACATATTCAACCCATCTTTATCAATTGGAAAATGCTTCATTAAGTCACACTTTCAAGATGACACCTGACAAAAATGAAACAGCCACAGGTCAGCCCCTCTCTGCTCATTTGAAGGGCCTGAAGGTGTCCGAAGAGTCTGTACTGCTCAGGAATGCAGAAGAGTCTGAGGTCAAGTCCAGTCAATATACGAACACACCGAGTTTTTATTACAGGGATAATCTGTGCCCATCACTATAGCAAATACAATGTAGAATCATAGAATGTTATGGCTGGTGAAGACTTCAGAGATCAAATGCCTGTTCTAGAGCTATTTACAAATTGATTGAAATGTTAAGAATCACATGTGGGTGGAGACGTGCAAACAATACATAAATAAGCAGAGACTAACAGATGCTGGAAAAACTCAGGGAAAGGAAAAAACAAATGTGGAAAAAACAAAGTGACTCAGCAGAGATTTTTAAGGAGGATCTGAGATTTCAGGTGGTCTGGGAAAGCAGCAACGTGGTGGAGAAGCAGGTGGGCCTTTCGTTCAAGGATGGCGTGACTGTGGATAGAGCAGTGACTGCAGAAAGCCTGGGGACCAACACTGGAGAAGACACAGGGCTTCCTGGAGAATGGACCAGCCCTACTGGGGAGGGGAGCGCCAGAAAGAGAGCGAAGTAGGCAGGTGAGCTCCTAGATCAGGACTTTTGATTGATCCTGTGAGGTAGGAGGGAGCCACTCTAATTTCTTGAATAGCTGACCACACTTCTCAATCAGGCTTACGATGCTGGAAACAAAATAAAACCAAAACCATTTGTTGGGAAGATTAATCTGAAATCTGAGTGATGGATGGTTGGACTGATAATGAGAGGACAGTGAAGAGATGATCTGGTCATCTAGGTACCAATTAATAAGCGCCTACAGTGAGAGGGCGGAGAAGGCAGTGGCATCCACTCCAGGACTCTTGCCTGGAAAATCTCATGGACGGAGGAGCCTGGTAGGCTGCAGTCCATGGGATCACGAAGAGTTGGACACGACTGAGCGCCTTCACTTTCACTTGCATGCATTGGAGAAGGAAATGGCAACCCACTCCAGTGTTCTTGCCTGGAGAATCCCAGGGACGGGGGAGCCTGGTGGGCTGCCGTCTCTGGGGTCGCACAGAGTTGGACACGCCTGAAGCGACTTAGCAGCAGCAGCAGCAGCAGCAGCAGTGAGAGGGGCGATACGACTCGGGAAGAAGGGGAGACCCTAGCAAGAGGCACAACATAGGATTTGGTGGCTCATTACTCATACACGGCTCAAACATGAAGTCACATATTTAAAATCGGACCTTAAATTAATCCTCTAAAAACATTTTTAACCCATCTTTATCAATTGGAAAATGCTTCATGAAGTTACACTTTCAAGATGACACCTAACAAAAAGGAAACAGCCACAGGTCAGCCCCTTTCTGCCCATTTCAAAGTGCCCAAAGACGTCCAAAGAGACTATACTGTTCAAGAATGCAGAAAAGTCTTCCTTTTGTTATACTCAGGGAATTAGCACTAGGAAATATGTCTTCGACAGATGAGTGTCTTTCTCCATTCTTGGAAATGTGATGGCTCTGGGACATGTAACTGAGCTAGAGGTCAGTAAGCTGGTTTGAGGGAGTAGGTGATGAATCTGCTCTTAGCCACGCTTAGAGTGAAAGCTGAGTGCCAAAGAATTGATGCTTTTGAACTGTGGTGTTGGAGAAGACTCTTGAGAGTCCCTTGGACTACAAGGAGATCCAACCAGTCCATCCTAAAGGAAATCAGTCCTGAATGTTCATTGGAAGGACTGATGCTGAAGCTGAAACTCCAATACTTTGTTTGGCTACCTGATGCGAAGAACTGACTCACTTGAAAAGACCCTGATGCTGGGAAAGACTGAAGGCAGGAGGAGAAGGGGACGATGGAGGATGAGATGGTTGGATGGCATCACGGACTCAATGGACATGATTTTGAGTAAGCTCCGGGAGTTGGTGATGGACAGGGAGGCCTGGCATGCTGCAGTCCATGGGGTCACAAAGAGTCAGACACGACTGAGCGACTGAACTGAACTGAGAGTGAGATAGGACAGCCAAACTAGAATTTAGATTTGATTAGATCATCAATGCTGGCTGACCCTGCTCCCTTTACATTGACCATTCTTAATATAAAGCAAATAGATACAGAAAGCTGAGACTTTTGCTGTATTATTCTAATTCCACAAAATCATTTCTTGTTATTGCTTCCTGTTTACTTGTTTTCATAAAATTCTGTGATGGAAACAGGCAGTCACTTTGCCATTTTTCAAGCATGGTAGAGCTCTACTCAGGCTTCCCACGTGGCACTAGCGGTAAAGAGCCCGCCTGTAATGCAGGGGACTAGGGTTTGATCCCTGGGTCGGGAAGATCCCCTGGATGGGGGCATGGCAACCCACTCCAGTACTCTTGCCTGGAGAATCCCAAGGACAGAGGAGCCTGGTGGGCTATAGTCCATAGGTTTGCAAAGAGTTGGACTTGACTGAATCAACTTAGCATGCACACAGAGCTCAAATCTCAAATTTGAGGTCTCAAAGTCAGATTACCAATGAGGAGGAAGCTGAAATTCCAGGTCTCTGTGAACTGAGCTTTCTGAATTTCCTCTCCTTAGCATTACAGAGAGTCATTTTTTTTTTTTTTTCTTACCATGCATTACTTCTGCCTGGATTATGATACCAAAGAACTGGAATCAGATACTTATATTGCACCCTACATTTAGGTTAAAAAATTTCAAAACTTAAATTAGCATCCCCAAAGGATACAGCATTCTTAGCTTTTAACTCTAAAAATAATTTTACATATTCCCCAAATGTTTTTTAGAAATCTATTTTTCTCCCGTTCACTTATACTTCATCATCTCATTCATCCCATTGTGGTCAGCTGGGCTAGGAAGAGAAGAAAGGAGCAAGCGATGTGATTGGTTTGTGGATGGTTGAAAATGTGCATTTGCCATTTGGTTGGGTGATTTGTCCTTTATGATGGTGCCTGAGCCTATAAAAAAATTGAAGTGGGATCTGAACGTGGCAAAATGTATTTGCTTTTCTTAGATAAATCTGTTAGTCTGGTTGTGCTGTAAAATGGCATTATTCCTCCACTGGAAATTGCACTTCCTACGCAACATACGCCACTCTGCCTTCCCTCACAGACTCCCCCAAGCAAAGTTCAAAATCTCTTCTGCATATGTTGTCAATGTCATAATGAAACCATGAAACCATGACTTTAGTTCCTCGTTTGGGCTCATCTGAAAGCACTTCAAGGTAAACTTCTTTTTTTTTTTTAATTTTTCCCCTGAGAAGGAAGGGTTTATTACCTGCAGCAAATAAGGAGAACACTGGGGATCTCTCCTCAAGTAGTGTCTCCCCAAATAGCAAAATTGGGGAAGTTTTAAGCTAAGGGAATATGCATATTCATGAGGGAGCTTGAGCGGAGGAGAAACAAACATCAAATTGGGGCAAGGACTTGTGAACACAGCGGGGAAAGGAGTGGGTGGGACGAATTGAGACAGCAGCATTGAAACATATACATTATCAGTTGTGAAACAGATAGCTAGTGGGAAGCTGCTCTATAACACCGGGAGCTCAGCCCGGAGCTCTGTGATGACCTAGAGGGGTGATACAGAGGGGAGTGGGAGGCAGGTTCAAGAGGGAGGGGATATATGTATACATATATCTGATTCCAGAGACATGGCATCCGGTCCCATCACTTCATGGCAAATAGATGGAGAAACAGTGGAAACAGTGGCAGACTATTTTGGGGGCTCCAAAATCACTGCAGATGGTGACTACAGCCATGAAATAAAAAGACACTCACTCCTTGGAAGAAAAGTTATAACCAACCTAGACAGCATATTAAAAAGCAGAGACATCACTTTGCCACAAAGGTCCATCTAGTCAAGGCTGTGGTTTTTCCAGTGGTCATGTATGGATGTGAGAGTTGGACTGTGAAGAAAGCTGAGCGCCGAAGAATTGATGCTTTTGAACTGTGGTGTCGGAGAAGACTCTTGAAGAGTCCCTTGGACTGCAAGGAGATCCAACCAGTCCATCCTAAAGGAAATCAGTCCTGAATATTCATTGGAAGGACTGATGTTGAAGCTGAAACTCCAATATTTTGGCCACCTGATGCGAAGAGCTGACTCTTTTGAAAAGGCCCTGATGCTTTGAAAGATTGAAGGCAGGAGGAGAAGGGGATGAAAGAAGATGAGATGGTTGGATAGCATCACGGACTCAATGGACATGAGTCTGAGTAAGCTCCAGGAGTTGGTGATGGACAGGAAGGCCTGGCGTGCTGAAGTCCATGGGGTCACAAAGAGTGGACATGACTGAGCGACTGAACTGACTCACTGACTGATATCTAATTTCAGCTGTTGTATGGCAGAACCCAACACAACATTGTAAAACAATTATCCTCCAGTTAAACTTTTTTAAAAAATAACAATTTTTAATAATTTTTTACAAAAAGAGATAAGATTCTTTTAAAAAGAATTTAAAAAGCGTTTCACAATTAGCCAGCACAAGAGGTAGCTATGGATAACTCCCAAAGTGGGTTTCTCAGAGCAAATTGCCAAGTAAAAGAGAATGCCCAAACTCACAAACTATGAAGAAGAAAGATAATGGAATTTTGTACTGGATAAAATCAAAGGCACCGATATTAGAGATAAATAGCTTGCTTCCTGATGCGTACTTACCAGATTAAGGAATGTTAGGTACTTCCATTGTCCCCCATTTAGAAAGATTTGGGATTTCCGTGGATCCTGTCCTTCTTGTGAGATATAAAAGTTGAGGAAGATATACCAGCTCAAGACAAACAAGTGGTATACACACGTAGACATCCTCGTCATGGCTAGGTCTGAGCAGAGAGCTGTGAGCAGCTGCCTTCCAGAGTCCTTGTCACAGCTGAAGTCCTAGGGCAGGCCGGAGACGGAGCGCCGTAAAACACACCCCTCTGGGACTGACAACTCCAACACAGCTGGGTTTTGCTTCCCTCATAGGCTCCTGTCCTGATAAACATAGGGGACAGGATTATTGCTGAGTCTCAGATGCCTTCATTTAGAAAATAGCAGGGAATCTGCCGCTTTGCTTGTGAATTTCAGCATTTAGACTTTGAAGAGGGCAGGGAGCAATGCAAGAAGTGCCCTTTGCACTATTTGACTAGGGTGGAGCATGATTAAATAACCTCATCAGTAAGTCAAGTCTAGTGAAATACCCTCATGGCTGTATATTCTCTTTTCTACCCTTTTCTTTGGGACAGCATGAAGAACTTGCCGTAATATATCAGAAGACAATGAGAAGGAGGTTGACAGACCTGGTGGAAGAGATTGTGTGTACGTTTAGCACAGAGGGGAGTAACTAGACATGGGAAGGGTGTTGTAATCTTGCTCCGAAGGTCTCTGAGGCCCTCTGAAATCTGAAATAACCTTTGATCCTCTATTGATCAGCCCCAGGGTTTTAGCTGCCTCCCCACCACCCCCACCCCCAAGATTTTTATCTGTATCCTAGAGAAACAAGAGTTACTGAGAGCTGTCCCACACACACTCCATTTGCAAAAGCATTTCTAGTCTCTGGGAGGGAAGAAGTAGAGCAAGAGGTCTGTAGCCAGAGAACCAGGAAGAGACGTGTGGCCGTGACCCCCACATACCTGGGTTCGGACACCGCTGGAAGGGAATGAGGGTCTCTGCATTGTCTCGGAGTGGACAAAATATGCTTAGACGGGGCAAAGTTTTCAGAACGGGGCCCTGCCACAGGCCCGACAGAGGGGACCTCAGAGAGGTCTGGAAGCATCTACCTTGTGACGTCACCAGCTCGCTTCCCCCGGGCAACTGGCTCCGAGGATTCTGAGCAGATCCTTAAGGGAAGTGGTCCTGCTGCGGTTAGTGGGTCTGAAGTGGGTGGTGCTCGGGGATTTAACCAGAGCTCACAGGTACTAGGGGAAAGAACAGCAGGCTGGACCTGGAGCACAGAACACAAGGAAACGGACCTCCTGGGATCACTGGACCCCAAACATCAGGCGCTAACCACGAGGGAAGAGCAAGCCTCAGCCAACAGTATAGGGTCTGCATTGGAACCATTCCCAAAGGAAAGGATAGTCTGGGAAATGCGAGATATAAAACCTCATACACAGGTTCACAGCCTGAGTTAACGCCGTGTATAACACTATCACCTAATACAGTACTTACCGTGTGGGAGGTATTGTTCCAAGTGCTTTGTGCATATTAACTCATTTAACACTCTAAACACTACTATGAAGTACGTTCTATTGTAATCCTCATTTTCAGATGAGGAAAGTGAAGCCCAAGCTGAATGCATTCAACAGAAAGTAAGAGGCAGGTTGAGTTGCAGTCTGAACCCTAACCAGAGTGAAGTGAAAGTCGCTCAGTCGTGTCCAAGTCTGCGACCCCATGAACGGTAGCCCACCAGGCTCCTCTGTCCGTGGGGATTCTCCAGGCCAGAATACTGGAATGAGTAGCCATTTCCTTCTCTGGGGAATCTTCCCAATTCAGGAATTGAACCCAGGCCTCCCTCATGGCAGGTGGATTCTTTACCATCTGAGCCATCATGCCTGACCACAGAGGAACCATACTTGCTCTGTACACCCTCAGACTCCCTTTGCAATATTTCTCTATTTCCCATTAAGCCCACTTTAATCCTCTACTTCTTCCATCAGAAAATTCTCTCAGGAAAGGATCAGATATGTCTTAAAACTTGGTGCACGTGCAGGTCCCTGTGCTGTCTCCCAGGGTGGATTCCTAGTAAGCATCATCATAGACTGAGGGACTTTTATCTCTTTATACAAAATCTCAAGCACAGGTCTGCAGATGGGTAAGGATTTGAAGAAATACTGGGAAAAGAGAGGAGACAAAGACCTCAATCTCCTCGGCGTTTTCCAGGGAACTGGTCCAGCCCTTTGTCTAACTCACACTATGTACTGACTGTAGTGATTTTGCCACCATCTTGGTCTCTACCACTGTTTTCTAGCTTATGACCAAAATTTTCTACCTCTAGTCCCAACCCTCTACCCATCCCCATCAAGCTTCAAACTTATCTTCGACTACATGTTGAATATTCCTTCAATAAGTTGGATGCACCCCAAATTCAAGATGTGTAAAATGAATTCACTACCTTGCCCCAAACCTGGCTATTCACTCATTCTCTATGAGTATGGACCCATTTTCTTCCTGGGAGTCTTCCTCGTTTCCTCTGTCTCAAGATGCCAAGTTCATCTTCCAAATCCAGCTTGAGTCCTCTTCTTTCCATTTCTTCTACAACTACCCTAGTTCAAGTCTTCTTCATGTCTTTCCAGGACTACAGCAACACTCTTCTAACTGGTTTTCCTAATTCTAGTCTCATCCCCCAACTGTGTTCTTCACACAGTCAGGGAGTGATTCAACCTAAAACGCCAACCTTACAACATCTCTCCCCTACTCAGGCCCCTTTACTGCGTCAGTATCATTAATAGAATAATATCCAAGTCCCATAACTTGATGAAGTGGTCCCTCTCACCTAGCTCTGATGCTCTTTCCTGCCTCACTCTTGTCTCATACTTAATGCTCCTCCTACAACACCAAATTGGCAGAGTTTCCAATCACACCCGGCTATATCAGGTCCTGTGCCCCTACTCTTACTGTTTCTTCTCCCTGGTGGCCTCCTCCCAACATGCCTTTGACTTGGTATCCCATAACCATTTTCTAAAATGCAGATCAGCAGTTTCCTTCTCTTAGAACCCTTACCAGAACCTCTCCTCAACCAGGCCATGTTGAAGAGCCACTTCCAGTCTTCCTCAATACGCTGTGCATCTCTGCAAATTGCATGATGATTAGTACCTTAGTGTTGTAACAAAAATACCACAGACGGAGTGGCTTATCAACAAAGAAACTTATTTATCTCAGTTTTGGAGGCTGGGAAGTCCAAGGCCAAGACGCCGGTAGATCCTGTCTGATGAGAGCTTGTTTCCCAGACAGTCACATTGCCCACATGTGGGAAGGGGCCAGCACTTCTCTGGGGCCTCATTTGTAGTGACTCCAATCCTATCACCAGTGCTCCAGCCTCAGGATGTAATCACCTTCATACCACCTCCCCATAGCATCACTTTGGGGTTAAGATTTCAACTCATGAATTTTGGAGAAACACAATCTATAGCAATTAGGAATTGTTTTAATGTTCCATTATCTCTCAAACACATACAGGTGGTATGTTTTGATTCCTAGAGCTTAGCATAGTGCTAAGCACACAGTAAGAACTTAATAAATATCTGTTGAATAAATGAATATGTGCATACCAGATGTGCTTGTCTAATGAATTCTCTAGGCCAGAATACTGGAGTGGGTAGCCTTTCCCTTCTCCAGGGGATCATCCCAATCCAGGGAACAAACCCAGGTCTCCCGCACTGTAGGCAGATTTTTTACCAGCTGAGCCACAAGGAAAGCCCCTTGTCTATTGAACTTTACTATAAAGCTGTTTCATTCATTAAAAACCTACTACATTCAAAATGTTCAGCTTCTGGCTTCTGGGGAGGAGGTAAAATACTACATTGAGGAAGACACAGGCTAATCCCTGTAGGAACTCACAGTCAAGTGGCAGAGACAGATATGTAAACAAAAAATTATAGGACGATGTGATAAGTACTGTAATAGAGGCAGCCATAGCGTCCTAATGGAGCCTAAATTAGCCTGCAAATTATTCTGTCATTCTAAATATACAGAAGACAGAGTTAAAGATGAATGCATTGACTAAAGCAGAGGAGACTCTGGAGGTTGTGCAGGAGAAAGTAAGAATTACTGTAATCTCCCCGAACAAAGTTGTCATGGCCACCAACACAGGGAACAGTTTTGTCTGACAGAAATGATGACCCATTCCTAGGCCAGTCTCAGAATGACGAAGTGCAAAGGGCAGGGACTCAAACCTGGGCTTGCATCTACTAGGTGACCTTGAGCTGGTCAGACAGTGGCTTCCATTGGGGTGTTGGTTAGTTCCCTCAAGTAAGAAATGTTGATTGTCTCGCTTCCTAAAGCCAGGATGTCTACTGGGCTAAAGGAGTAGTGGAAGAGGGCTAGCCTGTAAAGAGACTGGAGGGAAGTCCCACACCCTCACAGATGCACACCCACTCCCAGGCATACCATGGCGCCAACTACAATGGAAGGGTTAGTGGAAGACCTTTCACAGTGATGGCTGCAGGTAGCACAATGGTGAGAGGGACTTAAGGGCCGTGGAGCTCAGAATTCTTCAGGTTATGGCGAAAAGGTTGAAGGATTATGGTTTCATTCTGGCACAAGGGAGGAAGCTGATGATGCTAAGCAAACTAACTGGTAAATCTCAGTCCCTTTAAGCTTCAAGTCAAGTTGGTGGGACTTATCTGTATTCCACTTACCCTCTTAACATATATAGAGCCATTTCGATTTGGCTCATTCCTTTCAAAGATGATCTATACCTCCACAGCCCTTACAGGCTCTCTTTGCTTCATCCACCCTTTAGTGAACAGTCCCATTATTAAATTCCCAGCTGAGTGGGGGCTACCTCTTTCTGCAGCAATTCTCGGGGAGCCAATCAGAATATGAGCTCCTCCCGGGGTATCTGATAACACCTCTGGGTTCTCAGCACTTTTTATTTGTTGTTGTTTACTCACTAAGTTGTGTCTGACTCTTTTGTGACCTCATGGACTGTAGCCTGCCAGGCTCTTCTGTCCATGGGATTTCCCAGGCAAGAATACTGGAATGGGTTGCCATTTCCTTCTCCAGGGGATCTTCCCAACCCAAGGATCAAACTCACATCTCCTGCATTGGTAGGCGGATTCTTTTCCACTGAGCCACCTGGGAAGGCAGCACTGTTTATGGTAGCAGGTAAATTCTAGATGCCAATAAACTTTGTTTGCATGGATCAGTTCTGGTATTGTGGTTTTCTTAATATCTGCCTGGGGCAGGGGACGTTTCTCTTACCCTTGGATTTCCTGATTATTACCGCTCTCATCACCCAGAGCTGTTTGTATTTATCTAGAAGCCCTGCTGCCTCTGACCCATATCACCCCCACAGTCTTCTAATGGCTCTTTTCCCTAATAAAAAGTAGGTGTTTCTGGAAATAATTAGATGTGTGTCACGCCCAGTTGAAGCCAGGTTCAGGAAGACTAGGATCTTTCATCTAGTGGACTTTGCATCCTTAGGGCCCCTTATCCATTTGCTATACAAGCAGCTGAGAACTCAGAATAAAGTGTTTCACCCGTTGGGTTATTTCTGTCCCATCTAACAGCACTTGTTTCTCTTGGAGGTCATTGTTACTGCCCTGCTTTTTAAAAGCTAGAACATTTATTAAAGGTTCCCATCTGAAGTCTGTTTGGTGAAACCATGTGTGGGTTTACAGCCACCAAACCAAGCCAACTCTGAAAGGCATCAGAACCTTTTTTTTTTTTTTTTCTTTTCCAATCTATGAGAACTTTCCTGGCCTTCCATGTTGGCTGTTGTGTTGGGAAACCTGATCCAGATCTACCTTACTCTCTGATTTCCAGGTCTGCTTTCTCAGTGGAAAGCAGTGTCTGTATTAACCTTCTTGGACCCACTCAAAGGAGCAGAGTTCTCTTGATAATTTTGATGGTGCATTTTCAGTTGCCAGGCCAAAGAACTCTTCCTGTTTACAAGCATGAAATTGACTCACATTGTCTTGAAGGTTCAGAGCAGGAAAGAACCGTTTGAGGTCAGATGAGAAATTAAAGCTCAGAGAGGTTAAGGGACTTGCCCCAAATCACACAGCTGTCAATGGGGGAAGCAATGACCAGAACACAAGTGTCCTAACAACCAGGCCAGTGAGTTTTCACTACTTCTTGGATTACTTTGCTTTGTACCCAAGTTCTAAAATTGTCAAGTATATTTCTCTTGCTTGAATTAGTGTATCACTTGATTATGTGAGGTCTGATGAAGTTATTAAAGAGAAACCGTGTACCTAAAAGTGACTTTTTAAATGCCATGTCAGATTTCATGTTTTGAAAAACTGTGTTAATCAGACATGTGTGAGTTTTCTCATGAATGAACTCAGATATTTCAGGTAGACTTTTACATGCTGAACTCATCCACAAAGTTAAGAAATGTATTCAATACTGACCAATCAGCAGTTCCAGTTTCAACCTTTTCAAACTCATGTGAATGCCTATTTTCCTGGGACATTCACCACAAGAAGTTTGGCAGTTAAGCTCTGGCTACCTTATTTTAGCCGTCTGTACAGTATCATGTTTGAGTCATGTATATTTGTATATAGAAACTGCTCTCTGATTTGCTGATTTTTTATCTAATAATTATGTCATTTGTTGAAGAGCAGTTTTGAAGGCCCCAACAATAATTATGAATTAGGCTATCTCTACTTTCCAGTCTCAGTTTTTCCTTTATGTATATAAGACTCTATTATATGGTATATACAACTTAAGAATCACTTATCTTCCTGGTGATTAATCCTTTTAACATTTTGTAATGTATCACTTTGTCTCTAGTAAGTTTCTTTGCTCAGATAAAGCCTACTTTATCTAATATTAATATTATTATTCTTTCTTTTTGAAATGAATGGTACATATTTTTAATCTTTTTACTGTCAGCCTACCTATTTTGTTGACATTAAAGCAAGTTTCATGTAAATATCGTAGACTAGTTGTGAGGTTTTTCTTAATCCACTGTGCCAGTCTCTGCCTTTCAATAGTTATATTTAGGCATTTACATTTAAGGTAGTTTTTAGTTTATTAGGACTTAAGTTTTCCATTTAGTTACTTGTTTTCTCCTTATTTCCTCTGTTTTTGTTTTTTTTTTTTTTTTACCACTGTTCCTCCTTTCATGCCTGCTGTGTGTTCATTAAATACTTCTTAAGATTCTATCTTGGTTTAATTATAGTATTTTTGAGTATATCTGTTTGTCTAGTTTTCTTAAGGATAGCTCTGGGTGTGACAATATACATATGTGACTTATTACAGCCTACTGGCATTACAGTTTGCCTCTTGGACTTCTTATTTCCATTTTAGTCTCTTTACTTTTCCCACTTTTAAATATCATAGTCTTGGAAATCAGATTGTGTTATAACTTTTGTTCTACTCATTAAATAATTTTTAAAACTCATGAGAAGAGTTGGTCTGTTATTTATACAGCATATCTGCTCTCTACATTGTTCTTTCATCCTCTCTGATGCTTCAAGCTTCATCCTTTTGCCATTGTCTTCCAGTTAGAATTATAGACATCCCTCAAGATCCTTGGGTGATTAGTTTTAAGACCTCCTGCAGGTCCAAAATCCAAATGTGCTCAAGTCCTTTATATAAAATGGTGTAGCATTTGCCTATAACCTAGGTACATCCTCCTGTACATGTTAAATCTATAGATTACTTATAATCCCTAATATAGAATAAATGCTATGTATAGGCAGATCTTGGAGATATTACAGGTTCAGTTTCAGGCCACCACAATAAAGCAAATAACATCATAAAGTGAGTCACTTGCAATATTTTGGTTTCCCAGGGCACATAAAAGTTGTATTTACAACCTTCTATATGCAACCCACTCCAGTGTTCTTGCCTGGAGACTCCCAGGGACGGCAGAGCCTGGTGGGCAGCCGTCTATGGGGTCGCACAGAGTTGGACACGACTGAAGTGACTTAGCAGCAGCAGCATAGTTTATTTAGTGTGCAGTAGCATTATTTCTGAAAGAATGTACATATCTTAATTAAAAAATACTTTACTAATAAAAAATGCTAGCCATCATCTAAACCTTTGGTGAGTCATTGTAGAAACATCAAAACTCACTGATCACAGAACACCAAACAAGTGTAATAATAATGAAAAGGGTTGAAATATTGTGAGCGTTATCAAAGTGTGCCATAGAGACACACAGTGACAGATCTGTTGGAAAACTGATGCTGAGACTTGCTTGATGCAGGGTTGCTACAGACCTTCAATTTGTTTAAAAAAAAAAAATGCAATTATCTGTGAAGTACAATGAAGCAAAGTGCAATAAAATGAGGTATGTCTATGAATAGTTATAAATACAATAAAAATTTTACGTTAATAATTTCTGTCTGGCAAATTCAACTTTTGCTTTTTGGAACTGTCTGGAATTTTGGGGGGTAGGGAATATCTTTGACCTGCAGTTGGTTGAGGGTGTAGATGTGGAACTCATAGATATGGACATGTTCAGTCATGTCTGACTCTTTGCAAACTCATGGACTGTGAGCCCACCAGGCTTCTCTGTCCATGGGATTCTCTGGGCAAGAATACTGGAGTGGGTTGCCATTCCTTTCTCCAGGGATCTTCCTGACCCAGGGATCGAACCCAGGTCTCCTGCATGCAGGCAGCTTCTTTGCCATCTGAGCCACCAGGGCCTACATAGATATGGAGGGCTGACTGTAATTCCTTGAACCATGTTTCAAGGGCAAGTCTGCTAGTAACAATTCTTTTACGTTTCCCTTCATCTGAGAATGTTTTTATTTCCCTTTCATTCCTAAAGAATAGTTTTCTAAGATACAGAATTCACTGTTAACAGTTTTTATCTTTTAGCACTTGAAAACACTGTGTAACTTCCTTCTGGCCTCCACTGTTTTAGGTAAGAAATATGCTTTTATTTGAATCTGTGTTCCGCTATGGTTAATGCTTCATTTCTCTCTGGTTGTTTTGAAAACTATCTTTAGTTTTCTGAAGTGTACTTACAATGTGTTGTGGTTTGAATTTCTTTGGACTTCCCATATTTGGAGATTGTGTAGTTTCTTAAGTCTGTAGATTTATACCTTTTACCAAAGTTGAGAAATTTTCAGCCATTAAAAAAAATGCTCTTTCGATCTAACTCTTTTCCTATTTTCCTTCTGGATCTCCAGTGATATGAGTTTTGGATCTTTAGTTGTTGTTCCATAGTTCCCAAAGGCTCTTGTAATTAGGTTTTGTTTTTTCCAGTCTATTTTCTCTCTGGTTTTTGACTTGAGTAAATTGGTCCAGAAATTATGTTTGGCAGAAACTGGAACAATTCTGTAAAAAAAAATTATGCTTCAATTACAAAATAAATAAGTAAATAAGTAAATAAATGGAACTTCCTTTTTTTAAAAAAAAAAAAAAAAAGGGTTAATTGATTGTATCCTCTGTTATCTCTACTTTGGTACTGAGCCTATTCAGTGAGGTTTTCTGGTTTTTTTCTATTACTGTATCTTTCAATTCTATAATTTTAATTGGGCTCTTTTTTATAGCTTCTACTTCTTTGTGGATATTTTCTATTTTTTCATCTGTTTCAAGAGAATTTTCAATTGCCCATTAAAGCATTTTTTCATGCTTCATATTAAATTAATGTAAAGCTGCTTTACACTCCTTATCAGATAATTCCAATATCTGATTCATTTCTGTGTTGATAGAAGTCGATTGTCCCTTTGAATTCAAGCTGTGCTTTTTCTGGTTCTTGGTATGGCCAGGGTTTTCAATTGTATCCTAGAAATTTTGATTATTATCTTAAGACTCTCTGAGTCCTATTTAAGTCTTTTATTTGAGCAATCAGTCACCTTGTTTAGGGTTAGCACACAGGTCTTGGCCTGACTTTTGTAGACCATGGTTCCAATGACAACCTAATTTCCTGAGCCTTTGTAATGCTACTTTGATTTACTTTGTGTATTTGGTGACACCGGGGGTCCCAATATTACAACCAAAAGTATCTCTGGACATTACCAACACTCCATGGGGAGAAAATCACCCCTAAAGTGAAGACCATTACTCTATAGAAGCCAAAAGAATTCAATGTCCTCCCTATGGAACAGGCCATGATCCTGTGGGGAGACGGGAGTCTGCTCTCCCCTGAAGCTTTACAGAAGCACCTCAGCATCTCAATCTGTGTTTACATGCACTGACTCCTCGGCTTGGGATGAGGAAAGGCTTTATTTGCCTCTTGTTCCATCTCAAATGTATACTCAGGGAGGATATTGATAATGACTCCTATAATGGACCAGAATTTGATTTCCTGTAGAACCCAGCTCAGAGATTAATCTAGCCCTTGAAAAACAAGTGGTCTTTATTAAGGAATTACAGCTATCGAGTTTCAAGGTGAAATCCTCTTAGTATTACGTCTATGGCAGGCATGTTTATATATTCTGCTTTAAGACATCTGCCAAAGATTGTTATCCGATACATCTTTTTTTTTTCATGTTAGTTGGTTTTCTACTTATTTCTGCATTGCTGACATGACATCAGGTGACCTTTTGAAAGTTTTTTTTTTTTTGCTTTTCTGCCTGGAAACATAGGGCAGTGTTTCATAAAAGCAAGGAAAAGGTTGCTGTGTTGTTTTTTTTTAAATCCCCTTAACAAAAAAGTAAACAAAAAGATCCAAAAACACACACAAACTGCCAAATTGTTTATTGCAAAGTTGACTCATTTGGTCAAAAGGAGTTGTTTTGGTTAATAATTTACTCCACTGACCCCTGAATAGAAATGCCACACTTGACCTGTATGAAAATGAAGTGAAACCTCCCAGAACACTTGTTTACAAAATGGCTGAAGTTTAAGGTCAAATCTGTAGGCCCCTTTGGCATTTTCTGTCTGCCAACCCTGTCTGAATCATTATATATCAATTATTCATCTAGAATGTTTCACATTATCTGGTTGGTGGAGGTACATTTTCCATCATTCTCCTCCAGAAGGTTCATGGTATTGTTGGGCTACTCAAAGGGATTCCAGTTTTTATTGGTGCCAAAAATAAATCACATGCCAATGCAGAAAAAACTCAGCCTCTCTCTCTTACCTTCAACAACAGTAGATTTCTCTGAAACCTGGCCTGCTCAGGATGAGAATGTTTTCCAGGTTGTGAGCTACTGTTGACAGAAGTACAGCTGCTTCTCATCTGGTCAGAGGTAAGATCTCTTCCTGACCCTCTCCTCCAGTATCAACCCTTTCTATACTCGTCTTCAAAGCTATCAAAACTTTTTCCATGATATTCTGCCTTTTCCCCTTCCCTGTCCACCTTCCAAGATTCAGAGAATAATGTTAAAATGATATGGAAAAGGCTTACATAGGGAGTAGATGAAGCCTAGCCACTTGTCTTCAACGTCGACCTCAAACCATGAGGCTTCTTTGCCAATGGGCTACTTGAAGTGCTGAGGAGGTGACTTTATTTATGTTCTCGGAAACAATGATTGTTTCACAGCAGGCCTATTGACTCCCAACTGTTGTAATAACACAGAACAGCTTTTACAAAGTTTTTGGCTCTTTTGATGGTGTTAACGTGAGCATCCCTGGTTCCATGAGTCTAGTTGTAGCTTTCAAAGTGAGTAGCATCTCAGGAGCTAAGAGAGAATACACTGGGCCTAGAAGCCACTGGGAAAAATGCCACATAGGAAAACCCAGCGCTCAGTCCCAGCACTGCCGTTTTTCTACCATCAGTGACATCATTATGGAGATACTGAGAGAGAGGGGATGACTGAGGAAAGGTTTGCAAGATGCTGGATGATTTGGGTGGTCCTCAGATTGCTTTCTGTTTGGTGAGGCTGCTGGTCTGCAGCTAAATGTTGACTTCCAAAGAATCATGTTTTCCAGAGTGAAGTGAGGCAAAGCCTGGTCACTTAATGGCCCAGAGTGTGGGCTCCAAAGTCAGCGTGCCCTTCTTCAAATTCTAGTTTCTTGTCTTCTCACCCCTGTGATAGCAAGCAAGTGAATGAAACCCTGAATCTCAGCTTTTGCAACTGTAAAATGGGATAATAAGAGTGCCCAACTCATCACAGGTTGAATGAGACAGTATATGTGAAGTGCTAAGGACAGAGCCTGTCAGGGAGTAAGTACTCAGTAAGTGTTAGGTTTTATGATGGGAGTTACTCCCAGCCTGTCTGTGCTTACAGCTGCCACCTGGTCAGACTGTCTGTCTAACTGACAAGTACCCCACCACTAGAAAGTACAGGAGCAGAAAGCAGCAGGAACAACTTTCACAGTGTATCTTTGGTGAAGGGCATGTTGAGGTGCTAAATTTGTCAATAGGTTCTTCATTGCAAGAAGGCTGAACTCTTTCCAGGAAACATTTGATGGGAACAATTTTCAAGCATATTTTAGAATTCTCTTAAGGTCAACATTAACTTTTAAACTGTAAAAGAGCTGTTACTCTTGACCTGGGGCTTTCCATTAAGTCTGTAACTCAGAATTTCCCAGTGCCCCCTGAGTAGTTTCTTAGGAATTGAAAAGAGCAACTGAAATAGACTTCAAGTCCAAGGTTTGTGGATTATCACAACTTTTTCTTTGTGTGTGTGTGTGTGTGTGTGTGTGTGTGTGTAATGGAGGCAGGTTCATGTGGGCAAGGGTGGGTAAGAAGAAAAGTAAATGCTCAGTGTTGACCTGGTGTCTTTGCTTTAATCAAGGGGGATTGTAAGTAATAATCATAAGTCTTCTGCTAACAGAGTGACATATGGAAAAATTCAAGTGTGTTCAACTGTTTACCAAATTCTGA
Organism: Dama dama; assembly: GCF_033118175.1. Classification (NCBI taxonomy): domain Eukaryota; kingdom Metazoa; phylum Chordata; class Mammalia; order Artiodactyla; family Cervidae; genus Dama; species Dama dama. Next base: position 46,302,968 of record NC_083687.1, on the reverse strand, counting down.
AGCCTCCGAAAACTGATTTTGAATTCATAGCTCAAATATTATCTAGTTAGTATTTTCTTTCGTAGAAATCAGAGAGCCAGAGTGACTGTTCCTTCACTCAGATGGGGACACACGTGTGTGGCTCTAATGGACCACACAGGGGCCCAAGGATCCTGGGAGTTCTCTGTGTTTGAGAAACAGAGAAACAGCTCTCAGGACCACAGAGATCGTAGAATGGGAAGGAAAAGGAAGAAGTTGCAAAGGTCCTCCAATCTCTCTGCCCTGCCGCTTCCAGCCCCAGCCCAGCAGGGGGACAGCGGGACGCTGAGCTATGGAACTTCCCCCAAGCCCACAGAAGAAGGGGTCCCTGGGCCCATGCCTAGAGCTCCCGAGGAGATGCAGTGTGAGCCTTCTCACGGAGCCCCCACTGGATAGACCAGAGGAGGGTATTTCAGCTTCCCATCCTGCATGGATTCTATGGACTGAATGTTTGTGTCCTCTCAGAACTCACATGTGGAAACTCTAGTTCCCAATTGGACGGTATTTGGAGACACTTTGAGGGGTAATTAGGTCATGAGGATGGAGCCCTCGAGATGGGGTTATTGCTCTTATAAGAATACACGGGAGAGTTTGCTTCCTGTCCCTGCTCTCTGCCTTGTGAAGATACAACAAGAAGATGATGATCTACAAGCCACAGGGTGGTCTCTCACCAGACACAGGGTCTGCTGGCACCTTGATCTTGGACTTTCAGCCTCCAGAACCACGTGGAATAAATTTCTGTATTTAAGTCACCCAGTCTGCGGTGTTTTTTGTTATATCCGCCTGAGCTATCTAGGACAGTGGGTAACACACTCCGTCCCCCCTCCATTTCTTTGGGTGGGCAGAGACATGTTTACAATGGGAGGCAAAGTGGTGGTGCATCCCTTGGGCCTGGTGTGGACTGAGCCTGGTTGAAGGGTAGAGTGAGCACCTCTTCAACTGCCTGAGAAAAGGAACAAGATGAGGAAATAGAACATGTCCTTTGAAGTGCAGAAACTACGCAGTTATTGTTGTTCAGTCATTCAGTCGTGTCTGACCCTTTGCAACTCCATGGACTGCACCACACCAGGCTTCCCTGTCCTTCACTATTTCCCGGAGTTTGCTTAAACTCACGTCCACTGAGTTGGTGATGCTAGGCAACCATCTCATCCTCTGCCGCCCCCTTCTCCTGCTCTCAGTCTTTCCCAGCTGAAACCATAGCTATTAAATATTGACCATTTAAAATTATTATGACATACAAAAAAAATAAAATTATTATGACATATTATTTTCATTAACTCATTAAAACAAAGATCTGATCCACATAAATAATAACGCACAGCTTAGTAAGCACATCAGTGGCCCAAGCACGTACAAAGCACTTTACACGAATTCTCTCATTGTTTTCCTTTCCACAGCCCCCCAAAGTAGCTTCTATTGTGCCATTTTACAATTGAGGAAGCCACATCTGAGGATCTGAGTGGTTAAATAACTTATCCAAGGGCACAACAATAAATAGCAGAACTGGGACTTAAAGGCATTTCTCTCTGACTCAGAAACCAATTATCATATGGGGACTCTGTGCTTTCTTTGAAACTACTGCGTGAATCTAAAGTCATTTCAAAATAAAGAAGGTTATTTGAAAAATAAAATCCATTGTCTAAATCGATTTACTAGGCTATTTTTTTCAAGCAACTTGTGAGAGTTTTGCTTTGCCTATTGGCTAAATTTCCTGGAAATTTTGAAAGTCTGTTACATCTTCGCCTGGGGGTCCTTCCAGCATCTACATTCCTAAAGTGTTCTTTTATTTCTTCACGTAAAACACTCAGGGTAGAGCCTGCCACGTGGAAAGCTCTCGATAAATGTCAGTCATCACCGTCATCATTATCATAATCACTATTTTCACAAACAACCATTGGTTACTTAGTATTTTAAAAGCCAGCGAACATATTAATCGCCCTACTAGACAGTGAATGACTCAAGAGTAGGGCCCACAGAGGTGCTTAACCTATTATTAAAACAAATAAATCCCTGTGCTCACAATTCGATCTTGCAGCAAAGACTCTTCTGATCAAGGGGTGGTTTATTCCTGTTTCTGTTTATAATTCTCCTTAGACCTGGGGAAGCAGGGGTGTTGTCAAAGTGCTGTGTGCTCCATGACTCTTGGCCACTTTGTAAGAGAAGTACCCTTGCTCCAGCCAGCTGATGGCTTGGGGTCGGGATGCAACTGACTTAAAGGCACCCATTCCTAAGACGGTTTTCCTCTTGCATGTTCTCCTTTGGCTCTAAGTCAGGTCCAGTTCCCCTCTTTGCTGTGCTGTGCATTGGGGGAAAACCCACAAATGGGAACGCAATTGGTATGCTCTCTCATCCCTTATGGACACAATTTAAAAGGAGTCAGATTGTCTTTTCTTGCTGTCATGTTCATTTCATATGCCATGTTCCCCTTTTCACTAAATGCCAACAACTGTTTATGAATCCCCAGGAGCCGGGAAGATTAGGGGCATGGTTTCAGAAGCCTGATGCATCAGGAAATGTGAACTCTGAAAAACAAAAGTTTTCACTGAGGCTTTGCTGAGCTAGCACACTCCGTGAGTTCACTGAGATGGCAGGCCCCATCACATGAGTTTGCTCAACCAACTGGTGATGCCTGACCAGGGTACTGTTTTCAAAGATGTTAGTTCTAGGTAATTGCTGGAAAAACCCTCTAGCTCAGCACTACCCAACAGAACTTGCTGCAATGCTGGAGAGTTTTACGTCTACCTTGGCCAATAAGGTAACTACGAGCCACATGTAGTTGAACTATAGCTAGTGCAAATGAGGAGCTGTTTTATCTGTTTTAACTTACTGAGACTTAACTTGCCTCATGTGGCTAGTGGGGAAGTCCAGGAGCCTTAGTGGTAAAGAATCCACCTGCAATGCAGGAGATGTGGGTTCAATCCTTGGGTCAGAAATATCCCCTGGAGAAGAAAATGGCAACCCACTCCAGTATTCTTGCCTGGGAAATTCCATGGACAGAGGAGTCTGGCTGAATACAGTCCACAGGGTCGCAAAGAGTCGGACATGACTGAGCGACTAAACAACAACGTGACTATCACATTGGGTAGTGAAGTTCCGGGTGAACAAGACTGAGGGCTTCTGGGAATGCAGGACACTTGATATTCAAACAAGACAATCCCAGGCAAACTAAGATACTCGATCACTCTAAAGCAGATCTCTTTGTATGTCTGGCATTTTTGGAAGCGTGAATTAGACATGTGCTGGCTACAGTGTAGGGTGAAAGGGAGAGAAACGCAGAGGCAAGATAAAGAACTGAGTTTTCCTTCCCAAGCAAAACACAAATAAAATATTCCTTCAAATGAAGGGATTGATGTGATCATGGAGTTGATTCTTCAAACAGAAATAGCCTATGTAAAACTGCAATAAAAATATGAATATCAGAAATACCAACAAGACACTTGTCCTCAGACTACCTGAGGACACCACCAGTAACCTACGTGAGCATATTTTGAAGCCCACTCAGGTGGGAAAATAGAAGGTAATTGGTGAATTCACTGAAAAACCATACCTGTCTTGATTTCCTCATCCCAGCCAAGGGAAGGGTTAAGAACCCTTAGAAGTTTCTTCTTAGATATGCTTTTCATGGGAAAGTCTTCTCTACCCCAAAGTCTCATCTACCTGCCAGCCAGCAAGCCTGAAACTCACCTTGAGTGGCTTCCTCTGGAGTAAGCATTGTCCTCTGTTAAAATACAGATATCTTCTAAGAGGGGTCACAGAGGACCATATATTAGTATCATTTTGTAATTCAAAAATTTATTAGATTGATCTGAACTACCAAGATTGTGAAGGAATGAAATAAAGCAGTAGCCTCCCAACACCTTTGATTATGTTTTCTTATCAAGAAAACTTTTGAACTCTGTCCCCAGTATATGTATATTTATTGGTAACTACTGTCTATCCAAGAATACACAGAAGAACTGTACAAAAAAGATCTTTATGACCCAGATAAGCACAATGGTATGATCACTCACCTAGAGCCAGACTTCCCGGAATGTAAAGTCAAGTGGGCCTTAGGAAGCATCACTATGAACAAAGCTAGTGGAGGTGATGGAGTTCCAGTTGAGCTATTTCAAATCCTAAAAGATGATGCTGTGAAAGTGCTGCACTCAATATGCCAGCAAATTTGGAAAACTCTGCAGTGGCCACAGGACTGGAAAAGGTCAGTTTTCATTCCAATCCCAAAGAAAGGCAATGCCAAAGAATGCTCAAACTACCACACAATTGCACTCATCTCACATGATAGCAAAGTAATGCCCCAAATTCTCCAAGCCAGGTTTCAACAGTACATGAACCGTGAACTTCCAGATGTTCAAGCTGAATTTAGAAAAAGCAGAGGAACCAAAGATCACATTGCCAACATCTGCTGGATCATCAAAAAAGCAAGAGAGTTCCAGAAAAACATCTACCTCTGCTTTACTGACTATGCCAAAGCCTTTGACTGTGTGGATTACCACAAACTGTAGAAAATTCTTAAAAAGATGGGAATAATAGACCACCTTACCTGCCTCCTGAGAAATCTGTATGCAGGTCAGGAAGCAACAGTTAGAACTGGACATGGAACAACTGACTGGTTCCAAATAGGGAAAGGAGTACATCAAGGCTGTATATTGTCACCCTGGTTATTTAACTTACATGCAGAGTACATCATGAGAAATGCTGGGCTGGATGAAGCACAAGCTGGAATCAAGGTTGCTGGGAGAAATATCAATAACCTGAGATATGCACATGACACCACCCTTATGGCAGAAAGTGAAGAGGAACTAAAGAGCCTCCTGATGAAAGTGAAAGAGGAGAGCGAAGAAGTTGGCTTAAAATTCAACATTCAGAAAACTAAGATCATGGCATCTGGTCCCATCATTTCATGACAAATTGATGCGGAAACAATGGAAACAGTGAGAGACTTTATTTTTTTGGGCTCCAAAGTCACTGCGGATGGTGACTGTAGTTGTTAAATTAAAAGATGCTTTCTCCTTGGAAGAAAAGCTATGACCAACCTAGACAGCATATTAAAAAGCAGAGACATTACTTTGCCAACAAAGGTCCGCTAGTCAAAGCTATGTTTTTTTCCAGTAATCATGTATGGATGTGAGAGTTGGACCATAAAGAAGGCTGAACACTGAAGAACTGATGCTTTTGAAATGTGGTGCTGGAGAAGACTCTTGAGAGTTCCTTGGACTGCAAGGAAATCCAACCAGTCCATCCTAAAGGAAATCAGTCCTAAATAGTCATTGGAAGGACTGAAGTTGAAGCTGAAACTCCAGTCCTTTGGCCACCTGATGCGAAGAACCGACTCATTTGAAAAGACCCTGATGCTGGGAAAGACTGAAGGTGGGAGGAGAAGGGGATGGCAGAGGATGAGATGGTTGGATGGCATCATCGACTTGATGGACATGAGTTTGAGCAAGCTATGGGAGTTGGTGATGGACAGAGAAGCCTGGCGTGCTGTAGTTCATGGGGTTGCAAAGAGTCGGACACGACTGAGGAACTGAACTGAACTGAACTGTCTATCCAGGGCTTTCCTGGTGGCTCAGATGGTAAAGAATCTGCCTGCAAAGCAGGAGACCAGGGTTCAGTCCCTGGATCTGGAAGATCTCCTGGAGAAAGGAATGGCTACCCACTGCTGTACTCTTGCCTGAATAATTCCATGAACAGAGGAGCATGGTGGGCTACAACCTATAAAGTCACCAAGAGTTAGACAGACTAAGCAACTAAGAATTTTACTGTCTATCCATATGTTTTAATAAAGCAATTTTTAAAAATATTTTGAAAAAAACCCCACTTTCTATTTTGTTTTATTTTGCTTTGCTTTGCCATTCTCATGTCTCTAGTTCATTTGCTCTAGATCGGCATCCATATTAAAATGTGTTCGTAATTTCAGTCATCTTGGTTACCTGAATCACAATGGCTTTGAAAGTAATTACGTCTTAGATGTCTTGGTGTCATTAAATGAGTTAAAAATTATCCTGTTTCACATTTTAGCATGAATTTCTTAGGTTTTATTTCTCTTATTTTGCTCCTTCACATTGAAACCTTTCTTTTTCTTATCACTGGACCATTGGAGGATGGTGGTGACCTGGAGCTACAGTTGCTGAGATACATATGAGAATGAAATCAAGGCATTGGGTCTGGCTCCTTTATAGATCAATTTACTTGCAGTCTTGCTGTCAGTGGTCACTAAACTTCATTGTGCATAAGAATTAGCTAGAGATCTTTTTTACCCTCTGATTCCAGCCCAAGAGATTCTGTTTCACCGGGTCTGGGGAAGAATCAGCCTTTGGAATAAGATCCCCTCCCCGCCCCTCCCATGCAGGCAGTCCGTAATTGGGCTGCACTCATATCTGGCTCAGACGGTAAAGTGTCTGCCTACAATGCGGGAGACCGGGGTTCGATCCCTGGGTGGGGAAGATCCCCTGGAGAAGGAAATGGCAACCCACTCCAGTACTCTTGCCTGGAAAATCCTGTTGGAAGAGCCTGGTAGGCTACAGTCCATGGGGTCACAAAGAGTCGGACACGACCAAGAGACTTCACTTCACTTCACATATCTCCAGAAATACTGGAGGAGACAGTGGGAATGGGTGATCACCAAAGCACCCTTAGTAGTGAGTAAAACAGTCTTGACTTTATAACATGGTGACAACTGCTCAGAAGTGTGATCTTTGTCACAGAATTGCTAGAAATGGGGAAACGGAGGGGCGGAGTGTGTGGATGTGGGTGTAGACTGTAAACGTGTGCAGATGCAACGTTTCTATCTATGACACAACACTTTAGAATTGATTTTCTTTCTCCAGAAGGAAGCTTGTTTTGAATGTATCCATTTTCAATATGCTAAATCCTTTAGAAATTATACCTTTTTAGTCTTAAGCTTCCAAAGAATTATTTGCAAATTCGTGTCTCATTAACAACTGTGCCACACACACCCCCACCAGCCCCCCAAAGACAATTGCTTAAATCAGATATCTTGATTTGTGGTTCGCAGTGAGACTTAGGTCAGACACTAGGACTCTAAGAGAACACACTAGAAGAACTAAAAGACACTAAAAGAACACAAACAGCTTATGACATCCAACTGTACACTTCACTTTTTGCCACAGATGGGTAATGTAATCAGGAGGACAGAGACAGTTGAATCATTTACTTCCGAGGACCCTCTTAAGCCCAGTAAGCGTACAGACCCTAAATAGATTAGCCTAATCCCCAGATCCTGAGCGTATCCAGGCCTGTCTGTACCAGCATGAACACAGGGCATGGTTCTGAAGAGAGGATTCTACGTATGCCCGCTGATTAAGAGAAGGGTAGTTATTGTTGAAATAGAAATAAAACTCCATTTCAAATTCAGGCTCTTTGTAAAGTCTTCTTGCAATTCAATGTTCACTTTCGCCACTTTCCTTTCTTTTCTTTGTTTAGAGATGTGCATGATCTTGAAAATTCAATGTGCGTAACTAGAATATGAACTTCTTTCTTTGCTTATAGGAATTAATTTGGCAAAAGCTGCGATGAATTGAGCAAGAGTGTTCGCAGTAACCTTATTTGTGTATCTAACCTCTGAATAAGATTGCACCCTGTGATTACTTTGAAATGCTGCCTAAAGTTTACGTTTTGAGGGCTCAAGGTTGCCGGAGGGCTTTAGGGAGACCCTCATGGTATGAGAGAGGAAGGTTTCTTGTTTCTTGATTTCCCACAGAAGTCATATCCTCAAGCAGAATTCTATGATCTGCTGCTCATTGAAAGCACATCAGTCCTGAAAGAAAAGTATTCTGGGGGTCATTCTAAATCAAATCCCTGAGATTTGCTGGTTTAGTTCAATAGGAAGATCTAACAGCAGAGGTACCATAACTCACCCCAACCAGCAAGGTGATATAGAGGGTTTACGTGAATTTATCACCTCATCCTATTGCCCTCCCTCTGGGGCCACTGTGGTCCCCCAACAGATTTCTTCCCTACTCTCTCATACGCCTTCAGGACTTTTTCAGTGTTTCTCAAGAACTTAGCAGTTTCATCCCTTGTAAGCAGAAAGGCCCAAGAGCTGTGACAGGGTGCAGTGGATCGCATCAGGCTTGATGAGTGGCACTTAGGGGCCAGTAGTGTGTGTGTGTTGGGGGGGTGTCCTTTTCTTCCCCTCTGCTGCTCCCAGCTGGAAACTTTGCCACCAAAAGGTTTCCCTGGCTCGTTGGTGGTAACTCATCTTGTTGGGTGAAAAGTAAAAGAACAAAAGACTACGCACCACGGTGCATGTCAATACCTGGGACGTCGGAAAATAAGGCAGGCTAGATATGCTAAATTCCTCTTAGCTTTTTTCTTTCTCAGGGTATAGGGGAAACATTTTCTGATTCTGTCAAAGTGTCTGTCGCTCAGTCATGTCTGACTCTCTGCGACCCCATAGACTGTAGCCTGCCAGGCTCCTCTGTCCATGGAATTCTCCAGGCAAGAATACTGGAGCGGGTCGCCATTTCCTTTTTCAGGGCAAGTTCCCGAGCAAGGGATCAAATCCGGATCTTTTGCACTGCAGGCAGATTCTTTACCAACTGAGCTACCAGGGAAGCCCTTTTCTGATTGTAAAGAAGAGAATAGATTACAGCTTGACCCCTAGGCTTTGAAAGGAAGAGTGACGAAGGAAAGGGGCATTTTCTCAACTTATATGCACTCACTGTTGCAGAGATGATTCATGGAGCGTTCAGATGCTGGGAGCCTGAGGCCCTCCCACTACTGCCTGGCTGGCGAGGTGGGTCAGGTGTGGCCTAGCGTTGGTGTGGACACCAAAGCAGCAAGTGGCAGGACACACCTTAGCTTGCTCTTCTCTGCCTCATTGGGTTTTTATGGTCTAGACCTTCCAGAGATGGTCACCCAGCAGCACAGGGCCTGCAATGACAGGCGTACTTGCCAGGGACCTTCCGGCAGCAGCAGTGCTGTATTGATAGATTAACATAACAGTGACTTAGTGGTTTAAAGCTTAGGAAAGTTTTCACTAGATTAGAGGAAGAGGAGTAGTCCTTGAGCACATCATCGGGGAAGATGTGCAGCTGAGGAGGGCCTTTCAGGGTTTTGGAAAGCACATCTAGATGACACCCTGCTGACATTTACCCTATAGGAATTTGATAATAGATACTCACTATCAGTGGGTATTTTAAGAACACAAGGAAACAAGATGCCCCAAATGACATGTGGAGGAGGAAACGGTGTCCTGCTCTTAGATCTCAATGTATCCAGTGGGCAGGGAGGTTCCTCACCACCCCCTCACCCCTCACCCCTCCATCATCTTTGACCAAAGCAGTTTAAAAGGCATTAGACGGCTCCATGCGATTTCACAGGAGAACTGGAATTGAGCAGACATCTGGCAACACTTGACTGGCACAGAAAATCAATGCTCAGAAACCCCAGCTGGAGTTCTAAGAAGCCGCACAATTCCACATTGCTGCCCACCCACCGGAGGGCCCCTCGCCCTCTCCACAACTGCTCATCTTCGCACCCTGATAAAGCTCAAATGCCAACTCCCAGGCATGGAGCCCACCTCCAGCGGCCCGAGTTTCCTAAGACTGAAAGGCAGGGAGTCGAGACCACGCCAGCTTCCTGCGTGCTGGGGGTCTTCCAACCCAGAGCTCCGCCGGCCACCGGCCGCCGGCCGCCTCTTGCCCAAAGGTCAGAAACGCTAAGTGGGCCGGGCAGGGCCCTCGCCCCTTACCTGGTGATGCAGCCACCTCCCCGTCCAAGCCAGTCGCCGGTCTGGTAGGATGTTCACCTGCAAGCTGTTTTTCTTAAGACAGCCTCACCTTGTGTGGTTTCCACACGGATGGCTCTGTTCCCAACCACGGTCATCACGCGCAAAGTTGCAAAACAGAAGAACGAGAAGGGCAACTCTGGTCTGGGGAGTCCCTGGGGCTGGCTGCTCGTGAGAATGCTCTCAAAGGTGAGCAGGCAGCATACCTGACTGGTGAATGGGGATGGTTGTGGCTCCCAGGAAGTGGGGGCGCAGTTGCTGGCAAGAGCCATGGTTTTTGTTTTTGTTTTTTTTTGGTGAGTGGGTGTTCAGAGGCAACTCCCTGCAGAGCTGGCATTGTCCACCTGAAGGAGGAATGTACAGAAATAGGGCGGCGGAGGGAGAGGGTATGCGTGAGTGCGTGAGTGTATGTGTGTGTGTGTGTGTGTGTGAATGCAGCACAAAAGGTTTCTATCAATGAAGCCAAAAACTGAATTCCCTTGTTTTTTAAGTTGCTTTATTGAAGTATCAATATACAGAAAACTGCACATATCTAGGGCTTCCCAGATTGGTCAACTTGCCTGCCAATGCAGGAGACATGGGAGACACGAGTTTGATCCCTGGACTGGGAAGATCCCCTGGAAGAGGTTATGGCAATCCACTCCAGTATTCTTGCCTGGGAAATCCCATGGACAGAGGAGCCTGGTAAGCTACAGACCATAGGGTCACAGAGAGTCAGACACGACTGAAGCCTCTTAGCATGCACACACATATCTAAGTTGTACAAACTGGTGAGTTCAGATATATGCAACGATGTATATACCATCACTATAATCAAGGTAGCAGACATTTCCAAAACCTCCCAACCTTTCCTGGTATTCCTCAGCCTTTTGTTTTTGTTTCTCATGATCAGAACACTTAACATGAGATCTACACTCCTAACAAAATGTTAAGCGCATGACTCTGTCTTGTTAACTGTAGGCATATGTTATATAGCAGATCTCTAGAACTTATTCATTTAGTGTAACTGAAACTTTATACCCATTGAACAACAGCTCCCCATTTAGAACTGATTTTCCTTTAACTAAACCTCTATTTTACAAGAAGTTGCAAGAGCTTTGGGTTCTCCTTCCATGAAACAGCATGATTCAGCAGTGGTTTTCAAACATTTCTTTTTAAAACACAGGAAGCCTCTTTTTTCCCCAAAGTCCTATACCTGAGCCCCAAACTACAAAAGAGATCAAAGCCGAGGGGCTGTGGTTGGAGTGGGTGCTGGCCTCAGAGACGCAAACCCTTCACTGATCTCCCTGTCTGTGCCCAGAGGCACCCACATGGAGGCCCTAAACCTCCCCAGAAAGAATTTAACAAACATGTGGATGAGTAGGAAGGAGTCTGGCAGACCTGTGTTTAGATACTGACTCTGCTGTTTGTGATCATTGAGACCTTTGGTCATTCATTAATACCTCTGCACCTCAGTTTCCTCATCTGTAAAATGGGAGTCATAACGCGTATGTAGCTACAAGGACGGCAGAAAACGCAATTAAGGCACATGGCGCCCAGTCTGGCACATGGGCTCTTTACATGATTTGGTTTAGTTATTTCGGGGAGTGTTGGGTTGTGGCCAGGAGAGTAAAAGAGTGACAGCAGGGAGACTTTGCTTAGCTCAGAACTGTTACGATTGTTACTATCTTATTTGGCAGTCCTTTCTTAAAAGCATCTGAATGCTTTGTTTGGTATTCCCTCTTTGAAAATGGGACAGTGAGGATAGTAAATAGACAACACATCAAATGGGAGAAATATATTTGCAAATTACATATCTGATAAGGGTCTAATATTCAAAATATATAAAAACTCTTATAACTCAATAGCAACAAAATAATATCAAAATAGGTAATGACTTGAATAATTTGTATATCTCCAAAGAAGATATACAAATGGTCATCAAGCTCTTGCAAACATGCTCAGTCACTAGGGAAATGCAAATCAAAACTATAATGAGATACCACTTCACATCCACAAAGTTGGCTATTGTAAAACAGAAAATGACCAGTGTTTGTGACGATATGGAGAAATCGATAACTTCCTGCATTGCTGATGGGAATGTAAAATGGTGCAGCATCTGTATAAAAGTGTAGTAGTCCCTTAAAAAGTTAAATATAGACTTGTCATATGGACCTAACAGTTCCACTTGTAGGTCTATACTCAAAGGAATTGAAAAGAAATGTTCCAACAAAAGCTTGTCAACAAATGTTCACAGCAGCATTATTCACAACATGCGAAAGGTGGAAACCACCCAAATGTTCATCCACTGATGAGTGGATAAACCAAACGGGCCATATCTATACAATATAGTATGATATGGTATCCATATGATACCATCTCATATGGATGATAATATTACTCATCCGTACAAGGAATGAAGTACATGCCAAAACACGGATGAACCTTGAAAACATTATACAGAGTGAAAGAAGCCAGACACAAAAGGCCAGTGTGGTTCTATTTATATGAAACACAGGAAGGAGCAAATCTATAGCAATAGCGTTCAGAGGAGTGACTGCCAAGGACTGGGGGAGGTAGAAATGAGGGAGTTACTGCCAGTGGGTAGCAGTTTCCTTGCGTGGTGATGAAGAAGTTCTGAAACCAGATGGCGCTGATGGTTGACTGCATTATGAATGTACTTGGTACCACTGAACTGTACGCTTCAAAATGATTAAAATATAAGTTTTCTGTTATGTGTATTTTATCACAATTTAAAAAAAAATAGGACAAATATTTATCTAGCCAAAATGCCAGCTTGTGCATTTTTAAAGTGATTTTGGTTTTTCTTTTTTCTTTGACCTTCTGGCATACACATAGCAAAACACAGCCCTAAAATGCCAGGACATTGGTGCTAAAGAAGACTCATTCTTTTTTTGGGGGCTCACCTCCCTCCAGAGGGCCAAAGAGAACTGAACTGGAGAATGAAAGTGAAAGTGAAGTCACTCAGTGGTGACTGACTCTCTGTGACTCCACGGACTGTATTCCTTCGTCCATGGAATTTTCCAGGCAAGAGTACTGGAGTGGTTGCCATTTCCTTCTCCGGGGGATCTTCCCGACCCAGGGATCGAACCTGGGTCTCCCGCACTGCAGGCAGACGCATTACCATCTGAGCCACCAGGGAAGGTTACCTGGAGAATATGAGTGCCCATTCCACCCTCGAGAGACAGCGTGAAAGGGAAATGTTCCAGGAACCGGGCCCAGAGCCTAACTGGGTTGTGACGGAGCACCCCAGCTTGATTCCTTGGACATAGCTACTCTCAGCTTCGTGGGGGGGGAGGGGTGGCACATCCAGGCCTTGGCTTATCACATGGCCCTGCTAAGCTCATAACACTTTCCCTGGGCTCCTCCCCTAGGAAGGGGACAAGTCAGGAACTGTAGTTTCAGGCATCTTTCCTGGGATTTCAAATGAGACCCAACTCTGGGGCAGGATTTGGAATCCTGTGGGCTGTTTGGCCCACACATCTCCCCTTGGGCCACTTTTGCTGTTGCTGTTATTTTTCATTGGTGGGGCAATCACTGTACCCCTTTGCACAGCTTTCATCTGGAGAATCTTAAAGCTCTTTACCACTATTCCATTCTATCACAGCCCTTTTTAGCAGCAATCTTTTTTTTTTTTTCCTTTTGCATTCCAAACTATAAAAACAAAATTCTTGGTGAGGCAAGCAGACTCCCTTCAGCCAAGTCAAGGACACTCCTTGCGTAGGGAAACTCCTGCCCATTCACTTGGGATGGCCTTAGCTCACATCTGCCCGTTACACGCAAATTCTGAGCCTGGTCTGAGCCAGCGTCTTGGGTTCCAAGCTCTTCTCTTAAAGGGAGAGATGGATTTGATCTGCTTCTTTTGTCTTTAGTTAATTCCCATTTTATCATTTAACAGCCTAAATTTAGTTCAGTACTCCATCTTCATAGTTCAGCTTTCCAACGTGCCATCAGGAACAGAAGTAACTTTGAGTGGGAGGCAGTGGAGAAGGGTGGTGTGGGGCCCGGGGCCAGTAGGCAGGAGGAGGGGCTGCTGGTATTAGCAGAGCTGGCTTCTGACACTTCCAGGTTGGCCTCAGACACATAACAGACCCAAGTAACACAGAATCCCTCTGATTCAACTGAACGGAGGTTTAGAGCTGCAGTGAAATAACTAATCAGCTCTTTCCTTCCTACATCCATTCAGCAGTATGTTGGCGTAGTGCACAGTACTTGTTAACCACTCCAAGAAAAGAATGAACCACTCACTCTGATTAGCTGTCAGAACTAATTTTCAGCCATGTTATTATATGGTAAGGAGGAAAAAGGAAATCCAAGGAAACTGTGCTTACGGCCAGTGCCTAATCAGGTTTTTTCCCCTTCATCTGTTTCATACAAAAGCTGCCTAGAATTACTGGTGTGAGCCATTAGGTTCCTCTCTTCAAGTGTTAATTAAATGTGGTATTTTAAAATACACACTCCTCTTTCCAGGTAGAACAGACCGAGCCTTTTGTAAACTGCTCCGTGCCCACTGGTCCCCCGGGCAGTTCTCCTTCACTGTCTTGTACCTTCCGTTCCCCTGTTGGGCCACAGTTCCAGCAGCAATAAGTACAAAGCAATTATTTCTGCCAGAAGTGTTCCCCCTTTCAGAGCCTGAAAGGGGGTTGCCTTATTTTGGTTGTGTGTATCTGTGTGCTTGAAAGAAAGGCATATTATAATATCAGGCCTCTTTGTTTTCCCTCTTTTAATACCCACTGGTTCTCCAAGATGTCATTGGCAAACACAACACCATTTGCTTTTGTTCCCTTTATAAATATTTTCCACTTGAGCCCTATTTCTTACTTATAACTGCTGAGCGTCTTGCTACAGAAAACAACTGTTCCAAAGTAGTAGACTGAATGAACGCAGTCTGTGTGGTTCAGATTGAGGAATATTTACTATACTTTTGAATTGAAATGCCTCAGAATCCGAAGCGGCTTATAGTCTCTTGGGTCTTTGAAAGCAACTCAAATGGTAGGTTTGTGTGTGTAAGACGGGAGCTCAGGGCAGGTGGTGAGACCTGGAAAATCCAATGAGCCTCTCCTGACTGTTCCAGTCACGAAACCATCCATTCAGTAGCCGTTGCTGAATGTTAATGTGTTTGCTGCTCTCACACGAGTTAGGACACCCAAGGGTGGCCTTTTAGTCCAAGTAGAAAGCTTGTACTAGACACTCCATATCAAAAAGTTCAAGGAATCAGATCTCATTGTTATTATATATCTATGAAAGGTGGAAACCCTCTTGATGGCTCAGTGGTAGACTCCGCCTGCCAGTGCAGGAAATACAAGAGATATGGGTTCGATCTCCGGGTCGGGAAGATCCCCTAGAGAAGGAAATAGCAACCCATTTCAGTATTCTTGTCTGGAGAAACCCATGGACCGAGGAGCCTGGTGGGCTACAGTCCATGGGGTTGCAAAGAATCAAACACAACTGAGCATGCACACACAAACCCTCTCCACGAATCTGGAGACATGGAGCATTTTCCTATCTTGGAAGAATGCTTACCATAAGACATTACATAATTAAGTACATTTTTGTATTTTGCCAACAGACAGATCCTATATAGTCTTGTACTCTGATAAAAAATGTTCAGATTACTGTACAGAGTGCCCGCTCTGCTCTTGCCAGAGTTTATTGTAATAAGATGCTTGAAAAATATTCTTTATGTCCAGGTTCAGATCATCCAACAAAGCTTCTGATTCGACACTAGGTTGTAAGGATAAGAGGTAGGCAATTGGGAGTCATGTGCCTGGATAACATCCTCAAGATTCTGCCTTCTTCCTCTGAACACCCACGTAGCCTCTGGTTTTAATTTGATCTTGCTACTATGACTCCTTCCCCCAAAATAATGGTCTGTACCTCACCCTAGATCAGGTTCTACTAACCATTCCTTTTTGAAGCATTGTAGCAAGACGAGCTGTGATTCCTTAAATGATTTAAGTGTTTGTTAAACTCTTGATAGATTTAGGCCAACTTCCCAGGACTCTCAGCAGTATGTAACTAGGTAGACTTTGGGGAGCTCCATTCTAATAGGATTCTCATTTCAAACATACATCTAAGTATGCAAGTGATAGCAGGCAAGCACTGGCTCTTTTTTTGGATTATGACACCTTAAAGGTGGGCCCTGGGGCTTCCCCAGTGGCTCAGATGGTAAAGAATCCACCTGCAATGTAGGAGATGTGGGTTCGATCCCTGGGTCAGGAAGATCCCCTGGAGAAGGGAATGGCAACCCAATCCAATATCCTTGCCTGGAGAATTCCATGGACAGAGGAGCTTGGCGGGCTCCGGTCCATGGGGTCACAAAGAGTCTCTCATGACTGAGCAACAACCATACACTCATACAAAGGCAGGCCCTAAGTAGCCTACTCAGCTCTGTCTTGTAGGAGATGCTCAGTGGGCAAGGGAGTGAAGTCAGAGGCATCTTTCCTCCTTGATCCCCAGGACTCTTCCTCTCCCCCCAGCCCTTTCCCACTCCCTGAAACTACCAGTTAACTTTCGTTCAAACAGAAATCAACATTGTTTGTCTATAAATATCTTCAATAGCATTCAAACTAAGCAGGTGTTTTTAAAAAAATCGACATCAGCTAGGACTCCAGCATTAATAGAAGAGCCTCTTTCCATTGGGGGGCTTCAAAAGGATTCACAGGAAAATGATGCTTTCTATCCTCTCCCAACTCCCACCTCCACCCTAGAGCAGAGGCATTGAGCAGAGATGCGCCTGCCCCACAGAAGGGGAGATTCTGTTTCACTAGACTTAGAAAAGCTGGAGAGATTCAAATCTTGGAATTTGCAACAAATGAGTAATACAGCCTTAGCATGAGCTGGCCATAATGTTCCTCCTAAGGACACATCCTTCTTGTTTGGTTATTCTGCTTTTGGAGCTTCAGCTGAACTTCCCCTGAACTTCAGCTGAACTGTCTCCTGGTTGGAGATAGTCATGTTGTGGAGCAGTGCTTCTTACATTTTAATGTGCACGCAGACTCCCTGAGATCTAGACAGAACGTAGATTCAGCAGTTCTGGAGAAGGCCTAAGACTCTGCATTGCTAACAAACTCCCAGGCAATGCGATTGCCGCTGGTCCCCAGAACATGCTCTGAAGAGGAAGGACATGGTGGATTTATCCCAACAGCAAAGAGCCGTGAGACATGGATTCAGTCCAAGTTCTATATTATTCTGTACACATTACTTTTAATCTCATTAAAATTCTGACTTTTTGTCTGTAAAGTGACAAGTAATAGTATCTGCCCCGAAGCGTTGTTTTAAGAATTCAATGTGGTAACCAGTTAAGCACTTTATAAGTCTTTATTAACTTATTGGTTGGTGATCTGGAGGCTTACCTGGATTCTCCACCAAGTGTGTGTTGGATAACGGTGGGCTTCTTACAGCAGAACCAAGAAGAGGATGATGGGGATTGCCCAGCTTCTCAGTGACTGACTGTCCTTGAGTCTGAGTGGAGGGGAAGTAAAAGTTAAAACCGATTCCGATGACACCACCAAGGGCTGGTTGAGACCCCAGTGTTAGGAGATGCAGCAGCTAGCTGTGTCCCCATGCATTTCTGAATAAAAGAACAAGAATACATATTTCCCTTTTGATTCTTTTTCTTATCAAAGAGAAAAGATAGGAAACAGAAAATATTTCTTTAACTGAGGTATTAGAATCAATGAATTTGTTGGACAGTTGGGGCAATTCTCTTCTAGGATTAAAAGTGATAACTCATGTCAAAGGCCTTTGAAGTCTCCAGCGCTTATACAGTTCTAAGGCTTTATTATTATAGAATGTCATTGTTGAAAAAGACTTCCTTGACCACATGCTAATCATGTTGAAGTAGTAAAAAGTCTTATAATTCATCTAAATAAATGTGGTTTGCTTAAGTCCTGGCTGGTAAAGCTGAATTACTACTAAGTGTAAGTGCCATTATTGGAGAGAAACCGCTTAGATAAAGGTCAAACAAGAATCACATTCCCTTGAGCAGTCATTAAATTTCTAGAGCAAATTCCTATCAAGCCCCTTTCGATATTTGTAAGTTTTTCTCCAAATCTTTTTTTACTTTGGTTTTCTGCCAGAAATGGGTGCAGATGCTTCAGCTACCTCGCAAGAAAAACCTGTTCTCACAAGTTTCATTGCACCGCTTGGCAGAGAAAAAGGCTTGGGTACAGGCTGAGAACTTTCACATAGATCCAGAAGGCTTGGGAATTGAGCCACTTGACTTCCCGCCCAACACCAAGAAGAAATAAACTCTGAGGCCAGGATCTAAGATTCCCCTCATCAGAAAAGGAGGAAACTCTCCAGCTTTCTTTTTGAGGCAAATTCCATAGATTGTTACTAAGATAGGCCATTTTAGAATTTTCCAGGATAGTGAGGGAGCTCTCGGTTGCCATGGTTCCCTGGCTTCCTTTCCCCCCACCCCTCTCTGCCAACCTCCATTGGTTCAGGAGACTCTAACCCCACGAGTGCTAGAAGGGAGGAGGAGTGGGGCAGAAAGGGGAGTAGGGAGAGTGATTACTTTTGTCGAGCCATTGTGTGTATTTGGGAGTTCATGAGAGATAAAAGGATGGACTCACTTTAATTAAAGAGTAAACAGTGAAGGCAATGGGATATGCAGCTAGGAAGCTATTGAGAATGTCTTCGCATTACTCACAAGTTAGTAATTTCCCCAAGAGTGGGAGTTTCTTTCAGATATTTGCAATTTATTTTTAAGCCTTTTAGAGTGTGAGAATAACACACACAGTTTCTCTTTCACTATTTTCATAGTATTAAAAGGTTTCACACCCAGGCATTTTAGAACATTTTGGATTGACCAGAATTTGTTGTTGTCCTTCAGCCCTGTCCGACTCTTTTTTGGACTGCACCACACCAGGCTTCCCTGTCCTTCATTATCTCCCGGAATTTGTTACAAAGATTAGTTAGAATTAGTTAGTTAGAAACAAATTAGTTAGAAACATCCAGGGACCTCTCAAACTCATCACAGGGCTTACCTGAAACATGTAAGCCAAAAAGTTCATTCGGGGTTTTTGTAAGATGTTATGGGAAAACCCAAATGAATGTTAGGGCCAAAACAACATATGTATACTTACATCCCTCGTGATCTTCTTGACGCTTATAGGTTTGAAGTGGTAACATGTTCACTTTCTATAGTCCATAGCAGTGTCCTCAGGAGATCATTATTGCTTATGCCAAGTCACTGTAATTGTTGCTGTGGAATAAGTAAGTTAAGGGCATTTTCTGAGAACCTGTTAGGTAGCTACTGTGGCAGTAGGGACTTGGAGGAAAACATACCTTCAGAAGGCCTGGCCCTTAGGATATGGTAGAAGAGGCTTCTGAACATTTTAAAGGAGAAAAGCCAGTCATGTATTTGGATCTCAAACAAATCCGCCCATGTTCCCAGGTTACTTGAAGGGAAAATGAACAATTTAACTTACTTACCATTTGTTGATTTCACAGATAATTTTATTTTAGTACTGTCAGGGCTAATGGACATGCAAAGCTGAGTGCATGGTGATTAAATGAATCTGAATCAATGAAACCCACTAAAGCATGGCACACTGTAACAGTTTAATAAATGCTATCTTATGTTATATCATCATCATCCTTATCATCATTAGTTCTGTCAGTAAGGACCTCTGTAGAGCAAATGACATGCATATATTTATAGAAGGCACAGCGTATATGGATTACTTACTATATTGTTGGTACAGGTAAAATTCTGTAGGAATCCAGGGAAAGAAAATTTAAATTGGAGATAAAGAATAAAATATATAATAATAGAGAAACACAATATCCTCCATCCCCTCAATATTATATGTCTGAGAAGGCCAGGGAGTAAGACTTTTGTGGGAAAACATGGTAATTTGGCCTTCAGCACCAGAACCTCAAATATTCCTGACTTCCTTAAATAATATGCTGTGGTTCTGTGCAACAGTAATTGATTCCAATCCTTCTAAGGTTTTCTTATGTTTTTAATCTTATGATCCCTAAACGAGGGATTCTCCAAGCCTGCGGTTTGCCAAGTGTCTTTGTTGTTGTTGTTCAGTCGCTTTGTCATGTTGGACTCTGCAAAACCCCATGGACTGAAGCACGCCAGGCTCCTCTGACCTCCACTCTCTCCGAGAATATGCTCAAGTTCATGGCCATTGAGTTGATGATGCCATCCAACCATCTCATCCTCTGCCATCCCCTTCTCCTTTAGCCTTCAATCTTTCCCAGCATCAGGGTCTTTTCCAATGAGTCAGTTCTTCGCATCAGGTGGCCAAAGTATTGGAGCTTCAGGTTCAGCATCAGTCCTTCCAATGGTATTAATAGAATTACAGCTTTTGATAGGTAATCCTGTGGTCACTCCATTTTTATCTTTGTGATTTTGTAAACTTCGTATGTGAAAGTTAACTAGCCATACTAGCAAAGTAATGCTCAAAATTCTCCAAGCCAGGACTCAACTGAGAACTTCCAGATGTTCAAGCTGGTTTTAGAAAAGGCAGAGGAACCAGAGATCAAATTGCCAACATCTGCTGGATCATAGAAAAAGCAAGAGAGTGCCAGAAAAACATCTACTTCTGCTTTATTGACTATGTCAAAGCCTTTGACTGTGTGGATCACAATAAACTGTGGAAAATTCTGAAAGAGATGGGAATACCAGACCACCTGGCCTGTCTCCTGAGAAACCTGTATGCAGGTCAAGAAGCAACAGTTAGAAATTGACATGGAGCAATAGATTGGTTCCAACTTGGGAAAGGAGTACATCAAGGCTGTATATTGTCACCCTGGTTATTTAACTTATATGCAGAGTGCATCATAAGAAACGCTGGGCTGGAAGAAGCACAAGCTGGAATCAAGATTGCTGGGAGAAATATCAATAACCTCAGATACATAAATGATACCACCCTTATGGCAGAAAGTGAACAAGAACTAAAGAACCTCTTGATGAAAGTGAAAGAGGAGAATGAAAAAGCTGGCTTAAAACTCAACACTCAGAAAACGAGACATCTCTGACTCAACGGACATGAGTTTGAGCGAGCTCTGGGAGCTGGTGATGGACAGGGAAGCCTGCTGTGCTGCAGTCCATGGGGACGCAAAGAGTCAGACACGACTGAGGGACTGAATTGAACTGAAAGTTTGTATATGTAATTGTCGTTTTTGCAGTCTGAATAAAGAATTGTAGTTTGTCAACTGATTTTCTTAAAACAATGCATCCAATTACATTACTCTTTGAAAATGCCTTCTCACAGATGTCTGTTCCTGCTGACTATTGTTCCTAAGTTATGACAACAGAGTGATACGCAGAATTCCTCAGGTAGATGTGTCCTGGTTAGATTCAAGAATGTGATGCTGCTTTAATCATATTGTTAAAAACAATGCCATGTTAGCACAAGCTAGGGTACCAGCTTCAGGCTGACAGAAAACTGTGTGAGTCATTGATCATGGAACATTGTTTTTTATCTAGGTCTCCTAAAGAGACACTGTGAAGTTATAAATTGGTGATAGTTTCTTGTGAAGTTGCCGAAAAAGAAGCTGACATAATATGATTAATCTTCTCCCGCACAACCTTTACATATCTGGTGCTTGGAAATGTTTTGATCAGATTATTTATTGAGCATAAGGTATGTATTCAGCATTGCGCTAGGCACTCTAGGGGTTACCAAAGAAGCATATGGTGGGTCCTCTGTCCTTCAGAAGTTTTAAATCTACCTGAAACAATATGAATCATGAGAGGAGGGCACATGACTCAATAGAATCCATGATGTTCTGCAGTATGCTTCAGGTAGGAAGAGCTTTTAAGAGTTCAGAGTAGAGACATGAATGTCGACCAGAGTAGGTAGGTTAGGGTCACGTCTGGGGGCTGGAGAAGAGCTCTTTTGGTCTGCATTATAGAGCAGAAATGGCCTCTTGTCAGAGCTCCCGGGACTCAAGAGCCTTTTAGGAATAAAAATCATAAGTGTGCTCCTTGTCTAATGAAGAATATCCTGTGTGTCTCGCATGTGTTCACAGGAGGCAGCTGTAAGGAGCGGGGCCCAGGAGTGCTTTTATTACACTCCACATTCTCATTGAGTCGAGCCAAGTGATCAGCTGCCTTTCCCTGAGGATAACGTCTGAGTTATCTTGTCGGGGAAGAGGAGAGTTTGCTGTCATCCTTCCACTTGCTGCAAAGGACAGGGGAATATTTCTCAGTTGAAAGGGAGAAATGTGTCTAGTCATATCCTCAATGTCTCTGGACGTTAAAAGCAGCAACATCTTTTCTGCCCCCTTTTTAGACGGCGCCTTGATGGAATGGCATGCAGTCACCAGTTTCACATAGTCTTCATCTGTGTGTTTTCTGTTTTCACAAATTAGCCTGCACAACAAGGCATTTAGTCAGAACAGCAAAGCCAGGGTGACAGTGGGTTAGGCTGATGCAAAGGCTAGCATCTCAGATTTAACCCAGAGGATAATTTCCTTCCTGGTCACCAAAATACCACCCCAGGTTACTAGCACCAGCAGAGGATGGTTTTGTGGCTGAAAAGATATAACATATACACTAAGCATCCAGGAACAGTTTCTCCTTTGCTTGGAGTGGCAGATACAGGGCCCTGGAACCATCTGTAACCAGAATGAGCAGCCAGGCAAAGAAGCTTGGACCAAAGGCTGGTGGCCAAGCAGAAGCCTCCCTCCATTGACTCCATAAGCTCATTCATCCAACCACCAGTTGCTGAACACCTGTGACGTGCTGGCCACCTCTCTAGGAGTCAGCTATGTGAAGGTAAATTATCACTTCTGAGCTCTCTCTACACCTAGGGGGCCTGAGACATGGAAATACCTAATCAAAGTGCAGTATGGGAAGACAGTTACAAACAAGGTGTCCTTCATTTCAGTAGAAGGCGTGACTCGCTCTAAATGAGGTGATGGTCAGGACGATTTCCGAGCTGCTGTGACTTGAAGGGTAAGTGGGGGTTCTGGTGGAAAAAGGGAAGAGGCCTGCAGTATATGAAATTGCAAACAGTCCCATATGGATGGAGTGTAGGGTCTAGAGGTTTGGGTTGCTGAGCTGGTGGTAAGTGATGGAAAGATGGGCTGAAGACAGACTCCCAAAGGGGCCTTTGATGGGTCCTCCGTCCCGTGGGTCCTCTGCCAAACTTTTTTCTTAATACTGAAAACATTTTGTATTGAAAATTGTAGGCACTCAGTTGTGTCCAGCTCTTTGTGACCCCATGGACTGTAGCTCTCCACACTTCTCTGCCTATGGAATTCTCCAGGCAAGAATACTGGAGCGGGTAGCCTTTCCCTTCTCCAGGGGATCTTCCTGACCCAGGGATCAAACCCGGGTCTCCCTCCCTGCAGTAAGATTTTTTACAGCTTGTATATATACAAACGGTTATACCCCAATACAAAACGGGCTTCCCTGGTGGCTCAGACGGGAAAGAATCTGACTGCAACAAAGGAGACCCAGGTGATAGTTGTAGGTGAACAGTGAAGAGACTTGGCATATTTCCATTGGCGTATTGACATATTTCCATTCTCTCCAAACCCCCCTCCCATCCAGGCTGTCATGTAACCTTGAGCAGAGTTCCACTGTGCTACACAGGGGTTCCTTGTTGGCTATCCATTTTAAATCTAGCAGTGTGTACATGGTGGTGATTTAGTTGCTAAATCGCATCTGACTCTTGCAACCCTATGGACTGTATTCTGCTAGGCTCCCCTGTCCAGGGGATTTTCCAGGCAAGAACACTGGAGTGGGTTGCCATTTCCTTCTCCAGGGGATCTTCCTGACCCAGAAATTGAACCCAGGTCTCCTGCATTGAAGGCAGATTCTTTGCCAACTGAGCTATAAATCTAGCAGTGTGTACACGACCTTCCTAAAGTCCCTAACTATTATGCCAAACTTTGGAGTCAAGTGGAAGATCTCTAGCAGTTGATCATTGGGAGAATAACATGGTAACTAGGTGTCTGTTTTGGACATTTCAATTTGCTTTTGGCCGGGGATTAGCTGGAAGTGACACTGAGGCTGGAAGGGAGTTATTAGGCTTTTGATCATTGTGAGGGAGAGTTCCTGCTCTGGGTTTGCAGAAGGAGTCTCAGCAGCAGGAGAATGACCACCAGCCAGTTCTCACCACCACAGAAGTAAGTTCTCTGTGGTTCTCCTCATTTATTCAGCCAGTCCCTCAGGTGCTTCCACATTTACTCGTTAAATCTTTATTGACAAATTGATATATGCCAGATGCTTGGAGGGCTTCCCTGGTGGCTTAGGTGGTAAAGAATCTGCCTGTAATGCAGGAGACCCAGGTTCAATCCCTGGGTTAGAAGACCCCTTGGAGAGGGAAATGGCAACCCGCTCCAGTATTCTTGCCTGGAGAATTCCAAGGACAGAGGAGCCTGGTGGGGTCACAAGGAGTCAGACATGATTGAGGGACTAACATACACAGACACTTGGGGATATGGTAGACATGTTCCACCCTACCCTCTTAGAGTTTAAATATTAGAGCAAATGACAATCAGATCAGTAGTTTTTATAACTGAGTTTGATTCACCTGGACCCAAGTTAAATATTGCATCTGAAGACTGACAGTTGAAGACATGCTAAAATAGTGCCCTTCAGATCTCCTCTGAATTGCCTAACCTGTAACCTCTAATGATGTGTTGAATGAAGGAATAAATAAATGAATGAAAGCAAAGAGATGTCAGCCTGGACTTTTCCTGGCTGTAGGGCTCCCATCTCTACACTTCAGTCCACAGGTAAAGACAGTCTTACAGAGGGGAGGTGTTCAGACACGGAAATCAGGAGAACCTACTTAGGTACCCAGCTCTACATCTGCTAGGCGGGGGAAAGAGGAACAAGTCCCTTGACCTATCTGTGTCCCAGTTTTCTGATCTTGAGAATAGGGATGAGAAGGTCTACCTTGCCAGGATCCAATATAAATTATTAAAATAACTGAAGTCTAAAGATTAAATAAAATGATATATTTTAGGGCCAGGCACAGAAGAACACAATTAGGCAGTGAGTGTCATGGTTCTTGCGTCCCCTTGTGATATTTCTACATACAGAGAACTGGATAGAGCTTCAGAGTAAACCCCAGCTCATGCCACTGTTCCTCCTAAATCCTTAGAAGACTCTCTGTTGCTTTTTTTTCTTTGTATTGGTACAGCACTTAAGGCCATCTCTGATTGAGTCACAACCTGTCTCTCCAGTGTCACTTCCCTTTCCCGATCTGGCATCATCACCACCCCTCCTAGGGCCTCTGCATTGCAGAGAACCCCGGGATCACAGAAAACGAACCACATGAACCCACATCCTTGTCTGACTCAGTGAAACTATGAGCCATGCCGTGTAGGGCCACCCAAGACGGACGGGTCATGGTGGAGAGTTCTGACAAAATATGGTCCCCTGGAAAAGGGAATGACAAACCATTTCAGTATTCTTGCCTTGAGAACCCCATGAACAGTATGAAAAGGCAAAAATATAGGAGACTGAAAGATGAACTCCCCAGATTGGTAGGTGCCCAATATGCTACTGGAGAAGAGTGGAGAAATAACTCCAGAAAGAATGAAAGGATGGCGCCAAAGCAAAAACAACACCCAGTTGTGGATGTGACTGGTGATAGAAGCCGGGTCTGATGCTGTAAAGAGCAATATTGCATAGGAACCTGGAATGTTAGGTCCATGAATCAAGGCAAATTGGAAGTGGTCAAACAGGAGACAGCAAGAGTGAACATCGACATTTTAGGAGTCAGCGAACTAAAATGGACTGGAATGGGTGAATTTAACTCAGATTACCATTATATTTACTACTGTGGGCAAGAATCCTTTAGAAGAAATGGAGTAACCCTCATAGTAAACAAAAGAGTCCAGAATGCAGTACTTGGATGCAATCTCAAAAATGACAGAATGATCTCTGTTCATTTCCAAGTCAAAGCATTCAATATCACAGTAATCCAAGTCTATTCCCTGACATGTAATACTGAGGAAGCTGGAGTTGAATGGTTCTAGGAACACCTGTAAGAACTTCTAGAACTAACACCCAAAAAAGATGTCCTTTTCATCACAGGGGACTGGAATGCAAAAGTAGGAAGTCAAGAAACACCTGGAATAACAAGCAAAAAGCAAATTTGGCCTTGGAGTACAAAATGAAGTAGGGCAAAGGCCAATAGAATTTTGCCAGGAGAATGCACTGGTCAGAGCAAATACCCTCTTTCAACAACACAAGAGAAAATTCTGCACGTGGACATCAACAGATGGTCAACACTGAAATCAGATTGATTATATTATTTGAAGACAAAAGTGGAGAAACTCTATACAGTCAGCAAAAACAAGACTGGGAGCTGACTGTGGCTCAGATCATGAACTCCTTATTGCTAAATTCAGACTTAAATTGAAGAAAGCAGGGAAAAGCACTAGACCATTCAGGTATGAACTAAATCAAATCCCTTATGGTTATACAGTGGAAGTGAGAAATAGATTTAAGGGACTAGATCTGATAGAGTGCCTGATGAACTATGAACGGAGGTTTGTGACATTGTACAGGAGACAGGAATCAAGACCATCCCCAAGAAAAAAAAAGTAAAAAAGCAAAATGGCTGTCTGAGGAGGCCTTACAAACAGCTAGGAAAAGAAGAAAAGTGAAAAGCATAGGAGAAAAGGATAGCTATACCCATTTGAATGTAGAGTTCCAAAGAATAACAAGGAGACATAAGAAAGCCTTCCTCAGTGATCAGTGCAAAGAAATAGAGGAAAACAATAGAATGGGAAAGACTGGAGATCTCTTCAAGAAAATTAGAGATACCAAGGGAACATTTCATGCAAAGATGGGCTCATAAAGGACAGAAATGGTATGGACCTAACAGAAGCAGAAGATATTAAGAAGAGGTGACAAGAATACACAGAAGAACTATACAAAAAAGCTCTTTATGATGCAGATAATCATGATAGTGTGATCACCAACCTAGAGCCAGACATCCTGGAATGTGAAGTCAAGTGGGCCTTAGGAAGCATCACTATGAACAAAGCCAGTGGAGGTGATGGAAATTGCAGTTGAGCTATTCCAAATCCTCAAAAATGATGTTGTGAAAGTGCTGCACTCAATATGCCAGCAAATTTGGAAAACTCAGCAGTGGCCCCAGGAATGGAAAAGGTCAGTTTTCATTCCAATCCCAAAGAAAGGCAATGCCAAAGAATGCTCAAACTACCGCACAATTGCACTCATCTCACACGCTAGTGAAGTAATGCTCAAAATTCTCCAAGCCAGGCTTCCTCAATATGTGAACCATGAACTTCCAGATGTTCAAGCTGGTTTTAGAAAAGGCAGAGGAACCAGAGATCAAATTGCCAACATCCGCTGGATCATTGAAAAAGCGAGTTCCAGAAAAACATCTATTTCTGCTTTATTGACTATGCCAAAGCATTTGACTGTGTGGATCACAAAAAACTGTGGAAAATTCTTAAAGAGATGGGCATACCAGACCACCTGACTTGCCTCTTGAGAAATCTGCATGCAGGTCAGGAAGCAACAGCTAGAACTGGACATGGAACAACTGACTGGTTCCAAATAGGGAACCAGTATATTGTCAAGGCCGTATATTGTCACCCTGTTTATTTAACTTAAATGCAGAATACATCATGAGAAACACTGGGCTGGAGGAAGCACAAGCTGGAATCAAGATTGCTGGGAGAAATATTAATAACCTCAGATATGCACATGACACCATCCTTATGGCAGAAAGTGAAGAGGAACTAAAGAGCCTCCTGATGAAAGTGAAAGAGAAGAGCGAAAAAATTGGCTTAAAATTCAACATTCAGAAAACTAAGATCATGGCATCTGGTCCCATCACTTCATGGCAAATAGATGGGGAAACAGTGGAAACAGTGGTAGACTTTAATTTTGGGGCTCCAAAATCACCGCAGATGGTGACTGCAGCCATGAAATTAAAAGATGCTTTCTCCTTGGAAGAAAAGTTATGACCAACCTAGACAGCATGTTAAAAAGCAGAGAAATTACTTTGCCAACTAGGTCCACCTAGTCAAGACTATGGTTTTTCCAGTAGTCATGTATGAATGTGAGAGCTGGACTATAAAGAAAACTGAGCACCAAAAAATTGATGTGTTTAAACTGTGGTGTTGGAGAAGACTCTTGAGATTCCCTTGGACTGCAAGAGATCCAACCAGTCCATCCTAAGGGAAATCGGTCCTGCATATTCATTGGAAGGACTGATGCTGAAGCTGAAACTCCAATACTTTGGCCACCTGATGCAAAGAACTGACTCATTTGAAAAGACCCTGATGCTGGACAAGATTGAAGGTGGGAGGAGGAGGGGACAACAGAGGATGAGGTGGTTGGATGGCATTACCGACTCAATGGACATGAGTTTGAGTAAACTCAGGAGTTGGTGATAGACAGGGAGGCCTGGTGTGCTGCAGTCCATGGACACAGCCAGGAGTTGGACATGACTGAGTGACTGAACTGAACTGAACTGAGACATTTATTCTGTATAGCTCTAGGTTAGAATTTGCCAAGGTGAGTTATTTGTATGAGATTTGGAAGGGAGCAGGAGAGGCCATTATTTTATGGGCGTGATTACATTCTGACTGGTGGTAATTTGGTTTTCGTGGTCAAATAGTCATTCTTTACCAGGAGCAAGCCAGGAACTGTTTTCCACAAGAAGAATGGTATGGATAGGCCAAAACGTTCACTTGGTTTTCCCATAGTGAATGGAAAAACCCAAATGAACTTTTTAGCCAACTCAAGAGTTAGTTGCAGAAGAAGACATAGCGCAAGTCTCCTATCCAGGCTTTCAGATTCCTCATCCATCATTTCAGACTTCTTTTACCATCTGATCTGCTAGATCAAAACACACAAGTTCTAGAGCAGTTTATGCATTAATAATTGTCTGGATGTGTAACAGACCCTTCTCTTGTTTTCAACTCTTGGCTGCTGCTGCTGCTGCTAAGTCGTTTCAGTCGTGTCTGACTCTGTGTGACCCCATAGACGGCAGCCCACCAGGCTCCCCCGTCCCTGGGATTCTCTAGGCAAGAACACTGGAGTGGGTTGCCATTTTCTTCTCCAATGCATGAAAGTGAAATGTGAAAGTGAAGTCGCTCAGTCGTGTCCGACTCTTAGCGACCCTATGGACCGCAGCCTACCAGGCTCCTCCATCCATGGGCTTTTCCAGGCAAGAGTCCTGGAGTGGGGTGCCATTGCCTTCTCCGGCAAAACTGACTAAATCGGTTAGAACAGCTCACTTACTGTGACATGTGCTACCGGCCGTAGCCAGTGATTTCTACCAGACATTGTGCCTCTCGGTGGTGTGTGTGCGTGTGCGTGTGTGTGTGTGTGTGTGTGTGTGTGTGCAGGTGTGTGTGCCTGTGTGTGTGTTAGTCGCTCAGTCGTGTTTGACTCTTTCGTAGAAGGCATAAGATGATGCAACTTCAGTTGCATCTCCAGGGAGCACCCCAACACCCCCTAGCCTGTCGGGCCCCTAGAAACTTCCCCATAGATATGGGTTTCTGCTCTCATCCCAGCTAGGGGGTGGTCCTCTAGCCTAGTTCCCAGAGATACCTGAAGCATCACTGAACAGAGCCACAGACAAGCAGCAGATCTGTGAGCAAGACAGAACTTGTGGTTATAAACTTCTGAGACGTGGGGCTTGTTTGTTATCATAGCAAAATCTAACTGATGTACCTCTCTTATCCCAGCCAGATGTATCTCGTACCCTCTTGCAGGCCCCTTTCTTTCCCACTGCTGTTTTCTTGACGGGCAAGTCAAAATGATGTCTTCCATTCTCTTGTTCCTGATTCCAATCTTCAGTTCAGAAGTCTTTTCTCTCTTAATCCCCAGATGGGAAATAAGTTCTCCAGGTTTAACACCAAAACACTTCAGTTACATTACTTTAATGGTTCAGCACTTTCTGCCTTGCACTTTACGATTTGTTTACACGCCTGCTGTGGCTCTTTGGGTTGGTTTCTCAATATCTACTTGTGAAATGGTTAGTCTAAGCCAAACATTTTGGTCCCATTCTTTCATTAGTGCTAGTTTTAGCAGTGGTCCTAGAACCACACCTTGGCTAGCGGAAAAATAGGGGAAATCTCTGCTGGATTTCTAGGAAAAGTTTCCTTGTTCCCTCTATTTTTTTTTTAAAGAGGGACTGAAGAAAGAGGCAGCCCTTCCTACCTACCCCCCAGTACCGCCCCCCGCAACAGCCTTTCTTTCTCTGCTCACAATGCGAAGATGAGTGTGTCCTGCATAGCCCCAGAGACCATCCCCAGAGACTTCTCCACGGCACCAGTGTGGGCCTCGCCCGAGTTAGACATTTGAATAATTTATTACATGAGTAAATAAAAAGAAAGCCTTTCAGGTTGTATATGTTTGGGATATAAGATCTTTGGGTAGATCATAATTCGATAATGATAATGTGATGGCAGCCTGGGAAGTTGGTGAAGACACTGCTTAATCAAGATACTTATGTACATTTGCTAGAAAGCAGAAAAACCAACAAAAACATTTAAGGAAATAAGAATCACTGAAAAGGAGAAAAAAAAAATAGGGAAATAACTTTCTGGAACAAAACTTGTATAATCTCCGTTTCTGAGGTCTTTGTAAGCCAGCTGAAAGATTGTAGAGACATTCATCTGTGCAGGAAGTCCAGGTTTAATTGCACCCATAGGATTCCAGTAAGTGTGGCCAAATTAAATAAGGGTGTGAACCAATTCGCTGGTGTCACTTACGAAAGACTACACTTTAAATCTGGTCATTTATCAGTATTATGTGAATAAAACTGACAGATTTCTTTTCAGTTTTCATATATCTCTGTGTAGTAGTTTTCTCTCGTGTCTTTGTTTCTTTCTTTTTTAAAAATTAATTAATTTATTTTAACTTATTTATTTTAATCTCTCATGTCTTTTAGAGAATACCGTTTAACATCTAATCACCACAATTTAGAGTAGCCATTTTCAAACTCGCTGCAGAAGGCTGGGCATAGCAGTCTGATTTCTATCAGTAAGCTGTACTTTAATGATTTCTGTATTGAACAAAATCACAGGTGATACATCTTAGGGACCTTCCTAGCACGGAGGACCTTGAGGCTCCAAAATAGGGATGGTCTTTTGAAGACCTGAGAAAATTATTTTAACTCCTCTGAATTGTTCAACTTCTAAACATGGAATAATTAAAACTAAAGGAACACTTTCAGTAAGGTAAGTGAGGCTTTTTTTTGTTTGTTTGTTTCATCTGGAGAAATAGATGTTGATGTCAGTGCTACATGGATAGGGGCCGTTGAGCTTTCAATTCTTAGATAAAAAAGGAAAATTACAAAATCCATTATATAATTACTAATGTCTAAATTCCTTCACCCTTGAAAACCAGAAAAACCCAGTTTTTCTCGATCTGTAATCCTTTGCCCTCCCACCTTAAATCCTAAATGCACAGGTATTCCTGGGGAGAATGACAAAAGCAGGGCCTAATGCGATTCCCGGGAAATTAAAAAAGGAAGTTCTCATTTAAGTCATTGCTTGCTTGCTTGCTTGCTTGCTTGCTCAGTCGTGTTTGACTCTTTGCAACCCTCTGGACTGTAGCCTCCCAGGCTCCTCTGTCTGTGGGATTTTTCAGGCACGAATACTCGACTGGGTTGTCATTTCCTCCTCCAGGGGATCTTCCTGACCCAGGGACCGAACCTGCGTCTCCTACGTGTCCTACGCTGCAGGCAGATTCTCTACCCGCTGAGCTATCAGCAAGGAAATCCATCCTGTACCAATATTTCCCCTCTTGCAACACTGAAAAAAATTTGCTTCATTCAAGTGAAATGGTATGTCTGATATGACGGACCTCTGAAGAATCAATACTCCGTTTCAAAAGTGTGGCTGTTTGTCCTCTCGGGCACAGCGCGTGATTCTCAGGTGTTGACATGCTCAGCCCGTAGAGGCAGAGCCATCTCGGGGCAGAGAAGGAGGGTAGGGCAGGAGCAGAGAACCTAACGTGTGATTTCTGACTTGGATATCGACCGACAAAAAATGTGAAAATAAAATCATTCTTTGTCCCGTGACTCAGCTTGCTTCTTTGGAAAATGACTACATCATATTACAAAATCTTAGCATACAGTGCTGAGGAAAGCAGGTCAGATGTTCAGACTTTCCTTTATTTGAAAAAAAATGATTAACTTTTGATTCATCAATTCCAATCTTACAAGGAATAAGTTCTTAGCACATGGTTGTTGAATCACATCTTATAACAGCACAAAGGTGCATTTGTGGATGGAAGGTTTTGTTCAAAACATGGATTCATTACAGTGGGCTTTGTTTGACTTTCTAGGACAGATGTTGAGCAGCCATCCAAGGGGTAACCTTGACAGGGACTTCTTAGTGGGGAGAGGGCTGGAAAGCAAGAGGAGGAGGCAAGCTGGGGTCTGAGCTAATTCAAGGCTGGTAACTAACAGGGTAAGTGGGAAGCAGAAGAGAGGGCATGTTCTTTGTTTTTTCTTTTTTTGGATTTGTTCTTTTTTTTTTTTCCATTTATTTTTATTAATTGGAGGCTAATTACTTTACAATATTGTAGTGGTTTCTGTCATACATTGACATGAATCAGCCATGGATTTACACGTATTCCCCATCCTGATCCCCCCTCCCACCTCCCTCTCCACCCGATCCCTCTGGGTCTTCCCAGTGCACCAGGCCCGAGCACTTGTCTCATGCATCCAACCTGGGCTGGTGATCTGTTTCACCCTTGATAATATACATGTTTCGATGCTGTTCTCTTGAAATATCCCACCCTCACCTTCTCCCACAGAGTCCAAAAGTCTGTTCTGTACATCTGTGTCTCTTTTTCTGTTTTGCATATAGGGTTATCATTACCATCTTTCTAAATTCCATATATATGTGTTAGTGTACTGTATTGGTCTTTATCTTTCTGGCTTACTTCCCTCTGTATAATGGGCTCCAGTTTCATCCATCTCATTAGAACTGATTCAAATGAATTCTTTTTAATGGCTGAGTAATATTCCATGGTGTATATGTACCACAGCTTCCTTATCCATTCGTCTGTTGATGGGCATCTAGGTTGCTTCCATGTCCTGGCTGTTATAAACACTGCTGCGATGAACATTGGGGTGCACGTGTCTCTTTCAGATCTGGTTTCCTCAGTGTGCATGCCCAGAAGTGGGATTGCTGGGTCATATGGCATGAACCTATGGACACCTTATCTTCGACAAAGGAGGCAAGAATATACAATGGAAAAAAGACAACCTCTTTTACAAGTGGTGCTGGGAAAACTGGTCAACCACTTGTAAAAGAAGGAAACTAGAACACTTTCTAACACCATACACAAAAATAAACTCAAAATGAATTAAAGATCTAAATGTAAGACCGGAAACTATAAAACTCCTAGAGGAGAACATAGGCAAAACACTCTGACATAAATCACAGCAGGATCCTTTATGACCCACCTCCCAGAATATTGGAAATAAAAGCAAAACTAAACAAATGGGACCTAATTAAACTTAAAAGCTTTTGCACAACAAAGGAAACTATAAGCAAGGTGAAAAGACAGCCCTCAGAATGGGAGAAAATAATAGCAAATGAAGCAATAGACAAAGGATTAATCTCAAAAATATACAAGCAACTCCTGAAGCTCAATTCCAGAAAAATAAATGACCCAATCAAAAAATGGGCCAAAGAAGTAAACAGACATTTCTCCAAAGAAGACATACAGATGGCTAACAAACACATGAAAAGATGCTCAACATCACTCATTATCAGAGAAATGCAAATCAAAACCACAATGAGGTACCATTACATGCCAGTCAGGATGGCTGCTATCCAAAAGTCTACAAGCAATAAATGCTGGAGAGGGTGTGGAGAAAAGAAAACCAGAACCCTCTTACACTGTTGGTGGGAATGCAAACTAGTACAGCCGCTAAGGAGAACAGTGTGGAGATTTCCTAAAAAACTGTTTGTTTTTTCATTTACCTTATTGGTTAGCATTAGTAGCTCAGTCGTATCCGACTCTTTGGGACCCATGGACTGTAACTCACCAGGCTCCTCTGTCCATGGAATTCTCCAGGCAAGAACGCTAGAGTAGGAAGTCATTTCCTTCTCCAAGTGATCTTTCCAACTCAGAGATTGAACCTGGATCTCTCATGTTGTGGGCAGATTCTTTACCATCTGAGCCACTCGTAATCCCAGTGGCTTCTATTTACCTCGTCTTCTATTAAAGATATAAAATTAGTACTTAATGAGATAGTGATAATATTTTAGACATTTATGACCAAAGATTAATCATATACCAATTCTAAGTTGCCTAAATAGTGGTTTGTTGTCATTGCTTGACATATTTAACACAGTAACATTGTGGTAGTTGACTAGAGACTCTGAAAAAGACAATTTTTTTTTCAATTTTCTTTGGAGTTTTATTGGTATTCACTCATTTTTATAAAATATTGAGTAGGAGGCTAAAAATAAACATGACATATGAAGTGGCTGTGAAAACTGCCTCTCAGGTCTTAGCTACAGGGGGCATAATTGACCCACGGCCCCAGATACTACACACAGAAATGCATCACCACTTTGGCACCAAGACCTTATTTCCCATGGGCTGCTCCCAGGGCAGTGAGTGAGTGAGGCAGGGTTATTACTCAAACTCTTTCCTGGGAGACAGGGACTCTTCAGATGGACACTTGTGGCTCGTGGGTGCGTGCATGCTAAGTCATTTCAGTCACGTCTTCCTGATCCAGGGGTTGAACCCTGAGTCTTTTGTGTCTCCTGCACTGGCAGGCAGGTTCTCTGTGGCTCGAGGAAGCCTTCCTGGCTTGAGGCCTCCCCAATAAATTTGTCAATACTTCCTTAAAACTGCACTGCAGTCTGAGATCCTTCTTCTCCAGCATCCTTCCTTCTTCCTCTTCTCCAAGGTCTTGGCTCTTCCAACCTCTTCTGCTTCCCTCCCTATCCTTCTCCAGAGACATGTCCCTTTGGGAGATCTCATCTTTAGTCTGTCATTGGGGTTCAGATCAGCACAAGGTAAAGGATGGAAACTAGTCATTTGTTGACTGATACCTACGTACCCAGCATCATTCATTGTTTAAACCATTCATTTTATATTTATTGGTTGTCTAACATGTGCCAAGCCCTGTGGTAGCATTTAATGACAATGGAAACAAAAATATGAGATCTGAAGAGATATCCGAGACCTTAAAAGACTAAGTGTTGACTCCATATCCAATCTCATCACTGAGACATAGAAAAATTGTGGTTTGATTTTGGAAAGAGGCCACGGATTACTAAAGAAGCAGCTGGACACGCAGGCAGGCCATGAAGGTTACATTTTCCTTGGCACTTTCCTCTCTAGAGTTTGATCCACAAACTCTACTTTCCAGTGCTCCAGATTTAATTAAGCTCTTTTGCACTGACTCACCCCAAGCAGACAAATATTCCGAGTCACCGGTGACCTCCACACTGCTGAATCTAGTGCTGCGACCTCAGCCCTTGTCTTACTGGACTATCCATAGCATTTGGCAGACACTCTCTCTGCTCTGGAAACTATGACATCACCTGGCTTCCAGGCACTGTCGGCTTCTGGGTTTCCTCTTACCTCCCTGGTCATTCGGCCTTTGTCTCTTTTGCTTGTTCTTCCTCATGCATTTGGCCTCTTATCATTGTTGTGCTCTGGAGCTCAACCCTTGGACTTTTTTTCTATACTTCCCCTCAACAGTTTCATACAGCCTTTTTAAAAAAAATACTGTCTTATAATATAATAAGATATATTATGTTTACGTAATACTGACTCCAGAATTAATGTCTCTGGTCCACACCTCTGCTGCAAATTCCATACTCATGTTCAAATGCCTACTTGACATCTCTATTTAGATGTCTAATTAACACCTCACACTTATTATGTCCTAAACAGAATTCCTATCCTCTCACCCTAATTTGCTTTTTCCATAATCTGCCCATCTCTGGTAATGGCAGCTCCATCCTTTCAGCTACTCAGGCCAAAAGCCCTGGAGTTATTCTTGAACTTCTTTATTATGTAGCCTGTACTCAATTCAAGAGCAACTTCTTTCAGCTCAGCTTTAAAAATATTTCCCAACTGCAAACTCATATTACCACCTCAACGATACTGTCACCTTGGACTGAGACACCTCCATAGGTCTCCCCTCTTATACTCTTGGGCTTCCCAGGTAGCACAGCGGTAAAGAATCTGCTTGCAACGTAGGAGGAACAAAAGACTCAGATTCAATCCCTAGGTCCGGAAGATCTCCTGGAGTAGGAAATGGCAACCCACTCCAGTACTTTTGCCTGGAAAACCCCACGGACAGAGGAGCCTGGTGGGCTACAGTCCATGGGACTGCAAAGAGTCAGACACACCTGAGTGGCTCAGCACACACTCGCTTGCACTCTCGCATTCCCGCAGCATTATAATCTATTCTTAGCCCAGCACCCAGTGGTCACGTTAAAAATTCCAAGTGAAGTGTTATGAACTGAACTGTGTCCCCTCAAAATTCACATTTGAAGCCCTAATCCTCAGTACATCAGAAAATTCATGTGTTTGGATACAGGGTCCTTATAGAGGTAATTTGGTTAAAATGCAGTCACGAGGGTTGGCCATAATCCAGTATGACTGGTGTCCTTCTAAGAAGACAACATTAGGGCACAGATGACACCCAGACTGAGGGATGACCACGTGAAGACACAGCAGGAAGGCCGCATCCAGGGAGAGAGGTCTCAGGAGTAGACAACCCTACTGGCACTTTGACTTTGGATGTCCGGCCTCCAAAACTATAAGAAAATAAATTTCTGTTGTTTCTTCCATCCAGTCTGTGATATTTTTCTGTGGCAGCCCTAGAAAGCTTTTATGACATGATAAAATTCCTCTTGAAATCCTCCAATTGTTTCCCATCCTCCTGAGAGTTCTTACAGGTGTTTACAAGGTCCACAGTCTGGCCCCCAGATCCCAGGTAGGGGGTGCATGGTGGGATGCCCTTAATCACCAACCGCCTGAAGCCTCCCACTCCTTTCCCCAAGATCCGGTCGTTCTCTCCAAGTCAATAGCACCACTGACCTGTATCTTCTCCCCTGGACAGCAGAATAAAAGTGAGCTCTGTTTTTACCTTTCTAACCTCTCATTTTGTGTTTTCATCTAGGGCATCTTCCTTTGGCTGTGTCTACATTATTGATTAGACTCGAGGGCCACATACACCTTGAATAAGTTATTGAAATTATGTGAGTCTTAATTTCCTCATATATAAATGGGGAATAACTTGGGAATAATAATATCTATTTTGTAGAGCCTTTTTTATTGAGTCAGAAAAAGTGTATTGAACCTGGTAGGTGGCAGGCACTGTGCTATGAAGATAAAACTATGTAAAATCTATAAAGCATGACCCTCCTAACTTGGCTTATATGAGTTGCCTAATAAGTGATACTGTTATTGGTTTATCATTATTTTTATTATTTATTGTTGCTGTTTAGTGTTCCATTATTTATTGTTTCTGTTATTACTGTTTTCTAATCCTGCTCTTTACTCTGAGAGATGGTTTGTCTTTTTAATGTGGCTTTTGCATAGATGATCTCATTCACTATTTGCTATTTTTCAAGTTTAATCCTAATAATCCTGAAACCCCACATTTCTGCAGTTGATCATCCTGTCTCTGGTCTTCTCCTTAACATTCAAATTTCTTAAGAGAGTTAACTTTGCTCCCTGTCTCTCTTCACTCATCTCCTGCTTATTTCTCAACATACTCCAATCTACTTTTTCATCTCCCCATAACAACTGTATCATCAGTAATCTAAGACCCTTGTTGCTTGTATTAGTTGGCTAGGACTGCCATAATGAAACAGCTAAGCAGTTTGAACAGCAGAAATTTGTTTTCTTACAGTTTTGGAGGATGGAAGTCCAAGATCAAGGTGCCAGCAGGTTTGTTTTCTCACAAGGCCTCTTTCCTTGACTTGCAGATGGTCACCTTCTCCCCGTGTCCCCACACGGATTTTCCTCTGTATACGTGCATCTCTGGACTCTACTTTTCATCTTATAAGGACACCAGGTGTATTGAATGAGGTCCCTACCTCATGACCTCATTTAACATTAATAACCTCCTTAAAGGTCCTGTCTCCAAAAACAGTTAAAGGAGCAGTAGGGCTTCAATATTTGAATTTGGAGGGATAGAACTCAGTCCATAATATGCTACATAATTTTTTTCTTTTGCTTATTTTATTTGACCTTACATAGAGTTCGGGAGTATTGTCCACACTAACCTTGAAACACTTTCTTCTCTGGGTATCTAGACCCCCCATGTGCTCCTAAATTTTCTCCTACTCCTCTGACCATCTCTGGGAGACCCATTTTCAACCTTATCTTTCACGCTCCAACAATTAAATGTTGGAGTTCCTGGAGACCTTGACCTTGATTTCTTCCTTTCCCACTCTATCCTCTCTTTCTTCACGAGCTCAACCACCCCCATGGGATCCCACTAATACACAGAAAACTCTTCGTTTTTTCATCAATAAATGAGAAGCGTTGACCTGCCTTCTCCATACATTTGCCACTGCCTGAAATATAAGAAGCCTTGAGAAAAAAACAGTGTTAATGCTATTTTTGCTTTTTTTTTTTTTTGGTGCTATTTTTTTGGTCTTGTTTAGAATGTTTGTTATATTGAAAGACGTTTATCCCCTAAAATCACCTGTCATTCCACTGTTCCACCACACCCATGGGAGGGAATTTCCGGGGTAATCTCAGATTTACTTGTGTAGGCCTTTACAGAGCTGACCCACATGTGTAGCTCCTCTTGACAGCAAGGTGGTGGGAGAAGGGGGAATTCCAAGCTGCAGCATGTACGAAAAAACCTTTTAAATGTTGACTGATAACCATCTCCGTTGTGAGCATTCTGTGACTCTGTCATTTTATGGTTAAGGACTCTGATGTTATTACCACACACCCCCAATGTGAAAGAGGGGGATTTTTTTAGTCTGAGCTGAGTTGTTACTTTGCTGGGTGTGGTGACCAGTTTCAAGATACTACAGCTCTCCAGATTTTAGATGTAGTTACACAGTTCTTGAGATAAGACATTACTAATTATTATTAATTATAAATGAAAGAGGTAAAATCAAGTCATTGGCAAAGAACGCATACACTGGGCATCTGTATTAGGTATCCAGCGTTGTGCTTCTAAGGGAGGGAGAAAGCAAAGAGATGACGAGATGGGAAGGTCCCAAGACAAGCTCATGGACCTCACTAGTGATGTGTGTCTGTTCATTCTACTCAGAACCATCTACATTGGATCATCTGTTCAATCTACTAACACACACACATCTTAGCTGGCCACCCTCTGCGAAGACCCTGTGTATGTTTACCCAAAGGCAGCCTAACTCCACTTTCGACTTAAATATGCAGTTCCGGCTATCCAAGCTTCTTTCACCAGGAACTATTTAATTACACACAGTCCGTGTTTGTCCTGAGCCGATTTAGCTTAAGTGATAATTTGATCAAAACCTTCAACTGACTTTTGCTCAAAGGCATCTAACTTGTCAAATGTCATATAATTACCATTCTTGTATTTATATATTTATCTTCTTTCAAAGACTCTAACACAAGATAGTTCTGGTAAACGTGGACTGTTTCTTGGAGTTGGGGGTTTCTCTCTGCCTAACAAGTTTGATTGTATTTAAGAAAACATACACACACTTAAAAATCTTCCTTTCTCTGGAAGATGTAGAGTTCCTTGTGTCAATTCTGTGCACTGTGAGTGATGTAACCTCACTCAACCTTATCTAAAACTTGAGGATAAATGGGATTTACACACAAGTGCCCAAACCAGTGGAGGCAGCACATTAGAAATAATGGAGAAACAGATACCTTAGGTTAGGGGTCCTCAACCTCTGGGATCTAATGCTTGATAATCTAAGGTGAAGATGATGTAATCAAAATAGTAATAAAATGCACAATACGTGCTTGAATCATCCTGAAATCACCCCCTCCCCCCCCACCTGTCTCCTCGGTCCATGGGAAAAATTATCTTCCACAAAACTGGTCCCTGGTGCCAAAAAAGTTGGGGACCGCTGCTTAGGTAATTTAACTTTGAAGAAAAAAATAAAAGGAATGATTTCACCCCATTTCAAGTGGAGTTAAGTGGGTTTCAGTAAAATGGAGATTAAGTGTGCTGGAATGATTTGTTCTTCCCAGGCCTGCTCCCTTTCCCATCAACGCCCCTGAGTTTTTCCTATATATGGGGCTCTCGCTGAATTCGAAAGGAACTCAGGGAAGTGAAGGGGAAATGAGAGCAGGATGAAAAAAGACCTCTTGATTTCAGCTGAGCTTATTTAGATGGTAAAAAGGCGGGGGTGGGGGTGGGGGGTGGGGGGAGTGACGGTTTCAACCCTAGAAAGCAGTATGGTGGTAAGAAAAGTCAACTTGAGCTCAACTTCAATTTCCTCTTGGATGGCTAAATAAATGTTAAATTACTTTGTAAATATTTTTAAACGAGTGGTTTTGGAGTGGGAGCGGTGAAGAAAGAAAGGGGGAGAAAAGGTTAACTACCGCACATAAAACAACCAGCTCACAGAGCCGCTGGCCAAATTTTACAGCTGGATTCTTATAAACTCCTTGAAGAGTTGGGTGAGGGACGGGTTTATGATGTTACCATAGCAGTTCCACAGTTTTTTTGACAAAATATTGTGACCCTGAAGCAGATGTACAATGGGGAGGTAGGCATAGGGGCTGGAACAAGTATGGAGGAATTTAAGACCCTCACTAAACATTTCAGTAGAGAGTGTCTCCGAAATGTCACTGGATTTAATTAGCCGTAGAGTGAAAGGTGAAGGGTTAATCCAAGGTCAGCGTGGGGGAAAATGAAGCCTGCGACACATGCAGCTCTGATATTTGCTGAACGCACACTCTCGGCCAATAGAATCGTCAATCAGCCCAGTGTGTGAAAGAATAGGCTCTAAGTCAGTTTGATGTGACGGTGTTCAGTTATTTCATTTCCATATGCGTTTCTCTCAGGTTCTCTCTGTCAAGGCAGTCACTTCTGAAGTGCTGAAAGTGTCTGCCTAGTGAGAAAGAAGTGTTCTCCAATTTTTAAAGTGAGGAACAATTTGATCGAACTCAATTAGAAACAATTGAATTTTGTTTAATTGTGTTTGATGTCTGTAATTTGCCTCTTTACACTACCAAAAAAAAAAAAAAAATTGTTTCCCCTTATTCTGAGGGAAAAAAAATTTTGGAGCTGACTTTATTTTCCTTCCCACAGTATCCATAACAAACTTAGTTGAGTAGAACACACTCTGTGTCGAATAAGGCAAGATTTGTCCGGCATCTTGAGCACCTCCAGTGTTCATTAACTCATTCCGCACATATTTCTTGAACATCGAGCCAGGCACTGTGCAGGGCGCTAATCAACAGTCAGAAGTGTTCTGTCTTCATAGAGCCCTAAGGGGCTGGGACGCAGAACAGTGGCTTCTCTTCAGGGCAGAGCTCTCAGGCGGTGAGAGGATAGTTTTAGTACACTAACCAAAAGAGTGATTAAATGGTTGGTCACCTTTGCAGGGCTTCCCAAATGATGCTGGTTGTAAAGAACCTGCCTGCTGATGCAGGGGATGTGAAAGCCATGGGTTCATTTCCTGGTCGGGAAGACCCCCTGGAGGAGAGCATGGCAACCCACTCCAGTCTTCTTGCCTGGAGAATCCCATGGACAGAGGAGCCTGGTGGGCCACAGTCCACGGGGTCGCACAGAGTCGGATACGACTGAGCGACTGAGCACACACAGATGCACCTTTGCAAGGAAGTTACTGAGGTGCTAGCTGATTGGCCAATGCTCACCAGCTATTCTAGTATGTACCGACATACTGAATAGTTCTCTGCCTTAACCAGATGCTTAGCCAGATGCTCTTACCTAGATGCTTCATAGCATTTCTTTTTTTATTTTGATTATGCAAGTCTGACTTCATGTTTAAAATTCAATCAATATAACTAACTATATTTATAGAATAAGCAAGAAAAATTGTACAATCATCTCAAAAGGTATAGAAAGATCATTTGGTAACATTCAAGTGTTTCTTATATAAATTCCTCATATATACTTTTATGTAATATTAAAGACATATTTTAACCTAAAAAAATTTTTTTTCTGGATCCACACAAATATAAATTTAATACGCAACTCAAAAGGAGCATTTACAGGGAAGCCCGATGTGCTGCCTGAGTCCATGGGGTCTCAAAGAGTCGGACATGACTGAGGCACCGAACGACTGCTCTGGCTGGAGTGATGTGAAAGAAAGTTTCCCCTGTTCACCACTAGTAAAAGAGGAAAATCAACTGGCTTTTACAAAGTCGTAAAATGGTGAACTCCCAAGAGGCTACTGAAAAATGTTAAGATGAAAAGAAATCGTGAGCCGACATTTACCCATGTTATCACATTAGGCATAGACATCAATCCAATCCAATCACTACAGTGTTAGCCAAGGAATGCTAGCTTCAGCAGAAAGCAGTGGGCAGTTCTAAGCACCCTGGATTCTGTGGAAGATTTTAGAAGGCGCTCCAATCAGGGATGGGCTTAGGGGGAATGGCCAAAGATTAAGTATAAGCCAGGGTGAAGACTGCGGGCCCCCACCAGCTGCCCTTCCAGGGCTGACCTTGGAGATTATGGGCCTGACAGCTGTGAACTTCAGCAGTTGTGGAAATCAGATACCGGAGTTTCTTTACTCCTGCCCCAACAGCTCGAGCAAGTCATCCAGCTGAAACCTGTTTACTGAAAGCCTCTCTGGGCAGACCCTGTACTGGGTGCTGAAGCACACTCCTGGACAAGAATACACCGTCCTTGTACAGATCAGCTGAGTTGGTGGTGTAGGAGTGGGAGCTGGTGATTTGGATATTTCTGCAAACTGATGTTTTCATTGCACTGTGTCGAGCCCCCCTTGCTCTGGTCCTGCTGGTGATCTCTGCTGTCCGGGTACATAGAAGCACAAGGACCTTTACTCTGAGAAGCTCCTAGGTAGCTGCCATGAAGGGGAAAATCCCCTTGAGGTCTCTGCAGGTGGCAGGAGAACACAGAGGGCTGTGGTCAGGGTCACCAGCGCCTCCTCTGTACTCAGAGGCCCTGTACGACTCTCATTGCAGCTATTCCGCCCTGTTAGATTGGTGTAAACTGGCAGTTTACATTCTACCTCCTTTCATTGCTGAAAACCCAACACTCTGTGGGAACCAGCCTGTTCTACAAGGGGGCGTGTATTATTAAGAAGCCCATTAACATAAGTGTCTGTGTCTGGAAGAGACATTGGAAAAACAAAAACAGGGGATATGGTACTCCTAGTCTAATGACATAAATTTTCATGGGATTCTTAGCTGATTGCCTCATAAATGCTCAAACTAAACTGACACTAATCACTCCTACTCATCCACAGATTTTTATCTTCCACTCAAGAAGTGTGTGCACGCGTGCTGAGTCATTTAATCATGTCTGACTCTATGCGATCATATGGACTGTAGCTCACCAAACTCCTCTGTCCATGGGATTCTCCAGGGGAGAAGACTGGAGTGGGTTGCCATGCCCTCCTCCAGGGGATCTTCCCTACCCAGGAATCAAACCCAGGTCTCTTATGTGTCTTGCATTGGCAGGTGGGTTCTTTACCACTAGTGCCACCTGAGAAACCCCTTCTCAAGGAACTTATTGTTGTTGTTCAGTCGCCCAGTCATGTCCAGCTCTTGGCAATACCATGGACTGCAGCACGCCAGGTCTCCCTGTCCGTCAGCATCTCCTGGAGTTTGCTCAAGTTCATGTCCATTGCATTGGTGATGCCGCCCAGTCATCTCATCCTCTGACGCCCTCTTCTCCTTTTGCCCTCAATCATTCCCAGCATCAGGGACTTTTCTGAGTCATCTGTTCACATCAGATGACCAAAGTACTGGAGCTTTAGCTTTGGCATCAGTCCTTCCAGTGAATATTCAAGGTTGATCTCCCTTAAGACTGACTCTTTTTTTTTCTCCTTGCCATCCAAGAGATGTTCAGGAGCCTTCTCCAGCACCACAGTTCAAAGGCATCAATTCTTTGGCATTCTACCTTCCTTATGGTCTAGCTCTTACAGCCATATGTGACCACTGGGAAGGCCACAGCCTTGACTACATGCAAGAGTAATGTCACTGGGAAGACCATAGCACACTGTCTGGGTTTGCCATTGCTTTCCTGCCAAGAAGCAATAGTCTTCTGATTTCACGGCTGCAGTCACCATCCACAGTGATTTTGGAGCCCAAGAAGAGGAAATCTGTCACTACTTCCACCATTTCCCCTTCTATTTGAAGGGAGAATAGATACACTTAATTAGAACTAACTGAAAGCAAAACAACATAAAAATTTCTGCCTAAAAATAATGACTGTCACTGTTAAACACTACTTAAAACCAGTTTTGGAAAGTAGTTGTTACTCCTAGAAAGAAAGAATGTAGGATCTCAGTTCAGGAGTATACACATTTCTACGATGTCAGGAGTCAATGGCACAGCTACTCTGTATCACTGATCCTCGGTTAACAAGGCGGTTATCCGAAAATTCTCCCTTGCACTTTGTTAATAGAAAGAACCCTTCCATGATCCTAACTCTCTTCTTATAAATTCAAGTAGAATGGCTGTGTGAATATGCTCAGTATCTCTTAAAGCTGTAAACGTGTGCTTAGTTTAAAAGAAAAACAATTTCAAAAAAGGCTGACCCTGAAACTCCAAGCCCATTAAGATCTTCTTGTAATCTATGGAAGAAGAAAGCCAAGGTGAGATTGAATTTGTTTTTCCTATTGGGAAATCAAATAACAAGTAAGGGTTCCCACTCAG
The DNA here is from genome assembly GCF_033118175.1 of Dama dama. Taxonomy (NCBI): domain Eukaryota; kingdom Metazoa; phylum Chordata; class Mammalia; order Artiodactyla; family Cervidae; genus Dama; species Dama dama. Next base: position 46,258,440 of record NC_083687.1, on the reverse strand, counting down.
CTCTGCTATGCTTGTTGATAACCACTTAGATTTCCTGTGAGCTAAATCCTCCATGACCACTTCAATAAACATTTATGAAGGACCTTCTTAAGGACGAGACTCTGTACCAGATTTACAGGTAATTTAAAGATGGTATGAACCTTACTGAAGATTTGGTATATGGTGATTAATTCTTAATCACGGAAGTGGGGTGTAAGTGGTGCCTGAGCTTGTATATAAAGGCATTCTCTTGGTGGTTTGGTTTTCTTATCTGCAGATGTCCATGTTGGGAAAAGCAATGCCAATCAAAGCCCCCAAATTGTATGCTGACACATTTTTTTTTCTGAAAATGGTTCAACAACAAAATTTCCCAGCTCTGAGAGGTAAACAACATAGAGGGCATTACACTAAGTGAAATTAATCAGCCTGAGAGAGACAAATACTGTATGATCTCACTTATATGTGGAATCTAAAAAAAAACAAACACCACACAAACAAAAAAATGAACTCAGATACAGAGACTAGATGGGTGGTTGACAGAGGATGAGGGGTGTGCAGTGGGATGGACAAAATGGTTGACTGTGATCAGAGGTACAATCATCCAGTTATAATGTAAGTAAGTCACGGGGATGCAATGTACAGCATGTTGACTCGGTTATTAATACTATACTGTATATTTGAAAGTTGCTAAGATAGTGGATCTTAAAAGTTCTCATCACAAGAAAAAGATTTGCAACTGTGTATAGCGGTGGATTCTCATTAGACTTGTGGTGATAGTTTTAGAATACATTTCCCTCCTCAGTTTTGAATACTTACAGATATCACATCATCATGTTAGATACCTGAAACTAATATAATATGTTGATTATATCTCAAAAAAAGAGATAAACAAAAGATACTTGAGCCTTCTTCTGAAAGAACCTCATTTTGCTGACTTTTGAAAGACCCCTTAGGGCAGCAACGGAAGCTCTCACTTGAATATGCGTGTTTGTTTGTGTTGCTGTTTGAATGACAAGGCCCATTCATTCATGTCATGATTTTGGATGATGAATTTTCTTTAGCTCTGGGCAGGTGAGCCTATCTACAAATGGCCATGGCATAGAAAACACACACATATATACACACACCTAACATATGGGTGTGTAAACCCCTCCAGGTTAAGTATGCAAGACAGGGAGGCCTTTGGGGAAGGAAGGTGTTGCTGGGCGCACCTCAGTAGCAGGAAAGCCATTGGTCAGTGGACCAAGGCTCAGATACTGATACCATCAGAAGGAGCCCACGCAGATGCAGGAGGCAGAGAGCATGACCCAGGGGGAGGCTGGGAAATTTGGTGGAGCTTCAGATATTGAGATTAGGATTTTTGAGGTTAAAATGAATGGTCATGAGGAGCTATCGGAAGATTTTTGAAATGTGAATGTGTTTAATCGTTTAATGGAGGTGCTATAAAACTCGATGGTCACCAATAGCCTTGACGGTCACAGTGATTATTCTCAGGCAGCTGCTGTTCTGCTGGCCTTCCGACAGCAGAAAGTCCTTGGAAGCCAAGAGCCAGCTTGCAAGGGGCAAGGGCTGATGGGAAGAAAGTGATGGTGACCACGCGGCAGCCTCAGTCATTTTCTGGGGCTCCGGGGGAGTGGTCACCTGAGGCATCTCCAAAATCCAGGTCTCTTAGAAAGATGTGGCAAGCAGGGCTCAGTGCTAGAACATTGGGGTGCAAGTTATTTATGGCAGAGTCCCAGCTGCCGCCAGAATCCCCCTTCCTAAAATAGCCAACAGGTGGGTGACCTGGCCTTCGGAAACACTGTGTCAGAGCATGCATGGAATACATGACTGCTTACTTTCTCTTCCTGCTTAGACAACACCACATTTTTTTTTTCTACTCATAAATCCACCTCGATTAGGGAATTCAGTTAGCACAAAAACCACTAGCACAGGGCCCTTCAATAGGTATTTAAGAAACGTCTGCATACCGATTTGTTAAAAACTCCTGAAAGTGTGTTTTGGGGGCGGGGGTTGCAACAGTCTTTGTTCTATTTGGATCGATATTGATCATCCATTTATCTTCTTCGTGTTGTAGTCTATTGACTTCTTTTCTGTAACGTATGTACCACGTGTTTGCTGCTTCATCTTTCTAAGAGAAAGAAAAAACATGGCCACATTTCCTTTCTCTCAGAAAATGAGGGTGACTTTCCAGAACTCATTTTAATTAAAACCTCTGCCCCTTGTCCATGGAAAAGAAAGGTGGAACAGCCTTCATTTCCTCTCGTGGGTGGACTGTCAGGGGAGGAGGCTGGTGCTCCGGCTGCGGGCTGACTCCTTCCACGCCCGCCTCTCAGCACGCCCTCTTCAGAGCAGACAGACATTTACAGGGTGGGGCCAGGCCCCAGCTCAGCCAGAGGCTTTACCACCTTGGCCCAGGGGACTGTCTCTAGCCTTCAGGCCTCCACTGATGGCTCTGACATATGTCCCACTGGGAGATGCCTGAAAACACAGGAAATAACATATGGTGAGGAAACAACTCCCTAACTGGCTCTTCAGCGCTTTGTGTTGAGCTTGGATGCATTGGGTTGAAAGCAGGGATACTGTTAAGCCACAGGGGGGTTAGAAAAAAAAAAAAGACAGTAAAAGAAATGGGATTTCCAGAGAGCAGGAACAGAGATCCTCCGGTGAGGGAGGCACCCACAGGGTGAGGGCTGACTGCCCTGAAAATGTGGTAGTGAAGGTGAGGATGAGGAAGGAAATCCTTCTTCCTCTCTGGAAGTGGGGAACTGGGACAGACGGCGAGAGGAACCAAGGTCACTTGGGAATGTGTACAGCTTACAGGCAAACGGTGCGATCTGTGGGGAGTAACACGGAGATGGGGACAGAGACCCCCAGAGCCTGGGAATCAGAGAATCTGAAATCGGCTCTTGGCCTGCGTCCAACCAGCTGTAGGCTCTTGGCCACAACATTTTATCCTATCTGAGCCTCCATTTCCTCGTCTCCGAAGTGTAAGCATTGCATTGAGGAACATCTAAAGTGCCTTTCATTTCTTACAGTGCTGGCCTAAGAGAAGCTGTCATTTTGATTTGTTTGTTTTTTTTTGTTTGTTTGTTTGGTTTGTTTGTTTAAAGCTGGATGACAAGGATAGTGTGCATGACAAAGTGTGCTTATCTGTTTTCAGATTATTATTTCCTTTAATGTTTCGCCTTACCCTCCTTGGCAAGGGGGGTAACGTGAAACATTAAATTTGCCACGTGCACTGGACCCAGGCTTTCCAATCCTCACATGCTAAGATGCCTGGCAGGAAGAGCTAGGCTTGGTTAAGCTTTCCAGGTTGGTTATCAGCCTCTTCTTCGGCGCCTGTGGGATTGCAGCAGAGAACATGGAGTTGTCATTCACTGGCCCTTACACCAGATCTGCAGGAAAGTTACAAGTACAGCAATGATCAGTGACCAAGAAATAAATCCACTGAAAAGCCAGGCAGCCAGTGAGCTTTTCCCTTTAGAAATACTCAAGGAAAACTGCATTTTGGACTTTAGACTTGAAAGGGTTCACTCGGGTATTAGAAAAATATTGGCTTGGCCAAAGAGTTTGGGTTTTTGGTGGTGTAGTGGTAAAGAACCTGCCTGCCAATGTAGGAAACATAAGAGATGTGGGTTCAATCCCTGGGGTGGGAAGATCCCCTGGAGAAGGAAATGGCAACGCACACCAATATTCTTGCCTGGAGAGTCCCATGGACAGAGGAGCCTGGAGGGCTACAGTCCATGGGGTCGCAAAGAGTCGGACACGACTCAAGTGACTTAGCACACATGCACCCACCTGCTACGTTAGGATGTCATGCAGAAAAACCCAAACAAACTTTTGGGCCAACCCAATTGTTGTTTTTGTTCAGTCGCTAAGTCGTGACTGACTCTTTGCGACCCCCATGGACTGCAGCCTGCCAGGCTTCCTTGTCCTTCACTATCTCCTGGAGTTTGCTCAAATTCATGTCCATTGAGGTGGTGATGCTACCTGATCATCTCATCCACTGCCACTTGGAGGAGGGAATGGCAAGCCACTCTGGTATTCTTGCCGTGAGAACCCTGTGAGAGGTATGAAAAGGCCAGCCCAATACTTGGCTGTGAAAATATGGAACTGAAAAAGACCACAAAAGTCACCTAACCTATCCTTGTTTTTTTGTGGAGGAATAAGCTGAGGCATATAAAAGTTGAGTGATTTCTCCAGAGACACATAATTTGTTAAGTAAAACTGGACTCCACTTAGGGCCTTTGACTCCCAATCCAATGCTTTTGCTCCTTTCTCAATTACTTCCTTCTGAACAGAGCTGAACCTATTTATAGATGAAGACAACAGTCTCCTAGGTAGCAGGCATCAAAGCTACACATCTAGAATCTCCCAAACAGCCTGTCCCAAGACATAGAAGCTTTGGGGGAAATGGTTTCAAGTTTTATTAATGAGGACATTGACTATAACGTCCTTGCAAACCCAGGTTGCAGCCTAAATTGTCGCTCCACTATGTGTAACTGTCAATCTGGCTGCCAGGGTCCCTCCTGGAATTTCCCAGAGAAGCCGAAAAGAAGAGGAAAGCAGGGAGATCCACACAGTAATTCTTGAAAGAATTCAATTATGACAACACCACTCCTGATGCCTACACAATTTATATTTTCTACCTGCGCTGAAATATTATATCACTACAAGAAAGATAAAAAGCAAAAGAGTAATATAAGAATAATAATGATAAATTTGTTTCTGCTGTTTTGTTATACTTCTGCAAATTATATTTCTTGCTCTTTGCACTGACCTAGATATTTGTGACAGGTTTGTAGAACTGCCATTAATTTATATAAACAAGCTTGTTATTTTTAAATATTAAGTCTAATGATTGCTTCATTACCATCAACTCCCTCTTCCCTCCAAATCACTCAATAGATGAAAGATGTTATAGAACATTATAAGATAGATCGTGTTGGAGACAGTTTTTCCTCGAAAACTTTTTTTTCTCAAGATCAAAATCAGAACCCATCCTTTTAAGGAATAGACCTGAATTTAACTCCCTTTCCTTTGTTCTTAGTTTTAATTTCTCCCCAAACTACAGTTGGTCTTCTGATGTTCTTCTTTCCCATTTAATGCCAATAATTTGCACTTCTGTCATCTCTTTCATCTGGTATATCACAAGGCCGTTTGAAATGGTCTCTGCTGGACTTCAGAGGGGTGCTCTAACTGGTAGATCCTTTGATGACCTTCTTTTCAAAATGTGTAGCAAGAGCAAACTTTGCAATCATCGAAATCACTTCTGTAGTCTAGGCTTAGGGGATGTTAAGTAGCAGCTGGACTTGAGTGACATGGGTGGTCACGTGGGATGCAGGGAGTGTAGACACATAATGTAGACACTTGTGAAGTCGGGTGTGCCTGAATGACACAACCCTTTTTGAAGAACAAATTGCCCTAGGGACCTCCCTGGCAGTCCAGTGGTTAGGACTTTGCTAACCCTAGTTAGCAAAGGTTTGATCCCTAGTTGGGGGGCTAACATCCCACAAGCTTTGTGGCCAAAAAACTAAAATATAAAACAGAAGCAATATTGTGACAAATTCAATAAAGACTCTCAAAGTGGTTCACGTAAGAAAAGAAGAAAAACAAATGGCCCTAAATCCTTTGTCCTGTCTCAGTGGTTCTGACAACACAGAATCCTTGGCCTGAGAAGTAAAATTAGTTACATGTGTTCTCTGGATATCTCAAGTTGATTAGACTTGGATGAGAACTGGTGTCCCACCAAAGTCACTAACCTTGAGAGATATCTGCTACTTTATAGGTAGATGGTTGGCATCAACTAGCCAATAGAAGTTTCTGTTTGTTTGCTTTTATCCATTGTCCACACCACATGGCATGTGGGATCTTACTTCCCTGACCAGGGATCAAACCCACGTCCCCTACGTTGGCAGCACAGAGTCTTAACCACTGGGCCACCAGGGAAGTCTCTGGAAGTATTTGACACTGTGATCAACTGATCTGATTACTTCTGGGGAAAGCTCAATTGCAAGGTGAACAAAGAAAGGTCTGGCCACTTGAGCTCAAGTTTATTTCCCTAGCAACCCTGAGATATTATCTTGGAAGAATCTAAAATATACTGCAGACCCCAGGATGATGAGAACGAAAGCCCAAAGTGACAAGGGATGGAAAATTATCCTTCTACTTCTTGTTTCCATGTGTGTGCTAAACCAATTTTCGCTTTACAGTTACAATTACTCTTTGCAGGAGGGTGCATTGTCCTTATAGCCTCAAAGAACTTGACTGGCAGGGCCAGTTTTATCCAGGAAAAATGAAAGAATACAATACTTTCACAGCTTCAGATAACATGGACATACCCTGGGGCAGCCTACTGGTAAACCTGAGGTGATCAATAGCTCCTTGAGTGAGTGAAGTCGCTCAGTCATGTCTGACTCTTTGCGACCCCATGGACTGTAGCATACCAGGCTCCTCCCACCATGGGATGGATTCTCCAGGCAAGAGTACTGGAGTGGGTTGCCATTTCCTTCTCCAGGGGATCTTCCTGACTCAGGGATCGAACCTGGGTCTCCTGCACTGCAGGCAGACGCTTTAACCTCTGAGCCACCAGGGAAGCAATAGCTCCTTAGAGATGAAAATAAACTTGAAGAGATAAATTTACAGTGTGTATGGTATTGTCATATCTTGTCTTTTAAAGGAACTAAAATGCTATGGTGAGGTAGAAGGATGAGTAACACAAATATTTACCTCTATTCAACATTAAAAAATGACGTGTTCACTTTAAAAAGGACCAATATTGTATTGCAACCCTTTATCAACGGGGCTTCCTTGGTGGCTCAGATGGTAAAAAATCTGCCTGCAATGAAAGAGACCTGGGCTCGATCCCTGGGTTGGGAAGATCCCCTGGAGAAAGGAGCAGTAACCCACTCCAGTATTCTTGCCTGGGGAATTCCATGGATGGAGGAGCCTGGCAGGCTACATTCCAAGGGGTCACAGAGTTGAAGGTGACTGTCTGCTTCGCAGAGGGCATATGGAAATGCCAGAGTGTTTCCTGGTTTAGCAAGTAGACTCCGATGTCCCAGAGGGAAGGAGTTCCCACAGAGGGCGATCTGTATGACCCTTGGCCTTGTCCTCTGGTGCTGGATCCTTGAGTTATTTCCTGGCCTTCTAGGGACCAAGCTCTCCAGTGGCATGGCCAACTCATAGCTCTCCTCTGAGTCAGCTACAGGTGGGCTTGTAGCTTCTAGATGGGGCTCTTTCTCCTCCAGAACAGTGGTTGGGAGCCACCCTTGAGTCTAGTTGGGTGTGAGAACTCATTTGGGAGTACTTATAGTGGAGAAGGAAATGGCAACCCACTCCAGTATTCCTGCCTGGAAAATTCCACGGACAGAGGAGCCTGGCGGGCTACAGTCCACGGGGTCCCAAAGAGTCAGACAGGACTGAGCAAGCGTGCACACATTCACACCCATAGTGCAACAAAGGGCAGGCTAGAGTATGGCGCATGGATCATTTTCTGGGTCACCCCCACCCGCTGTAGCCTCAGTGGCTTCTATGCTGAGCCTTGCCAGGCGCAGGCTCTGCGTGACCCCTCTCTTTGTTGGAGACATTTTTCTTTATTTATTTTCCTTTTTTTTTTTTCTTTTTGCTAGATATAGTTGGTACCCTTGCCTCCAGGGAGCACTTGAACATGGGGACTTTCTGGAACTCCCTTGAAACAGACCTGACCACAAAGCACTCGTTCAGGTTTAGATACGAACAAGAATAAAAATTGGGGCTTGGTTAAATGTCACTTTCTTTTGGTCTACTACTGAACCAGATAAGGCAGTGCCAAGGGAAACATACATGATCGATGACGCGGTGAGTGGACCCAGCCCTCGATTCTGCCCTGGGATTTCACAGAGTTCTCTCCAGTGGTCAGTACAACCCCTGAGGAGTGTGAAAGTTGTTGGGTCAAAGAACTGTGGGCCCCTTTGGCTGGAAAATGCAGCTGACTACATCAGTACCCAAGAATCTACGTACTACTATATAAGGACATCTTCACAGCATCACACAATCATATACTCCTATGTTATATTCTTAGTGCGTCATTGGGCCCCTGCCATGCTGGATGTAGAATACCCTAAATTCTTTACTTAAGTCCTAGTGTCTGACTTCGTGCCAAGGGAAAAACATAATACATATTTTGGCTAAACGTCAGGAGACATATGTTCTAGCCCTGGCTATGCCCCTAACTAACCAGTTGTGCAAACGTACACAAATCACATAATCTCCCAGGACTTTGGTTTACTTAACTATAAAGTGAGCAGTAGGTGGGATCTCTAGTCCTTTCTAGACCTAAAGTTCTACAAGTCTGATCCAGTGTCTCCCTCAGGTATAAAAGTGATAGAATTGTAACCCATAGGCTTCTGGGCCTGGTGTAGGGGATGGATAATGTGCTTTTGAAATAAATCATAAAACTGACCTAAAAGCAAGAAACACAAGTGAGTGATTATGGACTTTAAGCATCAAGACAGCTCTAAATCTCATTCAGCCAAAAGGCACAGCATCTGAGAAATTCCAGATGGGCTGCTGATCGTTTCACGTCCTAGGGAGTTAGGAGGAAGATAATCTAGATCTTCTTTAGATTTAGAGAAATTTGCTGGTAAAGTGAATGTGATGGGAACTTGAAGAGAAAGTGAATTCTTGGTAATCAGGGTGAAGATGGTCAAGTGAAAGAAATACTTTAAAATTTCTAGGCGAAATATTAAGCTGTATCAAGCAAATGAGATACTGAAGAGGCAAACAATTGAGGAGTTTTAGGATAGTCTAGAATATTTTCACCTGATTATACAATCATAAGAGATGCTAAGCAATGAGAAAAAAAGAGACATAGGAAATTTAGTTCTCAAAATAATTCAAATTTAATAAAATATGTGTAGTCCTGGAATGGTAACATAAAATCAATAACCTCTTCCCTTTCTTAGTAAATGTCCAGCTATCCATCCAAATAATTCAGCCAGAAACTAAGGAAAGTTATCCTAGGACCTTGCGTCTCACTCTCATTCATCCAGTTGCCAAAGTCTTTCCATTCTTAAATGAATTCATGTCTCATTTTTGTCTCCACTGCCACTGTTTTAATCCAGCCTTCACTGTATGTCTCAATTTACTACAAGAGTCTCCTAGCTTGCACCCTTATAGTATCCTCTAAACTCGTTCTAGAGAGATCTATTTAGCCTACAGATTTGATTATATCACTTTCCTACTTGAAACTAGTCATCAGATCTCCACTGTGTATAGAATTCCAAATGCCAAAGTATGGAATAAAATGCACTTTGGGGCTTTGTTTCTAGGCATGCTCATTCACAAACGGCCCTCTGGATAAAGGCCCCATTGCCTCAGATAGAGTAGGTGTTTAATAAACGCAACTTGGATGGAGAAATGAATTTGTATGTGCATTTTAATATCTGAACTAAGCAAAGGGCACATATTGCTGCCGAATGAGCAAAAATGGGTGTTAGCCTAGGGAAATAATATATTTCCCAGGGGATGGAGAGAGAGCTTACTGAAGACTCATCTGAACCTGTTGTCAGTGTTATTTGGGAAATAAATTGTGGAGCACAGAAAAAGTACAAGGAAATCAGAAAAGTATCATGGTTTTTAATACAGACTGGTAAAATTAACATCACTCTCAGAAATAATTGTCATTAGGAATATCTTATGAAGATTTGGTAAAAAGTTGTTTTCTCCAGGAATCACACTAACCTCACTTCTTATGGGGCCAGTTGACTACTCTGATGAATGAGAAGAATGAGATAGATACCGTGTAACTAGATTTTAGCGATGAATTTGACAAAGTTCCCACTATACCACACTGGAGTGAGGTAGACACATAAAAGGGAGACAGTTCCTAGTGGTCTGCCTTGGAAGTTTGTCCTCATTCCTGTTCTGTCCAGTAGCTTATCCCAATGCTTGAATTAAGATGTAGAAATCACACTGACTGAGTTCATGGGTTCCATCTGTGTCATCAAATATTTTGCAAAGATCCCAAAAGGACTCGGCAATTAAAAAAAAGGGGAGGGGACCCAATATCATAAAGTGAAATTTGACAAGATTATAAGGGCTTGTATCTTTTTCCACAACAGTATCTGTGTACAGGTTGGGGAGACTTGTGGCTGCCCATACAATCTGAGTTAAGCGAGTGCTGCAAGGCTTCCTGGAAGTAAAGAATATGGGTTGAAGAAAAGGGTAGTCCCCTTTTCTGCATGCTGGTGCATCACACCTGGCCTTTTGCTTTCCGCTTAGGTTGGCATCAAGTTGGAGCAAAGGTAAACGAGAGCAAGTAGAATACTTAAGGTGTTGCAACCCAGGTTAACGGTAAAGAATCCACCTGCCAGTTCAGGAGATGCAAGAGACCCAGGTTCAATCCCTGGGTCAGGAAGATCTCCTGGAGGAGGAAATGACAGCCCACTCCAGTATTCGTGCCTGGGAAATCCCATGGACTGAGGGGCCTGGTGGGCTACAGTCCATGGGGTCACATAGAGTCGGACACGACTGAGCACCTGAGCACAACACGGCAGCAACCACACCCAAAGAAAAACAGTGGAAGGACCTGAGATGAGCGGCCTGTAAAAGGGAAGGCCCACTGGCCAATCTTACACATCAGAGGGATATCATATGAGAGCAGGACTTTGCTTGGTCTGTGGTCTGGTCTCACAGTAGAGCTGAGACAAATAGATGGACGATGCATGGATGCAATCACATTTTTTTGTAAGTAAGGGATTTATAATCATCACAGCAACGATTGGAAACTCACATAGGATACGCTATTGATTCCATCTTTTGATGGGAGTTTGGCCTGAAAGAACATCTAATGTGCCTTCTAACCACCATTTAAAAAAGTACACCGTAGCCATATATAATAAATTGCTGGAAATGGCCCCAAAACTTTTCCCATTCCTTTGTGCGCATACTTCTGCAATATGACTTGGCATCATCTCCCATCAAGAGTTTGTTTCCCAACCTCTTGAATCTGAACGTGGCTACAGAACTTCCTTTGATCAAAGTAGAGGCTTGAAAAGTACTTGCCCATCAGGACTTTCTCTGTTGCTGCCCTGAGAATCCTGAAATTGCCACAAGCCCAGGCTATCTTTTGGAGGCACTTGACCCAGTGAGCTTCTCACCAACAAGCAATATGAGAGTAGGCCATTCTAGACCAAGCTGCCCCTCGACCACCTGCCCACTGACCAAAGGAAAAAGAGCCCAGATGAGACCAGTGGAACTGCTCTTTGCTGAACCCAGTCCGTGTTGCTGTGTCAACATCGTCAGCTGATAAATTATTGCTGTTTTAAGCCCCTAAGTTTTCGGAGAATTTATTACACGTTAAAGAAACTGATAGATAGGACTTCCCTGGTGGCTCAGATGGTAAAGAAACTGATAGATAATAGGCTATACTTGGCTCTTCCTGAGATGTTTGTTTGTTTCACAAAGTCTTTTCAAGAGGGAATCTGAGCATAGTTCTTTTTGCAGTTGAAGATGGAATCTACTCTTAACCTGTTGTATGGAGAAAGGGATGGATTGGGATGGAGTAGAAGTGGTGGGAAATATGGGAAGATCAGCAAGAATTCTGCTGACCTAAAAATTCTTTTTTAAGTTATTTACAGACATGAATAATCAATTATATGGTTGAATATCCTAATGACTGCATGACTAAAAACAATCACCAAAGACATGAACACACAGAAAATGTGCTGTGTCTTTGGGTGTCTTTCAGAAACATGGCCCATGAACAATAAGAGGCAGATTTAAACTTTCATTTATCAGGTTTTTAGGTGGGTTATTTCTGATATTAATAACTCTACTTGGCAAAGCATATTCTAGTTTAAAAAGCACTTTGCATCTATTACATATTTATAGTTAGCATTTCACACCTAGAATATGAGAGGTGTGTAAAACAGATGCATTTTAGCTGGGGTTTCCAGGGACAGTCAAGGTCCTGCTCTTTCACTGCAGCAGGGCTGAGTGGGTGTGAAGGACAAGAGTGAGCAGGGTTAAACGATGAAGGTGAATCCCCCTCCCACTTCCCCCGCCTCCCTGGGTGGGAAGTAAGGTGCTCTCCCCTTGTGGCTTGCAGAAGACGGCTTGACAGCTTCTCACATAGCCCTGGCTTGAAAGACCAATATCAAACACTCTCTTTCCTTTGTCTGCGTTCCTTGGTGTGGTACCGTCTCCAGGAAATGTATTTTATTTATATTTAGGAACATTTCTAGATTTTCTTCACAAAGCTTCATTTGAAGCTACTATGCTATGAAAGAAGAAATATGACCTTTGCTGCTTCTTCATTTCACGTTTCCTTTTGAATTTTCTATCTTCTGAGCCAGAAGCCCTTTCCCTTTCTAACAGGTTAGGCAGGGCAGAGGCCTGAAAATGAATTCTTCAGAGTTTATCAAAGCCGTGGACTTCTCCTGTCAGGCACCCCTGACCCTTCCCTTTTGCGCTGGCTTTCTTCCTAACTGCTTCTCATCTTCTTTGTCCTGCTATTAGAAAGACGCTTTTGGTGTTTTTCCACTCTCTTGGGGAACGTACACATTCTTTGCTTATCCCTCCTCTAATAAGAGTCTCTAAATACTCATGAATGCTGGCCAAAGAAGAGACTTTGGATCCTGATTCCTGGGTTGGTGGGTTTTTTCCCAAATAAGCTTTGGACACATATTCCTTCAGAAAGTTCAGGAGGCTTAGCCTTCTGCAGACCCACAGGCCCTTTGAAGGTGACTGGCTAATGGACGAATCGATTGATTCACTGACTTAGCAGATAGCATTGTGGAAGTGTTACAGAAATATTAATTAACAGATAAAGCAGTTTTACTCACAATCCCCTCACCCCACAAACTCAACAATGTCCATCTTCCATGGTGCTCTGTAAGGATGGTTCCCCAGGGCTAGTTATTGTGAAAGTGATCAAATACATACATACACATGCATGTGTGCTCAGGCACTTCAGTCATGTCCAGCTCTGCAACTCTCTGGACTGTAGCCCACCAGGCTCCTCTGTCCATGGGATTCTCCAGGCAAGAATATTGGAGTGAGTTGCCAAGCCCTCCTCCAGGGGATCTTCCTGACCCAGGGAGTGAACCCATGTCTCTTACGCCTTCTGCATTGGCAGGTGGGTTTTTACAACGAGCACCACCTGGGAAGCCCATACATACACATGTGCATATGTATGTTCAATATGTGTATCTTTTTATGTGCATCCACTTAATTATATGTAAGGACCTCATGTGCTTAGAAAGCTTAGTGTAGAATAACACTTTGAACTTACAAATAGCCATTTTCACTTAAAGATTCCCTTTCTTTCACTAGAAACTTTTAACGTGTTATTATTTTCTCGCCGCCCCCACACTCCCATCTAGAAAGATAGATTGGGTCAATGTTAAAATAACATAAAATTCTTTTTATAGGCATTGTAGGCAACATTCCATTGTCAATACAGTAAACAGAAGTAAGAAATATCAATATTATTAGGCAACAGTCAAAAATTCAAATTCTTCTCTGCAGATTGTCTATTTTAGCCTCCTGGTTAGATTGAGTAATTCCTTCATTCACTTTCCAAACATCTGGCACAAGATTATCATACAGGGCATAAGTTATGACCATTGGCAAATTTATCCAAGCAAAAATGTGCAGCAAAAGTGGTTTAACACTTTCTAAGTTCAGTGTCTCTTTTTTAAGGCAATCACTCCTCTCAACAAAAATAGAATTTAGGGAGTGCCAGTCAGAGCATCCTGCTGACTGAATCATCTTTACAAAATAGTTGTTCTATTTTCAAAGTATGAATATGTTTTTTCAAATCATGTTTAGACATTATGAAGCATAAAGGCTTGAACAGATAGATTAACTGCCATGTTTGTTATTAATAACACTGGCTGAGACTGATAATCTGATCAGAAAATTATTTCTCCTGCTACACACAGAATTTTATTTTGTGTATTTCAGTATTGCTATCTGATGGTCCCAGTAGTTCACTGTATTTATATAAAGAGTCTTTGCCTCTTTTCAGAGCCTGAAATGTTTAGGTTGTAATACATACTCTTCAAAGACTTCCGTATGAAATGTAGAATGCAGTTTGGAAAGCTTTTTATATATTTTTCAGAGTTATTTACTAAAATACATTGCCTTGAATCTCTATTTATGAGTGGGCCTCAATCAGAGACAGTTTTCTCCACCTGGGGGATATTTGGCGACATCTAAAAGACATTTGTCATTCTCACAACTGGCGTCTAGTGAGTAGACGCCAGGGGTGTTGCAAAACATTGTACAATGTCCAGGACAGCCTCCCACAGAACAGAGTCACCTGGAACCAAATTTCAATGGTACCAAGGCTCTGAGACCCTGGTAGAGAATATCTTGGTTGTGCGTCATGACACCACGTTTTACTCCATCCAGTAGAGAATTCCACCCATAATAAACCAGCACAACTACCAATGGTCTTTGGATTTATGATCCTTTCACTCCAAGGACATAACACTCCCCCTTTCTGCGTGTGTCTAGTCAGGGAGCTGACCACCAGCTGGAGTGGGAGACTCTAGCTTCTTTTACATGTGGCTCAAAAAGCTCAGTGTGATGGAAGGGAATTTGGTGCGTCCCCTGTTAGTCATGGCAAATCTCCTGACTGCCTATGGAGAAATGAGGTAAGGAAGTGTCTTCAGTTGATATGCTGGGAAAGGAATTTGATATTTTAAAAAATGCTTATTATTTATTCTACCACTGGTTTGCAACATGACCTTGGGGAACTCCCTGGCTGAGAACCATTGTGACTCATAAATTCTTGGTGTCTGTCACATGCTGAGAGCGCATGGTCTTGCCTTCATCACTTTATTCTTCTAACTCATTTTATAAAAATCTGCTATGAATTCTTTATATATATATAAAGCAAATTCTACTATTACTTTCCCCAGAAAATACCATTTCCACTATTTCTACTTACTACTTAACTTTAAGGCCCTACAAAGGAAGTGATTTTCTTGAGATATAATCAGGGAAGGGCCCCATAGGGATATAGCTAATCAAATACTTCTCATTTTTAAAAATAGTAAATAGAACTTGCAAATATAAACATCAATTTATTAATTATTTGTTGTCATGAACACCAAAATTTCAAGGATAACTATTCAGGTTTCTAAATCTGAAACCTAAGTGTTTTATCCTTTGCACCAAAAGTAATCTCAAGTATGGCCTTCAGGTGTATTCTAAATCACTATAAGTTTGGCACAGTGGAGAAATCAGGAAGTGATCTGGAGCAGATTGGTTTATCTTTCTAAATCTTATTTGTAAATTGAGAGTAATAATCATACTTTACAACATTGTCGTGAGTTGAAAAAAGTTAGAAGTCTTCATATTAAAACAATCTTCGGAGAGTTAAGCAGGTGGATGAACAGCAACAACCAAAAAAAAGAAAAAAACCCATCCGTGGATCCAAATTGATGTACAATGTCAGAATTCCAAAGAACTAATAGAAAAGTCTAAAAACTTCCCAAGAGAGGAAGAAAAACTGACCACAGGCCAAAGGATGAAAATCAAATAGGTATCAGACTTTCCATTAGCAACAGTCGACTCTAAAAGGCAAGGTGACTGAAGCAGTCGCCTGCTTCAGGCAATCGGATTGAAATTATTCTGTATCCATCTAAATAATCAGTAAAGTACAGAACAAAATAAAAATATTTCCTGTTTTCCAATGAAACAAAATATACACTACTCATACATCCCATATGGAAATATTATCTGAGGGATTACTTCAGAAATCAAGGAATTTTCAAAAGAGAATAATACACAGACTGAATAACAATGAAATGTGACCTACAAGAGGTTGAGCAAGACTGGAAGCAAGTTCAGAAAAAAATCAAATAGTTGTTAATTGAACATTCTCTTTGGAGCAGCAAAAATGAGTGGCACAGGATCATATTACTCTTTTACTGATCCCTTCATGAATAGCATTTATATAATCATAATATTTGCTCTTTTAGAATAAATATCTAATAAAGTATATAAGAGTTAATTAAAGACTTAAGGCTTAATCACTAATTGAATTGAAATGTTATAAACTTTGACAATAAAAGACAACATTACTAATCAAAAGATAGTCAGGAAACAATACATTTAAGAGGATAGTGTGCTTAAGCAAAAGTCTTAATTTTTCATAATAGAAATCAATAGAAACTGTCTAAAATAGGTTTCAAGAAATACATAATTAGAGAACTTGATACAGATCCCCTTTAACTTTTACTGTTAATATTTTACCAGAGGTATCAAACAATGTAATTTCATAAGACAAATATATTAGAGGTGTGAATTGGAAGGCAGGTGAAAAAACTATCACTACTTGCAGATTTCATGCTTATGTAATTGTAAAACCTTAGAGAATCTTCTAAAAAAATCACCAAGAATAAATTAGCTCAGTAAGTTAGTAGAAAATATCAGAAATCAATAGCCTTAATAAAGTATAAAAATGACAATACTTTAAAAAAATAACAGAAGTCAAATTACCAAGAAACCCAACTAGATATATGTATAATCTTTACAATGAAATTTTAAAATAATTCTTGATGGATACAAAAGTAAAAATAAAGACTTAATGTATTAAGTTAGGAGATTCAATATCAAGAAGATGTCAGTTCTGCCAAAGTTAATTTACAGATATAAAATGATACAAATAAAAATACTATCTAGCCAGAAAAATTATGAGAAGAACCATCATTGTTCATGCTAAGCTTTAAAGTGCACTATAAAAGCTTCAATAATTAAAATAGTGTGGCGGTGTGGTGTGAGTATGAAATGACAACATGCAAAGAACAGAGATTCATACATAGTCCAAAATGCATCCTAATATTAGTATGTAGTTTCAAATGAGTGAGTAACGAGGAACTTCTTAATGAATGTTTTGGGGACAACCAAGTAGCTATCTGAAATGAAATCGAGAACCCGTATCTTTCACTGTATTCCAGATAACTCCAAAAAGGTCTGGAAATGAAATGTTAAAAAGAAGAATCATCCATTAAAGTACTAAAAGAAAATATAGACAGTATCCTTTATAACCTTGGAACTCAGAAGCCTTCTCTAACTATGACTCAAAATTTAGGCACCAATAAAAAAGATAAATAATTCGGACTATAAAAAGTCAGTATTTTTTCAGTGTAAAACATTGTAAGCAAGGTCGCAAGACACATGACAAACTGGGGCAAATATTTCTTAATCATTTCACAGATAAACGGCTAATCTCCCAAGGACATAAGGAGTTCCTAGATGATTAGAAGAAAATAGCCAGTGATTAGTAGAAAAAAATGGCCAAAGGATATCTATCAGTAGAAAGTTTGCAGAAAAATAAAAAGTCTTTAAATGTGAAACATTGCTTAGCCTCACTAGTAATAAGAGAAATGCACATTAAACAATTGTGAGTTATCAGGTTTCACCTAGCAGATTAGCAAAATCTGAAATCCATGGTAACTATGTGAAGAGATAGAAACCGTTCCTATTGCTAGTGAGGAGTATAAATTAAACATAGAATTACCATATGATCTGACAATTCCGTTTCTGGGTGTATACCTTAAAAAATTAAAAGCAGGAATTCGAACAGATATTTGTACACCAATGTTCACAGCAATCTTATTCACAATAGTCAAAGCGAGGAAACAGCCAAATGTCCCCTGATAGATAAACGGATAAATAAGATGTATATACTCACAGTAGACTATTATTCAGTCTTTGAAAGGAATGAAATTCTGACCCAGCTATAGCCTGAATGAACCTTGAGAATTTTATACCAAGTGAAATAAGCCAGACACAAAGGGACATGATACCATGTCCAATTTGATGAGGTTCCTGGAATAGTCAAAAATTCATTAAGAGGGAAAGGAGGATAGGGAGTGAGACAGAAAGCTGCTGGGAGCTGAGGGAGACTGGAAAATGAAGACTCGTTGTTTAATGAATACTGTTTTCAGTTTGAGGTGACGCAAGAGTTCTAGAGATGGATGGTGGTGATAGATGCAAAGCTATGTGAATGTACTTAATTCCACAGACCTGCATACTTAAAATGATAAATTTATGCTATGTGTATTTATCACAATAAAAAAAATAGCTATCTATGGAGCCAGGGTAAAAGATGCAGGGGTAAGAGTGATACTACTTTTGAACTATGTAAATATATTATCTAATTACCTAATAAGACCAATAAAAAAATTCATATGAAAGACCTGGAAATTTCCCCTTGGGTCACTTTCATAATCTGTTTTTTTTCTATATGCAAATATTACTTCATTCTATTTCAATATTATAAAAGCACCTTCATCAATAGTAGATTGATTAAAAGTCCACACACCAGAATACTAAGCAGCAATAGTTAAGAATACGGTAGATCTATATTTCCCTCATTTCAATATATAGACTCATGGGTTCTGGCCTCCAGAGAAGTGTTCTCAATTCTGGTCTTTCTGGTCAATTAAATGCTCCGCACCTGCTCTGCAGTCTCAGCCATCCACCTGGAGAAAGGAAGGGAAAGCTGACGGCTTCATTTTACGTCTGCCTCATGAGCCAAGATCACTTGTCAAAGCAACTTTGCCTGTAGCAGGATGGGGTCCTTGCTCAGCCATTAACGAATTAACCCCTCATTTTTTTCTCGTTATTTTACCTCATGTGGGTAGCTCCCCTGGCAGGGAAGCTGAGGGCCAGATCCTCACAGTAGGGGTAGGATTCCGAATTTCGCCTCTGCCCCCAGCTCCATCTGCAGCCACCCAACCCCCCGCCTCAACAATTCTGTGGTAGCCAGCACCCCACTTTTGGGGTACCCATCCCACTGATCAACAGCTCCACTGACCAGAAAGGACTTCCTTATGAAGTCTGGAAATTTGCGTCAGTAATTTCCAGCCATTGGTTTTGTTTTTATTTCAGAATGAATAAAGGAATTATAGATAAAGGAATAAATTATAAATAAAGGAATCAGAAATCATAAATTTCTCTTCCTTATGAGATCATTAGAGATATTTAAAAACCACTAATACATCCTTTCCAACAACATGTCTCTTCTCCAGGCCTTGGGAAGGCTTCTCCACGGAACCACTTTTTTCAATGGCTAGAATTCCAGTTACTCCTGAATCCTACAAGCTCTCCCTTCTCAGCATTCACTGGGTCTATAGCCCTTTTCCATGGACATACCTTTGATTCCATTTCACTTCTCCACTTACCTCTTACAAATCTTTTTCCTCCGTTAGCCATCAAATAGAAATGTAAGCCCAAATAAAACACACCTGTGTAAAAAGCTGGTGTGGTAGGTGTTGTTAAAATGGTTCCCAGTTGTCCTCACACCTTGTATAACCCCCTCCTCTGAAGGTACACTGGACCTAATGAGAATTGACAGTCCCAGGCTTCCACCCTAACAAATAATGACAAAATAAAGAAAGTTGTGCAAAGTGATGGTTTTTAGATATCTGAACATTATCAACTAAAATATAAAAAAAAAAAATCAAAGAAAATGAAGTTCATATTATTGTGGATGTCTTGGTATAATTTAGATAGGTTGGTAATGTTTGGATGAGCAATAAAAGCATATATAGTTAAGGTATTATTATACATGCATTCTATTTTTTTACTTAATTTCAAGGAAGCCCAATAGTGTTGTTACAACAACAATTTTTATATAATTTGTTCTATGGTCAGGAATAAGCCAAAAGGTTAAAAATTGATTAAAATGTATCAAAAATGAAACATGTGCAATGTGTGCAAACTATCAATATATTTTATCTAAAAGCAAATTAAAATATTTAAACTGAAAAATTAAATTATTTTCATATATTTTGTTATTTTTCTTCTAAAATAGTTAAAATTAGTTGTCAGAGTTAAAATAAATTATGATTTATAAAACCAACATGTAAAATAAAAATTATTTAAATATAAATCATGAGTAATCAATATAAATTTTTAAAATAAAAAGTATTTAAGTAAAACTGACCTCTTAAATGTATTGAGTACTTCCAACTCTTTGTGACCTCATGGATTTGTAGCCCTCCAGGCTCCTCTGTCCATGGACTTCTCCAGGCAAGAATACTGGAAGTGAAGTGAAGTGAAGTGAAGTGAAAGTCGCTCAGTGTCTGACTCTTTGTGATCCCATGGACTCTGCATAGTCCATGGACTTCTCCAGGCAAGAATACTGGAAGTGAAGTGAAGTAAAGTGAAAGTCGCTCAGTGTCTGACTCTTTGTGATCCCATGGACTCTGCATAGTCCATGGAATTCTCCAGGCAAGAATACTGGAGTGGGTAGCCTTTCCCTTCTCCAGGGGATCTTCCCAACCCAGGGATCGAACCCAGGTTTCCCTCATTGCAAGCTGATTCTTTACCACCTGAGCCGCGAGGGAATCTGGAGTGGGTTGCCAAATCCTTCTCCAGGGGATCTTCCCAACCCAGGGATTGAACCTGGGTCTCCTGCATTGCAGGCAGATTTTTTTTTACCATTTGAGCCACCAGCGAAGCCCATACTTCACAAAAATGGTTAAAAAAAAAAACACCATCTAAATTGCAAACATAATATCCAGAACCCAGGCTGACTGGTCAATAGCACTCAGATTACATCTCGACCTTTGTATAAAAGTAAACCTATTTACATACAAATAAATGCGAACTCTTTAACAAAGCAGCGGGCCTCACAGGCTCTGTGGGCAACTGTTGCAAGGTTTTGCTGGTTCCTGAGCACCTCCAGGACCACAGACTAGAGCAGGAGAAGTAGGAAGATGGATGCCAGGCACCCCTGGGAAACAGGTTTTGCTGTGCAAGAACAGAGTTTGACAAGTTCATTAATTTGTCTTTTCTCTCCCCGAAATGAGTCCACCACTTAGACTCTCCCTACACGCGAAGCAGTGTCTCTGACCGCAGGGACACAGCCCCCACATCACACATCGCCGTGGCACGCAGTTACACGCACGTCCTGTTTCAAGGACGTGCGACAGAGCTCTGGAGAGCCCTTCCCTGAGGCACGAGCCAAGTCCGACGTGAAGAGGGGAGTTTCGGGGTTCTGCGTCAAGCTGTGGAAGATCTGAAGGGGAGAGTAACTGGACTGAGGAGTGATGTCCCCACGAGGGTCCCTGTTCCACCTGAAGCATGGCGCACGTTCGGTCAAGGTCTGAACACGGCTGCGAGGACATCTGATGGCGGTGGACCTGGCTCTCTGCCTCTAAGGCGCCCGCCCGATTCGACTCCAGCCCTGGACTGAATTAAACCTTTCCTCTTGCTTGAAGCTGAGCCTCCTGCTTTCAGCAAAGCAGAAGACACTTGCTGCATTCAACACAGAGTTAAGTAATTCATATCATGGAATGCTCCGTATTGTCCATATGATTCTTGGAGGGCACCAGACTGTGGATTGGATCCTGTGCTGACCAAACATCCATTGCCTCTTTGGATCTTTTTCTGACTTAAAGCAGCACTTTTCTTTTTTTGTAACTGACTTTCTTACTCATTCCATCTTGGACAACCAATTCCTCTCTGTTTTCTAATTTTAGCAGCAAGTGCTCTCTCTGAGGACTAATCATGTTAATGACAAGGACGGCCACAATGAGGGCTGCATTTATCAAATGCTCACTAAGTGTCAGGCATGTTTCTGAGCACTTGAAACACGTGAACGCATTTGTCCTCTCAGCAAGCCGACAAGATGGATACCGTTTTCTCCAACATGTTGGCCGAAGAAGAAATTTGGAGGCACACGATGCTGAGCGACCTGCCAAAGCAGGTCATACCGGCAGTCTGACTCCAGTTCGAGTTCTTTTCCAGTTTGCTGTGTGATACTACAGGAGATGGAGAAATGGTGCTTTTTATATGCCGTGGGCATGTTTGGCTTATTTCACAGGAAACATAGGCATTCTTGCCAATTGGTTGAAAATGATATATACAAGATAAAGCATTATGTGTGTTCACTCATTGCTTTTACTTCTGGAGATGATGCCGTCACTGATGCCATTAGTACCAGAACTACTAATATTAGGAGCTTCCCAGGTGGCTCAGGGGTACAGCATCTGCCTGCCAATGCAGGAGGCACAGGAGAGATGCAGGTTGGATTCTTAGGTCAGGAAGATCCCCTGGAGGAAGGCATTGCAACCCACTCCAGTATTCCTGCCTGGGAAATCCCATGGACAGAGGAGCCTGGCAGGCTGCAGTCCATGGGGTCACAAAGAGTCAGACATGACTAAGCAACTGTGCAAGCATGCACACACTTCTTATCTAGCACCTATTTTCCCAGGGGACTGCATGTGCTCATAGAGACAAGTGGACAGAGGAAAGGAAGAAGAACCCCAATGGAACTCCATTCAAGCACTGACCAAAAATCTGCAAAGAACCCACAAACTTCAGGGATATGTTTACAGCACCCCCAAGCATCACAGCCCACTGGTAAGGAAACGGTTAAATCATTTCCCTGCAAGGTCACCTTGAATGTCACTGAAAGAGTTGGGCACAGGGCCCAGGTCTCTGGATCCTCTTGCTGAGTTTCAGAAAGCAAACCATACTCTGACATTTAGCTGTTGAGACATTTTGTTTGTGTTTAGCCTTCCCTTGCAATATTTGCAACCCAAACACTATAGCAAGAGTTAGTACTTGAATAACTGGGAAGAAAATTGGATCCGAAGTCAAAGTGCCAGCCCCGAATGCAGAAAGAATAAAGCTAAATCTAGCCAGGTTCAATAAAGGATGCCATAAAAAATCATTGTTAAGGTTTTCTCTGCCTAATCACCAATATTAACACAGTTCAAATAACATTAAGATAGATGCGGTCATCATAAGAGGATTCTTGAACTTCAGTCCTCTTATTTCAAGCAATATTTGATGCAATCAAATTTTAGAACTCTGAGAATTTGCTGCAGTGGGATTTGGGCTATACTCTGTCAGGGTACCCCATACATCTTAAAGATCTTAAAGAGTTGAAGGTGAGTAATAGAAAGAGGATCTGCTATTATTAGGAGGGAAAACTAACTGGTCTATTTTCCACAAGTCTGATTGCTGGACCAAGTATAAAGTGAGAAAATTGTCATGAAGAATTGGTTTTATGGGGCTTCCCTGGTGGCTCAGACGGTAAAGCATCTGCCTACAATGCAGGAGACCCAGGTTCGATCCCTGGGTCAGGAAGATTCCCCCGGAGAAGGGAATGGCAACCTACTCTATTATTCTTGACTGGAGAATTCCATGGACAGGAGCTGGGAGGGCTGCAGTCCGTGGGTAGCAAAGAGTCAGCCACGACTGAAGGACTAACATGTACGCATCGGTATTATAGGCCTAGAGCTACATCTGGTTCAGCTTCTCTACGATTATGGAAAGATCTGCATCCCACCTGGGTTGAAAACAAAAAGTTTGCAAATTAAGAAGCAGCTTAATTTCCCCCTTGTTTCCATGGTTCCCTCATCTTTACCCTGAAAGCTGATCCCAGCAATACTGTTCTCAGAAGAGCTTCTTCTGGACACTCTCAGTTCACTGGCCACGTGGGCCTCTTTGCCTTCAGAGCATGGGTCCATCATGCCCTCTCAAGACCATGGGAAGATTCCTGGGGATGCTGGGAGCCTTCGGTTCTAGCTCGTGGTGGGGTCTTGTGCTTGCTCCCCTTTACCCTCACACAGACCGCCTGCCAGGTTCCTGACTTTTCCTGAGTCCACCATCACTGCCATACTGGTCTTTGGACCCCAGGGTATGCTCCCTTGGTCTCTGAAAGCTACCTGTATCAACCCGACACCTGAAAGAGTCCGGAGGACTTACTTATTTCCTTTTGCGTGATCACACCCTGTGTATGTGCAGGGCCAGACTGAGTCACACCTGCTTTATCTGATCGGATCATTTGACAGAAAACAGTAATGTAAACACCTTATTGACCCAGAGACTTACGAATCCGTCTTTTGTTACCCAAACATTACTGATGGAATATTTCAATATTCACTTACATAGCAAATCGCTGGCCATAGGCATTCGCTTCTGCAAAAAATCCCCCAGTCAAGAAGAGTCAAGTAAGAACCAGCCCAGCAAAGGCATAGCTGAAAACCCTGTGGTGGGCTCGCCAAACCCCTTTCCAGCGGGCAACACCTGTCTTGTGCTAGATGTGTTTGACGCCATGGAGATCACCAGCTTGCTGTCCCATTAAACTGAAGTCATGCTCTAGGCTGTTTCTTCAGAACTCTTTTATCATCCTCTTAGGCAGTGTTTCAGTGGCCTTCTTTGGTTCATTCTAATTTGATCCTCTGTGCACCCTCTGCTTAATGTACAGGTCAAACTATGAGTCTCCAGAAAAACACAGTTGGGTTTTCTACAAACAATGCAGCCTGGAAAATGTGCTGCTCAAAAGAAGCAGAGCAAGGCAATGGCTTTCTGTTTTGTATTAGCCATATGACTCATCTTTTATTAAACAAGACACCCAATTGCTCACTCTGGGACTCTCATTTCTTTCTTTTCTCCTGTCTTTCCTTCTCTCTCTCTTCTTCACTCCCTTCCTTTCTTCCATCTCTCCTTTCTTTGAACAAACTGAATGATAGCTGTAACTCAGGCCCTGAGAAAGCTGTCAGTCATAGTAGGCCATGACTGCCGTGCTAGGAGTCAGTCTGTAGCTAGATTTTCAAAGACCTCATCATACCTTTTAAGGTAAAAAATAAAAATGTTAATTTTATAACACAATAAAATATAACTACCTATTGAAACCACCATAAATAATTTACTGTCTTAAATAATTTACATTCTATGTTATGTACATCTATGAATTATGTTCATAGGCTGATTGAATTAAAAGTGTTATATCACATGCCAAACTGTTGCTAGGTAACAACTAAAAGTAATACACTCATGTACACATATACATGTGTGTCCTAATATTTATATAGTCATGTCCACATTATCTATGTACACATGTGTATATTTACTGTAAACTTAAAAAGGGATCAAACTATCTCATACATATATAGATAGATTATTATAAATAAGTAACTATATAATATATTTCTTTGAAGGTCACTACCATGGCCTCAGAAATCATTTAAGTGATTCAGCTGATGGTAATATGCTATGTGTTAAATGGCTCGTGATTCTAAGAGCACATCCACAGTGCACTTGCTGGTGGTCAGACATTCCAGATGACTCTCTCAAAGTCCTTTCATGACATATGGAGAAATATTCTGGGTGATGAAATACGAGTCCTAAGTCTTCTGTGCTTGTAATCAATCAGAAAAAATTTTATATACATATATAGTTTATTTATATTTTTACATACATATGTGTTTGAAGTATGAGAGTGTTAGTTGCTCAGTCATGTCCAACTCTTTTGCCATGGACTGTAGCCCACCAGGCTCCTCTGTCCATGGAATTCAGCAAGAATACTGGAGTGGATTGCCATGTCCTCTTCCAGTGGATCTTTGTATTGGCAGGCT
The DNA here is from genome assembly GCF_033118175.1 of Dama dama. Classification (NCBI taxonomy): domain Eukaryota; kingdom Metazoa; phylum Chordata; class Mammalia; order Artiodactyla; family Cervidae; genus Dama; species Dama dama. Next base: position 46,233,079 of record NC_083687.1, on the reverse strand, counting down.
GATTCTTTGCCATCTGAGTCATCAGGGAAGCCACACTTTATTTTATTGCTGCTATTTTTTTATTTTAAATAATGTTCAGTCACGAGGTATAAAGGTATATCCCAAATGAGTCATTGGCCTAAATCACATTGTAACTCCCAGCCCAAAGACAATCTTTATGTTTTCTGAACTTGTTTTTTTTTTTTTGTTTTTCTTCAATGTACTTCTCCCCTTTTTTGGATGTTAAGCTGCATCTCTAATAATAGAATATTGAAACACTATTTTTTAAAATATATTTATTTTAATTGGAGGCTAATTACTTTACAATATTGTAGTGGTTTTTGCCAGACATTGACATGAATCAGCCATGTGTTCCCCATCCTGAGCCCCCTCCCACCTCCCTCCCCATCCCATCCCTCAGGGTCATCCCAGTGCACCAGCCCTGAGCACCCTGTCTCATGCATCGAACCTGGACTGGGGATCTGTTTCACGTATGATAATATATGTGTTTCAATGCTATTCTCTCAAATCATCCCACCCTCGCCTTCTCCCACAGAGTCCAAAAGACTGTTCTATACATCTGTGTCTCTTTTGCTGTCTTGCATCTAAGGTTATCATTACCATCTTTCTAAATTCCATATATACTATTCTAAATATCAGAACACCCAGTTAACATTGAAAATATTTAGCCATTCTATCTGAAATGTACTTAAAACAATTTAAGATTTTAATAATCTAGTAATTTTAGTACTTCATGATTTCTAAATGTATAGTTCATAGAATAAGCATAAATAATTACCTGAAAGTATTCTTCAGAGAGAATGGTTAAAAACAATGTAGAGAGAGAAATGTAGTACTTTCTGAAAAAGGTGCTTATGGGAAACACTTCTTTTTTTATAATATTTTATTTTTATCTTCAGACAGTGACTGCAGCCATGAAATTAAAAGATACTTGCTCCTGGAATCGACTCTTTGCAACCCCATGGACTGTAGCCCGCCACACTCCTCTGTCCATGGGGATTCTCCAGGCAAGATATACTGGAGTGGGTTGCCAGGCCCTCTTCCAGGGGATCTTCCCAACCCAGGGATCAAACCCCAGTCTCCTGCACTGTGGGCAGATTCTTTACCAACTGAACCACCAGGGAAGCCCAAGAATACTGGAAGAAAAGCTATGAAAAACCTAGACAGCATATTAAAAAGCAGAGACATGACTTTGCCAACAAAGGTCCATACAGTCAAAGCTATGTTTTTCTAGTAGTCACGTATGGATGCAAGAGTTGGACCATATAGAAGGCTGAGCTTGGAAGAACTGACCCTTTCAAACTGTGGTGCTGGAGAAGATTCTTGAGAGTCCCTTGTACAGTAAGGAACTCAAACGAGTCAATCCTGAAGGAAATCAACCCTGAATATTCATTGGAAGGGCTGATGCTGAAGCTGAAGCTCCAAAACTTTGGCTACCTGATGCCAAGAGCCTAATGCTGGGAAAGACTGAGGGCAAGAGGAGAAGGGGGCAACAGAGGACAAGATGATTGGATGGTATCACTGACTCAATGGACATGAGTTTGAGCAAACTCCGGGAGATGGTGATGGACAGGGAAGCCAGGCGTGCTGCAGTCCATGGGGTTGCAAAGAGTCAGACACGGCTTAGCACCTGAAAGACAGCAATGTATACACACTCAAATAGTAATACGGTTTATTACTAAAAACATTAGTTTCTATCCTCACTTATCCTTAGATATCCCACATCCTTAGAGACCCCACTTTGACTTTTTCTTTTATTTATTTGACGACCTCCAGTCTTGGTATGGCATGCGGGATCTTCATTGCAGCACTTAGACTCTAGCTGTGGCGTGCAGACTCCAGAGTGCGTGGCCTCGGTAGTTGCGGCTCCCAGGCCTACTTGCTCAGCAACATGTGGGATCTTAGTTCCCTTGTGTGTGCATGGGTGCCTGCTCAGTTGCTCAGTTGTGTCCAACTCTATTATACGACCCCATGGACTGTTGCTTGCCAGGCTCCTCTGTCCATGGGATTCTCCGGGCCAGAATACTGGAGTGGGTTGCCATGCCTTCCTCCAGGTGATTTTACCAATCCAGAGACTGAACTTGTGTCTCCTGTATTGGCAGGCGGCTTCTTTACCACTGAACCACTTGGGAAGCACAGTTCATTTCTCTCATCTTTCTAGGCAAAGCTGCCCCAGATAGACACAGTTATTTTCCCCTCCTCAAGGACCTTGAACTTTACTCTTCTTAATGGAAGCTGTGTCTAAACCATCAGAGTCAAATTATACTCCTTCTGATGCACCGCTGATGAAATCTATTTCAGACTGTCCTCTAGAAGAAAACAAAAGCCGTCTCTCTTGGTGAGGTAAACACTTCTCCATCTAGTTTTACTTTACTCAGTACTAAATTTATTAGAAGTTGTCTGTACAGGACGTAGGGTCAGTGTTAAATTAATAAAATAGCACTAAGAAAGCAATATGAAGGCATAGCAGAAAAGGATAGCCTCCTAGGTTTTTCAGTGTTTCTTTTAATCCAACAAGGAATCTTTGCAGGGTGTTGGCTGAAAAATGTCAAGCCTCCATTCAATCTTACCTTTATACCTGTCACTACAGGTAACCCCTGTAATCCTGTGAGTGCTCAGGATTTGGAGATCACTTACTCAAGCTTTCAGAAGATCAATATAGATTGGTTTTGCAACAATAAATGTATATATGACAAGATGGGGTCTGATCTGGCGGCAGCATCTCTGGAATAAGAATCAGCAGACCTGTGCCCCGAACCCCACTCTGCTAAGAAATAAAATCCATCTTTCCTCCAAGGAAAGAGAGTATGTATGATTGACCACTTCCCCTCCAAGTCCTCAAAAATATGGTCCAGTCATTTGCCCTGGATAGTCTAAGCTTCTGGGCTTCCCTGGTAGCTCAGCTGGTAAAGAATCTGCCTGAAATTCAGGAGACCCTGGTTTGACCCCTAGGTAGGGAAGATCCCCTGGAGAAGGGATAGTTTACCCGCTACAGTATTATTGGGTTTCCCCGGTGGCTCAGATGGCAAAGAATCCGCCTGCAGTTTGGGAGACCTGGGTTCGATGCTTGGGTTGGGAAGATCCCCTGGAAGAAGGTCTGGCAACCCACTCCGTATTCTTGCCTGGAGAATCCCCATGGACAGAGAAGCCTAGTGGGCTGCAGTCCATGGGGTTGCAAAGAGTCAGATACAACTGAACGGCAAAGCATAGCACAGTACAATCTAAGCTTCTAACCGGGCACTCTCAGGGCAAGAGCTGGCTCTGAAACATTCCTGAGAGAGAGGTTATTTGTAAGGTGCTTCTTCGTAAGGACATATATGGAAACTAGAGCAGAGTGGTGATTAATAGCCAAGAGACTCTCCAACCCCTCTCTGGGCAGCGTAGAGGTTAACGTAAGGCAGGCTGGTCTTGGCTTGTGTCCAGGAAGCTCATTCCCACGAATCCTGAGAAAGACCTTGTTACAACAAAGTTATGGGATAGCAGACCCACTATGAAGGGTGAATTCAAGGCTACTTTTACAAGGAAGAGAGTTTTGAGAAATTTGCCAATCCTGAAATGCCTCAAAAAGGAGTGTGCCCAGCAAAATATTTTGCAGTTCTTGCATTTTAGAAATAATGGGATTCTCTAAGGCAGCCCATCATAGAATTCACTGAACAAGAGTTGCCTTGCTCCCTAGGGCTTAGCTTGACTGGACAGAACAATATAACTCAGGAATTACACTTTGCGATTCAGCAGAAAAACATAGAGACATATATTCTAAGAAATAAACGAAGGACATGAGGAAATGCTCTGGTTCTCTCTTGTCTGTCTTCAATGGTTTAGATATTGGGGGGGGGGGGGTGTTGCACAGCTTAATTTCATAAATAAAAGGCTAGGCAGCTTTGCCCAACCGTTCAAGAAGACTACCTACGGTGTCTCTCTCCAGTTACAATGCGTTTCACATTAAACGTTTGATTGGATTACTAATTTTAAAACTCACCACTTCAGAATCACCTAAAGCTTTCATTTCCTATCTAAAAGCCCTGAAAAAAGTCATAATTACCTCTGAACTGAGGCAGCAGGCTGCGTCAGAGAATTTTGAAAGTGGTTTTTTTTTCCTCTGAACATAGGCGGCTCGGAAAGCAGAGCACCTGCAAATAGGTTAATGAAGCTCAGAATTGCTGGAGTTGTCAAGACCAACTGTTGAGAATTCCCATGGAGTTAAGTAGGGTATGAATCCGGCTCTGAGTAAATATCATCACCCATGCGTTCTGACTTCCTGCTCTCGGGCTTTGCAGCGCACGTGGGTTTTTCCCCTTCAGCGCAACCGTTGGGTAGCAGTGGGGCTGGGGGTGGCTGGCAGTAATCTTTAAAATGGCTCTCTGGGTGGGCAGAGGCCCTGGGGTTTGTTCCCAGAGCTCTCTGAGCCGCAGAGTACTCTGCAGAAAATTCACTGCATTTTACTCACGTATATGTTACCAGGTGAGGCTTGTGTTCTCAGAAAAACAAGGGTGGCTGGTCACTTTGAGTGTCTCGTTTTGGTGTTTAACAGTCATGAGACATGGTAAGCAGAAAAAATGGCAAGAACGATCTGTGTTCTAAAGGCAGGTCCTCTTAGAGCCTAATGCTCAAGTACTAACACTTACTGTTCTGATGACCTGTATGAAGAAGATTTTTAGCAGATTTTTAGTGTGATTTAGTGTAAATGTCAGCCTCTGGTTGAAATGTATCATAGAAACAGAAAGTGCACATAATCTAAGTGTACAGCTCAATGCATCTTAGACTGACCGCACCCATGTAACCATAAATTCAGATCAAGAAACAGGACATGCTCAACACCAGAAGCCCCTCTCACGCCCTCTCCCAGTCTAGACCCTAGGAGTAACCACTACTCTGACTTCTAATACTAGGTTTGTTTTGGGGGATTTTTTTTTGGTGGGTTTTTGTTGTTGTTGTTGTTGGGTTTTGTTTTGTTTTTTGCTTGTTTTCAACTCTGTACAACAGGAAACAGTGTGTATTCTTTTATATCTGGCTTTTTTCAAATATGCAGAGATTTTACAAATATGTCGTTGCAGCCTTTTACACTGCCGTCCCATTGACAAGGAAATCATCAATCTGCCTCAGTGCAACAGTTTGCTCTCCTCAAAATGTGTCAAGTAAAAATACTCACGTCGGAAATAAATGTATACATGGCTGTGTTATATGCTTCAGGCTGCCAATGAGCACATCCGGTTTCTGACAGATGGGGAGAGGAACTTCCACTGGGCCTTTTTAAAGAAGGAGGATAATACGAGCTCTGCTATGAAGCTGCAATAAAAAGTTGAAGGAGGGTGGGAGGTCAAGCTGGGGAATTCTGAGTTCTGAACTGGAGCATAAAGCTGGTGAAATGCACGAGAAAGTGAGATTTATTGGTTGACTTTTGATATGCTGGGATGGAGAATGAGAGCTTGGTGTATAATTGCAGACAGTGCTGCTTCCCTCTGCTTTACCTTGGTGTGTTCCCAATAAACAGGCCCCTGCAGGTCATATTTGGCTTCCTGCCATTTGTAGTTCGCTTTATCAGGCAAGTGACTTCCGTAGCCTCTGGTCAAGTAGAGGGTAATAATAGTAATAATAACAATAAAATCATTGCTCATGCCTGAGCTGAATTAAAACAGTACAACTTTGTCACTAATGATAATTCGAGGCAAAGGATTTAGAATAGTTAGAGTCATAATTGCAAGTTGCAAAATAATTAAACGTTACTGCTGTGCAAAATACTTAGAAGCCGACTTTACGGCTAGTGTTATGGCATTCTCGCGTCACACACACGTGAACCACATATACAGTGGCAGACTTATTTGACCATGCATCAAGCCTTCCAAGAAAATCATGCACTTGTCTGAAAAGTAATCAAATATGGATTATTTCAATAACAGCCAAAGAGTTTCTTCCTGAGATCCCTGCCAGTGAAAGGCAGGGGATTTATGCCACTCGTTTTTGAGCAAGCCACATTTCTCTAATATGGCTGATCCCTCCCAGTCTAAACATTTTCTTTGAAAATGTGAAACCCTGCAATTAAATATTCCTCCCTGAAACAGGAGAGTTCACTGAACTGAGAACCAAGTAAATCCCCCATAGAGAAGACTGTGATTGGAGGGAGGCGATGTTGTTTGGTGGGAAGACCCACTGATGGAATGAAAACAGGAAGATGCTGGAGGGGAGGAGGAGAAAAACAGGAAGATGTTGGAGGGGTGGAGGAGAGGACAAAACCACGTGTTCGTCCGAGGACCTTCTCTACTCAGCCGTTAAGGCTGGTTGTACATGTGCTTGTCCCTGAGACATAGAGATACTGCTAATACTCAAAATATTTTTTATGGTTTTTGGCAAAGATCATATTTAAATTAAACAAGCTTTGCTACTGACAATGTTCCTTTGAATCATGTTTTGCCTTGTGAAGAAGGGGGGAATCTTTAATAAGGGAAATAATAGCTTTATTAGTGAAATGATTACCTGGGCTGAAAAATGGCGTCCAATGTTTTGCAAATGTGATTTTCCCTTCTTGTGAATCTTATTTCCTTAGCATTTATCCATGGTGATGTTTCACAAAGGGTCATTTCTGAGAGAGATGCAGAAATGCATTTCTTTCTCTGACCACTGTGTCTGTAATTCCCTGGGAAGGATGCTTGGAAACAGGGTCTACTCCCTGGCATGTAATAAGTTTCACAAAGATTGTGTATTTGGAAGTGGAGGTTGGGGAGTAAGGAGTAAACACCTGTTTAGATTGCCTTCCCAAGATACTCTTTCAGTACCTTGACACGTGGCCCTAAATCCTTGGGACTTCCCAGGTGGCTCTATTGGTAAAGAATCCGTCTGTCAATACAGGAGACATAAGAGAAGCAGATTTGATCCCTGGGCGTGGAAGATCCCCTGGAGAAGGGCATGGCAACCCACTCCAGGATTCTTGCCTGGAAAATCCCATGGACAAAGGAGGCTGGTGGACTACAGTCCATGGGGTCGCAAAGAGTCAGATGTGACTGAACGACTTAGCATGCGCTCACACCAGCTACATTATCCCACCCTCTTCTCCAGAATTTCCATATCAGTGAAATTGGTAGCTATCACATTGTTCTGCATAACACAGACAGACACTACTATATGTAGTTTTATCTATTATATAATATTATGGATTACATATCTATAGAGCATCTATATCTAGCTCTAGATTATAGACTTAGATTTAGATACATAAAACACTTGATAATTGCATTAGCTTGGGCCCTCCAAAATGCATATGCTAAGGTGGGGCCAGCTGTGCATCAGGAGGTTGCCTGTGAGGAAGAGAGGACAGAACCAGAGTGAGCAGACAAAGCCTGCCGGCCGCAGTGTAGGTTTGGTACTTGCAGAGGAGGAAGGAAGGAAGGCGGGTGGTGTAGGAAGAGTCTTGGGATGCAGCAAAGTTCCAAGAAAGCTTCAGTTCAGTCTTTGAATCAATGTCACCAATCAGATGACTCCCGAGGGTCTCAGGGACTGGCCTGCATTAAATCCACATTGTGCTCAGTCATTGGCTGGGAGTGACACGCGGGCAGCATGAACTTGGTGTGAGTGTGGTGGTGGATCCAGAGGGTGGCAGCTGGAGCCATCCCACGTTATGCTCCCCAACGCAAAAGACCTCACAGCACCTCATGGCTGCCAGAGTAGTGTGTTTTGTATTGGTGTGTGTGTGTGTGTGTGTGTGTGGTAGAATATACTCTATAGTATTTTGTGTGTGTGTGTGTGTGTGTGTGTGTATATATATATATTTTTTTTTTTTTTTTTAAAGTCTCTCAGTTGTGTCTGGCTCTTTGCAGCCCTATGGACTATACAGTCCATGGAATTCTCCAGGCCAGACAGAATACTGGAATGGGTGGCCTTTCCCTTCTCCAGGGGATCTTCACAACCCAGGGATCGAACCCTGGTCTCCCGCATTGCAGGTGGATTCCTTACCAGCTGAGCCACCAGGGAAGCCCAAGAATACTGGAGTGGGTAGCCTATCCCTTTCTCTAGTGGATCTTCCTGACCTAGGAATCGAACCAGGGTCTCCTGCATTGAGGTGGATTCTTTATTAACTGAGCTATGAGGGAAGCCCACGTTTTGTATATAATACATAATAATATAAAATATGTTGAAAACATTAGATATATTTTGTAGTATACTATTTTTTAATTATGTGTTCAAGAATTAAAGACTTCTTACATGGGAGCCAAATGCTAATGAAAATCAGGGATTTCTTCTAATTAGGAGGTAAAATCAAAAGGACTTGATAGGGACATTTCTACTCACAGGGAGATGGAGTAGACATATATTTCCCTATTTCTCCCACTAAGTACAACTAAAATCCCTGTACCTTATATATGAAACAAACTTAAGAAGCCTCTAAAAGATGAGAGAAAAGGGCAGTCCAACTAGGAACCTCACACTCAAGGATTGATGTTGCATTAAATTTCCTACCTTGTCCCATATTTCCCAAACTGGGTGCTATAGAAATTAACAACCCAGAGATGTCAACAAACACAGATTTTTTTAAAGCCCTTACAAAAGCCTAATCTCTTGAGGTGAAGGACCAGAAAAGGAACAATCTAGCAAGAAAAAAAGAAAAAACTCTAATAGAGACAAACATCATGAGACAGAGAACAATCTGTAGCCACATCCCACCACACCAGCAAGGAATAAATTGAAAACCTAAATCTCCCTCTTTTTTACATGTGGTAGTATATATGTTTCCATGTGCCATATGTATACCTGTGGCTGATTCTTGTTGCTATATGGCAGAAACCAACACAATATAGTGTAAAGCAAATAACTTGCAATAAAAATTTTTTTAAAGAATGAATTAAAAAAAAGTTCCAGAAGAGAAATAATATTTACTGGGGCTTGCCTGCACTTTGTCCTGTCCTATAAGTAGCTTAAACTTTCTCCAGAATTAAGCTGGATCATCAGAAGGTTGAACTCTACTCTTGTTACCTTTCCCGTTTAGCATCACAGAACTTCTTTTAATAGATTGTTTTTGGAGATGATGGCATCAACCCACTTGTATGCGCATTGTGAGAAACAAACCTGTGAAATTTGCTGTTGGGTGTGCTTTCTTGATCTTACTGAGGGCTCCAGTCACTGAATCATCACACAAGATCTCAGCGAAGACCCTTGTGAGGAAATCCTTTCAGGACACACTAGCAGGAAAAGTTGTGCCTTGATATTTTAAGTATTTTATGAGGCAGGTATATAATCACACCTTCTCTCTTTCTGATAGCTGCTCGAAAATCCATTTGTATCCATGGTCTTCTAAACACTCTACCAATCTTGAAAGTGAAAGTCACTCAGTCGTGTCTAACTCTTTGCAACCCCATGGACCATACAGTCCCTGGAATTCTCCAGGTCAGAAGACTGGGGTGGGTTGCCATTCTCTTCTCCAGGGGATCTTGCCAACCCAGGGATTGAACCCAGGTCTCCCACATTGCAGGTGGATTCTCTACTAGCTGAGCCACAAGGGAAGCCCAAGTATACTGGAGTGGAAGTGGCCACCCTACTGTAGACTGAACTCTCCTTTGATTTGTTTTGCTTTCCTGATGCTTGCTTGTTCCTATTTTACTAGATTACTCTCATTTATTTTTTATCTTGTTGTATCTTAATATATTAATGTGTATAAATAATTGCATATTCTGTAAGTCTCTAAAATCATTTTTAGAACCAGTAATAATAGAATTCAACAAATAGCTGCTAACTGTAGAGGTTGTCAGCAAAAGGAAAATTTTAAAGCCAACCAGAAGTAACTCAGACAGGATGAAGACAAAGGACCCGAAATGATTGCCAGAGTAGATGAAGAAATCCATAAAAATGTGACTTGAGCTGTAACCACTATTTATTTATTTTTGTAACTGCTATTTAAAGTGATTCATTGAAAATAAATTAGGAAGATGCATTGTTTTGAATTGTCTTCTGGAAATACTTTGGAAGTTGGGAGGTTGAGGGAGCAGGAAATATATGGGAATTCTGTAAAATGCTCTGACACAATAATCACTTCTCACTCTTCTGTGCACACGTCATGCTTCAAAATGTCAACAGAAATGCCAGTTTATATTTTCTGGGTTTTGAGAAACAGGAAACCTTCAGTTATTGTAAGTTCTATCTTTTGTTAAATCTAAATTAATCCCACATTTGCTCAGTGATAGACTGTCAGCCCATAGTCCTTTACTTTAGAACTCACCCCTTATTGCACAGGAAAAAAACTTGTGGTAGTTCCTGTTCCTTAAATTCTCAGAGATGGTTCAATGTGTTCTAAAGTACACCAACTGGCCTGTGGGAAATGATCTCCAGTGAACATTACGTCCAATGGACAGTCAAGGTTTTTCGTCACTGAGTAGACCACATACCTTGCATTTTGTTTGCTAAACAAACTGTCATGTAGACAAATCACTCTTCTTCCCTGTAAGCTCATGTGCTTCCAAGTGGAGTTGAGTCCTCTGCCAGCTCCAGCGATGGAATCGCATTGGCCTTTAGGCAAATAAACAAATCTCATACCTGGTCATAGTGATGGGTTCATAATCACAGCCAGTAATACATTTTGATGAGTCTACTGGGGAAGATAGAAAGCCAAACTCTCTTTTCCACTAGGTTTAATGACATGAAGATTTAATGCTTGTAGCTGTTTCAACCATCTGGAGAAAGCCTGGGTCTGCTGAGAGCAGCGCACACTGCCTGGGTTAGGACTAATTCAAAGAGAGCACCATGAAAGTGAAAGTGAAAGTTACTCAGAAGCCTCCGAGTCTTTGTGACCCCATGGACTACACAGTCCATGGAATTCTCCAGGCCCAAATACTGGAGTGGGTAGCCGTTCCTTCTCCAGGGAATCTTCCCAACCCAGGGATGGAACCCAGATCTTTTGCATTACAGTTAGATTCTGTATCAGCTGAGCCACCGGGAATGCCCATGGAGGGAGCAAAGTAACATCCTTAAAGCCTGAGGCAGGTAATGCCCGAGGCGATGTTTGCCCATTAGCCTTTCTAATTGGGTCAATATGCTTAGTTTTGCATAAGTCAGTTTCATCAGTTTTGTGCTCCCTGAAACATCATGATTTATATTTAATTTTACTTTCCTGGCTGCCATTGGCAAATAGAACAAAAACGTTTGTTTTCTTTTTTTCTGTATCCCTTCCAATCAATTTACATGTCCCATATTTATTTGCACTATTTTCTTCATTCTCATATTCTCTACCCTTTTAAACTTTGTGCTGCATATGATTTTTTCCCCTCTTTATGTGAACTTGAGGCTGCTATCTGAAGGCTATTAAAAATGGGTGAGAATGTATATATAAGCATGTTTGCTGGAAACGAAAGGAAGCATACTGAAGTCCTTTCCACATTTCCACAATTCTTATATTGCTCTCCCAAGTCTACAGGAAGTCTGCAAAACGGGGAACCATGATCCAGTTTGTAACAGGTCTTTGCTATTGTTGTTCAGTTGCCAAGTCGTGTCTGACTCTTCGCAAGTCCATGGACTGCAGACGCCAGGCCTCCCTGTCCCTCACTTCATCATTCTTTACCAGCTGAGCCACCTGAAGAGCCCCTATATGTTTATGTGTATATACGTCCATGCAAAGTCGCTTCAGTTGTGTCTGACTCTTTGTGACCCTAGGGACCGTAGCTCCTCCACCTATGGGATTCTCCAGGCAAGAATACTGGAGTAGGTTGCCGTGCCCTTCTCTGGGGGGCATTCCCAACCCAGGGATCGAACCCAGGTCTCCTGCATTGCAGGCAGATTCTTTCCCAGCTGAGCCACCTGGGAAGCCCTCACGTGCATATACACATATATTTAAATTCACCGTACCCACTCTAGCAGGTCTAGACCCTACAAGTTAGTGTTTTGCAAAGTGTGGCTCAGGATTCTTTGAATTCAGAATCCCTGGGGTACAGACTACAAAAGCAGATCACCGGACTCCCTCCCAGTCTCAAATCCTAACTTTTAGGAACTTGATTTGGTAATCTCAGTTTTATTAATAATAAACTCCCCAGGTGATTCATATGCACATGACATTAGAGAACTCATATCCTGTATTTATCCTGTCAGTAGTTGCAACAGGAACTGCTGACATTACCTATAGAATAGTTTTGTATCACTGTAAGTTCTGTTCTCTTAATTTATGGGTAATGTAGCTGTTTTTAAACATGAAAAGTGTGTAAGTACTTTGAGTAATGGGAAGATTTTTAATTGGTTGGACTGAATGAAGTACAGAAAAAAACTGAAGGAATTTCAAAAATACTTTTCATCTAATCATTCATATTGAGTGTCTTTCTTCATCTAAATCAATTTTTCTTAATTTTAATGTTGTCACCTTTTAAAAATGCTGCTGCCTAGGCCTCACTCCAGAACAGGGAATTCAGAGTCTCTAAGGAGGGTACCCAGGTATAAGTACTGGGACTGTGAGTGGTCCATTGTTATGAGTTGGCTAGACTAAGATCATAAAGATTATCTTCAAGGTTGTGTAGGCAAAGCCAATGATTAAGAGCACACTGGATCTGACAAAAAAGGGAAGAAAAATCCATTGAACTGTGAAACCCTGGCCTGTGTCTTTTACTGTAATCCCTACCATCATTTCTAAAAACACCTCTTTACTCCTTTTATCTGAGAGTTTTGTGGCAGATTTCATAGCTGATTAACATATCCTAATTTTCTGAGGTCATAGTTAACACCAGAAAGAGATTTTTTTAAAAATTTTCATGTGTTACTATTCAGTTCAGTTCAGTTCAGTCGCTCAGTCGTGTCCAACTCTTTGCGACCCCATGAATCACATCACGCCAGGCCTCCCTGTCCATCACCAACTCCTGGAGTTTACTCAAACTCATGTCCATCGAGTCAGTGATGCCATCCAACCATCTCATCCTCTGTCGTCCCCTTCTCCTCCTGCCTTCAATCCCTCTCAGCATCAGAGTCTTCTCCAATGAGTCAACTCTTCGCATGAGGTGGCCAAAGTATTGGAGTTTCAGCTTCAGCATCAGTTCTTCCAATGAACACCCTGGACTGATCTCCTTTAGGGTGGACTGGTTGGATCTCCTTGCAGTCCAAGGGACTCTCAAGAGTCTTCTCCAACACCACAGTTCAAAAGCATCAATTCTTCAGTGCTCAGTCTTCTTCACAGTCCAGGTCTCACATCCATACATGACCACTGGAAAAACCATAGCCTTGACTAGATGGACCTTTGTTGGCAAAGTAATGTCTCTGCTTTTTAATATGCTGTTGAGGTTGGTCATAGCTTTTCTTCCAAGGAGTAAACGTCTTTTAATTTCATGGCTGCAATCACCATCTGCAGTGATTTTGAAGCCCAAAAAAATAAAGTCGGACACTGTTTCCACTCTTTTCCCATATATTTCCCATGAAGTGATGGAACCAGATGTCATGATCTTAGTTTTCTGAATGTTGAGCTTTAAGCCAACTTTTCCATTCTCCTCTTTCACTTTCATCAAGAGGTTTTTTAGTTCCTCTTCACTTTCTGCCGTAAGAGTGGTGTCATCTGCATATCTGAGGTTATTGATATTTCTCCCGGCAATCTTGATTCCAGCTTGTGCTTCTTCCAGCCCAGCGTTTCTCATGATGTACACTGCATCTAAGTTAAATAAGCAGGGTGACAATATATAGCCTTGACGTACTCCTTTTCCTGTTTGGAACCAGCCTGTTGTTCCATGTCCAGTTCTAACTGTTGCTTCCTGACCTGCATATATTATCCTCATTCAGTTACATTCTTATCACAGAAATATATATGTGTGTGTGCGTGTGTGCTCACTCACTTCAATTGTGTCCAGCTCTTTGTGACCCCATGGACTGTCACCAACCAGGCTCCTCTGTCCATGGCATTCTCCAGGCAAAATACTGGAGTGTGTTACCATACCCTCTTCCAGGGGATCTTCCTGACTCAGGAATCAAACTCATGTCTCCTATGTTTCCTGCATTGCAGGCAAATTCTTTACCCATTGAACCAGCTGGGGAACACCTATATGTGTATGTTTGTGTGTGTGTGTGTAAATTCATTACCCCCACTCTATAGATGGGGAAGCCACTCAAATAGATGGGGAAACAATGGTAACAGTGAGAGACTTTATTTCCTTGGGATCCAAAATCACTGCAGATGATGACTACAGCCATGAAATTAAAAAATGCCTGCTCCTTGGAAGAAAAGCTATTACCAACCTAGATAGCACATTAAAAAGCAGAAATATTACTTTGCCAAAAAGATCTGTCTAGTCAAAGCTATGGTTTTTCCAGTAGTCATGTATGCATGTGAAAGTTGGACTATAAAGAAAGCTGAGTGCTGAAGAATTGATGCTTTTGAACTGTGGTGTTGGAGAAGACTCTTGAGAGTCCCTTGGACTGCAAGGAGATCCAACCAGTCCATCCTAAAGGAAATCAGTCCTGAATATTCATTGGAGGGACTGATGTTGAAGCTGAAACTCTAATACTTTGGCCACCTGATATGAAGAACTGACTCATCTGAAAAGACCCTGATGCTGGGAAAGATTGAAGGCAGGAGGAGGAGGGGACGACAGAGGATGAGATGGTTGGAAGGCATCACCGACTTGATGGACATGAGTTTGAGTAAGCTCTGGGAGTTGGTGATGGACAGGGTGGCCTGGTGTGCTGCAGTCCATGGGGTCGCAAAGAGTCGGACATGACTGAGCCACTGAACTGAACACCCACTCTAAAAGATAAAAATCAAAGGAAGAGAACCAGCTTTTCCCAAATCCACCACGAGAGGCCAAGGGTGTTAGGTGGATGAGATTCCTGTTCAGGCCCTAATGGCCTTAATGAGCTCAACAGTGTAAGACCACATGGTCCGAGGTGTGGCTCAGAATATTCAAGAAGCTTGGAGTGTCATGGCGTAACAGCTGAGCTGTGACTCGATTAATTGATTCAGAATGATTTCGGTTGAGCAATTGTCTTCTCTAAAGGAACGCCGGGGCAATCTGCTAGCAACTGTCACTTTCTATCAAGTATGAATTATGCTGTATAATGGGTTCAGGTGCTCACATAAATTGACTGTCATAAAATCCTTGTGTGTGACAATTCATTGAAATCATCTCATTCAGAAAATGAAAACATAGAGCAGAAGAGTGACAAGAGAAGTGAAGGTGATCACCTCCACACTGCTGACAAGACTAGCAATGTCTAAAGACGGCTGCTCATTTCTTATTCACTAAGCTCAGAAATCAGCAGCTCTCCCAAAATATTCTCAGGCACGGTGATGATATTATGAAAAAAGACAAGGTAGAAAATGGTCACGTGCTGTGGGTGTGAATTGATTACAACCACTTTTCAATGAGTATCAAAATATGTATCAAGATTACTGGATTATCAAGATACAGTAATTACTGGATTACTGTGCACACTCTTTCTCCCCAGTAATTTTCATGTCTCGGAATCTACCCCAAGGAGATACACCACAAGCGCAGAAAGTTATACGCATAACATTCTTCACTATAGCATCTTTGAGATTAGAAAAAATTGCAAAATTACAGAAATACAGCAAAAGGTTATATAGAGGGCATGTGTATAAGGATCTATGAAAAACATTAGAAATGATGACTATAAATGTATTGACATGGAAAGATGTTCAATACTGACTGCAAATATAATTTATAAAGAGTGTGAATTATTATGCTCTGTTGATATAAAATGATATGCATACATTGACATGTGTATGTAAAATAGAGAAATGTCTGAAAGAATGTTTACTAACATCTTAATCACAGTTTCCTCTGTGGAATGGTGGAATCCAGGGTGATTTTTACTTTCCTTGTATGTTTCCATGTTGCTTGAATTTTAACAATGCACATTCAGCAGTTTTACAAAAGCCATAAAGCTTTTAAAATCAAAGAATATGATAAAATACTGTATGTGAGCACAAATGAGGCTGAGGAATTTCAAAGGGTTCTTCTGATTACACCTCTATTCAGAGATGATGATAATGGTGATGGGTGAGTTGCATAATAATCATTTATGACAGCAAAAACATTAATTTACAATTTATTGGGAGTAGCAATATGCATTCAGTGCCTTAAGAGACAATAGTAATAAGTGAACTAGAAACTGAAATTAAATATACAAGCACAAAAACACCTGCAAGCAGATCGTATTGGGAGTTTAAGGCCAGTTTGTGGGGAAAATAACACATGACATCTGAGAACTGCAGTGTTAGAGTAATGAGCATGGTTTAACACAATTCAGGAGAGTTTATCTTGGCCTCGGAAAAGCTTTCTGGAGGAAATGGATCTGAGAGGTGAGTTTAAAAGTGTGAGTTAGACAGCTTGCAGGAGAGGAAGTCAAATAGGATATTTCATAGAGCCCAAAGGAAGGGAGAGGAATATTTTTGCCTCGGGATTTCCAAAGAATAAACGTGAAATGTCTCTCTGTCCCATGGATGCTGCCAAAGTCTGCAGCCAAGCTCTGTCAGGCAGGCACGCTTCCCTCAAGATGCCTCGGCGGCTTCATTGCACAGAGACTACTGCGGAGCTAGTTCACCCTCAGAAATGGCCCATCCTCAGATCCCTTGGGAAGCCTGTGTTGTCTCTTTTCAGACCGCAAAGATATTAATGAATGCACAGCAGAAGCACTAAATGTTTTGTGTTACCGTGTAAGCCTTACAGGTAGGCTTGAGTCCATATTGACTCAAAGGATGGTATTTCAAGGGTGTAACACAGTTCTTTTCTTCCCAAAATAACCTCTGGCTGGTCCTCAGCTAGAACCTGAAGTTCCTTTAAATATTTACTTCTTTTTGTTGATGTCATTGCTTCTCTGGACAAGGGTCCACAAATGTCATTGCTTCTCTGGACAAGGGTCCACAAATAGTCTTCATCAGCTGGTAGTAACTTATCATAGTTTCCATCATCACAGTATTGAAGACCCAGGGACTGGGATGTAGTAAAGATATTTTGAAGGAGTTGAATGAGACTATCCAATCTTTTGGGTGCTACCTGGTTAGGCCTGTCTGGGAACTATAATGGCACATAGGGAGGTACAGCCAAGACTTAAATATATATATATAATGCTTTAATAATAAAGCATAGTTTTTAATTTAGAGTGTATATATATATATATATATATAAAATACAAGCTTATTCAAAATTTGAAACTAGGCAAATGACTTTTGCAACTCCTAACTAGGCACAATATTTATTGCAGTTCATAAGTATTTATTTTCTATAGTTGTGATTATTCTTACCTTCCTGTTTGCAAGTTCCATGAGGGTTAGGTCGCTTCCACTTGGTTCACCTCGTGCTCCCAGCAGCCCCTGGCCCACTGCCTGGCACATAACAAGTGTTCAGTAGCATTTAATGAATCAGAATAGAATAAATGAACCCTAGACAAATACTCAAGGAGTAAGAAGAGTCAAGAGAAAGAATTGGGTGAAACAAGAGGCCTCAAATTGGAATAACCTACTTTGCAAACTGTCTTGGGTTTGAACTGATTTTCTATGCTCAGTATCTCAGTCGTGTCTGACTCTTTGTGATCCTATGGCCTGTAGCCCTCTGTCCTTGGGATTTCCCAGGCAAGAATATTGGAGCAGTTTGCCATTTCCTACTTCAGATGCTCTTCCTGACCCAGGGATCGAACTCACGTCTCTTGTGTCTCCGGCATTGACAGGCAGATTCTTTACCACTGTGCCACCTGGGAAGCCCAAGCTTCTTGAGAAGAATATATATCATAGTGATTTTTTAAAGATCACTGTCACTTTTTCTTGCTGTATTACTTCTAGTTTTTCCTGTTATGCAACTTCAGCATAATTACCTTTCTCCTACAAAAAAAAAAAAAAAATGAATTAAGCTTATAGAGTGGAATGCTAAGTGATCAAGGGCAGAGAAAGCATGAATCTCTTCCACAGCGGTGGTTCTTAACTTGCCTTTAAGATTTGTGTTTGCCGTTATTGTTCAGTCGCTAAGTCATGTCTGACTCTGTGACCCCATGGACTGCAGCACACCAGCCTCTCCTGTCCTTCACCATCTCCAGGAGTTTGCTCAAACTGATGTCCGTTGAGTTGGTGATGCCATCCAACCATCTCATCCTCTGCCACCCTCTTCTTTTGCCTTCAATCTTTCCCAGCATCAGAGTCTTTTACAATGTGTTAACTATGTATAATTTTTTAAAATATCCCTCTTCCTGTTTTTTCAAATTTTTGCATTCAATATTAAATAGTTTATTTCTTGTATCTCAGTAACATAGATGTCAGATTTTTCTATACTTTAAGTCATTCATCAGTACCAGAAAACAATTCTCTCTATTTAGCATGCCTGTATTCCTTGCTATATTATCTGGAAAATGATGAGGGGAGTGATAAGGAACTACAGAAGTGTTATCTGTGTCATGAGTCACCCCTCCCCAAAATACAGGGATTCTTTCACCTAACAAGTACTTGCTGCGTGCCTGCTACATACTGGAACCTGGCTGGCAGCGCAGACAACACAGCCTGGGACTGAACAAAGTGCCCGAGAGCTAACATCCAAATTCACTCGGAGCTAGTTTTCTCAACATTGAGGTTCATGTCTTGTAAAAAAAGTTTGTTCAAATATGGAAAAATACACCAACTTCTTAGGCATAGTACAATTGGGTTTTATTTACATGTCCCAGTTCAGAGATTAGCCACAATAAACCAAGCCCCTGTCATAAGCATCACACATCTAAGTTGTTAATCATCGTGCTCTGGACGGGAGACACATTTTTGAACCCCACGATGGAGCAGGGCAGGGCTTGTAGTGAGTCTGCCCAGCCTCTTAGAGTGATTCACGGAGCTGTTTTCCAAGCCAGTTGTGGACGGGATGCTGCCAGTGTTCCAGGGCCCAGGGCGCTGTCACGGGGAGACAAGGAGACAGTGGTAATGCTTCTTCTCTTAAATTCCTCACCCTTATCCGCTGGGTTTATCCTGAGGGCTGTAAAATTAGGGGAAAGAGGACATTGTTCTAAGTTTCTCTTATCTGCCTCCCCTTCCAGCTCAGTTTCCAACTGAAAATAGGAATACTTGGTGTTTATGCCTTTCCATCCCCAGTGCCTAGGTTTGAGTTCCCCCAGAAGCAGACCCTAAGACCAGGCATTGCCTTTGAGCGGTTTATTTGGGAGGTGATCCCAGGAAACACGGTCAAGGGAGGCGGTGTAAGTTCCCACACTCATGCTCAGGCCTTGGAATCCCCTACCAGTGACCCAACCTGGGAACCTGGGGCTCAGACACTCCTAGCCGGGAAAGATGGCCTCCCAGGCCTGCAGGCCTCCCCTTCCCCCACGATGAAAAGTGCTGTCTCTTTTTCCTCCCCCAAGACGGGCTGGCTGATAACTCACTCTTATGAATGAAAGGTGGGGGAAGTGAGGCTGGGCAAGCTCTGCGCCAGTAAGAGACCCAGAAACCTCGGTTCTCCTGGACTCAGAGGAAGACAGCTGCCATCCTGTGAAAAATCTACTAAATAATGAGACGTGTGTGGAGAGACAGAAGCCGCTTAAGGATTATACAAGTGCCAGACACATGAAGGAGGCCTTGGCCTTGCAGCCCTCTGGCTGGGCCCTAAGGCCATCGAAAAGTGAAGGCTGCCCAGAGGTGCCCCACCCCAGTTTCTTACCCGCAGAGTCATGAGAAATAATAATAAACACTGTCGGTCTACAAAGTGGCTGGGGGCAATTTTTAAGGAAGCTTGGCTACCTGATGCATATACCAGCTCTGCTCAGCCACTGGCTAAGATTTGCTCTTGGAGGTGTTCATTACTTGGTGCTTCTGGCCTGTCTCATACGTGGGCAAAGCAGGCTTCACCTCCCTGGAGATCATTTCACAAAGAAAGGCGAGTTCCCTTGGCCTGTGGATGTCGGGCCAGTGAGGGCTGCAGAGGCCAGGGCAGGGGCTGGGGGCGAGGCATGGGCAGCCTGCCCCGGGGACTCCCACTCACCGGACATCAGACCTTCTGACCAACGAGGGCTTTCCCCTTTCCTCTGAAGGCAGAGCTCTCTACTGCTTCTGTGGTCAAAATTTAGCCCTTCCCTTCAACTGGCCAACTGTGATTTCAGTGTTCCAAGCCAGATCCTTGCCTCCCTAGAGATTAAAGCCCACACCTGATCTATGGAAACTTCTAAGTTGCCTGTTTCTTTCCTGAAGCATTGCGATTTCTACATCAGTGGGTTCAAGGAAGAAGAAATCCTTATTCAGCACAGTGTATTAGGTAATGTGGAATGTGAGTGTGCGCATGTGTGTTTGTGTGTTGTGTGTTTTCATGTTAGCAGAGCAAAGAATTCCAGAGAGGAGAATTTCGTCTTTTCTCAAGTAGTTCAAAGTCTGAAAAGAGACAGGAGCCCATTAGGAAACAGTCTCCATCCGGCAACAATATTAAGAAAGTCATTCTCTAAACGTGCCGTCTGCCTGGATAAAAGTAATGCTCCATCTAAGACGGAATGCCTGTTATTTTCCTTGTTTTTCCATTGGTGGCGATGAGGTCACCCAGAGGACCCAGTCTCACCCCTCGTTGCCCTGGTAATCAAAAGCATGTAATTAAAAGCTGGCTGGTGACAGCAGAGAATGTGGTTCTGTGACCCAAGAACAGTTTTTTCCTAAGCAAAGCTCATTAGACCACATTAAACTCACAATAGGTTTCAATTCACACAGTGTACACTGGAGTGATCATAAGCAAAGGGTTTTAACCAGAGAGTTCCCCAAAGGACAGAGGAGGATTTAAATTTGTTTTTTGTTTTTTTTTTTAAATGTGAGGTCCCCCGTGTAGAGGGTGGGTTTTTCTATTGTTTACACAGGGCAGGAATCCTTGCAGAGAACCGGTAGGGGAGGAGCCAATTCTGTGAGGGTGTTGCCTGGGAGGAGAAAGATGAGAACTGGGTTAGCTCAGTGAGGTTGGACTGGAAGGGCCTTACTGCTGGATCACATTCTCGTCCACATCATCAAGCCAAGTCACAGTTTATTTAGAATTTTCTATCTCCTAAACAGCTGCCTTAGGTCACTGCTTCAAAGGATGGGATATATGTGGTTTTTTTTTTTTTTTAAAGTCCTGAAATGTTAGGGCATGTTTGCTCACATCTGTCACTGAGACAGTCACTCATATCTCTCTCTCTCTCTCTTTTTTATTTAAAGAAAGTTATGGAGAAAAAGAAACTGTAAATTCCACATAACTTTTAAGAAGTAGACTCAAACTCTTCTGCTGTGACCAGGCTTTGGAGCGTCTTCCTAAAGCTCCCCCCGGATGCTCTGAGAGCTAAACTCTAAAGCAGCCTCTGGAGTTTTCCCCCGTCGGATGTTTGCAGAGAGGATGAAAAATGAGGGTGGTGAGTGGGCAGAGCAGACATGTCAGCCTGCTGTCCAAAATCCCAGTCAGCTGGAATCACACCTCCGAGAAGGATGGGCGGCTGCTCATGGAAGTGGGCACATAGTGAGGTGACTTCTATACCCTCCCAGGAAACAACCTGCTGGACTTTGAGCAAGTTGTTTAAACTCTCAGCCCCCACTGTCCACATGAATAAAGAGGACGAGAGCTGTGCCTGCCTCGCAGAGGTGAGGTCAGCGTGCGTTGCCCGCGGCCTGGCGTGGAGCGCACACGGAATGCTTGTTGTCCTCACTACTAGCAGCAGCATTCACAGGGCATTCCTGGCGTGGTGTGCTTTTAGCCGTACCGGGAAATTTCTCCACATGCAGAGACTCTTCCCGGTCAGCCCTTCCTGATGCCTGCAATTCCTTATTAAAGAGCTTCTCTGGTTTCTTAAGGATTGCCCTTTACTAAAAATGCAACTGGGCAGCTCCAAAAGTGCCTTGTCGTGCTTCCCCACCCCTGAGAATGTGTTGTGTGCCAAGGCGTACCCCATCCTGGGGACACAAATACATCTCTGAATTGGTAGGGCAGTGACTTCCCTTTATATACAGGTGCGTCAGCACAATGCAAAGGGGCTTAACCTGTGTGTCCAAAACAGGCTTCAGAGGCCCTATAATTCACCGAAAGTTAGCTGCCTAGCTGTCTTAGTGCATTTGTGAGTTTTGGGGGCTGGAAGATCCAGAGCTTTCACTGGATTCTCTAAGGGCTCTATAACTGAAGAACTGCTGGAATGGAAACAGCCGCCTGGAACCAGCCCTCCACAGCTTCTTTCAAGTCTAGTGGATTTGCAGGGACCTGGAGAGATCCTGGAGGGAGAGGGTGGATCGTCAGACAGGGCCGGGAGTGCTCTGTGAGCAATGTGAGGGCGCACAGGGCGAGAATTCAACCCACCCCTGTTGCCCCTGCTTGCTCTTGTAAGCTGCCTTGCAGGGAGCACATAGATAGGGGTTCCAGTAACCTTCTCAGCCTGGGAAGGGCTTGGCCTGGGGTGAGAATGAAACCTCAAGGACTCCCAGCCTTGGTGGAGCCCTGGGCCCCAGGGATGCTGAGTTCCAGACAAAGGGATTACACTCGAGATTCCTTCAAGTTTCCTTCTATTTTAAATAAAATCATTCTAATGATTCCTTAGATTTTCCTCACTGAGCATTTCTTCTTCTTGGAATACCTTTCCCTGTGTGTGTGTGAGTGCTCAGTCGTGTCCGACTCTTTGCGACTCCATGGACTGTAGCCCACCAGGCTCCTCTGTCCACGGGATTTTCCAGGCAAGAATACTGGAGTGTGTAGCCATTCCCTTCTCCAGGGGACCTCCCTGACCCAGGGACCGAACTTGAGACTCCTGCATTGGCAAGCAGATTCTTTACCACTGTGCCACCTAGGAATTCCTCTCCTTACGGAAGCCTGTGTAATTTGGATAGAGTTTCCAAAGTAAAATACAAGACTCCTAACCAAATGTGAATTTCAGAAAAATAATGAATAATTTTATTTTCAGTTCAGTTCAGTCGCTCAGCCATGTCCGACTCTTTGCGACCCCATGAACCGCAGCACGCCAGGCCTCCCTGTCCATCACCAGCTCCCGGAGTCCACCCAAACCCATATCCATTGAGTCAGTGATGCCATCCAACCATCTCATCCTCTGTCGTCCCCTTCTCCTCCTGCCCTGAATCTTTCCCAACATCAGGGTCTTTTCAAATGAGTCAGCTCTTCTCATCAGGTGGCCAAAGTATTGGAGCTTCAGCTTCAGCATCAGTCCTTCCAATGAGCACCTAGGACTGATCTCCTTTAGGATGGACTGGTTGTATCTCCCTGCAGTCCAAGTTGACTGTGATGGCTACTCCATTGGCACATACAAATACTAAAAAAAACCATTCACTAGTCACCTGAAATTCACATTTAACTGGGAGTTTTATTTGCTAAATCTAGGGCTGTGGGTTGAATTGTGTGCCCCTCCATGCAAATTCGTATATTGAAGTCTTAACCCCTAGTACCTCAGCTGTGACCTCAGAATGGAGGCAAGGTCTTTGAAGAGCTAATTAAGTTCCAATGAGATCATTGGGATGGGCCCTGATCCAAATGACTGGTCCTTTTAAGAAGAGGAATGTGGACACAGCCAAGTACAGAGGGAAGACCATGCGAACATCCGGGAGAAGAAAGCCACGTACAAGCCAAGGAGAGCTTCCGGCCTCCAGAACTGTAAAGAAACAAATCTTCGCTGTTTAAGCCACCAGGTCTGTGGTATTTGTTATGGCATCTGTGGACAAAGAATGCTGTCTGCCATTTCAGTAAACAGTGTTGCCCGCCATCAAGCCATCAGCTGCTGCAGCCACCCGCTACATTTCAGCCTGTGGAGAATTTAGGATGGAGAAAACCACGATATTGGCCCTAGGTAGTTAAGATTCATATCAAAGGAATAATGTCAGTAAGCCCAGACTCTTGCATCTTCCCATACATAGGAAAGCACTGAAATCATTAACTTAAGATGTTTCATTTTTTGTAATTAGCAGCAATCTTTTTATGCTCAACTAAGTGTTGTTTTTACTTTATTTTTTCTCCAGAAAAAAGTCCTCTGTATCCTGGTTCCTCCTTTATCTCTTGAGAGCAGTTCCTCAGAGCTCTTCGAGAGGCTGTCTCCCCAGCTGCAGTCCTCGGTACGGTCCCGAAATGAAACTCTCAACTTTCAGGTTCTGTGATGTGTGATTTTTTTTTTTTTTCAGTTGACACCTCTCTAGCAGTCTAATACATCTAGCAACTGCATTTGGCAAGCACCACTAAGTAAAAGGACACAAAATTATGAGTACAGAATGAAGAAAAAAATGTGAAGATTTACTAGAATCACAAATCACAGCAAGTTACCAGAGACTTACTTGGAGACTTGACTCGCCTTTTCAGAGACCCATTTAGGCAATGGAGACACCCTGCAACTCTGGAACTCACAGAGATCCCAGCAAGTGGAGGCTCTCAAGCTTAAGCTTTATTAATATTGTAGTCAGTTGAAATCTGCTGGGATGTTTACATCTTTTAAAAATTTTCTCTGTTTATTTTCCTGGTTTCACTTGATTTTCATGGCAGTCTCTCAAATTACACAATTGGGTATTTTTGGAACTCTGTCTCTTTATCCTTTAGTTTTTAGTCTTCTTTTCCTCTTCTAGGGGTCAGTTTTTTAGCGCTTCTATTTCATGTAAGAACAGATGTTAGAGTTTATAAAACAGTGTAAGTTTTTCAAATTAGAATTATTTTAGAAACATTATTTTAATAATATGCAAAACTTTGATACCTTTTTATTTTGTACATTGTATGAAGTCTAAAAGAGAAACAAGGAATAATATAATTTTCTTCTACATAGGGAACTCTTATAGGTAACATTTTATTTTGGCTGTAGCCTGCAAATTTATAAAAATATGTACATATATAAGTGCATATGTATATATTTAATATATTTCTGATGCTACATGGAATTATTCTAAAGCACACCTAATTATGCTAATGTGATTGACCAGTGGGATGTTGGTTACATCATTAGACAAAATTGTCATAACCATATATAAAAATTCTCTGTGGATAAATATATGTATATTCAAAATATCATATGTAAACAGTCCGTGGAAGACATTTCTTTTTCATTTTGAATTTAAACCACTAGTTTCAACTTTTTTAATTGAAGGAAGGTGTTTTTGAGCATTATTGCATATATTTCACATTAGCATACCAGGCAATATTTTTGACCTTCAAAATATTAAATCTCTTCCTAATAGGGCTAGAAACGACTTAAATATAGTATGATAGAAAATTAAAAGTACAGTATTATAAAAGTATAATGATTATTTTTTTTAAATAATTTAAGATGGGTGATACAAGCAGGAGAGAAGATGAAGAGTGGAGAGCAAGATAAGCAGATTGAAATGTGGATGCAATATCAAGAAATGAAACTTGATTAGCAATACTTGGAAAATCATCTGAACTAAGTTGTGTAATGTATTAATGGATAAGTAATAGAAAATGAATAAACTACCTTGCCATTCTAGTTACTTCAGTCTTGTAATGTCAGAATTTGTGCAACTATTTCCTTGCATTTTCCCTGCAAAATATTATAGCACATTTGCTGTGTGTGTGTGTGTGTGTGTGTGTGTGTGCGTGCGCACATGTGTGTAGCAATGTTGGTTTATTAGATTATGTGTTTGCATATGTATGAATTATGATGGCAGAGGGCTGGTGGTGAATACCACATAACTGCTATAACTACTTCAGTATGTTCCTCTTGCTTTTTATTTTATAAATTATAATTATAGTTAAGAATCACTAAGACTTTCTTTCACTGAAATATTTAACAAAGAATAGAATTACCTTACTGTTTAATCTTTAAATTCTGCCTTTCTTTTTGAAAAGGCAATTAATTAAATGCCCAGTAGGTATTTTTACTACTTTAAGGTCTTTACTTTTTTTTTTGCTTTAAATCAGCTTATTTCCTGAGCAGATAATTATGCAGGTATCTTCCACATGTACATTTAATGCTTGAGATTTTTTTTCCCCTGGAATTAAACATGTAACTGCTGATAAATTGTTACTCATATATACAACTTTAGCTTGAGGGAAGCAAACAGCAAATACTGCCTCAGCAAAGGCCGTTTTCCTTGTTGTCTAACTTTAAGATTTTTTTACAGCCCAAAGTTACCAAAAACAGCCCCCTCTTCCTCTTTAAGGAATATTTACCTGCTATGCTGCTGCTGTATTTATATCTGTTTTTACTCTCAATTTAGCCGCCTCAGGTTTTTTTAGTTATTATTTAGTAGACATTTTTTGATTTGATGCCATTATATTTTCAAAATTTTTCTTAATTACAGTTATTCAACTTACTATAAAAGATTCCTGAATATCACATTGTTTTCCAACTTTGCACAATGTGGTGGTAATGGTTTAGTTGCTAAGTCATATTCAACTCTTGTGACCCCAAGGACGGTAACCCACCAGGCTCCCCCATTCGTGGGATTTCCCAGGCAAGAATACTGGAGTGGGTTGCCATTTCCTAGGAGATCGTCCCAATCCAGGGATCAAATCCCAGTCTCCTGCACTGAGAATAGAGTCTTTACCACTGAGCCACCAGGGAAGCCCTCACACAATAATATATCCTGGCTTTAGTTAGTTGCAGTAAATGATGCTTCAAGAAAGGCTCATACACATATTTTACTGAAGGCAGGAGTTGCAGATTACATTTTCCCATCTTTTGAAAGTACGCAAAGGCCTCATTGGAAGGTAGCTATTTGCACCCACAAAGACATATTATTTTCTGTAATTGGTCATAAAAAGAATGGATTGTATAGCATTTGAACACTAAAATGAACACTGTATTTAGCAGTAAGAGAAAATATCAATCTTAAAAACATACTAGCCTGGACTTTTTATTATGTCTTTTTTTTTTCTCCAGATGTAAAAATCTTTTTGAAAGTATGAAAGCTAAAAAAAAAAAAAGTATGAAAGCTGCTTAAGGGAGCAGGAAAGAATAGGTGAAAAATCTGTATGCTTTCCTGCCCATCAGACTGGTAAAAGGTTAATATTTGACCATCCTAAATGTAAGAGGACTCTCATACATTTCTGGTGGGAGTATAACTAGATCAACCATGTTAGACATAATGTGATTATACTGAGTCAACCTGAGGGTGCTTGTATCCTAAGTTCAGCAATAATGTTTCTGGTATATGCCCTAGAGAAATGATAGCCCATGTGTGCAAAGAAATGTGTAGCAGAATGCTCATTAAAGCTATTAATAATTTTATTAATAATCAAAAGGTAACTTATATGTAAGGGGAAAAAGTTATTCAATCACAAATTTTAATAAATATACCAAAATAATAATAATGTTTTTGCTGTTTAAAATAGAAAAACTAATGAATACTGAAATTATTTATATAAAGACATTTTAGTATAGCCACATAATGGCATAGTGGAATATTATACAGCAGTAAACATGAATAAACTACATGGGTTAACACTGACCAATATCAGAAATATATTTGAGAAGGAAAAGCAACTTGCTGAAGGGTAAGCCCAATGCCATAGGATTTATATAAAGCAAAAAAAAAAAAAAAAAAAAAAAACGATTGTGCACACAAGGACTTGCTGTTAAAGTAAAATATACAAGAGAAAAAAAATGTGAACTTAAGGCTAGTGGTTGTCTCAGGAAGAAAAAATAGGGAAATGAGATTAGGTACATATAGGATGTTATGTATTTGTATATAAATCTATATATTAATATAATTTGGTTTTTTTAAAAGACTACCTAAGCAAGACAGTGTTCAGAAAGAAAAAAATTAAGCAGTCACCTTACTGCAAATGAGAGAATAATAAATAAAATTTTAATAAATACAGATGAAAATAGATACCATTGATAGGGACACATAACAACTCTCATATACTTAATACAATAGAGATGAGGATGAAGATTGCCAAACCTGCTAAAAATTTGATTCTTTATTCCCTAGATTTTAACCTTGACTGACTGCATTCTACTGTGAAAGAGAAAAATAGAATAAGAATGATAGCCCGGAAATATATTATCAAGCATGGCATCTCAAAAGGAAACAGTATTAAATATTTTTTTTAGAAATTTAATCCTCTGGGAATAAACAGATAACAGAGGAGCCTCTGGTTTGACTTTATCATATTTGATTTTCAGATCTCCTTTTAAGTAACCCTTATGTAAGGAATAAAAATATTTATCACAAATTATAGTAAATACACCAAAATAATGATCACAGCCCCCTGTTTCTCTTCCCTTTTCCCTGCCTCGTCCAGTCACATCATCACTATTCACCCGGGCGCACAAGCTAGAATCCCCAGTCCCCAGCCCCTTCCCACCTGCCCTCCAGCCCGCTGTCACAGTCATGCTGCCCATCTTGCTCCCACTCCCCCTCTCCATCTACTGCCTCCTACCTTAGCCACCATCAGCGCTCACTTACCCGCAGTAAAAGCCCCAGCAGGCTGTCCACACCCTGGCTGACTGCACCGACGGCCCCTTGGTCTGGCCAGCCTTCTTCCAGTTCTCCCCACTGGTCTGCCAGCCTAGTCCAAGTTGAACCAGGGGCCTCGCTTGCCTTCAGACCCCCTGAGCCCTTCCTGCTGCAGCACTGCGCTGCCTGGAGCCCCCCTCTCTCCTGCCCCCGCACATCCTGAGGGCAGGAGGGGTGTCTGATGCACGTTCACCCCCCGTGTCTAACGCACTATGTGAACCAGGTAGCGTGTACTCGGTCAACTGAAAGGAAACGAGTCACGATTGATAACCCACGTTTAGTACAAACTGTTAAAGTATACTGAGCTATGCCACTGGCAAACAAGGATAATTTAAAGTCTCCAGCTGGGCCCTCACCTCATCCTCACTTTCTGTTGTCATTTTATCTCCTGGGATTCTCTCCCCCACCAACCACTCTCTCTCCTCTGGTCTACCCTCTACACTCTTCTGCACTGAAGCCATCGTTTCCTTGGGCAGTTAGCTCAGTGGATACAGAGATTTTTTACACAGCTAACTCACTGGGTACACTTCGAGTATTGTGCTGGGTTTTCTAGAGCTGCATGTAGTGCTGTTTCTAATCTGCAACTATACAAATCTATGGCAAGTTGAAATTTACGGACGTTCGTTATCCTGCAGTGTTTGCTCTATAAAGTGTTTATTGTAATTAAAAAAATAACCTCCCCAGCTTGACAAAGACCACTGGACTCCCTCTAGGCTGCTTTAGGATGATATCATCTGATTAACATATACCCCCACTTTCAGTGAGGGAACCTGGAATTTAGGTTGTTTAATCCTTTCTGGACATTTATGAGCTACAGTGCGGCAGACATATCTGTGAATGGAAGGCTACACAGAGATGTAACATGTATGTCCTGCTTTGGGAGGTCTTATCTGCGAATATCTAATAGTACTGTGTACCACTGCATCACCACCCTTCAACACACACACACACACACACGTGTGTGTGTGTTCTCACACAATCTTTGTAATACTCACAAAGTCAATGACAGGCTTCCTTTACCTTTATATGCTTCATCTTCAGTGTACACTCCATAAGGGACATTCATCAATATCTGACATTTACTTGACAAGCTAAATCCAGCTGCTGTTCCAAGACGACACACCAGCCCCAGTGACTCATCAAAACTGCTCATTTCCCAAATCAAATCATGTCCCCAGGTCGTCAACGTGTCACACATTCTGCTACATACCAATTCCTAGATTCCTTTTCTTATTCCCATAAGTGCAGGCTTTCTGAAAAAAAATGTTGCCTTGAAAGAAAAAACAAGAGACTAAATTCAACTGATAAAGATTATTTAATGCATGAACTTTTGCAAAAGACTATTCACATGCAGCTTCAACATGTTTCCTTTGAAACATTCTCAAAAGCTGTATTAAGAACCACTATTGGTACATTTTGTTCACAAAGAATAATATTCCAGCATTGTTGTTGTTCAATCACTAAGTCATGTCAGACCCTTTGCGACCCCATGGACTGCAGCATGCCAGGCTCCTCTGCCCTTCACTGTATCCCGGAGTTTGCTCAGACTCAGGTCCATTGAGTCAGTGATGCTATATAATCATCTCATCTTCTGCTGCCCACCTTCTTTTGCTTTCAGTCTTTCCCAGCATCTGGTTCTTTTCCAATGAGTCAGGACTTTGCATCAGGTGGCCAAATTCCAGTATATCACTACATAAAACCCTGTCCACATGACAACCAAGAATCAAGATGGAAAGAGAAGGACAAGCTATCCAGTGGTTCTCAAAGTGTGTGCGAAGCATCCTTACAGCCTTTCAGGGGGCCCACAAGATGTTATTTACTTTTGTAAATTTCATTGTCCCATATGTGTGTGTGGTGATTATTTCCCAAAGGCTATGTGACCTGCGATATCCCAGTCATCTCATTTGACTGAATGAAGAAGCAAAAATGAGAATACAGCTCTCTGCTCTTAGGCCAGACATGACAGAGATTTGTGAAAATGTAACACATTGCTATTCTTCTCCCTTGTTGTTTTTGTTTTGGAAAATACAGTTATTTTCCATAAAATATATTACTTATACTGATGAAATGGCTTATTATTATCTTAAATGAATTAACAAATGCTGAAAATTTTTCTCCATTTTAATTTTTAACACAGGAAATATTGGTAGATACAACCTGCCCTGTATAAAGCTCTTTGAGGTCACTGATCATTTTCGGGTCACTGAGCACAGATTTTCTGAGACCAAAAAGTTTGAGAAGGGCTGAACTACACAAATAGGTGGGTACATTACTGTCAGCTTGGAAACATTTTTTCCCCTTAAAAAAAAAAAAAAAAAAAAAAACATTTTTCAAAACAATGTTTCAAAAAGATGTGTTCAATGACTCAGAGAGGAGTTTTCCATGTAGAGGCCTCTTGATTGGCTATCAGCAGGCTGCACCTGGGCTATTTTCCACCGCACCTTATCTCTACCATCCTCCAGAGCTCCCTTTAGTAAACAAAGCAGAAGGGGAATGGGGGCCTTCAGGCCCCACAACAAGTTATTCCCGGAAGAGGTTTGTTTGCCCCGGGGCCCTGGGCCTCCTGAAAGCTTTAGCTATTTAAACAAATACCACCAGAGGGGTTTCACCTTCTCGGCCTGCCTAGCTAAACCCCATCCTGCTTGAGCTCTCCTGGGAGTACAAGCCGCCATCTGAAATACTGATTTGATTTCTGATTGCACAAGAATGACCTGGGACTCATTTTCAATGTAAAGGTTCCAGCCCCAATCCAGAACCTAAGGAATCAAAAGCTCAGGACTTAGAGGAGAGTGTCCTTCTCTTTGACAAGCTCTCCCCACAACCCTTGGTTTACCATCTCCAGGAGGCCACTGCCGAGGTGCAGGCCACTGAGGAGAGAAAGGGGAGTCCCTGATGAGGGCTTGTCCCTCCACACAGGAGCGCAAAGCCGGCACCATGGGCCTGGCTCAGTTGCTCAGTCACTCAGTCGTGTCCAAATCTCTACAGCCCCTTGAACTGCAGCACGCCAGGCTTCCCTGTCCTTCCCCATCTCCCGGAGTTTGCTCAAACTCATGTCCATTGAGTCAGTGATGCCATCCAACCATCTGTTTCCTCTGGCATCCCCTTCTTCTCCTGCCCTCAGTCTTGCCCAGCATCAGGGTCTTTCCTAACGAGTCAGCTCTTCCTATCAGATGGCCAAAGTATCCGAGTTTCAGCTTCAGCATCAGTCCTTCCAATGAATATTCAGGGGAGCTGATTTCCTTTAGGATGGACTGAGATACAAAGAAGTCTCTAATGGGAGCAGCTCCTAACTCCTGCATGAAGTCTGGCCAGGGTAGGGCACCTAGGCACCAGGGGGCCTGTCAAGGAGAGGAAAGCTGGGTATCACAGGGCCTTGTGGGGGTGGTATTTGGGTTCACAATGGTGACTGATGGAAGAGAGAAAGAAAGGGAAATCAAGAAGGGCAAATATCATGGCAAGAAAAGAGAGGTTCTAGAAATGAGGACCCAAGAGTGCCAAATTATCCTTTTCCACCTAAAATTTTGCTTAGATCTTTGGTATAGTCAAGAACCAATACAGACTTGACAAGTTCCCCAATGTCTGGCTCTGATGAAGACTCAGAAAATATAAACAGAAAGAATTTCAAAAAGCCAGAAAGAGTGATCACACAAATAAGACCTTAAAAAATCATGCCAGTATGTGCTAAAGTGGGCATGGGAAAACAGTCAGATCTAAGAGAGAGCTTTTTCACCTGCAGAGAGTGTTTGAGGGCAGAAAGCCTGTGTCTGCATCTTCCTCCAGCTCCGGGGCTTAGGAAGTAGGAGGCAGAGGAAGAAGAGGCTAGGCCTGGCTGTTTACCATTACCCTTTGTGGGGCACATTGTAAAAAACCCATTCAGTAACAACCCAAGAGAATTTATGGCTTTTATTTATCTTTTCTGGGCTGTTCTTTAGTGCCTCAGATTAGAGTCAGTGAAGCTTAGTGCACAGTAGTTTGAGGTATAGCTAGGGACTAAATCCTAACCCTCCGTGATCTTTTCAGTTGTCCCCAATTCGAGTTCCTTTCCAAGAAGGGTTCAACGTGGCATCTCTTTCCTTGGTTCTTTCTGTACCTCCATGCCCTGTGAACACATTAGGCCATTCACATATTGATGGTTTTTAAAAGAAACTATTGCATTTCAGTAAAAGCCTACTGGGGCTTCCCTGGTGACTCAGAAGGTAAAGAATTTGCCTACAGTGCATCTGGAGAAGACTATTGAGAGTCCCTTGGACCGCAAGGAGATCAAACCAGTTAGTCCTAAAGGAAATCATCTCTGAATATTCATTAGAAAGACTGAAGCTGAAGCTCCAATACTTTGATCACCTGATGTGAAGAGCTAACTCATTGGAAAAGACCCTGATGCTGGGAAAGACGGAAGGCAAAAGGAGAAGGGGGTTGCAGACAATGAGATGTTTAGATAGCGTCACCGACTTAATGGATATGAATTTGAGCAAACTCTGGGCAATAGTGAAGGACAGGGAGGCCTGGTGTGCTACTTTCTACGAGGTTGCAAAGAGTTGGACATGACTTAACGATTGAACAGTAACAAAAAAAGGCCTAAAGAATTTGGGAGAGATGGTGAACAGAGTAAAGTTGGGTTTATTGGGATGATTTTTGGTTGCCCAAATATTTTCAACCTTCACTTACTTTTATTGTGCAAACAAGATTGGACTGTTCTACCAAATCTTACCCAAGTTTTGCAACACATTCACAAGCTGAAATCTGTGTGGCAAAGAGCGCTACTACCCCTGGAACATTGATAACTAGCAGGGACAGGAGGAGCTCAGTTTAGCCCACTCTGTAGCGCCTTTGCAAAGCTCTTTGCTTTATTTGCCTCAACTTTCCCCATTCTCAAGATAAGATAGCAAAAGAAAGAAAAAACTTTACCCCATATAGGTCTTTCAGAAGACATACTGCAGGTTTATAAAATGCTTAATGAAATGCACAATTCCTTCTTCATTGTCTTGCTGCTGAGAAAGAACTCCCTTGCTCATTTCCAGAAGATAGGAGATGCTTTCAATGACATCAGTTTTGTTTAATAAATAACCTCCTCTGTACTTTCAGCAGTAGATGCTCTGAAAGCATTCAGAGCATCCATAAACACCTTTTTTTTTTCTTTCCAAATCAATTTTTAGCATGGCTTCACATATCTGGAAGACATCACCACTTTTGTAAAAGTATGCAACACTACTGATCCAGGTGGTCAGAACCATCAATGCCCAACTGAGGCTGAATGGCTTTTTATCTGTTCTTGTCTTTTTCCCCCCATCTCAAAGGATCTTTCATAGAGTAGGTCCTCATAGAATAGCAGATAAAGAATTGTGTACCAATGCCCTATTTTGTGCCCTAGTTGAATGTGACCTGAGAATGAGATCTTTCGGGTTATTTAAAGAATTTTCTCCAGATTTCACATTGCATGCTCAAGGTGAGTGAGGTCCACAGGGACCCTGGCCAATGTCTACTGCAGGGAGGTAGGGAGGGATCCTGAGGCACCATGAACTGATCTGCATTCCAAGGGTTCATTCACACAGACTCTGTGGGGCAAGGAGCATATGAGAACTCTACTTTCTGTCTCTTGAGATCACCCTTCCAGTTAGCTACATCTTCTCCCAGATTTCAAACGTCTAACAGTTTTTCTCTGAAATTTTATTTTTATTTCTTTATGTTTATTTCTTATTTATTTCTTTATGTTCTTTATGTTTTATTTCTTTATTATTTATTATTTTTCTAGCCAAGCATTAACTTATTCACTCATTCACTCAGCAAATAAGTATCTATTGATAAGAGATGGGGGATCTGTTAATTGTTTTTTACAACTAATATGTATTTGACACATGCAGGATTCTGGACCTTATGTTTGTATTTATGCATGTGCTATTTGTGTGCATATTTACTTATTTGTCTGATTGCGAGTTCATAATTTTCTTGAAGGCAGAAGCTATGTTTTACTTATCTTTGTACCCACAGATCTCAATAGACAGTAAGTGCTCAATAAACACTGAAATAATGTTAAACAAACCACATCACCTTCCAAAATGGAATTGGGGCAAATAATAATTAAAGCATGTATCTCATCAACATAACACTCAAAATATCAGTAAAATCTTGTAGAAGAAATGGAGAAGAGCATTAACCTATAGCTGATGCGAATTAGGCTATAAATTAGACCTGAAGCTTCCCGATGTGTTGTTTGTTGTTGCTTGGTTGCTAAGTCATGTCTGACTCTTTTGCGACCCTACAGACTGTAGCCCTCCAGGCTCCTCTGTCCATGGGATTTTCCAGGCAAGAATACTGGAGTGGGTTGCCATTTCCTCTAGGGAATCTTCCCAGACCAGGAATTGAACCCACGTCTCCTGCATTGGCAGGCAGATTCTTGACTGCTTAGCCACCAGGGAAGCAAGCTTTTTGATAGCCAAGGTTAAGGAAAAATTTCCCAAGACACATCAAAAATCAGGATTGTGGATTCAAAGATGTTGAGTTCTAGATTTTTATATATTTTAAATGCTAACAAACATTTTATTATTATTTTATTACATTTCTGAAAATTTCCAATTATAATTACACATTTATCTTGAGATAATATTGATTCCATAGAAAAATTACTTTTTTGCTTTTACATACACAAAGTACTTGAAAAAAAGGGCAAACGTCAAATAATCTTATGCATATTTAAACAAAATAAACATTAATCTTTTCCAAAATGAAACTCCCATAGCCTTTTTCATTAGAAGTGATCAGATGAGTTACTTCACTATTTTTGAGACGATAAACTTTACATCTAAAATGTGCCCAAAGTAAATCAAAAGCCTACCCTATTCTGTTCCAGTGAAACCAACCTAAGTCAAGATCAGGATACCTGGAGCAGTCAGGCGGACGTGTGCCTAGAGTAAGATGGGCATCAGGTGTGAGACGTCTTCAGCAAGCAGTGCTGTAGAGTAATTCCTGAGTAGAGAGAGCCGTTTATGAAGACTCTGATGGGGAGAATACCTGAACACTTGGATGGACTGAGAGCTCAGATTGCTAATTAAGACAGTCATGTCGTTTTTCCTAGTCTTTGAGCCTCTTGAGCACTGAGAGTCAGAGGCTGGCTCCCGAATCACTCACGGTCCTGGGCTCCCAGAGGACCGATAACTCTATGAAGCCTCAGTTTCTTATCCTGCAAAAACGGAGATCAAAATACCTCCCTCCTGAGACTGTTGTAGGAATCAGTGCAAATAGATGAGATTCTGTACGTGGACAGACTGCAAACTGTGTTGTTGTTTAGTCGCTGTTGTGTCCGACTCTTTTGCGACCCCGTGGACAGCAGCCCACCAGGCTCCTCTGTGCATGGGATTTCCCAGGCAAGAATACTGGAGTGGGTTGCCATTTCCTTCTCCAGGGGATCTTCCTGACCTAGCGATCGAACCCGCATCTCCTGCATTATCAGGCAGACCACTGAGCCACCAGGGAAACCACAAACTGTAGAAATAAAATTTTGGTCCTATAGATTCCAAGACTGACATGAGTTAATTTGTGAGTTGGGAAATGGTTGATTTCTTATAATAGTGCAAATGTGATTAGTCAGATTCCTGTAAGTGTAACTAATTTCATCCACTGCTGAAAATAGAGGGTTTTTTGGTTTTGTGTTTTGCTCCATAAATGTATACATTTTTTCAAAAAAGCTGTTGAGTTCAGTGGTTCAAATCTATATTGCAGTACTGATTACAGGATTTGATTTTATGTTTTAAAAGCCCTCTTTTGTGAGAATCATGAATACACAGTAAGTAGCTATAGACTTAATACTTATTTATGTGGTATCATTATACAGGATCATCCTACATGTGACGAAGTTCTGCTTCTTTTTTCTAAAACATTTTTTTCTTGGTTTTATTTACCTTTTACCATGATAAGCATATTTACATCATTTAATAATTCAAGTGATTCTACCATGCTTTCGAGGCCTTCATGGGAAAAATTGAGGCAAAAACTTAAGTTTTTAAGTGAATTGATTTGACTGTCTTCAAAACAAGATGAAACAAAAACCCTGACTCTCACTAACTTTTTAAATAGCCCCATTGACTTGTCCAGAAGTAATCAATCAGCAACAATCACATTTCAGATAAACCTCAATGCTAAGATGTCACCAAGGTGACTGGAAGATAAAACAAACCTGTTACATGAAGGCAGAGATCCCAAGGCAGCCCATCCGTCCCCTTGGGTTACACAGCAAAGGGATGTTGGTGAGGGTGGGAGAAATACTGCAGGAGGCACCGCGGCGTCTTTTCCAGATCTGCCATGCTGGCTGGCCCTCGAGGAGAACGAGAGCGCAGTCCCAGCCTGGCAGAGGCACAGACTGGGGCAGGGCATGCCGGGCTGGGGTACCAGCCTGGGAGGACAAGGTAGGCAGGCAGGGGGGTGAGGAGTCACCTAGTCGCCAGAACCCCCGGTCAGACCCTGCCACCACAAGGCAACAAGCTCAGCAGTCACGGTGTCGGGGCACCAAGGGCATCAACTCTGTTCAAGACCCTTTCCCTTCCAAGCACCTGCTGCCATCTTTTCTTGATGACTTTCTACAGGGCAAGGGGTAGACGGATTAGCACCCTCCTGACCCCTCATGTCACTCCCTGATGCTGCTCCAGTGAGGGGGGAACAGCTGGGATTAGACAGATTTATCTTTTCGTGATGTTTTATTTTCTTTAATCTACTCGCTGGTGTCCAACAAAAACCCTACACACCCATGTGGGAAAAAACTACATAACCACATGCATAATTTCTCTTTCTAGATACACAGCAAAGTGTAAGTCTGTTCCTTTCACATGAATGAAGAAGGCAGAGAAGACTAAAGGCACCCGAACACAGGTGGAGCCTGGTGTCCAGGCTGCGTATATTCCGATGGCTGTGTTTCTTCACTGAGTTGTTAATTTTAATGCACTGGAAATTGCACAAGGTATTTCTCTGGCAAGAGCAAAAGGTTAAAAAAACATTATTTATGGTGTTTCATAAACTCTCCTACCATTTTGAAAGATCACAAGTTTATGAATGGTACCTAGTGATGCATAAGGAATTACCTTATTATAAGTAGAAGGGCATCTGTGACTCTTCAGTAATACTGACGTAAGAAGACAATATATTTTGGGTTCTGGGAGTCACTGAAGTGCTAGTATTATGCAATTAATACACTATCAAAGTGTTAGCATGATGGAGACAGTGGTGTGTATAAATATTCTATTTGTTCTCCTACGTTTCTGTTAGACAAGACCATGTAATGAATGTGTCGCTTCTAGCCAGAGGCATGAAAAGATCGTGAGCAATTCTCCAGCCTCCCTAAATCTGCACGGTTGACGCAAGAGTATCAGGTGGTGAAAACTTGACCCTGAAGTGGCCTACATTGTGAATTGGGGCTTCCCTGGTGGCTCAGTCGGTAAGGAGACCGCCTGCAATGCAGGAGACCTGGGCTAGATTCCTGGGTCAGGAAGATCCCCTGGAGAAGGGAATGGCAACCCACTCCACTATGCTTGCCTGGAGAATCCCATGAAGAGAGGAGCCTGGTGGGCTACAGTCCAAAGAGTCGGACACAACTTAGCAACTAAAGCACACACACTCTGAATTGCTGCAATGAGCCATCTCCAAGACCCAAGTCGAAATTATTTGAGGGAAAAATAGACCTTTACCATGTTAAAATGATGAGATTTGGGAGATGTTTGTTACTGGGGCACAGCATGCCCTGACTCATACAGACAATGAGAATGGATTTCAGTCTTGAGGGTTAAATAAAAGTCTAGAGTTAGACTGTTACACATGTGCAGTCTTTTAATTGAAGACTTAGTAGGAAATAGCAAGAACTGGTAAACATTTTCTGTAAAGGACCAAGCAGGACATATTTTAAGCTTTGAGAGGAAGTTTCTCCACAGCGACTCAGCTCTGCCTTCAGAGCACATAAGCAGCCGTGACCAAGGGTGATGGGCCTCGCTGTGTGTTTCAATAATTCTTTATTTATAAAAACAGAAAAGGGCCAGGCTTTGGTGCATAGCTCCTGGCCCCTGTGATCGAAAATCTATGTTAAATGGAGTTCTGTTGAGTACTTGGAATATGAGGTTCCCGGGGCTCCCTTAACGAAGTACCACAAACCGCGTGGCTTAAAACAACAGATACTCTCTCACAGTTCTAGAAGCTAAAAGCTAGAGCCGAGGTGTTGGCAGAGTTGGTCCCTCGTGAGGGTTCCGAGGGACAGCGTGTTCCCTGCCTGTCTCCTGGATCCTGACTGTTGCTGACAGTTCCCAGCATCACCTGGTTGTTGGAGGACATCACCCTAATGTCTGCTTCTGTCTTCAAGCTGCAGTCTTCTCCCTGTATGTCTCTCTCTTATAAGGAGACCAGTTATATTGGATTAAGGCCCCATCTTAACAAATTACATCTCTTAATGAATTACATCTTCAATGACTCTGTTTCTAAAGAAAGTCACATTCTGAGGGACTGGGGGTGAGGATTTCAACAAATCTTTCTGGGGTACACAGTTCAACCAATAGTGTTTGACTACGTAGAGAATATGTTTCACTTAGTAACTTGACAGTGATGCAAGCGAGTTTGAAATAAGTTTCTACGTCTTGACTTCGTTCAGAGAGACCAAATCATGAACTATTTTGATAAGTTTGAAATTTTAGGTACCTAACAGAACAATTAAAAGAAAAACCATGCTCCTAATTAAAATAATAAATAGAATGTTGTAATGAACATTTATAATTCAGAACTATTTTATAGGCATCTACCTTTTCCAAAACACTGATTGATGCTTAAAATGAGAAAATTAGATTTGATTTACATACTTTACTTCTTGAGACTGTTATTAAAGCACAGGATTGATGAAATGATTATTCTTTAGAGTCTGAATACAGACATTTATAGGGAATTACTAAAGACAAAAACCACTATTTCCTTGGCAAGTTTTGGAACCCTAAAATGTGAAAAAAGCAGCGCACAGTTAAGTAATCAGGTAAATGCTTTAGATATCCATAGAATGGGTTCAGAAGAAGGAGGGACCCTCAAGGCCTAGTAAGGGGATGCCCTCTGGAGAATGGGGATGCCCTCTGGAGAATGGAGGTTTGCATTGACTGGATGGGGAGCATCTAATATGAGCAAAGGCATAAAATAACATAGCTTATGAGGGAGGTTCAGCCTGACATGAGGCAGCAGGGACATATAGGGGAAATAACGATAGTTGTAACTGCAAAGAGTCATCAATACTGATATAACAGACCCTGAATGTCAGCCTAAGGAGAGTTCAGATTACATTCATGAGTAACAGGTCTCTGAACAATAGGTTTCTGAGCAAATAGTCAAAGATGTGTGGTGTGACCCACAAGATAAACAAGGCCATAGGGCAATGAGTGTTCTGCCCATAGTCCGAGTCCCCGGTCGGGAAAGAAGACTCCTCGAAACAATGCAACTTGCAATAGGGGAATTTATTACTGACTCGAGCCAGGGCCTCCCGCCCTCACCAAGTGTGTGAGGACGAAAAGGCCCCGAGCCCCAGTTCTCTCGGGTATTTATTAGGTCAAAAAAAGCAGCAGGTAGTTGGCGCAATCGGATTGGTTACACAGTTGCAAGGTAATTTTTGTTGGCCCAACGTGGGGCTTTCAGCTTTCCCCTGATAGGTTCCATTTTCTCTGGCTAGGCATATGTTGATTGGCTGGCTCCAGGAGGCCTGATAATTATGTTACCCCGGGAAACCAGGCCTACTCCTAATCTAGGCTGCCTGTCGTGGCGTTAGCCGTGACAGCCTCACAATGAGGAATTAGCTAGGCATTATCTAGGAGCATCTAGGCATTATGAAAAAGATGGTAAACAGTGTGGTAGGGTCATCAAGAGTGGTATGTAAATGTTTTGATGGATCTTGATGACTAGAGTTCTGAGAGAAAACCATAAACGAAGAAAAGATGAGTCAATGCAATCCCAAGAGGAAGGAAGGAAAGGAAAAAACCAGGAGGCAGCTGATGTAAACACAAGGAAGCAAAGCAGGTCAAATTCTAGCTAAGCACTGTTGGAATGAAGACCAATTCACTGGTTCAACTCAAATAAGTCAAGATAGACTAAGATATCCACAGTTACATATAAACCCTCATACTTCAGTAGCTTCCTTAGCACAACAGACACATTTCTCGTTCATATTACACATCCAGGGCTAACTGAAAGGGAACTCAGTCTCACAGATTCATTCAGATGAGGAGTAATGAGATGCTGCTGCCTCACCATGGAGCCACATGGGTGAGAAAGA
This sequence comes from Dama dama, assembly GCF_033118175.1. Classification (NCBI taxonomy): domain Eukaryota; kingdom Metazoa; phylum Chordata; class Mammalia; order Artiodactyla; family Cervidae; genus Dama; species Dama dama. Next base: position 46,192,490 of record NC_083687.1, on the reverse strand, counting down.
ACCAGGACAGTTTCCACCACACTGAACTGTCTTCAGTCCATTTGCCAGAATCAGTCACACAGCCCCAGCGCGATCACAGGAGAGAGTGGAAAAAGCAGAGAAGCCCAGGGAAGCCCAATATATGATAAGTATTACTGTCTCTACTACATTATCGCTTATCCTTCTATTTCAAAAATAAATTGTTGTCTATGAGTTTCTGTTCTGATTTTGCCTTTGGTAAAGTGAATGTATTTCTTTCCAAATGTTTCCACTAGCTAACCACCAGGAAATCTCATGTGTTCTCAACCAAAACCATAACAAATGACTTTCCTTTCATGATCATTCTGAACTACAGATTTATGGACAAAAGCAGAATGTTAAGATCTGATAGCTGTTTTCCCCGATTCTTGAAAGAGAAGCACATGAAGAGCTCAGTTACCCTGGAGTTTGGTAGTTTGTGTGTGTGTGTGTGGGGGGGGGTGTTTTGACCCAAAAAAAGACACATTTTGCTCAGTCCTGTCTGACTCTTTGCAACCCTGTGGACTGTAACCTGTCAGGCTCCTCTGTCCACGGGATTTCCCAGGCAAGAATACTGGGGTGGGCTGCCACTTCCTTCTCCAGGGGACCTTCCTGATCCAGGGACCGAACCTGAGCCTCCAGCATTAGCAGGTGGATCTTTACCGTCTGAGTTACCAGGTAAGCCCAGAGTCAGACTAACATCTGACTCTTCAGAGACTGACTTGGCTCATTCCCTAGGAAAGAGGCTGTGGCTACAGAGGCGAGCACCGGGCTGTCAGGGTAAAGAGAACGGCCGCAGGAGGGGTTGCTATTGAGAGAAAGCTGTATGTGCGCCTCCCGTAGACAGAAGTGGGGCCTACAGAGGGTCAAGCCTTGGGTTATCTTTAAAACGACTCTGCCTAAGAGTATGTCTTACCACAGACAGATCATCAGATTTGGGGGCCTGGGTGCAAGTAGTTAGTTAGAAAAGACATCTCCAGGCTGACAACCTGGTGAGGGATCATGCTGACTATTTTTAAAAGCATGATGAGGGATCCTCAGGTGGGTGGGAATTGGCGGGGAGGGAAGGAGCGGTCTCCAGCAAACCCCAAAGGGTCTATTAGACCTAGAGGTCACTAACCAAGATGATCAGAGTCCTAAGCCAGTACGACTTTTATGCCCCATCCTCTCCTGGTGCTGACCTTGGAGGGGCCCTAAACAGCTGCCAGAAGACAGAGGCCAAAAGACAAGGAGAATAAAGACAACGCGTTTACACGGCACATTGTAGGCAATTCTAGTCAAACAATTAATCTTTGTGAAATGTTTTTGTTGATGATGCTTTTGATGGGGGATTATGTTTTTAGAAATTTAAAGCATGTGTGATCAGTAATCCATTAATTCAGACCTGCTTAATTAAGTTTCTATAACAGAGTACCTACAGAACCTTCAAGCTGCTGTAGATGTTTGGAAGACCCTCATCGTACTTTTTCAAATCTTTTACATACTAGTGAAAAGAGCAGAGAAAGAAGTAATCTTCAGACAACATGATTAGTGCTGTAAAAGAAGAGGAAAGACTGTAATATTAGAGCCAAGACTAAGGGCATTTATCTATCTGAAAGAATCTAGAAAGCTTTCTGAGAAGGCGATACTTAATCTGATGTTTAATGAGTTTATTTAACCATTAACCAGAAGATTGAAAGAGTGGAAGTTATTCTTGGAGGCAAAACAGCCTAACACAAAGGCATGAATCAGGAGAACCCATCTTGCTCAGGGAACTGCAAATTTATCAGCAAAATTATAGAACTAAGTATCATTGGATAGCGGTAGGTACATCATGTGGAGGTTATTCAGAACCTGTGTGACGTGTTAAGGAATTTGGAGATATCATTTAAGCCATTGAAAGTTTCTTAAAAGATTTTGGTCTTGCACTATGTTTATATTCGTTGTTGTTCAGTCACTAAGTTGCGTCCAACCCTTTGCGATCCCATGGACTGCAGCACACCAGGCTTCCCCATCCTGCATTATGTCCTGGAGTTTGCTCAAAGTCGTATCCATTGAGTTGGTGATGCCATCCAACCATTTCATCCTGTCACCCCCTTCTCTTGCTCTAAATCTTTCCCGGCATCCGGGTTTTTTCCAATGATTCAACTCTTTGAATTAGGTGGCCAAAGTATTGCTTTTATAGACAGTATTACATGAGACTTTTAAAAAATGATCTATAATTTCGTTATCCAGAAAGGACTAGTAAATATATTATGGAGTGTTTTTCTTCTTTTATTTATTAATACATATTTAAATATTTTAATCCCATTTTAATTTCATAGCCTGTAGTTTTTACTTACTATTATACCATGATTGTCTTCCAGGATCACTGAATAATTTTTGACAACATGATCTCTAATGAATGACCAATATTATAAGAAATGAATCCATTGTTATTTATCTCACCATTCCTTTACTGTTACCAGTTGGGTTATCTCAAATAATTTGCAATTAACATCCAGGCATATAAATATTTCAGTGCATTTTTTTAATGCTTTCCAGTACATTGAATTGTTAGATCAAAAAGGATAAATTCTTTTGAAGCTATTTTTTTTTACACATTTCTAGATTAATTTCCACAAAATTTTTGCTAAGTTATACTTTAATCCCTTATTCAGTAGTGGTGTAAAATAATTTCTGCTCCTTTATAGGTTTATCCATGGGACAAGTTACTTGCTTTTATAAACAGTATTTGCTAGATTTTTTAATAAAATAAAATTTTAATAGACTGTTTATAAATGGTTTTCGGTAACTAACCTTTGTTTGATTTTTTTAATAAAAATTCACTGAAGAAATGTTGGAAAGTATAGACTAATGCAAAGTAGAAAGGTTACATAATTTTAATTCTATTTCCTATAATTGAAGACAGTAACATCTTGGTATATAGCCTCCCAGTTCTTTAAATTTTCTCTCCCTCTAAGTATATTTAATAAAGTTGAGATCTTCATTATTTGGACTTATATTTTGTCTCTTTCATTTTATACTGCAGAGCAAGTGGTATAGCAGATCATTAATTAAGCTTGAGTTGCAAGATCTGCATAATATTCCCTTATATGAATGGGCCCTTATAAATCATCATTCTTGTATTGGAAGTTAGGTCAATTCTAATCTTTCATCCTCCCATAGTATCCTTGTATGTACATTTCTGTACATACCTTGAATTATTTTATTGAGACCAATTGCTAAAAATGGAAATATTCAGTAAAATGATTGGAACATTTTTAATTATTTTTAATTCACTTGGCAGTTTCTTTCAAAAAAAGATATTCTCATCATTAATGAATGAGAGGTCTTACTTCACAATATTTGAGGGTTATCAACATTTTAATTGTCCCTATTTGGTATGTAAAGATGTTTTTTATTTTAATTTGGCTTTCTTTGATTATTTATAGCATTAAATATCATTTTAGTCTTTATGTGAAATGTTTTTTTCTTGTTTTGAAGATTTGATGCCATTCTTATGGATGTTCAAAGTTTTTTCCTGTACTTTTAAGAACATTAATCATTTATCTGCAGTGTCTTTTCATATAGTTCTTTTTTTTTGCCCTGTAGTTTATATTGATGAGTCTGGGATTTCATTTGTAACTTTCTTGGCTGGAATGAGTAGATTTGAGTAGATTTATCAGGACACTTACAGGGCTACTTTTTGAGCCTTTGCATAACTAAAATATCCTTTCTGTTTCTATCACATGTGAATGACATCTTGTGAGGATATAGAATTCTTTTATATTTTCCCTCGCAATTTTAGTTATTGTATTCTCATGTGTAGTATAGTGGAGAAAAAATCATGAAGTTGGCCTTTGTGCACATGATGGTAATTTTATACGTCAACGAAATTGGGCAGGGGAGTGCCCAGATATCTGGTCAAACATTATTCTGGGTGTTTTCATGAGGATACTTTCAGGTTAGACTAACATTTAAATCAGCAGGCTGGATAAAGCACCCTCGTGTATATGGGCCCCATCCTCGTGCAGTTCTGAATAGAACAAAAAGGCAGACTTTCTCCTGAGTAAGAAGATTCTTCTGCCTGACTGCCTTAAAAGTGAAACTTCAGCCGCCCCAGGGACTCGCCATCTCCCTAATCATGGGGGCCACTTCCTTACAGTAAGCAACCCCCCCTTCTCTGTATATATATATATATATTTATACATCCTATTTGTTCGGCTTCTCTGAAGACTGCTCATCTAATAATTAACACGACATGTTACCTGGAATTTTTTCTTGTATTCCCATACTGATAGCACCTGTCTGATTTTTTTTTTTTTTTCCTGTGGAATTTAAAAAATGTTATCATTACACATCTCAGTGTGAATCTTCTTCAATCACTGTTTGGAACACAAAGTGATCCTAATAGACAAGAAGGTGAAAGTGAACGTTCCTCAGTTGTGTCCACCAGGTTCCCCTGTCCATGGAATTCTCCAGGCAAGAATACTGGAGTGGGTAGCCGTTCCCTTCTCCAGGGGATCTTCCCAACCCAGGGATTGAAACCAGGTCTCCCACGTTGCAGGCAGATTCTGTGCCATCTGAGGCACCAGGAGGGTGAAGGTACTTCCATGTGATAGTTGATCTGTGTGGCATAGAGTACAAGGAAGGTCATCTGCTCAGAGAAAGGAGGCAGATGGTGAGGGTATTAAGTCCTGCAATTCAGTGCTGTGCCTTAAAGTCACTTCCTGCTCTCGGTGTGGGTCAGGCCATCCATGCCGGCTGTTCTCTATTCTCCTAAGCTTAGAGTGGACCTTCCACTGCTGTGATTCACATGCGATCTAGGTCTGAACCTCCAGCCCTTCACATATTATTATTTTTATGTATTTAAGTCTCTTTACACAGATAAGCACAAGAATTATCTGAATATATGCACCTTTTATTTAACAGGCTTTTGATAATATTTGTTTTCTGATTTCAATTGAAAAGACCAACAAATATCACACACACTGCAAAAATATGCAGTTGAGTATTTCTAAAATCTCCACCCTTTTTAGACCACTGTTGGCAATAATCAAAACAAACTTCTGCTTTAGGCTGATCATCAAGCTTAGTCTTTTGAAAATGTATATATACAAATATGCATATGGATTTATTATCAACAAGAAGAACACAAAAATACAAATCTTACTGCAAAATGTATCTATTCTAATATAAATGTTCCCAAAGTGATTTTGTTAGGGATGTAAAGGAACATGTAATTAGTTCATTGATACTAAAATTCCACTGTTGAAGATTTCTGCACGATTACCTACAAATTTAACAATAAGTAATTACACTTATTAGGTGTCAGGCATTGTGATAAGTGAAATTTATCAACAGTTTTATTCATATAGATTTTTAAATTTATGGCACAAAACTATGTTACTTATATGATCCATAGTAAAAATCACATATCCCTGAATTTGACCTAGTGTTCTATCAATTAAAAGAAAATTGCTAACTTACATTAATGATATTGTGCTTCAAGATTAGTAGATGTGTAAGTGACTGCCATCAGTATAGTCTCTGAAACCTGAGGCTGGAAGTAGAAAATAGACGAAACATCAAGTGACACCTCTACATTCCAGTCGTCCCTGTTAATAGGTTTTCAGTAAATCCAGGTGGACCAGCCCAAGATTACTCTTCTTGGGGCAGCAAGGGCAGAGCTGCTTGTGAAAATAAGCACCATTTCTTCCAACACCCCAGTATCCCCATCACTCTAAATCAGCCCATGGATTAACCCTAAGTCCTCCCTGTAAATAAGAGTGATAGTTCAAGGATAACAAATTTCAAGGTAAAGCAACCCAGCTTGTGAAAAAAAAACAAAAAACTTTTGCACCCACCATTTTGCTCTCCTAATATTACTATATATTGGACAAGCCTTTCATTATAAATTTGGAGTTAAGAGACTTAAAGGAAACTCAGTGTTAGGAAGCTGCTTGTACTCAAGTGGAAATTGTTAGCAGCAGAGTCCTACTTGTTTTCATGGGACATGGGAATGAGACACAGTGGAAGCATCTGTGAATTGCACATGGATGTGTAGAAGCTGAGGCTGAAGTAGTTTAAATCTAGCACTAGACGCTTATTTGAAAACGTGTTTGAAGAAGGTGTGTTACTCTGCTCAGCCTACACGACCGAAATTCCATAGAATAGCTGGCTTAAACAACAAAGATGTATGTCTCACAGCTCTATGGGAGTCCAAGATCAAGGAGTCCAAGATCAAGGCCAATGTGGTTTCTGGTGAGAACTCCCTTCCTGGCTTGCAAATGGCCACCTGCCCCGTGAGTCCTCACACGGCTGAGGGAGAGAGAAGACAGATGTTCCTCTTCCTTAAGGCCACCAGTGCCATCAAATTAGGACCTCACCTCGTGTCCTCATTTAGTATTAACCACCTCCTTAAAGCCCTCCCTCCAAATCCTGTCACACTGGGAGTTAGATCTTCAACATAAGAATTTTAGGAGAAATTCAGTCCATAGCAGGCTGTATAATTCTTTCCCATAATTTTGTTTCTGTAACTACATTACTCTTAATTTAAAAAAAAATAGCTTCTATTTTGCAAGAGAACGAATGTGTGACTACTTAAATAGTACCTAGCAGTCAAAATAACACCAAGTGGTGTAAGCTCCCAGCCACACAAATTTTACTGAGCAGCCACCCACTTACCCTAATTCATTGAAATCCCAAACCTAAAAATATGCCTTGTATTCTGAAGATCACAGGCAGTGTATCAATAGATTTTATTGGTTTGTTTTAACTTCAAAAATGTTCTTTGATGAAGTTTTTGTTGCCATGATTGATGGATTTGAAAATATCACACTGTGTTTTTTGTTTGCTTCACACTGTTGTATCATCATGGGGGCACAAGAATCCCCCAGAGGGGATGAGAGCGATTCTCCTGCCCTCATTCCATCAACCTTGCCCTGAATACTGGTATAAAACATAGCACACAGACTGCTTGGCTTCCTGGACTGGAGTGTCTATTGAGACTCCCTAGGAAAACTCATGTTTAAGGATGTGTTCATGCTTGTGATCTCTGGTCCAGAGTGGAATAGTTTTTTGAAGCAACACAAACTATGGGATGTCCATCCTCATTAGGTGATAAAAGAAGACGCTGCTTGTCTCACTCTTGTGCTATCTCTTGGGTACATTTGGTGATGTATGGCCTAACACTGCATAGTATGAACTAAGAAACTTCAAATCTGACTTATTTAATAAGGACTTGTGATGTGACCTGCAGTACAGTCTCGTTGCAAGAAACCAGCTGCTATTCTGTTACACAGGTGGGTGCTGAAGTTCAGCTTAACATGGGACAAAAATGCTGGAAAACTAAATGAGATCAAGTTCAGTGGAGTCAAGTTGTCAGCCTACCTAAATAAAGAGAGGAAAAAAGTAGGCAGTATACAAACTCCCTGAAAAAAATAAAACTCACATATTTCAATATATACTTAAATTCTTTTCTAACATTATTTAAATGTTTGCAGTATATATTTAAGTATAAATACGTGGTGCCTCAGATGGTAAAGAATCTGCCTTCGGTGCAGGAGACGCAGGTTCAACCCCTGAGTTGGGAAGATCCCTTGGAGAAGGAAGTGACAACCCACTCCAGTATTCTTGCCTGGAAAATCCCAAGGACAGAGGAGCCTGGTGGACTGCAGTCCGTGGGATTGCAACAAGAGTCAGACACAACCAACCATAAATGTACATAAAAGCACATATAAGTCCCTAAGATATATATTTTGAACCCATCTATAAAATTAGAAAGACGTAGTAATTAAGCACAAATGAAAAATGCATAAATGAAATTAAAATTGAAATACTTTTGCTAAGCTGCACATGCTGTTGTTAAATCACTGCTTTAGCATGATTACTATGGCTATAACACAAAATTGTTTTTTTCCCCTGATTTTGAAGGTTTTGATGGCTTTATATTTTATAATTACATATTTATAAATTGTTTTATTGAATTTATATAATAAATATATGTGTTTCATAGATAATAAAACTATGCATAAATATTTACATATTATTATAAAAACTAAAGTACAATTTATATCATAAGATCTATATCTTACAACTAGTTTTTTAAAAAATTATAAAATACCACAGGATATAAAGCCAGTTAAAATTATCCAAACATCTAAAACTCAGAGACCAACCCTGTTTAGTGTATTTCTTTTTTCTCTTTCAATGCACAATTCTGGAGGGAGAAAATGGGAAAGCAGGTCAATCTATATGGGAATTTTATGTAACACCCTATGCTTTCGGTTAGAGTGACCTGTCCCAGTTTGCCTGGAATCGAGGGGTTTCCTGGAATATAGGACTTTGAGCTCTAGAATCAAGACAGTCCCAAGCAAACTGGACAGTTGTTCCCCCTACTTTCAGCCTTATACCTTCCCTGTTCCTTACCTTCTTCATACCTCAATCTGCCTGTATTTTAGGTTGTAGCTTCTTTGGCCTTCCATCACCAGTCAACACTCTTCATACAATTTTTCAAATTTTGCTGAAATAACTTAGCTTCAGTGTTGCCCCTTTATTCTGTTTTTGAAGGTTGAGAACAGTGTTTTATCCAAACTCCAATACTGCTATTTTAATTGGCTCTCAAGTGTGCTCTAATCACCATCTTGAACCAGAAGGTGCTAGATTCCTTTTGAGTTTTACAGTGTAGGTTTTTGACGACTCTGACTCAACCCACTTCTCAAGAAACATTTCTGTGTACTGCTTGGACTTCCCTTGCCCTGAATACATCATCTATGCCCTCTGTTCAGTTTCTCTTAACAATCAAAGCAGAACTGCTTGGCTTTAGTGCGGTCCTAAATATAAATAGAAATATGAGGTTAACATAGGATGTTTGGTTACTAAAAAGTCATCCAAATGTTATTGAATAGTCACTTTTTTAGACTATCATTAAAATAAACACATATAAAAATGTAATATTCATAAAGAATCTCTTGAGCCACTGTGAATATTGTCCAGATTCAGGAGTGATTTCGCATAGATCATTTTAATACTGCATGTTTATTCATATTCACAGAGAGTACCATTTTAAAATATGGAAAAATTATGATAGTGAATTAGATTTTGTTTTAAAATGCTAGAATCTTGGCAAACCCATTTTCATATAAATTGTTTAAGGTTCACTCACTTAGGTATATTGAAAAGGAAATTTCCAAGAAACATTCTAAACTAGTTCATATGATTGAAAAAAAAGAAATTCAGTGGTCATGTGATTTCTCATCCCCAGGATTTTAATTCTTAGGTAAAGTTTTTGTTTTTGTTTTTTCTCCTTTCAGGTCCTAAAAAAATTCTCTTCCTGAATATTTTCCATTAATTTTGGCCTATCAGCTCTGGCTCTTCTAAGAATCTATACTCCATCCACAGGTAAACTGTTTTTACAAATGTTTGTATTTAACTTAATTTCTCATCTCAAATGTGAAGTGGATCAAAAACGAGAAGATTAGTAATGCAGCAAAATTTATAGCGCTCATTTCAGAATGTCATTTAGACATACTCTGGGGACTCTTTTCACCATGAGGCCCTTTGATGTTAGTTATGCAAACAATTTAAGCAGTCTGAATCCTTGTAAGTTTAAAAAGAAGCATTCTCATTTTCACAGATATGAAAAGAGAAAATCTATTTGGAAGACCATTTTTAGTTCATTCCATTATTATTGCAGTTCTTTCTCACGCCCTACAATTCTTCTTGGTGAATTCCTACAAATTCCTACAAATAAAGTATCTGTATTTTGCCTTAAACTTATTTATTTTGTTATAAGTATTTTGACTTTGTTGGATTGAAAGTAAAGATGTCTTCTGAGAAATACTTTTGCCCTTGATAACTAAGAAAAAGAGTTCAGCAAAATTTCAAACATGAAAAATTCATACATTTTCTTAAAAGATTTTATTGTAATGTCTTCTGCAATGTGAAGATTCTCTTTGAGAAGGCCACTACTTCTCCTGTGTAAGAAATTTTGTCTCATGACTATTTAAGCAATAAACCTGTCAATGTTTTATGACATGACAATTTTTATAGACCTCTTTTTCAATCAAGCCATTCAGAAATAATTTCTAGTCCCTTAAATCACTCAAGCATATACTTCCCAACCCTCTTAATTTAATATCTATAAACACTTTGAGTCAAGGTAAAAGAACGTGACTAATTCATGTCCCCAGAGTATGTTACTTACAACCATTCTGTACACTAATCTCCATTTAAATATTTGATTATGAATGAAGATAAAATATATAGCAAGTACAAATGAAAGGAGAAAAAAATTTAGAAGGGCAAATATAGAGGTCTGAGATAGGAATAATTGCTTTGAAGATAATTTGTGAGATTTACTGTAGATGCATGAATATTTTTTTAACTTCACTTGGGTTCCTATGTTCTTCCCATCCATGAAGAATCCTACTTACCAGCTTCACTTTGGTCATCAAAGCCCAAGGCAGTGACTCAATCTGCCATTTCCTAGGGCTTGTTCTGTTTCTCAGATGGCTCAGTGGTAAAGAATTTACCTGCAAGTCAGGAGTTATGGGTTTGATCCCTGAGTTGGGAAGACCCCCTTGAGAAGGAAATGACAACCCACTCCAATATTCTTGCCTGTAAATCCCATGGACAGAGAACCCTGGCAGGGTATAGTCCATGGGATCCCAAAGAGCTGGACATGACTCAGCGACTAAGAGCAACAACAACAAGGGTTTGCTCTTGTTGTCCTTGCTCTTGCAAGGATAAAATGTGTTCAGAGTCTGAATAAAATTTGGGAATTATCAAATACAGTTCTTAGCAATTATATCCTACCATAGACACAAGAACTCAACAGCGTGTCACCAACCTGTGAGTTGAGTTCCAAGTTAATTTCTTGGAAATATTTGACTACAGAAATAACATATGTGGATTTAAGTTTAGTACATATGTTGTACGACTAACAAATCTGAGACCCTGACTGTCACACGTGGCATTGTTTTACAGAAAAAGAAGCCCTAAACTTCAGTTCCCAAGGTGGCACATCTTTCCCGTTGCCACCTTGACAACGAGGGCCAGCTCCTCCTCTTTTCCAGTCTAGCACTGAGCTGCTCAAAGGAAAATGGAGATCCTGAGGCATCGTTAACACAGAGATCCCAAGTCTCAATCTCCATAATAGAGAGAACACAGAAGGGGTTTAATGATTGGGTTCCAGCATGTGGCATATAGCAGTCAATTTTCAGGCTTACAAAGAAGTGGTTTTCCAGGAAGCTTAATAGTCTGTGCAACTCCACTTTAGAAATTTCAGCCTCTGTGACTGAAATATAGTCACAAAAGACAATATGTTGATATTTGTGACAGAAAGAAGCAAAATTCTTCCTTTGCATCAACTTCATGTAATAAGATCTATGAATTTCAATAAACTCTGAAGACATCAATGTATTCATAATTAGATATGGTGATGGAACACTCAGTTTTTCCATTTTCTAGAGGCTGTCTTAACACCATGTGGGTATTGTGTCTTATTCTTCTCGCCTTTGGCCATTCTATATACACAAGCCATGCTGATCAAATGTCTCACTTTTTTAGTCAGAATGGATTTACTTGTATATCAATAGTGGGAGAAAAAGTGAATTAATGCTTCTTCTTAGCAGTTACCTGACATTACATTTCCTGCTCTTTCTAAACTCTCCTGTGAAATATATACAATATTAAAATTATAAATCCTAACATTTATAATTCTTTCCTTCTAGTAATTTGCTTCTTTCCTTTGGCAACTGAATCACCAGAGGCCTGGGTTTTCTCATCTGTAAAATGAAGGAACTATACCAAGTAATAGCCAAGAGTTTTTCTAACCGAGTAAGTCCATAGTACTACTTGTGTTTATACTGAGATTGAAAAAATACATAAATACATGTGAATAAAGAAAGCCAGGTTTTTCACTTTTGGAGAAAAAGTTTCAAATAAGGAAAGCAAAGAATAGAATAAACTCGGTTGTATTGGATTGAACCAAAGGTTTTAGTGTGGATTCCTTGTTAGACAAAGAAATACAGGTATGTGCACATGGACAGGTTGGTGTCCAGACATATTTCCCAGCTCTGTCTGCTGAGAGGGCCTAGAAGCAATGAGAACCCAGCAGTGATTAGCATACCTAGAGCCCAGATATTGGTTCCAAATACTATTTTCTAAATGGAATTATGGCGCTTTGGAGAAAGTATTGATTCCAGGCCTGTGGCAGGGAATGTATAAGACACACCCAGAACATCTTGTGGGGCCAGAATAGTAAAGATGCATTTAAAAAATGATGGGGCCATGTCAAAGGAACTCAGGGGTCAACCTGGAGGAGCTCCCAGTGGCCAAAGATGGAATAATTTGAGTGACAAGATACATAATGATAGTATCAAATTATAACCCATAGACTAAAATAAATATCCACAGGTGAATGGCTGATATAGACAGCAGGACAGTGGTCATGGAAGCTGGAATCTGCTAAAGAGTGTGTAACAACTCACCAGTCAAATCAAGTAGTGGTGAAAATGGGTGGCGCTGGAGGGTCGGGCCCATATCTGGCCACCGCGGGGGGCCCAGTCCTTCTGATTGAGGCCCAGCCTATGGTTGGTGTGAGGCTGGTAGCGGCCCCCAGCATGCCAGACCTGGGTCTTCTGGAGTCAGGTTGCTTGGGAATGCCCCCCAAAGCGTGTGGTAAACTCTATCTAAGGCTAAATACCAGCATGATACCAAGAGTCAACAAGTACTGTAAGAGAAAGTTGAAAATATCCACAAGTCCATACTTCTATCAACCAATCAATCAGTAAAGGAGAAGAGTCTACTCTTCTTTATAGTCATGGGGCATGCATATACTCAGTCATGTCTGACTCTATGCAACCCCTTGGACTGGCAGCCCACCAAGCTCTTCTGTCCATGGAATTTTGCAGGCAAGAATACTGGAGTAGGTTGCCATTTTCTACTCCAGAGGATCTTCCCAACCCAGGGATGGAAGCTGCATCTCCTGCAATGGCAGGCAGATTCTTTACCGCTGGCACCATCAATTCCAATGAATCAGTATGAAAGAAATGAAATAGATAGAAAACAACCAACTTAGGCAAGTTTAAGGGCATGGAAGAATGCTGCAGTGAGTGGACAAAAGCACGATGAGACACTAAGATGAATATTTACTTGGCCTTCAAGTACCTCCTAATAAGGTATTTACTTTCACAAAATAGGCAAATATTTTTGAAGACTATTAATATCCAGTGTTGATGGTTAGATAAATGTGAAGTTGAGAACTCACCTAGACTGTTAGTGAAATGAAATGCCCATATCTTTTGACTCAACAATATAATTTTTATGCTACTGCTGCCACTGCTAAGTCGCTTCAGTCATGTCTGATTCTTTGTAACCCAATAGACCACCAGGCTCCCCCGTCCCTGGGATTCTCCAGGCAAGAACACTGGAGTGGGTTGCCATTTCCTTCTCCAATGCATGAAAGTGAAAAGTGAAAGTGAAGTCGCTCAGTCGTGTCCGACTCTTTGCGACCCTATGGACTGCAGCCTACCACGCTCCTCTGTCCATGGGATTTTCCAGAATTTTTATGAATCTTATCAAAATACATGTGTACACAAGAAACATGTATAGAAAAGAACATTTGAATTATTCATAACAGCAAAATATTGGAAATGATCTTCATATCCTTTAAAAGGAAGAATGGTTAAAAATTATAGCATATACAGACATAGAAATATTTTCCAATTATTAAAAAGGAATGAGTTAGCATTGATGTATAAACATGAAAAGATCTTCAAAACATTTTATGGGTAACAAGTAGGTTGCATAGCAGTCGATGAGTATAATAGAGGATGGATAGGTAGACAGATTAAAGAAAATTTACATATTTTACCGGTAACTGTCTCACATAATTCTCGATTTGAATTTCTACATTGGGAATATATTCATTTATGACATATGTAGCTAAAAATATACAGTAAAAAAATAAGCTCCCATATGATTTAGAGCAGCTCTATGTAAATATAGTTATTTTGTCCAACTTTTAAGGTCACACTTAAAAGATTAAAAATGGGCCAAAAGTAAAATATTCAACCAAAAATGTGTATTCCTGAGATTAACTTAAGCAATAGATTTTCTTCATAAAGGTTGGGAACATAAATGATTTCCTCCTCCACACAACTCATTGGGCTTATAGGTCAGGTAGATTGTTGGAGGGAATATTTTCGCAATATTATTTCAGAGGATGAGCTAGGGAGGGAGGTATCAGGAATCTCTCCAGCTCTAGTTAATAGCCTGGCTGTTCACATCATGTGTTCTGGTGATCAACACAGTCTCACTTGTAAACTTCACTAAATTAGAATGGTAACAGCAAAACAAGCTTACTCCTTTAAATACATTTCTTATACTAACGAAAATAAAAGTTAGAACGAATAAAACAAGAAAAAAAAAGATATAAGGTCTGCAAAGCCAGGTATTAAAAAGAAACTATTGGGTAATATGAAAATTAGAGAGTAAGACTATAAAACCCAAACAAAGTTAGGGGAGATAAGGAGCCATGGCTGAATGATGAATTGAGTCACTCCATTTTAAAACCATTGTTTCAATTCTGATGGTGTAAGTAAACCTCTGGAGGAAATATAGAAACAAAACTTCCCAGCCATCAGCCAGTTGTTCAAAGCAGAACCTAGAGGTCATTTTTTATATTTCCCGTCTCTCACTGCCAAATCTAATTCATTACTACAAGGAAAATAATTCCATCAATTCAACAACCAAAACGGCTTTCAAATCTCCCCACTGTGTCCTACCCTCAGTACCACCACCCTGGTATCCCCATTGCTCGGTCTTACCAGGACAACCTCAATGACCTTTTACCCCTTCTCTTAGCCTGCCCTCCTGCCCTCCCAACCCATAGCAACTAGGGTAATCCTTGAAAAACTTAAATAGTCCTGCCCCTTCTGCTTCAAACTCCTTACCTACCAGGGCTGCCCTGCTGTGACCTTCAAGACAGCAGATACTTGCCAAATTCTCCCTCCTCTACCTGTCCATCTTCATTGTAAGTCTCTCTCCTCATTCTCCAAGCTAGCCTTGCTTCCTTTCTCTTCTTGTGTTCCTCTGCAGGACCATCATACTCTTCTTCCCCCAATTCTTGCCTGATTGATTCCTTCTCATCAGTCAAGTCTCAACCTAAATGATAGTTACGAATAGATGTTTCCCTGACCACACAGTCTAAAATAGCCCTCACCTCCACCATTTGGGCCTCTGATCTTTTTCTTCACAGTACTTACAGAAGTGTGTAATTATATGTTCATTCAAACACATACCTCTTTAATGTATATCTCCCCTACCATATAGATCCAAAGAGGGCAGGAACTATGTCTACCTCATTCACTTTTGTATTCCCAGTGCCTCATCTAGTACCTGGCATGCAGTAGGTGTTTAGTAAATGAATAGGTAAATGAGTTAGTATAACCAGATCTAGAACTATTTTGAAGGGACAGAAATGCCATACAAGATGAAGACTGGTAGTGTATGTGCATGGTCAGTCACTTTAGTCGTGTCTGACTCTTTGCGACCCCATGGACTGCAGCCCTCCAGGCTCCTCCGTCCATGGGATTCTCCAGGCAAGAATACTGGAGTGGGTTGCCGTGCCCTCCTCCAGGGGGAGGCTTGGTAGAAATAACTATTATTCCCGTGATTTAAAGTTAGAAATGATACAGGAATAGACACAGCGCCCTCTAGAGAATTCAAATGGCTGCCCAGACAAGTGTGTTAGGAATTCTATGTAGCCGCCATGTCTGCTTCCACTCCTTGGGTTGAGAAATAATTTTGTTAATCCATGGTGATTAACAACTGACTCATTCTGAAAAAACTCGTGTCAGATTTATGTGCACATTACAAAACCAACTCATTCATTTACAATAAAAAGTATAGCCATCAAGCTAACCTGCGTCTCAATCTTTGTTTAGTTCCATCCATCACTCTCCATAGGAGAGAGCCAGGTAGCTAAATTACATCCAAATGATAACCGAAGCTCAGAAATGATTCCTGGCCACAAATTACTTGTGCTGCAGAGGTACCATCACCATAGTCTTAGGCCTGAATTCCTACAACAGCCTCCCAACCATTCTCTGTACACCCCCCTCTCAAATCTATTAAGCACATAGCAGCAAAAATGTTCCATTAAAACAGCCATCCCAAAAAAAAAAAAAAGAAAGAAAAAAACAGCCATCCCATCACCTCACTGCTCTGTTCAAAACCCTTCAGTGGGTCTCCATCACATTATAGGGAAATCCAGCCCCTACTCGGGATTTACAAGGCTCGGTGTGATCTGGGTCCTGTCACCTCTCCAGTCTCATCAACAGCCCCCCTCTTACATTCTGGATGCCCCAGTGCACTCATACTTGCAGACCGAGAGACCTAACGAACAAATGGTCAACAGCCAGACTGTGTATAAAAATAGAGCTCTGACCCACAGCCTGCAATAACCAGTCCCGGAAGCCAGCCTGCTATCTACGAGTCAGGCTGGTGGGAAGTCAAACCACTCTCTCTAACAACTGATCCAGGAAAATAAACAGTAATCCCGTAATAGTCAGACCTAGGCAACCAAGGCATGTGGATAACTGATAGCCTTTGAGCCTCTGCCAAAATGTAAGTGACCACGGCTGACTTCCTTGCCAGGGCCAGCTCCGAATAAATGCCCGTTGCTTGTTGTCTTTTGATTGGTCTTTATTTATTTCCACAAGACCCTTCACTGTGACAAGCTGCTTCTTCCCTCGGACACTTTCTAATACCTGCTTCCTCTGCCTGGAAAGCTTCCTCAATCCTTCACATGGACGATCCCTTCCTATTTTTCAGATCTCTGCTTATGTATTGAAGACACCCTCCCAAATCACTCTTTATACACACCCCTGTCCCAGACTCTCTTTTGATTCTCTTACAGCACTTACCACAACTTGCTATCATTTTGCCTGTCTTTTCAGTTTCTTTGCTACCTGTCACCTTGATGAGGATGAAGCTCTAGGAAGACAGAGATTCTCTCCTGTTTTTTCTGATCCTTGAGGACCTAGAATAAAACCCCTGAAATACCAGACACTGAAGAAGACGTTGAATGGGTGAATAATTGATCACACACCCAGAGTGAATGCAGACCCCGTGTAAGGAACAACTGTGTGTGCTGCTCTTTACTTACCAAGTCGTGTCTGACCCTTTGTGATCCCATGGACTGTAGCCCACCAGGCTCCTCTGTTCATGGGATTTCCCAGACAAGAATACTGGAGTGGGTTGTCATTTCCTCCTCCAGAGGATCTTCCTGACCCAAGAATCGAACCCGCATTTCCTGCTTAGCAGGCAGATTCTTTACCACTAAGCCAGGAGCAGAGAGGGGGTAAGCCCCGAACTATGCCTAGCCACTCTCTAAAATAACTAGACGTCACATGAGTCTCTGATGCTGCAACTTTGCCCGTCTGTCTCATGGGCCATTTGGGGGGCTGGAAGCTGGTTTCTGTTAGATCTGCCTTGATATGGAATATCCTACTTCAGCACAGGGGCTGAAGGAGGGGCGTGGCCCAAAGCGACATGGCTGTCTCACAAAGTCTATGAACCCTGAACATCTGAGTTACTTGCCTCTAGCCGTCAAATATTCAATCCCCCAGGCCTTCCCAGAATCCAACCCACAGGGTCAGCTGCTTCTTGTCAAGTTGCTGAGACAAGTGGAATTTGGTAACTTAACAAACCACCAGCCTCGTCCTCAAAGGTGTCATCAGATTGAATAATCGGCCACAACTTCTTTGTAGTCCTGCCTATTGAGGATTTATCAGAAAACTCGCTTCCCAGGTAGCTCAGTCGGTAAAGAATCTGAGGTTCGATCCCTGGTTGGGAAGATCCCCTGGAGAAGGAAATGGCAACCCACTCCAGTATTCTTGCCTGGAGAACTCTATGGAGAGAGGAGCCTTGTGGGCTACAGTCCATGGGGTTGCAAGAGTTGGACATGTCTTAGCAGCTAAACCACCACCATCAGATAAACAGTAACCAACAGAAGAGATAAGGGTGGGGATAGGGACAAGGACTGGAGTGGGGATGAGGAGAGGGGTAGAGATGACAGAGACAGAGATATAGAGATACATAGACATATATGTAAAGCGATTTAACTTCAGCAGATGTGGGGACTGGAGAGTCATGAATCTGCAGGCAGGCCTGCTGCTGTGTGATGCTCAGTCATGTCTGACGCCATGGACTGTAGCCCACCAGGCCCCTCTGTCCATGGGATTCTCCAGGCAAGAGTACTGGAGCAGGTTGCCATTTCCTCCTCCAGGGGATCTTCCCGACCCAGGGATCAAACCTGTGCATCTCCTGCATTTGGCAGCAGATTCTTTACCACTGGTCACTCAGCAGTCTGAAAGCCCAGGCAGGATTTCTACGTTTAAGTCTTCAGGCAGAATTTCTTTCTCTCTAGGAAACCTCAGTTTTCCCTCTTAAGGACTTCAAAGGATTGGATGAAGCTCACCCACTTTATGGAGGGTAATCTGCTTAGAGTCAGCTCATGGTGCGTGTTAATCACATCTACAGAATACCTTCCCAGCAACATCCAGGCCAGTGACTCACCAGACCACTGGCCACCACAGCCTGGCCACAGAGACACAGAATTGATCTGCACACCAAGATTTCAACTTCAACTCCTCATTTTTAAAGTAAGATAATATCTTTCCTCAACTTAAAATTGCCCTAGGCTTGCTCCCACCCTCAGCTTAAATTCCTAGTCCTCCACTGTGATGGACAGGCCCAGCTGAGTATGATTCAGGTCTATCTCTCTGGCCTGGTCTTCTGTGGCCCTATTTGTCAATATTCTATAGTCTCTCTATTCTTTCAGCACCTCCATCACACCAGCCTTTCTCCTGCCTCAGAGTCCTGCAACTATTCTTCCTTCACCAGCTCCCTCTATGGCTCATTCATTCTAGAATTCAGGTCTCTTCTGGATGAAACCTTCTTTGACCACCCTACGTATCACTTGGGCTTCCCTCATAGCTCAGGTGGGAAAGAATCTGCCTGCAATGCAGGAGACCCTGGTTCGATCCCTGGGTCAGGAAGATCTGCTGGAGAAGGGATAGGCTACCCACTCCAGTATTCTTGAGCTTCCCTTGTGGCCGAACTGGTAAAGAATCTGCCCATAATGCAGGAGACCTGGGTTCGATCCCTGGGTTGGGAAGATCCCCTGGAGAAGGGAAAGGCTACCCACTCCAATATTCTGGCCTGGAGATTTCTACGGACTATATAGTCCATGGGGTGACAAAGAGTCTGACACGACTGAACGACTTTCACTTTCAACAAGGTATCACTTGCTTATCTCCTTGATCACTGTCTGCAATCACCCTTTTTATTTACTTGTCTGTACCAAAATCAGTGATTCTCCACTTGAAGGTGGTGAGAGATGGTAAGAACCTGAATATCTTTTGCAAAGAGCCAAAACTATTTGCTGAACAATCAGATTTGCAAACAATTGGGCTTCCCTTGTGGCTCAGCTGGTGAAGAATCCACCTGCAATGCGGGAATCCATCCATGGGTTGGGAAGATCCCCTGGAGAAGGGAAAGTCTACCCACTGTAATATTCTGGCCTGGAGAATTCCATGGCCTGGATAGTCAATGGGGTTGCAAAGAGTTGGACACAATTGAGCGACTTTCACTTTCAATCAATCAGCTGTAGGGAATGGAAGAAGAATGGAGTCTATTACCTACTAGGACGGGAAGACTGAGAGGGAACAGGTTTTATGGTTAAAATCGGGAGTTCATGTTTGCGTATGCTGATTTTAAAATCTCTATTAGACATCCAAATAGTGACATCAAATAACCATTTGTTGCTATACATCTCTGGAAATATGCTTGTGGGAGCCATCAGCATGTGAAAAGTGAAGCCACAACACTTGATGAGATCAACAAAATTGTGAATAGGAGACAGAGGCAAAGACTAAGCCCTGGGTCACCCGAACAGGAAGAGGTCTGGAGAAGAGGAGGAACCAGCAAAGGAGAAGGCAGACAGACCAGTTAGGAGCATGGAAGGAATAAACAAGACAGTGTGAAGTCCTGGAAAGCAAGTGAGGAACGCCTGTCAGGATGGAGTGATCTGTAGTGTCAAATGCTGCTGAGACATCAAGTCGAAAGACACCTGGGAACTGACCATCGTATTTAGCAACGTGGAGGCCCCTGTTGATCTTGACAGGAGGAGTTCCACTGGGGCTGTGGTGTGAAAGCCTGAGTGGATGGATTAGAAGGGAACTGGAGGAGAGGAATGGAAGGCGGCAAGTAGCCGTAGCTCAACGTTTGGTTGCAAAAAGGAGCAAATAGGACCATAGATAAGAGAGGAGGTGAAGAGGGGACTTTTGTCAAGCAGGAGACATTATAGCAGAGTAACCCAGCAGAAGATGGAAATGATGATGGAGGCGAGAACAGAGACTTGCTGGAGTAAAATCAAAGGGGATGGGCCTTAGCACACGAGAAGACGGGGAGTCTTTACAGAGGAGTTTGGCCAGATCCTCTATGGTGAAGGGCAGTAACCTTAAGCAGAAATGTGCTGTCTGTGACACGATGTGATGCTGTAGAAAGCAGGCTGCATTTACAGGACCAGAGTGGGCAGAAGTAAATGTCTTTTTGGAATTTGTCCTTCGGTAACTTCAAATGCTCCTCTACTGATGTGTTCAGAGGTCTGGTCTATAGGTGACCTTTTCCCTCAAGAGAAGGCAAAGGGTACATGTGTTATCACCTTGAGTCTCCCAGACAGACAGACACCATGGGGGTATTTGAAGCAATCATCTAGGACCCTGTCTGTGTTTGGTTTCTACCCTATTTCCAGTCCATTTCCATCTACCAAGCTCCTGTCCGTGGTCTTCATCTCGAATTTTGGTCTTTTTTTGACCCTGCAGAATTGGCACTTGGATCCCGGTTTCCTGGTTGGATGTCGGCACTCCCCTCTCATTTTGCACGGTCTCTTCTCCATAGCAACTAGCTGCCGAGAGTCGCATGACCTGCACTCTTTCCAGCTCCTTCAGGCCCAGCCCCTGATTCTGGCTTTCTTGGCTAATGTGCTGGCCTGGATCCCCTCCATTGCCCTCAGAAGGAAACAGATACATTCAGTGATCGCTGGAATCTGGTGGTAAAACACAAATTCAGGATAGCCAAGTACAGTCCCACCACCGATAAATCCAGAAATATAGCATAATATAACCCAGCTCATTAATCAATAATGGCTGAAAGCATCTTATTGCTGAAACAAATCACATGAGCTATTGTGGTAGGTGGAATTCCAAGATGCTCCCTCCCTCCTAGTGTAGATACCCCTCATGACCCCTGGAATGGTGACGATGATAGAATTACTCTCACGATGAGGTCATGCTCTGTGGCACAGTTGACTTCACAAAGGGTGACTATCGAGGTAGTATTGACCCTTTAAAGGCAGATGGTTTTTCCCAGTTGGTCGCAAAAGAGTCAGAGAATCAAAACACAAGGAAGGGTCTTTGGACAAGCTGTTGCTGACTCGAAGGTGGAGGGGTCCATGTCTCAGAACTGCAGATGGCTACTAGGAGCTGTGTGACCCCACAGCTGACAGCCAGCAAGGAAATGGAGACCTCAGTGGTACAACCACAAGAAATGAATCCTCTCAACACCAAGAATGAACCTGGAAGCTGATCACTAACCAGAGCTTCTGGAGTCTAGTGGGCCCTCACTATAGAGGAGGGACTAATGGCAAGCAAGGAATTTTGTGGATTCTGTGAAGATGGTAGCAGTGATAAAGATACATCCGGTGTGCTGAAAGCCCACTGTGTTTCAGACACTGTACTAAATACCAGAAATACTAAAGGCAGCAGAACAGTCCTCTTGGTTTATGACTTCGCTGAAGTTTCAACTGTCTTGCTCTGAGGGCCAGCCTTTACAAACATGAGCATGGTCATAAATGGTCTCAAAATCTTTAAGGAAGGTATCCTAAGGACTTGTTCCCCTCTAAAAGTGAAAGTAGACCAACTGACCTGAATGGGATCAGTGGAAATAAACCAAGCAGTTTCCAGTAAATACATGACTAGAGAGTTTGGGCAATAAAAGGTGATGAAAGTGTTAGACATATCTAACTCTTTGTGACCTCAAGAAATGTAGCACACCAGGCTCCTCTGTCCATGGAATTCTCCAGGCAAGAATACTGGAATGGGTGGCTATTCCTTTTTCCAGGGGATCTTCCTAACCCAGGGATCAAACCTGGGTCTGCTGCATTGCAGGCAGCTTCTTTACTATCTGGACCACTAGGGAAGCCCTTGGACAGTATCCAAGTTCAAAAAAACCTCTGTGAGAGTCATATAAAGAAACCAGGGAAAGAAAATGATTGTAACTATGAAAGTTGGAAACGTATCAATATATCCTGTTTGGGCAAAGGCATTAAAAGAGAAGATGGTCTGCCTAGAACTTAACAACAGGACATTATAACAGAGACCAATTTGTTCATGCTAATCCAATACAGCCAACTGAGGCAGAGATTTAAGTCATTTGCAGAGATATCAACCACTAGTCCATATGAAATCTCTCTTGAAATTATTCTACTTTATAAATTTCTAGTTCCATACACATCAACAATGTTTGATTAATATTTTGACTTTGGTATCAGAAATTGGGGTCTGGATTCTAGACAACTGATTAAATTTGAAGTCTTCTTTATACCTTTATCATTTATAAATTTGAGTAACACAAGTCAGTTTCAAGGAAGTTGAATGACCAACTTAGGAAAACTCTTACAAGTTGGTAAAATCTAGGCATAGTCATATCCCAGGGTTCGATCTGAAATGGTAAAATAGATTTTGAAGCTAAGAACCAGAACCTAGGGGAAGGGGACAATGTCCAGTGTTACCATCTTTTGAGAGATTGTCCAGCCCCTCTCTCCAATATCACTGTGACCTTGCCAACTGCAAAAAGCCCTAAGAGAACATTCTTTGAGAGTGGGCATGCTAGCAAATAGGCTGTGACTGAAATTTACTTCTCTCTTAGCCACTTTAGTATCATGAGGATACTATAGTATCATCTTGGAAACTACAAAGAACACAACTCTTGGACTTCATGCAGGTTGATTTTATCTGACATCTTCTTTTTTACAGTGACCTTTTTTCTTGGAGAATTGGATTCCCCCATTCCTGAATTTGCAATCAGAAAATTGAATCTATCCCCATGGAGCCAAAATCAGTTATCTGTGTTGATTGGCAAAGCCTCTGGATTATGTTTTTCTTCTGTCTTCCTGTGCATATTGGAAGCCTGCTGTTTAGAGGCAGTGTTTATATTAGAAACAACTGCACTTAGGTCTTTGTCAGGGAGTGAAGCTCTCTTACTGGCTAGGGTCTCCCCTTGGGTGTCCAAAATGAAGTGGCATTTTGAGGGACATGGTTTCTAGATAAGGGCTTCCCTGAGGGCTCAGATGGTAAAGAATCTGCCTGCAAAAATAAAAAAATAAAAAAAATAAAAAAAATAAAGAATCTGCCTGCAATGCGGAAGACCAGGATTTGATCCCTGGTTGGCAAGATCTCCGTAGAAGGAAAAGACAATTCACTCCAGTATTCTTGCCTGGAGAGTTCCATGGGCAGAGGAGCCTGGTGGGCTACAGTCCATGGAGTCACAGTTGGACATGATTGAGTGACTAACATTATACACTATATAGATGAAGACACAGAACTGGGGAGGTAAGGCAACTGGCCCGGTGTCATACAGGGAGCAAGTGTTCAAGTCAGCATTCACAGCCAAGCAATCAGAGCTCTGAGCTTCATTCCTGGACCACACTTCTCCCCAGAGTCTGTAGCTTGCAAGGTTATAGTGGTCTTCAGTGCCGAATCTTTGTCTTTTTCCTTCCAGACAGGGTGGACATTTCTTAGATGAGTACCCTTGTTAAACTAACGTCCAGTTTTGCAATGACTTCCAAGCGGTCATCGTAACCCCAAGATTTTTACAAGGAAGCTTATCCTCCATGTACCTGAGCTCATGGGCTCCTGACAGCTTCTCTCAGCAGCTCTGCCCAAGACTTTCTCAGTCACCTAAACCATGCCAGCTTGTCCAGCCAGCATGCGAGGCAGCTGGAAATATTGGGGATGTAACACCCCCAGGGGAAACCCAACCAGTCAGGGTTGGGAGTAAGGGGATAAGTGACTCCTCCCCCTTTCTTACTACCATCCCTCCCTCTCACCTTGCCCTCATTTGTACCTTCTGGGATGACTCAGTAAATAACCCCCAATGTCTTTATCTCATCTGTGCTGGGGAAACCAAACTAAGACACTTAACAAACATGAAAGTGGAATTGCAAGCCAGCTGCCACCTAGTTTATGGTTTCTGCTGTTGTTTTTAACCGAATCATAGCCTCACACCAGATGTTTGTTGGAGTATTGAGGGATGAACAGCCTTGACAATGGGTCATTGGGCAAATACGACTCCGGGATAATTCACCAGAGTATGGACGTCCGGGAATCAAAAAGGAACTGGCCAGCCTCCTACAATAAGCCCTGGTAAACAGAACAGACACTATGAAATTTAAAACCACAAACAGCATAATTAAATTGGAACCAAAGCGAATGTGTCATTGTTGGCTCTTTACAGAATAAATGAAATGCAAGCTGAGCAAATCTAAAGGGCAACTCGTTTCTTCTCTTTCCGAGGAAGCCACCGTGGGTTTCTGCTCACTGATACCAAGAGCACCATAAGTGGTTCCACAGTGTTTTTCCCACGTGTACTACAACTAAGCTAGACCAAGCCCTTGAGGGAAAATCAACAGTAAATGCATATTTAAAATGATTTTATTAAAGGAACATTCACTTCATCAAACCACAATGAACCCATCAGAAAATCATGAAAACATTATTTTGTCACAGCCCTAAAAAGCTGGTTCTAGACTAAATGATTAATTAGAAGTTAATCATAAACAATCAAGCAAATACCCTGTTGCACATTTACCTTTAACAAGCAGTCGTATGGAATTCACCCTACAGAAATGTGGTATCCAAAACTTAACACAGGATGAGAGGGACAATGCTTTCTTGTTTCATGAATCCTGTATATAATTTGTGCTAAACACATGAAGTTTGGCTGAAGAAACACACGCAAGGCAGCTACTCAAACCAAATACAATTAAGTGATTCTAGAATGATATTTAGTGCTTTCATTTTCTCAAAGTAAGTTTGTTTCAAGGAGGAAGTATGAACAATGGAACAAAGACAATAAAAATTAAAGTAGGGGGTGGTTCCAAGTGACAATGAAAGTTACAAAGAAAAAAAAAGAGTCAGAATTAGATGGAAAATTACCACAGCCTCATTTGCACTGAGAAATTTCATTTCATCTCTTCCTCCCATGACAATTATGAAAGAAAAAGAATGATAGAGGAAGAATGATATTAATGAAAAAAAGAAAAACACATGATTCTCTTTCCTTCCATGAAAATAAACAACCAAAACAAAGCTTTGAGAAAGAAGAGAGTTAGAAGTTTCTTAATTTAGTTTGGAATGTTTCCATTGGAATAAAGTCAGAAATATTCATTTTGTTTGTCTACACTCTTAACTGTCTCTAGGTGTGTCTGTCTCATCTATTTTTAGAAGATTCTTGAGCACAAGGATTATAATGTACTTATGTTATCAGAGAAATTTGTTGTGTAAATCTAGAAGCAGTTCTCTTTGCACTAAACTAGAGTTATTGATTAACTTTTGCCCTCATACATAGCGCTGAGTAGTTATTGGAATAAATGTGTTTGAGAATGTTGATGATCTGAAGAGATCCCAACTTGAGGGGGCACCATCCGCAGGCTTGGATGACATTGGAGGGTGTTACCTGCCAGTGAATATGGACATCTGACTTCCTCACAGAGCCCCAGAGACTCCTATAGAACTCTACTCTGCACGGCCGTAAGGGAGCAATCTGTGCACAGAGACCAGTTTTGTTGATCTTTGAGTGTTTACATTTTAAATCCTTGACCTTTATAAAAAACATAATGTGAAAGTGTTTGCATGCTTAAATATACTATGTAGTACATAATGAACTCTTTTAAAGGTCTGCAAATATTATTTCAGCTCACAAAATATTTATTGTTTTGTGATTAAGGCAATGCATGAAGCATTGGACCTACAAAAATGAGTATGAGACATGTTTTTTTTAATGATCCTACAAGCCAACGGAGATGTAGTATCTGTTTTTTGTGGGGTTTTTTTTTATGGAAAATAGTAGATAACTGTATATAGAAAACAAGTCAAAAATAGTCTGGAGGTTAGCACTACAAAGCAGAGAAAGATCTAGAATGACTCCTGGGTTTCTAGTCTATTTTTGTGTAGATTGTGGAGCCATTTGCTGAGATGGGACTGGAAACACCCCACCAGGAACAAGGACTTAGGGGATGATAACGAGCTTATTTGTGAATTGTGGTTGATGAAAATGAAGATAGTGGGGGACATACGGCCCCGAGAGTGGCCCTAAAATTGAAAAAGTCACGGATGCTAGCATGCATTTTTGGCATTTGGCTTTATTGTTATAAGATGAAATCATTCAAACACCACACACACACACACACACACACACATGTGTCCAAAAGACGTTGTATCTGTAGTTCAGGGCAGGTTACTGTTTGCCCCCTGAACATGAAGCAGCTCTTCTAGCTTCTGTGTTTTCATCGGAGGTTGTTATCTCCTCTATGGTCAGAGTCTATCTGCTCCTCCGACCACATTTAAGTTGCTTCCAGCACTACAGTAACCACTTATCTCTTCAGCTCTCTACTCAGTCATTTTTTTTTTCTTTTTGACCTGTTTCTTGCCAAACCCCATAGCAATGGGGCTCTCCTCTGTGCAGTGAGTTGTAGACTCTGAGCACTCCATCACTGGCTTTTGCCTCCAGGGACAATGGGACAGGGGTTCTGTCCTGGCAGCTTCCAATTTCAGTCACTTCCAAAGTTTGAAGTTTTCAAGTGCCTCCACTTCTGAAAAGCATACTTTTGTTACATGCTCTTTCTGAATTTGATGTTTGTTTTTTTTTTACCAAAGGCAAGCATGTTCAGATATAAAAGTTATTTTTTACCTTAGTTTCTGCCAAGAAGTTCTTTGAAATGATGATTTTCATGCCGTAATAAATCTGGAAAAAAATAGCAAATAGATACTACCCTAGTTACACATCATGAAAGGACTTGCAAGCAGTGTTCAGGAGGCTAAATTGTGCTCTGAAAGCAAAGAAAAGGCCTGGGAGCTTTTGGATAGAAAATGACAGAGTCCTCCTCTTTCCCTTGTTCCTCTGGCCCCAAGATACATGTGTGTGTGTGCTCAGTAGCTCAGTCGTGTCTGACTCTCTGTGACCTCATGGACTGTAGCCCGCCAGGCTCTTCTGTCCATGGGATTCTTCAGGCAAAAATACTGGAGTGGGCTGCTGTTCCTTTCTCCAGAAGATCAAACCCGTGTCTCCTGTGGCTCTTGCATTGGCAGGCGGACTCTCTACCACTGAACCACCTGGAAAACCCCAAATATTCAAGAAGCAGATTTAAACAATTTCACCCTGAGAGGGAAATGCTGTTCTCTGGTCTCCACTGATTCTCTGAAAGTAGCTTCAGTGTGCCTGTGGTTTCTGTAGCTGTCAAGAGGACAACCACCCCAGATAACCGCAAGACTAGCTCACAGCGTTTCTCATTTCATCCACACTGGAATATTCCCTGGGAGCACTGTGATCACCCACTTCCACTTTTCCACTTCTCCCTCCTAGTGGGCTTGTGATACCTTGTTCTTTTGCCACTCAGCTCAACTATGGCCCTTTAGAAAGCATTCTCCCTTCCCTTATTCGAACTGTCTTATCATTAGCAAATTGTCTCCATTATAGTTCTTACTATACAGAATGGTGGTTATTGTGTTATTTGTGGTAACTGTGGTTATTGTCCATCACATGGACAGGGAGACCTGTTCTGTGTATCCCCAAAAACTGGCTCTGATAATTCACAGATTCAATATCAGTTTGGAAAGGGATGGGACTAATTGAATTAAATTAGGATAACTTGGTTGGCATTTTTCTTTCTTCAAACATATCAACCCCCTGTGGGGAAAAGTGCAATCACCAGCATGGTCAGACCAGTGATGGTGGACAATGAAATCAGAGAGGCATACTCCGGCTCCCTACATTTCATTAGCTGCACTCCCTACAATATACCCAAGGATATACAGTAAAAAGGGAAAATGAAAGACAGGAATCAGTGATTTACCCAAAGCATATATCAGGAAAAGAAATAAGCACAGATGAAAGGAAAAAGAAATTACTGGCATGCTATCATTACCCTGGGGGCCTTCCCTGATGGTCCAGCAGGTAAAGCATCTGCCTGCAATGCTGAAGACATAGGCGACTAAGTTTCGATCCCTGGGTTGGGAAGATCCTCTGGAGGAGGAAATGGCAACCCACTCCAGTATTCTTGCCTGGAGAATTCCATGGACAGGAGACTGGTGGGCTACAGTCCAAAGGGTTGCAAAGAGTCAGACATGACTGAGCGACTAAATGCACACACATACACACACACACACACACACACACCCTTTTCCCAACTCCGGTCCTTTTTCCAGAATTTGCCCTTTGGTTTTTGTATGAGGACCTTTCTGATGCACATCACAGGACAATTCTTGGTCAAGCCAGGCCCTCCCTTCATCAGACACACCCCACTTGGCTGAGCCTGGACAGCACAGGAATGAGTCTGGTTGGTGTACACCTGTTCTTCCTGGTCAATTCTCTGTCTGCGATCATCTTTCTCTGCATGTTCCTGAATTGCACTTTCTGTCATCCACTCTCGCTGACTTTGTCCATTTCCTCTTTAATTTTGATGTGCTGTTTTCCATGTGATAATGGGCTTTCTTTATTGCAAATTGACTAATTGGACAACTCAGCATTTTCTGTACACAATTTTGCCCATCAGCTGGGGAAAAGTAATCTAAGTTAGTAAATTAATTTCTCAAGTAATTTAAAATTTTTAAGAGCTCATACCTTAGCACTTCTTTATTTTCTTAAGAAATAATCATAATCGATTATGATACAGCAAATAGATCTAATGAAGTAAGATCTTTAAAATTTTTTATGTTTGTCATTAAATAGTTACACAGATAGATGAATATAGATATGATCAAATGATCAAACTAGAGGACAAGTATGATACTTTGAAAAATCTCTGTGAAATAGTCCATTTATTGATGTGTTTTTCTGAATTAAATGATTATATAGTTAATGATTATATAGTTAATATTGTTATGAATTATAACTTGCCATATAGGTGGCAAAAATTTTCCCCATCTGAAACTTACCTTATCACTATGAGAGGCAATCTGTGCTTTGCTTAATCACAATCATGTCCAATTCTTTGTGACCACATGAACTGTGGCCTGTCAAGCTCCCCTGTCCATAGGATTCTCCAGGCAAAAATACTAGAGTCTGTTGCCATGTCCTCTTCCAGGGGATCTTCCCAACCCTGGGATCGAACCCAGGTCTCCTGCATTGCAGGTGGATTCTTTACTGTCTGAGCCAACAGGGGAGTCCAAGAATACTGGAGTGGGTATGAGAGGCATACTTGCTTATTTATAATGTTTGTGTTATTTAACTGATGAACAGTATTCTTTACTGGGTTGCCTTTATGTCATAGAGAGAGCTTTGCTGTGAAGCTTTAAGCTTAGGCTCCTCACCTGTAAACAGGTCCTTTTCAGAGTTCTGGAAAGGAGCCTAATAATGTGTTAACATGATCTTAAATCTTTTCAAAAATCAAATGCTTTCATCATATTCTCTTTTCACTCTCCTTTCCTCTCCATTACATACACTAAACTTCTTGTCAAAGGCAGGCAGAGAGAAGAGGTGCATTTAGGAATCCAACCAAGGACAGTTGCGTTCAGGATACAGTGAGTTCAGCTGGATGTGTTTCTGCAGTTTGCTCTCATTTCTGAATATAGTTTCGTCATTGCCGCTGTGTCTCTGTAGGAATGGCTTCCAGGAATAGGTACAATATGTTTGAAACGTACAGCGCCAGGAGCGAGTCTGTGGAAAATCCTTCCGCACAAAATGATAAGCACAGAGTTTGGTCTTCTGCAATGCCTGTCATAACAAAATTTCTCCTGACAAGGTGTATAAATAAGTAAAAGAGGATGAAGTAGTTGGATGGCATCATCAGCTCAATGGAGATGAGTTTGAGCAAACTCCTGGAGATAGTGAAGGACAGGGAAGCCTGGTGTGCTGTCGCCCACGGGGTCGCAGAGTCGGACACGACTGAGCGACTCATCAACAACACAGTATGTGTAATTTTAAGTGTCCAGAAAATAAAATTATGTGTTATTTCTATATGATATCAACAGAAATTATCCTGACGTTAAGAAGCAAATTGCAATTTTAAAAGCTCAGTTAATATTATAAACATAATACACTAAAAGAAATAAAAGTGGTGAATAACCCCTAGGATTATCTGATTTTCCAGTTAAGGAAGAGAAGTGAATATTAACAAATTGGAAAAAGGATGGTTTTGGTTTTTTTTTTTTTTTTTTTTTGCTGTTTTGTTAGGAAACACTAGCATTAAGAAAATAACATAACACAACACCACCAGGCCATTAAGTACAACTGCTTAAATGAGCACAACCAATTCAAAATTGTTTCATACCCTACAGGAAAAACTTGAGATATGCCAATGTCTTTCAATTTATATATGAAAGAAACTTGTGAAAGTTTTTTCCAAACTCAACAGTACTTAAAATTTGCATGATATTATCCATTATGAGTTGTGAAGCTGTAAGAAATTTTTCTAATCTATCCATTTAAATGGATCATGATAGAAAAGACTAGATTATCTTTTTCTTCTTTCTTTAGAAAATGATATTTAAAAAGTTACTGGCATATGAAGAGGGAATACAGGCCAAAAAAAAAAATGTAGAAAGAAAAGTGTTACATAGTGTGTCAAGCAGTTAATAAAATTATTATTTTTCCAGATTTTGTCATGTTTATGATATTTATCAACTTTGTTTTCTTGTTCATAACAGATATTTTGTTTCAAAAATGAATTTTGAATTCACATTTTTACATTATTTTGTTTAATGAAAACTTGAAAATTGATTAAACTTGAAGCCTCACGAAACTGAGATACAACCCCTGTACCCTGTATCATGCTTGGAGAATTCCTCTTGACTATAAACATGGTTTTACATAATCAAAATCTTTAATCTCTCAGGAATTTATTTTCAATGTGGTATGGGATATTTGTCTTTTTTTGAAATGGTTAGCCAGTTGTTTCTACATCATTTTAAAATAGTGTGTATTTCTTTCCTATTGCTAACAAATGTCACTTTAGCATGTATTAAATTCTTAAGTATGCTTGAGATACTAGAATTCTTATTCTGTTCATTGTTCTTTCATTCCAGTACCACTGTTTTAATTATTATATTTTCATAATTTGGTCTGAAAATATAAGAGAAAATCACATCTCTTTCTTAGTTTTCAAACCTTCCTTGGTTGTCACAGTTTATTCTTCTAGTTGAGTTTTGAAATCAGTCATGTTATAAAAGAAATTCATTAAGATTCTGACAAATTTGCAATTAATTTAGCAAGAAAATCTTAATAAGAGTCTTCTTATCTGGGAGCAGTATTTTTGGTAGTTTTGCCCATGTCCCTTGGAAAATGTTGTGAGTGTTTTTCTATGGGTCATATGTATTTCTAATTGAGTATATGTCTAGATGATTTACTGTCATTTGTTGCTGAAGGGATGGGCTCTCTGCTTGTCATTGCTGGTTATAATTAGAAAACTGTTTTGTCATTAATATGTCTGTGTGTGTGTTACAAGTGGCCATTTTACTGAAAATTCTTTTATTTGAAGAATTTTCTAGCTGCAAACATTGGTATCAATGATGCTTTTTTTCATCTGAATCTTTTACAATTTACTTAGCTTTTCTATTATACTGGCTAATATTCCAATATCACAGACTAGTAATTAAGTGTTTTCATCAAGTATTTATGACATCTATAGGAATGCTTCTGAAAAAAAGAAATACAGAGATTGAGAGAAATAAATAATCTAAGAATCTGCATATTTGTATGTATGTTTGTATATGAGTAAACAAATATATAATATGTTCAGGGAACATTTTTTCTAATTTCCTTAAATACTTTATCAAACATGGATATTGAACTAAGTTGAACACTTGATATCTTTTGATGTAACAATTTTATTTTTATCATTTATACCTATTACATTAATAGATTTCTTACTAAACCATCTTAATTCCAAAAATAAACCCAACTTTGGTAGTAATTTGTTGTTCTTTTAATACATCTGAATTGATGATATTTTATTTAGAATTTTTTCCCCTCTATAATCATAAGTGAAATTTAGCTGTAGTTTTCTTTCATTGTGATAATTTTATCAGGTTTGGGTATAAGGTTAAAATAAACTGGGAAGATTTCCATCTTTCTTTATTCTCTGGGATATTTTAAATTGCAAAAGAACTCTATAATTTCAGAGTCTAAAATAACATCTATAAAATCATCTGGTTTTGGCAAATTTGGGGGATAATTATCATCTTTTTCAATTTTATTCATGGTGGATCTCCTACACATTGAGCCAATTTTGGTTATTTATACATTCCACGCTGACAATCTATTTCATCATGCTATTCTAACGCACTTGCATAGTTTTATGGAGAAGTGTTTTGTCCATGCATGCTATCAATTAGAACAATTTTTACTAATTTTATGTATTTATTTTTTGGCTGTGCTGGATCTTCACTGCTTTGCTCGGGCTGTCTCCAGTTGCAGCAAGGAGGGGCGTTACTCTCGGTTGCAGAGGGCAGGCCTCTCATTGTGTGGCTTCTTTAGCTGCGGAACACAGGCCTGGGGGTGCGTGGGCTTCAGTAGTTAAGGCACGTGGGCTGAGTCGCTCGGCGGCGTGTGGGAGCTGTGTGTGGGGTCTTCCTGGGTCAGGGATCAAACCCATGTCCCCTGAGTTGGCAGGTGGATTCTTATCCACAGCGCCACCAGGGAGGCTCTAAAAATGTTTGAGTAAGCACCACAATTCACTTGTTTAAGAATCTTATATATTGACCACTTTACTCATGGATTGCATTCATTATAAAACAAGCTCGATGACAGAAAATTTTAAGGACAAGGTAAAGGTGAAATAAATTATTTTAATTTTCACTTTTTGGTGAAAATTGGCTCAGTAATAGAATTTAAAAAGATAAAAAAAATTAGTAGTAGTTTTTCCCCCCAGGTTTGCTGAGATATAATTGACAAGTAATATTGTGTAAGTTTAATGTGTACAATGTGTTGGTTTGACACACATATATTGCAAAATGATTAGGTGACATCTCCATCCCATCACAGAAACCCATTCCTTGTTTGTGCTGAGGATATTTAAGACTTTCTCACTTAACAACTTTCAAGAATGGGATGCAGTGCTATTTGCTGTACCCACAATGCTGTACGTTAGATCCCTAGGACTTACTCATTACTCGTCTTATGACTGGGAGTCTGTATTCTTAGACCAGCATCTCTGCCTTTCCTTTCCCATCCCCAGCCCCCAGCAAAAAATAGGCTTAATATTTTAGTACAAGTTATGTCATTAAATTAGCTTTTTTTAAAAAAAAAATTGGT
Organism: Dama dama; assembly: GCF_033118175.1. Taxonomy (NCBI): domain Eukaryota; kingdom Metazoa; phylum Chordata; class Mammalia; order Artiodactyla; family Cervidae; genus Dama; species Dama dama. The sequence continues at coordinate 46,158,932 of NC_083687.1, read as the reverse complement.
TTAACACTTTGTGAGATAAAATTTCTCTCTTCTGAATTCAATTTATTTTGATATTTATTTTTGTAAAGTTGCCTTAGCAGAAACCTGTGAGATACCTCTCAGAAACACATAAGTCCAAACTGGAAAATATAAGCGCATCATTGCCAAGCGTACTAAGTCATTGCATTCAACTTTTTGAATTCACTATACTCAATTATATAGATATCAGCTAAAATATTAGGAAATGTTCACCTCTCTAGAAGCTAATCAGCTGTTCTTTTAAAATAATCAGAAGTTGTTACATTTTTACATTTTTAACAAATGAACTTACAAACCACTGGAACTATATATTTTGAATATTTTTAAAGCAGGTTAGGTCATTTTTGTGTCCAGGTTTTGAGACTATGCAGATGTAAGAAATATTGAAAGTGACAAATTCTATTTTTAGCAACAGAATTACATAATGTGCTCCACATTGCTAATTACTGAGGAAATGCAAATCACACCAACAATCAAGTATCCCCTCACACTGATCAAGACAGGCATCATTAAAAACTCCACAAATAACAAATACTGGAGAGGGTGTGGAGAGAAGGGAACCCTCCTACACTATTGATGGCAATGTAAATTGGTACAGCCACCATGGAAAAACAGGATGGAGGTTCCTAAAAAACTAAAAATAGAGCTACCATATGATCCCCAATCCCATTCAGGACATATAGTCATAAAAAAAGAATAACTAATTTGAAAAGCTACATGCATCCCAGTGTTCATAGCAGCAGTGTTTACAACAGCCAAAACATGGAAACAGCCCAAGTGCACATCAGAAGACTGGTTTATAGGAATATTACTTAGCCATGAAAAATGAAGAAATGGTGCCACATGAGAGCAACGTGGATGGCCAAGAGCTCATCATACCAAGTGAAGGAAGGCGGATGAAGGAAAATGAACATGTGATACCACTTACACGTGGACTCCAAAAAACAATACAAGTGAATCTATATACAACACAGAAACTGACTCACAGACACAGAAAACAAAGGTCACCAAAGGGGAGAGGGAAGGGGAGGGAGAAATTAGGAGCACAGGGTTTACAGATACAAGCTCCTATTCAGAAAATAGATGAGCAACAAGGGCTTACTGTATAGCATTAAGGAACTATATTCAATACATTGTAACAATGTATAATGGAAAATATACACACACAGACACCTGAATCACTTTGCTGTACTCCTGAGAACTAACACAGTATCGTAAATCAACTATACTTCAATTTTAAAAAATATGGATCAGATCTTAACAATGAAAAGTTGTTCTTCATATTTTTCTCCCTATATTTCCATCTTCCTTCTACTACCTCCTCCCCCAGAGCATTTGTTTTAATATATGTTTATTTTTGAAATGATGTTAATCACCATACATATAAATTGAATGTTTAATTTTGCAATTACCTGTGAACATAAGGTTCTGAGTGTTAATTGCCTCTTGGATGGAGCTATCATTACAATTGTTAGTAGTACATAATTGGTCAAAACAACTTACCTGTATTACAAATTTCCATAAATAATCATTAGACAAATTTTTTTAATTATTGGGAAAAAACTCTTAATGACATGAATAAGGTTGGGTTATTCTTGTGTATCCATGGATAAATATTGGTCATGGCTTGAATGACAGGGCTCACCTCAATTCTATTCATGTATTTCATGTATCTGAATGTGATCCCTGAGACACCTTGTTCATATAAATGGACAGGAATGGAGGTTTTGTTAGCAGCCGTGCTGCTCAATGTATTTAACCACATCTGGATCATATGCCAAAAAATCACCTACCGATGAAATTACTTTTAATAATTTATCTTTTCACAAAACTAATTTACTCTTCAATTTTGTTGAAAGCAAAGAATGGATATGCTACCCAGTCATTAGAATTCATTCACTTAAGCTTTACTGAAATCTACCAAATGATGATTATAGTAGTGGGCCTTTGCTGTGTAAGCAACAAAATCTCAGCAGCATATGTATCACAAAGCACTTATTTCTCTCTCTGGCAAGTACGTAGGTCAGTGGGGACAACTCAGGTTTAAGCCGTGGGTCGATTCTGGTCCATTTCATGTGTCTTCTTCTGGAATCCAGTATGAAGACATAGTGGGCATGCTCTCCTCAGTTCAGTTCAGTCGCTCAGTTGTGTCTGACTCTTTGCGATCCCATGGACTGCAGCACGCCAGGCCTCCCTGTCCATCAGCAACTCCCAGAGTTTACTCAAACTCATGCCCATTGAGTCAGTGATGCCATCCAACCATCTCATCCTCTGTCATCCCCTTCTCCTCCCTCCTTCAATCTTTCCCAGCATCAAGGTCTTTTCAAATGAGTCAGTTCTTCACATCAGGTGACCAAAGTATTGGAATGTCAGCTTCAACATCAGTCCTTCCAATGAATATTCAGGACTGATTTCCTTTAGGATAGACTGCTTGGATCTCCTTGCAGTCCAAGGGACTCTCAAGAGTCTTCTCCAGCATGACAGTTCAAAAGCATCAATTCTTCCGTGCTCAACTTTCTTTATAGTCCAACTCTCACATCCATACATGACCACTGGAAAAACCATAGCCTTGACTAGATGGACCTTTGTTGACAAATGTATGTCTCTACTTTTTAATATGCTGTCTAGGTTGATCATAACTTTCCTTCCAAGGAGCAAGCATCTTTTAATTTCATGGCTGCAGTCACCATCTGCAGTGATTTTGGAGCCCCAAAAATAAAGTCTGCTGCTGTTTCCACTGTTTCCCCATCTATTTGCCATTAAGTGATGGGACCGGATGCCATGATCCTTGTTTTCTGAATGTTGAGCTTTGAGCCAACTTTTTCACTCTCGTTTTTCACTTTCATCAAGAGGCTCTTTAGTTCTTCTTCACTTTCTGCCATAAGGGTGGTGTCATCTGCATATCTGAAGTTATTGATATTTCTCCCAGCAATCTCGATTCCAGCTTGTGCTTCATCCAGCCCAGCATTTCTCACGTCTCTCCTCAGGTCACTGTAAAAAGCACGTGGAGCCTCTTAAACCCTAGGCTCAGAGTTGGCACACCACTGCTTTTGCCCACATTCCAAAGAAAATCAGGTGCTCAAGACTATTATTATCATGGACATGAGGGGTAGAGGAGTGCTTGCTGACCAATAATCCAGTCTACCACCTCTCTTAGCTATTTCTTTACTGATGTTTGTTTTTATTTCGGGTTTAATTTTTGCTTCATGGTAACTTGTTCGAAACACTACATTAAAAAGCACTAGTAGATTAATAAGAAATGTGTGAGATGTTGGTGATGCTCTATTTTTTTTAATTTAGGTTGTAGATACACAGGTGACTTTGCTGAGTGATAATTCATTGAACTGTACATTCATGATCTGTGGACATATTCTGTAAGTATGTTGTGCTTCAAATAAAAGCTTATTTTTAAATAAGGGGTTAAGAAAAACACGTTCTTTTTCATTTTGAAATCTTTTTCCAGTGCAAGATTTTTATAAGGATCTTTTAAAATTTACCACAAACTTTGAATATGTATTTTATTAATGTCTGTAGAGCTGTGGATTTAGGACATTCACCTTATGGATCTGCTCTGAAATCTAATTAGCTAAATCATTTCTCATTTTCAAATCTATCAACTAAATCAGAGTTACCTTGCATCAGGAAAACACTGCGTTTTTCAGTTTAAAGCAGTATATTAATATTTATTTCAAAGAATGTTATTTACATTTTAGAACACATTTTGTAATATAGTTTACTAAAAATGATCATGGTTAAAATGTGTAGATTGTGTAGATTCAATATGTGTAGATTCATTGTGTAGATTCAATATGATGATTTTATCATCAGTTAAAATATATGTATGTATGTATGTGTGTGTGTGTGTGTGTGTGTGTGTGTGTGTGTGTATATACCTCCTGACTTGGTCAGGTTTTTATTAATTCTTTTGGACTATTTCAGAAGTGGTCTTTTGTATTGATCAGTTTTCTTTTTTGATTTATTTTTTTACTTTTGCATTTATTTAACAATTATGTCTTATCTTTTTCTTAAGTTTATTTTGTTGTGATATTAGCTTCTTGAGTTAAATATTTTTTCAGGTTTTTTTTTTCTAGTTTAGTGATAAAAATGTATTTGGGACTTCACTAATAAGATGGATGAGTTCTGAGACTCTAACTGTTCTCTATACTTGAAATTTTCTGAGAGAGAAGACCTTACGTGTTCTCACCACCCACATGAAAAAAAATGGAAACTATGTTGGGTGATGGAAGTGTTAATAGGCATGATTGGGCAATCATTTCACAATGTATACACATATCACATCATCACATTGGAACCCTTAAATAAATAAAAATTTATTGGTCAATTATACCCCAATAAACCCACGGAGGAAACATTTAAGATGAGTGTATTTTCCCTCAGAGTGCAGCGTTCACTGTATTGGTATAATAAATGTTTTCCTTAAGGTCAACGTCTATGTATATTCATAATATTTAAATCCGTAATCACATGTTTAATTTCTTTTTTAACTCAAATGTTATTTAGATAGGTGTTTTAATATTTTCAATTAGTTGGACTTAGAGGAAGAAGGAGGATTTTGGCTTTTTTTTTTCCATTTTAAATCTTTGGTTGCATTTATAGCACTATGATAAAAAAAAAAAAATTGTACCACTTCTGCTTTGGGAAGTTTTACTGTTTTCAGTTATTAATTTGGGGACTAGGTTGTGGTAGTTTTGATGAGAAAGGTCTTGAATTTTTTACTTAATCTCTAGTCCTTTCTCACTAGGTCTAGAAAGGGCATAATTCTTAACCAATAAAACTTTCCTGACCAATATCAATGAGCCTCACTCTAATTTCTTGCGATCACCCTCAAAGAATACTTCCATTCCTAAAGGAAACCCGATCAGCAACGGTAACATGGGCTCCTCTGCTTCCTGGAAGAAGACAGGACAACCTCTGGTTTCCTTGGAATCATCACTCTGGCAATCGGCCAAGAAGAGCAGCCGCGTGGACATCCTCTCTGTTCCGGCCAGGCTGTTTGGTTTTACCTCGGAGCCTGTGGCGGGAGGGGATGGAGGAATGGGGGGAAGAATTGATGACTGGTTCCACAGAACTGACTGCACCCGTGGACAGCTGTGACCAGCTGTGACCACGTCAGACTGGCCCGATCTGACAAAGCCTACAAAGGACATGAATATTCTCAAAATCAGCTTCACGAAAGGAAACAAAATTGGCAAACTCTCCCAAAACACCTGCTCAAAAGTTTTATGAACCTACTATAAAAGAAACCTTTATTTTTTTAATGGTGTTTTGTACTAGTAGTAAGGAGGTAATGGAGATCCTTGTTTAACTAACATCCAGCCTGAAGGAAAGAGCATTGACTCAACAAATCCAAGGTTTCTCTTCTATCAGATCACTACAGGGACATGATTCTCCATAACTGATGGAACAGCCCTGCCATTCTGCGGGCACCAGAAAAACAGGGACACTCTCTTTCTGAGGGATGGGTTTTATTTATATCCATTAAACTTTATTACTACTGGTGGCACTAGTGGTAAAGAACCCGCTTGCCATTGCAAGAGACACAAGAGACACAGGTTCCGTCCCCGGGTCGGGAAGGTCCCCTGGAGGAGGGCATGGCAACCCACCCCAGTATTCTTGCCTGGAGAATCCCATGCACAGAGGAGTCTGGCGGGATACAGTCCATGGGGTCGCAAAGAGTCAGACACGACTGAAGTGCTTGGTACACACTCATCATGTTACTAGGTTCTTCATATTAATTCTTACATTATTGCCCACTTGATATTATTGCTTTCCTCAACTCAAAGCCTGGGTTGAAAATTTTAACTACCGTAGTTAGAAAGCTCATTGCAAAAGCTAAAGAAGCGACCTTAGAAAATGTGACATCGTTACTCCAGCCCCCTTCAATCCTATCCTTCTTAAGTATTAACTCAGTGTTAGAAATTTGGGGGTGAGCTCTTCTACATTTGTCTTCTAAAAAATACATACAAATGTTCAGGTTTCTGAAGTAGAATCATGCTGTAGATCTGAATTCCACAATTTTCTTTGAAGTTAAATTTTCCTAATATTCTTTACGTGTGTAATATGCAATGCTATTTAGTATATAAAAGTTTATGACTTTAGATATAAGTCAGACAGAGAAGGAGAAATCCTGTATGACATCCCTTATATGTGGAATCTAAAAAGAAGTGATACAAAAGAACTTACAAAACAGAAAGAGATTCAAACTTAGAGAACAAACTTATAGTTGCCGTACACACGGCTCTATTTAAAATGGATAACCAACAAGGGCCTACCATACAGCGCATGGAACTCTGCTCGATGTTACCTGGCAGCGTGGGTGAGAGGGGGGTTTGGGGGAGAATGGATCCATGTATATGTGTGGCTGAGTCCCTTCACTGCTCACCTGAAACTGTCACAACATTGTTCATCTACTATACCCCAATACAAAATAAGAAGTTTAAAACAAAGTTTATGGCTTGAAAAGCTGTCATGTGAGTATAAAATAATTTATTTGGATCTCACTTTCATCTGATGCGAAGAGTTGACTCGTTGGAAAAGACCCTGATGCTGGGAGGGATTGGGGGCAGGAGCAGAAGGGGACGATAGAGGATGAGATGGCAGGATGGCATCGCCGACTCGATGGGCATGAATTTGAGTAAACTCCGGGATTTTGTGATGGACAGGGAGACCTGGCGTGCTGCGATTCATGGGGTCGCAAAGAGTTGGAAACGGCTGAGCGGCTGAACTGAACTGAACTTATGCTTGTTATCTTAAGTTGATATTTTTGAATAGTTTTATTGACATCATTACCTATCATAAAAGTCATACAATTTTAATATGTGATTTAATGAATTTTAGTATATTTATCAAGTTGCACAACCATCACTAAAATTTGATTTAAAACATTGCCATCATCCTAAAAAGTAACCTCATGCCATCATTTCCCCCTTCCTATCCCCAGCCTTGAGCAGCAACTAATGTGGTTTCTGTCTTAAATTGTTTGCCTTTTTTTGGACATTTTATATGAACAGTATCGTACCATTTGTATGGCTTCTTTGATTGAATGTGATGTTTTTAAAGGTTATCCATATTGTAGTTTTTATCAGGACTTCATGCCTTTTTCATTGCCAAATAGTAGTCTTTATACTGATCTTTGCCTAGCATACATTTACCATTTTATTTTTACCCCCAGTAAAATCACCCCCAGTAATATCACCCCCAGTAAAATCCTTTTGCTTTAGGTGTCTTGTAAACAGTAAGAAATTAGATTTTTGTCTTTATCAAATTTGAGAATCTTCTTGCTTTTCTTTTTCTTTTTAACAAAATAGTTGAATCCATTCACATTTTAATTTTGAAACTAATAGAATTTCACTTGTTTTTGTCATCTTGTTTTATATTTTCTGCTTTACATTTGACAGCTTCCATATTTCTTTTTCCAGAATATTCCTAATAAACTTTTTCTTTTTAAAAATTTTTGATTTTTTCCCCTGCTAAACATTTGGAAACTATATAACTTGCTTTATGTGTAGTTTCCTTAAAGATGAATTTATATTTTTCTATTTTCATGAGTGAGATCAGCCTATAATGTTTTGTTTATATCTGGGGGGAGATTTTTTTGGATCAAGGTTGTTTTGGTCTTATGAAATGGGGAATATTCTTTGTCCATTCTTTTTAAAAGTTTGGTAAAATGAATGTCATTTTCCCCCTAAATAACTGATAGGTTTCTTTTTGGGAGGGCTTTTAATTATGGATTCAATATCCTTAATAGAAAAAGGACTACAAAAATGTTCTATTTCTTGTTGTCTACTTTATATTTTCTTAAGGGATTTGTCCACTTCATCTATGTCTTTAAAAGTATCAGGATAATATTTTTTGTAATGTTTTCAGAATCAGTATCATTATTCAGGGTTAAAAAAATTTTATCTTTTTTCTTTTTTTAACTCTCGACATTGTTATTTCTGTCTTCTTTCTATTATTCTTGTTCAAAGAACCAACTTTTGCATTTCTTGAGCTTCTTTTTAGTATGTGTTTTAAAGAATAAATAGTACATTTTAAAAATTCAGTTATCCTGGAAATTCTGGGGAGAGGCTCTGAGGATGGAGTGCAAGAGTGGCGTTGACAAGGGAAGGACAGGGAGGGACAAGAACACCTTCGAGGGAACTCTGCATGCCCGTGGAGGCGGGATCACGCAGTAGGCTGCTTGCCAAGTATCCTCCACTTTCTTCCCCTGGGCCCAGCCCGCATCGGGCCTGTTTGGTGTGAGCTCGTTTCTTGAGTGCATCTCCATTCCGAGGGGCTTGGGGAGGGCATCTTATTGAATGCTTTATAGTTGTCCCATCTACTTTATGTTCCTTTTTTATTCTCCATTTGTTAACATTTTTTGGACTAATTATATATATCTTTTGGTTTTCCCTCTACTGGGCTCCCCCAGTGACTCAGAGGGTAAAGAATCTGCCTACAGTGCAGGAGACACAGGAGAGGTGGGTTCAAACCCTGGGTAGGAAAAATCCTCTGGAGAAGGACATGGCAGCCCACTACAGTATCCTTGCCTGGAGAATCCCATGGACAGAGGAGCCTGGCGGGCTACAGTCCATGGGGTCACAAAGAGTAGGACAAGACTGACTGACTGCACAGCCCCAGCCCTGGATAACCACCCTCTGGGCTGCTGCTAACAGGGTTCACAGGATTCAGGGTTTCCTGCTATTAGTTTGGAAGCAATACACTCACTGATTATTCTTTTAGGGAGTGGCCTAGAGGTTAGAGCAATCATTTTTTTGACTTATCAAAGTCTAATACTAATTTATAACTTTTACTCTTTTTTAGGAAAATGCAAGAAAATAACACTTTCATTTTATTTGTCCTGTTCCCAGATTCTTCTCTTTTTATTACCCTTGATCTTATTTTGATAGACGTGATGTACTCTCAGATCACGTGGAGAGTATAGATCAGAGATTTTGAAAATAGCCTTTTGTTCCTTGCAGTGAATTTTAAAAGTTTGTAAGGAGGAAAAGAGATTTTGCTTCTCTCAAATTCCTCCCCTTTTCTTAGCCTCCAAATCTTTTCTTTTCATATATCTGGTGATTTGTTGCTGTTTCTTTTTAGCTTTTCCTTATGGAGGGAAGTATTTGTCCTGTATTGGTAGTCCCTATGGGTTTTATCAGCAGCCCTGTGGCTTGCTTTGGTAGATTGTATAATAACTGAAAGCAACTATTTTTTTCACCGGGGACTTCCCCAATGGCTCAGCGGGTAAAGAATCTGCCTACAATGCTGGAGACACAAGAGACCTGGGTTCGATCCCTGGGGTGGGAAGATCTCCTGGAGGAAGAAATGGCAACCCACTCCAGTATTCTTGCCTAAGAAAATCCCATGAACAGAGGATCCCGGCAGGCTACCATCCACTGGGTTGCAAAGAGTCAAACACTACTGAGCAACGAAGCATTTCTTTCACTGAATACACACCCTTTTGCTATATGACATTTCAACTTCTCCTATTGAGATTTGGAGTCTGTTCCTCTACTTCTCAGTTTGGGCTAGCCTTTGACTTGCTTTGATAAACAGAATATGGCAGGGTCATGAACCAATTCCAACTCCAAGCCAAAGCTTCAAAAGGCTTTGTGCATTTTGGTTCTTTCTCTTGAATGTGGCAGAAACACTAAAGATCCAGACAGTCTGCTGAAAGAGGAGAGACCATGTGAGGACCATGAGTCATCACAACTGAGACCTTCCTACATAAGCCAGCCTCCACCAGCCCAGCAGCTGACCACCTCACAAGAGAATCCCGCCAAGACCAGAATACCCACACAGAAATACCCACCAGACTCCAGCCTGTAGAACTGTGGACTCAATGAATATCTTAAGTTACTAACTTTGGGGGTGGTTTGTTATGCAACAAAAGCTAACTGATACAAATCCCTATTCAAAGATTTTAGACTCAGAAGAGAGGAGAGGGAAAAAAGTTTGGATTTTCTCATGTTTTACCTTGGAGGCTTAGAAGTCTAGCAATCTTTCTGGTAGGGAGGCAGTCGGGCAGATGGGCATTTTGATAAGACTGTGTGGTGCCTGGTGATCAATAACTCATGGTGGGCCTTATGGTAAAACACAAACTTTGTGCCTTGGTAACATGTACAGTAGAAATTGGAAAATGTGCTAGGGGGAACTGAATTGTTAGATATATCTATAAAACGGGGCTTCTCTGATGGCTCAATGGTAAAAGGATCTGCCTGCAATGCAGGAGATACAGGTTTGATCCCTAGGCCAGGAAGATCCCTTGAAGGAGGAAATGGCAACCCACTCCAGTATTCTTGCCTGAAAAATCCCATGGACAGAGGAGCCTGATGAGCTACAGTGCATGGGGATGCAAAGAGTCAGATACGACTGAACAGCAGAGCACAGATCTATAAAATAAGGATTAAAGGGTCTAGGAAGAAAAAAAAGATTAAAAATAAATAAAATGATACTTTAAGTCTAAAAATGAGGCTGATTATAGAAAGAGGAATTAGAGAAGGAAATGAAATTTTTGTTGAAATTTGATTGTGCTATAAAGGAAGCTTCAGAGCTTGTTAATCATCTGTAGTTTTGTCTGAATGAGAATAAAAGGAAAAAGAAGCGAAACTCTTTAGTTACACTGATTAAGGACTAAAATACACTTTATGCATAATGATTTAATGGTCTATAAAACCATTAAATAGTAGTCTGTAAAACTATATAAATAGATTCAAACCTTATTTTCAGTACTTATAATTTTAAATCTTTTAAAAAGTATTTTGATGGTATTTTGATACCTCTAAAGGTGTCATTTGAATCTCCATTTACCTTCAAGTGCAAAACTTTAATGACTTAGCTAAAGTATCGGTCATCATCCAGATTGTCTCTAAGGACCATCCTCAGGTATATAAAATGTTACTGAGTCCACTTGTGTATTAAAATAAAGTAGAACTCAAGTTTACATGTTCCTGAACTCCTTCTTGAACCCTGACCTTCTTTCAATAGACTTGTAAATCTGTTGCTTAAAGCATCTCAAGTTAAAATTCTTGTCATCTTCCATTAAAAAGTAGGTTCTCGATTTTTCATCCTTCTTTACTCATTGTCTCTGACTCATTTCCTGTAAGAGCAGAAGAACTGTGCCATCAGACAGAGGGTAAGGATAATAGAAAATCTCTGGTAATTCTGTGCTGAAAAAAAAAAAATGGATCAACAAGTACTAGGTTAGAGGATCAAATTTCTAGACCGAATAACCTAGCATTTCATTCAGACAGAAGTAAAACATTACACAAGGAGTTGGTCTTTTTTTTTAAAAAAAATCAAACGTATAGTTTTTCTGTTCTAAAGCATATTTGTGTCTGCTGGCAGACAAGTACAGGTAATTGCCTCCAGGTGTTTGCCTGCAGGAAGTCATTGAAATTCAGTGCGGGTAATGGCAGTTTCCTCAGCAGCAAAAACTAACCTGCAGGAACCTCGTAGGCACAGGTATATTTTAGAATAGGAATGCCAGTCAGCTGAGAGGCCGTAGACCCAGAAGGCCCAGTTTAACAAGGAACAAATTAACTAAAACAAGAATCAGGATGTATTTTTAAACCATTATCAAAAATTAAAGATTTTTTTAAAAATATGTTATTGGTTTTAAAAAAGGTTTTAAACTTGTTTATTTTTCCTAAAGTTTTACTCATTTATGCTAACTACATAGCAGTTCCCCTCCCTGAATCACCAAAGGGAGTTACAAGAATACAGATATTCATCAGAAGAATGAATGAAACTGTTGCTGAAACTGAAGCTCCAATACTTTGGCCACCTGAATGGAAGAGCCCACTCATTGGAAAAGACCCTGATGCTGGGAAAGATTGAGGGCAGGAGGAGACAAGGGCAGCAGAGGATGGGATGGTTAGCATCACCAACTCAATAGACATTAGTTTGAGCAAACTCCGAGAGATAGTAAAGCACAGAGGAGCCTGGCGTGCTGCAGTCTACCGGGTCCCAAAGAGTCTGACATTACTCAACGACTGAGCAAAAATGACAAAATGTTTCTTTAACTTCTGTCCATATGAAAGCTCATGTTAAAAATAATTCATTATTAAAATATAACCTGGATCTTTTTTTCCATTGTGAATAGATACCCTATGGCATTTTATTTTATCTATTTTTATTGCAGTATAGGTGATTTATTAATATTACGTTAGTTTTGGGTGTACAATGTAGAGATTCAACATTTCTACAGATTATACTCCATTTAAAGTTATTACAAAATAATTGCTATATTTCCCCATGCTATGCAGTATATCCTTATTGTTCATTTATTTTAAGCCTTGTAGATAATCCTATACCTTTAGCTCACCCCTCTCCCCAATTAATCGTTAGCACTTAGCTCATTTGCTTCACTCAAATGACAATGACTTGTTTTTTTGAAAGGTACAAACCTATGAAGGCAAAATGAACAAGAAGGAAGACAACAGCAACAAAAATTTGGAAGCTGGGAGCAGATCTGAGAAAGCTAAATTCTAAGTCAGCTGCAAGAAAAGTTGAGAAGTAGCCTGATTTCGTGGGGAAATTTTTTGAAAAAAAAAAAAAAAAAATCCAGGAACGGGGTATCATTAGGACTCCGGAAGTTCTGTTGGAAGTGAGGTTAAGAGGGACCTTACCAGACCTTACTAGACCACCAGACCCCCTCACCTGTTCCATGCCACAGGTCAGCTGTCAACCCCAGCAGATGACTGGAGCAAATGATGTCCTGGAGACAGACAGGCAGAGGGGACAGTCTTAAAAACAAGAGGATTGAGCTTACTTACTGAGTGCCAGGATGATCAGCTTTTCTTTTCTTTTTTTTTTTTTACAGGTTCTTTAAAAAATTTAGTTATTTATTTACTGGTTGTGCTGGGTCTTCTCTGCTGCGAGGGTTTTTCTCCAGTTGTGGTGAGTGGAGGCGACTCTAGCTGCGGAGCGAGGACTTCTCCGGGCAGTGGCTTCTCTCGCTGTGGTGCTCAGGCTCACGGGCACTCTGGCTTCAGTAGCTGTGGCTCCTGGACTCTAGAGCACAGACTCAGTAGTTGTGATGCTCAGGCTGAGTTGCTCCAGGGCATGTGAGATCTCCGCATACCAGGGATGGAACCCCCATCGCCTGCACTGGCATCAGATTCTCTACTACTGAGCCAGCAGGGAAGCCCCCCAGTATCTCTTGCCCTTTTCTGGTCTGAAACACTGGTGTGGACACATGTGCACACACACGCACACACATCCAGGCAGATGACTGAAGTCTTCTCTAGAGCACTTGACTGGCCTAAGAGAAACCATACTAAAATACTGACACCGGGGGCCCTACCACGAAGAGCAAAGCCAGGTCACCTATGATGTCCCTGGTGAGTAGCCACTGGTCACCCACTCATCCGACGAGCTTTTAGTTTGCATTCCCAGAGAACATCCAGGTGAGGATCAGCAAGATCTGCTTCTCCTATGAGAGAGACTGAAATGAATAAACAGCCGTGGGAGGAAACAGAGACTGGGGGAAGAAATAAAACTGAAAACTGATCATTAATACATTCAGAGATAAGCTGTGGCATGTATAAGACAAGGATTCTATTTTACAAAAGAATACTTGGAGGGGTGGTGCGTGGTGGTAAAGAGATGGTAGAAATTAAAAACAGAATTATGGAAATAAAAAATTCAATAGAAGAGGTGGAAGATAAATTAGAGGAAGTCTTCCAGAAGTGAAGCCAACACAGGAAATAGAGGGTAGAAGTTTAAAACTAGAGGGCGTGTCCAGGAGGCTGAGCACCTGATAGGAGCTCCACAGAGAGAACTGAGCAAATAGCAATGAGATGATCCCCTGTGAAATAATTCAGCGCTTCCCCAAACCCAAGGACGTGTGATTTTAGATCAAAATAAACCCAGCACCAGAGAAAATAGTAAACTTGCACTAAGATACATCATGGTGAAATTTCAGAAGCTCTGGCGATAACAGATACACCAAGAGCTTCTAGAAAGAAGAGATGTCTTAGGAAGAATCAAGATTCAGAATGGCAGGATATTTCTCAACAGTAATGCTCGAAGCTAGAAGACAATGAATTAATGCCTTCAAAATTCTGAGGGAAAATCGTTTCCATTCTAGGATTCTTATCCAGACTAATTAGAAATGAAGTGTGAAGGTAGAGTATTCATTCTCAGATGTTCCAAGTCTCAAAAAGTTTTGTTTTCTATAAATCCTTTCTTAGGAAGGCCCTGGAGAATGGGCACCACCCAAATAAGGGAGCAAACTACAAAGAAGGCACGGGACCCAGGAGACGGTGCCCTCCTTGAGAAACCAGGGGAGATGATCCCTAGGATGGTTGGAGGGGATGGCCCGTGAAAACAGTGGCATGGAAGGCCTAGGATCACTCTTCCCAGGTCAAGAAGCTCCAGGACTGAACTAGCCACTAAGACCAAATTAATACTATATTGAGTGAGTTTGAATGTATCAAGATGGCATTTGCCCATCTTAGATTGAATGAAAAACACATAGCACATACACAGGTTAGGCAATTATTTTCACCAGGGAAATAAAGAAAAACCATTGTATTCCATGGTATGGTTTAGCCGTCGATAGTGTTCATAATAACACACATGGTTACGGTGATAATGTATCTGTAATGCATCTGTAAACACTGCCAGGCCAAGCAAAATGATCATCTCTGTGGGGCCCAGGGCGGGTGGGCGTTGTAACTGATGGAGTGGTGATGGCAGAGATAAAGGTGGAGTCACTAAACAATCGTGGGGCATCAGGGGCTCAGGGACTTCCCACTCTAATGATATTAACTTTCTCCACCGAGCTAGTCAAGGGTTTCTGCAAAAAGCAAGATAAATGGGTGGGTTAGGTTAGGAGTTAGGAGTTGGAGAGGACAGGCAAGTTTCCAGTCCTTAGAGGCAGGATATAGAGCCAGCTGTGGTAAGCACTGTCAAGTATGATTTAACTAGACTGGCTGAGACCAAAGAAACATATTAATATTCAGGCACACCTCGTTTTGGGGGCTTCCCAGATGGTGTTAGTGTAAAGAACCCACCTGACAATGCAGGAGACATAAGAGACGCAGGTTTGATCCCTGGGTGGGGAAAATCCCCTGCAGAGGGGCATGGCAACCCACTGCAGTGTTCCTGCCCAGAGAATCCCATGGACAGAAGAACCTGGTGGGCTCTGGTCCATAGGGCCTCAAAGAGTGGGACGTGACTGAGCAACTTAGCCCACAGGCACATCCCTCATTTCACTGTGTTTCACAGACACTGAGTTTCTCACGAACGGAAGGTTTGTGGCGGCCCTGCGGGGATCAAGTCCATCAGTGCTGTTTTCCCAACAGTATTCTCTCACTTGTGTCTGCATCACATTTTCATAATTCTCACCTTATTTCAACCTTTTTCATTTTCATTATCTGTTATGGTGATCCATAATCAGTGATCTTTGATGTTACTATTATAATTGCTTTTGCACTTTTTAGCAATAAAATATTTTAAGATGAAGGTATGGACTTCTCCTTAGACATAATGCTATTACTGCACGTGACACAGTAAACATAGCTTTTTGATGCACAGGGAAACCAAAAATTCATACTGCTGTGGTCTGTACCTCAACTCTCAGCTCTGAAGTATGTATGCATTGCAGTTATAGTTTCTATAACATCTTATGCTTTTTGAACAGTTGTTTTTTAATTGTATTATCTCACTAGGCTCCTCCATATGCTATCACTATACACAAAGTAAGAAAATTGAAGCTGAGGAAAAAAAAAAATAACTTGCCCAAGATGACATAGGCAAGTAGGTTCTGTATCACATTCAAAGCATTTAAACAATCATATTTGGTCATTAGTGAGAAAAAATCATTCTATTTAAGCTATTAAATAAGTGTTCCTACTTGGATAGTTTCTTGGTCAGCACAGAAGTTGAAAGCTGAGATAAAGTCAAGATTGCCCCCAAATACCTGAGGGGTTAGTATTATACAATGTATGTGTCTGCAATGAATGAACACAAACTTCTAACAATTGGATAGAAAAAACACGTGTTTTGAAAGAGACCATACTAAAACCCACCAGGAACTAAATATACTTAGGATGTCACGTTTGCACAGAAATCTTGCTCTCATCTTTCCTACATTGCAGTGCTTCCACGGTTAATCACATCTCGAGGACAGGAGATCTTGGAAACTGTGGTACTTAGTGTTAAGGGACTCATAATTGAATCATAGTCAAATTGGAGAAAACGAAGGCGTGTTTAACACCCTGAGTCTAGAAAGATTTGCAAGTACTGAAGAAAGGGGCAAAATGTGCAGATGAATTTTGTTTTTAAATCTATATTTTACAGTGAATGCAAATTAGGCCTAGCATGGTATCTCAGACTGAAAAGAGTCTAGAATGTGAAGTCTAAATGCTATAACTGAAGATTGCTGAAAGCTTGTCTGTATTGAACTACTATGTGATTTGAACGATGACAGTTACCACTTGTCTATGTTTTACACACACACAGAGACACACACACACAGAGTATTAGACGCAAAAAGTAATAGCCTGTGGGTCTTATTTCCCTGCAAGAATGCTTTGGTGGCATCCTTAATAACCAACCAGAGTTGGTTATTAATTAATTAATAAGGAAGTCTAAAGGCAGGTTATATGGAATAATAAGTGTTGTCTATTCTAAGCAATGAGACCAGAAGATAGAAAAATTCACACAATGGCCCTGAGCATTGCAGACACGATTGCCTGCCTAATCGAGAGTGTGTCAGTTTTATATGAGTCCCTTGGACCATCTCACAGAGTGGTCATGGGAAGGGGACAGTTCATCTGGATGTTAGAGAATGGGTAGGGTTTTGATGAACCACAGAGGAGGAAGACAGGCATTCTTTGTAGTGATGGTGATTAGAAATACGGAGGAAAGGATTCTTCAAACCCACTGCAGAAACAGCAAGTGGAACCATGTAGCTGAAATGAAGACTGTATTTAGGGAAGCAGCTGATGATAGCACTGGAAATGCACACTTGGATCGCTTGGTGGTTTGAAAGCCAGCTTGGGAATATGGGCTTCATCTTGTAGTGGGGAGCCACTGGGTTTCTTCAGTTACATGATCAAAGCATTATTTTTAGGAGATAATTAGTGGCTGATTAAGGGAAGCTCGGAATGTTTGGACTCTAGCCCTATCTTTTCCAAGTTGTTTTCACGATGGACAACTGTGTTCTCTCTCCAGACACCCTCCAATGTTAATATTGGCAACTCTGAGTACTGCTGAATTAATCTACTATTGAGAAGTTTTTTTTTTTTTTTTATTAAATGTAACGTAGGCTGCACTTGCTTTTCATCTTTAGAAATCTTTTCAAGAAAAGAGTAAGGGAAAAACAATTTTCAATGTATCACAGTGGGCTTCTACATTTTAGGATGATAGTAATTAAATCCCAAATCTTCTAAATGTGGGGGGGAAAAGCAGGGAGTTGGTGTTGGGAAAACAGGCAGGAGGGTGTTGGTTAATAGAAAATTGAAGGAATTAGAAAATTCGGTTAGAAATGATGTCAGAATTGTGGGTTATGAGTGGTTGTAAAGAGGTAATTCTGATTTTAATTAGTCAGAGAATCTATATTCCAGAAGCCAGATATCAGGGCAATACAAATTAGAAGGAAAATAGAGATTGTACACAATCTCCATCTAAAGAGTTCAATGTGCTTGTAAATATTAATAGAAGTAGTGATTGTAACTTAATTTAAGAGGGCAAATGTTCCACTCACAGACTTTATAGAACCAAAAAATAACATTGTCCTAGGTTTAAGAATAAGCCGTTCACTTCAAATTCAGAAGCATAGACAAGACAGAAAACAGCAATAGAGTGGCAAGCACTTACAATTATGGAGATAAATGCTTACTTAGAAAGGAATCCAAACATGTATCAATACTATGTAAGTGAAGAAAGAAAGGAGGATACAATGGATATAGGGAGAACACAAAAGACATCACACACAGTGAAGGATAAAGAGGAGGAACTATAATGTTTAGTTATATACTTTTCTAGAAGCGGATACTTCCAGATGACTTAATAAGCACTCACTGCTCTTTCATAAAGCATCCCTGGGATTTAGGTGATGATTATCATCCCATTTTACAGATGAAAGAAAGAAAAGTCACTCAGTCATGTCCGACTCTTTGCAACCCCATGGACTGTAGCCCGCCAGGCTCCTCCATGGGATTTTCCAGGCAAGAATACTGGAGTGGGTTGCCATTTCCTTCTCCAGGGGATCTTCCCAACCCAGGGATTGAGCCCAAGTCTCCCACAATTCAGGCAGACTCTTTAGCATCTGAGTCACCAGAGAAGATGAGGACACTGTAAAATGCCTCTTAATAGCTTTCAATCCTAAAGGAAATCAATCCTGAATCTTCATTGGAAGGACTGATGCTGAAGCTAAAGTTCCAATCAGGTGACCCTGATTCAAAAGACTGACTCATTAGAAAAGACCGTGATGCTGGGAAAGATTGAAGGCAGGAGGAGAAGGGGACGACAGAGAACAAGAAAATTGGATGGCATCACTGACTTGATGGACATGAGTTTGAGTAAGCTTTGGGATTTGGTGCAGGACAGGGAAGACTGGCGTGCTGCAGTCCATGGGATCGCCAAGAATTGGACACAACTCAGTGACTGAACTGAACTGAACTTTAGCACATCAATCTTAGGTTGCTCATTACTGATGCGTCTAAGTTGTAATTTGGCCATGATAAGAAACATTAATATTTCTTTCTTTTCTGGGATCTTTTTAACCTTGAAGAATGGTTCTTTTGATTACCTGCTACACAACTGGTCAATGTCTCATGACAACCTCTCAATATGGTCATATATTTTAGATTAAAGGAAAAATCAAGCAATCTTCAAAGTTATCTTAGTAGCAAGAAATCCATACTCTTAAGATTATCTGCTAATATTTCTGCAGCATCCCCGAATTTCTTTCGTAAATACTGCCCAAATTTATCCTGGCTCTCTTTGAATTTGTGAAAACGAACACAAATAAAATATTTTCTTATGACTTGTTGCAGGGTGGCAGCTTGGCCTTTTGAGAATGTGAATCACAGACCACTGTCACAAAGGAACTCATGTTTGGAAACTTTTCTGAGTAATAATTGCTTGGGACAAGACTTTTTTCTAAATAATGAAATGAAAAGTTTCTTAATCTCAGTAGACATTTGAGTGGAAAAACATGTGTGAATTTGCTTTAATGGAACCAAAACAGATATAAGATCATCAGATGCTCAGGACAGATACTTGTAAGGAATGATTATTGAAGCGGTAAAAACCAAGAAATATTTTTGGGAAAAAATTCAGAAGCTACCGCCTTCTTTCTCCCAAACACACTTTAGGGTGCTTTTAGAAGAGCTACTCTTAGAGAAATGCCTGATTTACCTTTCCGTAAGTCATTTTATTTTGTCCCATAGGGGTGGACTGTGGAACTTTCTGAGACAACAGGCTTATGAAACTGCTGTGTGTGCAGCGCTCAGGAGGGAGGAACTGTTTTGACTCCCTTGTTACTATGTGAGGGGTGGAATTTTGCAACCAGAAGGTTCCACAACAGTTGGGAGTGACAGTTGTAAGAGTTGCAAGCAGAAGACAAATGTGTGTCCTGTTACTCCTGCTCGGAGACTACATACCATGACTGTGCCAAGATTTTCTGCTTGCATCAGTATTTTTTATAATTACTGAACCTTGTGTATGCATAATCCATCGGTAGCCAAAAATCTTAGAAATGATAACTCCACCTTCCTTAGGTAGAGCCTGACTGGCAGATATTTACTCTGTACACACACACACACACACACACACATACCTCACACACACCCTTACATAGATGACTTACTATAATCCTTGTTCCATTTCCTACCTTCTACTATAGATTAAGCTCCAACTCCTCTTGCAGAATTAAAATAGCTGAAATTTAAAAAGTACTCAAAGCATGTTAAAGTTTACCATGAGCTGTTATTGTCCTCTTCTTAGTGACTAACTCTTGTCTTTTATTTCCTTGCTGAGCACTTACTTGTGTATTGATATGATTTTTGCTTTTATACAGTCCATGCTGTCTATCACCCTTTCTCTAACTTTTCCCAATTTGGACTTTGATTCTCCATGCCTGGGTTCTGCTGTTTATTGATACCCATAGATATTTTGTCACAATAGGAACTACTATGAAAAGAAGATACCAATAAACTCAAAATCATAGACTGAACCATGGGCGTTTACAAACAAAATCAAATGAAATAATAGAGAGTAGGACAGCATCGAGTTTGGGGAAGGGGAAAAAAGGATAAGTTTGAGTTATCTATCAGAAGCATTTCAGTTGCAAAATTTCATCCAGTGAGCAGGCATCTAGAGAAAACTTTTTAGAGCCCTAAAACAAGTAGAAAGCCAGAGGCTGGTGAGTTTGGGAGCTGGTAAGGTTTGGGGTGGCAGAGATGGTAGGTAGTGTGGGAAGTAGGTATACATGGGGTGTACTTGGAGATAGAGGGTGCCTTAGAGTTGGTGGGGGTGGAGTTGTGGGGCTGGTAGTTTATTTACAGGAAGAAAAGTTCACTTATAATCCATGTTATCATCAGGAAACTTGAAACGCTTTAATGTTGTTTGAATCTACACCTAGTGGACCCTTAGGCTGAGGCTGAAATCCCATAATTATAGATAGGCATGCACGCTCAGTCACTCAGTCATGTCCAACTCTTTGCGACCCCGTGGACTGTACCTACCAGGCTCCTCTGTCCATGGGACTTTTCAGGCAAGAATACTGGAGAGGGTTGCCATTTCCTACTCCAGGAGATCCTCTGGACCCAGGGACTGAATCGGCGTCTCTTAAGTCTCCTGCATTGGCTGGTGAATTCCTTACCTCTGCACCACCTGGGAAGCCCAATTATAGATATAATCCCCCACTAAAATGAAAATATGCCAGGGATAACCTAATAACCTGGTGTATTTTGAACTTAAGATATAGCATATAAAATATTTTTAAACCTGAAAAAAAATATATATATATATTTAAGCCTGAAATCTGGTTCTACTAGAGAGACCATCATGGTGGGAATTCAATCTCAAAGAGGAGAAAGGGAACTTGAAAAAAAAAAAAGAAACAAACACATTATCTGCTGCAGAACTCTGTGTAGGCCACACCTGCTCTCCTAGCCTGGATGGCTCCAGGGGTGGGGGGTGGGGGGTGAAAAGGAGAACTCAGACTCCCTAGGAGACAGCAAGACCAGGGTTCCAAGGGGTGGGCTCCACTGCAGATGGTGAGGGTCTCTGTAAGGCCAGATGTGATTGAATCTGGACATGTTACTTAACCTCTAAGCTTGAGTTCCTTCATCAGAAAGGCCTGGATAACAACACTTTCTGTAGCTATGAGTCATTATTTTTAAAGTCAATTTTATTTTACATTTACAGAAAGCTTATCAAGATCTCACAGAGAACTCCTGCATACCCTCATCCAGTTTCCCCCACTGTTGACATTTTTATATCACATTCGATCAAAAACAAAGAAAATGCCATGAGTACATTACTATTAACTAAACTCCAGCTTTGATTTGGATGTGACCAAGTTTTTCCATTAATGTCCTCTCTATTCCAGGATCCCGTCCAGAGCACCATGTTCCATTTAGTTATCAGGCCTCCTTGGTCTCCAGAGACTCTCCTCGATATTTAAAAGGTAATTAAGGTTAAAGCACACTTAGTAGAGAGCTGGAGAAACAATAAGGAATTTGTCATATATATATGACATATATATATTAAGTATATATTTATAACTATAAGTTTAGAGGATATTTTAAACACTTTAGAAATACCAACTCATCCAATCCACATAACATATCTATGAAGACTCCAGTTATATCCACTTTACAGATGAGAAAACTGAGATTCGGGCCTTCCCAGGTGGCATGAGTGGTAAAGAATCTGCCTGTCAATGCAGGAGACATAAGAGACGTGGGTTCGATCCCTGGGTTAGGAAGACACCCTGGAGGAGGGCATGGCAACCCGCTTCATTCTTCTTGCCTAGAGAATCCCTCGGACAGAGGAGCCTGGCGGGCTACAGTCAATGGGGTCACAAAGGGTTGGACACAACTGTTGTGCCTACTGTGCCTTAGCACAAACACACAAAGTTAGTGGTATCAATATGGGCGTAAGTGTGAATTAAATACTTGTTCTTAAACCTGGACGTGTGTGTGTGTACACTCAGTCACTCAGACATGTCTGACTGTTCCTAACCCTGTGGACTGTAGCTTGCCAAGCTTCTCTCTCCGTGGAATTTTCCAGGCAAGAACACTGGAGTGGGTTGCCATTTCCTACTCCAAGGGATCTCCCCCTGACCCAGGGATTGAACCCACATCTCCTACATCTCTTGCACTGGCGGGTGGATTCTTTACCACTGTGCCACCTGGGAAGCCCCCAAACCTCAACATGGTTACATTTAAAGTCATTTTCTCTTTCTATTCCTCAAGCATCGCACCATCCCAACTTTGCCATTTTCATCACACAACCTACCAAGTTCTCAAAACTTGAAACGACGGACTTTTTTGTCAGTCCTTTTTCTTCTTTGTTCCACAGAGGTACAATGTGATAGAATTACTGTGATGTTTTTCAGAAACTATAATCTGTGAACTTTAGCATCTTGTTTTTCTCTGGGTTCCAATCACAGATCTACCCCCTTACTAGTTCTGTGGCCGCAGGCATATTATTCAACATTTCTAAGCCTCTGTTTCTTCATTGGTGGTGCGGGTTTATGGTGGAGAGTGAGTGGGTTTATACAGGAAAGGCTGGTAAGTTATAAAGTCTCAGTGATTGTCAACGACCTCCACCACCACTGCCGTTACTATTCCTACCGCTGCCGATACAAACAGAACTCGAACGACTTCCGGGATACAAACACCACCGACGTGCGTGTGTGCTCAATCTCGGACTCTGTGCGACCCTATAGACCAGAGCCTGCCAGGCTCCTTGTTCCGTGGGGAATCTCCAGGCAAGAATACCGAAGCGGGTTGCCGTGCCCTCCTCCAGAGGATCTTCCCAACCCAGGAACTGAACCTGCACCTCTTTTGTCTCCTGCATTGGCGGGTTCTTTACCACTAGCACCGCCTGGGGACCCCACTCTCTGCTGTGATGGCCCACACAAATACTCCTCTGTTACTGCCCATACAAATGCTACTAACACTATTTTTTGGTGATACAGATACACAGACTGTCCTGGACTTAGGATGGTGTGACTTACTTTTTCTTTTTTTAACTATAAAACAGTGCAAAAGCAAGATTCAATCAGAATCATACTTTTTCAGTTTGATCTTTTCCCAAGCTAGCAATTCACACTACTACAGTGCTGGGCAGCGGCACGGCTCTCAGTCAGCGACATCATCAAGAGGGTAAACAAGCAAATACATACGGTCACTCAGATTTTCACTTTCAGTACAGTATTCAATAAATTACATGAGATATCCAAAACTTTATTATAAAATAGGCTTTGTGTTAGATGATCTTGCCCAATTGTAGGCTGGTGTAAGTGTTCTGAGCATGTATAAAGCAGGCTAGGCTACGCTCTTCCTGGAGGCTCAGTAGTAAGGACTCTGCCTGCAACACAGGAGATATGGGTTCAGATTTGATCCCTGGGTTGGGAAGATCCCCTGGAGAAGGGAATGGCTACCCACTCCAGTATTCTTGCCTGGGAAAATCCCATGGACAGAGGAGCCTGGTGGACTACAGTCCACGGGTTGCAAAGAGCTGGACACGACTGAGCACACACACAAAGCTAAGCTCTGATGTTCAGTAGATTAGGTGTATTAAATGCATTTCTGACTTATGATATTTTCAACTTACGATGGGTTTACTGGGTCAACGAGGATCTGTGCTACTATCTCTGTTGATACAGAAGTACTACTGTTATTATTACCGTCATTAAAAATACTACCATGATAGATTCTAAATCCAGCAGATTTAAATTTTCCTTTAAAAGATCATTCTCAGTCCAAATGTCTCAAAAGAACATGCAGGATCATGACTTAATTCCTTCCTAAGGATGCCCAAGAAGGCTTTCCCCAGGGCATTCAGTCTTCAAAGTTCACATCTCACTAGAGAGAACACATTCTTCCCATTTGACTGGGAGTGACAGGCGAATGCCTCTCACTGGGGGCATTCATGGCCTCTTGCTCCCTCTCAAAAGTACCCTAGTTGGGAGGCTGCATTTATATGGCCACCCTTCTTTTTTCCATATTTACTTTGACCTGTGGCTCTAGCCAGAAAATCCATCACACATGTTCACTTGCTCTCACCTTCAAGCTATTTCCCTTGTTTGGAGTGCTATTCTCATCCTATTACCAAATCATGAACCTTCTCTCCTTCAAAATCCTACTCAGAACTCACCCTCAAGATGAGACTTTCTCTGATAATCCTGCCCTCTACCCAGTCCAGAAAGCTCTCAGCAATCATGTAAGTAACTGTATAACTTTAATTGGCTCTGTTTATAAGCTTCTTCTTGTATCTTTTTTTTCCCTCTAGGTATTTTTTCCATGTGTTTATTCTGTCTCCATTAATTTGTAAACTCCCAGAGGGCAAGGCCTGAACACAGGTCGGTGTTGGCATAACATGGATGAATAGTCAGGGCTGAATGGCAGACTGTGCAATATTTGATTGCTAATCTGTTTAAAAAAAAAAAAAGCATCCTTTGTTAGTGCTCTGTTTGTGATGGTCCTGAGACTGCTAACCTAATGCAAAAATGCATTCAGTTTCTGCTAGTGTCCAGCAAGGATAAAATCAACAGTTACAAGCTTTTCATAATGGGGGGGGGGGGGGGGGAGGGTGCTGGGAGACTCTAACCTGTAAGAGTGGTATAGAAAGAGCATGTTATTACCCAGTTTATATTCTTCAGAAGGCTCAGGGGTGAACAATCTGCCTGCAATGCAGGAGACTTGCAGGAGACACGAGTTCGATTCCTGGGTCAGGAAGATCCCCTGGAGAAGGAAATGGCAAACCACTCCGGTATTCTTGGCCTGGAGAATCCCATGGACGGAGGAGCCGTGGAGGGCTATAGTCCATGAGGTCGTAAAGAAGTCAGACACGACTGAACGACTCAACAACAACAAATGTTCTTCAGAGGTAGCTCGTCTCTTTCAGGCTGCAGGTCTATCTTAGAAGGGAAATCATATTTACTTTCAAAATTGAGATCAGAAAACCAAACGAAGCCTGAGAAAACATACACCACCACCTTGTTGTAAGTTTGTGCTGAGTGGAAGGAAAATGAATCTAATTCAGAAGGCCTCATTTTTTTTTTTTTTTTTTTTTTGGTGTGAAGTCTAACAGAAAAAATGCCACATGGCCCGGCTCCCTGGGTTTAACTAGATTGGCGGTTTGTTCATTTCAGTCCAGGTAACAAAAGGGAAGTTTGGGACGGACAGAAGCTCCTTTCTCAGGGCCGGGGCTGAGAAGTGGGCATCCTCCACCGTGACCACCTGCTTCCCTCCCTTCAAACCGGCATATAAAAGTGCCAAATATCTGTGTATCACTCTGGGCGCGGAGCCCACGGTCTGAACCCAGCGGAGGCGGTGCACCAGATAACATCAAAGCCCCAGGCAGGGGCCAGAAAAGGGGGGGTGCAAAAGCAGACGAGGGAACGAAGCGCCTCCCCCTAGCATTTCCTCTCACGCCCACTTCCAACCTAGGAGGCTTTTGGTTTCTGCTTTTGTTGTTTTTAAAAATTAAAAGTTAAACCCAGGAAGCTGTGGATCAGAGTTTTGTTTGGTTGTTTTGTTTTTTTTGCGTGGCAGTCCGGGTAAGTTTTCTCTCGGTCCTTTGTCCGGCTGGGGAAGGAGAGCCCGGGCCCCGGGGGGGCGGGAGGTGGGCACGGTTGGCAGAGCGCGCGGGGCAGGTCTCGTCGCCGGGTCGCCCCGAGGAGGAGGAGGAGGGGATTCGGCCGGTGGACGGGAAGAGCCCGGCGCGCGCCGAGGGCGGAGGGTGAAGGGGAGGGCCGGGCGGCGGCGTGACCCGGCGGCTGGCGGGGAGGAACCCCCGGGATCTCCGCGTGGCGCTGGCGCTGCCGGGCCGCGCGCTGGGCGGAGGGCCGGGGCCGCGGGGCCGCGCCAGGGGGGCGCCCGAGCCGGGCCGGGCAGCGCGGCCGCGTGGGAATCCGGGGCAGGGGGCGCGCGGGCGGAGGTGGGGGGCTCGGCGGGACCTTGGGGTCCCCCGACGGAGCCCCGGGGGCCGGGGAGGGGGGAAACTGGTGTTCTCCCCAAATTCTGTGCAGGGAAACCGTGTTCAGAGCCTGCCAGGGCCACTGCCCTCACTTGAACCCCAGTTCCCGAGGGGGGCTCCCTAAGCGCTCGCGCGGCCCGGGGGTGCGGGGGTGCAGGCAGAGAGAATCGAGACCCTAGGAGCCCCCCCCCCCCCTTTTATTTTTGAGTACGGTATCCTTCCCCAATGTTCCAGAATTTTTGACAGTTCAAACTGCTTTTTACCATTCCCATTTCATCTTCTAGTTCAAGGGAAAAAAAAAAGTCCCCCCCCCCCCCCCACATTCCGTTTATAAGATATAATTTGAGAGACTGTATTTAATTTGCCACAAATGATTAAAGGCGACTCTAGCTACCTTATAGTTTAGTTGGAGTCCCCTGCAGTCTGATGACTAGGAAGTTAGAATTGTAGGTAGAATTAGGAAAAGAAACTGCACCTAGAAAATTCGGAAATAGAAAATGGGGAAATGTGTCTGTTTCAGAAAAAAAATTACTATTGATTTGATCTCAAGAAAGGCAAATTGTGAATAGTCCATTGCAGAAAAAACTTAACAAACTGAAATGACAAGATTAATCTATTACAACTCCAAATCGCATATTTAGTAAAAAAAGAGAGTTCACTGCAATGCCAAATCCCATATAAACCTTATGTTCACACTATGTAATTGTTATGGTAAGGGCCATTGGGTTAAAAATGTAATTTTGACTTAGCCAGTGACACAAAGTAGAGTCGATAATCATCAAGCTACCTTAATTTTTATCCTCTGACAGATTTATACTTTCACATTTAAGTGGATGTTTGTTTTTTTTCATTCAAGTTTCAAAGTTATATTTACATGTGTTTTGTGATTGCAGTCCATTAGATGTCAATTAAATTTCATGACAGAGATGATTTTATTACATCGAAAATGAAAAAGATTGTATTATTTCATTGCAAGGTGTTGGAGGTGTAGTGTGCTAAACATTATTTCAAATTGAGGTAGCTGTTGGCTGATCTTTGCTTTTGTGACCAAATCTAGTTTTTAATGGGCATATTCTTCCCTTTACATGACATTATTTTTGGTTACAAGCTGGCTATTATTGAGTATTCCATTTTTAGTTATTCACATTCTGGTGCATTAAGCTTTTCTAAGCTCAGCTGAGCTAGAGGTAGGATTTCCTCCCGGGAATTTTAGGGGTCAACCCTAGCAAGGAAAACCTAGATATCTTTATGGAAGCCCCAGGGAACAATTCAAGTTTGCACAGATGGCCAGCAGAGTGGGTGTACGGTCGTTCAGCATTTTTATTCCTTAAAAGGGGAAAGCACTTTGGTTTTTATATGAGAATTTTTTCTGCAACAATTTTTTTTTGTTTGTTTTACCTTATCCCTCCCAAGTTGAGCCTGGCTCCGTTAACCAGTCATTTATGCCTGCTTCTTTAGGGATATATGTGGAATTTCTGAGCCCCAGACTTTAAACGATAAAGACCTAAGGTTCTTTAGGTCTAACCCTGAAAACCTTCGTCGTTACCCTGGTCCATCCCCTCCTGAGTCCTTAGAGTTCAAATCCTTGCTTCCTCTATTGATTTTTTCCCCCCCTCCTCTATTGCTTTCTAGCACCGGAGGTCAAACTCTGGTTTATGGTAATTACTCCCTCTTCTTTCTCTTTCTCGCGACTCTGGGGCCAGATCGCCTGCTCAGCCCCGAAACCCCCTCTCCAGACCCCAAAGAGCCTTCTCCTCTCGGCCCCTAAACTGTCAAAGCGGAGCCCTAAGGGTTAAACTGCGCTCGCAGCTCAGGCTCTGGGAACCACCGGCGGGCACGGCCGTGGCCTCTGGAATAACCTTGGCTTTCCTCAATCTTTTAATAGAACATCCGCCACCAAAGCGTAGTTTCAGTTCAGGGTTAATAATGTGTCCCCTTCCACCCTTTAACCCAACACCCCGCCCCCCTCCCGTTTTTTTTTTTTATAAAGTTGTTTTTCAAAGTTAATGAGTTTCAAGTTTCACAATGACTTTCTCCTTCCCTCCACGCGTTGCTGAGGAAACCCCCTTGGGGTCCCCCCCCGCCCCCGGGCCCGCCCTCTCCCCTACCCCTCCCCCTCCCGGCCGGGGCGGGGGGCGGGGCTGGGGGACCCCATGACGTCAGCGGGCCGGCCCACATCCTGCTTTAGGAAAGTAAAGAGCCGGTACCGAGCCGCCGCCGCTCCTCCCGTCCCCGCCCCTCTCCCCTGCCCAACCGCCCCCCCCGCCGCGCGGCCCGGCCGGGCCTGCCCGGGGCCGCGTGACTGGCGGGCCCGCCCCTGCGCCCCAGCCGGGCGCCAGTCCCCGAGCCGGCGCGACCCCGGGCTCCCGCCCCTCGCGTCCCTAACTCCGCCCCGGGCCCCCCGCCTCCAGTCCCTGCCGCGGCCGGGCGGGGCGGAGCCGCGGCCCCGGGCTCGCCCGGCCGGGGAGACCCGGGACTCCGATCGGGCCCCGATCCGGGGCGCCCAGCCCGCCCCTAAGCCAAGGCCGGGCCCAGCAGCCGAGCCAGTCCGGCCGGGCCGCCGCGCCCGAGGGTGACCCCGCCGGGGGACGCCCCCCCAGCCCCGCCCGCGCGTCGCAGCCCGCGGTCTCCCCGCCTCCCGCCCCCGGGGATCCCCTGCCGCCCCGCCCAGCCGCGGGAAAGCCTCCGACCTTCGCCCTCCCTCCCCCGCGCCGCCCCGGCCCGCGCTCCTCGCGTCGCCCCTAAAGACGCTAAACGTGCCCTACTCTGCCCCCGGGGAGAGGTAAAAAAGCCCGCGCCCGCCCTCCTCGACCCCCTTCCCGGCCCAGGGGGCGCCCACCCGCCCGCCCCGGGGGTCTGCCCGCCCCGCCTCGCCGCGGTGCGCTCCCCCCTCCCCGGACACCCGCTCCCCAGCGGCGGTCATGCCGCGGCCCCGGGCGCCGGCGAGCGCGGCCGCCTCTCCCGCCCGGCGCCTGCGGCCCCCGCCCGCGCGCCACGCGCACCCCCCGCTGCCCCCCGGCCGGCTCCCCTGTTTAATATTTCAGAGCTGGGCGGTGAGAGTGCCAGTCGCCGGCCTTTAGTGGCGGCAGCGGCAGCGGCTGCGGCTGCGGCTGCGGCTGGGGCGGCGGCGGCGGCGGGGAGGGGGCCGGAGCCGGGGGGTGGGGGGCCCCGGGAGCCGCCGCGGGAGGAGGTTCTGTTTGTGTTTGGGGTTGTCAAGTGAAGGAGGGCGCCCAGCCGCCGCCGCCGCCGCCGCCGCCGCCGCGCGGGGGTCGCGGAGATTCCGAGCTGCGGCCGCCGCCATCAGCAGCGCAGCTCCGGGGCCGGCTGCAGCGGCGGCGGCCCCGCCGGGCGTCCTGGCAGCAGGTTCGGCGCGCGGGCTCCGCGGGCGGGGGGCGCTGCCGCTGGGAGGCGGGGGGGCGGCGGCGTGGGGACGGGGGTGGGGGCAGGACCACGTCCCTCTCCGCGGGCGCGCGAGTGTGTGTGTGTGTGTGTGTGTGTGTGTGTGTGTGTGTGT
Source organism: Dama dama (assembly GCF_033118175.1). Classification (NCBI taxonomy): domain Eukaryota; kingdom Metazoa; phylum Chordata; class Mammalia; order Artiodactyla; family Cervidae; genus Dama; species Dama dama. Next base: position 46,129,225 of record NC_083687.1, on the reverse strand, counting down.
GCATGCGTGTGTGTGCAACCGCCGACCTTGCAGAGGGGATGGCTGCGCGTGCGGGAGACACTTGCCACTTCTGGGCGCCCTCGCGGCCCGAGCTGCGGTCCTGCGAGCAGAGCAGGTACTGAGGGACCCAGCCTCCCCAGCCGCGGGCGCATTTTGCAAGAGGCTGGCGGTGGGGGTGGGGGTGGGGTGGGGGGGGTGAGGGAGACCAGGCCTCGGCTTCCCAACCTCCCGGCTTTGTGGCTTGCTTTTTTTTTTTTTCCCCCCTTTCGTTCTTTGCTCGAAGTGCCTGTTTACTCGCAGCCACCTGGGTAGTTTTCTTTCCGGGTTGGGAGTACGCGCCCGCAGCACTGTGGGGTGGGTTGGGGGCGTGGGTCGGCTCCCGATCGCCCGGGGGTCGGGCTGGCGGAGGAGTTGCTGCTGGAGAGGGGAGGGGACGGGAGGGGAGGGGGCGGCGGCGGCGGCGAGGAGGAGTCTCCGGGCTGCCGCGCTTGCCTCCTCGCGTCCTGTTCCTCCTCCTGCCGCTCTCCGCATTCACTCTGGGCTCCTTCCTGAGCTGGCACTTCCATCCCTCCCCCCCCCCGCCCCTCCTGGCATGCGAAGCGCTTTGTTCAGTGCAGCGTTGCAGAGGGGTTTTCCCAGGCTCCGCCCTCCACATTCATTCATGTTTTTTCTCCTTGCAACTGTCTTTACGCTTTTTGATCGTCTCATGTTTTTGCTCCATGTAGTATTTATCTCTCTTGCTGTAAGGGAACGGGTTCATCACTCATCTTCGTCGCTACAATGCTGCTGTCTTTGGAAATACTCAGTCCTCCTCCCCCTCTTCCCCCCACCCCAAGGATTTACACTGGGGTGGATAGCTGGGGACAGTGGGGAGGCAGTGAGCAAGGTAGCGGAAAGCTGTTACTGATTGGAAATTTGTATGTGCAAATTGGAATATTTTCTGTGCAGGCTCCTCATCTTTTAGTGTCACGTGATTGAATTACAGTCGGAGTTCACGCTTTAAAAACTTCTAAATATCGTGACCATTTAAAAGCTTTAAGTTGGGAGTTGAGCATTCCTACAATTTATTCGGCCTTGACGTCTCTCAATTCTCTCTTGAATCAGCAGCTTCGTCAGTTGAATGGTGGATGCTTTTAATGCAGGGCGTTGAGGAGCCATGTCTTTTATAGATCATGTAGCACAGCGCTAGATGAAGTCCACAGTATTGGACCATCATATTTTATATTCTTTCCCATGCAGTTCAAAAATTGCAAGTAATGTTTTTGTACAGTGCCTGCATACAGCCTTATCAAGGATAAAATACTGAAGTTAATTATAGCCTTCTTTTCTTCTATTCTCTGCTGTATTGAAACCATAAATTTCTAAAACCTTATACTGGTTATTAGATACAGTCTTTCCCACACAGGCATTCTTAAGAAGAATTAATATTTGATATTTTTGTGTGCCAGCCGTAAGCAAAGCATCCACATGGTTCCTCAACAACCCATTGAGGGGGGATACTATTTCCTTGTTTTACAGTTGGGAAATCTGATCCTCAGAGAGGTTAAGTACCTTAAATGGGGCCACACAGCAAGCTCTGAGCCCAGTCTGATTTGACACCAAAATATTTATTAACAGTTGTGACTTGTGCGATAGAGCCTCTTGAGTAAACCCCCTGGAATAGGTCTTACCTCCAGCCAGGAAGTAAGAGCTGAGGGTCCCGGAGTCAGGTGGTGCCATGTTTCTTAGTTACTGACTATGTGCTCAGTTCCCTTACCTCTTTCTCTTTTAATTTTCTTATCTATAAAGTGGATAAATGATAGTTACCTATGCAGTTACCATTAGGGTTAAATTAGGTAATGTGTAGGAAGTACATAGGCACACAGTAGATTCTTAATAAGTATTTGCTTTTTTTGTTTTCCTTCAGTATTGGTTGTTAAAAAAGTCTTAAAGCATTTCTGTTCCATTCTTGTGTCTTTGCTTAGCGATTAAACATAGTTTCACGTTCAGCAGCAGCATCACGGGCTTTGCTTATCAGTTGTATTGCAGGGAGTTAAAACTAAGATTTTAGCTCGAGGATCCTTGAGTATCTCCTGGGAATCTTTCTGGGAAAGAGATGATTTAGTTTTGGATTAGTGTTTTGGCATATTGTATTTGAAATTGCACTTTTTAAGATGTGTCAGTTAGGTCACGGTTTTGCTGCATTAACAAATAACTCCCAGGCCTCAGTGCTTAAATCAGCAAAGATCTCTTTTATGTTTATGCTCCATGATCACGTTGCAGTGGCAGGAGCTCAGCTTGGTGTTGTCACACTTGCTGTCTAGAACAGTGCCTGTCTCATGGCAGAGGAGGAAGAAACCACTGGGGGATCTTACTTTGATAACTAAAGGCAAAGCCTGAAAATGACGCCTGTCTCTCCACTCACAGGTTATTGGCCAGAACTGGTCACACATTCTGGCTCAACACAGGGAGGCAGAACAGTCTCAACAGGAGCCTCAAATGGAAAACCACAATAGTGGGGGAACAGCCCCAATGGCAACCACACTTATTTATCAAGTTAACCCAGTAACACAGAGTGATTGAAACATGGACCTTGTCCCTAAGAAATTTATAAATGGGTAGGCATGTACTGTTTACAGCAAAACCCTATTGTAACCTGGTAATGTTGCTTTAAAACACCGTTCACTGAATATTTTCAGTATTTTTTTGTTAAAGGTACAGTGATTTCCCCCCCCCCCCACCCCCACCATGTTCTTACTGGGGAAGCCCAGATAATGACAAAATGACATGTACTGTGTTTAATTAAAGTTAGTAAGTCATCTTTTGCAGGGGCTTTCAGGTCGGTTACCTTTTGTTGAGTTTTGGAGTAGTGCTGTATTATGCCATAACTTCTGAAGTGTCTTTTTCCTTCGAAAGTAGTGAAAAATAGTAAGACATGACTTTTTTTTTTCTTTTTTAGCACATGGATTAATTGATGGACCTTGGGTTTATGGAGCTACCTTTTCATGACCTGCTCTTCCTACAGTTTCTAAGAAGAAAAAGGGGCCCCTGAATCAAAGAAGATGCCTCGAACTAAACAGATTCATCCCAGAAATCTAAGAGGTAGGGCTCTGCATTAGTGGGAAGGAGGGTTTGTAATAAGTCTTTAATCAAGTATCTCTTTGGAGGCAGCAAAGGCAGCTTGGGAGATGGTGACCCTTCCCGGTGGTGGGTCAGCTCCAGGACCCCTGTTCTCTTTCTCTCGTCCACTTCCTCTTGCCCTGCACAATTCCTGTTTCAGGAGATGCTTCATAAATATTTGTTGAATGAATTAATTGTATTTGACAGAATTACAATGCCTTCCCAACCATTAGGGTGGGTATTAGAGTCTGAGGTTTACTGTCTGTCAACAGGCACCTTTTTGGGTTGAGGAATCTGAAATAAATGGTCAGCTCTTCTTTGCCAGCTGGATCACCTTGAATTACTTTTTTTCACCCCTCCCGCACACTTGTTTTGAGATTTATTTTTGTAGCAGTGTTATATTAGCTTGAGAAGTGGAGAGGCGTAGTTGACATTAACGCAGACCATTATGTGCAGAACTCAGAAAATAGGTACACCAATGTATTTTCTATAGGGAAGGGGTCAAAAAACATACATATATATGTGTGTGTATGTTTATTATATATATATTTCATATAAAAATGGACATTTCCTTTTAACTGTGAAGAGGTTCTTATAGTGTTAAGAAAGCCAGCTTATTTTAGCTTATTGTTTTAAAAGATTTGTATTGTTCTAATGTGTTTTATCCACTGGGAGCAGTAATTATCTTTTATATTTAACTTAGGAGATAAAAGTATAGCAGTGTTAAGCAAAGAACTGTTAAAGCAAATAATTCCAACCTGAGTAAAGTATCTTATGAAATATTTACTATTACAGAAAAAAATATTCTCAAGCACATGCAAGGTAACAACTGACTTAAATCAGACAAATTAATCAAGAATGTTTCTTGGTGAAATAATTCGGCCGGTACCCGTAAGGTGGTAGTCGGAAATGTGGCCAATCATGGTGCCTCCTTGAGTCTGCAAACGGTACCTGTTTCCTGCCTAAGTGGGCTAGAGGTCTCTGCTGGCTCAGGTGAACGCCTTGGCCAGAGTTCAAATCGATGATTCTAGCACCAGTGTTCAATGAGGTGAGGATTTAGAGGGAGTGCTCTGAGTGTTGTATGTCAGAGTCGGATGTTAGGGTCACATAGAAAATGTTGCAGACTGACTGTGTATTTGTCTGTCTCTGGCACTAGAATCTGAGCGCCCCCGAAGTCAGGACTTGGTCTCATTTACTTCTATAGGCAGAGCCTCCGTGCTCACAGCCAGCTGGGACGGGCGTTTGGAGTCCTTAGCCCAGCTTTTATAACTCATCTGTCCAGAGAGGGTGCCCTGTTCCTATTGATCCATGTGCTGGAAGGCAACCTTGGGGTGGCAGGGGCCCCAGCCCAGCACAGCTCCTCGCAGCTAAAAGGAGGCCATGTATTTGTTGCAAGAATGAATGCATGATTGATCTGAAAGTATCATTCATTAGGTCATAAGCACTAAATGCTTGTTTTTCATATTTAAAATGTATCTTAGCTTTTAAAAATTGGAGGCTAGTTGCTTTACAATGTTGTGTTAGTTTCTGCCCTGCAACATCATTGCATCAGTCACAGGTAGGCTTAGATGCCTCCCTCTTGAGGAATCCTCCCTCCCACCCCGCCCTCCGTCCCAGCCCTCTCAGTCTCACAGAGCACCAGGCGGAGATCCCTGTGTTTCCAGCAGCTTCTCACTAGCTGTTGTGTATACGGCAGCGTATCCATGTCAGTATGTGTGTGTCTATGTCAGTATACACATGTCAGGTATATATGTCAGAGTCACTCTCTCAGTTCATCCCACCCTCTCCTGCCCCTGCTGTGTCCACGAGTCCGCTCTCTACGTCTGTATCTCCCTTCATGCCATAAAATACATCCTTTATTATCTTCTAGATAACTTGGCTGTCCCGAGAAATGCAGATTTTTAGGCCATAGTCTTTTCCTTTCTGTATCAAATGAGCGTACAGTTCAGTAGGTGTTCGCTGAATGTCCTCCTGTGTCCCAGGCCGCGGGGATGAACTGATCATCAGGGTCAGGGCTTGCGAGAGGACGCGGGGGAGAGAGCAGCCTTGCGGAGATTCCCTCAGAGCGCGGGCGTCCTGTTACACCCCAGTCTTGGGGGGTTGGTTTGCAGAGGTGCAGGGTGGGAAGGAAAGGTAACCTCTGAGCTGAGTTCTTAAGGCTGAGAGGTGACCCAGGAAGCTGTCAGGACAGCGGGAGTGCATTTCATCCTGGGGTGAGAGCTGGTGAAGCTGCTTGGGATCCAGGCTCGTCTAAGTTACGTCCATGAGTCCATGAGCACCAGAGAGAGCAGGAGGGAGGAGGCCGGAGTAGGAGACCTGGGGGGAGTCAGATTGTGAAGAGCCATGAAATGGGTCTGAATTCATACAGGATGGAAAATGAAGAGTTTTAATAGGAAAACGTGCTTGTTTTCTGGAATTAAGATGTTTTTAAAGTCCTCAACGAGAACTTGTGATAAATTGTGTTTGGGCCCATCGGTGAGAGTCTAACACGTTGCTTGACTCAGGCAGTTACGATCTCTCACCCCCTGAAAAAAAGATAAGAGTGGATTAGCACAGATGATGAAAGTGACTTTGCTAAAGCCATGTGGCTGAACTGGCAGGTTGGCCAGGCCCAGGGGAGGGGGGCTCCGTGGACAGACTGATGCTTGAGCCAGCCTGCTCCTTCACCTGAGGAGGAGGGGGCCAAGCTGCTCCTACTGGGGAAGCCCAAGTAAGCAAAGCCCAAAGACAGGATCACTTTTACAGTCTCCGCTTCCCTTCTAAAAACGTGTGTGAGGACTCTGTCCCCGGGCACAGTTTGGGGGTTAAAGTGAGCAAGTGAACGATAACTATGGAAATGAATTTTTCAGCATTTCTTGCTGACCCTTGAACAACAAGGTTTTGAACTGCATGGGTCCGTGTGTGTATGTGTGGATATTTCTTAGCTGTGGGTTGGGTGAATTCTCAGATGTGGAATCTCTGGGTACAGAGGGCTGACTCTCCTATGCCCTTTTATTTATAAGACTTGGGCATCCTCAGAGGGTGGTATTTCTAGGGGCCCAGACCCAGTACCCTGCAAATACTGAGGGATGACTGGGTTTTGTATCTCAGCTGTGGGGTACATCTGAAGTACCACGCTTGCATTACTTTACCTGTACCCACTGCTTTAGCTTCCGGCAGCCCTGTCTCATGAAGTTAGCTTTGTCATGGGGAGAGACCAGCTCATCACTCACCCTCCGGGTGCTGTCCTCTCAGGGGTTTCCGTGAAACATGTCGCCTCTTTTGAGGCTTCCTCAGAAAATAGCCTGGGAAGTACTTTTCTTGTACTTGGTCATTAAGTCAATAATTAAAACTTTATACTTAAATCTGAAATCATATGTTAATTATGCTTCCATGGCACTTTTCAAATATAATTTTTCTTTGGTTTATCATTGCTCCTTCAGCTGGGGTTGGTATAGTCACACGGACGTGCAGAGTCACAGGATAAATGTATGCAACTTTCTAGAATATGAAGTTCCCTTGGAACAAGCACGTATGTGTGTGTGTGGAGGAGTGTGTTTGTGTATTGAGGTGTCATACATGTATATAGAAATACATACAGGGCTCTGTCACGGAGAAGCGTAAACGATTTGGCTGGATTTAAATTAGGCACAGGCTTCCCTGGTGGTGCTAGTGGTAAAGAACCCTCCTGCCAGTGCAGGAGACACAACAGACAAGGGTTCGATCCCTGGGTGGGGAAGATCCCCTGGAGGAGGGCATGGCAGCCCACTCCAGTGTTCTTGGAGAATCTCAAGGACAGAGGAGCCTGGCAGGCTGCAGTCCATGGGGTTGCCCAGAGTCGGACACGACTGAGCGACTTGGTGCACACGCAAGTCGGGCATGGGCTGTGCTCCCCTAAGGAGATGGCGTTGCATCTGTCTGATGCTGGAGGGTCTTCAGTGTAAGAGCCGGAGGAGGTCTGGTATATTAAGGGTGGGATGTGAATTTGGGGCCGTACCTAAGTCAGAGTTCTCTATCTGACGGCGGCCTGTGGCGTGTGAGAGTGGGGTTGGCTGAGTTCTGGTCTCTTCTCCTCGGGCCATGTAAACCAGGCCGGACCTTTGTCCTCGACACCTGCCCAGTGTGTGTGTGTGTGTGTGTGTCGGGGAGAGGGGAGGATAGCGCCTTAACGGTGGCATTTCCTCTGTGAGGTTGAATAGGAATTTCTGAAGGGCATGAGAGGTGGGCTTGGTGTTGGAAGAAAGGCTGTATGTTGTCCCAGGCGAAGGGCTCCTGGCCGCCATGTGGGAGACGCCAAGGCCAGCTCCTCCCGGGCCCTGATGAACGTGAAAGTGACCGTGCCCCCGCCCCGAGCAGCCCTTCCCTACTGATCAGCGCCTTCCCGGGTCTTTACTGGGACTCCTGGGTAACGTGGAATGGAGGAACTGGGGACTTGCAGGGGCTCCATCTGTCCTCTTTAGATAAAGAGCTGTTTTTGTGCTCTGCCAGTCACCACGGTGAAAGCTTTGGGGGAAAAAAAAAAAAAGAAAATAGGTGTTAACCTTTTTTAGTTGTATTTGGGCCCAGGGTTTCAAAGGCTCATCGGCTTGAAGATTGGAAATCAGTGTGGAAAATACTAAGTATTAACCTTTGCAAAACATATTTTGAGAATTTGGTGGGGCTGTTTTTCATTTTTATTGGTTGAGTGCATTTGGCTCTGAACCCACTGCAGAAGACGAGGGCTTTTTTTTTCCACTGCGAGCTCCAGCTGTATCATAAGGTGAGAAGTAACACTTAGGAGGGTGATCAGAGCGTGGCCAAGGCCCACACGTGGGGTCTGTGGACGCCCATCGCCTTGGAAGATGAGGGCCAAAGCTGCACGCTTAGCTGGGACACGCTCGCCTCGCCCTGGCCTGGTTCTCCTGTGTGTCTGATGGACAGCCGTTCGCCATCTCCGGGGCTCAGCGCGCAAACCGAGCGTTTCCCAGTATTTCCATGTTGCTCATCTCTCTGGACAGTGCCCTTCCCCTTCTGTTCCACTGTTTCCTTACTCTGTGAGGGAGGTGTGTCCGCTGAAGAGGTCCCTTCTTCAAGTTTCCGCCCCTTTCCTCCTGTCCCCCTGCCCCCCATCCCCAGGAAACAGTGGGTTTCCATTGCTTGTGTCTACACGTGCCTTGTTGTACTTTGTTATCCCATCCTAATTCTATAGGGACTTCACTGGCAGTCCAGTGGTTAAGACTTGGCCTTGCAACGCAGGGGATGTGGGTTTGATCCCTGGTCAGGGAGCTAAGATCGTGCATGCCTTGTGGCCACAAAATCAAAACATAAACCGCAGAAGCAATATCGTACCAAACTCAGTAAAGACTTATTACTAGTAATTCTGTAGACCTGCCGTCTTAGCTGGGTGAATCGTATGTCAGAAGAGACTGTTTGAGTCTTCTGTGCTCAACAAAATCACATTCATGTTAGCTTTTTAGCAAACTACAGGGCTCACGATGATTTGTACTCATGGAGTTTATGTTTTTGAACCTTAAGTAGCAAATACTTCTTATATTTGGTAGCCTCTGATTAAGAAACCTGTTCTAATATAAATTTTGAAGCACTCCAAGCAGATGAACCAGGTAGTTACTGCTAACTTCTGTTTCATGTGAAATTTTGCCATAGGATTTCTAGAGTTCATCCCCTTAGTACTTTTAGTTCATATGGGGTGAAGAGTTTGGCTTTATGCTATCACGGACTAGCCGGGTGGTCTTGGGCAGGCTGGGAGTGTTGGTTTCCTCTGAATGTAAAACAGAGATAACGCGTGTGAAGATTCGATGATGTGTAAGCATTTGGGACAATGCCTGACGCTGGATAGACACTCAGTCCAGAGACCTGTGTGCCACTTTCAGTGAAAAACTGGTTTGTGTCAGACTCTTGAGTTACGCACAGAACACCAAGGAATCCCCGTGTGAAGCGTCTGCCTGCATTTTGGTAACAGCAAAGGAAGCTGTTTCGTGCTCAGCGTTGATCACTGGTATGCCTCCTCCTTGTCCGGACTGCTCAGGGCTTGGGATCTGGAAGAGAGAGGTCAGCGCAGACAGTCATTCGGGAAGGAAAATTCTTAGCCAATATGCTGCCGCTGAACTCATTCAAACCTTAGCTCACATTTTGAGAGTGCTGAGTGAAGTAAAACTGGTTGTTTGTTTTGTCTGCATGTAGTTTTCAGGCCACTGATTGTGAGGTCTTCTGTTTTACCATCATTGCACTGTTGTTAAAAATGACGTCGCCATCACGTGGGGGAGCAGTGACATACTCTGGTATTTCACTACAGATTCATCTACCAAATACATCTGGTGATGTGGTCCCATCTCTCCGCTCTCTGGCTCCTCCTGTGGGAGACCGCAGAACCCAGCTGGGACCCCAGGCGTAGGCTCATCGAGTGACTGTTTGCATTTGCTATCAATGTGTTGATAGGAGCCCACTGGAGTGATTGTTTTGTAAAATCTGACTGTGAATAAAATCTTACGTTTTCTTGTTATGTGGGGATTATCTGATTGAGCTTTATGTATAGAATAAGTTGAATTTTGATGATTTTTCAGATGTAATTCCAGCTGCTTGTGGGGTGTTTTTTTTTCACATTTGAATGTTAGGTCAGCACTTTCTGTGCCAACAGCCTCAAGATTTGAGAAGTTAGAAATTTTGTAGGGCAAACCATCCCATTGCTTGTAAAAATAAATTCTGTATATGACTGTAGCTAGAAAGTAAATATATAACTGAAAATATAGTTTTGATGAGAAAGGTGAAAAAGCAGTTGCATTTATTAGGAACTTTCATGTAAGTAGTTGGTATTATTTAGTTTGATGAGGGTAAAAATAGAAGAATAGACTGAATATAGCAAGCCACTTATTTTTCTTTATTTCAGATAATTATTTTTGGGCTCATGTTGAGAGCTTATCTGATGCTTTTTGAATGCTTATTAACATTAAGCAAATGCTTTTCTCTTTTTAAAAGCAAATACAAAATGTAATAATGTGATTAATCAGAGTAATGACTTTATTTTAGAACATCATTGCAGAAAATATGTTCTGATGAGGAATAATTTTATCTTACCATAGAACAGAAAAATACATAATATGCTTAAAACTCCCGGTCATATACATAGATGTTAAAGCCACACATTTTAGAATGCCATATAATTTAAGTGAGTCTGGGCTAAAGTTGATTCTTGTGTTATCTGAAAAAATATTTTATAAATAAATTAAGCACCTTATTTTTTCATTTAAATATTTAGTTCTTTTAAAACATTCAAGCAGTATTTTTTGAATATTCAGTTCAGTTGCTTAGTTGTATCCGACCTTTTGCGACCCCATGGACTGCAGCACGCCAGGCTTCCCTGTCCATCACCAACTCCCGGAGCTTGCTCAAACTCATGTCCATCGAGTCAGTGATGCCATCCAACCATCTCATCCTCTCTTGTCCCTGTCTCCTCCTGCCTTCAGTCATTCCCAGCATCAGGGTCTTTTTCCAGTGAGTCAGTTCTTCTCATCAGGTGGCCAAAGTATTAGAGTTTCAGCTTCAGCGTCAGTCCCTCCAGTGAATACTCAGGACTGATTTCCTTTAGGATTGTTTGATTTCCTTGCAGTCCAAGGGACTCTGAAGAGTCTTCTCCAACACCACAGTTCAAAAGCATCAATTCTTTGGTGCTCAGCTTTCTTTATAGTCCAGCTCTCACATCCATTCATCACTACTGGAAAAACCATAGAATATTAATAATATCCCAATGACAAATGATAGGAAGCTCTTCTTATGAAGCACTGGATGTTTGTAATACTGTTAGCCGCTATTCACCATGGCACTACAGCTTATCACTAAGTAGAATCCTTTCTTCTCAGTACTCAAATCATTATTTTAGAAGGAAGTTCTTTCTTGACCATTAAGCTTAAGGTTTATACTTGGTGCAATATTGCATTAACTTTGAATTTTTTTAAAAAATAACTTTAAAAGGAAGACTTTTCAGAAGATTCTTAGATATTTTCTAGAGTGACTTGTGTTCTAGAATATTCTAAGGCTGTGCTGCCTCGCAAAAGTGCTCAGTACGTAGAGATCCCAAAATAGTTGGCTGCTGTGTAATTGACTGGAGTAGCAGTCACAAAATACAAGGTGGAACTCTAGTGGTCTAAGAGTTATCCCCACTTTATTGACGCAAAAGTTGATTTTTATGGTACTCAGGTGCCTGTGTGATTAGAGTATGAGTGTGCTCAAGTGTATTTGTTGTTTTATATTTTGAAGTGTGCATATTTGTATGTGTGCTTAGTTATATGTGCTTGTCTTCCAACTCTTTCAGATTCCCCAGTGAAGAAAAAGATATAATCAGCATATAGCCATTTAATATTCCCATATCCAAACAGGAGTTGATTAAACATATGGGGCAGTGTTTGATAGTTTAAAAAATCAATAAAAATGATCTGAGCTACTACACAGGGACCAGGAAGGTGGTTAAACAGTGCCAGGGAACTCTCTCTCCCATCCCTTGTTTCTCATATGCCTTTCCAAGAGAATTCCTAAATTTTACAGCTGGGAAAAGATGAGCCTTAGATACTTGGTTCATCTTCCTCATTTTACAGATGAGAAAGTTGGGCAGAGAAGTTTAAGTGAATTGATCTTCAGCAGCTATTTAATGTCTTGTTTGAGCTGATATTTGTGGAGTGGTCTTTAAATTGTTTGTCTTAATCGTATTGATTCACTTAGTTATAGTTCATTGTGGGCCAGTAGCAAGAGGGAGGTTGTGTATCATCTTTACGCTGAGAAGGGCTAGCCCACCCCCAGGTCTGGGTACTTGGCTCTAGTCAGTGTGCCTTTATATGTTTGCTTGTTTAATCCTTACTGCCATGTGAGATGGCTGCCGTTACTGCCCCCGTTTTATGGGTGTGGGAGTGAGGTACAGAGAAGTTGTGGGTGGCCCAGGGTCCCACAGCCTGGAGTTTAATGTGCTCGTAACTGTCATCCATATAGGGCTTCGTAGGTGGCTCCTGGGTAAAGAACCCGCTTGTCAATGCAGGAAATGCAGGGGATGTGGTTTTGGTCCCTGGGTCAGGAAGATCCCCTGGAGGAGGGCATGGCGTCCCACTCCAGTATTCTTGCCTGGAGAATCCCATGGTCAGAGGAGCCTGGCGGGCCACCGTCCATGGGGCTGCAAAGAGTCGGACGTGAATTAGCGAGTGAGCACACACATGCGTGTCCTGCTTCTGCTTGTCCATGTTGATAGTTGAAAGAGCTTCCCGGATTAGAGCAAGAGTTTGGAAATGCTGTTCACCCCAGTTACAAAATGGGGGGCTTCCCAGGTGGTTTGATGATAAAAAATCCATCTGCCAATGCAGGAGACACAAGAGACATGGGTTCGATCCCTGGAGGAGGAGACGGCAACCCACTCCACTATTCCTGCCTGGAGAGCCTGGCAGACTCCTGTCTGTGGCGCCTCAAAGAGTAGGACACGACTGAGCACAATGGCACAGTGGCCAGTTACAAAATAAAGCTTGTCAAGCAGAGCACATGAGACTGAGGTGACTCACACGGTGAGAAAGACCTCTCCCCTCTAAGGCTTTAATTGTCGGAAATCCATTTCAGAGCTGTGTACGTAGATCACAGTCCAAGTGGGGTTTGCTATTGCAAACAGGGGAATTTCCAAGCACTTCAAGAGAAGGAACAGTTGTTCCCTCAGAGATGTTTGCTTACATGATGTGCTTAGTAAGATGTAGCTGAAAGTAAAGATGTCTTGCTTAAGATGGAGAGCAGCAGTATTTAAGTGGGTGTCTCCACATAAAGGTTGAAATTTTAGATACAAAGGCTTAGAAGCTGTTTTTGGGGAAATTAGTGAAAATATTAAAATTCTAAGTAAAATAAAACAGTTTATAATTTTTCCTTATGCAGTAGGTACAGAAGCATATAGAAAAAATATACTATTCTAGATATATGTGGGCCTATATCCAGATTGCAGATGTGTAGGTAAAGGGCAAGTGAAGAACCACTTTTAGTGATAAGAGGTCAGAGTTAGAATATTTTATTAGTCTTTCATTTTAGCAGTGAACAATAAATCTCCTTCTAAGGGTTTTTCATATGACCCAAAACACATGAAAAAGTTCTCAGGGCAATACAAAGCAACATGTATATAATTTCAGGTGAATATGGTACATGCAATGTGGAATCCTCAAAGTGAGAAAATCTGAGTGGGATAAAAATCAGAAAATACTTCTTGGAGAAGTTTAACTTTATTCTCCTTGAAAACCTGAAGGAGGTAGAGTTTTGAGATGCGTTTTAAAGAAAAGAAGGATTGATTGACAGAAAATAAGTTGTTTTGAGACTTTTGCAAAAGAAGGGATGGGGGAAATCATTACAGAAGTGGTTGTTAATCTAGTTTGGCGGTTCGAGTGGATTTCTCAGTGAACTTGAAACTTTACTGAAGAAGAAGAAAGGAACCTGTTTAGATATGATACGTGTGTGTTTAGTCGCTCAGTCATGTCCAACTCTGCAACCCCATGGACTGTAGCCTGCCAGGCTCCTCTGTCCACGGGGATTCTCCAGACAAGAATACTGGAGTGGGTTGCCATGCCCTCTGCCAGGGGATCTTCCCAACCCAGGGATCGAACCCAGGTCTCCCTTATTGCAGGAGGATTCTTTACCATCTGAGCCACCAAGGAAATCCTGGTGATTTGATATATATAGTGTCTGTTCATGATAGCTATGAAATTAACCAAGTTGAGTCCTCTTATACTAAGTTGAGTATTTACAGAAGAGATGTCAGAGGCTTTGGACTATTATTAACATTTTGAAATTAAATAACAGCCTCCCCACAGAGGATCTTGAGAGCAGTGAAACTCTTCTGTGTGATGCTGTAATGGTGGATACATGTCCAGACCCATGGAACATGTACCAGGAGTGAGCCTTCAAGTACACTATGTGCTCTGGGTGCTAATGACGTGTATTTCATCGTTTATAACAGATGAATCACTCTGGTGGAAGGTGGTCATGGTGGGGGAGGCTGAGCTTGTGTGTGGAGGGAAGGGAGATCCATGCACATTCTGCTTCATTTTGCTGTGAACCTAAACCTGCTCCCCAAAAGTGTATTAAAAAATATCACCTAGGTCCTTGCAGTTTGTTGATATCCAGGAAATAGGATGATGGGTTAAAAGAATGAGTGTCTGTCTCCCTCTCTCTCCTCCTCATCTCTCATTCTCTCTCTTTTACTTAAGAAAATTCTCTTCATGCATACGGACAAACCAGCATAAGCTAGTATGTGACCTTGAGCAAATAACTTGAATTTCGTTGTCTTCATTGAGAACACCGCATGGGAACAGGCAGGGACTGGGGGCAGGGCGTTGTTAACCTGTAATTTCCTTTTTAGCTTTAAATAGCTGCGATTCTAGGCAGGAGTCAGCAGGCTGCAGTCCAGTGGTCAGATCCAGCCTTCCACCTGTTTTTGTGAACGTCCTGTCGCTGGAAACGAGCCACGTCCATTCATTCACTGTCATCTGACTGCTTTACTTGCCACTGCAGCCGAAGCGAGGAGCCACAAGGTCCGGAACATTTGCCATCTAACGCTTTGTTGTTTAGTCGCTCCGTCGCGTCTAACTCTGTGACCCCATGGACTGCAGCCCGCCAGACTCCTCCGTCCATGGGATTCTCCAGGCAAGAATACTGGAGTGGGTTACCATCTCCTTCTCCAGGGGGGTCTTCCCCGTCCAGGGATGGAATCCCTGTTCTCCTGCATGGCAGGGGGATTCTTGACCACTGAGCCACCTGGGCAACGTCTAACACTTAGAGGAAACGTTTGCCGACCCCTGTGCAGGAAATAGAGGAGAAGGTGATTGATCAGCCCCTTCTGTTTGGGAGTAAGTCAGAGTGCCCCTCTTTCTGTGGAGGACAGCCGTAGGCATGGGTCACAGGGACTCAGAGCTGCTGCCTGAACCTGTGAAGGGCTCCCCTTCACGCTTGCTTGGGAAGGGCCCCTCTGCTTGTGGTTCTGAGCTGAAGGGACAGCCTTAGAAGTTGAGTTGATCTTGCCGGGAAAATTCAGTTGTCTTCGATGTTTTGATGCCAGGGTCTTGGGTCCCACCCAGAAGGCACGGGTCGTCAGGGAGGAGCCAGCTGCTCGTCAGGTAGAGCCCTGTCCTGATCCTGCTTGGATTGTCCCCATTAGTTGCCTCTGTATTTCACCCACCGTAGGAGAAGAGGCTGGAGGCGATGATTTCCAGTGGTGGGCATTTTCTTGCATAGATTGTTCTGCAGGGAAGCAGAGCCATCTCTGAGCGGAGGGCCTTCTGAAAAATGGGCTCGAAAAGGCAGTTCTGCCACCTGTGAGTGGGCCTGGGGGTGGGCAGGTCGTCTGAGCAAGGATGGGACTCACTCGGGAGGTATTGACACTTCATGCTTAGGTGGCTCATTACCTGCTGTGCCTGAATTCGCAGTATTCCATGCAACACTTCCTTTCATCTCTGAGCAGTTCTTTACTTCTGGTGGTTTGGGATAGTGGGATTAGAGGAGAAGAGATGATATTTCTGTGATCTGTTTTTATTTGGCTTTATTTTCCTTTAAGTTTATTTTATTTTTAAACTTTTTATTTTGTATTAGGGTGCTACACTTAGCCACTCGGTTGCGTCCGACTGTTGGTGACTATAGCCTGCCAGGCTCCTCTGTCTGTGGGATTTTCCAGGCAAGAATACTGGAATGGGTTGCCATAGCTAATTAACAATGTTGTAATAGTTTCAGGAGAACAGCAAAGGGACTCAGGCATACATATATGTGTATCCATTCTCCCCCAGACTCCCCTCCCATCCAAGCCGCCACACTGAGCAGAGTTCCCTTTGCTACACAGTAGGTCCTTGTTGGTTATCCATTTTAAATATTATTTTGCTTAAGATTAAATATTCTGTGCTAAGGATAGGTTCAGTTGAGTTCATAATACCTACTTGAATGATTTAAGAAATGCTTTTGAAAGCACCATCAATTCTCCACAGACATACTGGAACCTTAGCCGCTCCTTCGGTACAGGCTGCTGTTAGCATGTGACCCACACATGATCTGAGAATCAGGAACTGTTCACTCGCTGCCTCTCACGGTAAGGGGAGGAGCCTGTAGGGTCAGGAACTGATCCAGAAGCCTCTGTTTGGAGTTCTGTGGGCCCTGCTGTGATGTGTGGGACACATTGAGGAGTTCAACAGCTCTGCCCCTGTCTTCCAGGAAATTTATAGTTGAAGAGGTTGAAAGACCATAATGGCTTACACATGCAAGTTCAACCAGCTTGTGCAAACATCTGATGAGGGAACATGTAAGTGATATTCAATTAACACGCATAAGCAGATGTGTGACTGTGTGACAAGGGTTAAAGGCATCATTTGGCCTCTTACATGTTGAGAGTTTAAGTTGATTTGCTGTGTTTTGTTGGAATTAATGCAACATGAGCGATGAGTTACACACCTAGCATTTAACTAATATCTTGGACGAGCTGGAGTTTGCACTGAGTTGTATGTGATGCTCTCGCATGGGAAGAGTGCCCTCGTCGGTCTCCAGACAGTAGTTTATATTGCTCTGTCAAACCACTGTCCAATACGTACGTTTACAGATTTGCAAAGATACAATTTAGATGCAGAAAAACTCACCCCCTGCACACGCGTACGGTTCAGTGGCGTTCGGTGCTTCTGTAGAGCTCTGCAACCTTGACCACAGTCCAGTCTCAGGACATGTCCGTCGTATCCTCCACACTTCCCTGAATTGTTTGTTAATCCTCACTCCCATTCCTGGCCCCAGGCAGCCAGGCCCTATTCTGCTTTCCGGCTCTTTACGTTTGCGTTTTCTGGACCTTTTGTTAATAATATTAGGGTCACACAATTTATAGACTTTTATATCTGGCTTCTTTCAATTAGCATATAATATATTTGAAATTCATCTGCATGTTGCATGTGTAAGTTTTTTTGTTACCTCTTATTACCATGTAATATTCTGTTGTGTGCCTAGATCCCATTTCATTTACCCATTCGCCGGTCAGTAGACACGTGTGGATGGTTTTAACTTTTTGGCTATTGTGGATAATGTTGCTGTGAGCAATCATGCCCACACCTACAGTTAGCTGGAGTTTCTCTAAATGTCACTGAGGTCAAGTTGGTTGTTACATGTTTTACCTGATACAATTATCTCCGATTCCAGCTCTCATAGGGTTGCTGTTTGTAAAGTATTATCTTTCTCCGTCTTTTTCCTTTGAAACTTTGGGTTTTTTGAACCTAAGATATGTCTCTTGTGGACAGCACCTTGTTGGAATTGCGTTTTTATACAGTCTTGACAGTTTGTCTTCTGAGGGTGGTGTGTATTCCGTTTACATCAATGATTACATTGTTACTGATGGATTGTTATTGTTATTGATGGGTTTATGTCTTCCATTTTGTTACTTCTTTTTCTGTTTGTCTCATAATCTTGCTTTTCTCTATGTCACAGTCTTCTTTTGTGTTAAATATTTTTTAGTGTACAATTTTTATTTCTCTGCTGCTTTTCTTGTCGTTACTCTTATTTTGAGTCATTTCTTTTAGTCATTTGATTATTTTAGAAATTACCAGTTTCTATAATAATAAATTATTTTACTATGCATCCTAATGTATCATTGTCTACTTGAGAATCAAGCTAACTGAACCCTGGTGACCTTGTTTTGGCTTTTCTCTCTCTTTCCCTTTATGCGCTTATTGTCATAAATGTGTGATCCCTGTATGTTACAAACCCAGCTTTACAGTGTTGAATTATGGCTCTGTACAGTCTTCTGTATTTTTAAGAATTTGAGGGAAGGAAGGAGAAAAGATAGAGTTTAAGAAAGAAGAAAAATATTAATGGAGTCTGACATTTATCACTTCTGGCCGTCTCCATTTCTTCTTCTGGATTTGAGCTATTGTCCATGTCATTTCCATTCAGCCTGAAGGACTTTATGCAGCATTTTTGTAGGGTAGATCTTCTAGCATCTTCAAGCATCTTTGTCTTTTCGAAAAGTTATGGGATGCTTTTTTTTTCCTCCTGCAGTTTTGAAGGGTGGTTTTCTGGCTATAGAATTCTTGGCTGGTAAGCTCCCCTCCCCCAGCACTCTGGACATCCCATGACCTTTGATCCTCCCTTGCTTATGGTGAGAAATCAGGTGTTTATCGTGTTAGTTTTCTCTGTGTGATGGGTACTTTTTGCTTGCTGTTTTCAAGTTTAGCTCTTTGCTTTTGGCTTTCAGCAGCTTGAGCACTGTGTGTTTAGGTGTGGGTTTCTTTGTCTTTACCCTATTTGAAGTTTTGTTAAACTTCTTGGATGTGGAGATCAGTGCTTTTTTAAAAAAATTTTAATCAAATTTGGGAAGTTGTAGGACATTATTTCTTCAAATGTTTTTGCATCCTTTTCTCTTCTCCCGTTATAGATATGTTGGTAAGCTTAATGTTGTTTCCCAGGTCTCTGAGGCTCTGTGTATTTTTCTTTGATCTTCTTTTCTGTTTTCTTCAGACTGGTTAATTTCCTTTGAGCTGCCATCACCTGTACTGCTATTTTCTCGTGTCGGCTCAAATTTGTGGTTGAAACCCTCCAGTAAACTTTTCATTTTATTTATTGGACTTTTCAAAGGCAGAATTTCCAGTTGACTCTTTTTTTATACCCTTTATCTCTCTTTTTTGAGGTTCTCTATCTGTCGGCTTACCATATTTTAATTCTTTAAGCAGGATTTCCTTCCGTTCTTTGAGTGTATGTGTATGTGTATTAGTTGCTCAGTCGTGTCCAACTCTTTGCAACCCCATGGACCGTGGCCCGCCAGGCTCCTCTGTCCCTGGGATTCTGCAGGCAAGAATACTGGAGTGGGTTGCCATTCCCAGAGAAGGGGATCTTCCCGACCCGGGCACCGAACCCAGGTCTCCTGCACTGCAGACAGATTCTCTGCCGTCTGAGCCCCCAGGGAGACATACCTTCACATAACAGCTAGCTGCTCTGAAGCCTTGACCGGTCAAAGCCAGCATCTGGGGAACTGCAGGTAGTTTTTACTGACTGCTTGTTTTCCCCCCCAGGGATGGGTCTTGCTTCCTTGTTTCTTTTCCTGTCTCCAAGCTTTTTGTTGAATATCTTACAGTTCAAACAATGGGTTCCAGCAACACTGGATTCTGACTCTTGTCTGCTCAAGCGTTATTTCTGTAGTTGTTTGTTTAGCAACTTGCCTGAAATCAATCTGTGAAGGCTGTCTCTCCCATATTGCGCAGCGGCTGGTGTCTCTTGTTCAGCTTGTTCTTTGTTTCTTTTCTTGTTGTTACTTTTAAGCCGAGCTTTTCCCGGAGGTCACCCTCGCAGCAGCATAGTTCCGTGTTCAGCCCAAGACTCCTCAGGCATTGATGGGGAGTTGGGAAAGCATTTGCTCTCTGCCGATGGGCCCCGCGTGGGCTGGGGAGCACCTTCAGATTCCAGGCATCTGTCCGTCTTCCCTGGCTTTTACTTCCCGCTGGACTCCCCGGCATCTTTGTGGGCGTTGGTGCCAGGAGGGCACGTGGGGCGGGCGGGATGTGTCTGCCCCGGCATCTGCGACGTGTGCACAGGGTCCCTGTCGGCTGGGGATGCCGGGGGAGAGTTATCTCACTGCCCAGAGCTCCCTGCGGAACCCTGGCTAATCTGCGGGTCTCTTGCTTGACCCGCCTTGACCTCCGCCGCAGGCTGGCAGAGCCTCCGGCCCTTGTGTTCTCTTGCCAACGGCATGCCCCCCCCTCCCCCCCTCCTTGGCTGACGGTGCCCGAATCTAGGGAGCCTGGCCTGGCCTGGCAGTGAAGCTCGTGGTCTTCTCAGCCGCCCCCGCCCCCTGACCTGGTGCCCTGCGGAGCTCAGGACCGAGGCGCGGAAGCAGCGCGGAGCGGAGCAGCCCTGGGCGCGCGCCGTGCCGGGCCTGCCTGAAGTTCAGCGCTTTTCACAAAGACAGATTTGTGGTTCTGCCCGGCTTTCACTGACTTCCGGAGGACTGGGCTGGTGGTTCTGTCTCGTTTTAAAGGTGTGTGTAGGGAGAGGATGCATCGACCTCCTAGTTTTGCCCTTGCTGCTTTTCGCGGACCGTGCTCAAAGTAGCCCACCGCCACCCCCGGCCCCGCAGCAGGCTCTTGTCTCCTGACTGTCAGGTCCCACTGTGTTAACCTGCTTCCACTTGACTGCTCGTCGGGACCCATCTGGTTGACTGAAAAGCTAGCTGCTCTTTTTTTTAATTTTAATTGGAGGATAAGTACAATATTGTGATGGTTTTTGCGATATATTAAAAGATAGAGAAAAGGGAGACAATCGTGTTTTTAGGATGCTCTTGCAGTCATTATTCATATTTTAAATCTGTACTACTCATATAAATATTAGTCCATTGATAACTTTATATCAAAGCTTCTATCACTGAAGATGTGGTTTCGCTGGGGAAGAAAAGCAAGGGCTTTTGAGTTTGGGACTGTGAAATTGGATTGAATCCCGAGTCTGCAGCTTACAAGGTCCATGACTTTCAGAATGTTATTTACTCTCTCTGAGCCTATGTTTTCCTCACCTTCAACTGTGGCCAGTAGTACCTGCCTGATGAGTTATTGTGAAGATTAAACATAACACAGATAGAAGATCTGGTACATAGCACGTGTGTGTGCTCAGTCACTCGGTTGCGTCCAACTCTTGTGGTCCCCTGGATTGTAGCCCGCTAGGCTCCTCTGCCCACGTGATTCTCTAGGGGAGAAGAGCGGAGTGGGTTGCTGTCTCCTCCTCCAAGGGATCTTCCTGGCCCAGGGATGGAACTCCAATCTTTTTTGTGTTTCCTATACTGGCAGGCAGATTCTTTATCACTGAGCCACCTGGGTATACACACATTGATACTCAACAAGAGTCAGACAGGACTCAGCAACTAGACAGCATCAGCAAAATACACCCCTATGGCCTCAAGTGGTGTGGTACATTAATAGGTATCCAGTGTATGTTAGTGTACCTAGCCGACAGGTGTGTGGCTGGGGATGTAGTTTGGGTTAAGTTTTTTTATCATTTTTTCTGCTTCTTGCTTTACTTAGCTTTTGCCACTTAAGTTTTCTTTTCTTTTTATTGAATAGTTTTGGTATTTATATGGTAGTTGAAGCATCCAGCATTTTTTTCTCAGAGTGCCTTTTGGTTGAATGCTCTTTCCAGATATCCACATGTTCCCAGGATTTCATAGTGATTTCTTTCTAAAAATCTAAATTTCATGTGTTTATAAGTGACTGTGAAACTTTTTACAGCCCCTTTGTAATGAATGAGCTCATATTAAGAAAAAAAAAATGTGTATATATATATATATATATATATAAGCTTATCTTGTGGATAGGTCCATAAAACAAAAGAAGGTAGATCATTAGCTAGACACTCTGAGGCCATAATGGGAAGGGGTGAAACCAGGTCTCTGGTGGAGAGTGTGGAAGGCTGCTATCGGATCTTGCAGGCCCAGCACGCATTCAGTCCAACCCCAGAGGCCCTGTCCTGTGGTGTTTCTGTTAGCATGAAGGAAGTGGTGACTGGTGACATCGGGTTTCAGCGTCATCTTTGGTGTTTGAGAGGGTTGATTAGACTATGGCGTATTCAGATCCTCATAACAGTGGCCATCCTGTCACATGATTTGTGGGACAGAGAAGTTAATGACTCCTCTTACTTAACATTTTACTTAACTCTGGCAGAGAACCTTATGCCAGAGTGTCTTGTAATGTTTCTTGTTAAATTTTTTTTTTAATTAAATTTCTAGATGTTCCCTCTTAGAATTCTTCTTTTCCTTCTGAAGAATGTGTTCATCATGGAGTTTGTGTTATCAAGAGTATTGCTTGACACCAAAAGGTCTACCATATAGCCTGGGGAACTATAGTCAGTATCTTGTAATAACCTGTGACGGGAAATTATTTCAAAAATAATATATGTGTATTTGTGTAACTGAATCACCTTGCTATACACCTGAAATAGTGTAAGTCAACCAGATTTCAATAAAATACCTACATTAAAAAAAAAAAAAAGAGTAATGCTTGAAGTTGAAATCCTTGGATACCTATGACTTTTGCAGCATTGACGTTGCAGAGTTTAGAAGCGCGGGCAATCAGGATTCAGAGCTCCTTCACCGTAAAATGAGGTCAGGAAGTCAGTGGTCTCGGGGGGACAGGGTCAGGCAGACACTGTGCAGGTAGGGCCCTCCCACAGACAGGTGCAGCTGTCTGCTGTCTAGAATGAGGCCTGATTTCACAACCCGTACATGCCTGTGACGTGCTTGACGCAGCCCAAGTTCCAGAGTTACATCACAGATTTTGTAAACATCAGATGGTCCTCCAGCACCTGCATCTGCTGCCGGACTAAAGGACAGAGTTCCATATTCATGTCGTTCCTATTAAACACGCATACAAACCTGTCTCTTGAGACAGGTTTATAAAAAAATGGTTACTTTTTTCCCCTTCAGGCTTTAGAAACCATATTTTTGGCAACATTTTTTCCTATGATAAAAATCTTACAAGTGTTTTATTAAATGAACTAAAAGATGAGACTTTCTAGTCTGTGTGGATTGGGTATTATGTCCCATGTGCTCAGTGAACATTTGGTGAGTAAGCGTGCAAGGTGCTGGCCCATTGATCACCGTGGAGGGTTTCATAGGGACCCTGGCCGGCAGGCCCCAGGCCCCAGGGCCCCGTGGTTCAAGAGGAGCGACAGGACAAGCCCCCAGCTATGCAAGCAAGTGCAAAGTGGTCAGTCCCGGAGGCCGCTGGAGCCTGGGAAGGGAGGCAGTGCTTTCTGGTTCAGTGGGGAAGCTGCCTCCAAACCCTAAGAATTCTATTTCCTGTGTCTATAATGAACTAATTCTTCAAATCTCTTCTAGTGATAAAACTGATCAACCTACCTATCTATATCTATATCTATATCTATTTTTTCCAATTTCCTTTCATTGTGGGAACCTGAAAGAGAGGAAAGAAGAATTCATTGGCGAGAGACTTGGTTAAGAAGAGTAGCTTAGGGGCTTCCCTGGTGGCCCAGTGGTAAAGAATCTGCTTGCCAATGCAGGAAACCCAGGTTCGAGCCCTGGTCTGGTAAGATCCCACATGCCTCAGAGCAGCTAAGCCCGTGCACCACAGCTCCCGAGCCTTTGCTCTAGAGCTCAGAGGCCACAACTGCTGAGGCCACATTACTGCAGCTGCTGAAGCCCGCACGCCCAAGAGCCCGTGCCCTGCAACAAGAGAAACTGCTGCAATGAGGAGCCTGCGCTTACTGCAACTAGAGAAATGCCCGAGCAGCAACAAAGAGCCAGCACAGCCAAAAGTAGAGAAATAAAATTATATACATATATATATTTAAAAGAAGAGAAAGAACAAAGAGTAGCTTGGACTCTTGGTGTGGTTTCTCCACTTGGCAGACCAGGCTGCGTGTGGCGTCTGACCTGACATGTCATTGGAAAAGCCCTGTAAGTGCAGGGTCTCAACAGAAATATCCGGGAAGAACAGCCCGAGTAAGCATGGGGGCTGGACACATGTTAGATTTGGGGAAAATACCATTTGTGTGAATCGAGCACTTGGTACCAAATGTATGAAGAACTACTGACACCTCATGGATGTGGATATTATTTTTTTTCTGTTCCATAAAGGGTGTGCGTATGTGGCTGAGTCTGTGTGTGTGTGAGTCCAGACACCTATATGGCCCTGCTCGGATTGATCCATGAGTTTAATCTGTGACAATGAAAACTGTTCAGTATATTCCCAAATTATTTAAAAAATAGATTGTCGTATATCTGTTAAGTTGGAGTCACAGCTTAATCTTTCCAAAAATACCAGATTTATTGTATAGAATTCTGCCTATAGGATTTACTAAAAGTGGAGACAAAGTATATTTAAATAATGCCTTGTCCTTTTGAAATGTATGTGGATGATTGTTTTAGGAAAGAATTGTAATTATGCTTTTATTTCTTTTTTAATTGAAATAATAAGAATAGTTCAGAGAAAGAGTGTCAGCACCTGTTTACAAGTCAATCTCAGTGAACATAATTTCAGTGAAAAATTACGTATGGTGCATTTTTCTTGTTCAGTTGCTATGTCGTGTCCAACTTTACGACCCCATAAACTGCAGCACACCAGGCTTCCCTGTTCTTCACTATCTCCCAGAATTGGCTAAAACTCATGTCCGTTGAGTCAGTGATGCCATCCAACCATCGGATCCTCTGTCGCCCCCTTCTCCTCTTGCCCTCAGTCTTTCCCAGCATTAGGGTCTTTTCCAGGGTCTCTTCCCATCAGGTGGCCAAAGTATTGGAGCTTCAGCTTCAGCATCAATCCTTCCAATGAGTATTCAGGGTTGATTTCCTTTAGAACTGACGGGTTTGATCTCCTTGCTGTTTAAGGGGCTCTCAAGAGTCTTCTCCGGAACCACAGTTTGAAAGCATCAGTTCTCCAATTCTCAGTCTTCCTTATGGTCCAGCTCTCACATCCGTACATGACTACTGGGAAAACCATAACTTTGACTGTATGGGCCTTTGTACATTTTATGTATGGTACGTTTTACTTTTCATGTACCCCTTGCTCTGTGAACTTGTGTGTATATCAGCAGAGCTGATGTTAAAATCTGTTTCTAAAGTGCATCTTGTTTTTTAGCATTTACAATTTTGGAATTATTCTTATACACACACAAATGCATATACACAGGCAGGGAAGGATCATTTAAAAATGATGCTGGGTTTGACTGAGTAGGTGCTTAGGAGGGAAGATGCTGAAACTTCACCCCACAAGTCAACATAAATTTTAAAGAGTGGACATGTAGAAAATCATGTGTTTTTAAAAAGTAGGAAATGTGGAAGAACATGTCAGACCTCTGAAGAGATTACCTTCTCAGGTTTGGAGAGTTAGAATTCAAATAAAAAGCATGGCACATATAAATGTATAAAATATTTATCCCAGAGTCGTTAGACAAAGTCAGTGTTAAAGGTAACTTGTTCTAATATATGGGCTTCCTGGTGACTCACTGGTAAAGAATCTTCCTGCCAACGCAGGAGATGTGGGTTTGATCCCTGGTTTGGAAAGATGCCCTGGAGAAGAAAATGGCAACCCACTCCAGGATCCTTGCCTGGGAAATCCCGTGGACAAAGGAGCCTGGGGGTCTGCAGTCGATGAGGTTGCGAAGATGGGCATGACTTACCGACTGAGCATGCATTCTAATATATAAGAAAATATGACAGGTAAACGGACAAAGGAAACTAGAAATGGTAAAGTAATATGTGGAAAAGTTACTTTCAGTAATAAAAAGTGAAAATGGGATAGAGATAATTTCTATTTACCAATACATTTGGTATTAAAAAAAAAAAAAAAAAAAAAAAAACACCCAGGTTTCCTGAGGTTGTGTGGAAGAGGTTGTGTAATTCATTTGTTGTTGGTTACAAGGGTGGGCCTTTAAGGGGCGTAAACCTGAGTATAAACACATTGAAACAAACCCCCTTACCCAGGTTTTCTGTTTCTTGAAATTTATCCCAAAGAAATGATTTTTCCAGAGAGACATTCTTGCTTCTGAGCAGTGTTCATTTAGTGTTATCATTAATAGCAAAATAGTGGACGTGACTTGTATGCCGTTTAATGTAGTATACTGAAGTGATTCTCTGTACTAGCAGGCTCTAAAAGCAATAGTTTTTGAGATCCCATGGAAATACGAAAAATGCTTGTTGTTACATGCAAAAATACAATGTACAGTTACCTGTATAATTACATGGTCTTTGTGGAAATGCTTTTGTTAGGGTAACAGCAGTGTGAAAATTTTAGATTTTTTTCAGACATCAATTAAGCATTTGCCACGAGACTCTTCAGTTTAATTCCTCAGTCTGTGTTCAGGGTACCGCTGTAGACCCCAGAGGTGCAAAGCTCCCCAGGTCATCCTATCCGGTCATGCTTGTGGGCACCTAACACAGTTCAGAATACAGTGGAGGAGAGTGACCTTCCAGAGAAGTGGATGCAAGAACTGGTCTTGGAGGACGGATGAGTTGACCAGATGATCATCAGTGAGGAGGTGATCTGAGCAGAGGCAACGGTGCAGATAAAGGTGTGATGTGCGAACCGGTGGGGTGGGGGGTGGGGTGTACATTTGCAAAAGCCGTCTTCTCTCCAGGCTGGATTTCACAGTGAGGAGCGGGGTGGAGGGCAGGGAGACGGCACTGAGGGTCAGACGGAGGAGGGTGTGAGGTCGCGAGGCGTGGGAAGGACCGTCTCGTGGTCACCTCGCAGCTCCTGCTGCTTTCTGAGCACAGTGGGCGCGGTCTGCCTTGTCAGTGGTGCCCCGTTCTCCTGCTTGTCAGGCTGTTTGCTCAGTACCTTGGCACCAGTGGTAAAGAACCTGCCTGCCAGTACAGGAGACATAAGAGCCTCGGCTTCGATCCCTGAGTTGGGAAGATCCCCTGGAGGAGGAAATGGCAACCCACTCCAGTATTCTGCCCTCTGTCCATGCTTCCAAATGGACAGAGGAGTCTGGCGGGCTATGGTCCATAGGGTCGCAAAGAGTCCACCATGACTGAAGTGATGTAGCACACACGCATGTGAATCGCTGAGAATCAAAACATACTTGTCCGTGTAAGTTGCTTTGTGTATTTCCTATTGTGGTCATTCCTACCTTGAGCACTGATGATTTTCTCGAGACTGTACATGAATCAGTGGCAAACATTAGATTTTCTGACTCTTGATACATGAGACTGTATTCCCTTTAGCAGTTTATTGCTGAGTAATAGGTTACAGCTAAATAAAAACATATTTGTGGATAATGTGGTTTTATGTGGTTGGCAAACAAGTTTTATTGGCTATTATAGGAAAGAATTTTGTGTGTGAAATAAATAGTAGCAGTGAGTATTTTACTTTTTAAAAAAATACTCTTCAACATTATAGAATCTAAATAACAAGCTCTGCCATTTATGATTCTTTTTCTTTTTTAAAGTGTCCTATATAGAAAAAATTAAGGAACATGATATATCTCTTAGACGTTTAATGTCGTGCACATTCATTATGTTGTAATGATTTGAGCTTTTGATATCCTTTCTACCGAAGGCAAATAGCAATAGTTATTAAGTGTTTTGTTAGATCTTATATAATGTCTTCTTAAAGAAGAGTAGATAGTATTTCTTAAATATATTTTTTAATATTTGGTATAATTGATTTTTTCTACTTGCCTGTGTGTTTTATGCATTTAAAAACATTCTGAGAAGTCTGTAGATGTTGCTAGACTGCAAAGGTGTACATAGCACACACACATAAAGTTAAGAACTCCCAGCTCCCTAATCCCTCAAACCCAAAGTCAGGAAAGGAAGGGACCAGGATGAACTTTAGAAATTGAAAATAAGAGTTTTAAATCTGTACTCTGCCTCTTATGATCCTTTTGTTTTGTGGATGAGACCTTTAACTCTTGAGCTTCATTTTCTGCATTACAAAATGAGTATGATGTATCCATCACAGGTATTGATGAGGATTAAAAGATGCCATACGTAATACTGGCTTCCCCAGTGGCACTAGCAGTAAAGAACCTGCCTGCCGATGCAGGAGACATACAGGTTCGACCCTTGGGTCGGGAAGACCCCCTGGAGGAGGGCATGGCAACCCACTCCCGTATTCTTGCCTGGAGAATTCCATGGACAGAGGAGCCTGGTGGGCTACAGTCCATAGGGTTGCAAAGAGCCAGACACGACTGAAGCGATTTAGCACCCACGCCTGTGTAATACAGTTGGCAAGGTAACTGGCACATGGAATAAACATTTTTACCTTTGGTCCTAACTCTTACCGGAAACTAGAGTTGCGTCTTTGGATAGATTACTTATCATTTCTGGATCTTTGTTGTGCAATTATCTAAACTAAACGGATTTAAACTTGCCTATTTCTACTTCAACTGAACACATTCTGAGATTATTTTGAAATTCAGTGTTGCCTATCAGATTGAAGCAATGTATGTGTCATGTGACGCCTGTAATGGGGAGAGGGCACAAATCTTTGCTTTGTTGATTAAAGACAGGTGGACATTGATTTTTGTTTCTGTACCACCTAGCCTTTTTTTTTTTTTTTTTTTTAATTAGTTGGAGGCTAATTACTTCACAACATTTCAGTGGGTTTTGTCATACATTGATATGAATCAGCCATAGATTTACACGTATTCCCCATCCCGGTCCCCCCTCCCATCTCCCTCTCCACCCGATTCCTCTGGGTCTTCCCAGTGCACCAGGCCCGAGCACTTGTCTCATGCATCCCACCTGGGCTGGTGATCTGTTTCACCATAGATAATATACATGCTGTTCTTTTGAAACATCCCACCCTCACCTTCTCCCACAGAGTTCAAAAGTCTGTTCTGTATTTCTGTGTCTCTTTTTCTGTTTTGCATATAGGGTTATCGTTACCATCTTTCTAAATTCCATATATATGTGTTAGTATGCTGTAATGTTCTTTATCTTTCTGGCTTACTTCACTCTCTATAATGGGCTCCAGTTTCATCCATCTCATTAGGACTGATTCAAATGAATTCTTTTTAACGGCTGAGTAATATTCCATGGTGTATATGTACCACAGCTTCCTTATCCATTCATCTGCTGATGGGCATCTAGGTTGCTTCCATGTCCTGGCTATTATAAACAGTGCTGCGATGAACATTGGGGTGCACGTGTCTCTTTCAGATCTGGTTTCCTCAGTGTGTATGCCCAGAAGTGGGATTGCTGGGTCATATGGCAGTTCTATTTCCAGTTTTTTAAGAAATCTCCACACTGTTTTCCATAGCGGCTGTACTAGTTTGCATTCCCACCAACAGTGTAAGAGGGTTCCCTTTTCTCCACACCCTCTCCAGCATTTATTGCTTGTAGACTTTTGGATAGCAGCCATCCTGACTGGCGTGTAATGGTACTAGCCTTTTTTTTTTAACCAGTTTTCTTTGATTAAATGTTTGCCAGTCACCTTTGGTTAAAATCACATCCGTTGCCTCAAATACCAGCTAGAAGGATATGGAGTCTGCCCTGGTGAACGAGCCTGGTTTGGGATGGGTTTTAGGAATCTCGCTTCAGTTCCAGCCAGCATATTCTTGCATTTTGTGCCTGGTCATTCTCTTATCTTCACTTCCAGTAGCTCTTCGGGCCTTATTTTTCCCATTGGCTCCAAGTTGCTAAGAAGGCCATGGGACTGGTTGATTGTGGGGGTGGGGGTGGCGCTGGCCGAGGCTTCTAATAAAATAGGAGCAGGCTTACAGTCAGGGTTCCTGATTGCAGAGAAGAGAAGCAGGTTCTCAGTCAGAGAAGGAATTCACTGGAAGGATATCGAATAGCTCACGTAACCCCTTCGCACAAGTGGATACCTGTGGTTAAAACACAGGTCAGAAGCTGTGTGTGCAAGGTCACAGCGAGGAGCAGCGTGATGAGGTGGCCACATGGGGCACTCCTGGACCCAGGGCAGCGCACGGTGGGGAGACCCTGTGTTCGAGCGCCCTGGGGGTGCAGCGTTCTGGAGCGCAGGGCTGCTGCCTGACCTCACCCTGCATCCATGGTCGGGGAGGGCAGCGCCTGGCCCTGTAGAATGGTGGATTCCCCGGCCTGGGTTGAGGATCCAGATGTCCAGCAGCTAAGAGGAAGTACAAGCAAAAAGAAAGGTGGACATTTCCTGCTGCCGGAAGCAGGGGGTGTTGCATGTGCTTCTTAGTCATGTGTTTGAATCTGCCCCTGCTGTGAGCAGGCGTGCACGTGCCTGCTTTCAGAGAGGAGAGGACCCCCACGGCTTTCATCAGAGTCCTGAAATGAGGGCCTTTGATCCAAGAGCACCTAAGAAACGCTCTGGAAGAAAGAGATTTAACGTGTTTGAATCTTTGCTTTTCCACCAGGTGGTGCAAATCTTTTATGATGTTCACAGAAGTTAAATTCTCTTACAAGAAAAATTTCAAATCATTTTCTCTTATGAATTTAGCTCTACCATGTAACGAAGGCTCGTTGATCTGATTCTTGCCTTCTTTCTGTCTTTCATGAAGAAATAAATGTATTTATATAGCTTACCAAATGCTGGCCATGGCTTATACTATCCATAGATTTTTGGGACTGTGACAAGCGATTTTGTTTTTCTCGGGGGGAAAATAAAAAACTAGGAAAACTGGGAAAAGGTAGTAATACATTCAGTATCCTCATTGTTTAATGCTCTTTATGTAGCTAGAAATACTCAATTTTATAACTGTTTGCTTGACAGAAAGCTTATGTGATTTAAATCTTTGAAGATTAAAGGGTATCTTAGCAGACACGTCACACTTGAACTGTCTTGTAATATGCCTCAAGTGACAAGTAGGGTTGTAATCGGGACAAGAAGGAGGTGTACTGAGTGAAGAGACCCCTTCATTTGATGTCTCGTCTGTGGGTAGAAAGAAAGCGGCAAGCCGGGTTCCTGTATGCAAAGAATATTTCAGTGTCAGGGTAGACAAGTAAGACTGAATCTGCAGTTTGAATATGTTTAAGGTTGTCTTAGAAACCTGAAAAATTTTCAGTTTAGACATGTTTTGAATATTTTGGGGGAAAGTGTTTGAATATACCTACTAAATTTAAGTGTTACATAGACATACTAGTAACAGAGTAGCTGAAAATAAGCCTTGAGAATAATGTTGAATAGTTCAGAGCTAGTTTCAAGTTTGATTTTGATAATTATTATTTAATAGTTTAGGTGTTTATACCAGTGGCTAGCTAGTAACAGTTTTACTGATACCTTCCAACAGGGAAAAGAGACCAAGCCAACTGGATGTGCCTCTCAAGTTTAGATGAGAACTTGTTAAGCAAGCTTTTTTTGGTTTTACTTGTAACTCTACTCTTTAGGCACAATCAGTGTTTCTCAATTTTTTTTTTCTTCTCATTATTGCCCTAAGTTTATGGACTCTTTTTATGAGCTGGTCAATGCACCAACCAAGATGTGTAATGTTTCTCCAAGGAAAATATATTTGAACTTCCGAACAAAAAAATTCTCAGTTGAACTTTGAAACTGTGGCCTTTGAATGAGGGCCTCGATGGGGGCGCCAGAGTGTGTCTCTAGAAACTTGAGCCCCACCGCGAGCTAGCACCCCTCAGACCACACACCTCTGACGGCAGCCAGTGGAGATGGCAGTTTTCCTGTCCACACCCACGGCCGCCCCCACGCAGAGCGGCCCGCACACCTGCTCTGCGGTCCCTCTGGAGTCTCGGCTCTGATGCTTGCCGGTCAGCGTCTGTAGAGCATTTGTTCTCTGGTTATAGGGCTTGTGTCGTGACTCAGCCGAGCTGTCAGGAGCTAGACTAGGGAGTTCACCAAGGTGACGAGACACAGTGTGGCTGTGGGCACGCGCATCTCTGGTCCTCACGCTGCTCGTGCCCTGGGCATTTGTGTGTGTGTGTGTGTGTGTGTGTGTGTGTGTATACACACTCTTGGTTAGAAGTTGGATTGTGTGAATATGTTTGGGTGGATCCAGATAGATCCGTCATCCATCTCAGACACGCAGCTTGGCCCCTGGCCCCTGGAGGTCTCCTGAATTGCCTGGTAGAAGGAGTAGATTCGCTGCACGTTAGAATTGGCTCCTGACAGGTTCCCTTGATCTGGAAGGAAGGTGGGGCATGTTTGAATCGATTTGACATGTCAAGGGGGATTTATGTGGTTTGTATACTTCCTTTAACGTGTCATGAGTTGGGTGCATTTTTCAGGGTGCCGTCAGAGTGAAAAGGTGGCCTGGGGATGCTGGGCTACCAACTACAGAAGTCAGCGGGGGTGCACCCCCTGGGGTTGTGCAACGCGCGGGGCTTGGAGCTAGCTCCTGGGCTTCTTCAGTAAGTTCATGCTGGGTTAACGCTTGGAAAGGAAGTGTGCCCCGTGGTCAGTGGAGGCTGACCCACCAAGAGCCTCAGAGGGTGTGTTCATAGCACGTAAACAACCTTTTCATAACCTCTCAACAACAATTAAGCATTCATTTTGATTTTACGCTACGTGCCTATTAAATGCTTTCCATAGTGGAGTGGCGCAGCAGACATCCCTAATAAAATTTGATTGTAACATTTACAGATATCAGGAAGCCATGCTTTAAATTTTACCAG
Source organism: Dama dama (assembly GCF_033118175.1). Lineage (NCBI taxonomy): Eukaryota > Metazoa > Chordata > Mammalia > Artiodactyla > Cervidae > Dama > Dama dama. The sequence continues at coordinate 46,097,133 of NC_083687.1, read as the reverse complement.
TTTGAAATCCAGTAATTAATTGTATTCTTGGGCCCTTTCCTGGTGGCTCAGCTGGTAAAGAATCCGCCTGCAATGCAGGAGACCTCAGTTTTGATCCCTGGGTTGGGAAGATCCCCTGGAGAAGTGAATGGCAACCCATTAATGCTTGATGTTTCTATTCATAAATGAATATGATTTGCAAAATAATTTTAAGCATCTTTTGTGAAACACTGATCCAAGAGATGAAATTATATGTAATTTAAATGACCCAGAATTCACTGGGAAAAAATTAAAAAGATAGTAATTTTAGCCATATAGAAACCAGAGAAATTTTACCTTGTTTGTTCTGAATATCTGAACTACTTTTGTAGATTTTGTAAACTGGTAGATTGTGTAAATTTTTTAAAATGTGCTTTCAAACCCTTAGATATTCTTAACTTGAGTAGTAGTTAGAAAATTAGCTGTTTGGTAATGATATTTTGTATATGTTGTTATGGGTGGTGGCCAACATTTATTGAATTTTTACTGTATTTCTCCAGCCTGTCCTAATCTCATTGCCTCATTCAGTCCTCCGAAAAATTTTTGTAGCTAGTTGTACTTGATTATCCCCATTTGAGAAAAAGGAAAACCAAAGGAGCAAGAAACCATAGGCTCCCAGAAACGGAGTGACCGAGCAGAGACTGGCGGTAGAATTGCGGTCTGTCTTACCCGAGGCTTACCCCCACCTTACTGATGCCACACGTCTAAGTACGTAAGACACTATACTTTTTGCAGTGATGTGTAAATGCCATCTTAACATAATGTAACATAACAGTACCATCGTTCTGAGTGCTGGTGAGATCTGTGTGTGTTACACCATTCAAGTTTGGGGACATGCTCTGTACAGTATGCTCCTCGCCCAGGGAGGACCAGGATGCTTGTGCAGTTTTAAATGTCGGAGGCACTTTGCCAAGATGGTTGTCAGAGGGATTGGAGAGTTGCCATCGGGTGAGGCCGTGTTTGGGGAGGCCACCCTGGAGAGTGCAGGAGGGTGCCCTCTCCACGTGGGCACTGTGCTGGGCGGGGGTTGGCTCCTACAGCCCCGGGGGGTGGTGTAACCTGCCCGGGTCACTGCGGCTCTGGGTGGAATTGTCAGAGACCCAGGCCGTCTCCCCTGACCTCTTCTCCATCTGCGGCACGGGCCGCGCTCCCCTCACTCTGCTTTGGGGGGGCAGGTATGAGGGCAGTGTTTGCGGCTGTCTCCATCTTCAAGTTCATGGTGCTTTAGGTCCACACAGGCCGCCGCCTCACTCCTGCAGATGCACCAAGGAGGCAGCATTTTAACTCGCTGCCCTGTTACCTGCAGCCAAAGTAATGCAAGTTGCCTTGGTGAGCCAGCCGGGAAAGCATTTCAGACCCTGTGTTTGGGTTCGTTGCACTCATTGCTTTTTATCATCTGGGTGCTTGAGGTTCATGTAGCGGGGCAGGGCGGAAGGGCTGGCAGAGATGCTGTGAGTTTGTCCCTGCACCCACTTAGCTTCCCATTTAGCAGAAATGGCAACCCCACTCCAGCACGCTTGCCAGGGAAGACCCATGGACGGGGGAGCCTGGTGGCCTTCAGTCCGTGGGGTCGCACACAGTTGGACATTTAGCGGTTGAGCAACAGCAGCATAGCCCTCGTTTTCTAACCAGCTGTTGTGCCTGTGGATGTTTTAAGCCTTTCCCAGGCTCTCTATTAAGTAGTCACCCCTTTTGGGGGGCAGTTATTTGTTCCCCTTAAAAAGTCATGAATCCAGAGTGGCTCGAGTTCCAGAGGTGAGGCAGGTGGGCTGCAGAGCGTGTGACTGGCCATGGAAGGCATGTCAATACTCTTCCTGAGAACAGCATGCTCCAGAGGTCCAAGAGTCCACGTCTTCCCACTCCTTTCCATGTGGGAATGAAAATGTGCTTGAAGACAGAATTATGACTATATTTTTCTGAACTTCATCACCCATACATTCAATGACCATTTAGTACTTGGAAGAGGTGGCTTGTAACAGCTCTTGGCCTCCTTCCAACCAGAAATGTCCACCACCCCTCCAAAAATTCTTATTTTTTTTTTCCTTAGTCATCAAGATGTTCTTTGTGATTCACAGCATATTTCAAAACATGCGTGTGAATCTGTTGTTCATAGAACCTGGAGACACTCTGCTCAGAAAATCAATGTGCAGGGTCCAAAGCAGAAGGATTATTTTTCAAAATGTCTTTCCAGTTGCGCTGAAGAACTCTGGAAGTCAAAAACAGATTTTTCTCCTCGCTACTATTATTTGAGCAGCAATTCTTTTCCCTTACAGGTTATTGCAAATTATTGAGCGTAGCTCCCTGCTTGGGAACATTTCTGCATTCTTTTCTCAGCCCTAGTCACTCCAAATGAGAATCAAGCCTCAAAGTGTTTGTATGATGCTTACTTTCTGCTTACTGCATTGTAACAGGAATGTCAGTGAGAAGTATGATATCCATCCATTGTATGTGATAAGACTCTGAATTTGAGCATATAGCTAAACTCTGGGTTGTCCAAAGGAGGGTGGGAGAGGTGAGATTATTAAGAAAAGGTGTGTGTAGGCGAAGGGGAGCGTGGTCTCTCAAAGCCGTCTATAGCCATAACATTCATTGTGGGGTTTAGGTTAGCATGTAATAGGAGCACCCTTGGAACAGGCATCTTTTTGGTATATTGAAGTTGGGGGTTAATGCTATTCATTATGGCAGAATCCATGTGTATTTCAGGTGAAAGGTGATTTTGACGCACACCCTTCGCAGTGAGCAGCCCTGCTCCCTCAGATGCTCCTGGTTGGGGGGGTGGTGGTCATCACCCTGGGGAAGAGGAGCCAGTGGTATTTGAGGTCCTGGGGCAGCTGTGGGGTGACCACGCTCACTTTCTGTGTTGGCGGTAGGGTGTAGGGCTTCTCAGAGACCAGCATGCTGGTTGTTCGGCCTGAGTTGCTTCTCTTTCCCTGACTATAGATTACTAAAAATCTAACAAGTGCTTTCCAAGTATATAAACTGCACCCAGTTCTCTGTTAAAAAATCAACACACGTAGCCAAAGAAGATACTTTTCTGTCTGCTCCCTCCAGTAAGAAATACTATTTGTATGTAGGGGGAAAAAAATATATATATATATCATATATATATATATATATATATGATATATATATATGATTTACAGATGGTTCAAAGGTTATTTAAAAACCAATTAAATTTGTGGTTATGTAACTAAAAAGTGTATATACTTGCCTGGCAAAGTATAGAGGAAAGCAGTTTCTGTTGAATAAACTTCCTTTTTCTAGCATGCCCTATTCGGGATTTCAGCAATTTTTATTATGTAATGAGGGAACATTTCTTCTGTGAAACTTTTAACATGTAACTGTTCTAATGAGAAGGCTAGAATTGGATGACCTGGTTCGTGCCCTTAAATGAGGATGTAAACTCAGGCCTTCGCAGGGGGATGCTCATGACCAGTGTCCCTGGGTGTGGCGGGCTCCCTGGTGCTGGGTGTAGGTCAGGCCTGGGGACTCCTGAGAAATCTGATGCCTCCCGTCTTACAGCTCAGCCTGGGTCTCGTGCCTCTAACCTGCCCCAGCAGTGACCCCAGTGTCCACCCTGAATGCAGGGCACCTGGTCCCCCGGCCTGGGGAGCAGCCCTGTCTTCAGGAAACACTGTCGGGCTTAGAATCTCGTTTTTTTCGCTTTGTCTCTGTGAGATAGATAAACCTTAGCATCCTCAGGTGAAGTGCTGTAATTCACCCAAGGAGCTGGCACAGCGAGCAGGATAGGTGTTGGTTGGATCTGAATCACCTCCCTTCTTCCCCTTTCCCTTCTGGAGGAGCCGCTGGGCCTGCCCATCAGACTGTGTCTGAATGTCCCCCCCACTCCCTCAGCCCCACCGAGTGCCTGTCCCTCACATCCTCTGGCCGGGCGGGGCCACATGCTTCGTCCAACAGGCGGTGTGCTCTTGGGCTCCAGCGATATTTGGGATCTATGGCAGCGTGAACGTGCCCGGCCCCCAGACTGTGGAGATGCTCTGCTGATGACGCCCAGATGTGGTGGGAGGTGGCGTCTCTGGGTGCCACACTCTGGGGGCCGGGCACGTTCTCACTGCCGGCTTGGCCGTCCATCCCAAATACAGAAGGACTGTATTTGTCCTTGGTAGATTCTCTGTGTGTGTGTACACGCACAAATACATGAATGCAGCTCAAGAGAAATATCAGGAGTACAGGGTTTTTACTTGTCCTCTTTGATCTTATGTATCTCCTTCCTCTCATAGGGAGAAACCTGATTTTCATTGACTCCTGCAATGGTAGAATCACGCACTTGCTTTGTCCTGCAATATGCCAGGATCAGTTCAGTCCAGTTTAGTCGCTCAGTCGTGCCCGACTCTTTGCGACCCCATGGACTGCAGCACGCCAGGCCTCCCTGTCCATCACCAGCTCCTGGAGTTTACTCAGACTCATGTCCATTGAGTCGGTGATGCCATCTAGCCCTCTCATCCTCTGTCGTCCCCTTCTCCTCCCACCTTCAGTCTTTCCCAGCATCAGGGTCTTTTCAAATGAGTCAGTTCTTCACATCAGGTGGCCAAAGTATTGGAGTTTCAGCTTCAGCATCAGTCCTTCCAATGAATATTCAGGACTGATTTCCTTTAGGATGGACTGCTTGGATCTCCTTGCAGTCCAAGGGACTCTCAAGAGTCTTCTCCAACATCACAGTTCAAAAGCATCAATTCTTTGGCACTCAGCTTTCTTTATAGTCCAGCTCTCACATCCATACATGACTACTGGAAAAACCATAACTTAGACTAGACAGAACTTTGTTAGCAAAGTAATTTCTCTGCTTTTTAATGTGCTGTCTAGGTTGGTCATAACATTTCTTCCAAGGAGCAAGCGTCTTTTAATTTCATGGCTGCAGTCACCATCTGCAGTGATTTTGGAGCCTCCCAAAATAAAGTCTGTCACTATTTCCACTGTTTCCCCATCTATTTGCCATGAAGTGATGGGACCACATGCCATGATCTTAGTTTTCTGAATGTTGAGCTTTAAGCCAACTTTTTCACTTTCCTCTTTCACTTTCATCAAGAAGCTCTTTAGCTCTTCTTCACTTTCTGCCGTAAGGGTGGTGTCATCTGCATATCTGAGGTTATTGATATTTCTCCCGGCAGTCTTGATGCCAGCTTGTGCTTCTTCCAGCCCAGAGTTTCTCATGATGGACTCTGCACATAAGTTAAATAAGCAGGTGACAACGTACAGCCTTGACGTAGGTTTCAGATTCACGCCACCACCGACACTTCCCCCTCAGGGTGCAGAGCACTCGGGTTACGTCACTGAAGTGGTGTGTCTCAGTGTCCCTTGTTCCCATTTGGAGGGTTATGCCACAACTCCGTACATCCTGAAATTCACTTTGTCATTTTGTTTTTGAATTTTAGAGATGGTTTTGTTTTAAGATTTTTCTTTTGTAGTTATGTAAAATCTTTAAGTGGTTCGTAAGCATAATCTAGGAAGTGAGCTGCCGTCAGAGAAGTCCGGCTGTCACGGGTGGCCTTCCTTCCCCTGCAGTAGGCAGCCATTCAAAATATGATGGTTCTTCCATTTTTGTCTACGGCGTGTGTGTGATATAATCTATAGGTAACATATAAAAGTGTAAGTATATGCATGTTCAAAGGACCCATGCTCTGTGTCTCCAGAGGAAAGGAAACGAATCTAGTCACACTTTACCCATGAACACACAGACTGTAACCATTTTTGTTTGTTTGTTTGCTTTTCCGACAGGAAGGGAGGTGGTGGGGCAGGAGCGAGTGGGTATTTCTGCAGTCAGCTCCTAGAGGGACGGGATTTGCGGTCGCTGTTTCAGCCCTCCTCACCCTTCCCAAGCGCGCGCTGTCTTTCCCTGCCTCTCTCTCCATCACGACCTTCGCCCATAATTCCGCTCCAGCTGCTCCGGAGAGAACCTCTGTGGCTCTCTGCAAACCGTCTTTTTCTAGAAACTCACCCACATGAGTCGTAGGAGGAACTGCCCCCTGCTTTCAGAATGAGTTCAGACGTCCTGTGGGGACTTTCCGCTGAGGGAGGCCGTGTGTTCAGCCTGCCCGGCCCTGGAGGCTGTCCAGCCTCTCTGGCTTCTGGGCCCCGAGTGCGTTTGAAAGCTCTCCCTTCCAACTGTGCAGGCCTTAGAGGTGTAAAGAGCTGCCTTCTGATGGTAACGGAACCACAGCATGTCTGTCCAGATTGTGAATGTGTTGAGTTATTCTTTGCCTTTAGGTTTTGTTTCACATGATGAGGACACTGGTCTGAGTAGTGAAATGTGTGATCAGGGGCATCCAGAATGGGCAGACACGTATTTAAAGGGATGGCTTTGTGTATGTAGTGTGATATAACATTTAAGGGCTTTTATGAATACATTTTAACTTCCTTACACGTCCTTTAAAAAAATTAATGTTCCACGTAGGGAGCTCAGCTCTGTGTTCTTTGGTGACCTAGGTGGGTGGGATGGCATTGTGGGTGGAAAGTAGGGCTAAGGGCAAGGGAATATATGTATACATTCTGTTGTACAAAATTATAAAGCAATTATGAAAAAGTGAAAGTTGCTCAGTTGTGTCCAGCTCTTTGCAACCCCATGGACTATACAGTCCATGGAATTCTCCAGGCCAGAATACTGGAGTGGGTAGCCTTTCCCTTCTCCAGGGGATCTTCCGAACCCAGAGACCAAACCCAGGTCTCCCACATTGCAGGCGGGTTCTTTACCAGCTGAGCCACAAGGGAAGCCCAAGAATCCTGGAGTGGGTAGCCCATCCCTTCTCCAGCGGATCTTCCTGACCCAGGAATCGAACTGGGGTCTCATTATACCCCAGTGAAAAAAGTAATGTTCTAAATATGCTGCCGTAGTACATCAGCTAGTTTCAAGTTTTTCTGACCCTTATGCATATAAGGTTTTTTGATGTTTAGAAAGTGTGTATTTATGAAGAAAGGAGGAAGACCTGACCTCCACTGACTCTCCCCTCAGTGTCTGGTACGTTACATCTGTTCTCTCTTTCGGGAATTCAAATTCATCTCTTGAGGCAGATGGTGCTGTTTAATTTGGGGGTTTTTGTTTCGTTTTGTCTTTGGTGGAAAAGCTGAGTGTGGGGCTGGGAGTGGTGTTGCTTGCCTGGTGTTAGGCAGCCAGTGGGTGGCCCAGCTCGAAGGGAGCCTTGGTTTGTCTGTAAACAAAATCCTTGCTGTTCCCAGGGCCGCCGATGCCTCAACTTCCTTTTCTTGTCCTGAAACGAAACCTCAGGATCCTCTTTCACCAGATTTAAGATTAGGTAACTACTTGTTATCTAGAAATTTAGTTGACCCAACAGTTGTTAAAGACCATGCAAAATGATGAGGAAATGTTACATGAAGACTTGGAACAAATACTTACACAGTCGTTCCTTGGAGTAAGAGGTGGGGATTTTCATGTTAAATACAATATTTAAAAATAACTCACGTATTTTCACCCGCAGCGTGTCATTCATCAAGAGAGATCTTTGACTTATACGTGGAAAGCCTCAAAAAAGTTAAAAGACTGAAAAACACAGAGGATGATTGCAGCAAAATAAGAAATTAGTATCAAAATGAGAAATTAATAGCTTTTGGTATTGATTTCTAACATAATTTCATAGTGACAAGAGAAAAGACTCTGTGAAATTTTTGCATCTTGTTTTATGCCCCTGGATATGTTCCAGTGTCTCCTGGTTTATAGACTGTGGGAACTTGAATACAATTTGTATCCTGCTGTTGTGTGAACATTGTATAAATCTTAATTATGTTGAATTGGTTTATAGTACTTTTCCAGCCTACTGTATCCTTCTACTTTTCTGTCTCTTCATTCCAATAATTTTGAGAGTTTAATATTGAAACTCCAACTAAAAATCTTAATTTACCTACTTAAAAATAATTGTAATACATAGTGGAACCATATGTAACTTTGTTCTGTATTTTCCAAGTCTCCTGTAAGTGTGTTACCATACTTTCATAATTAAAAAAAAAATTAAACAAAAAAGTACTATTTAAAATAATCGGATTTTCATTGTTGGAAGAGTTATATCGTTCCTGCAACCTGGGCCACGTGCCTGTTACACTTCACAGCTGTAAACTTTCCCTAGATCACAAGACTTTGTATGCAACTGTTTTAGTTCACATACCCATTTTGGGGAAAACCTAAAAGGATATTGTCTCAAGTATGTGGTGTTTCAGAATACTGGTTTGCCTAAGATGAAATATAAAATTATCACAAATACTTTCTGATGTACTAGGTTTTTTTTGTGTGTGTGTTGGACTTTTCTCTGGCAGGCCTAGTCAAATTTTACTTGCTACCCTTTAAACATTGAGAGGTCCTGAGATCATTTTATGGTTTGTTTAAAAAGAAGAGAAGTGGGATTTTTCTCCTGGTCAAATTAGAAGATAAAGTTTACCAAGGGTAAAAGTAAGAGAAATAGTATAGAAATGTGTTATAAGCTTTGGGAAAAAAAAGATTATCATGGGAAAACATTCTGAATTATCAGTCAGTTTAGTTCAGTTCAGTCGCTCATTCGTGTCGCTCATTCGAGTCGCTCACTCTTTGCCACCCCACGGACTGCAGCACGCCAGGCCTCCCTGTCCATCACCAACTCCTGGAGTTTACTCAAACTCATGTCCATTGAGTTGGCGATGCCATCCAGCCATCTCATCCTCTGTCGTCCCTTTCTCCTCCTGCCTTCAATCTTTACTAGCATCAGGGTCTTTTCCAAGGAGTCAGTTCTTCACGTCAGGTGGCCAAAGTATTGGAGTTTCAGCTTCAGCATCAGTCCTTCTGATGAATATTCAGGACCGATTTCCTTCAGGATGGACTGACTGGATCTCCTTGCAGTCCAAGGGACTCTCAAGATTCTTCTCCAGCACGACAGTTCAAAAGCATCAATTCTTTGGCACTCAGCTTTCTTTATAGTCCAGCTCTCACATCCATACAAGACTACTGGAAAAACAATAGCCTTGACTAGATGGACCTTTGTTGGCAAAGTAATTTCTCTGCTTTTTAATGTGCTGTCTAGGTTGGTCATAACATTTCTTCCAAGGAGCAAGCGTCTTTTAATTTCATGGCTGCAGTCACCATCTGCAGTGATTTTGGAGCCTCGCAAAATAAAGTCTGACACTGTTTCCACTGTTTCCCCATTTATTTGCCATGAAGTGGTGGGACCACATGCCATGATCTTCGATTTCTGAATGTTGAGCCTCAAGCCAACTTTTTCACTCTCCTCTTTCACTTTCATCAAGAGGCTCTTTAGTTCTTCTTTTCTTTCTGCCATAAGGGTGGTGTATCATCTGCATATCTGAGGTTATTGATATTTCTCCCGGCAGTCTTGATGCCAGCTTGTGCTTCTTCCAGCCCAGCGTTTCTCATGATGTACTCTGCATATAAGTTAAATAAGCAGGGTGACAATATACAGCCTTGACGTACTCCTTTTACTATATGGAACCAGTCTGTGGTTCCATGTCCAGTTCTAACTGTTGCTTCCTGACCTGCAAACAGAGTTCTCAAGAGGCAGGTCAGGTGGTCTGGTATTCCCATCTCTCAGAATTTTCCACAGTTTGTTGTGATCCACACAGTCAAAGGCTTTGGCATAGTCAATAAAGCAGAGGTAGATGTTTTTCTGGAACTCTCTTGCTTTTTCTATGATCCAACAGATGTTGGCAATTAGATCTCCGGTTCCTCTGCCTTTTCTAAATCCGACTTGAACATCTGGAAGTTCACGGTTCACGTACTGTTGAAGACTGGCTTGGAGAATTTTGAGCATTACTTTACTAGCGTGTGAGATGAACGCAATTGTGTGATAGGTTGAGCATTCTTTGGCATTGCCTTTCTTTGGGATTGAAATGAAAACTGACCTTTTCCAGTCCTGTGGCCACTGTTGGGTTTTCCAAATTTGCTGGCATATTGAGTGCAACACTTTCATAGCATCATCTTTTAGGATTTGAAATAGCTCAACTGGAATTCCATCACCTCCCCTAACTTTGTCCCTAGTGATGCTTCCTAAGGCCCATTTGACTTCACTTTCCAAGATGTCTGGCTCTAGGTTGGTGATCACACCATTGTGATTATCTGGGTCTTAAAGATCTTTTTTGTATAGTTCTTCTGTGTATTCTTGCCACCTCTTCTTAATGTCTGCTTCTGTTAGGTCCATACCATTTATGTCCGTTATTGTGCCCATCTTTGCGTGAAATGTTCCCTTGGTATCTCTAATTTTCTTGAAGAGATCTCTAGTCTTTCCCATTCTGTTGTTTTCCTCTATTTCTTTGCATTGATCGCTGAGGAAGGCTTTCTTATTTCTCCTGGCTGTTCTTTGGAACTCTGCATTCAAATAGGAATATCTTTCCTTTTCTCCTTTGCCTTTTGCTTCTCTTCTATTCGCAGCTATTTGTAAGGCCTCCTCAGACAACCATTTTGCCTTTTTGCATTTCTTTTATTTGGGGACGATCTTGATCCCTGTCTCCTGTACAATGTCATGAACCTCCGTCCATAGTTCTTCAGGCACTGTTTCTGTCAGATCTAATCCCTTGAATCTGTTTGCCACTTCCACTGTATCGTAAGGGATTTGATTTAGGTCATACCTGAATGGTCTGGTGGTTTTCCCTACTTTCTTCAATTTAAGTGTGAATTTGGCAGTAAGGAGTTCATGGTCTGTGCCACTGTCAGCTTCTGGTCTTGTTTTTGCCGACTATATAGAACTTCTCTATCTTTGGCTGCAAAGAATATAATCAATCTGATTTTGGTGTTGACCATCTGGTGATGTCCATGTGTAGAGTCTTCTCTTGTGTTGTTGGAAGAGGGTGTTTGCTATGACCAGCACGTTCTCTCAGCAAAACCTTTGCCCTGTTTCATTCTGTACTCCAAGGCCAAATTTGCCTGTTACTCCAGATATTTCTTGACTTCCTACTTTTGCATTCTAGTCCCCTATAATGAAAAGGACATCTTTTTTGGGTGTTAGTTCTAGAAGGTCTTGTTCTTAATGATAAACTAACCAAATGTTTGGATAGATCAGGAAAACATAAATAGATACTGTGAGTCTTGGTGCAGAAGACCAATAGAAAGGTTCTCAGGCCCTTGGGGGAGTTGTTGACCTCCACCAGTGCCTGGTAAGAGTAGAACTGACTCCACATCTGAACTGAGATGAGCCTATTGGTACTAAGAGGACAGGTGTGGGGGTTACATGCTGCTGCAGTCAGCGTATGGTGGGAAAGAAAATAAAACTCCACTTTTCCTTTCCCAGTTTTGTCAAACCTCAAACAAAACAAGAGATGACCTAAGACCATAAGAATAAACACGCACAACTCTGTTATGTGGTGGCTTCCCATTCTTCTCTAAAATAAGTACTGCTGTGACAAATATTTGCATGGATGGTGATTATTTTATTTTTCCATATTTAAGGTAATTTTTTTTAATAAAGAGTCTTACAAGTCGGATAATAGAGGGAGAGAAAATGTATATATTTTCATCATTTGCCATTAAAAACAAGAGATATATCTTGTTAAAATCAGAGGGAAAAAAGACGTATCTTCTCCCTGCATTGCAGGAAGAGTCTACTGTACTTGAAAGCTGTGCTGTGCTTGGTCAGTCCATCGTGTCTGACTCTTGGCGACCCCAGGCTCCTCTGTTCATGGGGATTCTCCAGGCAAGAATACTGGAGTGGGTAGCCTTCCCCTTCTCCAGGGAATCTTCCCTACCCAGGGATCGAACCCAGGTCCTCCTGCATTGCAGGCAGATTCTTTCCCAGCTGAGCCACCAGGGAAGCCCCTGCTTGAAAGCTAGTCGCTTTCAAACCCTGGTGCTCGGCTCTCAGCAGCAGGGATGTAGTGTCTGCTCTCTATTCAGGTAACTTTGATCCGAGCTCCTCTAGTCAGCTCTGATGCAATGTGGGGCATGTTAGAGTATTATGTTTGGTTCACACATTTGACTGATGACTGTGTCAGTAATTAGACTGAAACCGATGTTTATGCTGTGGAAATTAAGGTCCATCTTTCTCTCTCCCTTTGTAGGCAGAGTTACCAAAAAAAGAAAAAAAATTTGTTGATATGTTTATCGCAGAAAACTTGAAAGATCCACAAAAATCACTCTGAACTGTGTCATCCAGAAATAACTACTAGCAATTTGACATATTTCATATATGTATATGTATACATGTGTCTAGACTATATACGTGTACCTTTGCATACATCTGCATATGCACATATAATTACATATGGATACATAATAAAGCACAGTTGGGATCATACAGTACTTATTTTCTGGTGCTCCCCTTTAATGGTATCTGTCACTAATATTTCTCAATGTCATAAGTATTCCTCTTAGACTTTGTTTCAGATGACTGCATGACATTGCATCACACTATTGGTTTATTTCCATTTAATCTAATCATTATCGTAGAACCTTTTTTTCACTTTTCTAATTAACGTGATTTGATGGCATACAAATTATTTGATCAAAGATGTCTTGCTTCTTGTTTGTTAAAAACTCTGAGCATTTGAGAAGCTGATTCCAGATTGTAATATTCATTTTTATATTTATCCTGTAATACTTTTAATAAAAATACTTTGTATTTTAAATACCTATTTTAGAAACTTAACTGTTGTTTGTTTCAGTTTGATCTACTGTCATCTACTCTTCCATGAAGATTGAATGTCTTCATGCTGAGGGGTCAGACTTCAGTGCAAAACTAGATGGACAAGGTTCCTCTTCTTGTAGAGTTTTTTGCTTGGTGGGAAAGTATAGATTGAAACAATTACCTAAATTATTATAGAATTAAAATTGTAATTTATGTTGCAACCCAAAGTCTCAAGAGGCTAATAGAAGTTATTCTTGAGGAATCTAAAGTGGAAAGAAAACAATTCTTCAATTAAACTTATTCTTACTGATTTTTGTAACTAATTTATTATCTTACTGATTTTGTTATCTTTCATAGCTTATATTTAAAATAGAAAACCTCTGTGCTTGATCCGAGGAGTTGCCACAAACCAGATGATAGAATGCAGGCATTTTATGTCTGCCTCTCACCAAATACCCAGTCTGGGAGAGAAGAAATCATTCATCCTTCTGGTTGAGTGTTTGACTCCTGGGCTAGAATATTTTCTGAGTTAGCAAATTTCAAGGTATGAGTTGAATTCTTGCAGCAAGCATTGTGGTTTTGACGCGTGAGATTTCATCATTATGGTCAAAAAGCACCAACCTGCTCACAAAGTAAGTTAAGCCCAAAACAAGCCCAATGATGTAGATAAACATGTACCCAAGACAAGGATCCAATGAAGCCAGTGCTGTTTATAACGTCAATGCAGTGAGACGTGGAGGTCTCTACATCATTTAAGGGGACCGTGCTTCATAGCATACTCAAGGCAAGGATGATGTGACATTTGGTTCTTTTGTTTTACATTTTGTTGCTCAGCAGTTTAGTTAACAGAGATGTGTATTGGGCTAGGAAGTCCTTGGGCCATTTTAGGGTCCAAGAGTTGAAACAAAAGCTGAGATCTAGAGTGATGAGTTAATGAAGAGCCACAGTACAGAACACAGAGCAGAAAATAAGCTTAAATGCCCTCAGATTTATTTGGAGGTGAAACAGGATAAATAAACTGCCAGTGGGGTAATGGGCAGCGGGAGAAGATTAGAGGAGGAAGGAAGTGTCTTGAATTTACTTCCCATGTTATATGGAGCTTTAGGCCAACGTAATATGATAGTCTTAAAAGCACTAAGATTAACTGATACTCATGTTTCCGTTACTTAAATTCACGTATGTTAACATCTTGCCACATTTACCTTCTCTCTCTATATGTTCTGTTTTTGGTTTTGCTCGTGGCACATTTAAAAGTACATGGACACTATCTACTTTTGTGAGTTGACTCTATATATGGCTACTTTTGGGCTTCCCAGGTGGTGCAATGGGAAAGAATCTGCCTGCCAATGCAGGAGACACAAGAGATGCAGGTTCGATCCCTGGGTGGGGAAGATCCCCTGGAGTTGGAAATGGTAACCCAATCTAGCATTCTTGCCTGGAGAGTCCCATGGACAGAGGAGCCTGGCGGGCTGTATAGTCCATGGGGCCGCAGAGTCAGACCCGACTGAGCGCACACACACTTGACTGAATTCTTACTCATTCTTAAACAGTTCAAGTTGATTTTCTTAGTTTTCCTCATTAGATTGTCATATCAGCTGCAAATAAATGATTTTGTTTCTTCCTTTACAATCATGCCTCTTTAAAATTTCCTTTCTTATTTTATCGAGTTGTTCAGGACCTCTAGTTGAAGTATCAAATAGTACCACTGATTTTATCAATGTCAGAATTTAATCAGTGGTACTATTTGATACTTCAAATGCTTTTGGTAGTCTGCAGTTAAATACAGTTTAATAGACCCTAAATAGAGTTAAATATCTATAGTGATATTTCTCCTGCATTGGCAGGTCGATTCTTTCCCATTGCACCACCTGGGAAGCCCGAAAGTAGCCAAAATACAGAGTCAACTCACAAAAGTAGGTAGTTTCCATGTACTTTTAACTGTACCACAAGCAAAACCAAAAACAGAACATACAGAGAGATAAGGTAAATGTGGCAAGATGTTAACATACGTGAATTTAAGTGACAGAAACATGAGTGTCAGTTAATCTTAGTTCTTTTAAGACTATCACATTCCGTTAACTATGACATTCACAGTTAGCTTCTTGTGGATCTTATTTACACAGTTTCAGAAATTATCTTCTAATTATAACTTTCTGGGCATTTTGATGGGAATTGGTATGCAATTTTTATTACTTTGTTTTAACTTCTATAGTGATATTTTTCCATATGGAATTGTAGTGAATTGTAGGAATAGATTTTTCTGGTGTCACGCTATCCTTTTATTACTGAGATAAAACTGACTTGGTGTGGTGATCTTTCAGTCATTTAATATGTTTTGGAGAACCTTTATTTTAATTAGGTCAGTGATATAGATAGTATTAGGACTAGTGAAATACAGATCCACTTGAAAGTTGCTTTTATATACTTTTATCATCAATAAGATTCCTAAATCAGTCAGAGAGTAAAACTATATCCACGATCCCTGGGAGGGCTCCAGAACTTTTTGTTAAACGTAGGTCCTCACCCTTGAAATGGTGAGGAGTCGCTAGCCTAGGAACTTAAGAGCAAGCTCATGCTCACCCTTGCCCCCATTCTGGGAGTTTCACTTTTGAGTGTTGTCTAGAAGATGGTCTTGAAGTTAATCTGCATATTCTACAATCTCAGACATAAATGATTTTAAAAGGTCATCTCAGTTACCTTTTCTAAATAGATTAGAATGGTTAGTATGAAATGTATATTTGAAGGATGGGAAGGGAGTTGATATTTCTTCAAAATCCCTCCTAACAGTCAATAATCATCACACAGTGGTTGTAAAACATGAAGACTATTAGGGCATGAGTTAATAAATCCCTGAAGCCTGAATGTTGGGTCATCACGTCTCTTCCGGGAGAGCTTCCTGACCCAGGAATTGAACTGGGGTCTCCTGTATTTCAGGCAGATGCTTTGCCAGCTGAGCTACCAGGGAAACCCCTCTTTAGTGTGGGAAGGAAGAAATCCAGATGTTCAGATGTATTCTCACTGCTATTACTAATCTGTCTTTAAAAATGCCTCCACATCTCTGGGATGTCTGGGTATGTTCCGTTACCCATTTTTATATAGAATCTAGAAGCTGAATGTGTGGGTTTGAGAAAGAACATCATTTAAAACCAAAATGCTGCTGTAAAGTAGAGGGTTTTGATCTGGGAGCATTTGCTAGTTGTCAGTATTGCTGGTGATTTGGAAAACATAAAATTTATGTTTCCTGTGTTTATAAAGTGCTTACAAGTAAGTCTGAAAACTTTAGTTTTTTAAAAATATAACATTCTCCCAGTCCTGCATTTAGTAACATGCAGATAGTCAAATAAAGGTGAAGGGAAACAATTGGTGATGTAAATTACTTTTCAGGCCAACTTTTGAGTTGGCTGGCTCTTTTTAAGTTGATTCCCAAATAGAATTCTAAAGTAATTGCTCATAGTAGCTGAAAAGAACCAGAAGAGTATTTGTTCAAAATATTTTGGGGCCTTTCTGATGGAGTAGATATTTTGTTAGATGTTAAGGTTATAAAAATGAACAGAACATGGCTCTAGCCTATAAAATCTAGCTTGGGAGACAGGTAACCCGAATAAAGGGCTTCTGTGGGGATACTGTATTATGGAATGGAACTTGTAGGTAGGGGGTGGATTCCCCAGTTTTGTGGGTGACTCCCCGCTTGGGCAGGCATCCCAGGCCCATGCTGCTCCTTGGAGGTGGTGGCGCCACTGACACTGGATTCCTGGTCTCTTGACATGAGTCTGATGATCTGGTTCACACTGGGCTGACCTGCTCAAGGCTTTGAGAAGGAGAATTTCATTCAGCACCTCTCTTTAAGGTGGCTTACTCTGTGTGCTTAAGGGCTGTTTCATTGAGATGCATAGTCATTCCTCTGTGCTTCTCTCATAGTTTTTTTTTTTTTTTTTCTTTTCCCTGGGGGAGGAATTCCCACTGTAGATGATCCAAAAGCAATTTGAATGATCACTTGAGTTATTTTTAATCTGGTATCACACGTTCTCTGAAGTCCTGTACTGTTACCATGTACCTCAGGATGAAGGCTCCGATCCTTTTTTGTGGCTTTTAGTCCTTCCTGATCTTGCCTACTTCTGCAGCCACATCCTTCTCTTTTACACTTGAACTTCAGAAAGGCTGGATGCCTATGGTTCGACTGACTCTATGTGCTGTTTCCAGCTTCATGCTTTTCCCAGAACCTCTTGACTCCACTTCTGCTGTGGACTCATCCATCTTCCCGAGAGCTTCGCCATGGGGAATCCTCCAGAACCCTTGGTTCAGGTCATTCGCTCAGTCATGTCCAGCTCTTTGCGACCCCATGGACTGCAGCATGCCAGGCTTCCCTGTACATCCCCATCTCCTGGAGCTTGCTCAAACTCATGTCCATCGAGCTGATGATGCCATCCAACCATCTCATCCTCTGTCGTCCCCTTCTCCTGCCTTCAGTCTTGCCCAGCATCAGGGTCTTTTCCAGTGAGTCAGCTCTTTGCATCAGGTGGCCAAAGTATTGGAGTTTCAGCTTCAGCATCAGTCCTTCCAAAGAATATTCAAGACTGATTTCCTCTAGGATGGACTGGTTGGATCTCCTTTCAGTCCAAGGGACTCTCGAGAGTCTTCTCCAACACCACAGTTTAAAAGCATCAATCCTTCGTTGCGCAGCTTTCTTTATGGTCTAACTCTCACATCCCTGGGCTGGACCAATTGAGGGACAGCACCTACCACCCCAGAATGATGTTTTCTGAAAGTGTCTCATCCCACCGCTCCATAACCGTAGCTGATGCTCAGCTGTTGGACCTTGCTTCCTTTTTGCCCTTCATGTGCACACGGATCACGTGTAATTTTTCAATTATCAATATAGTAGCTACCTTGTACAAGCACTGTGTGTCAGGCCTTAGCCACGTGCTGGCTTGCACGTGGTGCTCCTCCTGCCTCCGGGCCTTTGTTCGAGTTCTGTGTTCCCCTGGCTGTACCAGATGCAGTTCTTTCCATATCATTTTAGGTTTCATCTTAAATATCAGTATCTCTTTTCTTCACATTTGTTCCCAAACTTAGGTTGCCTAGCACACTGGTAGGTGTTTGATAAATGCTGAATAATTAATGAAACTTTTAAAACTGCATTTTTCATGAGACAGGAAAAGTGTGTCCACACCTCCAGGTATATTTAAAAAATTTTGCTATTGTTTTTTAGGTAACATACGTGTTTTGGATTCTAATTTGTTTTCTCTTGGAAAATACATCTTTTAGAAGATATTAAAACAACCACATCCACATTTGTGTTGTTCATCAACCACCAATGGGAGCTTGCTCCCTGCGAATTCAGTCAGAATTCTCATTAATAGATAATCACATGTCAGATGACAGTTTACAGAATTTGATACTTGGTTGCATCTTAATGGATTAAAACATATGTTTTAAGATATGGCATTTTAAAATTTATCAGTTGCTCTTAGTCAAGGTTCTGTGGACAAGAATTACTTCTGTTCTCTGATCTGTAGCCACATGAAGTGTAAACTAGCCATTATATATTTTTAAAAAATATATTTATGAAAGGAAACTGTTCAGTTGCAATATAAGCTAAACCTGATAACAGTTGAAGGTAATCTGTTCAGCTTTTCCACTCTGTAGTATTATTAATAGATAATTGACTATTTGGTCAAGTAAAAGCAAACCTTGATTTTTCTAAATAAACATGAACTTGTAGAGGAAACAATGTGTGTTGAGTCCTGAGTGTTTCCTGGTAATCATAATGAATGGTTTCCCTGCTCCTCTTTCTCTGTGTCTCTCTCTAAGAAAGCCAAATTACAGGATGGTTAATATTGTAAAGGATTCTTCTCTCAAACACTAGGATGCCCCGATACAAAGGGAACACAGTGAGATACTGCCTCGGTAAATGAACCTCAGCAAATCATACCCGTCTTTGGATTCTCAGTTACGTTATGTAAGTGGTCATACAGATGGATTTTTTTTAACTCTGATTTTCCTAAACTGCTCTTCCATCCATGGAACGTTGGAAGGTGTTCTGGAAATACAGAATGAGAAGAATGCACTGCTGTTACTTTAAGAAGGAAATTAAGCAGGGAGGGAAGAGGTGGATGTTGTGACTGCTGACATTTGTGGCCTCTTTTTCATTTGCGTAAGAGGTGGACTGGCTTTTCTGTAGCCGCGTTGCCATGGAGAGGTAGTGGGGGAGGACTCCTAGGACCGCAGCCTGAGCGAGCTGTTCCTTCTCAGCGCTGCTCCAGAATGTGACGTGCGGGGCGGGGGGCCAGGTGGCTCAGATCACGGGGGGCCGCTGACCTGTTATGCCTGGTAACGTGACTGTGCAGAGACCCCTGGGGGTGACAGACATGTTCGTGGAAGCGCCTGTGGATTCTCTGTGTGAAGTGAATGGATTGTAATGTTGTATGTATTCCCACCCTTCCTGATGTCTTCCACTCGAGACTCGATGAAAAGAGTTGAAACAGATTAAACCAAATGTACGCCCTTGTTACAACAAGAAAGCGGCTCACTTGAGTCGGCGTGTTTGCGTATAGATGAATGACAAAACAGCAAGTCAAATAAACGATGATGGGGATGATACACTCAGAAAGATCTAACAGGGTAGGTGAGACTGGAACCAGATATGACTGTCACTAGCCTGGGATCCTGAGTATACGGGTGTTACAGAGCTCTGTAGCCAGAGCATAAAGAACAGGGAACAATGAAAGTTGTAAGAAATTTCCTACGTAAATAGGTAGAGGAAAATCAGTTGTGTGTTTTATAGATAAACCTGCTTGTGTCTTAGGTGAATGTTAGGAATTCTGTCATTGCTGTTAATAGGTTTTATTGGAAATAGTTTTATGTCAAACAGAAAAGTCTGTTAATGCATTTGTAGTAGCATCATTTTGGGGGGTCTTGTTGGTTTGTTCTCTTGACGTCAGTGGTAGATTGAATGTGATGACTGTTTTGGTCTTTTGTTTTCTTGTGGCTATCATTGCGGATGACGCCTTTGTTTAACAACAAATGTGATTGGTAATTTTAGCTTAAACTCTGAGCTGCGGTTTAAAATATTTCTACATCAAAAATATGTTTCTCTAGAGGAAGTCATATAAGATGTTAAACTTACCAAATATAAAGAAACTTATTTGACATCTCAGTCTTCTGATGAAATCTGAATGATTGTTTTATAGTAGTTGAGTCAGAAATGGTTTAGGTGAAGGTACATTGTATGGCTGTTACAGTCATTAACTGCTTATTACAGCTTATTTTTAAAGATAACTAATTGCCTAATTTAATCCATGAAAGAAATGCTAAACCAAGTCTTTTTTTTTTTTTAATAAAAGTAGTGTTAAGTAAAATCTAGACATGGTATCATACATAGTGGTACATTAATGTAAAGATTTGTAAAATGTACAAATTTATTACTGAATTTACTTGGAAACTATCATTTCACATTAAGGCATTTTGGAAATTTTTCAATAAAAGTAGAAATTGTATATATATTTAAAACTTTGTTAAGTGATAACTTTATTTGGCTTACTAAAACCTTCTACTTCTTTTGTGTTTGAAATATTATATATTAAGAATAATTTCCTTACTTCTTAAATAAAATATTTAAAGGCATATAAGTTTATAAATTACTAGGTATAGATGTTGATGGAGTTGATATTTTCATTATTTTTCTTAGTTTTTAAATTAATTCCCAGGTATACCCATTCAACAGGAGACCAAAATCAGTTTTCTTGATTACTCATGCAAGTGAAAGGGTGATGAGGTGTGAAATATTTGCATATGGTTAGATGATAGCAGGTAATTCTTGGGTGTCCCGTGTGACTCAACTGGTAAAGAATCCGCCTGCAGTGCAAGAGACGTGGGTTCGATCCCTGGGTTGGGAGGATCCCTTGGAGAAGGGAAAGGCTACCCACTCCAGTGTTCTGGCCTGGAGAATTCCAAGTGAATGTTAACTACAAGCTAAAGTAGTGTTCTAAACATTTACCCTGTTGTCTTTTCTGAATCTCACACACTTTTGTGAGGGAGGTACTGTTTGTTTGTTTTTTTTTCCCTCCTTCCCCACCTTCCCCCCATTTTATGGATGAGGAAGCTGAGGTCTAGAGGGTAATTTAATGTCATAGAGATAAGAAGAGATGGGCCAGGATTTGAACCCATGACAGTTTTTAACCACCACACTGGGTTTTGCATGTTAATACTCTAACCTGGCATAGTGTGAAAAGCTTTCCATCCAGGTATCCTGAGATGGAATCCCAGTTTTTTATATCTTAGCCAAGTGATAGTGGAAGTTGCTCCTCTTCTTGCCTCGGTTTTTTTCATATTTGACAACAGAATACATGTGAGTCCCTTAGTTCTAGTGCAAATGTGAAGGCTGGTTCCCTTCACACCCATGGCAATAGTTATTGCTGTCATGTACTGCTATTCATTATGGTAAAGTATAAGATTGTAATCCAAATTATGTTTTATTGCTCCATTTGGAAATAATTACTAGGATAAAAGAGGAATAGAAAATATGATTAAAATAATATTGAACCTTTTTCAGATGTCCATTCAAATATGGATCATTTTAAAGCAGAGTTTGGGGCTTCCCAGGTAGCTCAGTGCTAAAGAATCCCCCTGCAGTGCAGGAGATGCGGGTTCGATCCCTGGGTCTGGACGATCCCCTGGAGAAGGGAATGGTAGCCTACTCCAGTGTTCTTGCCTGGAGAATCCCATGGACAGAGGAGCCTGGCGGGCTGCAGTCCACGGTGTCACAAGAGTCAGACACGGCTGAGTGCCTAGAACAGTGCAAACCCCACAAAGCAGCGTTTCTCCGTCTTGGCGCTCTTGGTGTTTTGGGCAGATGACTGTCGGCAGGGCTTTCCTGTGTGTCATGGGATGTTCAGCAGCATCCCTGGCCTACACCCAGTGGGTGCCAAGTGCTCCCCCTCTGCTGTGACAACCAGAGCTCTCCAGACATTGTCAGATACCCTTTGAAGAGCAAAATCACCCCCAGCCAAAACGCACAGCTAGAGACATACAGACATGCGTCACACCAGTGGACGTAAGGTAACTGCAGAGTGTGTTAAGGATGCCAGCAGAGGATGAGGTGGGGGGCAGGTGTGGCTGCGCGTGGGGGGCTGCTTGGGGTTTGCTGGAACACTGCGCTCTTGACAAAGAAGAGTAGAAGGACCGTGAAGGTCTGAGGAGTGGACGCAGGGCAGGCTGCCCACCAGCAGTGAACCCCGGGGCCTGCCTGGCCGTGCCCGGGACTCAGTTGTGTTTCTTGGCAAAGTTAGGAATGACAGGCTGTCCTCGACCTTTGTAAAAATATTGGGAACCGTGAGTCTGTGATTCTCAAGGGACTGCATATTTAAACTCGGAATGGTTTGCTGTGCATTACAGATAGGGCGTGCCCCTGCTTCTTCCTGGGTGCCTGTCCACGCCCAGATCTGTGTCCAAGCGCAGCCACTTGTAAAGTCAGTTCTTGGGACAGCAAACGAGGATCTTGCTTTTCAGTCCCAAGTGGGAAGTTTACAGATTCTTTCAAGCCACGCATCCCAAGGGTGACTTTGATATATGCCCTAAATTGAACAAGCGGTAGGGACGGAGCGTTCCAGGCCTGCTCTGTAGCAGAGCATTGAGGGAAACTGGATGGAATTCCTCTCTTTCCACAGCAAGTAGCTTCAGCAGGCTGTTTAGTGATGCAACTTTAGTAAGATCACTGTGAGTGTAATTTACTGATCTTTTGTTAATACTAGTGAGTAAAATCGCTGGCTTGTAGTTGCAACATTCTTGTGACTATTACAAGATTCTAATGCCCATGACCTCAGCAGTGATGATAAACCCTTTTACCCCCATGAAACGATGTTGTTGAAATTGGGTCTATCTGAGTGTGGAGAATGGAAATTCATCTTTGAGCCAGAGCCGCGGCCTGTCATCGCTGTGACGTGTGGTACCCAAGAGGAGACACAGGGGAGACAGAGGCTGCTCCCCGAGAGCTCTGTGGGGCTTCGCTTCTCCGCGCCCCTCCCCTTCTCCACACCCCCACTCCAGTTCTGCTGATGGGTTAGATCAGTTCTTGGCTGCTTCCTTCTCCCTTGGG
The DNA here is from genome assembly GCF_033118175.1 of Dama dama. NCBI lineage: Eukaryota > Metazoa > Chordata > Mammalia > Artiodactyla > Cervidae > Dama > Dama dama. Next base: position 46,074,456 of record NC_083687.1, on the reverse strand, counting down.
AAGACACTTTCAGCTCGATTTTCCACCCTGAGTCGCCCTGGCAAGTGGGCCTGAGAAAGGTGGCCGAGAGGTTTTTTCCGGTCACTGGCTCTGACAGGTGTGGGTTCAGCCACATTTGCACACGTGCTGTGTTTTGAGGTTTGCACTTGTGTGGTGGGGCCCATATTCCTACCTCTAGGGAAGATGAAAGAGAGATTTACCCATCGGGTGGCTTAAAAATCTCAGAGATGGAAAAGAAGTTTATGCACAGTGGAGAACTGGAGAAGTAAGTGAGACGACAGGTGACAGTGGGCAAAGGGGATAAAATTGTGAAGTGAAAGTGAGTGAAAGTCGCTCAGTCGTGTCTGACTCTTTGCAACCCCATGGACCATACAGTCCATGGAACTCTCCAGGCCAGAATACTGGAGAGGGTGGCCTTTCCCTTCTCCAGGGGATCTTCCCAACCCCGGGATCAAACCCAGCTCTCCCACACTGCAGGTGGATCCTTTACCAGCTGAGCCGCAAGGGAAGCCCTAGAATACTGGAGTGGGGAGCCTATCCCTTCTCCAGCGGATCTTCCCCACCCAGGAATCAGACCAGGGTCTCCTGCGTTGCAGGCGGATTCTTTACCAACTGAGTTATGAGGGAAGCCCAGTTAAATACCCTTAAATAGATCCTGCATTCCATCCAGTCATTTGGATAGATGAAGTTCTGAGGGATGCCCAGAAAGGTAAGAAAAACAGCTTTTCTGGATTTATGGATAGAAGTTTCCGAGAGTTGGGATTTAAGCTTGGTCACGAAAAATTGGGGAGGTATGGATAAATAGGGGCTTCCCTGGTGGCTCAGCAGTAAAGAATCCACCTGCCAATACAGGAGATGCAAGTTTGATCCCTGGGTCGGAAAGATCCCCTGGAAGAGGGCACGGCAACCCACTCCAGTGTTCTTGCCTGGAGAATCCCATGGACAGAGGAGCCTGGAGGGCTGCAGTCCATGGGGTTGCAAAGAGTCTTATGACTTAGTGACTGAACGATGGCAACACAGATAAATACTGTGGGTCAGGTCGTCAGGTGCCAGGATAGATGTTCATGTGGCATTTATGATTTTAGTAAGTGATCCAGGCCTGAAAGCAGTAACGTGCACGCGTGCTCAATGCCAGAGGAGCCAGGGTGTGTGGGCACACACACTGGAGGCCCCAGTGGGGATCAGGAGAGGCTTTGAGAGCATACGGCGCTTAAGCTCAAACACGAAAGAGGGGGAGTTGCCAGCCTGGGCAGAACAGCCTCTTAAATAATACGGAATAGCAGTATAGCGTAGCATTAACTTCACATTCTGGAGGCCACATGCCTGGGTTGAAAGCCTGCAGACAGGTTTCTCCGTGTTAGCACTGCGTTTGCTTCCAGGAGCTGTGGTTTGCTTCTCTGTGATCTATGGGTTGCTTCTCCCTCCTGGGTGGGTTTTGGGGGAGGGTTGAGTGAGTGGGTCCCCATCGAGTCCTCAGGACTGTGTCTGCACAGGGCAAGCACTTGTGCTTTAGCTGTTACTGGTAGATTTCTCCCCAGTAGGGTCAGAAGGAGGGTGAGGGCATCCCAGGAGGTGTGAGGGAAGCCCCGGCAGGCGGTTCTCAGAAGGAGCCCCAAGAGTTTGAAGCCACGCTGGGGGCGGGCGAGCTGCGGGTGGGCACCCCAAAGGCAGTGCAGCCCCTCCTCTTGGAGGAAGGTTTCCAGGAGGACGGATTCTAATGATGGCTCCGGACAGGTAACTTGTGGTTCCTCCACCCAGGTTTTAAAAAATTCATGTGTGTGTTAATTCTGTTTCGCTGGTTTGTTTAACATGTATTTTAGGGAGTTTAAGAAATAGTTGATGGTATCCTGGGTACCCTCATGTGCTACAATATTATTGAAAAGAACTTTCAATCACACTGAAAGAGCTTGAATTTTTCTCAAGTTCAGTTATATTCCAGTGTGCTTTCACTGTAACTTGCCTGACTTGGCCTGTGTGACGCAGCCTCTGAAACAAATGCCTACAGTTGATACACAAGCAGAGTTATTTTTGGCTTGACTAGATCAGATCCATACATATGAGGTTACAAGCCTAATTACTGTTATTTTTGGCCAGAGTCCTTGACAGTGTGGGAGGTGGCCAAGTACTTCCTTTGCGGAAAAAAAATGACATTTGTTCATTGTTTCAATTGTGATGATTGTTTAAAGTATATGGGGTCTTTTTATTTTTTTTTTAGTGATTGTTTTTTAAAGATGCAGATTAGGAATTTTATATGTTGTAAAATTTATCATACATAAAAGTTTGTTCATAACCACTTAATTGTTCTAAGGGTCCAATGCTGTATCATTATTGCTCATGAACTGTTATTACTAGATAATGGTGAAGGACATATTCATGTTTACATGTAATGGTGTGGTGGTTATATTTCAAACAAAGTAATAGATACATACACACTCTATATTATACAAATAGAGATTCGTTTTACACATGCTCTTGCACATGTATACAAAATTATATGAACTGTTATTTGACTATTTAGGCTAATGGACTCAAACAGTAATGTGAATATTTCCCAAAGAATTTATTTTCCTAAAATATAACTTAACATAATGTAATCAGAAGATTTAATGATGGGTTTTCTACGTGTTAGTCGTTTTTGGAAATCCGTTTAGAGACTTTGGTGCTTCCTTTGTAGCGCAAATGGTGAAGAATCCCCAGTTCAATCCCTGGGTCAGGAAGATCCCCTGGAGAAGAGAATAGCTACTCACTCCACTTCGCTGGTGGCTTAGATGGTGAAAAGCCCACCTGCAATGTAGGAGACCTAGGTTCGATCTCTCAGTCAGGAAGATCCCCTGGAGAATGGAAACCCAGTCAAGTATTCTTGCCTGGGAAATCCCATGGACAGAGGAGACTGGTGGGCTACAGTCCATGGGGTTGCAAAGAGTAGGACATGACTGAGTGACTTAATACTTTCACTACACTTTATGGACTTTTTCTCTCTGAGTGTCTTGGCCAGTAATAAAAAGCTATGGTTGACCATTAGTACTGTGGTCCGCACCTGTGACCAGCTATCCATTTCTGCACTTCTTTTCTTTACATTTTGTATTTGTAATGAACCAAGTCACTAATAATAGCATAGAATATTAGTAATTGGAAATGGTTATATGCTATATATTTTCTCCTACTGCTGTTTTCCTCTGCGAAACTATGAAAAGTTTGGGAGTTTTTCTTCTAGGCCATTTATTAACTTATAGAACAGAATACATAATAAGGATTGTTTACAAGATATAGTTAATTTAAACTTTTTGGAGTTTTTTTAGGTCTGTTCTTCCCTGATACCGTATAGAATGGTAGGACTTACCTGATATAAGTGTCAAGACTGTTTGCTGGGTGTCCAGCAGGGTGTGGGGACCCAGTGACTAGCACTTACCTGGTCCCTGTCTGGGTGGGCCCTGCCGAGCAGTAAGGAATCAGACCCTGCACAAGAATTGGGCACAGTAGAATGAGGTACCTGCTGTAACAGGGACAGGGTCACGTGCCATTATTACTTCGCAGTGGCCGCCGGGTCTTGATGAACAACAAAACGAGGGGATGTTTTAGTTTATTTTGACTGTAATTCCCATCATAAAGATCACATCTGTGGTTGGTGACTAAACCTGTTAGACTTTGTTTTCACTTTACTTCGTTCCCCTCCACCACCTACTTAGAATTTTTCATAGCTTTTTACCTCTGATTCTTGCTGGTTGGGGAATTACCCTTTGGGAGAGATGCAAATAGGACTATTTTAGGTTGAAAAAACAGGCTTCTTAACTGACCTGAATATTTTTGACCAACCCGTTGAATTAGATAAATTAAAATGTAAAGAATAGTGGATCTGGCACTTCCCTGGGGGGTCCGGAGGTTAAGACGCCATGCTTCTGCTGCCTGGGACGTGGGTTCCATCCCTGGTCAGGGAACTGGGATCCCATAAGCTTTGCAGTAGGGCCAGAAATATAAAAAATACAAAAGAATAGTGGGTTGTAATATTTATAAGGTGTTATTGCTGTTGGCAATGTTCAGTCGTTCAGTTGTTTCCGACTCTTTACAACCCCATGGACTGTAGCCCGCCAGGATCCTCTGTCCATGAAATTCTCCAGGCAATAATACTGGGGTGGGTTGCCGTTTGCTTCTTCAGGGGATCTTCTTGACCCAGGGATCTAACCTGCATCTTTTGAATCTCCTGCATTGGCAGGTGGCTTCTTTTCCGCTGCACCACCTGGACTGATTAGTAAATGTTAAAATAACCCCAATTTGGAAGGAGGAAACAGGTATCAAATAATTTGAAAGAATGGAATAATACAGAGTTGAAGTGAGAATATTGAAAAAAAAAAAGGATCTACAAGTATGCGTATATATTCATATGTTTACATTCAGATATGTGTGTATATATGTACACACATAAGCAATATATGTATTTTTTAAGCATTTAAGTAAATAAGCAATTATATACTTTTAGGGAATTGAGGCATTCAAGTTTTATTTTTGACTATCCATATTTATATATACATACATGTATTTTTATACATACATATATATTTCAATGAATAATACATTTTCAATATAAGTAATAGACTTAATTTAAAAAATTAAGTAGCACAGAAGCATATGCAATATAAAAAATGAGCATTTCCCCCTTTTCCTGCCCTTGCTTTTTATCTCTTACTCAGAGGTAACCACCCATATTAATTTCCCATCACTTTTTTCACAAAAGTTTATGGAGACATTGCAGCATCATTTAAAAAATATGCACACATGTCCACAAAAGAATTGAATTCCACAATAATCTACTGATCTGAACCACTAATCTTAAATTTAGGTTTCTCATACTTACTCCAAAAAGTCATCACTCAAATCCCCAGGGTTATAAGTATAAATCGAAAGCAAAATCCATCCTAATAGAAAACCATCTACTCGTGAACTGATAAAGTTTGGCTCCACTCAAACCTCTTGTTTGATTTCTGTATCCCATTTATTCCCACCCATCATATTTCTGACTTTTCATTTTTCCACTGATAATAGTTTTATTTACAGAATTATTTACAGAATGCATTTGAATTTACAGAATTATTTACAGAATGCATTTGAAATAGTATGAGAACAAAGTGCTTCCAGTGATCTCTTGTAACCAAACAGATAAAACACAAACCAGAATCTATTAAAATAAACAAGAAGTCTAGACTCTTAATTCTGAATCTGTATGTCCAGCCTTGACCTGTCAATCGTGTTCTATTTGGCTTCTCTTGAAGCTGCTTCCCTGGAATAAGCCCCCGTCTGTTCGGTCTCATGTTACAAATTCATTATCATGTTTGCAGAAGGACTTCTCATCCGTCATAGACCCAGTTTAAGGTTCTCTGTTCATTTGTTCATATAGTAAGTGATTGAATGATCCCTGAATGTCCATAAAACGCTGACTCTGTCATATGTGAGTATCGTGCTAAGTGTGAATAGAGAGCTGTGACAACCGGTCATTTGCTTCTGGGTCACACAGACTGGTACCATCTTTGGTCCAGCCACCAAAACCTTAACTTCCCATGTTATTTTAGACTCCTGATTCCTTACTCCATATGCTAACTTTTTACCACCTTCTCCTGTCACTCTGCATAATTGCCTTCTGTTGTGTAACACCTGGGCGGCTCAGACCGTAAAGAATCTGCCTGCAATGCCGGAGACCCAGGTTTGATCCCTGGGTGCGGAAGATCCCCTGGAGAAGGGCATGGCTGTCACCCCAATGTTCTTGCCTGGAGAATCCCATGGACAGAGGAGCCTGGCGGGCTACCGTCCGTGGGGTCACAGAGAGTCAGACACGACTGAGCGACTAACACACGTAACTCCTACTCGTGACGTCCCTGTATGCTTAGTCCTATGCTTTCCTCATGCTCTCTCCTCACAGAAGCCTTTTCACTTCCCCTGGAATTTACATCGGCTCTCACATTTTGACAGTATTTAATAGGCTGAACTAATCAGTAATTTATTTAAAAAGAACTTTAAGAAGAAAAAGTGCTTTCCGTTTTTCAAAGGATTTTTCAGAGCTGATAATTTGCTTGCTATTTGTAATGTGTACTAGAACATAGATTGGGAGGAAAATCATCTATTTCAATTTTGTGTTTTTTAAAAAAATGCACACATCCATTTTTATATTTTGATACAAGTAGATGTATACTATATAGGTTGTTCTGCTCCTTGGGTTTCATACTTTTCTTTTTTTTTTTTTTAAACATTGTGTTTAGAAACCTTTACAGTCTTCAAGTTCTTACCTTCCCTTTGCCCAACTGAAAGGAATTACACTGGTGATCACATGTCTAGAAATGATGATTTATTTATTTTTTTTTATTGTCCTTTCCGGCTTTGGTGTGTACAAACCTGACTCCTAGTGGTAACTCACAAGTTACTGAATTTCCTATTGGCTCCAGTTATTTCTGAGTCCGTGACCTCGATTGAGGGCTTACTGTGCTCGGCCTTTGGATACCTAGCTTCATTTACTTCCCACTTCCATATCATTTCTTGCTTATGATTGTTATTTGAACCAATGATATGTGAGGAGTACTTTGGTAATTAAAAATTTTATTTTCAGACTGAGTTCCTTCTTTTGTTTCTTTTTTATACTTTAGATGATGTGAGTTTAAAAATGATTATAAATAGAGTAGTGTAATAAACCTCTGTTTAGCTACCACCTAGGTTTAGTAATTCACCCCTGGACAGCCAGTCTGGTTTCCTTACCTCCTCTGGGCTCTTCCCCTCCTATGTGTGTTTTAGGACCTCAGATAAATCATTTTGTTGATACGTTTTTGTTATATAAGCTCCGAAAGACAAAACAAAATTTTTTTTTTTTTCATGATCACAGTACATTTATGAAACCAAAAAAAAAAAAAAATTCCTTAATAGATCAATTATCCTATCGGTGTTTAAATTACCAGTTCTCTGCAGTGTCATCATTTTTTAAACATTTTGTTAGCATCAAGGAAAATAAGGTCCACATATTCTGTAGTTTGATATGTGTTTCATTTTTTTTATCGATAGGCACAATTCCCAATTCTCTCTCTTTCTTTGCAAATTGGTTCCCAAAGAAACTAGGCTTTTTGTCCTGTAAAACTTTTCATTATTGGTTTGTTTTTAAAGGTTCAAATATATAAGTAGATTTCTTTAAAAATTGTTTTAACTGGTGCCTCTTAAGTTTCCAGATACTTTTACGTATCATCAGATTATATTTGAACATGCATTTGTTGACCAACATTACTCCATTTATAGCTTTCTTTATGACTTTCAAATCCATATTTGTAGATTTGAAATATAGAATGTCCTTTGAAATAAAAAGTCACAAGAAAAAACAAGACAGAATAGATAAAATTACTTTAAAGACAGCTATGAGAGGTGCCCACAGCTGTGCATTAGATAGCAAATGCACTGTGCCTGCTCCATTTGCAGCAGGAGCTCAGGGAATAATGTGGATTTCTACATCCATGGGTCCCTAGTTGCTGTTCATCAGTGCTTTATTTGTCCTTAAAATCGACTTTTGTCTAACTTGTACGAGTCTCTAAGACCCCCTCCTAATCTTCCGTGGTGGCTCAGATGGTAAAGCGTCTGCCTGCAATGCAGGAGACCCAGGTTCCATCCCTTGGTTGGGAAGATCCCCTGGAGAAGGAAATGGCAACCCACTCCAGTACTCTTGCCTGGAAAATCCCATGGACGGAGGAGCCTGGTAGGCTACAGTCCATAGGGTCGCAAAGACTTCACTTTCACTTTCACTTTCCAGACACTGTAACATAATCACTAAACTCTTTTTACTTTCTAGGCAGCCAGATGTTATCTCAATAAGATTGTGAAGTTTGAATATGAACTCCCTCCAGCTTCCTTCTCTTGTCAGCAGACTTTTCACAGGACCCACCCCTCTCCTGCCCTTCCCTCTGACCTCAGAGCATCGCCCTGGGTGTTTCCCTATTCAGAATCAGCTCTCCTGCCTAGACTCCGGGCTGGCCTCCACTTTCCTCAGAGCCTTGCCCTCCACATCCCAACTCTTGCCCGTATCTCTCCTCTCTTTTTATTGATTCCTTCCCTTGGGTCTGGGGCAACCCACTCCAGTATTTTTGCTGGGACATCCCAGGGACAGAGATGGCTGGAGGGCTACAGGCCATGGGGTCGCAAAGAGCCAGATATGACTTAGTGTCTGAACGACAACAATAGCTTGGGTCTGTAAACACCCTTGAGAAATATGTCAAACCAGACAGCCTTCCTTTACGCTGTGTTTCTCTCCGGACCTCAAGTTCACTCTCTTCTTCTTTGCTGAGTGCTTTGAAAGACAGTTCTGCTCTATTTTCGCCACCTCCCGACCCATCACTTTCTCAACCCTCTGCCCGCCAGCCTCTCTTTCCACTTAAAGGCTTCAGGAAGCGTTACTGGGACCTCTGAACTGCTCAATCCAATGGAAGCTTTTCCATCTTCCTCAGCTGCATCACCTTCTCATTTGTCAATGAAATACTGTTCTCTTGACTTCTGTGGCCAGATTGTTTCTGATTCTCCTAATTTTTTCAGCAATTTTTTTTGGGGGGAGGTTTTTCTTGGGTTTTTTTTCCTCTACCTCTCATCCCACCAGTGATTTTCAACTGGAGGGTAGGTGGCCCATTAAAACATTTGGCAAAGCTTTAAAAATTTATACAGTCTGGGACACCATTCCTATAGTTTCTGATTCAGTAAGTCCTCCTAGAAACCTATAATATAGTAGTTCTATTACATGAAGATACCACACTTTACTAAACCATTTCTCAAGTATTCAACACATATTTATTGAGCATCTACTATATTCCAGGTATCACTGATTATTTATGTTTTTTCTTTTGTGAAAACTACTGTGATGTGTAGCCTTGTTCCACTCCTTTCATCGTCTCAGTCTAGAATCAGTACTTGAATCAGCATATTAAAATGCAGAGATTGGTCTCAAAGATCTTGATGTTTATGGCCAAATTACTTCATAGAATAGTTATATTTTTGCTTCCACCTACTCCGTGGTATGGTTTTAGCAACCAGTTACATAAGAAGGTGGCTCTCAAATCCCGTGTCTTTAGACTTGCTGTCTCCAGGTTTATGTTACACACTGCGATGAGTTCCTGACTCTTGTCTTGTTTTCTGCGTCTTTGCCTCTGAAGCCTCCTGGTCATCCCCTCTCTGAGCTCCCTCCTCCTCCAGACAGGAATTCTCATTTTCTTCTCTGCTTATACAGCCTTTGTGTTATTCCCTCCATGAAGGTGCTTCAGGACCATTCTTCCTGTTTCCAAGACAGTTGCATTCACACGCTTCCGTGCTCCCCATGGACTTACTCACACAGTCCCCGCATGGGGAGGGGTTGCTTGTTCACTTCTCCAAGTCCCTGCGGGCAGGGTTATTCATCTTTGTGTATCCTTAGTGCTAGGCCACAGGAGCTAAGAAATATATTCCAAACCAAATGAACCATTCGGCATATTAATGTTCTTAGGTTTTATAAGTTATCCCAGAGTCTTTCATATGATCTGGAAATTTGGACTTTAGAACCTATACACAGATGACTTTTTCTTCTTTAAACAATTTAAATCACATTTTTAGGGACTTCCCAGGTGGCACTAGTGGTAAAGAACCTGCCTGCCAACACAGGAGACATTAGCTACATAGGTTCGATCCCTGAGTTGGGAAGATCTCCTGGAGGAGGGCATGGCAACCCATTCCAGTACTCTTGCTTGGAGAATCCCATGGACAGAGGAGCCTGGCAGGCTATGGTCCATGAAAGTGAAAGTGAAGTCACTTAGCCGTGTCCGACTCTTTGCAGCCCCATGGACTGTGGCCTACCAGGCTCCTCCGTCCATGGCATTTTTTCCAGTCAAGAGTACTGGAGTGGGTTGCCATTTCCTTCTCTAGGGGATCTTCCCGACCCAGGGGTTGAACCCAGGTCTCCCGCATTGCAGGCTGACGCTTTATTGTCTGAGCCACCACGGAAGCAATGGTCCATAGCGTCGTGAAGAGTTGGACATGACTCAAGCAACTTGGCATGCATGCATGTATTAGGATTTTTAGTTTTTATTAAATTTAGATAATATTTTATATTAAAAGGTTATAGGTAATTTATTAATTGAAGAAAATAGAAATAACATTAAAACTATTCATGTGCTACCCTCAGATAATCATTACATTTGAGCCTATTTCTTTACAGAAATTGTGTGTGTGTATGTACACATACATCTGCATGACAAAATGTGTTTTTACGTAATACACTTTGAGCATTTTTTTCTATCAATAGGTATTTCAAAAGTATTTTAAATGGCTGCCCAACATTCCGTTGTATCGAAATATCATAGTTCTTTAACTAGTCCCTTATGGTTTTACATGTAAAATTATCCCCAAGTAATTGTTAACATAAATGCTATAGTAAATACTGCAGTAGTGATTCATTTATTGAACAAATGTGTGTTGAGGGTCTACTGGTCTAAGCACCTATGTACTCTGTTGAATAAGAAATCACTTTAATGAAAAAATCAAGTGCGGACACAGGCTCTCGGAATATCCCATGGTGAACGAGGCTTAGGGGCTGAGAAGTCTGTGCTGGGGGTACAGACCAGGGCCTGAGGTAGCAGGTCAGGGAAGGCTTCTGAAAGGAAGTGATCATAGGTTATTGGCTAGTTCCTCTGTTTCGGGATATGTATCAGAATACCACTTGGTTAATGTGATGACGTGTAACCTGTTTTATTTATCATTGACGTTTTATTGTTTTGCTTTTTGTTTACACTAAAGATAGATATTTTAATCAAGTACATTTTGAACATTATTTAAATTACCTTCCCCCTCATGCCCATCCTGTTTCCTTATTACAAATGATAATAATATGTTTTCTAATATTGGAAAATGGGCTTCCCTGGTGGCTCAGTGGTAAAGAATCTACCTGCAATGCAGGAGACATGGGTTCAATCCCTGGGTAGGGAAGATCCCCTGGAGAGGGAAATGGCAACCCACTCCAGTATTCTTGTCTGGGAAATCCCATGGACAGAGGAACCTGCCAGGCTCCAGTCCAAGGGGTCTCAAGAATCAGACATGACTTAGGGACTAAACCACCACCACCAATCCTGAAATATCTTTGCATACTTATTTTACACCCTCATTGGGTGTGGCTTTCAAATCTTGGAATGTACTTCTGGGTGTGGATTGTTAAATCTATATTCATTTGGGAGATTTTTAAGTAGTGTTGATTTTTCTGCCCCTTTGGTCACATTTTGATATCAGGGTTATAGCAGCTTTTATAAATTATTTAGAACACCTTTCATGTTAGCTTGTGCTCTGGGACAGTTTAGGAGAAATGTTTATTCTTCAGAATTGGTAAGAATCTGTTGACAAGACCATCTTGGCCTTTAACCTTAAAAAAGTAATTCTGTGTTATTCCCTGGTTACTTTCTCAATCTTCTCTAGGTGTTCTAGTTGAGTTTCTCTTTCTGGATCAAATTGAGTAATTTTACATTTTTCTAGAACTTGTTAATCACAGTTTTCAAATTCATTAAGGCAGAGTTGAATCTCTCTCTCTTTTTTTCCCCCACTTATTTCAGGCAGTATTTTTCAGCTTGAAGTATTACAAGTCTAGACTATCATTTTTTGGCATTATTACGGAGCTTAACTTCCTGCAAGACATAGATCTGGAAATATGAAAGATATAATTTACAGGTTAAAATGTGTCACCTACAAAGTTAGGCTTACTCGGCTGATTTAGTAGTGAACACTAGGATCGTCACTTAGAGGTGCACGTATATGTGGTTATGGGTGTTGGGTGCACTTTTCACGTTACGTCATGGTCATGTATTTAGTCTTATTGAAATAGCTTGAGCAGTTACCAGTGAGAATAGGGAGCTGGTGCTGACGTGTGATGACGGGACGTGGGAGTTGGGCTTATTCAGCAGTAAAAATAGTGCAGTCACATATGGTGATCTCCGTAAACAGAGGTGCCTTTTACAGTTCCTTAGGATCTGCCTCATGAAAATCTACTATTGGTGTTTCCACTTGGCGTCTTTAGGGCTGCGTGGAGGAGAGCCCCTGGGCGTCAGAGCAGGGGTGCCTGCCAGAGCCGCAGGCGAGGAGGACGCGCTGCCGGGATCGGGGCGATCATTCAGCCCCTCACGAGGTCGGAGGGCGGGAGGAGCAGCTGGCTCACGTGCCCTTTCGGGGCCCTGATGCAGTTCCTCCGATGCAGAAATCGTCTTTGAGCTTAAGGAAGGTGAAGCGCCGGTTCTGAGGTGAAAGCAGCGCAGGCCAGTGCTGTTTGTGGGCGGCTGCCCCTGTCCCCCTTCTCAGGGCGCACGCGTGCTTCCCCGCGTCTCTGGCGCGTTGCCGTCAGCGTCTCTGCCGTGGGCGACTCGCTCAGCCCCTCACTGTCCGACTCGGAGCGGGGAGAGACGGACCCTCCCCTCAGCAGCGGGGCTCTGCGGGGCCCCGGGCGCCGCCACCCCGAGGCCGTGGGGTGGGCGCCGCGGCTGGAAGAGTCTCGGACCGCGGGCACCTACGCAGCGGTGTGGCTGCGCCTCCGACGGGGGGTGGGTCCACGGAGAACTGGGTTCGCTGCGCCGGGGCATCGGGCTTTATATTTACCTTCAAGTTGATACTAAGATGATGGTGGAAAGGATATTGTAAGGCAGAGCCATTTTTCTTTTACACTTTGTATTTCTAGTTCTTCTTTGTGTACCTGCAACCAGGTAAGACAGTCAACGCAATAAAAACACACAACTGTCGTTGAACCAAATCCTAGCAGTTTGGTGGGTTGGACCCCAAAACTGACATCCTGGACCCTCATGCTCTTTGAGGAGTAGTGCTGAGACTCGGAGGTGGTACAGGAGACCCCCTCCCTTTCATCGGAGGGTGAAGATGGTCAGAGAGCGGGCACTTACTTCAAATCCTTATTTGAGGACTATTTTATTTTTATAAATGATTTGTTTTTAATGATCCAGTCTTCTTCCCAGAACCCCAAAAGAACGGTGGTTTCCTAAGGGCTCCAGGAATTTTTTTTTTTTGGCTCAGTGGTTTCAGATTATGTTTCACGAGTTGGTTTTTTTTTTTTTCTTTATTTACAGTTAGTTATTTACCTGTGGTGAAAATAAAACATTTTTGCATTGTTTTCTTATACAAGCAAAAGTTTTAAAACATACAAGGCATTAAACAAGCTTGTTCATAGCCTGTACCATTAACAAATAGTTTCTCTGCTTTACCAGAAAAGAAAAACTGCCAAAAGGCGCACATTTTTAATGGTTGCAGAACCAAACTTTTACCTACACTGTCAGTAGCCTCTCCCCAGGCCTGGCACTCTTTCAGCCCTGGGTCCCTCTGGATCTTAGGGGTAATTATGGATCCATTCGTGTGTTGCCGGGACCTTTTCCAGGTGACCGACTCCAAGCATATTTAGTAAAAGTTGAATTGATTACAATTACATCTTAATTTAAATATAGTAAGAACTCATTACAGTAAGAATGTTGTTACTTATTTTAGATTTACCAACATGGTGTGAATGTCCATTTTGCACATATATCTTGTTTTTATTTTGAAGCAGCTGAAAAACTACTATTTATTTCTGAATGTGTCGTTTTTATGAAATTATGAGCTCGGATAACAGTGACATTGGGGAAGGCATAATGGAAGGTGTCTAAGAACCTGAGATCCTGTTCTAAACAACACGTGCCCCCCTGCCCATCAAGGCTTATGATGAGAGGTGTCATGGCTGGGAGGTGCAGCCCTTGGCTGAGAACTGCTTTCTGTCTGTGGGTTCAAGCCGTGGGTTTGCTGTCCAGCATGGGGCTGTGAACCAATGTGTCTGAGCAAGGCAGCATTTTTCATTTTTAATAGGAAAGGACAGAAATTAGTGTATGGGTAAGTTGGTTTCTGAATTATGTATACATGTAATATACATATACACACACATGTGTAATTGGTTGGAATGTAAAAATACATTCCTTACTCTGGGTCATAGTGAAAAAAATGATAAATGTTGCTTTTAAATACTAGTAAATTGTCTTACCTGGACCAATTAAGAGCATATAATAAATGAGTACTTTCTCTGTAGCTTTGGAGAGTGTCTTTTTTTTTTTTTTTGGATGGGTTAAACGATTTTATTTTTTTTTTTTTCTCTTAAAATGTTTTTATTTTTTTTTCCATTTATTTTTATTAGTTGGAGGCTAATTACTTTACAATATTGTACTGGTTTTTGCCATACATTGACATGAATCAGCCATGGATTTACATGTATTCCCCATCCCGATCCCCCCTCCCACCTCCCTCTCCACCCGATCCCTCTGGGTCTTCCCAGTGCACCAGCCCCGAGCTCTTGTCTCATGCATCCAACCTGGGCTGGTGATCTGTTTCACACTTGATAATATACATGTTTTGATGCTGTTCTCTCGAAACATCCCACCCTCGCCTTCTCCCACAGAGTCCAAAATGGAGAGTGTCTTTAAAACATCATATTTTACCAGGAGAATCATAAAACAGAGGTTAAATATAAACAGGACTTTTTCTAAACAGTAAGGCAAGAGCTTATAATGACTGTTATAAACTCTGTCATTGAAGATTGTAATTACCTATTGAATTAGAGCTCCATTTAAGTAAATGCCTATACCTAACACAGTAGATACCCCAAATCTACTGATGTAAATTGAGGTCATTTTTGCAAGAATTTGTCATGTTACAGTACAAATAGAAGGTGGCCAAACTTCAATATACTAAACAGAAACTGTTCTTTAAATAGGTGTTAAGTCATGAGCTTTTGCTGCCTGGAGCCCCAGTTAATCCTATTAATGAAAAGTTGTTTTATTATATAATATCAAATTATGTATGCACAAACTCTTACACATAGTCATTACTGCTATGAATATATATCAGTACAATATATACATATGTGTTATTTATGGTTCTTAAGTTTAGGCAAACTGCTGGCATAGAAGTAATAGTGCTTTTCATTTTTTTGTTTCTCAAAGACTGTGTATTTAATACTTATTTACATTTTGAATATCTCCAATATACTCAGTATTATTTATTTTTGAGAAAGTGTGCCTTGTGCTTTTGTCATGTATATTAATATAGATTTCAGTCACACATTTGGAATTCTCCTTTTGAAGTAAAAGTTCTGCTAAATACAGAATCTACTTTCTGCATTTATTAAGGGCTTTTTTTTTTTTTTACCATTACTGTTTTGTTTTACTCATCATTTCATGAGAAATAACTAAAAGCTTGCAAATGAGAAAAAAATTGTATCATTTCCAAAGACTGTCTCTTCTCCCCTCAAATCTTACTCTGGATCTGATAACCAGCAGGGAGCAAATAGGCCGTTGCTGTGGGGATGAAGATAGAGTTGTGATAAACCATGACTTGTTTCTTTCATTCTCATGCTCCCCATCTGCCTTGATAAGGCAGGCTGGATGGATCAATATGCAATGGAAAGAAGTTTGCTCAGTGAATGGAAGGTTCTTCGAGTTTCTGGCTTTTCCGGCAAGGCTGGCGGGGGAAGAGGCAGGTAGCACCGGAGGTTGAAGGGCCTTTGGTGGGGAGGATGCCATCTTCCGTGGCCAGCGATGATGTTTAGTATCAGTGACCATTGGGAGCTGATAGTGGATACTGGGAGGTTATGAGTGGCTGACATACCAATATTTTGAAAGCATTTAAACTGTGCTCCAGTGGACTAGCTGAAACATTACATCATTATGGTTACGGTGTTCATTTCAGTATAGAATAGCACCAGGAATTTTGTTACCTTTTACCAGTTAGTGTTTAGACCACTGTATTAAACTTAGAATTGGTTTCTGTCAATCTTCAATTATGTATCTAGAAATTTAAATTAATTGTTACCAACGTAGAGCATGCGTTTATTTACCAAGTCCAGTTGAGCTCAAAGCTCAGACGGGAGGGCTGCGGCTCTGGAAGGCAGCCGCCCCGACTCTTTCTTAGTCGCTGCTTCTTTCAGAACTGTGCTCATCTGAAAGTGATGATTGCAGAAGTGCTGTGTATTTGTTGCTGTTTTTCAGTTGCTCAGTCGTGTCTGGCCCTCTTGCGACCCCATGGACTGTAACCTGCCGGGCTCCTCTGTCCATGGGATTTTCCAGGCAAGAGTATTAGAGGGGGTTGCCATGCCCTCCTCCAGGGGATCTCCCTAACCCAGGGATCGAACCGAGTCTCCTGCATTGCAGGCAGATTCTTTACTGCTGAGCCACGGGGGAAGCCCTTAGTTTTTGTTCAGTGCCTCTTTAATTCAGTATTCCACCCTCACACTAAATGGGTAATTATTCTGTAACCAACGGTTGGCAGAAGCATCATGTTGCTGCGCTTCAGCCCGTCATTTATTTTTCATCCTTTTATTTCTTCCATGTTTGACTTAGGTCTTAGGCCATCTATGAACTTAGCTTAGACTTATTTCTAAGCCAGTTGGCATTTGTTGAAACTCACCAGTGAAATTTGTATGTCTTCATAAAAAAAAGAATTATTTTTATGTACTTTGAATAGGCAGTTAAACATTTTAAAATTATGGTTCAGTGTTTAAAATGCACTAATTATTTGCATTGTGGAAACAATTGGAAGTAGCCCTTGTGACTAAGACTTAATTAAAATTACAATTTTAAAAGGACTCTATTATTTAACAGTTTACACATGTTTGTTTCATAAATAATTCATTCAACAAATATTTATTACTATGTGTCAGGTACCATTTATAAGTAATATACTTGTTTTGCTGTCTTCTTATTTGTGTATGATGAATTAATTTATACTTTTTTTGTTTTTCTTAGACAAAATTGAAGAAGCACAAAAAGAACTAAATGGGGCAGAAGTGTCAAAAAAAGGTAAGTTAAAATCAACCCCAGTATAGGCTTTATTTTTGCAGAGATTCCTGTATAAATACCTTATTATTGCAACCTTTCTAAATGAATCAATGTAAAATTGATACCTAAAAGTTGATGGACTTTGCTTTATGTGCATAGCATAATATGCACTTTGTTTTAAGTGCATAGCATGTTCTGTGACTATTTCCCAGGTGTTACGTGTTTTGCTGTGGAGAGTATGACAGCTTGTTGCAGATCTTCTGAAAGTCCTAGTTGGGAGATAGCGATAAATGTCACATAGCCATAAATGGGGCCAGTATAATGGGTACTGATGGCTGTGTTCACGTATATGTGTGCTTCTGTGTGCTTGAGTGGCGGAGTATTTTTTTTTTTTTTTTTTTGATGTGACAAAAGCCTAAGACAACCAAAATAACACAAATGCTAGTCAGTGTAGGAATAGTTGTCTCAGTTGTAGTACCTTCATATTTGGGGATGTTATGCAGCTTTTTAAAAAATGTTAATTATTTCAGTTGACTGTGATTTGTTGCAGTGGTGAGAGATGGGGGGCAGAGGAAGTTGATTCACTTTTATTTATCTGGATCTGTGTTCTTTCTTTAGTTTTCGTGGGTAAATTTTGCATAAGGAATAAAAAGCTTACAAGCAAAAAGTGGTTTTCATCACAGAAAGCGTACTGATTATTTTCTCAGCTAATGTGAAAAAAGACTTTTTATGTACAACAGTCTGTGGAATGGGAGGAAGACAGGAAGGTGGACACAGTTCCAGCACACTCTAATGTTAATGGGTAAAATTGATTAAAAGGATGTAAGATTCTCTTTCTGGCATTTAGATTTCATAATTTAGTTTTGCTTTGTTCTTATTGCATATTACCGCAGGATGTTTTGGCAGAAAAATTTAGCCATGTAGGATTCCAATGGAAAGTCTTTTTCTTTTTTTTTTTAATCTAAGTAGATTCCTAACTGGGCTTTCCCCCTGGCTTAGTGGTAAAGAATCTATCTTCGATACAGGAGACGCAGGAGAACTCTGGTTCGATCCCTGGGTTGGGAAGATGCCCTGGAGAGGGGCATGGCAACCCACTCCAGTATTCTTGCCTGGGAAATCGCATGGACAGGACCCCTGACAGTCGATGGGGTCACAAAGAGTCGGACACGACTGAAGCGACTTAGCAGCAGCAGCAGCAGCAGATTCCTAAGTAGATATCTTTGGTGGAAATAATTTCAGGTCGTCCACGTTCTCTGTGCCTTGGCCCAGCCTGGGCAGCCTCCAGGGCTGTTTGGGGTTGGTCTGGGTAGCTTCGCTGTGATGTGCAGACATCTTAAAAGTATCTCCCCTCTTTATCTGCTCCCCTCAGCACTTTCCATGGGATTTCTGGAAGGCCCATATCAAACATGACCCTTCAGTGGCACTCTTGCCAAAACACAGTCTAAGAAGAGTTGAGAAGTCACCACAGCCAGGCCATCCCTTTGAAAGGTTGACTGAAGATCCCTTCCGCACACTGCTGAAATCCTAAAGCATTTGAGACACTCAGGCTGTAAGAACCTAGGAGTTTAAACTTCGTCATGGTCAATCTTTTCCATGTCTAGTACCGGTTCAGAGCTGCTTCAGTTAGCAATATAAATGTGTTCTTGTCTTACTTTTCCTTCTTTCCTACCCCTGTGGCAAAGAGCTTTAAAAACAGTGAACTAAGTGTCTGATAGGAAGGAGGAAATGGAACAGAGGTTCTAGAAAAAGAAATGGGATAATGAGGTTGAAATAACCCAGTGGGCTGCATTTGGCAGGCTACATTTATTTAAGACCCAGGATGAATACCAAGCAAGCCTTGTTCTGTGCGGTTCACTGCCCAGTGTTACTACTCAGCTTGCAGTTTTACATATGCATTCTGGGCAAATTAAAAATAAAGTCGTTTTGCTCCAATATCAGTTTGTCCTTGACAACATGAGATAAACTTTTTGAGTAACAAAGGTCCTTGAGATTTCTCAGATCTTTGCTTGTTGAGCTGTCTTGTTTGATGAAAGGAAATCCATTTTTTCTTTTGTAGAATATACTTTAGAAATTTGGAGTTATTTATTGTTTTTATTGATTTATGGGTCATCTAGAATAGATTGTTTTTTCACTACTTTTTCCAACTTTTTGTGATTTCCCCCTGAAAATTTAACTTTTTCTACATCTGCCTTTTTTTTCTTTAATTGCTACTTTGTTCTAAGGCTTTGTGCCAATTGAAGATGCTATAGTCCTTAACCCATTGGAGGTTCTTTCTCCCTCTTCTTTTTCTTACCAGTACTAACCATTAGTTACAAGTAACTAGTTTATCTTCAGAAGCATTTAGCGGACTGGTAGGCTCTTAAAGAAAACAAACCTTGCTTATTGGTAGATTTTAAAAGATATCTTTCCTGTTTTCTAACATTTTAAGGAAAGATTAATCTGTGCAGTACAGTATAATGACAGAGAAACTGACTGTTCATTATATACCAATAGAATAAAGCAGTGAACTAAATTATGGTAGCCTTTATTTCTTTTAATTTTTCTCTCTGTTTATGAATGAAAATCAGATGGCTTGAATTTTATTTGTTTTGGTTTTGACAAATTTGGGGATAAATATAGAAAGCAGCATTCATCAATTCTCTATAATGTCCTTGTTTTCTTCCTTATAGTGCTATATACTTGGTTTTAATATCCATTATGCTTGACACTTTCTAAAATCATTATGTGAGATTTAAATAAAATAAATAGTGATGAATATGCATAAAGTGAACCGGGAAGAAATAAATTTATTAGTTAATTAGGAGAGCTTTTATGTGCTGATTCATGTATAAACTTTGATTTTAATACTATGTTTTAAATTTTTATCACACAATATTTGACCCCTAAAATAATCCATGTAAGTATATGTAATATGTATTATTACATATATATGCAATGTCATATATTATTGTGTATGTATTTTATATATGTGTGTAACATTATGTATTATCACATATCTAATACCTAGTACTTATATTAGCATATGTAATATATACTGTTATAACATCATGACAGTAGCATGGTCGTCTTTGATTCTAAAAGCCAATTTAAGAACTGGAACATTGCTAATATGTACTATTGTATCAGCCTACATACTAGTCTTCATTTCATCCCAATATCTGCTTGGTAGAAAGTCTTAACTTTGTGTCATCATCTGCATTTCCTCTTTGAAAAAATGTCTGTTAACTTCTTTTGCCCCATTTTTAAATTAGGTTGTTTGGGGTTTTTTATTTGATGTTGAGTTATATGAGCTCATATATAGCTCATATGATATTGGGTTATATGAGCTGTTTATATATGTTGGTTAGTCCCTCATAGGTCACATCATTTGCATATATTTTCTCCCATTCAACAGGTCGTCTTTTAATTTTGCTGATGGTTTACTTTGCTGTGCAAAAGCTTTCAAGTTTAATTGGGTCCCATTTGCTTATTTTTACTTTTATTTCCTTTACTTTAGGAGATGGAGCCAAAAAAAAAAAATGCTGCTGTGATTTATGAAAAAACATATTTTGCTTCTTTTCCTCTAGGACTTTTGTAGTATCCAGTCCTACATTTAGGTCTTTAATCCAGTTTGAGTTTATTTTTGTGTATAGTATTAGGGAATGTTTTAATTTCACTCTTTGACATGTAGCTGTCAAGTTTTCTCAGCACCACTTACTGAAGAATCTTTTTTCCCCAGAGTATATTCTTGCCTCCTATGTCAGAGATTAATTGTCAATGTATTTAATAAAGTTACTCCAGCTTTCTTTTTTGCTCTTCAGTCAGGTATTTTTCTTATAATTTATCCACTTTCTTAGCATTTAAGTTTATTGGCAAAAAGTCACTCATGGTATTCTTTCTTGCTGCTGCAGGATCTGTAGTTGTGTCTCTGTTTTTTCACTGTTCATTTATGCCTTTCTCTCTACGTTGAGTAGTCTTGCCAAAGTTTGTCTGTTCCATTCCCCTTTTACTGTAACTTCTGAGTTTCTTGCTATCGTCTTGTATAATACTCCCATTTCATTACATTTTGCTCTGCGTTATCTTTTTTTCTTCTTTGGGCTTATTCTGTTATCCAGTTTCTTAAGTTAGTAACTGGGCTTATTTTTAAGTCTTTATTCTTCTCTACTAAAATCACTTGAAGCTATTAATTTCCTTATAAACTTTGCTTTAGCTGTATTAAACATAGTTTCATATTTGCTACTTTGATTAATTTTTGTGCTGTTTTCTTCTTTGACTCCCGTGATAGAATTTTTTTCCCTCAGGAATGGTTGGGGATTTTGTTTATTTTTTTGTTAGTGATTTCTGACTTAATTGCACTGTTATATTAATTGCCTTTTGAAATGAGTTTGTATTTCTAAAATAATTTGCTCTCTGTTTCTGAATACAGTGTAATCAAAAGTTTCAGGGAATGGTATATAAAAATGCTCCTAGATTTTATATTAGAAATTTAAGAATTCAGCATTTTACAGAAAAATTCATCATTTTACAAAGATGGGAAAGCTGAAGTTGAAAGCTGTTAAATAACTGTATCCCAGGGACTGCAACATAGGATGAGGAATTTTCAAGTTTGTGTTATTCTACTGTTATTCTGCATTGTAACTGGATGAAAGCTGTGTTCTAGTGGTAATTGAATTGATAATAGTTGTTCAGTCACTCAGTTTTGTCCAACTCTTTGCCACCCCCATGGACTGCAGCATGCCAGGCTTCCCTGTCCTTTACCATCTCCCAGAGCTTGCTCAAACTAATGTCCATTGAGCTGGTGATGCCATCCAACCATCTCATCCTCTGTTGTCCCTTTCTCCTGCTTTCTGTCTTTCCCAGCATCAGGGTCTTTTCTAATGCATTGGCTCTTCATATCATGTGGCCAAAGTTTTGGAGCTTCAGTTTCAGCATCAGTCCTTCCAGTGAATATTCAGGGTTGATTTCCATTAGGATTGACTGGCTTGATCTCCTTGCAGTCTAAGGGACTTTCAAGAGTCTTCTCCAACACCATAGTTCAAAAGCATCAATTCTTTGGCACTCAGCCTTCTTTATGGTCCAACTGTCACATCCATGGATGACTACTAGAAACACCATAGCTTTGACTATATGGACTTTTGTAGGCAAAGTAATTTCTCTGCTGTTTAATACACTGTCTAGGTTTGTCATAGCTTTTTTTTTTCTAAGGAGCAAGCAAGTCTGTGCTATTCTACTGTTACTCTGCATTGTAACTGGATGGGAGCTGTGCTCTAGTGATAGTTGAATCTATGGTAGTTACTCCTGTTCTAAAGTAGTCCTTTGAGCGAAGAGATCCCCTTTTCAAAAAAAATAGTGTAATGATTCAGGAAAAAGTAGGAGTCCAATAATAGATATAGAAAAGGGTGGAGATTCTAGGTCAGTTTGCATTGAGATTTTTCATATTATTATGTCTCAAACAGCAAAATCCTAAAATCACCACCATAATATCTATAGTTTCCTTTTAGCAGCTATCATTCTGAAATTATATGCTCTAGTCACCAGAAAGTTTTTTATTTAAAAAAAAATTCTGTTTATCATCTGTTTTATCATGTATATGAGAATAATTAGTCCTAAGCATATAAGTCATTTATGGCTTAAGAAATACAGTAAGCAACTTATCCTGCTGAAATAACCCTATGATATTCAGACTTACTCCAAAGAGTCACTTGACAAGTAGGATTTCTGTTAACATAGGCATAATGTACTGCCTGGAATTACCCTCTTGTTATCTGGGGAAGCTTGAGGGAAGTTAGGTTCCTGTGTAAAACTAGATGAATAATTCAGAAGTGAACTGTCTAGTGAGCAGAAACCTAGATTGTGAACTCTGATTAGTGGGTAAATATGAAAGCTAGCATTTGCTCACCTACTTTCCTAAATTTTTGGAAATTCTTTATAACATGAATAAGTTTTCAAGGACTGAAAAATAACTCCCCCCTTTTTTTTTTCTTTTTTAAATACTGAATGTGATATTGAAAAAAAAAGAAATGAAGGTTGATTTGAAATAGTATTTTATGTTAATAAGGTTATACCTTTATGCCAGTGACATTCTCTTCCTTAAGAATTTTGCTAAGTATACTTAAGGAAATATGAGAGCATGTTCCCATAATTGGGGGTGATGAAGTCCTTTCTAAGTTAAGACTAAACTTTAGGTGGCATAATGGAAAAGTTGGACTGATTTTTCTTAAATTGAAATGAATAATGTTAATGCAAGATAAGATTAAAATGTTTTAAAACAGTCTGGGAGAAAATTTGTGCAATAAAACAAAACTTGGTTGGGTTGCTTACAGTGTTATGAATTTGGAAAGGTATTAGCACTTTACAGAATGAAACCTCACACTGATACAGCCCGTGGGAAGGGTAGTGTGATATGTTAGTGAGATGTCTGAACTAGAAAATTTTTTTAAAGGAATGCAGTTTAATTATTTCAGTATTATAGTAATGCTAGCTAGTTTATAAATTAATAACCAGGAAATAATGTAATTAAATGAGCATTAATGGGTGTTTATTTTTAATTGAAATGTTTATAAATTCTACTTTCTTAATATTAAATGCTCAAAAATTCTTAAATGCTCTTTGATTCTTTTCTTCAGTAACTTTTTTTATTAATGCATCAGCCATTCTTTTTTCGCTCTAGAAAGTGGAAAGAAAAGAAAAAAGTCTGTACCTTAAAGGAACCTATGCGCTTTTAATCCAGCTCTTGTGCAAATTATCATAAAATCTGAATTGGTGGAATCAAAATTCATGAGGTTTTCTGTAGACTGGCAGCAGTGCCTAACAAATTTCCCTTGGGAAAACAGCTACAGCTTTTCTATTTTTTAGAAAAGAAATTCATCTCTCTTTTCTTTTAATATTATCTTACTTGGAATTTCAGATTCAAATATGCAGGTCTCCTGAAGTGTTCTTTTAGAGTCATAGACAATGCTAATGGCTCAGATTGCCAGAAAATTAGTATTATTTTAATTATTTGTGCCATGTATATGAGTTTAAAGTGTCATGTGTCAATCCTGCCAATATCTTGAGATTTAAAAATACTAGCTCCCAAGAGATCATTGCTTCACAACTAGACTATGCCAGTTTTTAAATACGGGTTCATGTCACTGTTTCCTCCTCTTGTGATTCCCTCTCTCTTCTGTGTTGGTAGTACCCTCCTCTGGAGAAGGAAATGGCAACCCACTCCAGTATTCTGCCGTCCATTGGGTCGCACAGAGTCGGACATGACTGAAGCGACTTAGCATGCATGCAAACAAACCATCTTTTAGTAAAATAAGTAAATATTCTGTTCATGGTGTTGAAGTGCAAGAAACTAAAACTTTGCTTCCTGCAAATTTTGAGAGGCAAAACTCTCAAAATATTTCTTAACAGAATTATTGATTACTCTCTATTGAGTAATCATTTATTAAATTAGAAGCTAAAATAGCTAACAAGATGTTACTTTTACAGGATTTATTGAAAGGTTTGCATTCTTTCACACTTTTATAGCCTTTCCATTGACTTCAAAATGTTATGGATTGTAAGGTACACAGTGATCTCATGTACCATTTAGTAAGGGAAAAATTGACTGGCAGATAAGGGAGGACAGGGTGCTTTTCTAAGTGATTCGAAGATGCACCAGGATTTCAGGGAGATTAAAATGTTCAAAACACATTTGTTTAAGATTCTGTGAAGTGTGTGTTTATGTCCACTGCTTCGTTTTTTGACAAGAGAGATATAAAACAGCTTAGATTATGAGATGTGGATGTGAGCTGCTTTGAAGACAATATCCCTGAGGATGATGGAAAACAAAGGAATGGGTCTTATTCTTTTGGTTCACTTGGGGATTCATGGAAGAAAGATGAAGCGGGGGGGAAACCCAGATTATGTTTAATTTACCATCTTCGCTTTTGGGATAATTGACTTCATGCATATGCCTCTTCAGGCATATTTTTTTATTTTATTCAGGCATTACTTTTTTATACGAGTCGTGTTGTAGGGTGATTTAAAAGGATAATGCGCGCTGCTGTTGGTTGATTTATTTAAACTTTCCCCCAGCCTTGCTTCTGTGACCTATGTGTGGGGCAAAAGAAAGAAAAGAAAAAGAGAGAAGCAGGCTCAGACGTTTGTTGCCCACACGGGGACTTGTTCTTTTCTCGTTTACTCAGATGAGAGAAGGCAATACCTCCGTCACATGGAAGTGAAGGATACAATTCTGGGGAAGAAAGAACAGAAAATAAATGCAAGGGGGAGGCAGAACCAATTGGAAGTAGGCAAACAACTGCGAGGAATTCTATAAAATAAATTTTAAAAAATTGAAAGCAAACAACAGAGGACCATTTCACTGAAATAGAGCATTCTTTTACTCCTGTTTCACTATCCAGATGTGTTTTGTTGGGCTGTGCTATATGTAAGAAGAATATCAATTTTTAAGGATGATGATTTAGAATTCTGCACCAACCACCAAGCTTGGGATACTGTAGTAGCTATTTCATTCAAGAAGAGATTTGGAAAAAGAAAATGAGACTCTGTGGGTGAATGAGAAAAGGCAGAGAAAAAGAGACTGAAGAAAATTTAAATGAGAGCAAATGTATATAGTAACGTATGCACCTAGTTGGATGTTTAGTGAGTGAGGACATGGTTTGACAGATGATGGTATTGGAAGTGCAGCCCTGCACCAGAATGGGGAGGCAGCTATGCGGGTTCATTTCTGGAAGCCCGCCACATAGCACCAAGTGACCCACTCAGTAATGGGTAACAAAACCCTTCCATGGCTACCTGTGTCTCTTCAGTGTGAAGACAGCGCCCTAACAGCCGATGAGATCTCAGCCCGTTAAGCTCCTTGCCTCATCCCTGCCACACGTGGGGATGAGTGCTCCGGTTCCACTTTGCCCAGCATCATATGCTGGCACCTCCTGCGGTTCCTGATGCATACAGTAGGCACTGGGCAAATATTTATTTGGCTGTTCTGAGCACCCAGACTGGCCTGTAATATACCTGCTCAAGTTTGTGCCTTCTTGGGTCGATTGTATTTATAACCTCTTACATTCTGTATGTTATACAAGTATCCAAATATTTTAAGACAGAGTATAACCTTCTCTCATAAGTTTAAATAATTTTTACTGTTGCTGTATCCTTCCCTTTCTCATTTCTGAGAACATTTATTATTGATTATATTGATTTATTTAATTAAAATTTTCAAACAGAATTGTTACTTATTCTGCTTTAAAATTTTTCAATTTGATATATCTCTGATTTTACTTTTTATTTCTACAATCAAAATTATTTCTCTGAAATTATATTGACTGCTTAAAAATTTTCCTTTCATATATAAAAATGTTCCACAGTATTTGCCTTTGTATGATTACTGACATAAATATTTTGAGTACTTATTTCATCTCTACCTGCTAGATTTTGATCTGTATTTTAAATTATTGCTAAATAAGCAGGTATTTGTTAGGTTCTTAATTTGCTAACTTCCTGCTTTGGGGTTGAATTACACATTAGTTGTATGTGAATAATACGTGTAGGTGATGAATTTAAAAATATGAAACTCCAGGTGATGGGTAGAGATTTGCCAGCTCTGTACTCTAATCCCATCATATTTTAATGTTTTTAAACTTTATGAATTTTTTTATTTTATCCAAGATTTTGTAATATAAAATTTAGTGTGTTTATTCTATTACAGTTTTCCTTTTCTGTTAAAATCTATATTCTTTTCCTATTTCCTGCCTTTTTGCTGTATATAGCCTGTTAATGGTGAATTCAGATTCCCTTCCTCACCCTATTTTTCTATTTCTCTTGAACAGTTTTTTAAAAATGTATTCCATTACCTATTTGTTATACGATAAAAGTTAATGCTATATCCTGCGTTGTTTGAACCCTTAACTAAATGATTCTTGGTCTTATTTGGAGGCACTGACTTCAGATTCCACTTACATCCCATCCCTGCTTTTCTTTTCAGGGCTGAGGTTCTGTTCAGAATTGCTGCGCTGTTCTGTTTTGCAGTGTATATCCCCCATTAGGAATGTTGTCAAGGCCTCTGAATCCATTTTTTGTTAGGAAACTAAACTTATTCTTCACTGAGACCACATGCACCACTCTGCTCTTCTCTCAATGTGTCTTTCATGAGGCTTGGTGTTGCCCCAGAGCCTGCTGCTGGGTTAGATACTGGCTCCAAGCTTCCGCAGCTCTACGTTCATAGCATTTGTACCTTCTTTGGAGTGTGTCCATTTACCCTGCTTTTGACTTACATGCTATTATTATCATGTATTTGAGTCCACAGATATTCTTTACTATTTGTATACAGCTGCTACTCATCTTTCTTTTTACCTGTATTAATCAACTTGGGACTTATTTTTGTCTTACATCTCTAGCTTCCCATGAGGGATACTTTTATTTTACATGAAGAATCATCCTTTTTCATTAATGCAGGTCTGTTGTGACAAATTATTTCAAATTTCATTTATTAGAAAATGTCTGTTTCTTTTTCATTCTTGAAAAAATACTTTTAATCCAAGTATAGAAGCATACAATTCGAGTTTGGCAGCTTATTTCCTTGAGTACATTGTAACTGTGGAGATGTCTACTTGTGAGTCTAATTATTGTTGGTTTGAAGGCCGCCCTTTTGGGCCTGGTCTCTGACTTTCGCAGTTTCACAGTGATGTGCATAGGTGTGGTTTCTGTGTATTTATCTTGCTTGTGGTTTATAGCATTCTAGAATCTGTAGATTCATGTGTTTCATTAGTTTGTGGAAACTTTTGGACCTTATTTTCTCAAATTTATTACTTCTGTCCAGTTATTTTGAAATATGCCACATTTTCATGTACTAAATGCATTTATAGTCCTACAGATTCTCAAGTTTAACCATTAATATGATTTTGAGAAAATACTATTTAATCTCTGTCCATGTAGGTGTCTTTACATAATTCTTTTTCAGAATTTTATTGTCTAATTTAGAATATTATTCTCCTAAGTGAGGAATAGAGTCATGTCATAGTTTTTAAAAAGCAAGTTTTAAACATTGTTTGAAATTGTATAAAGTTTATAAATTTTAAAAGAATTGATATCTTCAAAATATTGATTATCTTCAGGAACATGTGTGTTTCTTCATTTTGTGAGCACCTTCATATCAGAAAACTTTTAAATTTTCTGTAGGTTTTGAATATTTTGTGCTAAATGTATTTCTAGGCATTTTTCTATTTTTATTGCTGTTATATGTAGAATATTTTTTTCATTATATTTTCTAACTGTTTTTGGTATGAGCGAAAGATATATGTATGTTTTGGGTAGACAGCTGACCTACTGAAACTCTTATTAGATGTAGTAGAGTTTCAGTTATTTCTCCTAGGTACCCTAGGAAACCACTGTTATCTGCAAATAATGCTGTTTTCTTCCTTACCATTATTTGTATCTGATTTTTTAAAATTCTGTTATTGTATTGGCTAGATCTGGAGAAATGATTAAAAGTCATAGTGATTATTATAAGAATCTTTTTGTTGACCCCACCTTTAGAGATTTCTCTAGTGTTTGATTTGAGTGTTGCCTCTCATTGGCGTGGTAAATATTCCTTATCATGTTTTCCTAATGCTCTGAAGGTTTGTTTGGATTTTTCTAATTCCCCTATGACTTCCTCTTTAACCCCTAGGCTATTTAGAAATACATTATTCAATTTCCAAATATTTGGGGATTTTCCAGATGTCTTTCTGCTGTTTATTTCTCATTTAATTTTGCTGTGGTCAGAGAACATACACACTCCTTTTCTGAGCAACAGACTGTTTTTAAGTTTAAACAGTCACGACTATGTGCCCAGTGGCTACCTGTGTTCGTTTTCCATTGCTGTCTAATAAATTACTATAAACTTATCAGTTCAAGAAATACTTAATCCTGTAGTTCTGTAGGTTGGAAGCCCCACATGGTCTCACAGGGCTTCAGTCAAGGTGTCAGCAGAGCCCCGTTTCCTTCTGGAGTTTCTAGGAGAGAATCTGTTTCCTTGCCCACTCAGGTTATTGACAGAATGAAATCCCAGTGACCCCCACACCTAGGAGCTTCATGTCTCATCCTGTTTATCTGAATGTGATACTTAACACTGTTGCTCACATTTTCTCCTTAGAAGTCTCTAACCCCTGGCGTCCTGAGCCCTCCTGTCACATATTTTGTATTTTGTCTTTTTTTTTTTTTTTTAGCATTTGCTGTCATTATTTTTGTCATCATTATTCTTGTTGTTTCTAGCCCACCCTTAAATGCAGGGATTACCCAGACCTCTGATGGCAGACCTCTCTGCTGTGTATCCTCTCTGGCTTCTCATTTCTGTACTTTCATGAAAACAGCACTCACTGCATACTCCCAGATCTGTGCCTCTAGCCCGTACTCTCTATAGGGAGAGAAAAGAATATGTGCATGTCTATTTAATATATCATCATTTTCATACTGCTGTGTAATCTTTGTAATTACTTGAAATGGATGTCTAATGTTATGTTAAGTGGCTCTGCCATTATTAGTCTTACCATTTCCATGCTGAACATGTCTCGTCCTAGGTCTGCTGCTATAATTTATAATTCTACATGTGGATATTGAGCTTGAGATTTGGTGGGATGGAAAGTGAGTTGATTTCCACCCCAGCCACACCTCCCTCCCCCAAAACAAGCTTAGTCTTGGCCCTTCCAGAGAGACAGGGAGCCTCAGCACAACCTTGGGCGAGCCTTTCTCAGGCTTTCTTGCTTTGAATCAGCTCAGAGGTCCACTGTCAGTCACTGCCTGAGTTCAGGGTAGCATTTTAACTCTTGCCTGAACCACTGAAAGGCCTTCTAAATGGTGCCCCCTCCCTCTGATCTCTTGACTGTCTGACACCAGTGTGACCTCAGTTGTTAGAAAACAGGTGGTCCCCATGTCCCCAAAACCAGGAGAGATCTGAAGTTGTTCACACTTATGTACTTTTTAGTCAATCAGAAAAAGAGACTCAGCTTCAATCAAGGCAGGGTTTTGAACACACTGTTAGGTTGTAGTTCACCATACCTGACACTAGCCAACCATGGGAGTATCCTTTGTCATACTTTAGCTCCCATTTCCTTAACTTTATTCCTTAAACAAGGAGAATGGTAAAGGAGATCCAAGAAAATCTTAGAAGTGTGAACACAGCTCAGAAAAACACTGTTGGGATCATATTCTCCATTGAACTCTACCCACTGTGATTCCCCATGATTTCAGGTAATAGATAAGCAGAGAGAGTTTGAAAAGGACCAAAAGTTCAGCCTTAAAGAAATTATTATCTCAGAAACAGAAGCATTTTTTAAGCTTCTTTAAACTTAGTAAGATAATAAATTTATTTAAAGCCACAGTGGGCTTCTTTCCTGGGGGCTCAGACAGTAAAGAATCCGCCTTTAATGCAGGAGACTGGGGTTCAATCCCTGGGTCAGGAAGATCTCCTGGAGCAGGAAATAACACTCCAGTATCCTTGCCTGGGAAATCCCATGGACAGAGGAACCTGGCAAGCTACAGTCCACGGGGTCACAAAGAGTTGGAACAACTGAGCAATTAGCGCACATGTATGTGTGCGCGCGCACACACACTCACACACTGTCATACATAATATGAGGCAATAAAATGAGATGACATGGAAAATATGGAACTTAGGGAACAAAACAATGTCAGTCAAAAACTAATAAAATTGAAACAACAAGGAACTTAATGGCCTAAAAATCAAATTATTGATGTAAGGGGAAAAGCTTTAGATAATTCTAGAAAAAGCAAAGGAGAGAAACAAAAAGATGGAAGCAATTTAAATCATCATAAGGGTGGTCCTGCACAAAGATAATTGATGTCAGTAATGGAAAAGAGCCCACCCCAAAGAAAAAAACTTGGCCAGAAAATATATTTGAATAAATAATAAAAGAAAACTTTTCTGAAATAAACTAAATGTATCTCCTTTTAGAGGTTCATTGTGTTCCAGGAAAAAAAAAAAAATTGAAAGTTGTACAGTGGTCATTTTGGAGCTGACTACTCGTTTTGTTATTAGACTTTGAAAAGAAGCTTTCTTGCAGACACTCAGGCAGAAAAAAGGCAAGTCACCTCAAGGAGGAGAAACTACTTGTTACGCTGTCAGCAGGCTTCTCTTTATAAGCTTCACCGCCAGAAAGCAAAGGACTGTACACGCTTTTGAAGGAAGGAAATGGTGTATTAGCACCAGGTATTAAAATTCAGAGAACAAAGAGTAAACAACTATGCAAATAGAGTGTAAATGTTCTAAACATTCAACAGGGAGAGATGAGTGGGTCTTCATTTAAAATTGAAACGTGGCTCATAAAATGTTTAAAATGTGTTTTTTTCACATTTAGAATGATCTCTATAAAGAAATAGGAATCTTAAGTCATTCCTTCTCCTTCATCTCAACTTCATTTTCTTTAAATACAAAATAGAATTATCTTTTTTGTTTTTCATATACATAGAATGTCCCCTTTAAAACTTCCTATGGTATTTCTTGGTAATTTGCCTGTGATTTGAATTTGTGCATTTTTTTTTTCCCTTTGGAGTGTAAGCCATCGTTTAACTCTTTTTTTTTTTTTTTTTTTTTGGACAAACAGCTTTACCTAAAAATAAAATCTTATTCCAGAAAGTATGCAAAATATAAAATAAACATGTTCACCCCAGTCAAGGCTCAGGTCACACTGGGTTGTGGATGGGCTTGGCGTGGGCAGGTTTTTCCAATCTCTTCTGCTTTTGCTCTGACAGTCGCCCGGGTTGGCAACTGCTGCTCCTCCAAGTGGCTGCTCTGCTGTTTTTGCGTCTATTTTAACAGCCTAGTGACTCTCACTCTTGTTTCAGCCCACCTCCAGATTCTTGGGAAGTGATTGGGAAACTTCTCAACCCGAGATGCTGGTCATCATTTTTCATTTCGCCCTCTAGCTTGTGTAGTTAATGAGAGGCACCAAATACATCACTGACTTTACTGCATTCGTCCTGAAGAGGGAAAGCCAGTGAGGAAATACCATTTTATAACTGAGTGGGTTGAAGAATCAAAAAGATTTGCTCAACGTCATTTTGTAGAGGTATCAACAATATTCCTTCCCTGGTGGTTCAGATGGTAAAGCGTCTGCCTGCAATGCGGGAGACATGGGTTCGATCCCTGGGTCGGGAAGATCCCCTGGAGAAAGAAATGGCAACCCACTCCAGTACTCTTGCCTGGAAAATTCCATAGACGGAGGAGCCTGGAAGACTACAGTCCACGGGGTTGCAAAGAGTGGGACACGACTGAGAGACTTGGCTTCTATCAACAATACTGATACCTTCTTTTTTTTTTTCTAGTTTTCTTTAGCTCAAGTATTTTCATCATACCTTCCCTCCTTTTATTTGCCTCTCTGATTGTAGTGGTTAAATGTATCTTTAGTGGATTAGTATGTTTTTTTTCCATTAAATTAAAACATGAGCGCACATAAACTGATGTCACAAGATGACTAGAAATTTTTATTTTATGTAAATTCTTCAGTTAATGCAAAGCAGTTATTTTGGCGTAGCCATTTGGGTCTAATATGAATTTCAAATAGGTGCATTGTAACAGCTATTTGAAAATAATGAGAATTTACAGTATTTGGCTTCCTTATAAGTAAGTAATATAAGCTTGAATAATTTTTGTTGATGTGCCCGAGGATCCAACAAAATCAAAAGAAACTAAATTATGGCAAGCAATTATTGCTCAAAAATACAATAGTTGACAGCGATTATGGGTGGTTGATGCCATTTGAATGGTGGTTTATTTCAACATGGGGGAAATGGAGGTGGTTTCGTCTCTTCTCTCCTATGACAAGCTCTGTCTAGCTACCTACTCAGCCATCATTAACAGCAAAGAAATGTAGCCATTGAATATTTTGTTCAATTAAAGTGGTGATTTTTTTTTTTTTTACTAAAGGCCATTACATCATTCTGACTTTAAAATTTTGTTGATGAGTCACTAATAAGTGTATTATTTTACTTTCATATTTTTGTTTATGGATATAATTGCTATATTTGCAATTCATCACAGTTCTACTAGTGAATATCCCATGATCATTATATGGAATCGAATGGGGCGGGGGGTGAGGGGGGGGTCTCTTACATTGCAGGCATATTCTTTACCAGCTGAGCTACCAGGGAAGCCCATAAGGATATCAGTATTGCCTATTTTGGAGCAGTGCTATTATTTTAGAAACATGCTGAGAAGTTTGCTTTAAAAGATACTAAATGTGAAAAGACAAATACCCAGCATGAAAAAGTTGAATTTTCTTCTTTGTGGGCCACCTCTCTCAGACTGTCATCGTAGGGTCCTCAGCTGCAAGGGTGAAGGTGGAGGATAACTTTGTTTTGAAACAAAACACCCAGGACCTTGGTGAGATGAAGGTCAAGAGAGGAACACAGCGTTCTAGAAATGTATATAGTAAGGTCAACAGATTTTTGATGGCCAGCTTATCACCAGAATGCTAGAATGCAGTTTTATCCAAAATGGGCTTTCCTTAAACTGCCTTCTTCAGTTGTCATAACTATATGTTAATTAAAAAAGAATCATAATTAGTGTGCGTACCATTTTGCCAATTGGTTTCCTTTTTTCTTTTTTTGAACAGAACTCTTAGAGGCTGGCATCAAAGGAACTTCCGAATCGCTTAAAGGGGTAAAACGGAAAAAGATTGTAGCGGAGAATCACCTGAAAAAAATACCCAAATCCCCTCTGAGAAATCCTCTCCAGGCCAAACACAGACAGAATACAGAAGACTCCCCGTTCGCCGTGCTCGCGGGCGCCGCGGAGCCCCACAAGAAGCAGAGCCACAGCCCGGCGAAGGCCGCGGGGAGGCCGCCGACCAAACACAACGGAGAGACCCCGGGGCTGACCGCCGGGGCCCCCAAGCCCGAAGCCCCCGTCTGCCCCCGGAAGCCCCCATTTCTGCCGCAGCAGCCGACCGAGCCGCGCCGATGGAGGTCGGAGGGCCCCGACCCCGCCAAGGCCGGCGTCCCCGAGGGAAAGCGTGACCCCGGGTCCCCGCCCAGCAAGGGCAAGGCCGAGCGCCGCGAGGGTCCGGTCTCCTCCGGCCGCAGCTCCCTGCCCTCCTCGTTTGCAAACACCGCCTTCGACGTCTTGCTGAAGGCCATGGAGCCAGAGCTGAACACCCTGTCGCAGAAGGGCTCACCGTGTGCCGCGAAGATCGAAAAACTGAGACCAAATAAAACCGCACGCCCCCCGGCTCACCCGGCTCACCCGCACGGCGGCCCGCAGGAGGCCCCCGATGCGCGCCTGCTGGACGCGGCCGCCCCCTCGCAGCCGCCGCCGCCGCCTCGGACCTCGTACCCCTCTGGGCCGGTGTCCGCCGCTCAGAGGAAGGACCCACCGGCAGTCCCGGCCGCCTCTCCCGCGTATCTCATACACGAACTCCCCGTGCCTAAACCCAGCCCACAAAGTCAGCAGCTTCCCGCGTGTTCAGGTTTCGCCCCACCCCTCGCGAGCCTGCAGATCCAGGAGAACGCCCAGCTTGAACACGTCTACACCGCCGCGGCCACGTCACTCCCCGGCCGCACTCAGGTCACCCCTCCAAACCAGCAAGTGGACGCTGCCTCCCCGGTGCCGGTGAGCCCCGCGCCTTCCACACAGTCACCCCCCACGCCCATCTACAACTCGAGCCCTGTCGCCGCTGTGGTTAATCACAGCGTGGAGCAAATGTGCAGTCTTCTCCTGAAAGATCAGAAGCCAAAAAAACAAGGAAAATATATCTGTGAGTATTGCAACCGAGCCTGTGCGAAGCCCAGCGTGCTTCTAAAGCACATCCGCTCTCACACCGGAGAGCGCCCTTACCCCTGCGTGACCTGCGGGTTTTCATTCAAGACTAAAAGCAACCTGTACAAGCACAAAAAGTCCCACGCACACACTATCAAACTGGGCCTCGTCCTGCAGCCGGATGCTGGCGGCCTGTTCGTGTCACACGAGTCCCCCAAAGCACTTAGCATCCATTCAGACGTGGAAGACAGTGGAGACAGCGAAGAGGACGGCGCTGGCGACGAAAGGCCGAACGACCCGGGCTCCATGGACCTGCAGCCGGCACAGATGATAAGAATGCTGTCCAGCTCGGAAGCTTTACCAAAATCAGGTTCCATTCCAAGCAATCCCGAGCGCGTGGTCGGTGGTGACTTTGCGCCGCAGGACGGGTCTTCAGAATCACAGGCGGCGGCAGAGTTACCAAAGGTTGTGGTCCACCCCATCAGCGTGTCCCCTTTAAGAGTTGACAGCCCAAAGGTTACCGATTCCAAGCCCGAGCTCCCTGGTGCACAGAAAGACCTTCAGGGAACCCGGGTCCTGTCCCACCCTTCCTGGGTGTCCTCCCTGGAGGCAGATGAGAAGGCCCATCAGAAAGGCGACCCAAGTCAGCCCGACGGAAAGCCAGAATCCCCTGTGGGCACAGCGCATGCCCAGCTGCAGAGGCAGCAGGCCACCGATTACTGCCAGGAACAGCAAGGAAAACTGCTGAGTCCTCGCAGCCTGGGAAGTACGGACTCGGGCTACTTTTCCCGATCTGAAAGCGCCGACCAAACCGTGAGTCCACCCACCCCCTTTGCCAGGACGCTTCCCGCCCCAGAGCAGGACTCTGCCAAGAACAGCGGGCCCTCGACCCCGCGGGGCAGCACACCAGCAGCCTCTGCTGTTCCCGCAGGTGAAAAAGCACCCCTCCTCCCAGGTCAGATGCGCCCCCCGCTGGCCACGAAAACGCTGGAGGAGCGGATCTCAAAGCTCATCTCCGACAACGAAGCCCTGGTGGATGACAAGCAGCTGGACAGCGTGAAGCCCCGGAGGACCTCCCTCTCCCGCCGGGGAAGCATCGATTCCCCCAAGTCATACATCTTTAAGGACTCTTTCCAGTTTGACTTGAAACCAATGGGACGGAGAACAAGTTCGAGCTCTGATATACCAAAGTCCCCTTTCACCCCCACGGAGAAATCTAAGCAAGTGTTTCTTCTGTCCGTACCTTCCCTTGACTGCCTGCCCATCACCAGGAGTAATTCCATGCCCACCACCGGGTACTCTGCAGTGCCCGCCAGCATCATCCCTGCCCCGCATCCGCTGAGAGGAAGTCAGTCCTTTGATGACAAAATTGGCGCTTTCTACGATGATGTCTTTGTACCAGGACCTAACCCTTCTGTGACCCAGAGTGGACATCCCCGCACCCTGGTGAGACAAGCAGCGGTGGAAGACTCCTCAGCGAGTGAAAACCACGTTCTCGGGGCCGGACAGCCGTGGGAGGAGAGCCACGCTGGAGGCAGCCCCGCCGGGGAGACGGCAGCCCCAAGGAGCAAGCCCCCGGCCCCAGGCTCACACTTGGAAAAGAAGAAGTCTCACCAAGGGCGAGGGACCATGTTTGAGTGCGAGACCTGCAGAAACAGGTATCGGAAACTGGAAAATTTCGAAAACCATAAGAAATTTTACTGTTCAGAGTTGCACGGACCAAAGACCAAGGTCGCTGTGCGGGACCCCGACCACAGCCCGGTGCCGGGCGGGGCGCAGACGCCCATCCTGCACTATCGGGTCGCCGGGGCCACCGGGGTCTGGGAACAGACGCCCCAGATCCGGAAAAGGAGGAAAATGAAAAGCGTCGGAGATGATGACGAACTTCAGCAGAACGAAAGTGGAGCTCCTCTGAAAAGCTCCGAGGGCTCCCGGTCTCAGAGCACGGTGGGCCCGGCCCCCAGTGTGTCCCAGCAGAACCTTGCCGTACCCGGTGAGCTGCAGCCTCGAAACCTCCAGCGGCAGGCCACCCAGCTTCAGCGGGGGCCCAGAGGCCCCGACCAGCCCCGGGACCCGAAGCCGTCGTCTGTCCTGGAAGAGCCGATGAGCTCGGCCGCCCAGGACAGGGCGGAGCCCAAGAGACACGGGGCCGGCATCTCGGTCATCCAACACACAAACTCGCTGGGCAGGTCCGGGGCCTTTGACAAGCTGGAGGCTGGCGAAGGTGCATCCCCCGTGTCTTTCCAGGAGCTGAGAACGGGCAAGCCGGGATCTCTCAGCGTCAGAGGAATTTCCCAAGAGGAAGGCCACCCTCCCCGGCACACGTCACAGCCCCACCAGCCCGCGCTATCCGATGCTCCGAGAGGGGAACTTCAGGACGGTTCCAGAAAGATCTCAGGTGAGCGGCACGTGCTCGGACAGCCCTCCAGACTCGTTCGGCAGCACAGCATCCAAGTCCCAGAAATCCTGGTCACTGAAGAGCCAGATCGGGACCTGGAAGGGCAAGGCCACGATCCGGAGAAGTCGAAGTTCAGTTGGCCTCAGCGGAGCGAAACCTTGTCCAAGCTGCCGACGGAGAAACTGCCGCCCAAGAAGAAGAGACTGCGCCTGGCCGAGATGGAGCACTCTTCCGCCGAGTCGAGTTTCGACTCCACGCTCTCCCGGAGTCTCAGCAGGGACAGTAGTTTATCGCACACGTCGAGTTTCTCCGCCTCCTTAGACGTGGAGGACGTTTCTAAGACCGAGGCCTCCCCCAAAATTGACTTTCTGCACAAAGCGGACTTCCTCCTGATTCCCGCTGGCTCTAACACCCTGAGTGTTCCGGGGGGGCACCGGGAGATGCGGCGAGCCGCGTCGGAACAGATTCACTGCCTGCAGACGTCCATGGAGGTGTCCGATTTCAGAAGCAAGTCATTCGACTGTGGGAGCATCACCCCATCTCGGAAGACACCACCGGCCGAATCGCATCCTCCAACATCCCCTTCCGGCGTGGGAGTCGCCGGGCACGTGCCCCTCTTGGAAAGACGGAGGGGCCCACTGATACGGCAGATCTCCTTAAACATCGCTCCGGAGAATCCGCTGGCTCCCGGGAACCAATTGTCTTTCCAGACCATCGCCCGTCCAGCTGTGAGCACAGTGCCACTGCAGGGGCTTCAGCTCACTCACCCAGTTTCAGCCGAGTTTCCTGCAAACACTTTGCACTCCCAGACTCCAGTCAAGGGTGTGCGAGCAGAAATGGCAAGTTCCCACTCTCCAAACCTCTTTCCTGTTCAACAGCTTCTCGGTATCCACTTGTTGAATCCAGTCCACGTGCCCCTTAGCCACCCAGAGACACAGATGTCCCTGCAGGTATCTTCTACACAGAGTGGCAAACCAGATGCAAGCCCTGATGGGTGTGTACCTTCTCAAAGTGAGGATTGCTTTGCTCCCAAGTACCAGCTGCAGTGTCCCACGGTCACCTCGAGCCAGCCTTGTGCTTCTAATCCTGTGCAACCTCTGCCAAAGCAAGTTCTTTCAGATCCAGCCGGGGCCGCCCCTCGTGCGACCTCACTGACCTTACCAGCCAAATTAGCAGAAGCCACATCTAACTCGTGTCCTCCGCCACCCCTGAAAGTCGGGGCTCTCGGCGGTCAGGTGCCAAAGGTGCCCACGTCCTTGACGCTGTCCACGCACCTGCAGACTCAGGTCCCCGCGTACTGTTTCGCCGCAGTCACACCTCTGCCACGAATCCTAGTGACCCAGGATCTCTCCAATCAGCCGATTTGCCAGGCTAATCGTAGTACGGTGCCAATCAGCGAAGAACAAAATCCCGTACCAAAACCACAAAATGATCCCCGGAATGCTTTGCCAAACCCAGACGGAGAGCTCATCTGCCAACCTGTCTTTTCAGAGATGGACCAAAACCCATCTCCATCAGAATCCTCACCCACAACACCAAAGATGTCTGTCGGAAGACTTTCCCCACAACAAGAGTCTTCAGCTTCCAGTAAACGGATGCTCTCCCCAGCAAATAGTTTAGACATTGCCATGGAAAAGCACCAGAAGCGAGCCAAGGATGAAAACGGAGCTGTCTGTGCGACAGACACGAGACCGCTGGAAGCAGGGTGTTCAAGAGCTCCTGACAGCAAACAGAAGAAGCCTGTGCTGGTGAGGCAGGTTTGCACCACGGAGCCCCTTGAAGCTGTGACGTGGGAGCAGGATGTTTTTCCTCACCCTGAAGTCAGTACCGAGGCTCTTCACTTGACTGACGTGTCACCAGCTGATAACTTGTCATCAGGACACTGCAAGCCTGTGGCTAGAGAACCCGTGAAAGAACTGCAGGAATTTGAAAGCATCCCGTCAGCCGCATTGCTGACGCCGACAGTTGGAAGCCCAGCTGTGCCTGCAGAGAAAACTCACATTTCTCCTTTGGAATCCACAGACAACCGCCCAGAAAGGAAGTCTCCAGGGATTAAAAATTCAGGCGACAAAGCAAACGTCCAGGAACAGAGTCAGCCTGCGGCCACGACTCCTTCCATGTGTGAGGCTGGCGACACACAGCCGTCCGTGTCCTTCCCCAGCCTGAAGACGGCCACCAGCTTCACGTGGTGCTACCTGATGAGACAGAGGGCCTTGCACCTACCGCAGACGGACCAGAAAACCTCGGCCTACACCGACTGGGCCGTGAGCGCCAGTGATCCAAACCCACTCGGCCTGCCAACCAAAGTGGCTCTTTCTCTCCTGAACTCCAAGCAGAAGACCGGAAGATCTCTATACTGTCAAGCAATAACCACCCATTTCAAGTCAGACTTACTGGTCTATTCAAGCAAGTGGAAAAGCAACTTAAGCAAGGTACTTGAAATATCCTTTATCTTCAGAAAGAGTCTGTGCAAGTTAGTTTCCACCTGTCTGGATGCCTGCAAACATTTCAGTTGGAGGTTGTATTTTAATTTTGAATGACAGATTGTGCTAAGTGCAGAGTTACTTGAAAGAAAGTGATAAGTTTACCCAGGGAGCTATATTGATCAAGATTACCCAGAGTCCATTCAGTGATTCTGTCTTGAAGCATTTTGAAAATGATAAACTGCCCTGAGCAGTTTTTTTTCTATTGGTGGAAATTTAAGTCTTAACGGTACATATAATCATATTTTTACTTTCATCTTTCTCTTATACTAAGGATTTGTTTTTCTTGTTAGGTGACAGAAGACTACGTTTATGCTTTGTCCCTGCTAATGAAGGGGAACAGAGGTGTGAATATTGGAAATTGTTCTGTTTCATCTTAAAATAGAAGCAGAGAGCCATTCATCCTTGCTTTATGCAAGTCTGACTGCCCTACGCTCACTATGCTGATCCCATATCTCATCCAATGTAGCTCTGAGAATCATCTTACTACTAGAGGAAAGATTCACAAAATAACTGTACGCTTGATTATTAAGTTGATTTGGTCAAGATTTGTACAGAAATGTCATAAAAGTATTAAGTTTGGGTTATTGGTGAAATAAATCTTGTTAGAGTTGTTGGCTTTATAAAATGAGGAAATCATTTAAATGACTAAGAATAAATACATAAATAAGGGTATTAGGTTGGACTCTGGACATTCAGAATTATAGATTAAGTTCTTGATCTGTACAGGTTGTACAGGTTCATAAATATTTATTTGTCAATACGACAATAGTCACAGTATCAGTATTATAATAGAAGTGTATACAACTTTAAAAGAAGGAAGTCTCTAACATGACCAGGTAACTCAAGGAATAAAAGGAAGATATTCCAAGAGTGATGATACTTTAGCTGAATCTTTAAGGAAGAAAAAAAAGTATAGTTTGTTTTTTTTTTTTCAAGCAAACAGAAATGAGAAATTTTAATAGTCTGCCAAATGATGTGGAAGTGAAAAAGAACTTGGTTCATTTAAAGAACCCCGAGGAGTCCAGCATGGCTAGAAGGTGTTGGAAGTTGGAGACACTGACCTAGTTTGAAGTTGGAACTGTAAATAAAGACCAAAGAATGCACATGGTGGTAGAGAGCCTTTGATACTTTCTCAGTGGAGGAGGGTGCATCCAGACCACTCAGAATTTAATTTTCAGATGCTCAGCCTCTACGTCTACTAAATCAGATGGAAAATGAGACTTGAGCATGAGAATTTAAACAGAGTTTCATTTATTGATGTTCCTGAAGCACCTATGAAAACTAGCTCTCCTTCAGTGCCGAGTGCTTGGCAGAAATGCCTTGGGAAGTGCACACCCTGGATTTGGAGCTGGGAAAGGAGTGGAAGGTGTAGAGATCCTTCAGTGCATAGATGCAGTTAATGAGGTCGCCCAGGAAGAGTGTGAAGAAGAGAGAGGGGCCTGGGACGGATCCCCAAGATCCCTACTATTTAAAGGGTTGAATGAATGAAGAAAGTCCCCATTGGAACTGAAAGAGAATTTCAAAAGGAGGGGAACTAGGAGAAAGTGGTATCACACAGGGCGAGAAAGAAGATATTTCAAGGAGAATTGTTCGAGCCAAGAGGTCAGACAAAGAAGACGAGCATGGTATCAGACTGTGAATGGTCTGATGTCCCTGAGGCTTGAGCTATGTGGACTGGTGACCTTGGGGAACTGGCTACTGGCTTGAAGGTTAACTCACACCCAAATGTGGATGTATTTATAATTCAAAATGGAAAAGAATAGACAGATGCTAAAAGAAAGGAGGTGTCAACAACATATAATGGATAGAGTGGTTAAGCATATAGACTAAGAAAATAGTAAAGCTTTTGGCATGTAGCTCACTGGTGAACAGAAATGAGATTTGATAGCAAGAATGTGAGCAAAAGATAAGTGAGAATTTGGTACTGAGAAGGTAAGAAATAGGATTACTACTGTTAAAGGTACAAAGTCAAGGAAATGTGTGTGTATATAGATTCCAGATTGCAGGGAAACCGGATGTGTTTGCCAGAAACGGAGGAGACAGTTGCATTTGTACTTGTCAGACTCCGTGTCATTACCTCTTCACACCACCTTTTTGAGACACTCAGGCCAGCTGCTCTTCTTTACCCCTGGCTTTCTGAGGACCGGGCCTTCCCAAAGCGATTCTTGGTGAGGTCACGTTGGCCCTCTGTCCATGGGACACAGACCCTCTCATCACTTAACTGTCATCGCAGTACAATAGCCGTCTGCTTGCTGGTGTGACTCTTAGAGGAAGCTTGTAGGGGAGGCTGGAATCAGGAGGCCCTTGATCAGAAAAGTTGGGCCTTATTTTGGGTTTGGCCAGAGGACTGGAGTTGGTGCCCTTGCCGTTAACACTTGACCTTGGGCACGGTCCTTCCTCCCTGGGATGTGCTCCATCAGTGCTGCCCGCCTCCCAGGGGCCTTTGAGGGCAGAGCGGAGCGGGGAGTGAGCCCAGTGGTCGGGAGTAGTGCGGCTGTGTGAGGTCACGAGATGGTGTCACTGCCGCGTTTCGGCGGGGAAAGGCCACACTGTTCATTCTTCTCGTGTTCAGTACGTTTTTTTCTAGAGATTTAAGGAGTATGAGGCCAAGACCTAACTTTTGACCTGTGATGTATAATTCACAGTCATCAGTATTCAGGAAGTTTGGAGAGGATAGAGAGAAGAAATCTAGTTATGGTTTAAAATGATGAGGAAGAGGAGGCTGAAGTATTGGGAAACAGGGCTTCTGCTTTAACTGCACAGCACATTGACACTGAGGGGGAGTCACTCGTCTTTTTCAGGGTGTGAGACATTATGCCATAAGGGGTAGCTAGCTATTTTGCATCTTTAAAGAGTAAACTCTTTAACAAGTATGCTTAGGCTGTAATGTGAGTGGTTGGTTAGCTCTAAGAACAATATTTAGTTTATTTTTTAAATTCCTATTAAGTTCATTGGATACCAGGGTGGGGGAGTTGTAGAGTCTTTATTTGGGGGTGTCACTGGAATGTGGTGGAATTTTAAAATCCAATAAGATTTATCAGTTCACTGTGATTCCGACAGATAAAGTAGAGAAAGCAATGACCTTTAAAGCTGTTACGTCCTT
The DNA here is from genome assembly GCF_033118175.1 of Dama dama. Taxonomy (NCBI): domain Eukaryota; kingdom Metazoa; phylum Chordata; class Mammalia; order Artiodactyla; family Cervidae; genus Dama; species Dama dama. The sequence continues at coordinate 46,031,945 of NC_083687.1, read as the reverse complement.
ATAATGCCTTCCTTAATTAAGCTAACCTTATGCACTGTACTCTGCCGTGTTTTAATTTCCAAGTGAAACATCAGTATGTTTGTGTTTTCAGCTTTATTAAATTAGTGTCTCTCTTTTTCTGTTTTTCCCTTTCAGAGAGCGTTAGGTAATCAAAAGTCCACAGTAGTTGAATTCAGCAGTAAAGATGCCTCTGAAATTAACAGTGAGCAAGATAAAGAAAATTCCTTAATCAAAAGTGAACCAAGAAGAATTAAAATATTTGATGGAGGGCAAGTACAAATTTTACTTCTTAAATGTACATTTAAACTTACTTTTTAAATGTACATTTGCTTTCATGTGAATGAAGACTTACTAGTGCCAATTTTATATAAATGTTGCAGAGTTTCTCAGCTTATTAACAGAATCTTCATGGCAAAATATATGTTAGGTATTATGTTAAATAACTCCATTTTGATCAAGAAAATGGTAACTATTTAGGAAACATTGTAGGTTCTAGGAGGCAGCTGAACACTAAATTTCCAGAGTGAACCCTGGGTTTCACATTGATTCATAATAAGGAATGGCCTGGGAAAAATCTGCTAAGAGAGATGAATTAATTGCCTATTTGATATCTTTTGTGAATTTGGTTGTGAGAAAAATCATAACAGCCAATTATAGTTAAAATGAAGCTCAGAAATATTTCAGTACTTATAGTTGTAACTGAATTTAACTATAACAAAGCTTTTAGACAAGTGACTTAGAGGAACTATTTTAAAATTAAACCTGATATTGAATAAAGTTGCTTGAATTGAATTAGCTATTAGAATACTGTGTTGCTGTGAAAAACTGGACTATTCTGTTACTTGTACGTGCATAACATTTATATTGATTGAGTGTAAAAATTGTGCCTTGTTTTATTTTTTAGGTTGAATTTTAATCATCAGTATTTTCTCCAAGACGTAGTATCCAATTGCTTTATTCATTTTTTTTTCTTTAAATTAGATATAAATCAAATGAAGAGTATGTATATGTCCGAGGCAGGGGAAGAGGAAAGTACATTTGTGAAGAATGCGGAATCCGTTGTAAGAAACCTAGTATGTTAAAGAAACACATACGAACCCATACAGATGTCCGCCCCTACCACTGCACTTACTGTAACTTCTCCTTTAAGACTAAAGGTATGAGATGACGTTGCTTCATGGTCCTTTATTATATGCGTTAAGTCAGTAGAGCTAAGACCCAGCTTTACATATTCTTTGACCAACAATGCAGTAGTTTAAATAGACCAATATAAATTATACCTTGTTAGCATCATGTTTTTATTTCTTTATATATATCTAGACCTCAGATTTTAATTACACACTTTTAGAATATATGTAATAAATGTGACATCCGAAAAGGAGCAACTGCCCTTTTTTCTTTTACTCCCCAAATTACAGTTGCATAGCATGATGACTAATACATTTTCAAAATTACTTATTTTGGGGCTAAAGAAGAAAAAGAAGTTTTTGTGATCACAAGTAAATGCATTTCAGTGCTGAAAGACTAAAAACAAAAATTAATAAGTACAGTAAAATTATACTGATTACATTCATGTTTTATTATCTAATTTTAGTCATGCATAGCCATTTCTTTTTTTTTCCATGAAACATTTTTTTCTACCCAAATTCTGTTGAATTTCAGTTTCAAAAGTTTTCTTTTATACTGTTTAATGTTTCTAGAACTCAGAACTAGTAATTAAAGTTACATTTAGTACCATTTCTGTACTCTTTATATGTTTTTATTTAAATTGTAAGGCTTTATTATAGTTAAGGTAATTTTACCGTCTGCAAATTTCCTGTTACATATAATGAATGCACTATTATAAAATGTTTGCTTTCTCTATTAGGTTCCTTGTTTATGGATTATTGTATAAAAATTAGTTGCTTGAGGCTTCAGTTTCATATACCACCCTTTACAAAATAAGACTCTGTCAAATACAAGGCAGTGTGATCATAAAATTATTTGTCTGAAAGGACAAAATCTATGAAAAATATTTAATCAGTAACTTTTTCGCAGAACTACTTTATTTTTATCCCTTTTAGTTAACGTTTGCTTTTTTCTTATTATATTGGTTGACTTTGAGGTTTTTGTTTTAAAGATTGATCACTTACTTCTTCAGCAAAGTTTATTACCTTTTTTGGCTACTGTTTATTGGCATTTAAGGAGAGTTATAGTGTATAGCAACTAAGTAGCTTCTAATTAGCTCTCCTTAAATGCCAGTAATACCTGAAACAGGAGTGATGGGGGGAAAACAAAACCGTGATCCAGAGAGCCTTGAATATTTCTAAAGTTTCAAGAAATCATGAGTTGGGAGCAACCGTGATTCTGTCTTTCTTGGATTGTGGTGTATAGAGGAGTTCCTTCTAGAAGTGGAGAGAGCATTTCAGGACAATTTTCCTGATCTTGTGGGAAGGCTTTGATAGGATTAAGTGCTTTGATCTTTTAACCCAGTTCATGGCTTTTACATTGGTTTTGATCCTAATGATTAAGAAAGGCCCGTCTGTTAAATAATTTCCAGTGTGAGACCAGGAGATCAGCAATAGGCCAGTATTTACAAATAAAAGATGACCAGGTACAGAGTGATGTTACCAAATAAAGAGGATCAAGGTATAATGTGAAATGGGTGTTTCTCAGTAGAAGGAGGGAAAGGAATCAGGATATTTTAAAGGTATATTTAAAAGGGCAAGAAAGGAAGGAAAACATAGATGTGGAAAACCAAATGGAACCATAGAGATTTCTTGGTAAAGAAAATTTTCATGAATCGTCAAGTATTAATCCTAGTGAGATAACTCAAACCAGTGTCATGTAGAATTTTAGATAAATATCTGTTAAGTGGTGGACGGGGCATTGTGATCCATGAAGAGTGAGCAGTGCATGTTAGCGGTCTTCCTGTCTTTCATTTCTCGAACATGCCACATGTATGAGTTTACATTAAACTTTCTTTTGTCAGATTGTTCATTGGATTTATGTGATAAATACTTATTTAAAGAAAGCTACCCGAGCTAAGGAGACTGGTGAAGAAAATGTCAGAAATTCACTATTTCCCTGTTCTCCTCAGGGCAGTTCTCTTTTCTATGGTCAGCTTCCTTGCAGAAGTCTACCTTTTGTGAATGTATGTGGAACAGATTCCATAGTACCTTTTAAAGGCAGCTAAATAAGAAAAGACTTGCTTTTTGATGAGACTGTAGATTTTGCCCTACTCTGATTGATTTGGTTTTCCTAGGCAGTTCACCTCTACTACTTATTGGATGTGTCTATTAACAGAAAGTAATAGTGATATGATTGGCATGCCCCATAAATAGGAGTGTACAAAGATAGCATTGCTCTGTCCTCCTAGACCTCGATGCTTCTGGTGGTCATGCTTATAAGTCTGTGCTTCATCATTTGTCCTCTCAGTTTATTTTATGAATGCATTTTCAGATCAGTTTTAAATGATTTGTCTTCATTATTCTACTTTAAAGGTCTATCAGCAGAAAATACACATTGAGCTTGCATCTCTACAGGGGTTTAGGCCCATATATATCACAGAAAGTTGGGCTCTCTCTATATATAGCTATAGGAACCCAGAAACAAAAGCTTTCCTGCTTTCCAGAGGATTTAGATGAATGTTTATTAAATCTGTTGAAAAAAGTATTGTGTTAAATTCATGCAGCAAGTTTACAGCATTGCTAGGGGATATTTGCATTCTAATATGCAAGTTCTGCATATGAAATGCAAATTGCTTTATTTTAAATTATTTACACAGTTGGTTAATAGTAAGTAATAGCTTGTTATGAGAAAATGTGCTTATTAAAAACTTATGTTCCCAAATTTGCCTCCTTACAATTATACATCTACCTCTTAGAAAACAAATGACCTCTATGACTATCTATTTAGGGAACAAAAGCATTTTGAAAGAACTATTAGTGGACCTTATAATGTGGTTTGTAATTTTGTCATCATGCTAGAAAGTGTTTTGACTTGTAAATGGTAATTTCAGCTGCAATAAGATGGGAAAACCAGTCATAACTTTTAATATGAAAATTTTGAAGTGTACAGAAAAGTAGATACTTGTACAGTGAGCACCAGTATACCCATCATCTTTTAATAGTTGTTAACATGTCAGCCTATTTGCTTCATGCTTTATTTTAAAGTAAATGTCAGACATGACCCAGTCATTTAAGCTGGACATTATCTCTAGAATCACAGAGGTCAGGGTTTGCTGGATCTTAGTATCTAGTCCAGGCCCCCTCTTTCACTTGAACCCATTAAGCCCCAAGCTCTGGGATGTTGTACCTACTAACTAGTGCAAGAATTGGTCTAAACAGGTGTGACCAGATCCACCAGCTTAGTGAATTTTTAGTGGAATTGAAGTTCTATAAATATTGCAGTTGTGCTGGTCTTCTAGCTACTGCAAGATTTGGCTCCAAGTCTGGACCAGTGATTCAGACATGTTTAGCTCTTCTAAAGGTTTATTCTCAAATACTAATATGCCCCTGCTCACCAAACCCAGCATTTAGATTTTGTTTCTTTTCAAAAGAGGTGATTTTCCCTTCTTGGCAATTTTAGGTGTGTGTGGCATTATCCACTCAAGCTGCTTGTTATCCTCTAGAGAATCTGAGTTCTCTCCCTGTATTAATGATCACTTTGGGCCAGCATGCCCAATGCTTCCCAGGGTAACCCAGTGACGCTTACAGGGGTCAATACACCAGCTGCCAGAGGAAACACTCCTTTAGGGTTACTATTAGGAGACTTTTAGTCAGAAGGGTGAAGTCAAATTAATGCAGAAAATTCTTTCTCTTGTTCCAAACACACAGAAATGCTATTTATAATACAACAACTAACTATAGTTTTGAATAGATAGCCAAGCTTGAAATTTAGAAAGACAGGTTCTCAGATACCAGAGATAAAAAAGAAACCCCGAACTAGCATGGTGAACAGATATGGGGTGGGGGGGAAATCCCCGTAGGCACATTAAGCCAGATACATTCCCACAGACCTGGGGATTCCTACTGGTCCTAGAATGGAATCTGAGGCCTCTGAAAGAAGCCTGGCTCACCTGTCCAGTGTCTTTGGATCACGTAGGGGGAAAGCTCCCTGCTGAAAAACAAATCCCTATACCTATGGCATGCCAAAAAGATCCCCAGATTCATCCAGAATTAGTGGGATGAAACTGTTAAAGTCCCAGGCAGAAGCAACTGGAAGACCAACATATAGAGATGTGTCTACAGCCCGGGGTACTTAACAACTCCATGCAGAACCATCTTGCTCAAGATAAGTTTACAATAAAAACTGCGAAGTGTATAGGGAAATAAAATACTATGAGGGAAAGCCAGCAGACACAGCCTGGGGAGAATTCAGAAACCACAGGTCACAGTGCAGTCTGAAAGGGATTTTAAGTGTGTATAAAATGTTCTATGAGATAAATAAGGACTAGAGAATAGAAACCGTAAGGCAAAGGTGGACATTATCAAAGTAGAGGAGATTATTACTTAATAATAATTAATCTGAGTAATAAATCTCTCTGAAAGAGAGATTATTACTTAATAACAGGGTTATTACAACATACAGATGCCAGTATTTTCTTTTGAACAAATTTTAGTCATTGGAATTGTGTAACCACAGTCTGTACTTTCACTTGAAATAGGAATGGAATTTGCCAGTATTGACAAATGCAATAGCAAAATAATACTATGTAAGCTTAGTAAACATTCTTTTCCCTTAAGGAAATCTGACAAAACACATGAAGTCCAAGACACATAGCAAGAAATGTGTGGATTTAGGCGTCTCAGTAGGTTTAATAGATGAACAAGATACAGAAGAATCAGGTAAGGCTTTATTCCATATTTTTCATAAATGCTATTTACAGTGTACTCTTTCTTTTTTTTTTGCATTCATACTCTTCTTTCCATTCCCACTGACTCTGCCCAGTTCCTATTTTCATTGCCTCTTATTTATCCTGTGTGATAGACTCCTGATCAGTTTCCCATCTTTACTTTGTCTTCCTTCCTTTAACATCTACCCCTACTGACGTTAAGTTAATCTTCCTGCAGCATGTGTCTGATCATACTATCCCTCTGCTCCCAGTCTTCCATTGGTTTCCATTTGCCTACCAAGTACAGTATGAGCCATTGACCTCCAAGTAATTCCTCAAAACCCTTTCTAGTCTGACGCCTCCCGCTTCTCCACCTGTGGCCCTCATCTCTCTCTCTCTCGCCTGGCCCACCGCTTGAGTCTCCCGCTCCCGTGGCGCTGGTCCGGCTCTCTGCCTGCACCCTCCTCCCTGACGGCCCCGCGCTCGGGCCCCGCAGAAACGCGGCTCCCCATCTGCACCCGGTCGAAATCTTATTTTCCTCCAAGATCCAGCTCACATCCACTGCTGCCACCAAGCCTTCTCTGATTTTTCCCTTGCCACAGCACTCGTGGAAAGCAGTTGTTCCCTTTTCTCGACACCTGTAGTATTCTAGAGTTTGCTCCGTGAAAGTAATGAATCCCTTTCTGCCGTGTTTTTATTATTATTTACACGCTTGCTCGCTCACCTCCTCACCGAGATCCTCAAGCGTGTCCTGAGTAGAATTCTTGCCCGGGTAATACTCGCGGCCACCCACCGTTCTCAGCACAGCACCTTGCTCGGGGCAGCGGCTCTGGAAATATTTGTGGCATAAAGTATTTGTTTGCTTCCCCGAATTGTTTATTATCTTGAAAAGGTTAACCGGTTGTTTTCTTAACAATGTTAGCTCAACAACTAGAAGTATTTATCTCTAACCAGCTTTGAGGAGAAATAAACCTGTTCATCTGTTCTGACGAATCAGACAGTAGAATTTTATTTCTGCAAGACTTTTGGTTTTAACCCAAGAATTTAGCAACAAAAGAGATACGTGTGGTGGTGTTTTTTTTTTTAAGTTGTCCTATTGCTTTTTTGAAAAATACCCTAAATTAAGCATTTATCTGCTTGCTGTGTTTCAGTTAGTATGTACTAGTTTGATGTAGAAAAAATTTCCAAAGAGAAAATGGTGAAGACATCTTTGAAAACATAGGTAAAAAAAGCAAATGCTTTTCATTCCACCTGACAACAATTAACACACTAGATGAACCAGCCTGAACTTGTTTCTAAATATTCAAGAGAAGTGACTCATATTGTAAGTGCTACAGTTGATATGATTTAGGTTTTTAAGCATAAGGAAAGGATTGCCTTAAATTTTAATTGTTGGCAATAAATGGATGTGTTCTTAAAAGAAGGAAAAGATAATTATAACAAACTTAGGACATAAAGGAGGTTCTTAGTGTTTTATAGACACTTTGATACTCTGATGCATATTGGGAATGGCAATATCAGGATTTAAAAGTAATATGTCAAATTAACATATGTGTAACTGAAGTATTAAAACTGATTTTTGAATGGCTAGAAATTGAATTCTGTGTTGGTGTCTTTGTTTAAAGACACACATTTAATAAAATTAATATACCTATAATTTACTTCTAATATAAATAGTCTGATTTATTTTCTGCTCTTTGTAATCCTGCAGTAAATTAACTACCATAAGTATTTAGGTGAAAAAAATCTCTCCTCATTATTTATTTGCTTTATTGCTGTTACACTGAACAATTCAGAATTAAAAAGCTAGGAAAAATGAGTAAGGGTTTCAGTGAGTGTATTTATCACCCACAGACTAGAAAAAGCTCAAAGTAAGGGCTGTAACATGAAACACTAATTTCTGGAAAAGGTATAAATGTTAAAAGCATTATTATTATAATATATACTCTTAAGTGGTTTACTTTTTCAAGAAGATGAGTCTTACAAAATTGAGTAAATGTCTGTAGAATCTACTGAATTGTCAAGGGAAGCTTGTGTTTATATCCCAGATTTCCATAGGCGAATTAAGTGCAGTATTCAAGAATTATCAGTATCATTCCAATTGGCTGACTGATGATGATCTTACATTATCTCCCATTCATTTTTGTCATTTCTCGCCCCATTCCAGAAGCACTGGAAGCAGGTTTTGGGTTATAACTCAAACTTGATGGCCTAATTCCCAATTCAGTTGAGATCCTCTGATAAAACTCTAGGTAGCTTTACCTGTTTTTCTGTGTGTGTGTGTGTGTGTGTGTTTTAATTACTGTATTTATTGGTAATACTCTTTTTTTTTTTTTCATGGTTTTTATTGAATAGTAAATTACAGCATTTTGGTGGATTTTGCCAACTGCTATTTCATACCAGAGACCTCATGTTTCTTTATAAAATGCCAACAAAACATATTCCTTCACTTTTGCTTTATTATAGGCTTGCAGTGAAGGCAGTAAATGGTCAGTATTTGTTGTTTGAAACAAATGGTCTTGTTTTCCCTTTATTGTTGTCTTTTGTCCTTCTAAAAAATATTTTGAGGTTTTTTTTTAAATACAGTTGAGATTACAAAGAGTTTTATTATATGCACTCATGAATTCCCACCAGAGTTGGTGATTATATTTTCTTTCATTTGCTTTGAGACTTTCTCTTTAAATTCATTGTATTTGGGGGTGGGGGGGGTGGGGGAGGGGAAGCAAGCTAAATAAAGATCACACATTAGGTGCAATGTCCCTTACTTACCCTTGCATGTCACTCTACCCAGAGGCAAACAGTAACCACACTTAGGGATTTTCTTTCAGTTCATTTACCATACATGTGCATATCCACAAATAACATGTGGGTTTTAAGTTTGTATTCCAAATTTGCATAGACACTATCACCTTATATGTAGATACCTAGAAAATTAATTTTGCTTTATAATTCTAAATTGTTCTGTAGAACAATTTGTATTTCTGCACATCCTTACTATACCTGGTAACTGTATGAATGTTAATTTGGGACCAATTTGATAGATGACGGCTGGCTGCTTTATTTATGTTTTCTTGATTACTATCCTAAGGTTGGATCTTACAGTTCTTTGGGACATAGTTTCATGCTGTTAAAGTGATGACAGTGAGAGGTGGGGTCTTGCTGAGCAATTCTTCAGATGTCTATGTTTTTAGAGAGGGAAGCCCAGAAGCCCGCAGCGTGATGCTGCATGTCTGCAGGGTAGACTTGTTTTCTAGTCTAACACCAGCCTAGAACATAGTAGGTATTCTTTTTCACTCTCCTTTGCTCATTCCTCATCTCCCCAGTCTCTGTACGTGGTGCCCAGGGCCATGATGTCTAAGCTCTCTTCTTTTCTGTCTGTGCCCCTTCTCGGATATCTCATCCAGTCTTCTGACTTTAAATACCATCGGTATGCTGATGATTCTCTATGTACTCCAGACCTGCACGTCCATCTGCGTAGTCACCATCTCCTCTTGGATGTTCTAATGGACGTCTAGAATCTGATGTGCCCCAAACACCTGGTTGACCCCTTTCCTCTTAAGACACATGTGATTTTTCCCCCCGATCCTTTCAGCTGTTGCACTGAAATCTTGAAGTCTTGTCTGATGTCCTTTGCCTCCAATCCATCAGTAAAACCATCGGCTCCTCCTTCAAAATGCATTCAGAAACCAAGTGCTTCGGGCCAGCTGCGGCACCCAGCCCTGGTCAAAGCCACCATCCTGTCTTCTAAGTGCTTTGGGCCACCTGCGGCACCAGCCCTGGTCAAAGCCACCATCCTGTCTTCTGAGTTGCTTGCAGTAGCCCCTGATGGTCTCCGGAGTTCAACCTCTGTCTCTTCACAGGCTGCTTTCGACATAGCAGCCAAAGTGGCTTTTTAAAACTATGTCGTTACTTTGCCTAAAACCCTCCATCAGCCTCCTGGCTTGTTCTGAGCTGTGGTCTGTGCCCCCGGCGAGCTCTCTGCACCCCCCCTTCCTAACTGGGTGCTGGAAGGCATGCCATCATCTCTCAGGGCTCTGCTCAGATGTCACCTCATCAGGGAGGCCTTCCTGAACCGCCCGAGAAGAAAGAAAACCCCTGCCCCTCTCACCGCCAGCATTCCTCACACCCCCGACCTGCTTATTTTTCTGTATGGGCACTTACCACCACCAGGTATGTGTGTATTATCTGTTCCTTTCAACTAGAAAATAGAACATAAGGACAAGCAACTCCTTGTGCTCACCACCCTATGACTTGCTGGGACTGTTACTAGCTAGTCATAGATGCTAAATACCTTTTTCTGTCTGTCAGGAAATAACTCAATATTGTTGTTTTTCGAATATAGGTTCATCTTCCTTTAAATTCCTTCACTGTAATGAAATGGTAGCCATAATACAATATTTAACGCCTTTACTTATGAATAGTGTTTACATGATCTGGCCACGGTATTATAGGTATTTGACATAGGTATTATCAAAGAGGTGATGGCCATTCGTTTGTTACTTGGTTATTTATGGGTTATTAGAAGACTAGCAGATATTTTAAATTACCCTGACCATCCCATTTCTTCATCCTCGGTAGTGATCTGCCCAGACTGATAAGTATCTGTGGCATTTTTCAGTGGTTCCAGGGAAGACTTTATTCTCTTTCTGATGGATTCCTTCTATGGATTTAGCGCCGCAGCCGCTGTCCAATATGTGCAGAGTCACTGCCCTCAGGAGCTCCTCGCCCGTGGCTGTGATGCTGGAATGTTGAGTGAGCCCAGTCTGACCAGGGTCCGCTCCCCAAGGCTGGGATCTGAGGAGGACAGAGATACCTAGGCGGGAACAGAGGGATGACTGAGGGTATCCCAGGAGAAAGGGAAGGAAGGGAGTATAGAAAAATATATATTTATCCATATGTCGCTTTGTTTGAAAAAGTATTGATGAGAGGGGGTGGGGTAAAGGATTCTGGACCCAGGGAGTTGTTAGGCAAAGCCCTGCAGGTTGGGAGAGGGGTGGAGGGCATTAAGAGTGTAAATGAGGCAGATGAGATGAGTGCTGGGCAAGCTGCAGGGGTCAGGTCCTGCTGTCCAGGGGGTTTCAGCATGGTCCTTTAAGAAAGTCTGAGGGATTTGGGTGTTTTTTTTTTTAAAATCATCTAAAATAATTTAAAGTCACTGCCGTTTTAACCCCACGTATATATGAAAAAGCTGGCTTAAAACCCAGCATTCAAAAAACTAAGATCATGGCATCCAGTCCTATCACTTCATGGCAAATAGATCGGGAAACAATGGAAACAGTGACAGACTTTATTTTGGGGGGCTCCAAAATCACTGCAGATGCTGACTGCAGCCATGAAATTAAAAGACGCTTGCTCCTTGGAAGAAAAGCTATGACCAACCTAGACAGCATATTAAAAAGCAGAGACATTGCTTTGCTGACAAAGGTCCATGTAATCAAAACTATGGTTTTTCCAGTAGTCATGTATGGATGTGAGAGTTGGACCATAAAGAAGGTTGAGCGTCGAAGAATTGATGCTTCTGAACTGTGGTGTTGGAGAAGACTCTTGAGAGTCCCTTGGACTGCAAGGAGATCCAACCAATCCATCCTAAAGGTGATCAGTCCTGAGTGTTCATTGGAAGGACTGATGCTGAAACTGAAGCTCCAGTACTTTGGCCACCTGATGTGAAGAGCTGACTCATTAGAAAAGACCCTAATGCTGAGAAAGATTGAAGGAGGGAGGAGAAGGGGAAGACAGAGGATGAGATGGTTGGATGGCATTGCCGACTCGATGGATATGAGTTTGAGCAAGCTCCGGGAATTGGTGAAGGACAGGGAGGCCTGGTGTGCTGCAGTCCATGGGGTTGGAAAGAGTCTGATATGACTGAGCGACAGAACAACAACTCTATCTGACTTTTGCTTCCCAGGTCGCTCAGAGGTAAAGAATCTGCCTGCCAATGCAGGAGACATGGGTTCAGTCCCTGGGTTGGGAGGATCTGGAGGAGAAAATTATCCAGTATTCTTGCCTGGAAAATCCCATGGACAGAGGAGCCTAGTGGGCTACAGTCCAGGGGATCATAAAGAGTCAGACACAACTGAGCAACTATGCATACACACACACACACATCTGACTTTTAATCTGGATTATTTTCTCAAGTATTCTTGAAACAAGGAAGCACAAACAGTGGGTTTTTAATCCGTGCCCCCTTGGAATTTTCATTGCCAAGCTTTTGTTTGTTTTTCTTTCTGCCCCTGCTGTTTTATTTTGTAGTGGGAATTTAGACAGTAATGACTGAAAGAAGCATGATTTCTTTAAGTGGATAGTCCCATTTGGCAACCACAGTAATAATACCATAGAGCAAAAATCTTTTTCTGGAAGGGTGTTTTTATACACGGAGTACCTGAAGGTGTCAGCATCCCTCCTTCTCCACCAGGTGGAGTTTACAGGTTTGGGTGGATAGTCTAGTAAGACTTTGCCCTCATGCATCCAATTGTGTATGTATGAATGTATCATGACTCACTCAGAAGTCTTGCTGTTCATTGATTAAATCAGGGAGCTTTATTTCTCTTGGGGTTCATTTCTGCTCTGACTCAGCAGCACCATGAGGTGGATTTCCCTGCAGACAGACAGTCTGAAAGCCCAGGACTTGATTTGTTCCTGCCTTCATGTTTCCGCGTGTGTCTAAAGCCTCGCCCTTATCTATTCCATAAGGATGTTGTAAGGAAGAGTGGTGTATGTTATGAAGTGTTTCATTTCAGGATCAATTTTATTTTCCAAGGAAAAATATAAATTATCAGCCACATGTTAGTAGTAGAAGTGGTGGCTGACTTAAAATAGGAGGGAGAATAGCATTTTTAGCTCTCCCAGTTTTAATCTAATTGAAATGTATATCTGCTGGTGGGAAGCTCAGGTCCAGAAGCTGCTCAGGGCAGAGTGGTCTCAATTGCTGGCTTCTCTTCCCCCCTGCTCCTCGCCTTCGGCAGGAGTGTCCCAGCTCCCCCATCACACCAGGAAACACCCCCTCCCTCAGGAGCAGGCTCATGGCAGCCGTTCCTTCTGAGACTTCAGCCGCCACCGCCATCACCAGATGCCTGCCTTGTTTTCCGGAAAACAAGTGATGAAATTGCCTTGTGTAATGTAGGATCTTTCCACATATTAGCTTGCTGTCTCTTTCCCTTTAACCATGAACAGTCTTACTAAGCACTTTTGTGGTGTCCTGATACCATTTCTCGTCCTTTTAATCTGACTCTGGTATTAAGCCCAGTGCACTTCTAGAAACTACACTAGGATTTCCGTCTGCTGCATGCCTACATAAACATTGAGGAAAATGCCAGGGTTTGACCAGCAGTTAGCAGTTTCTTACCTGTGTCCCTAAAGGTAGTGATTCCAGGGGCTCTTCCGATGCCTTCCATTTGGCCCTCGGAGATGCATTTATCCAGGGATGTTACTGATCGACTGGATGAAAAGTACAAGTTTGAAATTACTGAGTAAACTATCAGTGGAATCGCCTTTGTCACCTAGGTGTTCCTAAACAAGTGGAAATCTCTCAATTATGCAGCTAGATTACAGATGCCACCAGATAGCACAGTGATTAAAGACAAGTAGCCGGGTTCAGGAGCAACTGGTGCCTAACACATCATCTTGATCAGTACGAAGGTTTGTGATGTTAACTCTTCTCCACTGCTGCTGCTAAGTCGCTTCAGTTGTGTCCGACTCTGTGCAACCCCATAGACGCAGCCCACCAGGCTCCCCCGTCCCTGGGATTCTCAAGGCAAGAACACTGGAGTGGGTTGCCATTTCCTTCTCCAGTGCATGAAAGTGAAAAGTGAAAGTGAAGTCGCTCAGTCGTGTCTGACTCTTAGCAACCCCATGGACTGCAGCCTACCAGGCTCCTCCGTCCATGGGATTTTCCAGGCAAGAGTACTGGAGTGCGGTGCCAGTGCCTTCTCCGTAACTCTTCTCTAGATGCTGAATAAAATTCTTAACTAGTTTTGATAGCTGCCTACATATTTCACATGGACAGCAGGGAAGTGCTGTCAGAAGTGGAGTCCTAGAGCACTTTAGGAAGGACTGTTAGATTCAGCACACTTGATGAAAGTCACGTAAGCCTTTAACAGCCAGTGCTAACAGGAGATGCGAGAACTTGCTCCAGATATTTAAGCCTTGATTAATCTCAGACATCTGGGAAATGGGCATAAACTTTTTAAAGGGAAAAACCCACAAGGATGTTATTTGGGAGAACCTAATTCTAAATGCCAGAGTTTGTGGAATAGCAACCAGAAACCTAAGGATTGTGCTTTTAGGTTTATTGGAAAAATTGGGTGAGGGGCAGGGGGTGCTTGGTCATTTAATTGATCTTTTCTGTAGCACACATAATCATCAAGAAATATCATCTCTGAACTTTCACTTATTCAGCAAAATTAAAGGCTCTCTAAAGGCCATTGTTGCTGCAGAGTGTCCCACCATAATATTTATTTGAAAAATCATAACCGTTTGGTAAAGTCTTGGTCAGCTTCTGGTTTTCTGGGAAGAGTCCAAACCTTTTTAATCTATGTTCATATTTAATTATTCCTTTATATTTGCCTTGTTTATTTTCATCAGAGATTTACTCTAGATTTATTTCTACTTATCTACAGTATTTCTCCTCCTGGCATCATCTCCAACCTTTTTCTTTTTTTCTTCTTTTTGGCGTGTCTTAAACCTGTTTTCTCCTCCACCAACTCTTTACCCCGAATGTCATGCACCAGCATAATGTGCATGTGTCCTGGTTGATGGAACACTTACTAAAGGTCACCGTGGAGGTGCTGTGATGAAGGACCAAATACCCCTGAGCTGTTGACTCTACTCCCCTTAGCAACATGGGCTGTATGGCTGCCCATTTTATCCTTCAGCAGATGAATGCTTGTTCTCACTTTTCAAATGGAGTGAATTTAGAGATGTTGGGAAGCATTTATTCTGAATTAAGCAGAGGGGACTATAATCTTATCTAAGGGAGCCATTAAAATTTGGACATCTGCCATCTTAAGTCTCCATTTAGTTTAAAATTGGCACCTCAAGCTGTAATTATAGTAGGTGCTTATGAAAAGTCTCACTCCCCCCACCCCCCACCAGCTGCACACCTCCCTGTAATCTTGCCATGCAAAATTATGTAGTCTCAGGAATTTTGTTCCTGTGTTCTTGGGATCTTAGTAAATACTTCTTTTGTATTCACCTTTTGTGTCAAAAAATCGCGCCGTTGGCTATTTGCTTTTTATGCCCTGATCCAAAGAATGTTTTCGTCAACAGACTGCTGGGCTTCAATGCTAGGAATGTTAATATGTGCCCTTCACTGCCAGACTGGGAGAACCATTCAGAGTGGCAAAGTGTAACTGGAAACACTATTCTTGTTGGTGATGAAGTTCTTAGGATGGTGTGCATAAGAAGATGCGGTTAGATCACAGGACTTAAAACCTGTATCACATTAACCCTTAAAATTAATTTAGTGAGGAACTAAATGAAGTTCTTTCAAAATGAAATTGACCCTATAGGATGTGTTTTTGTCACTGGGATGTTTGCAGAAGATATTTTTACTCTTTTTAAGAAAAATTGCCACACACAATATGAAACCGTGATAGGACTTAGAGTCTATAGTTAAAATAAAGAAGTGTTCATGTCAGTAATGAGCAACACAGATAGGACTGCCTTTTGGTTTACTTCCTAAAGTTAGCAAACATTGAACTCTGGCCCATTATATAGTTAGGATGAAAACATAACAAAAACCCATTATTTTTTAACAAAACCCCATTATTGCAGTAGTCGCATGCTTTAGAAAACTTTCCCCCCAAGTTGCCCTTGTTTGGATTTCAGAGAAAATATGAGGGGAAAAAAAGAGCGAGAGAGGGAGAAATTGCAGCAACAGAGCATTGATGGAGAAGTGCCGCTGACCTCCCGGGGAGCCAGCCTGAGGGCGGCCCCTGCCTCGGCCAGCAGGGGTCGCTGTTGGGCAGCGATGAGCGGGCAAGCCTGCAGCGCATCTAACTGAATGAAATGGGGTTTGGAAATACATCCATCTTCAGGGAAGTGGTTTGATGAGTTAACTTTGAAAAACACTATGGCTGCACTGCTTACCTTCTTTTTCCCTCGTAAATTTAAATTTACAGAAAACAATTCACATTACAATTATGTAGAATGGTAGTGAGTACTGGAAATGTTTCTTTATAATGAGAGTGTGTCCAAGAGGAGGGAAATTAAATAGAACTTTTAGAAGCCATTTATCTATGAATTTATTATGTAAGTATGGGTTCCTTACTTCTCTTCTTGGGTCCCTGGGAGTTGCAGAGGGGTGGCCTACAGCTCTTACCCCACTGGAATAACAGTCTACATTCCCTGTAGTTCAGATGATAAAAAGTCTGCCTGCAATACAGGAGACCCGGGTTTGAACCCTGGGGTCTGGAAGATCCCCTGGGGAAGGGAATGGCTACCCACTCCAGTTTTCTTGCCTGCAGAATTCCATGGACAGAGGAGCCTGGCAGGCCACAGTCCATGGGGTCGCAAAGAGTCAGACCTGACTGAGGAACTAACATTACTACTACATTGTATGTACCAAGTAAGGAAGAGTTGTCAGTGTGTATCTTATTAGAATAATGATGTGGCCCTTAAGTCAAAAAGGAGAAAAACCCTGGTTCTGAATTCTGGCTTCCCTCGGTGTTTAAGTCGCTTGACTTCCTTGTGTAAGATGAGTTTGGTGTCAGGTCTGCCACAGCTGGCTGTCAGGTTTAAACATCACAGTCCAGTAAAATATTGGCAAGCTGCTTCTGTAAAAGACCTGATGATAAATATTTTAGGCTTTGTGGGCCACACAGTCTCTGGCATGACGACTAAACTCAGTGAGTATGGCCCAAAAGTTGCCAGAGACAGTCTGTCAACAATGGGCCTGGCTGTGCTCCCATAAACTGTACGTGAAAGAACAGGGGGAGCCACGTGGGGCTTGGCAGCCCCTGGTATGTACTAAGTCGTGTGCCATCGTCGTTGCTGAGGTCAGCAACAAGCCCATAGCAAGATGAACAGTGTCACAAACTCAAACATGGGAGCTTCCGGGGTAGGTAGCACGTCTGTGTCCTTGGCCCTGCTGACCTGTGGTCGTGGGCAGGTCACTTTTCCTTTCCAGGTCTTCTATCCGCACAGCTTCGGAGTTGATAGTAATAGTCTTCTCTGGGGGTTAAGGAGACAACGCAGTAATAAGAAAGAGCATTTTTTTTTTTTTTTTTTTTTAGCACAGTTGCAGAGGGCAGAGGGCAGAGGTCTGGGCTTTGTTTTGGCACTCTGGCTATTTAAAAGGATGCCTTTGTCTCAGACTTCTTTAAGGCATCCGTTGTATCTTCTTTCTGCCACTCTGGAATATCCACCCTGTTTAACAAGTATGGAATAACCCGAAACTCATTTTCAAATTTCCAAACTTTGACAGTGGTCTTCCCCCTTCAGCAGCGTCATGACCCAGTGCACACAGGGAGATAAACACTGTTCAGTCCTTATCTTGGGACAGAAAACCACAGGAAGGAATCCCAGCTCTTCTGAGGTTCTCTGTGAGTTGCAGGCACGTGGCTGTGTCCAGGGAGAAGGCCAGGTCTAGAGACACCAGCATCTTCCCACCCCTAATACTGCGAACCTTGATCCTGAAGTGTGTCATGGAGCAAAGACAGATTAAAATGGAGCTAAGTAGTTTTACCTCCTTCCCCATTAAAAAGCATATGGTTTTCTTTTTTTTCTTTTTTTAAAAAAGCATATGGTTTTCTTTATATACTCTTTCATGTAAATTGCATACACTGAGATTTATTATCTATGTGTACAATTACAAATTTTAAAGATTTATAGTATAACTAATTCTTAAACTTCCATACTCACTGTAAAATACAATGTATTTGTTGTGATATTTCAAAGGTTATCAGTTTACTTTCTCCTTCGGGCTTGTATTTCACACGTTTTACTCTTCGTAATAAAATAATTACTTGAAGCTTTTAATGTCTATACCTGTAAACATTCAACTCCCTCATGTATATTTAGAAGTGAGGTTATTGACTATAATTCATTGATGACCTTCTTTCAGATCATTCTGTGATCGGGTTTTTATAATATGACATTGGAACGTGGGGTGTTTAGCACAGACTCAGGAGCCGGACCGACCTGGGTTTGAATCTTGGTTCTGACACTTCTGAGCTGTGGACTCCACCTTGTAAAATAATTCATTGCTTTTTAAACTTTTTTAAATCATTGTCTGAGAAAGAAAAAAAAAAAAAAACCAGGTCCTTAATTAGTTTTTGTTTATCTGCAATCAGATAGCAGTGCTCTGTGTGTAGAGTCAGCCCGGGTCCTCCCGGAGTCTCATCGGCTAGAACCAGAGTGGGGCTCTTGGGGCGTCATGCGCACAGCTGAACGAGAACTGTGAGTGGGTGCAAGGTTTAAGAGTAGTGTGTGTGTGTATGGGGCGGACAGGGGCATTAGGGTGTATTTTGGAGACATTTCCTGAGCTTTTAAATTAAACAAGAGACATGTTGGAATTTATCTCAGTTAACAGTTTCCTATGAAACAATAGGAGGAGAGAAAAAAATTCCTTGTCAGAAAGAGACATCTGAATGAGCATAATAAGGACAACAGGGAGATGGGGGTTGTGTAGGCTTTCCTGAATGAGACAGAATCTTGGTGTCCGTAGAGTAAAATGAAGATTCTGGAGCATTGGCAAATAGGTTGATGTCTTTTTTTTTTAAGATTATTTTGGTCTCATAGAAAAGTTGAAAAGCTAGTAAAGCGTATACTCTTTACCCGGCCTCCCCTATCTGAGCATCTTACGTGACCATACGACACTCGTCAATACTGAGAACCCAGTCCCAGCTCAGGACTGCCGGCTGGGGAGCAGGACTTGCCGGTTTTCCCTCTGATGGCCTTTCCCGCCCCAGGCTGTCCTTCAGGAGCCCACATGGCATCCAGCTGTCCTGGCCCCCCAGCCTTCCCTGTCTCTCGTGACCTCGACATTGATAAAGAGTCGTCAGTTATTTCATAGAATTTTCTCAACTTGAGGTTTGCTGATACATGCTCGTGGCTGGATTGAGGTTATGCATTCTTGGGGAGGCACCATAGGGTGACCGTGACTTTCTTGGGGCATCATATCAGGTACCTTATGTCACTATGTTTCATGGGTCACGTGGGCCTCCATTCCTTGGCCAAGGTGATGTCTGCCAGGACTTGCTACTGTAAACTAAACTCTTGTTCCCTTTATACGTATTTAATATGTGTGTAGATACTTTAAAACTAGGTAGATATTCTGTTTATGCATTGATGGACCTTACCTGTGGTATTACTGTGGTGTTCTAATTTATTCATCAGAGTTTTTCTGCACAGAAAAGTTACCATTTCTCCATTTGTTCGTCATTATTGACTTCCATATGGACTTAAGGCTGTCCACTTAATTCTTTGGGTGACAAGCCCAGTACTGTTATTTATTGTGTAGCTCAAGTCCTTAGTGGCCATTGAGAGCTCTTTGAGTTCTGTTCCTGTGCCCTTTCAATATGCTGCTGCTTTTTTTTTTATTTTTCCTTAAGCAATTCTTTACTCTTTGACACCTCAAGATGGTCCAGCCCTGGAGTTGACCATTTCTCCAGGGACCCCTGGTTCTTTTTATGGGAGAATGGTATTTAGGAACCAAGGTCTAGCCACTAGGTGATGCATTACTGGCTGCTAACCTGTCACTGCTTCTAATCCCTCTTTTTGGATGGAGCTGGGAAATATCTGTATGTATACTAAATCATTCACACACATCTGTATTTATTTCTGTGTACACACACACACACACACACACACACGAGAACATGAATCCACACTGATAATTCTAGTTCCCGTCCAGCCCCACAGAGTTTATTCTATTTAGCCTGTTCCATTTCCTTTTTTTCTTTCTCCTACAGTGAGAAACCTGGTTCTCATCTACAGTATGTTCACCTACCTGTTCCACTCTAGTATACCGATAAACCAGTTCCAGAGATGCTGACCCACCTGTGAAAACAGATTTATAATCACGGCGCAGTGTCTGTGCAGCTCTGTTGTCTTTAGCCATATTAGCTCCCTCGTAGCTCAGCCGGATAAGAATCCACCTGTAATACAGGAGATCTCACTTTGATTCCTGAGTCGGGGAGATCCACCAGAGGAGGGATAGGCTGCCCACTCCATCATTCTTGGGCTTCCCTGGTAGCTCAGACGGTAAAGAATCTACCTGCAATGTGGGAGACCTGGGTTCGATCCCAGGGTTGGGAAGATCCCCTGAGGAAGAGAATGGCAACCCACTCCAGTATTCTGGCCTGAAGAATTCCGTGGACAGAGGAGCCTGGCAGGCTACAGTCCATGGGGTCGCAAAGAATTGGACATGACTGAGTGACTTTCGCTTTCACTCTTTCATATTATCTGGTCAGAACCTCTTCTGCCAAGGTCGCCTGGGTCACGGTTGTGGGGTTTATTTGTGCTCAGGTCAACAGTCTCAGCTTGCATTTCATCTTGAATTTTTCCCACAACCTTGTTAATTATGCTTTTATTTGCATACCATACAATTCACTATATGGTGTACAGTTCTGTGGTTATTGACAAAGGTGTAGAATTGTTTATGTTGTTCAGGTGCTAAGCATGTCCGACTCTTTTCGACCCGCGGACTGCAGCACACCAGGCTTGCCTGTCCTTCACTGTCTCCCAGAGCTTGCGCAAACCCACGTCCATCGACTCGGTGATGCCATCCAGCCATCTCATGCTCGGTGGCCCCCTTCTCCTCCTACCTTCAGTCTTTCCCAGCATCAGGGTCTTTTCCAAGTGAGTCAGCTCTTTGCACCATGTGGCCAGAGTATTGGAGCTTCGTCTTCAGCATCAGTCCTTCCAGTGAGTGTCCAGGGTTGATCTCCTTTAGGATTGTATATCCAATCCCGCCATTATGGAATGGTGTACAGTGGTGTACAATGTACAATCGTCCTATCACCCTAAAAGTCCCCTGTGCCACTTACGTATAGATAACTGCTCCTCCCCGCCCCTCCTCCAAGAGCCCTAGCAACTACTGATCTCTTTTCCTCCCTATATTTCTCTGTTTTCCAGAGCCTCATATGAAAGGAATCAGAATAAGTAGCTTTTGGGGTCTGGCTTCTTTCACTTAGCATAATCCACATGACATTTATCCATGTTTCTGTGGGAATCAATTCCTTTCTATTGCTGAGTAGTATTCTATCATCTTAATGTGCCATAGCTTTTTATCCAGTGACTACTTGAATGATACCTGAGTTTCTTCCAGTATTTGGCAGTCTATATAAATAAAGTTGCTATAAACATTCATATACAGGTTTCTATGTGAATGAAGTTTCCATTTCTGCAGGATTTGATAGTAGAAGTAGAATTGCTGGGTCATTAGCTTGGTGTATATTTAGCTTTGGCAGAAACTATCAAACGGTTTTTCAAAGTGTCTAGATCATTTATTCTAATAGGTGTATAGTGGTGTTTCATTGTGGTTTTAATTTGCATTTCCCTAATGATTGATGATGTTGAGCATTCCTCTATGTGCTGTTTGCTTTTCAGTTGTCTTTGATGAAGTGTCTTCAAAGATTTTGCCCATTTTTTAAAGTGGGTTGTTTGCTTTCTTATTGTTGAATTTGGGTAGTTTTTCATATGTTCTGCATATAATCCCTTTGTCAGAAATGTGATTTTCAGATGTTTTCTTCCAGTTTGTGGCTTATCTTATTCTCTTTTACAGTGTCTATCTAAGAGCAGTTTTCTTAATGTTAATGAAACCTAGTTTATCAATATTTTTAAATTAATTGTGCTTTTAGTGTAATTTGTGAGTTTTTGTTTTTTAAGAAAGTTTGTATTTTGTTTTCATCTTTGAAAATTACTTTCAATGGGCATAGAATTCTGTTTTGTTTACCTATGATTATTACTGTGTGTTTCATTGGTAGCATTTCATTTTTTTTTTTTTCATAGTTCCTTCTCACAGCTGAAATTCCCACTTGGTATTATATGTTGCTCACCATTCTCATCAGAGCTTTTAACATACTATATTGATCAATTATTTTAAGTTATCTGAAAGCTCTAACATCTGTATCATATCTGACTGGTTCTGATTGCTTTCCCTGTTCTGAGTATTTTTTCCTTGCCTTTTGGTATGCCTTGTAATTTTTGTTGAGAGCTAGACATCTTACATGAGACAGTAGAGACCAATGTAAATAGCGTTTATGCGTGGCAAGTCCTTTCATGTGAGAGTTAAAGCCTTGCTATTTCCAGTCAGGAGCTGGACTGGGTTGGAGAGCTCTGTTGCTGTTAAGACTACCATCAGAGGGCGAAAGGCTTCAGATTCCTGAAGAGGCATCTCTTGTTTGGGGTGCGGGTTGGATTGTAAGAGAAAGGCTTGTTCCACTCCCGTTTTAGGTCTTCCCTTTGCGCTGTGCATCAGAGCGGGTGCTGAGCACATTCTGTTCTCCTGCTGCTCTTCCTGCACTATTTTGCTGTTAGCTCTCACTTGAGGCTCATTAGCCTGGCATTAGGGGGTGAGGAGGATGGGGTGGCACTCTGTTCTGGCCCTGCCCCAGCCTTCTGCGGGCACCCTGTCCTCAGGTCCCTGGGCTCTGGCCCTCTTGTGCTCCTACCCCAGCTCAGCTGATGTGGAGGACTCAGCTGGCAGCCCTGCCCCTCGGTAAGGAGTAGAGTTGTGTTTTTCCTCTTACTCACTCCGTTTCCTCACTGCAGTAAATTCTCACCAGTGTCCCGGCGGCAGCGATGCTGCAGCGCTCCTCTTCATAGGACGGAGTGTTTGTTCCCTACGGAGAGAAGGCAGGGGGTGCAGGGGGGTTCCCTGCCCCTCCTAAATCCTGCTGCTCTCTCCTGGGTCCCGATGACCACGGATGCTTAGTCCGCTTTTCTGTGATCATCATCTACAGCCTGAAAGCAGATGTAGTCTCAGAGGGCCCACACCCAGCCCCTCCCGCCCACACTCGGCCCCGAGCAGTCTGCCCACCATTTGGCTGACCTCTGGGCTGTGTCCTGCTGCGTCTGCCCCGAACGACTCAAGCTCAGCTCCCCTCTCTTACACGGACACTCCTGGGCGCTTGGGCTGTCTGATGGGACTTCAGCCTTACAGTGGATTTGCGGAGAGTTGTAAATTTAAAGTTAGGCCCGTTCTTTTTGTTTGTTTTTAAGAGAAAGATAGAAAACAGTAATAGCTTTTGAGCAAGTGTCACCATCGTCGGTCTTTGCGGCAGGACTGGCCTCTGATGACGGCGGCTTCCCTCTCCGGTCACCTGTTCCCTCTAGGCAGTCGTTCCGTTTCTTCTGCTTTGTTTTCTACTTTCTCTTATGAAAGAATTTTTTTCTCTTATTAAAATCTCTAAAAATATATCTGATTTGGCATTCAGGTGGCAAATTCAAAACATATGAGGGATGATGGTCTAATTTTAGAATTTCAAACATCAGACAAGGTATCATAGAGCGAGGAGACAGAGCACCTACCCAGACTGCGCCTGTCTCACATCCAGCGCGGGCACCTGGTGGAATTCGATAGCTTGGTGTATGTATTATTTTATAACAAAATAGTAGAACCCATAAAGCAAAAGGTATGAGATCACATATTAGGAGCCTACATGTATGTTTTGTGTTTGAATGTTTTAAGCACAAAAGTGACATGTGCTTGAGATTTTTTTAAAAAGTTCTAATCTGTTCTATCTCCTAGAAATAATCATACATAAATGTGTTAGTGTTGATACTTCAAGATTTTTCTCTAAGAACGTACCTTTGTAATACAGAAAAGTAATAAAGTAAAGTAATACGCAGACCATTTGGGAAACCCAGGAAAGACACCTGTTAGTTATTTCTCTGTTCACATTTTTTCTCTTGCAAAAGTACACATAAATGCAGACTGCATCGCAGGAAAGCTGAATGTGGTATAGCTCAGCGATAGTGAGTGGGGTGGAGATTTTACACTGCTCTTCTGTTTAACTGTTTAAACTCTTTCTAAGGGAAAGCGCCTCTGATTTTGCAAGTTTTGAATAGACAAGGTTTTAAATCCAGTCTCACATGCACTTATGAGAATTTTAAAACTATTTCCTGGACTATCTTGACTATTCCTTGTTAAACATAGTCTCACGGGACATCATATGGCTGATATTAATGACTTTTAACTAATATTCAATTTCCTATGAGAACTGGGTTGAGTCATCACAGAAAAAGAAATATTACAAAATACTACTACTCAGAGAACAGCAGAAACATGCCTAAATTGCTATTCAAATGTCATGGAAAATTTTTCTGTTTGCAAATACGAAATGCCACCAGTATTTTGGTTTCCTTTTAATTTGTTCAGCAAAAGGGAGGTACAAAGTAGAGAAAAAGAGCTCAGAGAATGAGTTGCAGTAAACTCTGCGTTCACTTTCTCTGTATAGTTCAGGCTTCCTTTGGAGGTGTCAAATTTGAGGCTTCGGTTTCTGGTCTGCACTATGTATCACCCTCTGCCCGTCTGCTCTGGCGAGGTTTGTCCACCTTCCGCATCCTCCAGGAAGCCCTCCTGGCCACTCCCCTCCTCTGCCGGCGCATCCCTCCGATCCCCGCTGTCCTGACTGCCTTCCTCCCCGTGTCATCCTCCCCAACTAAACTGGGGGCTCTGTGTGGGCAGCGCCCCGGCCTTGAATATTCCTCGCAGTATTGCCAAGCTTATTAAAAAAAAAAAAAAGAAGATGATGCCGTTCGTTAAACTTGCATAAGCATCTATAACGTCCCCTCTCGGTTGTTTTTTCTCAGACGAGAAACAGAGATTCAGTTTCGAGCGGTCTGGATACGACCCGGAGGAATCCGACGGCGCCGAGGACGACGAGAACGAGAACGAGGACGAGGACGAGGACAGCCAGGCCGAGTCGGTGCTGTCGGCCGCGCCCTCGGCCGCCGCCAGCCCGCAGCACCTGCCGGCCAGGGGCGGCCCTCGGGACCCCGCGGGCGCGGACGAGGACGCCAGCGCCCCCGAGGGCTTTCCCGGGGGGCCCGCGGACCCGATGGACGTGCTGCCGAGGGCGCTGCCCACCAAGATGACGGTGCTGAGCGCGCTGCAGTCGGACCGCGGCGGGAGCCCGGGGTCCCCAGGGAGCGCTGGGCCGCGGGCAGCGGGCGACGTGGAGGTGGCCGCCCGCCCACCCGAGGGGGCGCCCAGGTCCCCGTGTCACCAGATGTCTGTGGACTACCCCGACCCCGAGGAGATGCTGAGCGGCTCTGCAGCGGGAAAGGCTGTGGCTTTATCGCAGGTAGTGGATCCGTAGCAGTTTTCCTTTTTTTCCCGTTTATTTTTATTAGTTGGAGGCTAATTACAATATTGTAGTGGTTTTTGCCATACATTGACATGAATCAGCCATGGATTTACGTGTGTTCCCCATCCTGATCTCCCCTCCCACCTACCTCCCCATCTCATCCCTCTGTGTCTTCCCAGTGCACCAGCCCCAAGCACTTGTCTCATGCATCCAACCTGGCTGGTGATCTGCCTCACCCTTGATAATATACATGTTTCGATGCTGTTGTCTCTAAACATCCCACCCTTGCCTTCTCCCACAGAGTCCAAACGTCCATTCTGTACATCTGTGTCTCCTTTTCTGTTTTGCATATAGGGTTATCATTACCATCTTTCTAAACTCCATATATATGCGTTAGTATACTGTATTGGTCTTTATCCTTCTGGCTTACTTCACTCTGTATAATGGGCTCCAGTTTCATCCATCTCATTAGAACTGATTCAAATGAATTCTTTTTAATGGCTGAGTAATATTCCATGGTGTATATGCACCACAGCTTCCTTATCCATTCGTCTGCTGATGGGCATCTAGGTTGCTTCCAATATACCGTGTTCATAGATTGGAAGAAGCGGTTTTCCTTTTGACTTCAGGAGTTAATGTACTGAAATTGCTCATTTGTAGCTACATCAGTTTTTGTTTTTTTTTAAACCTTATTTCCTTTTGTTTGATTTAAGGCTAAAGAACATTTATGCCCTTTGGATTCCTGTTATGTATCTTAGTGAAAGTTCATCTATTGTATTACAAATCTATAAAAGAACCAAGTAGATCTTTGCAGTATGCTCATTTACTACTATCTGGTTTTTTTATGAATATCTTGGAATAAAAAATATTTGTGTGCCAATGGAGAATATATATGAGTCTCTGGACCTCCATTTTCCATGGCTTCCTCTGAGATGATCTTCCACTGGCTTTGATATGATGGATTTGCACTAATTATCCAAACAGTTTATATGTCATCCCTATTGACAAGGCAGCTACCAGTTTGACACCCCCCCCCCCATCCCCACCCAAAAGAAAAAAAAAAGTGTTAAGAAGTTCACTTTGCTTGAATCATTAAATTGCTGTCACCGCTTAGGAAAGCTTCCTGTCCAAGAACTAGCTCAGAACCAGACTCAGGCCTCAGGAAAGTCACCCTCCATGTGAGCAGTGAATGACTTCCTGCTTTTACATACCCTGGCAGGCTCCTGAGAAATCTGTTTTCTCTCATGGACAGTTCTCTTACCTCTGGGATAAGCTGAGGATCACCATAGGATTTATTTCTAAATGTGGCAGATTTTGGTTTGCTGGGTAACACTAGAGAAAACTTGGAAGACTATGAAAGCTTGAATTACTAGAGCTTATCCTGCGTTAATATTATTTAATTAAATTACATTCATATTTAAGTAGCATTAATATTTAAATTAACATAAACATTAATGGAGTTCTATAATATGGCTATATCAAGAAAAAGTGAATATTTAGATGATAATCCTGGGTGAGAAGATTGGCAGGACTTACCCCTTCTACTGACATTTCGTACCTTTCCTATTAGTCACCTGTGCTCTAAGCTTCTGTCCCTAAATCTCTCACACACCTGCTGGTGTCTGGAGATCCGGTTTTCAGTAGACATTTCATACACTTAGAATAAATGAAGGAACAAATGAAAACTGCAGACCTCTTCATTAATGGAAGCTCTTTATTTCATAAATGAGTAGTCCTCCAGTTAATTTTCCCCCCACCTGAGTCGATACTCATGGCCAACTAAGATCGCAGAATTTCTCAGTAATTCCTAATCTCTAAACTAGGGTGGAGCTGGAGGTGCCATCAATAATAACAGCAGTGGAAGAAGAAGATAATTATGGCCGCCTCTCAGGGTTAATGTTGGTATAAATGAGATGATATCCAGGAAATCTGTTTGAAATTAAGTACTATACAGAATCTGTGGCGGTTATTTATTCTAGAAAATAAAGAGCTTAAGGGTGTAATAGGAATTTTGCTTTTTAAATCAACATACCAACATTTAGCAAGCTTCTTTGTATGAAATCGTTGTTGTACACACTTTTACCTCAGGACAGAAGAGCTAAAACTTTTTACAAGAGCTAAAACTTTTGCTCGGTGACCAATAAGGAAGCTGAGCCATCAAGAGATGATTCGTCTTGTCTTTCAGGGCCCCCCCTGCCTGAGCCTTCCTCCTCCCCCGGCGTCTGAGCGCAGCCCTCAGCCGGGAGGGGCTCCTCAGTCCACCTCGCCTCGGCCCGGCCCCCAAGAGCAGAAGCCGCAAGCCGCCCTGCCTCCGCCCGCGGGCCTGCCTTCTCCGCAGACGCACCTGTTCAGCCACCTGCCTCTGCATTCCCAGCAGCAGTCGAGGACACCCTATAACATGGTTCCGGTCGGGGGGATCCAGGTGGTCCCGGCCGGCCTCACCTACTCCACCTTCGTCCCCATCCAGGCCGGGCCAGTGCAGCTCACCATCCCGGCTGTCAACGTCATCCACAGACCGCTGGGCACCCCCCGGGACTTGAGCGCGGATGTGCCAGGCGCCGCCAGCCCCGCGGGCGTGGCCGAGCTGAGCAGCGTGGTGCCCTGTATCCCCATCGGCCAGATCCGCGTGCCGACGCTGCAGCCCCTGCCAGCCCTGAGCATGGAGACCGTCAACATCGTGGGTCTGGCCAGCGCCAACCTCGGCCCGCAGGTCCGCCCGCCAGGCCTGGCCCTCAACGCCGTGGGGCTGCAGGTGGTGGCCGCCAACCCCGTCTCCCAGAGCAGCCCCGCGCCCCCCACGCCCATCCCGGGCCTCCAGATCCTGAACATCGCCCTGCCTACGCTCATCCCCTCCGTGAGCCAGGTCCCCGTGGACGCCCAGGGCGCCCCCGACATGCCCGCTCCCCCAAACAGGTCTCCTCGAGAGGCGCCACTCCCGCAGCCTTCTGCCGGGGCGCATCCTGGCGGCGGGACCCCATCCCCGCAGGGCTCACCCGGAGTCCAGCGGGAAAGTGCACAGAAGGGTCTAGATCCGTCTGCTCCGGCCAGAGACCAGGCCAGGCGGGACAGCTGCAGTCCTAGGGACGCGGGGACGGGGCCCCCAGCGAAGCTCCGGCACGACGCCCCTGGCGCGCCCTGCAACCCAGCCTCGGCGCCCCCACCCCCGCCAGGCCGGCCGCGGCTCCCCCTGGACCCGGAGGGATCTCGGCCCCCGGCCCGGAGGCCGGTCACCCAGTTCAGCGACGTGAGCAGCGACGAGGATGAGGACAGGCTCGTGATCGCCACTTAGGGGCTGTTTATTCAGGGGGGTTGGTTTGGTTTGGGGGTTTTTAGTTGTTGTTTTTGGGGTTTTTTTTTTTTTTTTTTTATATATATAAACACTTACAGGTTTCTTTGAAAACCCTCCTTTCCTTAAAGCACATTTTTCTGACATAAACTCATGACTAATCTTTGTGCAATCATGAACTTTTGACCAATAATTGTTGTTTTGTGTCAGCTCCAGCCATTTTTGTACATGTTGTATAGACAATTGTGCCTTTTAGGAGTTTTATGTTTAGAAACTGTACAGATTGTTGAATATCTATATACATAAAGTATATATTATATATGTACATGAAAGCCAGGTAGTTATTTGTGTTTAGCAAGGAAAAACCTGTCAAATAAATCCAATGATTAAATTATATGTTGCACTGTTAAATATTAAATTTTTATGGCTGTGGGGCAGAGTTTCTGTGTATAAATTAGTATGTAAACTCCATATTTATTGTATTCATATTAGTCTTTGAAAATGGGTCTGTCCTCCTTGTGTAAGACAGTAACTTTACACTTCAGACAGATTTTCTGTGTTATGAAATGTTTCAGTAAAATTGTTTACTGACTTTACCATTGCTTTAGTTGTGATTTCTTTATGTCATGTAGTGACCAGCAAACTACATTCGGAAAAGAGCCTGAAGTTAACATTCCTTCCACACTCACCCCCACCCCCTGTATTTTTGAGAAATCAGGGCTTTATATACTGCCGAGGGAAATAGCCAAGAGACCAATCTTTCCAACTTAATGAGGAATAATTTTGTAGCTATTTAGAGAAGATTCAGTACTTAAGAACACTACATGTTAAGTGTGCTTAGCATAAGGACAGAAACGGGCAACGTTCGTAAAGGTGGGTATGACAGCTTCTGAGAAACGTATTATGTTACAAATCAGTCTGAGTGCTTGGCTTGGGCAAAGCCCATGAGCCCCCGAGGCCTCAGCCCAGTTTTGTGTGTGAACCCAGCCCCTCTGTGTCCCCTGGGCCCTACTCCTTACAGCCAGAGCCAAACCACGGGAGGTCTGGGCTTCACAGAAGAACCAAATTCAGACTTGAAACTACTTAGGTTGAGGCTTTAGGAATGATTGCTTCCTGTCCTGAGAGGCTTGACTTGACTTATTTAGAAAGATGGGGAGGGCTCCCACAATTGCACCTGCGATGATGTGCATTCTTACCTGAGCGCTACAGATGCTTCTTTTGTGAAACAATGTCTTAATGTTGGAATTTTCATGTTTCTAAAAGCCTACTTGGTGAAGATCTCCGAGACATGAAGTTGGTAGGACAATAGTGCATGAAGGAAATAGTCTGAGGAGTGAAAAGAGCCTGTCATCTGGGCCTGCGAGCCCGTATCTAAACTATGACCTCTAGAATATGCCTCTGTCCAGTAGGCACTGATAGATCAGTGATGCTTTTTGATGCATGCTTCAATGTACATTTATTCTTGCACACAGATTAAGTAACAGATATCTCAACAACAATAGAACTATGTTTTATATCCCAAGATGTATTTGACAAGAGTTCTGGAAACTCATAGGAATTGTATTGGTTTAACAAAATGGTTGTTCAAAATGAGCGCCACTGTCTGTCAGATGTCTCAAAATAAGTTTTAACTTTGTGTCACACCTCTTACAATTTCGTTGCCTAAAGTTTTAAAGCAGTGTAGTAAACATTCTTGCTTCCTAGTCACATTTTGAGTACATATTATGAAGCTAAATTCAAAAGCAATGCTAAGAATTTTGGAACTGAGGTGGATTTATTTGTTTTTATAGTTTATATAAATAGAATTTTCTTAATTTGAAGAATTCCTATATTTCAGTTCAGTCACTCAGTCATGTCTGACTCTTTGCGACCCCATGGACTGCAGCACGCCAGGCCTCCCTGTCCATCACCAACTCCCAGAGTTTACTCAAACTCAGGTCCATTGAGTCGGTGATGCCATCCAACCCATCTCATCCTCTGTCGTCCCCTTCCCTTCCCACCTTCAACTTTCCCAATATCAGGGTCTTTTCAAAAGAGTCAGTCTTCGCATCAGGTGGCCAAAGTATTGGAGTTTCAGCTTCAACACCAGTCCTTCCAATGAATATTCAGGACTGATGTCCTTTAGGATGGACTGGTTGGATCTCCTTGCAGTCCAAGGGACTCTCAAGAGTCTTCTCCAACACCACAGTTCAGAAGCATCAATTCTTCGACGCTCAACCTTCTTTATGGTCCAACTCTCACATCCATACATGACCACTGGAAAAACCATAGCCTTGATGATCCAAACCTTTGTTGGCAAAGTAACGTCTCTGCTTTTTAATATGCTGTCTAGGTTGGTCATAACTTTTCTTCCAAGGAGTAAGCATCTTGTAATTTCGTGGCTGCAGTCACCACCTGCAGTGATTTTGGAGCCCCCCAAAATAAAGTCAACCACTGTTTCCACTGTTTCCCCATCTATTTGCCATGAAATGATGGGACCAGATGCCATTATCTTCGTTTTCTGAATGTTGAGCCTCAAGCCAACTTTTTCACTTTCCTCTTTCACTTTCATCAAGAGGCTCTTTAGTTCCTCTTCACTTTCTGCCAAACGGGTGGTGTCATCTGCATACCTGAGGTTATTGATATTTCTCCCAGCAAGTTTTGATTCCAGCTTGTGTTTCTTCCAGCCCAATGTTTCTCATGATGTACTCTGCATATAAGTTAAATAAGCAGGGTGACAATATACACCCTTGATGTATTCCTTTCCCTATTTGGAACCAGTCTGTTGTTCCATGTCCAGTTCTAACTGTTGCTTCCTGACCTGCATACAAATTTATCAAGAGGCAGGTCAGGTGGTTGGGTATTCCCATTTCTCAGCATTTTCCACAGTTTGTTGTGGTCCACACAGTCAAAAGCTTTGGCATAGTCAATAAAGCAGAAGTAGATATTTTTCTGGAACTCTCTTGCTTTTTCGATGATCCAGTGGATGTTGGCAATCTGATCTCTGGTTCCTCTGCCTTTTCTAAATCCAGCTTGAACATCCGGTGGTTCACGATTCATGTACTACTGAAGCCTGGCTTGGAGAATTTTGAGCATTACTTTACTAGCATGTGAGATGAGTGCAATTGTGCGGTAGTTTGAGCATTCTTTGGCATTGCCTTCTTTGGGATTGGAATGAAAACTGACCTTTTCCAGTCCTGTGGCCACTGCTGAGTTTTCCAAATTTGCTGGCATGTTGAATACACAAGTAAAGCTAGTGGAGGTGATGGAATTCCAGTCGAGCTCTTTCAAATCCTAAAAGATGATGTTGTGAAAGTGCTGCACTCAATTCCCACCTTTAACCAAATACTAAATGTTGTGGTATGCTTGGGTGTTCCCTTGAAAATTTCATAATGCCATAACATACCTTAGGCTTATTTTGTACTCTTGACTTTTTAAGATTCATTACATTGTTCACATACCTTTAATATTACTGACTATAATGCTTTCATGTAGCTTTCAAATATTTTGCTAGCATTTGAAATATGTAGCTAAATCAGAAACATTTTCAAAGTTTGTGTCATTATATTTTGAAATAGTCCCACAACTAAAATAGAGGGGAGTAATTTTGAACTGTTTCCTCCAAAGTCGTCTTGTCCTGAGAAGCAAGTCATTCTCAGGTTATCAATGACTTGCAAATAATGATTTGAATAAATTACTTACAAGTAATCCAGAGAGCTGGGAAACTATGTTTGTATGCTTCATGAAAGATCCAGGTTAGTAAAGAAATAGAATGCAAGGATATAACAAATTTCTTTAAATTATTAGCAAAACAGGTGAAAAACATAACATGAAGCAACTTTAGCATCTTGTATGAATCCACTGACACCATCAGAAGTGTCGGAAGTAGCAAAAGCATCAAAATTCATTTGCCTAGTTTTCAAAGATTGGTCCATCTGTTTTATGAATATCTGTTATGAGTTAACAGAAATCAGTTGCCTTAAAGTAGCTCCTTATTCCCCAAACTTTAGGCTACAAGAGTAATTATTTCAGAATGAGACGATCAACTGATAACATTTAATGTAAAGATTTTGTTTCTCATTTTTTTCAAAATATAGTCATGATTTTCCTTTCACAGAAATGGTGT
This sequence comes from Dama dama, assembly GCF_033118175.1. Taxonomy (NCBI): domain Eukaryota; kingdom Metazoa; phylum Chordata; class Mammalia; order Artiodactyla; family Cervidae; genus Dama; species Dama dama. Next base: position 45,999,486 of record NC_083687.1, on the reverse strand, counting down.
AAATAACACTTTTCTTATTAATCTCTGACCTGAATTTTAAATGGTGGGGATTAACAAGGATTAGGAGTTATTATTTTCATTGGAAGACTGTCGAGATGGGTAATATTTCTTTCATGATGCATGCTCAGGGCAAAATATGTACTCTTCTTAACTTCTCTGTTTTTTAATGTTACATTTTAGGATGAAGTTAGAGATCAAGCAACACCAGAAAGGTGACTTTCATTACAGTAATTATGTTTCAAAACCATCTATTAATTCAAAACATGGAATATTAAATGTCCCTAAAGCAAGAATCTTTTCCCAAACTGACTCCCCATGACTTTGGAGAATTATATATTAAATATTCAGTAAAGGTTACTATGTGTGTCTATATATACATACATGTATATCAGTTCAGTTCAGTCCAAATAAATGTGGATCAGCCTCCAAGGAGATTGGACTAACTGGAGAAGTGACATGAACAGATGCTTTGGCACTTGTGTTGAAAAACTTTATCCTAAAATGTAGCCATTTATACAAAAAGTCTATTTGTACCATCTGCACTCCACCTCCCCAAAGCATCATCTTGGAGATATTAGAAATACAGTATTCACACCCAGGTAATAGATATCCATACTCTAAATGCTCATGAACAAGGCATCATGGGAGTATCCTTCCTCACTGGGATTTCTGGACTCCAATCTTGAACAAGATAGAGCCAAATGAGCATATTTCCAGACCACCAGGACCTGGAGGCAGAGCGACCCAGATGGTTCCATATCACAGCCAAGAAGTCACGTTGAGAGAGTCCCAGCAGTAGAAATATAAAGAATAATTGTAATAAATAATAATAATAAAGTTGTCTTTTAATTCAGTAAAGGAGAGTTTTTCCCTAATAGTTCGACTATTAAGGAAATCCTGTGTCTCCGTTAATCTTTGTGTAAAACCAGGATTTTTTGTGTAAAACAAAATTTTGTGTTTTGTGTAAAACAGCCAGGGCTCACAAACTAAAACTCATTTGCATAAAAATCAGGCAGAAATATTAGGAACATATTTATCTTGAAGAGAGACTGCAAAATTAAAAATTCTAGTATTATTTACGCCAGTATTTGAAGGTAGATCAGCCAAGGAGGAAATATGTAACTCCACTTTATTCTGAAGCAAGTTCTGAGAGAGCATGACTTCCAAGGGCTCGGATGCTGGGTACCAGACCTGCTCTGGCAAAGCAGAGAGGCAGTTAAGAAGAGCCCAAGACTCTGATCAGTGATCCACCCAAATTCAAACATCAGCGAGAAGGACCAAGCTAATATTTCTCTCAAAGTCATAGACTGAGTTTGACTTATAGTGCAGTTTGGGTCTTTTCTAAGTTAAAAAGTCCACCTGAAATGTTATATTTTTCTTACATGTAAGTTTCCTCATTGCTTCACTTTTATTGTCTGAGAAGTTAGGCCTCTCTTATTCCGTAATGTCTGAGGGTTACATTAGAAATTAAGGATTTGTTACAGGACACTGAAGAATTTTTCTTTTGAGGCACTCAATTGCAGTAGAGGTGGAGACTGCATGTTGGGGAAATGATGGAAGAATGGAAGCTAAAGATCTAGGAAGTTCTAGATTTTATTTGCTCCTACACGCTCAGGTCATACACCTAATTCTGAAACAACATAAGTAATTCAGGTAATTACAATGAAACCTCAAAGGAAATGGAAAGATCTCCTGGTTTAACAGGATATGATAAATTAGTTTTCAAAAGCAGATAGGTTTTTTTGAGGTTATACACAGTCATGCTCCACTGACACTTTAATGGTATTTTATGAGTAAGTCACAGGCTTCCCTTGTGGCTCAGATGGTAAAGAATCTGCCCACAAGGCAGGAGACCTGGATTTGGTCTTTGGGTTGGGAAGATCCCCTGGAGAAGGGAATGGCTACTTACTCCAGTATTCTGGCCAAGAGAATTCCATGGACTGTATAGTCCATGGGGTGGCAAAGAGTTGGACACGGCTGAGCGACTTTCACTTTCATGAGTAAGCCACATTATGTATAATACAGTATTTCTAATTTTAACAGTTCCAACAAATACCATATGATGTTATCTCCTTGTTATGTTCTAGAAAATGTCTCAGGGTTACAAAGCTACTTAAGTAGTGACGCTGTGATTTACAGCTAGGTCTGTTCTTTTCCACTATACCATGCTTCTTTCAGTAATGGTTTACAGTAACTGGGTAGAATTGTGTTCATTTCTATGTGAAAGTCACCTTTAGTATTCATAAGTCATTTCATTTAAATTTCTTACAGAAATGAATATGTCCAGTGCCAGGTATATTTGAATAGATAATGGAGTTTATAAACTTTCTCTATACCCTTTTTCATAATTGATATAATAGGAGCTGGAAGAACACTTAGTGAGGAAATATTTAATTTAAATAGAGGGAGACAAAATGGCACTCTAAAATGAAAATTACAATCAAGCATAAGACATGTAAAGCTCCAAAGTGTATTAGGTTTCAGTTATTAATCATTATTGAGAACACTGTCTTGTTACATATTGCATGATGATAAAAGTTAGAGTGGACGGAGGAGGAGACTCAAGTATGGATTCACATTGTTCGGGGTATAGACAAAGTCTGAGCACAACATAGCATAATGTTATCAAGTTTCTGAATTTGATCTTTTCAGAAATATTTCCAGAAAAAAATAGAACAATTTTCCATTACTTCTGATAGAGAAGAAAGTTACTTAAACATATTATTTCTCCTAGAAGAGGAAGCATCAAATTGCACTATTTTTCCCAAGGTATAGATTCAAAAATCATGTAAAGAAAGCAAAGCTAGGAATTTGGAAGGAGATGAAAACATTTATAAACTCTTTTTTGCAAAAGCAGTAAGAGCGGAAAAGAAATAACTGATCTATTTATTTAGCAAATGATTCCATACCTCAGGATAAACCAATAGATGTAAATATAGAAAAGTTAACATTTTTTCCTTCCAATTCTTAATTTTGGTGTCTGCAATACAGAAGTGAATAATTAGATACCTTTTATGTTGTTTGGCTATTGGTGGCTTTTATAAAGATAGAAAGACCAATAGACCCTTGTTGGAAGTTGATTTTGAGACATTTTTCATTCATTGTTTTCAGTTAAGTGAAAGAAAATGTGTTTGGTTATTTACCTATGGGTTGCCAAATGTGATCTAAGGAAACCGTGTAGGTGAAAGACAAGAAGGCTTCACATTCCTGAAGGTCAGTCATGGAAAGAAAAGCCAGCTTTGGGATCAGTCAATTAGCCAGGCATGCCTAGTTTTCTTTGCTAATAACAAGGCTTATTTTTGCCCCGTAGGGTCAAATGTTAAGACTGGGTTTGATTCAGCAGTTGTATCCATTGATTCATTTGAATTTTTAAATTTAGGAACAGCTTTATACCTCTTACAGTGAGACATTTTCTGTTACTTTGACACTCAGAATCCCTGAAAGTAGTTCCCTAGAAGTAGATCAAGATTTCATGCAAAGAGTCTTCTTTTATAGCCAACCTTGTACAATTGCTATCATCATCGACTGAAAGATCCAGTCTTCACTAAGAGTATATGAAATATTCTGATAAAATAACTGGTATCACTTCATAGTCTGAAAGGGTTGCCAACCTTTTGAATTCATCATTTTGGTGACTGAATGTTAAAAACAAATCTTTGAGGAGAAAAATAAAATAATTTTTAAACTTACTTTTAAAAGATAAATATCAGAGCCAAATAATTAATGAATTTTTTTGTTCTTGTTAACGGCCTTGAAGTTAAATGCTTATTGAAATATATTCTTCTTTGTCTTGGGCTCTGTTGGAAATAGTTGTAAGATGTTCGGTACATGGTACATCGATCCTCTTTGATGCTTAAGCAGTCCCGAATCCCTTCAGGTCAATGCTCAGAAGGTCCTTTAAATGGAGATAAAGATCAGAACTGACACAGGGACCCCAGGGGCCTATCCTGGAAAATGTTCTGTTTGTTTTGTTTTGTAGCTAAACAAATTCCTATGAACTCTTTGTTGTCATTTTTTTAAATCCTTCAGAAAAAAAGAGGGATTTGGAAGACAAAACAGATTCAGGTGTCAAAACATTTAAAGTTTCTGCTATAGGTAGGCAGCGACATGGATTCTTTAGGTTTTCAGCTGAAATAGATTAAATATTTCATAACAGATTTTCATTATTGTCTCTCAGAGGCAAACCTGTGGTCTTCCCATGCTGTTGCTTTTTATGTTGTTATTTCACTGTCTCTGCAGCAGCTAAAATGCATGCTGAAAATATTTGTGAATGAGTTGAAAATAAATTCTTTGTAAAACATGCACATCTCATTAATTCAGTCCAGGGTTCAGGAACACTTAGATAAGTTGACTGAATTGTGATTAAATTTTGGTTCAGTTTCTGTTCAAGGTGTATTTCAGTGGCCATAAGATTGTATCCCTACTGTTATTGTAAATCATTTCACAAATTTATGATCATGTAGGGTATGGACAAGAGGGAAGGGATTTGCAAAAAAAGAAAAAAAAAAAAAAAAACAGGTTCATATTCTACACATCACAACGATGTTATTAGCACAGACAGTACTGATGCTCCATAGATTATCCGTTAGTCAAATCAAGACATAAGCTTAATTTTCAGTTCTTATTTTTAAATATTAGATATGCAAACAAGTAGCATATTGCATATGGAAACAATCTTAAGAACAGATTGCCTAAATTGAAATTCCTGGTCATCGACTTACCAGCTAATTGTCAAATTATTTATTTTCCGTGCCTCAAGGTTCTCATCTGCCATCTAGGGCAAAAGCAAATAGCCACCTCACAGGATTTGGGGCAAGGTTAAAGCAGATAACATGTAAAGCAGTTAATTCCTTATAACAATATCTGAATAAATGTTCTGAATTTTGGAGTTTTACAATGATTTTGAATGCTTTGCTTTAGGACAGACACTGACAGTCACCCAACAAATACTTAGGAAGCACTCACCACATGCAAGACCACGGTAAGTTCTTTATCTGTGACTTTGTTAAAAACCACTGACACCCTTTTTAAAATGCTGTGTTATCTTTAAAATGTTTTCTAACATTTTGCTTTGCAGGAAAACCAGACAAAGCTGAAGTATAATGAATAAACCCAGTAGGTGATTTCTAATAGCTTACATGAACTCTTCTGGCTAAAAAGTTAAAGAAGGTGAAGTTATTCCTGTTCATTTTCAAGGAGAAGAGGGGGCTGTCAGCTGGCCAAAAAGAAAGTGTGTGTGATATTTGCAGGTGATGGAGCGCAATCCCAAAGGGAAGGCACACGTTTCCCTGGGCTTCCCTGTGGTTGCCTTTCTTCTTGGTCGGGTCCAGCCGGAAGTGTGCTGAGTGCTCAGTCGCTTCAGCTGTAACCAACTCTTTGAGACCCTATGGACCATAGCCCACCAGGCTTCTCTGTTCATAGATGTCAAAAGCAAACTCAAGCTAACTTCTTCACTCTCCTCATTTAGTAAATGAGGAAAATAATGTCCAAAGAGGGGAAATACATCCTTTAAGAAAAGTACAAACTGGATGTCAGCATGGGCTCTGGAGGCAATGCCTGAGATTACATTCTTCCTCCTTCATCTTCCAGCTTTCTAAACTTGAGAAGGTCATTGAATCTTCTCGTATCTCAGTATTCTAATCTGTAAAATGGGTATAGTAACACCAACCTCAAAAGTCAGTGTGGGGATTAGATGAGATCCCATGTAAGGTGTTTGGTAAAGACCCTACCTAGCCCAAACAAGCATTCCATCAAAGTTACCTCTTTTTATTATTACTATTACACTTATTTGTATTATTGGGGGAGGGGTGGAATTAGAAAGAAACCAGAAGACAATGACTGACAATCGAACATTCCTTCATGCTTCGAAATTTTTACTCTAAACCTCTGAAGAGTTAGCTACATAATAAGGAGAATCTTTATGCTTAGGGTTATTTGGCTTTGTTTCTACTTTGTATGTCTCCCAAGTCAGTATTCAAAGTTCTTGAGAGAATTCGATACATTAAAGTGATGTTTGTAACATTAAATATATAAAAGAATTTGATTATTTAGAGTCAATGTTTGAAAGAATTTAATGTGTTGGATTTTGTGATTTTAACTTGAAAAGCTCAAGGTAACATTTCCAAGTGTGATATAAAAAGGGAAGTTATAAATTTACCAGAAAAAATATAGGACACTATGTTTATGACATTGAGGTAGTAAAAGTCTTTTACGTAACAAAAACTGAAAAGCAAAAAATCATGATGTTTCATAAATTCAGGTTCATCAAAATGCAAAACTTTGGCTCTACGCAAAAACATGAAAATGTTTAAAAGACAATTTTTGATTGGAAAAAGGAATTTACATTGTATAACAAAGAGAAGATTCTCATCCAAAACTATATTTGAAATATTTTAAAAATCAGTAAGAGATTCAAAAGATTCAGTAGAAAATGTTCAAAAGGTAAGAATAAGACATGCCAAGTAGAAAAAACACAAATGGCCAACAAATATACTAAAAAAGCATACACTGTCAATAGAAATGAGGAAAATGAAAATTAAAATGAGATTTTTTTAAAAAAACTAGGGAAGGACAGTTTAGCAACTAAAAATGCAGCCTACATCCTAGCAACTCCAACTTCTCTGTATCAACCTGGAGAAACGCTTGCCAACGGGACATGAGCTACAAATTTGTGTGCTTTTTTTGTTTTGTTCTTGGTAATGTTGAAAAACTGTAAACAACCCAAAGTCCTTCAGTAAGGAAATGTCTAAATAAAATAATGTCCTTTCCTGGAATACTAAGCTTGAATACAAAGAAAAGCATAACATAGATGGATAGCTCTCCAAGACATATCTTGAAATAAAAATAACTAGTTGTAGAAAAATTCATTAACAGATATGATTTATGTTAAAAATGCACACAGAGAGACATAAACAAGTGAAGTATAGATTTTTGAATGAAGAAGTCATATCTCTTTAAGTAAAAACACAGAAAAAGGCTGGAATGAGACCAGTTATAACTGAAGAGGAGCTGAGAGCTTCAGGCGGGGCGGGGAGGATATTCAGGGAGTATCTGGGTTTTATGGGGCCAGCGAAGAATACACTTGTTTTCTACAATAGAAAACTAATATTGGGTTGGTGAAAAGGCTCGTTCATCTTTTTCCATTGGATGGCTCTAGTAGGGTTTTGTTGTCCGTAACTTCATTTGAAACAATTTTGTTAGATTGTACTGTGACAGCTCTCATATCAGCATGCATTAAAAAATTTTATCAAAATTGATGAATTTTTGTGTAACTCTTTTAATATTGAAGATGGAAGAAAAAAAACAAATTTTCATCATATTGTGCTTTATTATTTCAAGAGAGGTAAAGGGGAAAAAGCAACTTTAAGGCAAAAAAAGATTTGTGCAGTGCATAGAGAAGTTTGTCTGTGATTGATTGAATGTGTCAAAAGTGGTTTGTGAAATTTCATGCTGGAGATGTCTCAATGAATGATGCTCCATAGTTGGGTAGACTAGTTGAAGTTGATAGCGCTCAGATAGAGACATTAACCAACAACAATCAGTTTTATATCATGCAGGAGATAGCCGATATACTCAAAATATTCAAATCAAGCATTGAAACTCATTTGCACCATCTTTGTTTTATTAGTCCCTTTGATGTTTGGATTCCACATAAGTGAAAAAAACCTTCTTGACCATATTTCTGCATGCGATTCTCTACTGAAGCATAATGAAGACATTGCATTTTTAAAACAAATTGTGACAGGTGATGAAAAGTGGATACTGTGCAATAATGTGGAATGGAACAGATTGTGGGGCAAGCAAAATGAGCCACCACCAAACTCACTAAAGGCTGGTCTTCATCCAAAGAAGGTGATGTGTGTATGGTGAGATTGGAAGGGAGTCCTCTATTATGAGCTCCTTCTGGAAAGTCAAATGATCAGTTCCAACAAGCACTGCTCCCAATTAGACCAACTGAACGTAGCACTTGACGAAAAGCATCTGGAATTAGTCAACAGAAAACACATAATTTTCCACAAGGCTAAGGCAAGACCTCATGTTTCTTCGATGACCAAGCAAAAACTGTTAAAGCTTTGCTGAGAAGTTTTTATTCATCTGCCATACTCACCAGACATTGAAAGTGAAAAGTTAAAGTGTTAGTCATTTAGTCATGTCCGACTCTGTGCGGCCGCATGGACTATAGCCTGCCAGGGCCTTCTGTCCATGGAATTCTCCAGGCAAGAGTACTGGAATGGGTAGCAATTCCCTCCCTCAGGGGATCTTTCTAACCCAGGGATCGAACCCAGGTCTCCTGCATTGCAGGCTAATTCTTTATCGTCTAAGCCACCACATCGTATCTTGAGATTTCCATTTAGTTTGGCCTTTACAAAATTCTCTTAATGGAAAAAGTTTCAGTTCCCTGGAAGATTGTAAAATCACTTGAAACTGTTCTTTGCTCAAAAAGATAAAAAGTTTGGATAAGATGAAATTATGAAGTTGCCTGAAAAATGGCAGAAGGTAGTGAAACAAAATGGTAAATATATTGTTGTAAAAAGTTCTTAGTGAAAATGAAAAAATGTATCTTTTATTTTTACTTAAAAACTGAAGGAAAATGTTGGCCAATCCAGCACAATGGATTTTAGGCTTTACTCCTAACAGTAGTCACTTGTGTGTAATGCTTTAATGCTTTCAAAATGGAAAATGCATTCATGTAATAAAATGAAAATTAAGATAGAAAACAGGATGGGAGGCTAACCAGCTATGACATGAATTTTCTTTGAGAAGACTAGAAATTAGTTCCATGAAATTTAACATGTAGAAATTCAGTAAGCTTTACATCAACATCAATCTGCATTCAAAATATTGAACATTCGTGAAATAGTAAAAAAAAAAAACAATGATTATTAAAATATATGAACACTTACTGTGTGCCAGGTATTCTGTTATGCACTTTACATTATTGTTTATTTAATCCTTTAATTAGCACCATGAGGCCAACACTCCTCTCCAATTAAGGAAACTGAGGCTTGGGATGGATAAATATTGGCTCAAGGCCCCAAAAAAGGTAAGCCTGTTCAACCGTGTATTTATGTCACCTGTTTTTCACCCATATTTTCTTTCAGCTACCAGGCAATCATTGAATAAGCTGAAAATATGCATATTAAATTTAAATAAATTCACTTGTTTCCTTGTATACTTTTGCAGTGATTCGCAAACTTGCATCTTCATCTACTGAGGAAAAAAAGAGTCCTTTATTCTTATAAATGATAATTATGAGCATTCAATATTTTAAGAGGAAAAAAATGTGTCTATTTACATTAGGTGTTTAATAATCACCTACAGATTTGCTCTAATTGTCAGCTTCTCCCAAATGACTATTGTTTTCTAAATTTCTTAACAAGTAATTATAAACAGGTGTTTTGGTATGAAAAATGAGAGAGATATTCAGTATTTCCTATATTTCATCAACACCACATAGTTTTCATTAATCACAATCTCCATATTTTGATATGGTCTAGTGTTAGGCCACAGGACTTCCGTGGTGGCTCAGATGGTAAAGAATCTGCCTACAATGTGGGAGACCTGGGTTCAGTCCCTGGGTCAGGAAGATCCCCTGGAGGAGGGCATGGTAACCCACTCCAGTATTCTTGCCTGGAGAATCCCATGGACAGCGGAGCCTGGAAGGCTACAGACCATGGGGTCGCAGAGAGTCAGACACGACTGAGAGACTCAGCACACAGCAAGGTTTGGCCACCCCGGGGTGTCTCCAGTCCGTCCTGGAAGCCCCGGCAGATTTTTTTTTCTTCTGGATTATTGCGTCTTCTCTGCAGTGTCAGAAATGTGCTTAAATTTATATTCAAATACATGAACATATCTTCGTTTCCATTGGTAGCAAAGGATTTTTTCTTTTTTTTGTAAATGCTATTTAATATTGAATAGGCTTGAAAGACTGTGTCAAGTAGAGGTGTGTGTTAGTCCCTTAGTCATGTCCGACTCTGTGACCCCATGGACTGCAGCCCGCCAGACTCCTCTGTCCATGGGATTTCCCAGGCAGAAATACTGGAGTGGGTTGCCATTCCCTTCTCCAGGGGATCTTCCTGACCCAGGGATCTAACCCGGGTCTCTAGCATCTTCCGCATTGGTAGGTAAATTCTTAACCACTGACCCACCTGGAAAACCCAGAATGTTCATCACACAGTCTTGTCCCACTCTTTGTGTCCTCATTGACTGTAACCCGCCAGGCTCTTCTGTCCATGGAATTTCCCAGACAAGATTACTGGAGTGCATAGCCATTTCCTTTTGCAGGAAATCAAGTACAGGTATAAACAACATATGATTTCCTTAGAATATATCAATGTATCGCTTTATAGCAATGAGGGCATCTGAGTCGGACTCAAGGTCAGAACTGATACTCTGAATGTGTGGACTACTTATAACTCTGTCCGTATGTTTAGCTTGGCTTGCATACTTGATCCAAGCTGTTATTGCAGAGCACTGAGGTAATGCAAAGGAAAAGTATTTGGGGACTTCCAGTAGCTTCTTGAGCCAACAGAAATACACCCAGATGCCGAAGCCCTGACTCCCTCGCTAAAGTCAATACATGAAGATGTGAGCGCCATCCGGAATGCCAGTGTGCTAACGCAAGTGTGCAAAGGTGACAGCCTCCGTTTGTCAAGTGCAGATTGGATCCTTCTGGTATCATAAAATGGGCAAGCTAACATCTTGATGACTCACCTTAAAATACTCCTTTCCCCCTCTTTTGATAATATAATAATGTATTTTGCAGTCCAGATTTAAAAGAGCTGCTTTTTAATGTGCATAAACAGACTGAGATTATGACAAGCCAAGATACAGAAACCTCATGTTTCTTCTCCCAACACTTGATTCTCTAGATACCTGCATCCAATAATTCTGCAGTTTATTCACAGCTCTTAAGATTTGGGGGATTAAACAGCCCCGACACTGGGACCAAAGCTCAAGCACTTTCTGTGTTAACAATGGGGAGCAAAGTATCACTCTAAAGCAATTTAAGATGCTGATTATGTAATTAGAAATTTTCTGTAGGAACCTGTCATGCAGAGAAGTCAGAGGGAAAACAATCCACAGATAATATAAGTACTTCTTTTTTTTCCATTTTGTTCTTTATATTTCCCCTTTTATTTAAAGAAAAGGAAAAAATAAGACCAAAGAAAAGGTATACGGAGAAAATAATAGCCAAAGAAAAGGTATATGAAGAATCACACTAAGAAATTACTTCCTCATCCCAAGCTGCAGGGTGTGAAACAAAAATATCAGTTCTCAATGCATCGATCATGAAGCTGGCCGATTATGGCACCTTGAAGAGATCTATTGTTCTTCTTTCGACGAAGAGCAGAGGTTCTTTTTTGAAAAATAATTTTATTTATGTACTTATTTTTTGGCCGTGCCAGGTCTTCATTGCTGAGTGAGCTTTTTCTCTCGTTGCGGAGACGGAGGGCTACTCTCTAGTTGCAGTGTGTGGGCTCCCTTTGGCAGTGGCCCCCCTTGTGGAGCGTGGGCTTCAGTAGCTGCAGCTCCCAGGCTCTAGAGCACAGGCTCAGTAGTTGTGGGACATCGGCTTAGTTGCTCCGCAGCATGTGGGATCTTCCTGGTAGGGATCGAACCTGAGTCTCCTGCACTGGCTGGTGGACTCTCCACCAATGAGCCACCAGGACCTAAAGCAAAAGTTCTGAACATGTGTGAATTTAATATGAAACCAAGAATTTTCATCAGTATCAGTTGAGTCAATCAGTCATGTCCAACTCTTTGGGACCCCGTGGACTGCAGCATGCCAGGCTTCCCTGTCCTTCACCAACTCCCACGGCTTGCTCAAACTCATGTCCATCAAGTCGGTAATACCATTCAACCATCTCATCCTCTGTCATCCCCTTCTCCTCCTGCCTTCAGTTTTTCCCAGAATCATGGTCTTTTCCAATGAGTTAGTTCTTTGCATCAGGTGGCCAAAGTATTGGAGTTTCAGCCTCAGTGTCATTCCTTCCAATGAATATTCAGGACTGATTTCCTTTAGGATTAACTGGTGTGATCTCCTTGCAGTTGAAGGGACACTCAAGAGTCTTCTCCAACACCACAATTCAAAAGCATCAGTTCTTCGGCACTCAGCTTTCTTTATAGTCCAACTCTCATATCCATGTATGACTACTGGAAAAACCATAGCTTTGACTAGACAGACCCTTATTGGCAAAGTAATGTCTCTGCTTTTTAATATGCTATCAAGGTTGGTCATAGCTTATCTTCCAAGGAGCAAGCCTACTTTAATTTCATGGCTGCAGTCACCATCTGCAGTGATTATGGAGCCCCCCAAAATAAAGTACCCTGCCCAGGGATTGAACCTGGGACCACTGCACTGAGAGCACCGAATTTTAGCTACTGCACCACCAGGGAAGTCCCCATTTCCTCCTTCTTAAAGAAAATTCTTGCCATCCCTGCCTCAAAAGAGTCTTGTGAGGAAGAGTCAATGAAGTGCTATATTAGAAGCACCTAATAAAATAAGCAGTACAGGTAGACGATGCCATCACTGATATCAGAATTTACTTGTGATAACTAATGACAGTGGGACACTGTCCTTACTGCAGGGATGAGGAGTCAGTTTAGATAGTTGCCCTCTCGAGTGACTCAGAAAAGCATGGACAGCTCAGTACAGAGGATGGCTAATTTTTTAAAGTCAGGAAGCAAGAGAAACACCAGCGATCAAACTGCAGTGCAACATTATCTATGGGGGAGACTGTGTTGCACGATATTTTAAAAGAGAAAATTTATGTATTTAAAAAGGTGATATACTTTCCACCAGAACCTGTAAGAGAATTTTTTTTTTTAATTTTAGGAAAGGAAAACAAAAGAAATGTTGGGAGCACACCAACTCTAGTTTGAATCATTTTGAGACGCAAGAATACTTGAGAGCAGATGAATTCATAAATGTGGAACAACAGAGCTGCCGTTGGTGCTTGTCTTAATGTCCTCTGCAGTATTAATCACAGATATGGTGTACTCAGCAGACCAGCTAAGAGAGAGAGAAGGAAAGGCATATTTAAATGGTATGACTCTGCCATGGGGCAGACTCTGGCTCCAGCCCCTCTCACATTTATTAAATACTCTGTGCAAAAGTCTTGGTTGCAAAGCTGCATGATGGAGTTCTTAGAGATATGTGCTCTGCAATGATCTTTTTAGATGAGAAGGATACTAAGATAACTAAGTTTTAATCACTTAATTTAATCTTGTCCTTCTTGGGCTGGAATTCAGATTTCCTGATTCCTAATCTTTGTGCCAACTTTGATCATTTTTCACATTTACAAGATATGATCTTTACTTATTGGACAGTGACTTCAGCTCATTCCTGGACCCTGTCTGACCACCGCCACTCAAAATTATATTATAGCACACACTGCTTATATATGGATATGAATATAATTGAACTGTAATCTTTATAATTTTATTATATCCCTTGAAATTAGAAATATAAACACTCGGGGTAGAATCTATCCTCATATTTTTCCATGTGAAGTGAATAAGGTTTGAGATACAAATTGCTAGCAAAAACAAATTTTGAAGAATTTCAGATGACTAACTCAATATGGTTTTAGGAGATTCACATTATTGATGTGAATTCATTGATAGATAATCTTCTGGGGACGTGTGAGCTATCTCTCAGAATTTAGAAGGCGGCTGTTGGAATCCTGTCAGATACTTGCCCTTGAGAAGCAGTTATAGATTTAATGGAATTGCCTTTCTTTTTTGCCTGTGAGAAACTACAGGCAGAGTCTTCAGCAAAGACCATACTTTAGGATCTCTCAAAAACTTTGTATTGATAAGGCCCCTGATTCATTTGTGCGCCGATCTGGAATTTTCTAGAATGTTGGCTACATTGTTACACACAATCTCTGTGGTGGCCTGAATGGGAAGGAAATACAAAATTACAGCTGATTCACTTTGCTGTGAAGCAGAAATGAACACAACATTGTCAAGCGAATACACGCCAATAAAAACTTTAAAAAAATCTTAGCTACACAAAGTGGTAAAGATACGCATCTTTGTAACAACATTTGGTATAAACATAAAAGTTATCTTTTCTTTATCACCTCCTTCAATTACAGTGTCATCACAGCAAACACAGACTCAGAGGAACATCTCTTCATTCCACGGCTGCAGAGGTGCCCGTGAATCCACTTTGATTCGTATTCATAGCCCTCTGCTAGTGTGCTATCCACTAACAATGCCATTTTGGCAGACCGTGTTTACATTTTAATTTCATTATGACCAGAGTAATGAGGCTATTGATGTTCCCATTTTCTCTTTGAACGGCCTCTTCAATTTGAACTGTGGCCTTTTGGTGCATCAAACTATTATCACAGATGGAATATTTTAACATACATTTTCTGTTTCTATGAGGCAGTTAGAATAGGGGAAAAAAAGTCTCTTCATGCTCATTACACTCCGCCAATAAAAACCAAAACTTTTATAAATGATTATTTAATTGTTCCATATAGTAAATGATTCAGTTGAAAGCAGATATGTATTATTAGTTTATTGCACTAAACTAATTAAAAATTAAAAATCTAAGGACTTCCTTGGTCTGGTAAAGACTCTGAACTTTCACTAAGGGGCCGAGAGTTCAATCCCTGGTTGGGGAACTAAGATTCTGCATGCCATCGGGTGTGGCTATAATAAATAAATAAAAATCTTTCTAGAAAAAAATTATTATTTATTTAAAAATGAAAAGCAGGGGAGGTCTTCAAAATATATTTGTAAAATTTCAGTCTAAAGTTTAATGTATGTGGAGATAGAGATATATACATAAATATTCTCTATGAATATGTACTTTTAAAGTATGGGATAAGCATAGACCTTTTAGTGTTTAAAAAGAAGGAAATTCTGCCTCTGGATATGACTAAGTAAGAGGTATTGGATTTAGCTACCTGAAGTAATCAACTATCAACCTGGACAGAATATATGAAATAATTGTTTCCGGACGTTGGGCAGTTTACACACGGGTCTGTTGTCCTTCTTGTCATCACTGTTCAGTCACTAACTCACATCCAACCTTTTGCGACCCCACGGACTTCAGAACGCCAGGCTCCTCTGTGCTCCACTATCTCCCAGAGCTTGCTGAAATTCATGTCCATCGAGTCGGTGATGCCATCCGATCATCTCATCCTCTGTCGTCCCCTTCTCCTCCTCCCTTCAGTCTTTCCCAGCATCAGGGTCTTTTCCAATGAGACAGCTCTTCACATCACGTGGCCAAAGTATTGGAGCTTCAGCTTCAGCATCAGTCCTTCCAGTGAATGTTCAGTGTTGTTGATTTCCTTTAGGATTGACTGATTTGATCTCCTTGTGGTCCAGGAGACCCTCTCTGCTCTTCCTAGGAGAGGAAAAACACAGGACTGTACACATATCTTATATTCGCCTTATCTTTCTGCTTGGTGCGCCTTCCAAACTGTAGTACACGGGAGTTAACCCAGGTTGAGAGCAGAGGTCTTCTGGTTGGAGGAAACAGATGCCAGAGTTGAGGGCTGCTGAGTCATCTGTTAATTCACGAAGAAGGATATCCAGAGAGGAAAGAGCTGCTCGGAAAAGTGGCTTTAGAAATCTGCATGGAGATTTCTGAGAAATTTATGAGATTTATGTCCCTTGCCAGGTACTAAGTTGGGCATGCTCGGAGCAATGTTCCCTGATTACCATCAGAGAAGGGCCACTGAAAAAGCTAAAAGTTGCAGTGGGTGGAATCCCGGAAAAGTGCAATTTTAGTAACTACTAAATGTATTAATACCTCTAGTAGCAAGTCTTAAAAACTCTCAGGAAGCATATCTCTCAACTAAGTTTTCTTATAACAGTAAACTTAGTAAGAGGCTTGTTGTCGTTTAGTCACTAAGTCGTGTCCGACTCTTCTGTGACCCCATGGACTGTAGTTCACCAGGCTCCTTTGTCCATGGGATTTCCCGGGCAAAAATACTGGAGTGGGTTGCCATTCCCTTCTCTTCCCGACCCAGAGATCGAAACCAGCATCTCCTGTATTGGCAGGCAAATTCTTTACCATTGAGCCACCTGGGAAGCCCCAGATAAGAGGTAAGACATAGAGGAAACACACTTGTGAAGGGGGCCTGTTATTTTATCTACATCAGTGTGTTGAAATATCTTCCATTGTAGCCCAGTCCATAAAGGAAATAATAAAATTTGTAGGCAAGTTGACATTTAACACCGTTTGATTATTTTTGCCAAAGTCCACACACAGTGTAACTACAGAGCTGGAATTTTAGTAGTACAAATGTCAATGATATGATGAGTCTCATATCTTAAACTGCTTTAACAAATTTAAAATGAAAAGATTTAATTTTCAATCTTAAATTTAAATTTTCAAATTTAAATTTCATGCAGCCATGAAATTAAAAGACGCTCCTTGGAAGAAAAGCTATGACCAGCCTAGACAGCATATTAAAAAGCAGAGACATTACTTTGCCAACAAAGTTCTGCCTAGTCAAAGCTATGTTTTTTCCAGTAGTCATGTATGGATGTGAGAGTTGAACCATAAAGAAAGCTGAGCACTGAAGAATTGATGCTTTTGAATTGTGGTGCTGGAGAAGACTCTTGAGAGTCCCTTGAACAGCAAAGAGATCAAACCAGTCAATCCTAAAGGAAGTCAGTCCTGAATATTCATTGGAAGGACTGATGCTGAAGCTGAAGCTCCAATACTTTGGCCACCTGATGTGAAGAACTGACTCATTTAAAAAGACCCTGATGCTAGGAAAGATTGAGGGCAGGAGGAGAAGGGGATGACAGAAGATGAGATGGTTGGATGGCATCACCAAGTTGATGGACATGAGTTTGAGCAAGCTCTGGGAGTTGGTGATGGACAGGGAAGCCTGAGGTGCTGCAGCCCACGGGGTTGCAAAGTGTCGGACACGACTGAGCGACCGAACTGAAGTGATAAATAGTATCTCATTATAAAAACACAATAGAGATTATTTTGGCCCTTGCTTTTGTAAAATCATACAGTTTTAGACCAGGGAAATTTATAATGTCAATGTCATTTTCCTTGTTCTATAGATAAGAAAGCCTTAGAGAGGTGTGTTCCAGTCTCATAGCTCTTTAAGATCAGGATCCAGGTCCTTGGGCAACTGAAAACTGACTGAATATGCTCCTGCAACACTTGAACATCATACAAATGACTCTTAAAATGGACAAATCTATCTATTTAAATAAATTGCACCCTTTTCTCTTAAAACATAGAACACAGTGCAGTAAAAAATATCATCTATATCCTATTACCCAAATAGAACCATTGGTTTTATTTGAGGATATTATTTTCTAGTATCTGTCCTTGAGTTGCAGAAAGATATTAATATCAATCATATTATATAATAATGTTAGATATTGCATATTAAAACACATATTTTAAAATATATATTAAAAGGCATATAAAATTTCATTTTGTGGTTTTTGCTTGACATTTTATACTTTCACTTTTATTGCTGACAGCTTCATAATCAGAGGCCGCCTAATGAATATAGTGTAATTTACTTATCCCATGTCCTATTTTGTAGACCGAGATTGTTTTCACATTTTGCTTTTATAAATAACTCTGAAGTAAACATTCCATGTGAATACCATCATCAATGATCTCTGACAATTTCTACAGGACAAATTTCTGAAGGATGATTACAGGATCAAATAAAATGAAATTTTTTTTAAGTCATTGACTCACATTGTCAAATGGTTTTCCTTTAAAGGATGTGACAATATCACCAATCCTGTGTGAGAAACATTTCACTCAGTTTTATTCTCACGGGGTGTTGTCATTGAAAAATGAATTTCTCATTTAATAGGCAAATATCTTGCAATTGTTCTTTTATTTTTCATTTATTTGCTTGTTATTGAGATAAACATCTTCCCATTTGTTTACCTGATAACTTGTAAGGCTAGATTAACCTAATTTTTCTTTTTTTTAATGATAAGCTATGGCACTGAAGATGAAAAGGAATGAAGGGCCGAGATGAGGAGAACAGAGGCAGGAATGAGAAGTGGCCCCCTGCTAAGGTGAGGATGATCTTAGATGATGTTGTCAGGTACATCAATAGTCAGGTTATGAGAAGAAGTGGAAGCAATAGTCAGAAAACGAGCTCACAGTAAAAGAACCACTTTACATTGGCTCGGTTTTAGATCTTAAGGGGACTTTAATCCTTTGTTAAAGTTTTTACAAACTAAATGCATTAGTTTAAGGAAATTAATCTAGTATTAAAAGGAAATAATAAATAGCACACATAGTAGAACAGCATAAATAGCCTAACAGTCTGCATGATTGGTCTACAGCTGAGCAGGGCAATATGGCAGCCAGTGAAAGTCAAAGTCGCTCAGTCCTGTCTGACTCTTTGCGTCCCTTGGAATTCTCCAGGTCAGAATACTGGAGTGTGTAGCCTTTCCCTTCTCCAGGGGATCTTCCCAATCCAGGGATCAGATCCAGGTCTCCCACATTGCAGGCAGTTTCTTTACTAGCTGAGCCACAGGGGAAGCCCATGGTAGCCAGTAGGGCATGTGGTTATTGAACATTTAAAACAAGGCTGGTCTGAACCAAAATATACTGTAAATATAACATATATTTTTATGGCTTTGTACCATCAAGAAGGAATGGAAAATATTGCAATAATTTTTTATGGATTATATGTTGAATGCTAATATTGGGAATATATTAGGTTTTTCTATATTTTAAATATATTATATAATAATATAAATATAATATATTCATAAAGCATGCTATTAACATTAATTTTACCTGTTTCATTTTGCTGTTTTAAATGTGACCTCCAGAAAATTTATAATTGCATATATAGCTAACATTGGCCAGTACCAGTCTAAAGAATCATTATGATCTTAGACTTTAGGACAACCATTATTAAATTGCAGTGCTTTGGCCAGAGATCTAATAGGATATATGATGAGAGAGAGAGACAGACACATACAGAGAGAGAGAGACAGGCTGCATCATGTAATTAAATGCAGTAAAGACAGTGGCACTGCAGAAACCAATATGGCCAGCCAGGAGGGCTCCAAAGAGCTTAGGAATTTATTCATATATTCAGATTTTAAAGGACCTCCCACAAGAGACAAATAGGAGCATAATCACTATTGTCAGACTGTTACATAGAATGAGCTAGAAGAAGGCAAAGGGCTAGCTTGCTCTGCCTAGGTAGGCTAGGAAAGTATGTCCACATGGGAGAGAGACAAGATAGAATTATGCAGCTCCTACTTGGCTTCTGGACTTCCCCGGAGGCTCAGCAGTAAAGAATCTGCCTGTAATTCAGGAGACGCAGGAGACGTATGTTCAATTCCTGGGTCAGGAAGATCCCCTGGAGAAGGAAATGTCAACTGACTCCAGTATTCTTGCTTGGGAAATCCCATGGACAGAGGAGCCTGGCGGGCTATAGTTCACAGCGTTGCAAACAGTCTAAGGTGACTGAGCAGGCATGCACTTGACTTCTAATTCTTTTTATCAAATTGCTAAATTAATTGATGCCATAGGTAACTGGTTTGTATACTATTCTTTTTAAGCAGTGAAACCCTTATCCCAAATCTGAATGTATAAAGAAGTTCCTAGTGGAATCCCCTAGGATCTTCCCTCATAGCTCAGTGGGTAAAGAATCTGCCTGAAAGACAGGAGACCCGGATTCAATTCCTGGGTCAGAAAGATCCCTAGAGAAGGAAATGACACCCCACTCCAGTATTCTTGCCTAGAGAATCCCATGGACAGAGGAGCCTGGCGGGCTACAGTCCATGGGGTCGCAAGGGTCGGACACGACTTAGTGACTAAACCACCACCACTGCCGCCAGTGGAATTCCCTAGCTATTCTGGGTGACCCAGAGGTTCAGAGCACCATCTAAATAACCATGCATTCACTGTTGTAGAATGGTATACTTCACTGCCATAAAAAACAGGCAGTCAGACTTCAGCTGGGCATTTGATAAGGTCACTTATAATAGTCTTACAACTAAGGCTGGATTGTGACATTCAGACCCATCAGTAGTGTGTGAAACCACGGATCCCAGTAGTGTGAATTAATGAGATGATGTGAAATGAACAGGAAGTCATGTGGAATAGAGCTCTCTTCCTGATCTTTTTTTTGTGTGTTAAAAAATGTCAACGACTTTGAGGAAGTAATACCATTCCCATGTGGTCACATGATTCTATATTCATTCCTACACTTGAACTAGTATCCTATATCCTCCGATTTACACTTCTGCTTTTTCTACTTCTTTTTCCTCCCGTAGAACAAGTGACCTCAATGTATTATATTTAGGCATTTAATCCATGTATGTTTATGCCCACATTAAATGAAAACTTTCACTCTTTTGCCCTCAAGAAAGAATCAGCACAATTGTAATCTCCTCATTTCCATCATTACCACAAAAAGGACTCTCGGGGGTAAATCAGGTGTTCTCTGTGAGCACTCCTGCTCCCTGCAGCCCCCGGCCCCGCCCTCCGGGGTGAGCACTCCTGCTCCCCGCAGCCCCGGGCCCGCCCTCCGGGGTGAGCACTGCTGCTCCCCGCAGCCCCCGGCCGGCTCTCGGTATCTCAGCGCTTTGGAACATCTTTGTGTATGCTTAGTCGCTCCACCACATTTGACTCTTTGCAACCCCTTGGACTATAGCCCACCAGGCTCCTCTGTCCAGAGGATTCTCCAGGCAAGAATACCGGAACGGGTATTCCCTTCTCCAGGGTATCTTCCTGATCCAGGGATCAAACCCAGGTCTCCTGCATTGCAGGCAGATTCTCTACGGTCCGAACTACCAGAGAAGCCCCATCTTTGCTTCTCTGTTATTCTTCCTGCTAATGGGAACTGACAGGAGACTGACCTTGGGGTTAGTTGCTCTCACATCAACACAACTTCCTGGTCCAAATCATTCCTTCATCTCCTCCTTCTCCTTCACCAATTCACTACCTGCTTCACAGCTCTGAATGGCTTTTTCTGTTTCTGATGCATTGCCCTGGTGGAGATAGGGAATCAGGGGTGGAAACTGCTTCCCAGGTTCCTGGTGAAAGTCTCTTAGTGTTTTACTTAACTTCAAACTGCTCTGAGTGTCACAATCCACTTATTTCATTTAATTAAGATTTATTTAGCTTAATGTTGTGCTGGGAATTGACAAGAAAAGCAATTATTTCATTTAAAGAAGATTTATTAAGCTCTTATTTTATGCCAGGAATAGAGCTAAGGACAAGGGATAAAAATATATACAGACACATCCCTTGTCCTCAAAAAATGCTAAGTTTGGAGAGATGGAGCTAGTGAGCAAACCAATTTCAATTCAGGGTCATAGATGCTAGATGCTAGTAGAAGCATATAGGTGATGCTGTGAGTGCTCAAAGAAAGAAGACCTAAATCATCTAGATGTGAGAGTTACACAGGGTAAGTGTTTAGAATAAGTACCAGTGGGCTGTGTGTGTAAAAGGGACATGGGTATTCCATGCAGAAGTGTCCGTGTGCATGAAGGCAAGAAGACGTGAGGAGGTGAAGCTTTGGGAACTGCTTTCTGTTTGGCAAACAGAGGGTACAGAGCGAAGGGATGTGTAGAAAAGTGGGTGAGAAAGGTAGGTTGACTCGGGGTCCTAGAAGGCTTTAATTTCTACTTCGTAATGCTGTGGGGAGTCAAGGGAGAGTTTTAGGCTAGGGTACTACAGGATCTGACTTGTGTATTAAAGGGACCACTCCTGGCAGCCATGGGAGGTTAAGACAGCAGGGAAAAGGCAAAAGGAAAGAAGGACTGTTATGGGGTGGGAAGCAATGTGAACAAAAGTGGTGGGGGTCTGAATGGGACACTGCAAGAAAGGATGGATTGGAGAGTGATGTAGGAGGTAAAAGAACTTCATGAAATAGTGTCTGCAGGGGCGAAGAAGAGGGAAGAGGCATAAGTGAACCTTAAATTCTGGCTTGGCCATGTTGGTTGGACAAGTTTATCATATACAGAGAATACTCAAGAAGGGTAGGTTTTGGGGAATGATAATAGCTTTGGTAAAGGAAGAAAATGAAAGCCGGCTTAAAACTGTATATTAAAAAAACTAAAATCATGGCATCCAGCCCCATTACTTCATGAGAAATCAAAGGGGAAAAGGTGGAAGTAGTGACAGATTTCCTCTTCTTGGGCTCTAAAATCACTGCAGATGGTGACTGCAGTCATGAAATCAGAAGACGATTGCTACTTGGCAGGAAAATGATGACAAACCTAGACGGTGTGTTGAAAAAGCAGAGATGTTACTCCGCCAACAAAGGTCCGTATAGTCAAGGCTATGGTCTTCCCAGTGGTCACGTACGGTTGTGAGAGGTAGACCGTAAAGAAGGCAGAACGCCAAAGAATTGATGCCTTCGAACTGTGGTGCTGGAGGAGACTTCTGAAAGTCCCTTGTACAGCAAGGAGATCAAACCAATCAATCTTAAGGGAAATCAACCCTGAATACTTGTTGAAAGGGTTGATGCTGAAACTGAAGCTCCAATACTTTGGTCACCTGATTTGGGACTCATTGAAAAAGTCCCTGATGCTGGGAAAGATTGAGGGCAGGAGGAGAAGAGGGCATCAGAGGATGACATGGCTGGATGGCATCACCAAAGCAATGGACGTGAACTTGAGCAAACTTTGGGAGATGGTGAGGGACAGGGAGGCCTGGCGTGCTGCAGTCCATGGGGTCACATAGAGTCAGACACGACTGGGTGACTGAACAGCAGCAATGGCTTTGGTTTTGGAAACATTGAGTTTGAGACATTTGGGAAACAGGGGGAGTGGTGCTGGGAAGCATATTGGGCAGTTATCTGAAGGGATCTGCTGCTCCAGAAGACTGGCCTAGGCTAGAGAGCAGGATGTAAACGGACACGGCCTGTGTGTACATCATAGCTGGATCCCTGGGTTTTGATGACATCACCCAGGTAGAGAGTGGTCAGGTTAGACGCCCTCTGAGGATGGACCCGAGGGAAAGATTTGTGGTTGGTCTCTATTGTCTATTGTATTGTTTAGTGCTTCCCCAGTGACTCAGATGGTAAAGAATCTGCCTGCAATGCAGGATACTCGAGTTCGAGCCTTGGTCAGAGAGATCCCCTGGAGAAGGAAATGGCAACTGACTCCAGTACTCTTGCTTGGAGAAATCCCATGGACAGAGGAGCCTGGCCAGCTACAGTCCATGGGGTTGCGAAGAGTCAGAAATGACTGAGTAACTCGCACTTTCACTTTCTATTTTCTTGTTTAGTTTTATTAAAATGGACCCTCTGGAAGATGTTTTTTTAATACTGAGAGGAAAGGGCCAAAGGAGAAAGTTTGAAGATGCAAACTTACTGACAGTTCTAGGTATTGTCCATTTTTAATTCTACCCTCCTCTCATAATTGACTTAGGATATTTCTGGATCACTTCTCCCATTCCTGAATTTTCTGTTTCTTTCCAAACATTTTATGTCAGCAGAGTATGTTGCAGATAAATGCTGGTTGAATATAAGAGTTGGTGCCTATCTGGAATATGCAAATTCATTGAAATATCAAGTTTAAAAACACATTCCAAAGAAGGTGAGTGTATTCTACCACCGCTTTTACCAAATATAGCAGATGCCGAGCTGTCTCCCACGATCCATCATCTACACTGTGAACCTTGAGTTAAATGTCAGACAAGTTATAGTTACTAGGAAAGTACCTAGAAATCAGAGCTCTCTCCTCCTTCAATTTTCTGAAAACGAAGTAATCACAGGTGCATCCCTTCTAATCTATAGTGAATGTAAGTACAGACCGTGCAGTTGTGAACTGTCATCCCCCAAAGATTTGAATTTCTAGATTCCAAAGCAGGGCATATGTGTTTGCACGTCAAATTTACATTGATGTCAGACACATCTGATTGCAGCACATTTCTGCATTTTGCTGTCCAGCTCCCAAAAAATCTCATCCAAGAAGACGTCTCCCCCTTGCCCTTGATTTTTGGGGAGGATGGTGTGACACATGAAGCTTTGTCACTGAAGGCCCTGCTTTGGCAGCTGGAAATGACCTTATATAGTAGCATCGCTTCACACGCCCTGTGTTGGAAAGATCGGTTTGGAATGTGGTGACTTCGAAGGCTGACAAGCGCATTCCACGGGAGGAGGGATGCTGGGCCAGCTTGAGGAAGGAGGCTGCAGCACCATCACCCATCAAACACGGTCCTTGTTTCAGGCCAGTGAAGAGTAGCAAACGGCAGAGTTTTCACTCATCACGGACACTAGGACCTGGGCTGGGCTCATTGTTCTTTGAAACCTTTGGAATTACAGCCATCACGAATCCTGTGGAGTGAGAGAGCCTCTTCTAGCCTTTCAGTGTGGCCATTTATAGGAACGACACAGACCCACAGAGTCACTAGCAAGCTATTGCTTCCTTTGCTGAGAATAACAGGAGGAGACAAAAAAGCCCTTCGGAAAATAATTTATCTGGACATCTGCAAGCCAATGAGCAAATGAACTGACATGGGGCTGAGTGATGTGTCCTGAGGACAGAAAATGCCTCTGAAGGTGACCTCTTGTCTAGAAGCTTCACTTACTCATCATTGGGCAAGTGATGTTCGGGGGTTCAGAGAAAATCCTTTCTCTTCGTAAATGAGAACAAAGAACAGAGGTGCTGAGAGAGCTCGTTCAGCCAGAAAGTAGGGTGGCCTTGTCATTTTGTACCGTCAGGGACAAGGACACGTCCCCCCCCCCCAGCTGCTAGACCTCGGGTTTCTCACGGGCGCCCCTGGCTTCCGTCTTCGTCGCCACCTGCTTGCTGCACTGCTCTGCTCACGTGGGTGCTCAAACTTGCTCGCTTCCCCTTCTTTCTCCGCTGCAGTCCTCGCCTCCCTCCCCGCCCTGTTCTGTCCTTTCTCCCCACTCCCTGCTCCTTTCCTTCTACCCCAGGTGCTGTGACCAAGAGAAGTTTGCAGAGCCTCATGCTGGGTGGATTTCAGCAACAGTGTGTCTGATTCTCCACAGCTTCATGGACTGTAACCCTCCAGATTTCTGTCCAGGGGATTCTCCAGGCAAGAATACTGGAATGGGTTGCCTTGCCCTTCTCCAAGGGATCTTCCCGAGCCAAAGATCGAACTTTCGTCTCTTATGTCTCCTGCATTGACAGGCAGGTTCTTTATCACTAGCCCACATGGAAAGCCCTTCAGCAACAGACATCCTCCTAAATTTAAGGAAAAAAAAAAAAAGTCCTCTGGCCAAAGGAATTTGAGTCCACTTCTGTGCCACTTTGAATACATTTAATTTCTGCACTTTAGACATGGCAATGATTGTTTATTCAGCATGATCTGGCCCAGTCATAGCCACCTAATTCATTGCTTCATTTCTCCATTTACAAATATTTACCGCGCCCCTGTTACCCACTAAACTCTGGGATTACAGCAGTAGATAAACACCAAAGATTGTCCTTATGCAGCTCTGAGGGTGGGAGAGAGAAGCAATATACAAACTATCAGTCAATAAACATATATCACATATCACATAATGAATGACAGGAAGAAAAACACAGTATAAGGTGCATAAAGAGTGGCCGGTGGAGACATGGTTGCCTTTGGAACAGACTGGAGCAAGTCTTGTGGAAGCCAAGGGGAAAAGTGGTGTAGGAACTTTGTGGACCGCCAAGTCGATTCTGCCTCTTCAGTGCTGACCACACTGACTGCGCATGTCCAGTAAGGCTAAATCAGTAAAAGGGAGAAGAGTCGCCTTTGGAATTTTCATTCGGTTCCTCTCTAAAAATTTCTATAAACTTGTAGAAAAAGGAATTCTCCAAGACTCGGAGGATTAAATTAGACCCTTGTGCTCATATTCCCAACGCTGCAAGTCCCTGGAGCTAATGTTGTCACACTGAAGGTTGTAACCCATTAGTGGGGCCAGAGGTCAGTTCAGGGGTTGTGTCCAGCACTTCTGTATGCTAACGGTTCTTCATTGAGGGATAATTTGCATGCATTCACATGCATAGAACTCAAGGCAAGGGCAAAGGCAAAGACAGTCAGAGAGAGGTTGGGTGTTGAGAATGGCAGTTCAGCCTGAGCAGAGAGGTTGAGGGGGTGATGGGAAATGAGGTCACAAGGCAGGCAGGAGTGAGCCCTCCTGAAGTCCTGGAGGTCTTCATGAGGACCTAGACTTTCCCTCTGACTCAGATGGAAAGCTAGGGAAAGTTTTTTTAGCAAAGGCAAGTAGGATGTGACCTCCTGCATCACACAGTGGCTAAGTCCTTAGGTCTGAGGCCAGGCCGCCCGTGTTGAATCACCCCTCTTGCTAGTTGTGTGACAGAGGGTGAGTTACTTTTGTGTGCCTTCTCTGTGACAACTTTTCTGACCCCCTAGGGTTGTTGTGAGGATTCTACAAATCAGTATTTGTCAACTACCAATTTATTAAATATAATATTAAATAATAAATATATCAAATAATAATATAATTAAGTCATTTAAAAGAACTCTTTAGAAGATTTTGCATGGCAGTTTTGACCTACTGCCTGGGTCAGTTAGGCCAGGGGTCGCCAAGAGTAGGACTTGACTGAAGCAACACAGCATATGCAGAAAACTAAAATGTTGCATTTCGTTGTTGTTGTTGTTTAGTTTCTTGTTAAGTCACGTCCAGCTCTTTTGTGACCCCAGTTACTGTAGCTCACCGGGTTCCTCCTCCGTGGGGTTTTCCAGGCAAGAATACTGGAGTGGGTTGCCATTTCCTTCTCCAAGGGGATCTTTCCTACCCAGGGATCGAAACCATGTCTCCTGAGTCTCCTGCTCTGGCAGGCGGATTCTTCACCGCTGCACCGCCTGGGAAGCCCTGCCTCCAGCGTCACTGTTGTCCAAACCCTTAGCCCAACAGCTGACTGAGAAGCTGTTGTTACCCACTAAACTCTGGGATTACAGCAGTAGATAAACACCAAAGATTGTCCTTATGCAGCTCTGAGGGTGGGAGAGAGAAGCAATATACAAACTATCAGTCAATAAACATATATCACATATCACATAATGAATGACAGGAAGAAAAACACAGTATAAGGTGCATAAAGGGTGGCCGGTGGAGACATGGTTGCCTTTGGAACAGACTGGAGCAAGTCTTGTGGAAGCCAAGGGGAAAAGTGGTGTAGGAACTTTGTGGACCGCCAAGTCGATTCTGCCTCTTCAATGCTGACCACACTGACAATTTAAGGCGACTACACGTGGAAGCGCTCACCTAGGTCTCTGATGTGCACTCGTTTCCTCCTGTAATTAACCCGGCAACACCACCTGTTAATAAACCTAGGGGGTTGCCAACACTGATCAAATAAAACCTGAGGAAAAATTGTCACATCAAAGTTTCAGAAGCATTAAAAAAGTCTCTTCTGATTCAGCTGACTTCTTAAGTAAGACAAATCATCCTTGATGAGCAGACACTGCCAAGCACCTGGTTGGATTGCCCTGTGTGTCGCCTCATTTTGATTGCTGGTTGTGTGGTTTCATTTCAGCCTGAGGTCTTAATTCCCATTAACGATTTCCGCAGCGTGCACATTGAGACATAGTGCACCTGCTGAAGATGGATTTCACCACACCAAAGTGCTAGTCACTAGGTTGTGTCCGACTCTATACGACCCCCATGGACTGCAGCCCGCCAGACTCCTTTGTCCATGGGATTCTCTAGGCGAGAACACTGGAGTGGGTTGCCACGCCCTCCTCTAGGGGATCTTTCTGACGCAGGGATCGAACCAGAGTCTCCTGCATTGCAGGCAGATTCTCTACTGCTGAGTCACCAGGGAAGACCCTGAAGCCATTACTTCCCCCCAATAATAATAATAATAACAAAGAATATAGTTTCTTTTGGCTTCTGAAGAAGCAATTGATTCCCTATAAGAAGGAAAGCCCATAATGATTAAATCAATGCTTCATTAATATTAATATTTCAATAAAAGAACAAGACAGTAGTAATTTATTTTTTCTACTTCTTGATTTAATCATTCCATTAACTCAGATGAGTGCTTTGAATCACCTAATGTCTCCCAATCTTTTGAGCAATTTCCCAGAAAAAGATGATAATGATAATAATGACAACTAACATTTATACCATGCTTGCCAGGGGCCAGCTATTTGTCTAAGCACCTATACATATATATTCTCTCCCTTAATCCTCCTAAATCACTGTAAGAAGTAGGCACATCTATCTCCTTTCTTCAGATGATAAACTGAGGCACAGGGAGGTTAAGTAACTCACTCAAGGTCACATACGGCTAATAAGTCACATACAGCAAAATGCCGGAACTTAGGAGAGGAGATATTGTGAACCCATCGGCCTTCATTTTCTTTTATCATGTTTCATTATTCTTTTAAAATAGCCCATGAAAACATTTCGTTTATACAAAAAGGCTCAGCAACGTCATCAAGGTCTTGCCGGTGAACTTGCTAGCATATAAAGCAGAGCAGAGAGGGACAGGGCGCATCTTCCGTCAGGGCGGGGGGAGGAGGCACGCAGAAAAGAATCACTTACCGTGGAGCACGGGCTTCCCAGGAGGCTCAGTGGTAAAGAACCCACCTGCCAACGTAGGAGACGCAAGAGATGCAGGTTCAATCCCCGGGAGGAGGAAGCGGCTAGCCACTCCAGGGTTCCTGCCTGGGAAACCCCTTGGACAGAGGAGCCTGGCAGGCTGCAGTTCACGGGGACATGAAGGAATCAGACATGACTTAGTGACCAAACAACAAAACCAAAGAGTATACATCATATGTGACAGTCAAAGGGCGTTTTGAATTGTTTCATGAAAATGTTTATATTCCTGATTTCATAATTTGCCTCTAGGAATTACTCCTAGGGAAACTAAAGGAGGAAATACTGTTTTCATTGCGCTGTTTTTTATAACCAAAAAATAAAGAAATAGCTTAAATTCTTGGAGTAATAGTTGAGCTAAATAAGCTGTGACATGTTCACGTGATGGAACAATCACGGTCTATGGGTACTGTGCCTCCATCATCCCCTTTGTACCTTCACCATCCTCATTTCTGTTTGAGAAAATATATTTCTGTAATGCAACAATATATCAGGATTTGATTGTCAAAAACAAACGGTACATATATCATATTTATAAGCTTTATGTATATATGTAAATAAACATGTATTATATATGTACTATATATATAATATTTAAAGTTCATAAATGCTAGAAATATGTGTATATAATATGAAGAAACTGCATGTGCGCTCAGTCGCTCAGTCATGTCTGGAATTTTGCAACCCCTGGAATGTAGTCCACCAGACTCCTCTGTCCATGGGATTTCCCAGGAAAGAGACTGAAGTGGGTTGTCATTTCCTACTCCAGGGATGAAGAAAATACAACACTCTTATTTTTACCACCCAGGTGAAGCTATAAAACATTACCAATAGCACTGAACCCCACGATGTGGCTCTCCCAAGTGTAACCATAGATGAACACTGTCAGAGTTTTGTGTCTTTATTCTTTTACTTGTATTTCCCTCCACACACTATTGTTTAATTTTCCATTTTAAGTTTAAATATCCTGGCACGTTGACTATCTTCTTTGATAAAAAGTCGTTTTATTTTCCCTTCTGTATTCGCCTCTCTTCCCATTTCTCTTTCGTGTTTCCTACCCGGGTTTCACCATCAGCCTGCAGAATCACAGAGGCAGGATGATGGTGGGGGTGAGGGGTAGGGGGGGCGGGGGCGGGCAGGAGAGGGGGGCTTCGGGTTTGGGTTTCAGTTTTGAGCATTAAAACTCCAAATCTCAGTGCAGCAGCCAGAAAGCAAGCAGGAGGGCTATCACTTACTTTGCAACATTAAAAACATAGCATGATAGTCTCATGAATGCATCTCTCATTTAGCTGAAGGGTTTTGTAGAAATTCTCCTCTCTGCTCATCAATCCCTCCGTCTCTCTACACCTTCCACTGGACGTTTAGCAAGCAAATCTCGGCGTGGATGGAGTCTATTCTGCTTAACAATAAGCCCCTTTTGCAATTGGAGTCACAAAACCCGCAGTCAGACGTGGAGAAGGCTATAAACCCTGCTTTCCCAGATGGAGAGCAGCCCAAGCAGGGATTTGGTCAGGGCGTTGGGAATGCATTAGGCGAAGTCTGCAACGAGGACAAAAGAGGCGGATGGCTAGTTCCCACTCCATCTCACTGGGCAAGAGTGTAGCCTTCCAGATTTGTCATTGCCTTGGGGTCTGGCAGGGTCATTAGCATATTTCCAGTAAGCAGGGGAAACAAACAGAAAAGAGCATCTCTATCTGGGGTGTGCCTGCCTGCCTTTCTCTTGTGCAAACAGCACCTGGAAAGTGTTACTTTGCTCCCCCATGGGGGAGGGAGAAATCAGGAACTGAGATGTCTGAAAGAATGGAAGTTCTGACATGATGAAAGAATGGGGCTAGAAGAGGAGGTTAAAGTGCTGTTCCTGGATTGAGAGAGAGAAGATCCATTTTTCATAAGACCAGCTGCAAAACGTAGAATCCTCTGGGTAGGATCCTCCCACCCTGGCGTCCTGGCAGACAGAGGGGGGAGGAGGACATCCAGCACACAGAAGCGGCCAGTGGTCAGGCAGCCAAGCGGTAGACTAAGGGGCGTCATCTGCACACCCCCAGGTAGACACAGAGAGCACGTCAGGCTGGCCTTGCCCCACCCTGAGGCTCCTGCCCAGAATAGTGTATTGCAAGTCCCACGTCACTGATTTGCATTACCTACCAATATGTTTATGGATACACTTATTTATTTTCAATGCCACTGTTCTTTTTAAAAAATTATTTATTTGTTTTTGGTTGTACTGGGTCTTCTTTGCTGCTTGAGGGCTTTCTCTGGTTGCAGTAAGTGGGGGCTACTCTCTAGTTATGGGTCCAGGCTTCTTGTGGTGGAGCATGGGCTCTATCTAGGGCAAGTGGATTTGGGTAATTGTGGCTTGCAGGCTTAGTAGTTGTGGCACTCAGGCTTAGTTGCTCTGCGGCATGTGGAATCTTCCCGGACCAAGGATTGAACCCGTGTCCCCTGCATTGGCAGGCAGATTTTTATCCACTGGGCCACCAGGGAAGTCCTGTGGATACATTTATGAACAAAGTTTCTAAGGAGCACAATTACACAAGAAATGCAAATGATTGATTTATACAAGTGTGGATTTATTTTAACCATCCCATTTCATGCCCTTCCCTAGCTAGGTGAGAAGGCACAGTGGTCCCACAGAAGGTGGTGGCACAGTGGGAAAGCATCTGCCTGCAATTCAGGAGATGTGAGAGACACAGGTTTGCTCTCTGGGTTGGGAAGATGACCCTGGGGAAGGAAATGGCAACCCACTCCAGTATTTTTGCCTGGAAAATCCTATGGACAGAGGAGCCTGGTGGGCTATAGCCATGGGGGTCAAAGAGTCGGACCCTATTGAGCACACATACACACACACACACACACACACACACACACGCTCCTAGGTGAGTCTAGGCTCCCACCATTTTTCTCTCGGTCGTCTCTGACCTTGAGATGCTCACCCGCTGTGGGTGACATGGGTGTGGGTGGAGAGTACTGTTGTAATAAAAATCCAGCTCTGACACTCGCTCCAGCTCCCCATCAAAACCACTCCATCCTTCCCCTTTCTTGGCAGAGGTTTCCTCCCACCGTAGAATCTGACAATGGCAGAGAGCCATTTTCCCCGTGTCTTTTGCAGCTCAGCAGATCAATGGCACCTGATTCTGGCCCAAAGGAACTTGAATGTTTCAGGAAGATATCTTTCTTTTCTTAGTTTCCAAACAGAGATTTCTGCTTGTCCTTTTTTTTTTTTTTCTTTTTTCTTTCCCTGGGGAAGACATATGATGCCTGGAACTGCAGCCACTGTCTTGTGACCATGTGGGAACAGCCCCAAGATTGTGAAGACGCTGACCCAAAGCCTGGACATTGCCGAGCAGCTAAACCAATCTTGAAAATGCCTGTCTGAACCTGTCTAAGCCCCTTTTAGTCAGATATTTTATTTCTTGCAGCAGAGAGTATTGACAATAAATCACAACATATTAGCCCATGTAGTAATGAAATGTACAATCCCAACTCTCCTTTATAGACCCCTTGGAGGGCTTCCATTGCAGGTGGAGTGATGTCCAGAGTCCTTCCTGGACCCACCAGGTTCTGCACATCACCCGTCCACCTTTCCAAGGACTCTCAGGCTCTGTTCTATGTTCCCGCCTCACATTTTCCTTTCCTTTCTTGTTTTCTGTCCTGGCCAAATTTCTGCCGCAGGGCCTTTGCATGCACTGACCGTGTCCTGTTCCTTCCTCTGCATACAGCTTTAAGCTTTAAGGCGGCTTCTTCATAACAGCTTTGCTTTATCATCCAATCTAAAGCAGATCTCGCATGCTATGGCTTGTGACACCTCCCTGCTCTGTCCTTGGTGACTATGGCTGACTGAGGGGAGGGCCCCTCCATGGGTGTTCCAACTTTCTCCTGGAAGGCAAGGCCTGAGACTGAAGCTGCCTTTCCCAGGCTCCTGGGAACTGGGTTCTAAATGTAGTTGAGATTCTGCCTGTCAGATATACAGAGGTGGTTTTCCCATGCTGTTGCATGAGCAGAGAGAGGTGGGTGGAGGAGCTATCTGCTGGCGGGGGACCTGCAGGAGGAGATGTGACTCTCACCTTGACAAAGACAGCAGCTCCCCGAATGGACTCGTTTTGCAATGCAGTTTGGGGCACTGATATTGTCATTTTTGCTAGGGGTGGTTTCTTTGTTATTGTTGATTCATCCCTAAGTCGTGTCCCACTCTTTGCAACCCTGTGGACTGTAGCCTACCAGACTCCTCTGTCCATGGGATTTCTTTAGGCCTCTTTAAAATGTGAGCCAGCTATAACATTTTTTAAAATTTATTTTTAACTGGAGGATAATCGCTTTATAATATTGTGTTGGCTTCTGCTATACAGCACAGTGAATCAGCCATAAGTCTCCTCATGGTGATTTTAATTCTGTATCTGTACGTGGTCTTGTTGCCTGGTACCTCCTGCTCACCTCTGTGCCCTGAACACTCAGCGCCAGGTGCAGCACATGTCTACGGTCAGAGTTCCTTGTTGAGTAGATAAATAAGTGATTGAAAACAGCAGACCTTGCCCGGGACTTCCTTGGAGGCCTGGTGCAGGGGTTGGGGATGCGATCCCTGGTCAAGGAGCTAAAATCCCACATGCCTTGTGACCACAAACCAAAACATAAAACAGAAATAATATTGCAACAAATTCAATAAAGACTTTAAAAATGATCCACATTAAAAGAAAAAATCTTAAACAAAAAACCCAAAAGTTGCCTATAAAGTTACAAGAAAATATAAAGTCCTGAAGTCGCATGCTTGATATTTCAAATTCTAGTCATATTTAAAAAGCCAGGAAGCTAACCTTTTTTTTTTTTCACTCTTTCCATACATCTCACCCTCCCCTCCCCTCTACCCATGTCTGTAAGTCTATTCTCTATGTGTCTCCATTGTTGCCCTGTAAATAGATTCTTCAGTACCATTTTTCTAGATTCTGTATCTATGCATTAGAGTATGGTATTTATCTTTCTCTTTCTGACTCACTTCACTCTGTATAATAGGTTCTAGGTTTGTCCATCTCATTAAAACTGACTCAAATGCATTCCTTTTTATGGCTGAGTAATAGTCCATTGTGTAAACGTACCACAACTTCTTTATCCATTCATCTGTTGGTGGACATCTAACTTGCTTCCATGTTCAAGCTATTGTAAATAGTGCTGCAATGAACAATGGGATACATGTGTCTCTTTCAGTTTTGGTTTCCTCAGGGTATATGCCTAGGAGTGGGATTGCTGGGTCATATGGTGGTTTTATTTCTATTTTTTTTTAAGGAATCTCCATACTATCTTCCATAGCGGCAGTATCAATTTACATTCCCACCAACAGTGCAAGAGCGTTCCTTTTCCTGCACACCCTCTCCAGAATTTATTGTCTGTAGACTTTTTGATGAGGACACTTCTGACTGGTGTGTGATAATATCTCATTGTAGTTTTGATTGGTATTTCTCTAATGCTGAGCAATGTTGAGCATCTTTTCATGTGTTTGTTAGCCATCTGTATGTCTTCTTTGGAGAAATGTCTGTTTAGGTCTTTTTCCCACTTTTTGATTGGGTTGTTTGTCTTTCTGGTATTGAGTTGTATGAGCCACTTGTGTATTTTGGAAATTAATCCTTTGCCAGTTGTTTCCCCTAGGTACCTATTTTACATATGGTAATGTATATGTTTCAATGCTACTCTCTCAGTTCGTCCTACCCTCTCTTTCCTCATTGTGTCCAAAGTCTGTTCTCTATGTCTGTGTCTCTATTCCTGCCCTACAAATAGGTTCATCAGTACCATTTTTTTAGATTTCTTATATATATATATATATGTGTGTGTGTGTGTGTGTGTGTGTGAATATATAAAAACAAATATCATATATTGACACATATATACATACGTCAATATATGATATTTGTTTTTAGCATGCTATTGCAAACAATAAGTGCTGAATGCTCTTTAAGCATCTGTTTTGAAGAGTTTCATAAAGGACTAAAATTAGTGTTATAGTCACATTAATGAATCAGATACCTCTTTTGTCTTATTGGTGTAGGTACTTTATAAAGCATGATCTGTGTCTCATACATGTAAAAATGTATCTTCTAACAGCTACACAATCTTCTTTAATTGTAGTAGTCTCTCTCTTCCAGTGTGGATTTTTCCATCAACTACCAAAAGTAGCAAATGAGTGTATCTATTTTTCTCTTTGCCCTCCCTCCCTGTAGCTGAGCTTGTTCTCCCAGCTTCTCTCTATCTGGTATTTCAACTGAAAGTTCATACTCTGTGAAGTTGTCCATTGTTTGGAACTATTCCTGGGTGACTGACTCCCACGGTGAAAATTATTAGAGAGGAGGGAGTGGGAACCGAGGGGACAGAGGGAAAAGGGGGAGAACCACAGACCTCAGGAAAGCCCTCCAGAAAAATCATCTCCCCAGGAGACAAGACAAAACAGAGGCTTGTGTTTCTTCACTGTGGCCAAATGTCCCTACTCAAAGACTGGTGTTAGCTGGAAAACAAGATATTTCTACTGAGTTTGCTTGTGTTTAATTCTGTTCTGTTTATTTACCTGTAAGTTACATTAATACATATTGATTTTACTGTTTCAATCTGATACAATTCACAGTACATTTCATCCTACATACAGTAGGCATATATGGTATAGAGATCATTTATGCATATCAGTAATGACAGTTGGACTGTGAAGAAAGCAGAGTGATGAAAAATTGATGCTTTTGAACTGTGGTGTTGGAGAAGACTCTTGAGAGTCCCTTGGACTGCAAGGAGATCCAACCAGTCCATCCTAAAGGAGATCAGTCCTGGGTGTTCATTGGAAGGAATGATGTTGAAGCTGAAACTCCAATACTTTGGCCACCTCATGTGAAGAGTTGACTCATTGGAAAAGACCCTGATGCTGGGAGGGATTGGAGGCAGGAGGAGAAGGGGATGACAGAGGATGATATAGTTGGATGGCATCACCGACTTGACGGGCATGAGTTTGAGTAAACTCTGGGAGTTGATGATGGACAGGGAGGCCTGGCGTGCTGCGATTCATGGGACTGCAAAGAGTCGCGCACGACTGAGCAACTGAACTGAACTGAACTGAACGTATTTTCTCTTCTCTCTTTATCAGTTCTTTGATATCTATAATTGGCACTGATGTCCCAAATCTCAATTGACTCTGAAAGAAAGTGTTAGTTGCTCAGTTGTGTCCAACTCTATGTGGCCCCATGGACTGTAGCCCACCAGACTCCTCGGTCCATGGGATTTCCCAGTCAAGAATACTGGAATGGGTTGCCATTCCCTTCTCCAGGGGATCTTCCTGACCCAGGGATCAAACCCTAGTCTCCTCTATTGGCAGGCAGATTCTTTACCGTCTGAGCCACCAGGGAAGCCCCCTAGTGACTCTAGGAGTTTCCATCACACACAGATGATCTCACCCTCATTTGATGCCACCAAGAGTTGAGATTTCCCAGTCCCAAGATGTTCTGATGCTCCTCCTTGTGACCCAGAGCCAAGGAACATGCATCCACTCTTGTCCTTCCATTGCACCCACGTTCTTGCACATGACTCCAGACAACACACTGACTCCACCCATCCCTAAGAGTCTGTGCTGCGCAGGGACCTGGGAATCCAGAGGGAGTTCTCCTGGCTGAGGGCATGACGTGCACAGGCTGAGTGCAGGAGGGAAGGTGAGACTCAGACACAAAGATGGGGACACGGAACGGATGGCGCAGGAACCCTGGGCCCTGGAGCCCGGGGTGTTTGGGGACTAGGGGAGCAGGAAGGGAGGGGGCGGTGAAGGCTGACGGAGAGGCGCTAACCCAGCTATTCTCCAGCACTGGCAGCTCATGGCAGTCACATCTCTATTACCTAAGCAATGGCTAAACCAAGATTGCCTTCAGGCTCAGGGATTCTTTTCATGTCAAAGTGGTATTTTTTGCGGTATTCAAGTCATGCAAAAGAATATAGGCAACCCGAGTCAGTTTCGCCACAAAACTACAACCTAAACGCTAGCGGGCTTGAGGTTTACATGTCCGTGGGGGACCTTGTATTTCAGTTTCCACTAACGTTTCACAATTAACCTGAAACTCCTTTTACAGAGCACCCAGGCTTTCATGCTAGACATTGAAAGGAAGGCTAAAACTGCAGCTGCCAGGGAGAGGTAACACACTGGTATGAATGGGCTTCAGGCAAAACACAGCTGGTGACAGCTCTGTAGGTGCCAGGGGGCCGGCAGCGGGGTCAGGGAGACACTAAAAGCAAATGCCCTGAGCTGAACTTCGTGGAACTTTTCAATGTCTGTGCCCCTTATGTCTATCTATGCAGGGACACGTGAAGATTGTGGACAGGCGTACTCCAAATCCTGTGTTGTCACAAATGAGCAACCGCAGAGCCTTCTAGAAGCAGTTTCCAGAGAGCAATATTGCTACTGGTATGCCAGGAGATCAAGCCAGTCAATCCTAAAGGGAATCAGTCCTGAATCTTCATTGGAAGGGCAGACGCTGAAGCTGAAGTTCCAATACTTTGGCCACCTGATGCAAAGAGTCAACTCATTGGAAAAGACTCTGATGCTGGGAAAGATTGAGGTCAGGAAGAGAAGGGGGTGGCAGAAGACAAGATGGTTGAATGGCCTCATCGACTCAACGGA
Organism: Dama dama; assembly: GCF_033118175.1. Lineage (NCBI taxonomy): Eukaryota > Metazoa > Chordata > Mammalia > Artiodactyla > Cervidae > Dama > Dama dama. Next base: position 45,962,346 of record NC_083687.1, on the reverse strand, counting down.
TGTGAGTTTGAGCAAACTTAGGGAGATGGTGAAGAACAGAGAAGCCTGATGTGCTGCAGTCCATGGGGTCACAAGGAGTCAGACCCAATTTAGGGACTGAACAACAACCATGGCAGCATTTATAGTGTCTTAACTGCATATAGTGTATTGTACTCAGGTCTGGGGCTACAGCTCTGAGAAAAAGTGAAATTTAAATCTCACAGACCCTGTCGTCTCCTAAAGGGATGGACAAGAAATCAGGCAGTTACCACGCAATCTGAAAAGTGTGATTGCTATTCCAGTTTAATAGACACTTTCACAGCATGGTGGGGTCTCCTCAAAATTAAAACCAAATTCTTTGTATTTAACGCCTACCTCCCTGGATCTACCGTCAGTCCAAGAGGCAGGACTCGAGTCCCTCCTGCGGACTCACTGCACTGGCCTCTTGCCAGCAGGCACTTAATAAATAATCGCTAAATATCTGAGCGAGGAAATGACTGGACGCCAGGCGAGAGGCAAGCGTGGAGAGTTAGGGACCGTTAACTTTATTCCTGGGGTCAGGGAGGCTTTGCGGAAGAAGTGGTATTTACGCTGAATCCTCCGGGGAAATGGTGTGGAGCCCGAGAAAGAAACAGCAGCTCCTTTAAAGACTTGGAGGCAAGATTGCTCAGCGCATCTGGTGAAACCGCAGACTGCGCGCCTGGAGTTCAGAGCGGCTGCTCTGTCCACGGGCGGCTTCAGTGCAAAACAGAAAACGATCTCATCAAGGTGGGTAAGGCCCACCAATTAGAAAAAAGAGACTTTTCTTCCAGCATGATCGAGTCTCTCCACCGTGCACTGCGTCTCCCCCTTGTCCAGGGCCACCTGCCCAGCTGGTCCAGTGGCCTTGGGAGTGGGGAGGAGGATGACCAGAACTGAGCACCTGTATTTAATAAGCGGAAGCGGATTCACAAGCAGCTTTTCTGACCCTGTGAGAATTGGAGCTTCATTCTGTGAGCAGTGACGACCTTTTGAAGAAATTGAACTTGGGAATGATGCTCCAACAGAGCTTTATCCAGCAGGCCCTTCTTGAGCTCCTGCTTAAGGCGGAGGCTCATGTTGATAGGGTACCTGTCCTGGTGGAACCTACAGTTTAGTGGTGAGAAAATAGACTTTGGGGCCAGCAGGAGGGAGGAAAAGACGCTTAAACTAGAGAATGTTCTAACTGACCTGGCGAGGCAGACATGGGGATGTCCGTTTCACACATGAGAAAACAGAAGGAAGGGGGGGTCAAATAACTTACTCAAGACCACGTGGTTTCAAACTCTTATCTATGTGATCACATATCCCACAGAGAAAAGGCAAAATGCTAATATGTCCTTATACAAAATTAAAATGTGAATATAAGAAAGACAAATCACTAATTGCACACACACACACACCCCACACACACTCACACACACATGTGAAATACAGCCCCACTTTCCAGAAAATGCAGCCTGGAAAATACTGGTCAGAGTATGGCCAGCGGCCTAGCTTTAAACCCTATACAGGCTTATTCATTCGAGTGAATTCTGTTCTGGGTGAAAACATTCCATAATCACAGACCTCGCCTCTCAGCTTAGCAGGACCCCTCGCAAGTGAATGCTATTCATAGGATCCCAGAGCTGTAAAAAGCCAGTCCGAGTGCCAGATTTGGAACTTTCTAATGCAGCTGAGCAGTTTTGTGAATATCAGTTTTCTCTTCTTCTCTGGAAGTTGTCTAGGGGAGGGACTCTGTGTTCCGAAGTTTCATGACCCCGATCCGTAAAATGTTCCCCTGGGTTCCAGCTCCATCTTATCTGTGAGTGTGGGTCCATCTCTCCCTTCTTTGGTCTTCTGTTGGAAGGGAGATTGGAAAGGATCTTAAGTGCATTTCTTCTGTGAACTCAGCGAACCCCAGTTCCTTTGAAAGTTTACCCTAGGATTCATTTTCTCTCTTTATAAAGTATTCATGTCTCTTCTCTGAATTATTTTGTTTCCAATTTTCTTTCTGGGGAAAAAGAAAAAGTAGGCATATGCATTTTGGGAAACAGAAAAGCCAGCAATGGCAGTTACAACTGATTCTCCTTATTGGTGGTACTCTGTTCTATAGAGTTGCTGTTTGAACATAGAACTGGTGAAGACAGAACCATTGCTCCCAGGAGAAATAAAGGCTGGGTTCCTGTGAGGCTCTGGTCACATTTGCATCAATCAACCAATATCTAGCCTCATTTTATGTGTGTTTTGGGGGGTTTGCTGTTGCTTTCTTTTCTACTTTATTTTAATTTTTTACCTTTTTAATTTATATTGGAGTGTAGGTGATTAGCAATGTTGTACTAGTTTCAGTGTACAACAAAGTGATTCAGTTACACAGGTATCTCAAGTATCTACTCTTTTTCAAATTCTTTCCCCATTTAGGTTGTTACGTAGTATTGAGCAGAGCCTGTGCTATGTAGTTGGTCTTTTGTCAGTTATCCATTTTCAGTGAAGCAGTGTGTACATGTCAAAGCTCTGTTTTTTTAAAGAAGATGATAGAAGGGATGAGAATCTTCTGATCCACCTCGCCTATTTTACAGTCTGTGTATTTTTGCTGAAATACACTTAATGTAATGTATCACATTGACTCATTAACATTGAATTCACAGCCAGCGATGCTAGAATTCACACCTGAATGTAGCTTATGGAACACACAGATTTTCTCCATAAGGCATTTCATGCAGCTTCTGAGCTTAGGACACTAACCGGCCCTTGGACACTATGTTTGGAGGCCATTTTATTATTATTATTATTATTTGGCTGTGGTGGGTCTTTGTTATTGCACATGAGCCTTCTCTACTTGTGGCAGCAGGAGCTACTCTCTAGTTGAGGTACATGGGCTTCTCATTGCTGTGGCTTCTCTTGTGGGCTCTTGCAAAGCCCAGGCTTTAGGCACAGGGGCTTCAGTTGTTGTAGCTCACAGGCTCAACAGTTGCAGCTCTTGGGTTCTAGAGCGCAGGCTCAGTAGTTGTGGAGCATGGGCTCAGTTGCTCTGCAGCATGTGGGATCTTCCTGGACCAGGGATCGAACCTGTGTCCCCTGCATTGCAGGTGGAGTTGGGGGCCATTTTAAACAATCACTCCAAAGAGCACAGAAATGCAAAGAATGTGGCCCCAAGGACACAGTAGAGAGGAGACTTTATTAGCATAAGAGCTGAAACAAGAAGCTGGGAACATGCCTGTTGGTAATTCATATGCTTCCTCATCCAGCACGTGTCCATAAATAATCGTGAAAGTGCTGTGAGTACTGATCTGGGGGCAACAAATACATTTCAGCAAGTAGGTGGGTTTGCCTGTGTCTGTCCCTATTAAGTGATGGGGGCCTTTTCCAGACGGTAGGGAAAAGGGTGTAAGGAGGGAACAGGGCATCTTTTGGAGACCCAAGAGACTGTTGAAAATAATTTATGAGAGATATGGTACCTGGACTTCTAGCTCCTAGCCTAAGGTGGAGAAACAGAATTCCTTGCACCTCCGGCAATCTGTCTGCAGACCTTCTAGTATGAAAAATGGCTTGCCTTAAAATGTGAGCATTGTCACCATGTACATATAATTATATTTTAATTAAAAAAATAGATTTATAGCTCAACAGTAAGCCATGAGATGATACGGCCCAGAAGCTGCTTTGAACTCTCAGCCATCAGACCCTGGCCCCCCTGCTTGTCCTGAGTTCCTGAGGGGGGTGGGGGAGGGGAACGCACTGACCCTGGGTGGGGCGCAAGGGCTTCTGGGAGCCACCTTCTCTGACTGGCACTTTCACTTCAAGGACCAGTGATGCATCAAAACTCCAATTTTGATAAACCAAAAGTGAAATCCATGTTTAACAGGACATGACAAAAATCACTGATTTAAAAAATCTAAAAACTAATGGAAATGTTATATCATGAAATCCACCCAAAACATGTATTGCTGCAGTTCCCATATGCTTTTGTTGCTCCAGCTTGACTATCAAAAATGATTTTTTTTTCTCCTACTAAAACTAGCCTATAATTTGATTTCTAAATTCTGCCAGGGTCGTGCTCTGAACAGAAGCAAAATGAGAATATTTCAGGGGCTTATTTGGCAACCATTGCAAAAGAAAACACATAGTTATCTGTGGAGTCATAGGTTAAAGCTATAAATTTATTTTATTAAACAGAAAGTGAATGGGTGAAATTTAAAGACACTGTAACCCTGACCCTGGTTTCTTGGACTAATATTCTCATCTGATTTATTCATTTAATTTTTGCTTAGAGACAGCACATACACACCGATGGTAACCTCTTCTTTTTGGTAAGTTTTTATCTCTCACAAAATTCTGATGTATTCAGTGATGAATTTGGACTGAAACAAGTTTTTCCAAAAAATTCATAGACTTAAAACCACAAAGAACACATTAGCATTTGAATTAAAGAAAGAAAGGTTAAAATCCTAACATTTTCTCCAAGAGAGAGCAGTTCTTCACCATTTTTATATAATCTTTCAGAATATAACATCAAATATATTTTTATTTTATTATGTATTTTTAAACATATACAATATATATTTAATATATTGTATATCTTAATATATGCAACGTGTATAATTTTTAGTAACACAATAGCAGTCTCCATTAATACTAGACTAGATCACTCTTCAAGATGTCTGTTCATACTTGTAGCAATTGAGTTCCTTTTTCTCCCCAAACAATAAAATGTCTAATACAAATAAATAAGGGTCGGATGAGTCTCAAATAACATGACCAGAGTGCTCATAAAATTCGAAGAAGCTGAGTCAGATCTTTTCAAGAGGACAGACACAGCGCTCCTCCAAATTCAGTAAGTGGTGGAAGGCAGCAATCTTGTCTTGTCGCTCCTCTGAGCCAAGCAACCTGGTACTGTCAAGCCCGTCTTTCATCTCCTGTTCCTTCCACCAAGGGCTATATCAATCAAAGAAAAATGCATGACTTTCTTAAGTAAAAGGAAAGTGAGTCTATGAAAATGAAGTTGAGCCTAACTGATCCTGATTCTCTCACTCAGACCATGAACAGGCCAAAGAAGCTGCTGTAAGATGGGACTTGGCGATGCAGCTTATTGACCATAGCTGTTGTGACTCACGGACAGGCGTGTTTTTCTTTTTTTCATTATCTTATAATGGAAGGTTGTTGGGTACAGCCTTAAAGCAGAATGAGAAAATCAACAGAATGTTCTTGGAATGACTGCTGGCAAACTTTCTTTTATTTGTCTCTGTTCTCATTAGGGGAACGAGAGGGCAGGTCGCTTTCAGAAGGATTAAAATGTCAAAGGTCTTGGTGAAGGGACGTCTACATAAGCCTTTAGAAAGCTGTTATCAGAGGATCAGCTATAATAGAAAACCATCCTCGGGCTAATTCTCGGCCTGGATCCAAAGAAAGCGTGTTACCATTTTTCCCTCCCCCCACCCCCCACCCCCCACCGCCTTTTTCCTTTGCAGCGGCCATTTTCCACAAAAGCCTCTCACTTTGCCCCGATGTCTTAACCCACGTTTACAGGATCCAAGTTCTTTTCTCCCCAGCTCTCTCCCTTTCTCTCAGTGTCCTCTGGTCTCCAAGCCTAGCCCTTCCTCACTCTGTCCGCTTCCTGCCTTTCCCTCACCTCTTGCTGTCTTTGCTGGGTATTATCCGGGATTCCCCGTAAAGCCTCCCCAGCCTCCACAGCAACTCACACCTTGCGCAGATGCAGGGCCTCCTCCAAGGGAGAGAGGACACTGACCTCAGGCCTGGCATAAAGACCATGTGGTCTGCCTGCCTGCTTCCCAGGTGGCTCAGGGGTAAAGGATCCATCTGCCAAGGCAGGAGATGAAAGAGACACAAGTTTTATCCCTGGGTTGGGAAGATCCCCTAGAGGAGGAAATGGAAACCCACTCCAGTATTCTTGCCTGGAGAATCCCATGGACAGAGGAGCCTGGTGGGCTACAGTCCCTGGGGTAGCAAAGAGTCCGACATGACTGAGCAACCGAGCAGGCACACATGGTCTCCCTACCTTCTTGGTGCACCACTTTAAAGGTGAACAAAATCCATGGAATTGCCTGAATTCATGCAGCCAGGCAGTGGCTGAGCCTAGACTAGGACTCAGAATTGCTAATTCTCTATGGCCTCTAATAATGACTGGACACTGGTTATAAAGTCCTTTAGCTGTCCTTTAGTCACCCAGCTGCTCTACTAATTGAAGATAGTTAACCCAGTGGGCAAAACTGCTGCTGTGTTGTCTGGTACCAAAGGAATGAGACTGGGGTGGCACATGTGTTGGCAAGCTGTGCCTTAGGAGGGTTGGATGTCTGCTTTGCACACAGAGCCCCATGATCTACACCCGTGGCCAGAGGCTGTGGTCACCACTCTACAAGGAGCAAGCGGACATCTCACCATCTCAGAGCAGACGTCACTAAGATGCCCTGTTCTCTTCCTCATCACTGCCCTGTGAACCATTGCTCACCAGGAAAGTAAGATAGAAACTGAGGAATCCACACAGTGGGTGCATAGATTTGACAGGAATTTACATAACACTATAGAAAAAGAAACCTAGGAAAGGCATCAGCTTTGCTGGGGCTCTCTTCCTCTTCCTCCCAGTTGGGGCCAGAACATGGAGGACCTGGTGTTCCATGGAGCTTTGTGCTCCTCGGGCATCAGTCACAGAGGATGGGAGCCTCCCCAAATATTTGTATTTAGAGTTAGAGAGTTGACACTTGGAAATGATGCTGAGTGCACCTTGCTATTCACTTCTTGTGGTTGGAAAAATCCTCCTAATATCAAACATTAGAATAAAGCACCACCTTGTGGTCTGATGCATTTATTAAAGTGGCAAAATCTGAGAGCTGAGACTGGAAATGCTCCCCCAGCTGGCAGCAGAGAGGCCAAGGTCTGAAGGCTGACTCCAGGGTGGCTGATGGGAAGCGGGAGCCCAGAGTGTCTCGGATCAGGTAACAACAGCATCACCTTCCAGGGTGTGAGTTACATGTTTCTGACACTAAAATACGGTGTTATTTACATAGTGTAACCAATTTAATCCCTTCAAAACCACAGGGAAATGGGTCTTAATATTTGAACTTTGTAGGTTGAGGCTGAGGTCACTACGTGATCAAACTGCACTTAGTGCTGAGCTTGGGTTTGAGGTCAAGCCCTTGGACACAAAGTCTCTGCTCTTAAACACTGCTCTGCTCATCCCCAAACCAAGACCAAGGGCAAGGTCTACTTCAGGCTCTCTCTCCTAGGGGGCTGTGGCTCTGGGCTCTAAATCAAAGCAAAAACATCTGAAAAGTGAAAGTCATTCAGTTGGGCCCAACTCTTTGCAACTTCATGGACCATACAGACCATGGAATCCAGGCCAGAATACTGGAGTGGGTAGCCTTTCCCTTCTCCAGGGGATCTTGCCAACCCAGGGATTGAACCCAAGTCTCCCACATTGTAGGCGGATTCCTTACCAGTTGAGCCACGAGGGAAGCCCAAGAATACTGGAGTGAGTAGCCTATACCTTCTCCAGCAGATCTTCCTAACCCAGGAATTGAACCGGATTCTTTACCAGCTGAGCTACCAGGGCAGTCCCTAAAACAGCTGAAATCTTAGCTAAAATTCACTCAGGTGCCTGGAAGTAACCTATTCCCCAAGTTTCTTTGGTAAGGAAGTCCTGCACTCAGAGAGAATCCTCTGGTGCCCACCCACTTTCTGAGATGTCCAGAGGGGAGGGATTCTGAGGATGGGGCAGAGAGCAACTGGGGCTTCCCTGCTGGCTCAGCTGGTAAAGAATCTGCCTGCAATGCAGGAGACCCCAGTTTGATCCCTGGTTCGGGAAGATCCTCTAGAGAAGGGAATGGCTACTCACTCTAGTATTTTTGTCTGGAGAAGGAGCCTGGTGGGCTACAGTCTATGGGGTCACAAAGAGTCGGACACAACTGAGCAGCTAACACCTTCACTTCATGTCAGAGAGCAACTAGCCAGCAACCAGACCCTAAATCATTTCATGAAGAAATAAAACCAGGAAGTGATATTTAACAAATAGGCGCTTGTACCATTAGAGTGTTTACTGTTAGAGTGCTTTCCTGAACCATGATATTTTAGCTTCTTTAAAAAGTAACTATTTTGTCATAGAGTTTGTTTTAAATGGAGGGTTGGAGTGTCTGTCTGACTGGTGTATAAGGTAAGCAGGTAGTAGTAAGAAGGATGAAATACTTTTAGAAAGGAGACCTGACCCTGTCTTGTTCCTGGGATGGTGTGAGTATCCTTGTGCAAGTCACTTCCGCCTCTCGGGACCTCAGTGACCTCATTTGTAGAACAGGGGGTGGACTTGATGAAAAGGTTGATGGTTCTAAGATAGAGCACAACGCAACTGTGGAAAATCTGAGGGAAGAACCTCAGCTTTCTCCATTTCCTTAGAAACTCCGTCCTGCCCTTGTTTCCTTCCTATTCGCAACTGAATCTGCTGCTAATTTTGGTCACACAGTGAGTCGTACAGAGATGTTTGATAACAGTCTCTAATGATGACGATTTGCGGGCATACATGTGTCTCTGTTTTTCCAGAGGAGGTAAATCCCCACAATTAATGACTTCCTAGTCCCTTTCTATCCACCAAAAAGAAATCCAAGCAGTGGTTTCAAAAGTTCTATAAAAAGAGGAAGCACTGACATAGATGGCTTTCCTTGGAAGGCTACTCTGTGACATCAAGGCAGGGCCTGTTGTTTCAAAGCCTCTCCCCTTCTCTTTTCCTTCCCGTGCTCACTCTGGAGGTCTCTTTGTTGAGTCCTTTTTTTTTTAAAAAAAAAAAAACAGATCATCTGTACTAGAGTAGACCCCAGAACAGGGCTGTCCAATGAGCTGTCTGCAATGCTGAAAATGGAATTTGTGCTTTGCGACGTGGTAGTCCGTCAACAACCACCAGTTGTAGGTGACTGCTGAGCATTTGAAACGAGGCTCGTAAGCCCATGGACTGATGTTTCTTTTTATTTAATTTTAGCTTATTTAAATCTTAATTTAAGTTGCCACATATGGCTAGTAGTTATCCTATTAATGAGTACAGAGCTATAGTATAATGCAGAACTTTGTTGCAAGACTTCATGGTATTTCTAGGATGTCAAGGATACATTATAAGAGAGCTATCCTTAATCTTGGCTTTTTAAGCAGATCTTTAAAAGATGATGATTTGGGGGGGTGGGTGGCGTATATGCTTTTCTGTGTTATTGGAAACAGGATTTTAAAAATATAATGGGGTATCAGTCTTTGCAAAATGTAGTCTATCTTTGAGACAGTTGGATGGCATCACCAACTCAATGGACATGAGTTTGAGCAAGCTCCAGGAGATGGTGAAGGACAGAAAAGACTGGCGTGCTATAGTCCATGGAATCATAAAGAGTTGGACATGATTGAGCGACTGAACAACCACAATCTTCGCGATAGCTGAGTTTTTTCTTAATTTTACACTAAATGATAGAAAATGAATCCTGGTTTGAGTCCATGGAAATATAACTTATTCTTTAGTTTTAAGTAGAAAAAGAAGTATTTTCTCACTCTGTAGATTTTTTTCCAGTCAATAATTAAGTTTCCCCATTCAAAAATTAAATTTGAAAATAATCTTAGAATGTCTTTCAGCTAATGAATTTTTTTTGTGTGTCAAACATTTAATGATAAAAATAGGTCCTAGGACTTTCCTAGCGGCGCAGGGGATAAAAGTCTGCCTGCCAGTGCAGAGGACACAGGTTCGATCCCTGAGCCAGGAAGATTTCACATACCATGAAGCAAGTAAGACTGTGCACCACAACTACTGAAGGCTACACGCTCTGGGGCCCTTGAGCCCCAACTAATGAGGCTCTGCGCCACAATTGCTGACAGCCACATGCTAGAGTCTGTGCTCCCCAGCGAGAGAAACCACTGTGATAAGAAGCCTGTACACCGCTCCTAGAGAGTAACCCCTGCTCTCAGAAACCAGAGAAAGCCCATGTGCAGCAGCAAAGACCCAGCCCAGCCAAATAAGCAAATAAATAAGTAAACATAAGCAGTATGTGCATGACCAAAAAAAGACTACAATGAAATAAAAATTAAAAAAAAAAGATCCTGTCCTTCAGAGTGGGAATTATAGATAGGTGTATTTTTCCCTAAAATATTTGGGGAAACTAAAAACAAACAAACAAAAAAAAACCTGGTGAAATTCTCAATGCTTTATTATATAACTCCTATCCTAAATAAGCTCACTTTACATTCCAAGTATGTTTCTAATTAATTAGCCCAGGACTTCTCAACTGGAACAAGCATTGGGCAACATCATCTCCATTCATCTCAAAATAAAGCCTTTATCCTCCACCAATACAAAGAGGCTTACAGATAGGTAGCAGTCCTGAGAAAGTGACTCCTGTGTTAGAAGGCAAGACTAAAAGCATCCTGTAAATAATTTTGATAAATGCACGGAAGCTCTTATGAGAAGGCACGTTGAGGTATTTGAAAATCCGCGGTGACAGAGAGCAAGCAAGAGATTCTGACTGTCACCTGTGTGAAGGAGTGGCACCCTCGGTGTCTTGGCTTATCCCTGCCATGACAATATTTTCAAGAGGGGACCACATGGTGGCCTGCTGCTCTGGGCCGGTCCTGGCTTTATGATGACAACATGCAGACACCGTTACCCTAGGGGACCAGAGTTCTATTTGAAGGACACTTCCTACTCTTTTAACCTTGGTGCATAAAATTGTCCCCACTCCAGAAAGTGACTTAAGACCCCCAGACGACATTCCCTGAGATCAAGCAGCTGTCGTCTACTCAGATACAAATGAATGGAAATCAATTTCAGAACACTGAAATAAGCCAAGGTGCTGCAGAAAAACAAAGGCAGCCCATGCTTCTTCTTTTCTTATTCTCCCATTTATTTATTTAAAAGTTTTAAAACATATCTATTTGTTTATTTTTGGCTGGGCTGGTCTGCACTGCTGCGCATGGACTTTCTCTGGCCGTGGCCAGTGGGGGCAACCCGCTGGTGGTGGTGCTCTGGCTTCTCATTACCGTGGTTTCTCTTTTTGTGCAGAGCACAGGCTCTAGGCTGTGAGCGCTTCAATAGTAGTGACATACAGGCTTAGTTGCCCCCACTGGCATGTGGAATCTTCTCGGACCAGGGATCAAACCCATGTCCTTTGCACTGGCAGGTAGATTCTTAACCGCTGGACCATGAGGAAGTCCTAAACTAACAATGTATTGGTAGTTTCAGTTAGACAGCAAAGGGGCTCAGCCATACATATACATGCATCCATTCTTCCCCAAGCCCCCTCCCATCTAAGCGGCCACCTAACCTTGAGCAGCATTCCCTGTGCTGAACAGTAGGACTTGTTGGTTATCCATTTTAAATATAGCAGTGTGCACATGTCAGCTTCCTGGCAATTTGTCTTTTTAGGGGACTTCGTGTTTGAGAGGATGTAGAAGTTTCATTGGGGTCTGAAGGCATCGTTGCACTATGATGAAACCAGCCCAGGTCCCGGCGGGGCCACTTCCCAAGCCCTGAGTCATTGGTCCCCTAGAGGAAGCTGAGGCCCCTTCCAGCCCACGCCCTGTCCGCTCAAGTGCCAGCGGCGGAGGAGGGAATATTTCACACCTCGGACAAGAGCTGCCCACAACTTGGGAGACCGTCAGAGCCACGAGGAAGCTGGTGGACAGCATTTGCCAGAGGGTTACCAAAGAACACACACGAGGAGCAACCCCCAGAGTTGGCTAATATAATCCTCAGGCGGCCGAGTGTCCTCGTAGGAGAGGGCACCTCCTCTGAGAACCTGGTTGACGCCCACCGTGGGTAAAGCAGGGACATGTAGCTTTCCTAGGAAGAGATGCTGAGACTCTTTTATTACAATCAGCCTTGATCCGAGGCAATGGCTAGTGTGAACACAGAAGTGATATCAAAGAGGAAAATGAAACATAGCGCCAGCAAGGGTTGCAACAAGGCATTACCTTCAGATCCGCCTGACTAAAGGTTTCCCAATTCCTCAGTGAAGATGAATTAGAACTTACAAGAGAACAATACTCTGTTTCATTTCTTGATTTACATATACAGTGCAGAGATCAGTTGTTTGAAGAAGTGTATGCCTTTGTTGGGCCTGCTGAGTCATCCTTAGTTGATCTTCTAGTAGTTGGTATAAAATTTCAACTTTAAGTAACTTCTTTAGGATCATCAGTTAGGCTGACTCACGGCAAGACCCACAGTGGCTGAAGAACCCCAGTCAACCATTGCTGTTAAATTCTGGGCACGGAATGGGGAGAGTTAAATAAGGCAGACCTTGTTCAGAATGACACCTAAGTGCTTGCTCTTTTCTTGCTGTGATACACGTGACAGTCTCCGTAGTCACTGTTCATCTCCCTAAACTCATTTAAAAATATACATGGAACTGCTGATCATTCCTGAAAGTTCATGTTCCTCTTCTTCTTCCATCATAAAATCTCTAAATGCTAGCAGCCATGACCACCTAGAAGAAAAACTGTCTTCCTGCCTTCCAATATCTATTTTCCCCATCATCCGCAAGGAGAGAATCAAGGGCTATAAAGAGTAGTCTGTATATCTTGGAAGTGTCACTAAAGGAGAGGCTGTAGCCTTATTCTGCCTCCTTTTTTTCTGTATCTCCTGCAGCCTGGAATACAGATATGATGGCTGGTACTGAGTCCTGATGAGAGTACTGGAACATCACGGTAGAAAGTATTGGGGGCCCTGATTACGATGGTCTCATCATTCCAGTCCTGGATTAGCCACATTCACATAAGAGATTATACAAATATTCATCTCATTTAAGTCAATTTTATTCTAACTTTTCAATCACGCTCAGTTGAACCTGATCCCAGTTTCTCCAGGAAAACATTTTTACTCTGAAAAACTGTGGATATAAATATTGAGCAGACGTCTTAGAAAGTCATGCTGGGAGGAGAGATGGCTCAGAAACGGAAGGGGTGCAGGCTCGGTACTTACATAATAGAAATTATTTGCAAGAGTCATAGCTCTACATTTTTCCCTGATGAGACTGCCCAGTGCTCTACGGTTGGTGGAATATCAATATAATTGCTCATCTGTTTTCTTTCTTCAGAAATGAAATGCAGTTCAGAATGGAAACCAGGTCTTTCTTTTCTTTATCATTCCATAGGAGACAATCACATGAGTGACACCTCTTTGAAGACTCAATCCTTGTTTCTACTCTCTTACATTCTCAGCAAAGGTTTATCTTAAGCAATATTTGCAAATTGCTTCAACACATAGGCCTCCTGCAAATTTAAACTCAGTAAAGCAGAGAAGGCAGGGGTGTGGTGGTGGGAATCGTTCTTCGAACAGTCCATTGTATGCCGTGGGCTGCCCCCATCTTTAGTGCTTTCCCATAAAAGGCTTGAGAAAAGGAAGTTAAGCCGCAATCCCATTAGGTAATAGGCTATGCATTAATATCATTTATCTGGAATGAGGAAGGGAAAGACTCAGCTTTGAAAGATTTTCCTCAATAGCATATTTCCCTTTGCTATAAAGCTGTCCCTGAAGCATCAGGTGAGACATAGGAGGAAACCTGCAACCTTTCATCTTATACCAAGCACTTTCCCGAGGCGAGCAATCTTTTGGAATTTGGAAAATGTTTCTCAATAGATGGTGCAGTTTGACAGCCAGTGCTCAACAGGCTGATTTCCAACTCAGGGAGCAGAAGTGGACATGACAAATAGTGGTGAGGGGCTTTGACTTAGCCCAGAATCCCTCATACTCTTAAAATTTTTTGAGGTTCCCCCCAAAAAGCTTTTGTTTATGTAGGTTATATTTAAAATATTAGAACTACTACTGAAAATATTTAAAATACTGATTTTTGTTTAAATAGCAATGAGAAACTCAATAGATTAAGATAAAATAATTTTAGTGAAATCAAAACTGAAAGAAATGTAAGATATTTGTTTAAAATAACTGATAAACTGTGCAATTTTTAGCAAAAAATAACTGATTTTAATGAAATTAATTATGTTTTCTGAATGGATCTTTTGCCCAAGTATGATTTTGCCATATAATGAACCGATAATTGGAAATTTTTGCTTCATTGTGTGAATATTTGAGCTTCCAAATATTAACTATACAATGTTTTTTAAAAATCACATTTGTTAATATCACTGAGCTCATTAGAAAAATCTTTAAGCATCAGGAGGTTATCAGGCTCAAATTTTTATTTTTGGCAGAAATAATGTCTATCATTTTCCTTGAAGTGGCAAGCTCTCTTTGTTTACTGTCAAGAAAAATTCTGTCAAAAAGATAGTTCAAATAACAATAGTTTGTTGTCAATTGTCTTGGTGGCGCTGTGGTAAAGAATCCACCTGCCAATGAAGGACACGCAAGAGACACAGGTTTGATCTCTGGGTGGGAAGATTCCCCTGGGGAAGGAAATGGCAGCCCACTCCAGTATTCTTGCCTGGGAAATCCCATGGACAGAGGAGCCTGGTGGGTTACAGTCCAGGGAGTTGCAAAGAGTTGGACATTACTGAGCGATTGGACACACATGTCTTTCAGAGAAAAACGGTGTTCTATGAAGGAGTAGGCTATTTTAGCTTGCAACTCAAAACTGCATATGTGCTGGAGTATAGTTGTTGAAGTGCTTTATGCATGCTTCCTATTTTATCATGTAGAGTATTGAAAAAGACATCTGGTCAAGGGTCAAGGTTAACTAAGTTAATCATTTTCCTGTTTTATCGAGGACATGAGATAGTCTCCCCATCCCCCCTGCCAACCTTCCTTGTGAGTTCATTGTGACAAAAAAAAAAATTGCAATGACTACTGATGTAGGCTGGAGCCCTTGCCTCGATTGTTATTAACACTAAGGCAGCGGCTATTATACCTAATTTTGCTTTTGCACAATTAGTGCAAATGTCAACACAATGAAAAAGGCAAGTGACCTCTTAGTATTATTATGAAAATCATTTTCCTCTTCTGGACCAGAACAAGGATCCCAGAGAATCCCTGGGGGAATCAGATTACACTTTAGGAATGGCTATGGGAGGGGTTTCTAGTATTAAATTAAGACCCATTGGCATCACATGGATGAAATTTACAATAATATGGTCTTTTAACTGTCTTTTCTGCGCTGTCTTTCCCATCAGGAACAAATAAACCAGGAGAAAAATGTTACAAATATTTATGATGACTGCTATAATCTAAAACTGATCGATATACAAGAAATATCTTACCAATAATTATTAACGTAAAAAAGTCTCAGAATACCTTTTAAAAAATTTCTATCCCTGAACACACTTCAGAATTTTAGAGGTGACAGTAATGATAATACTATAATGATATAATAATAATAATGAATAAGGACAAAATCTCCTTTGAGTATATTTTCAGTAGCTCTTTTCCTAAAGATTCATACTGTCAAAAATTTTTATTTATGTATTTATTCTTAATTTTGGCTGTTTTGGGTCTTAGTTGCCTGGCAGCACGTGGGATATTAGATCCCCGACCAGGGATTGAATGCGTGTTCCCTGCAGTGGAAAACAGATTCTTAATCATTGGACTACCAGGGAAGTCCCCTACATTGTTTTATTTTAACTTGAAAAAAACTCTGCAATGCAGTTGCGCAGGACTTCATATCCCCTTCATTTTGCAGGTCAAGAGTCTAAGAAAATGAGATTCACTCACAGTCACAAAGGAAAAGGGCGGTAGAACCAGAGTTTCCTTCTGTGTGTATGTGTTACGTCACTTCAGTCATATCTGACTCTTGGCGACTCTATGGACAGTAGCCCGCCAGGCTCCTCCATCCATGAGATTCTCCAAGCAAGAATATTGGAATAGGTTGCCATGCCCTTCTCCAGGGGATCTTCCTTGCCCAGGGATCGAACCCGCTTCTCTTACATTTCCTGCATCGTCAAGCGGGCTCTTTACCTCTAGTGCCACCTGGGAAGCCCGGCCACCAGGGGTTCTTCCTGGTTAACATTTGAAAGCCTTTTCGTTTTTCACCACCCTGAACCACTTGGTCCATCCGGCCTCTGCAGGCATGTTTCACCTCAATAAAAAGAGATGATTCCAATAAACTCAGAGACTGCAGACATCCCTAAGGCAGAGTTTGCCGAATAACTCAAAACCTGCAGGGACAGAAAATCTCCCCTTAGATTTTCCAGTTTCTATTTCTGCTGATAGGCTGAAGTGTATAGAAGGGAAGAAAGTCTCTCAGCCTGGGTTGGATCACTGGCTAAATTTGGAATTCCAGATTAGAGAAACACCCTCAGATGACAGAGCCTTCCATCCCTGGTATCCTGGAGGGACTCATTCTGAAACTACGCATACGTGTTTCCTTCCTCTTTGGAACTGTAGGGGAAACTTAGCCAAGGCATCTGCTGCCCTTGGCCTCTTGTGAGTGATGGGGGATACTATTTGGAGATTTAGGCAGAAAGTGATGAAGGGGAAGAGGATATGGGTGGGGGCCAGTGAAGAGTGGGAGAGAATGAAATGTGAGCTGGTGGTGCGATAAGTAGAGGCAGTTTTAAAACCTCGCATTTGTATTTCCCAGCCTGGTACAGGTAACAGAATCTTCCCTACCTGTCACCAGTGAGCAATTGCCATAACAATGCTGTATTTATGTGACCCATATTTTATCTCCCAAAGGCAGAGGAAGATCCTCAAAGAAACACATAGACCTCCAGTGGTGTGTAGGGACAAAGGACCGTTTTCCCTCCTCTTCTGTGTCATAGGGTCATTTTCTCTTGAAAATATTCATTTCTTTCCCATATCATTTCCATCGTGCTCTACACTCTTTAAATCCTGGCCCTGGATCTAAAAGGAAGGCACGAGGGAGGTGTTTTTGAGTGGAGCCCGCTTGACCCAAGCCAGCTGAGAAGTCCTCTTCTTTCACCTCGTGTCTCAGGGGTCAGAGAGAGATCATAAGAATACACGTTGCTTGGATGCAATCACCTCTTACTGATGAAAAACAGCTTGCCTGGGTGGAAAGCCTTTTTCTCAGACAGTGATTTGCCTAGGAGTTGCAATGACATTGCTCTTTTGTGCCAAGAACATCAATCAGCCCAAAAGTCCCTCTCCCATGAAAGGTAGGTGAGATCCTGGGCGTGCCCACACACGCATTTGTAATCCTTGTGTTTGGTGCTAGTGTAAATGTCAAGGAGGAATACTGGGATCATTCTGCCATTATTTGGTTTTCCTATCTCCCCCATTCTCACCCCTTTTATATAATCTCTTGACTTCCTCCCCACCCATCTCGATTCTGTTGTTTCTCCCTTTACTATTCTCAGTTTAAAAGTGTGAGTCCTTTGTGATGAAAGGTGATATGAAATCTAGGAAGGATGGAGAAGCATCATACAGAAGAAAAGAAAGGGCTCTGGACCATGTGCATTTAAAAAAAAACAAAACTTGTCAAAACTGGGGAACTTTTGTGTAGCCATTTTAATATTGAAGATGGAAGAAAAAAAGCAACATTTTCAGCATATTATGCTTTATTATTTCAAGAAAGGTAAAAAAGCAACTGGAAATAAAAAAAAAAACATGTGTGCACTGTATGAAGAAGGTGCTCTGACTGATCAAACATGTCAAAAATGCTTTGCAAGGTTTTGTAGTGGAGATTTCTCTTTGGATAATTCTCCACAGCTGGGCAGACCAGTTGAAGTCAGTAGAGATCAAATTGAGACACTGAGAACAATCAATGTTATACCATGTGAGAGACAGCCAACATGCTCCAAATATCCCAATCAAGCGTTGAAAATCATTTGCACTAGTTTGGTTATGTTAATCACTTTGATGTTTGGGTTCCACATAAATTAAGCAAAAAAAAAAAAAAAAAAAACTTGCTTGACAGTATTTCTACCTGTGATTCTCTGCTCAAATGTAATGAAAACTTTCCATTTTTAAAACAAAATGTGATGGGTGATGAAAAGTGGATATTGCACAATGAAGAGGAATGAAACAGATCATGGGGCAAGCAAAATGAACAACCAACAACCACACCAAAGACTGGTCTTCATCTGAAGAAGGTGATGCTGTGTATATGGTGAGATTGAAAGGAAGTCCTCTACTATGAGCTCCTTCTGAAAAGCCAAATGATCAATTCCAACAAGTACTGCTCCCAGTTAGACCAAATGAGAGCAGCACTCAATGAAAAGCATCCAGAATTAGTCAACAAAAACCGCATAATATTCCATCAGGATAACGCAAGACCACATGCTTCTTTGATGAGCAGGCAAAAACTGTTAGGGCTTGGCCGGGAAGTTCTGATTCATCTGCTGTGTTCACCAGACGTTGCACCTTTGGATTTCCATTTATTTTGGTCTTTACAAAATCATTTTAATGGAAAAAAAATTCAATTCCCTGTATGACTGTAACAGGCATCTAGAACAATTCATTACTCAGAAAGATAAAAACTTGTGGGAAGGTGAAATTATGAAGTTGCCTGGAACGTGGCAAAAGGTGGTGGAACAAAACAGCAAAAATATTGTTCAATAAAGTTCTTGGTGAAAATGAAAAGTATCTTTTAGTTTTACTTAGAAACTGAAGGCCCTTTTTGGTCAACCCAATATTCTCTTAGGGAAGACACTCTTTACCATGAGTACAATGTTGGTAGAAATATGGACATTAAAGGCTGATCTAATGATGCTTCAGATGGAAATAAGGAACTTAGAAACTGGAGGAAAGGCAATCCTTGTTATAAAGTAGCAAAGAACTTGACTGATTTATGTTCTAGAGTTTTGCGTAAGATAGAAATCGTGAGTGATGAAACTGGATATTTAGCTAAGGAACTTTCTAAGCCAAGATGAAGACGTATCTTTCTCTTACTGCTTAGAGTTAAATGCAAGAGAAGAGAGGTGAGTTGAAGGAGTTGTTAACCAAAAAGGAACCAGAGCTTAAAAACTTGGAAAATTCTCAGCTCATTCATTTTGCAAAAAAATGAGGAAGGCATTCTGAAGAGAACACTAAAGGTGTTCTTATTCATTTGATAAGATTAGTGAGGGTGTAAACCAAAAATTTAATGAGCCGTTTCAGCAGAAACCCGGAATAAAGATGGGATTATACCATCAGAAACACAGCCAGCTGGGACTGCATGAAACAGAGGAAGCAAGAGTGACAGAAGACTGTCAGATGTCTGGGATTCTGCAGGACCGGGGCAGGGGCTTCCCTGGAAGTCCAGTGGTTAAGACTTGGTTCTTCCAATGCCAGGGCGCAGGTTTGATCCCTGGCTAAGGAACTAACATTCCACATGCCACACGATGTGGCCAAAATATATATATATACACACATAAATATTTATATACATATATATATACATATATATATGTATATATACAGGACCGGACAATAGGACTATCCAGTTGTAAACATAAATTATCCTTCAAGAAAAGGGAAGAATGGTGCCAAAGATGACTCAGAGATCATCAGGATTAGCACCAGAGGCCCAGGGAGCATGCCCTGTTCCTTTTTGTTTTCAAAGGGTGGGGCCGTGTCTTGGTATGAGCAGGCCAGAGTCTCGGGGACAGGGCCACCCCCAAAGGCCATGGGGATGACACTGATGAGCCTACTGCCCCAGCAGGCCCGGAAGGATGAGCATGGAGCCAGAGAAGATTGCTCTTGACATCTACTGTCTAATGGAGTTTAGCCTTGTTAGCTTTTGGATTGGCTTGGGACCCAGCGCCCCTTTCTTCTTTCTGATGTTCTCCTTCTGAAGTGGGAACATCTATCCTATGCCTATCTCACCATTGTATTTGGGGGGCAAACAGTTTGGTTTCACAGGACAGAGGAGCCTGGTGGGCTACAGTCCATGGGGTCACAAAGAGTTGGACATGACTGAGCAAGGCGCGCACACACACACACACACACGCACACACACACATGCACACAGTTCATAACTGGAGGAAATTTGTCTCAGGATGAATCACATCTCAAGTTTCACTCATAACTGATTTAGATAATATTTAGATGAGCCTTTGGGCTTTCAACTTTAAAGTTGAGGCTGGCAGGAATTAAGACTTTGGGGCTGTTGGGATGGGGTGGGTGTATTTTGCCTGTGAGAACGATGTAAGTGCTGGCAGGCCAGAGGGTGAAGTAGGCTGAACTGTATCCCCTCCAATATCAAGTTACTATGTTGAAGCCCTCATTCCCAGGGTGAGTGGATCTGGAGACAGAGAATATAAGGAGGGAATAAAGGCTAAATGAGCTCATAAGGATGGGATCTCAATCTGACGGGACTGGTGTCCTTATAAGCAGAGGAGGAAACACCAACTGTCTCTCTTTCCCAAACCCTTTCTTCCTGCAAATCCGCCTGTTTCTGGGCCACAGAGGGAAGGCCATGTGGACACCACTCAAGAAGCTGTTGGCAAGTGAGGAAGGAGAGATCTCACAAGGAACCTAACTGGCTGACACCCTCATCTGGGAACGCCGGCCTGCAAATCTGTGAGAAAATAGGTGGCTGTGGTTTAAGCCGCCTAGTCTGTGGAATTTTGTCACGGCAGCCTGGGCTCAGACTCTCCTCCCCTCCTTTTGATCTCTCTGGCTCACTTCTTAGCCTGCAACCCACAGCTCAGTCTCCACCCCTCGTGCAGAGCCACATCGCAGCCCAGGCGTGACCTGAGTTATCTGTTTGAATATCCTCGTGATCCAAGCAGAGTGGAAACGAGGAGAAGAGTTACAATTCACTGGATGACAGTAAATTGTCGAGAGCAGTTCTGTTACCTGCCTATCCAGAGATAATTTTAATTTTAGTATATGTCATTAAACTTCAGGAGAGTCACCGGGTGTAGCTTATTTCAGTTAGCCTGTGGAATTTTCTGAAAACCACATGTGTAAGGTTTATGGCTTTCTGTTGCACCAG
This sequence comes from Dama dama, assembly GCF_033118175.1. Classification (NCBI taxonomy): domain Eukaryota; kingdom Metazoa; phylum Chordata; class Mammalia; order Artiodactyla; family Cervidae; genus Dama; species Dama dama. The sequence goes on along the minus strand of NC_083687.1, from coordinate 45,941,578 downwards.
GTTTTTTAAACCAAAGTTAGCTGTGACAAATCAACTTTATTCACACCATTGCTGTTACTATTTGAAGTCACAGCTAGGTGGTATGGCTAGCATACCTGCACAGGAAAGTAAAAAAGGCACATCTTTTATAACATGGTGATAGATGAATTTTTGGAGCTCAAGTTTAATTCTCTAACTTTAATATTTTTTGAAACAGTGTTGTTGTTTTGAAACTTCTTGTTGTTGTAGTTGTTTAGTCTCTAAGCCATGTCTGACTCTTTGCAACCTCATGGACGGTTGCTGGCCAGGCTCCTCTGTCCATGGAACTCTCCAGGCAAGAATACTGGAATGGGTTGCCATTTCCTTCTCCAGGAGATCTTCCTGACCCAGGGATCAAACCCAAGTCTCCTGCATTGCAGAAGGATTCTTTCCTGCTGAACCATCAGGGAAAACCACAGTCATTTTATTATTTAGCACAAATATTAAAAAGGTTAGACATGAATGAGTCAAAGTTAGCCTATGACCTCTTTATCAAACCTTAGTGTTCTTACATATCACCTGAAAGGTTAGTTAAAAGACAGATTCTGACCTGGCGGGTCTTGGATAGAGCCCCAGATCCTGCATTTCTGAGTTTCTATTTCTGCTGCTGCTGCCGATCTAGCAAAGGTTCCGTTTACTGTGTATTAGACTGAATGTTGAGGTGTATGTTCTTTTTTTTCCATGAATAAAATATCACGTGAGCTTGAGTTGGTCTTCTTTTTGGCAGCATATCACACGTCCCCTCTAAGAATGGTTCAAACCTTCTACTTGGAAGAGCTACATTATAGGGATTGTAAAGTGCTTTGCGCTTCAAATGCTTGACATGAACATGAGCTTAATACTGACTGATTGGTTAATTTCCAGAAAGCAGATTTTCAGAGATATGTAATGAATGTCTCCCCAATGATATATAACGACACATTCCTATTAGGGGCTCTCGAATAATGTGCATTTAGAGACAAGACAGAGTTAATGGCGTGAGAGCCACTGAGAAAGCATGGCTAATCTGAGATCAGCAATACAGCTCTTTTGCAAATTGTCCTTCACCAGAGGTGAGAAATTGGTTTCGGAAACGGTCAGGAAGTTTGTTTCATAAATTTATGACTGGGTGCCTCCTGGAGTGAAGGAGAGGCATTGAAAAGTTTGGCAACAGCTAGTAAAGCCAGAGTCCTTATTTGCAAGATTTGGTAAGCACTTGGGTGTGCTATTGTTTATTTCACTGTGACTTACGACAAGTCCTACGACTATGGCTGATTATGGCCTTCTTGGGACCTTCCTCCATCAGACAGTAGGGACTGCCAGAACCAGGCTTGCCTGTGGGCTAAGCAAGGAAATTACCAGAGGTCAAGGGAAGGCTAAAATTCTTCCATGAAGCAATCTTCTGTACCTTTTCAGAATATGTGTGCCTGTACATACACATACACATGTATGCATGTGTAGAAGGTAAGAGGTTATAATTCATAAAGTAAAATTAAAATTCAAGAGCATTTTTGACATTAAAAAATGTGCTTTACCTTCCCACTCCTACTGAACAAGATTCCTCAGAAGTATACAAGATAAATCAACTTCACAGATGTTGAGTGTTGGAAATACTACTGCGCCACATTTGTTGTCAGCGGCTTAAGTTGGATAAAGGCGGTGCAGGTATTTTTGTGTGTTTTGCTTGGTATTCTCTGCTTTTGTTTTCTTTTGTAAATTAGACTTGACCCTGGAATTTTGTCAATATGACTTTTAGTCATACTGTGTAAATATAAATGATTGCGGCTGATTCTGATGGAATTCTATACTTACGACCGGAACTAACTTTGAGGCAGCCAAGGCAAGAATGAAAAAGGAAAACAGAAGATAGATATTTTCATTTCACACACAATTTGTGTCATTGACAACACTTTTGCTTCATCCAAATCATAAGAGATATACAGCATTGTTTTTGTGTATTGGTACAAAAGATACAGGTGTTTATGGCACCTGTCAGCAGTGAATACAGCTAAAAGTTTTGCAGGTAGTTGACTTGGAGAAGTATTTTCAGGCTCAGCTCACTTCAACTCTTAGCTCAAATAATCCCAAATTTCTGGGTTTCTTGCCATTATCAATGAATAGAAACTTTCAGCATTGCTAAAAGTTGCCATGTTACATGGAAAACATTTTGGATAAGATTGAGTTTTGAAGAAGTTTCATGTTGTATTACATAGGGAATGCCTGTTCCTGCCTACATCTAAGCAAACTTTTCAACTGTTCATCAGGAACTCATTTAATCTCCTCTATGTCCAGATTTCATTTTACCATAAAAATACTCTTTTTGACACATCATAAAAATGTTCTTTAAAAGATAACACCCCTTTAAAGGGTTTCTTTCAGAAGATTCCCTCTCTAAGATTTGGAATGAAAGGATGAGGCCAATTACTGCTGTGTTCTATAAGTCCAGTGGTCACTAAGCACGAATTTCCAGTGGCTCCTGGCATATCTGTACATACCAACAGGTTATCCATACCATCATTGCTTATAATATCGTTCAAATGCAGAATGAAATCCAGCAAGTATTTTCTGTTTAACCGGTGTAACATAGATCAAGCCATGTTTCCTGAGACTGAATGGTTAGCATGAATCTGAGGGCAGATGTCTCTAAAATTACTGCAAATGCAAAATAAAGGGATGCTGGACTGATGAAAGGCACATGCCAGCAAAAAACCATAGTTAGGGGAGACCTACCCTTGCTGCTATGCCTCTAAAGTTAATTAGAAGGATACTGATAAACCATACGTCACAATACTCACATGTAACTCAAAGGATATTAAAATGAAACAAAGCAAAAGATGTTTCTTTGTTGAGTCATCCTCAACAAAACCTAGTCAACTGACTATCAACAGTCTTTTCACCATTTGATAAAAAGAATAGACCAGTGATAAATACCTTTAGTAGAAGCATTGCAGTCTTACATGATGAAAGCAATAAATGACATAGGCCTTTCTGCAGTCAATAAAACAAGTAAAATCAAGAATCACACTATATACGTGGATCACATTCCTTTGATGGATATCTCTCCAAACTCAAGGTGTTGCTGATGAAGTCATACTTGCAACTTCTGTCTTCTGAATTTCCAAAGAGATTATCATATTGTCTAAAATGCATGCACTCTTAGGTGACTGACAGAAATGCATTTTAAATTTACAGGTGTTTAAGGATTTTCCTGATAGTTCCCGTGGTTCAGACTTTGCCTTCCATTGCAGGGGGTGCAGGTTCAATCCTTGTTTTGTGAGCTAAGATCTCTCATGCCTTGCTGCCCAAAGACCAAAACATAAAACAGAAGCAATATTGGAACATATTCAACAAAGAGTTTAAAAATTGTCCACATCAAAAAAGTCTTTAAAAATTAATTTGCATGTGTTTAATTGTGTATATATAAGTATGCAACTAAAATATCCTTTCGGCTTTCTGCATTTATGTTAGGCTAGATCAATACACCCGTTAGGTACTGGTTGACTTGGATTCAGTTTGCTTTGTTCTCCATCTCACTTGCTCCTAAGACCTGGTGGTAACATAAATGTTCCTGATATATTGTGTAAATATATGCTGATTCCAGTGGGATCCTATACCTTCTACAGAAACCAACTTTGGGGTAGCCAAGGGAAGGATCAAAAAGGAAAACAGGAGAAAGATATTTTCATTTCACACATAATTTGTGCCATTGACAATACTTTTGTTTCACCCAAATCATAAAATAAATTAAAAATTAGGTTCCATTTCTGCCTCTTATCATGTCAACACTCTAAGGTAAAAAGTTAAGCATTTTGAGCAAGACTCTGAAGTTTGTTAGCTAGTAAAGGTATTGAAAGAGGGGCTAATTTGATTTGAATTCCAATAGTGGTGAACTTTTCAGAACTTTCTGGTCTTGGTAATTCTACAAGAAGATAAGGTAGCATGCCTGACTTTTAAGTTGTATCAATGTCAGTTGAACTTGAGATTGATAGTCAGGAAGAGAAATGGTGGTGTGGTTTTAAGTTTACCCAAACATAATTTATGTCTTTATTCATGTATGTGTTTATCCAATATTCACCCCACCCCTACCAGAAGCCACACGCTCTGCCAGATATGCAAACACGAATGAACTTGTCCTCTAGGAACCAATAATTTTAAATTTAAGAGATAAAGAAAAATACCCAAATTGTATCCAAGAAGAAAAACAAAGAGGTCACATAAAAAGAAATGAAATCCAGCAAACTACTATATAAGGAAGGGATAAACAACAAGGTGCTATTGATACAGTATTGACTATTGACTGTAGTCAATATCCTGTAGTAAACCACAGTGGAAAAGAATATGAAAAAGAATATATATATAAAAGTAACTGAATCACTTTGCTGTACAGTAGAAGCTAACACAGGGTTTCCCAGGTGGCTCAGTGGTAAAGAATCAGTCTGCAATGCAAGAGACTCAGGAGACACGGGTTCCATCCCTGGGTCAGGAAGATCCCCTGGAGGAGGGCATGGCAACCCACTCCAGTATTCTTGCCTGGAGAATCCCATGGGCGGAGCAGCCTGGTGGGCTACCGTCCATGGGGTCACAGAGAGTTGGACACGACTGAAGTGACTGAGCATGCACGCAGAGGCTAACAGAACCTTGTAAATCAACTCTACTTCAGTAAAATAAATTTACAAAAAAGAAATTAAGTCCCAGTAACCTCAGAATATTTCTTCAAACCCCTAAATGCCGAAGACAATGGAGCAACTTACAGGATTGTGACCAAACCACACTCGGTATGTCGTCACTCTGGTGGGGATCAGAAAATATGCTGCCCCACTTTCTTTGAGAGGAAAAAAAATGCTTCAACTCATACCATAGGCAACCAAGCACTGAATAACATTGGAACTTGAATTGTGTAAGGAGCAGATTAGCAAGGAATAGTGAAATTAGTGATTTAAGAGCTGAATGCAGCTGTCAGAAAAGAGAAAGAAAAGATACATAACGGAAAAATAATTATTTTTTCCACAAGTAATTTGGCAGATCACTCAAATAATGTAGACGCTGTTCTACACAGATTAGAGCAGTAAATTAAACAGACAAAAATCAAATAAAAGTGTGAGCTCTTTCTTCTTAGAGTTTATATTCTAGCAGAAGAATGAGAAAATGAGCAAGATAAAATAAATGAAAGGCATAATACAAAATAACACCATAGCAACAATTTAGGCACATTACCTGAGATTTTATTAACCCTAATTGGAATATAGATAGAAAAGGATAGATAGGTAGATAGAAAAAAGAAGTGAGCAAAAGAGGGATAAGTTCTGTATTTTTATGAGACAAGAAAAAATTTTGTTTACTTTCAGGTACTTATACACATGTGAACGCACCAAAGGACAGAAAAGTTATTTCTTAGATAAAATAGAGGTCAAAGTAAACAGCACTAAATGGGACAAAAGAACAATTTATATTAATAAATAATAATAAAAGTCAGAGTATCCCAAGGCAACCTTTTTCTTCATCTGACTTGGTTTTTGCTCTTGCATCCTTGACTCAGAGAAGGGCCCTACAGCCTCAAAGTCAAAGGCTAAAACCTGGGCATCATTCTTCCCTCTCCTCTCACCCCACACTCCCAATTCATCACTCTCCAAGTTCTGTTTTTCCACCTTTTAAATACCTCTCAACCGTCTCCTTTCTTCCATGCTCACCACTGCTTTGCTCACTTAGGGGACCACCATTTCTCATCTGACTTTCTACCGCAAGCAGTCTCCAAACTGGTTCCTTTGCCTCTTGTCTTGTTTCCATCAAATCTGTTCTTCCTGGGGAGATCAAAGTCGTCTTCCAAAGTCATCTTTCTCAACAGGGAGATCAAAGTAATCATTCAAAAGTTTTTAAAGTAAAACAATCATTTCAAAAAATGACGATGTCATGCTTAAACATAAAACCCCATTGACATTCCATTGCCCAGACTCCAGAACATCACCCTTTATGGTTTGCTTCTTGATCACCTCTCCAACCTGTTGTCACTCACCCTCTAGCAGATCTGGGTGAGCTCCCATTCTGAGTGTTCCGCTAGAACCTGGAACTTGCCCTGTCAGATCACCTTTCTCATTAGAATACCCTGCTGGTTTATCTGCAAGCCAAACTAGATTATATTAATAAACCCCAAGAAGCGGTGGACCTTACCCTGAGGCCAAAGCTCTGCCATGAAGGGTTTTTATTATTAAATAAGAAAAAAGGAAGTAAGAGGGACTTCCCTGATGGCCCAGTGGCTAAGACTTTGAGCTCTCAATGCCGGAGGCCCAGGTTCGATCTTTGTTTGGGGTAACTAGATCCCACATGCTGCAGCTAAAAGAATCCATGTGTCACAACTTAGAGCTGGCACAGCCAAATACATAAATAAATGCTTTAAAAAAAAAAGAAGAAGCAAGAATTTAATCTAAGAATCTTGCAAAGAGAATAATAAAATATGCAAAAGTAGATTAACGGAAGGACTCAGCCATGATAAAAAAAAATATCAGAAAGATGATATTTCTTTGGAAAGGAACATGCAGCACATAAAATGCACACATCTGTTTAAAACACAACCAAGGGGAAAGGCATACACACAACCGAAGTATTGGATAGGAGAAAAGATAACAGATATCAAAAACATCTAAGATTTAGAACATCTTTTAAAATGACAAATTTCCTAGATAAACATGTTGACCAAAATAGTCTTAATAATTAAGAAAGCTGATAACTCTAATACTATGGAAAAAACGGGAAAAGTTCTCAAAAAATCATGTTTATAAAATGGATATTAAGCTGGACAGCTTTACTGATTTTCACATTTTTCACAGTGCAGATCATTTCTGCACTTAAATTAAAAAACTATCACATTCATCTTATGATGATGAAATGACTGTGCTGAAAAGCTGAATAAATAACTCAAAATTCCTGAAGTGAATACCAACTTCATCTTTGAATACAACTACAGAAATCTTTAAAATGTTAAAAATTATAATCTAAATATAACAGCACCTTAGTTGCCCACCCACTGCACCCAAGCCAAATTTATTCTGAATTCAAGAATGACTTAATGAGAGAAATAGGTTAGCATATTACATAAATGTATCTAATGAGGAAAAAAATAGTAAAGCTCAGAAAACCATTTCAAAATCATTCTGGACAAATATTCCCATAAAACAAAAGCACAAGCGTGAGTTATTCAAATTGCTAATGAATATTTGATAGCTAAACAGCAAAGATTTTTCTCATTAAAATCAGCATTAGTACTATGAGGCTGAATATCAGCATTGCTATTCATAGAAATGCTCTGAGCATCAGTTTTGCCTTATGATTGACCAAGATCTGCTGGTGTGTTTTTCTTTGATTTTGAATTTTGAAGCCTGATTAGATAAATACCTGCTTCAGCTGGATTTCTGGCATCCTGAGATCTGGCCCGACCAGAAAATTATTTGATTATGTAAATGATCGTCACATCTAGTCAAAGATGATTCACAGTTAACATTGGGCTAACTCCTATGAGATTCTCATTTGTATGACAAAATGAGCAAATGTCAACTTTTTTTATGGTTTAGTCTAACATAAGAATTGAGAGGAAATGTTTGTTAAATAGCTTTAGGGAGGACATCATATCTGTGGAGATAAGCAGAAATTCATGAGTGAATCAGACATTGTTAGCAGGTGTGTGCTAAGGTGTGCTAAAATATCTGCCTATACTATAAAGTATACTACTTTATAGTAAATAAAGTATCTGCCTACTAATACTGGAGAGATAAGCGACGCAAGTTCAATCACTGGGTTGGGAAGATTCCCTGGAGGAGGAAATGGCAATCCACTTCAGTATTCTGGCCTCAAGAAGCCCATGGATAGAGGAGCCTGGTGGGCTAAAGTTCATGCGGTTGCAGAGTCAGGCACGACTGACGTGACTTAGCACACACGTACATGTGCTAAGGAGGGGATCTGTGCCTAAATTTCTCTCACCCGGGTGCTTAGAAACTAGTGTTTTCCTACACTCCCCTAAAAAGTTGGTATGAATTGAAACTGCTTGTCATCGGAACTCAAAACATGCACCCCTACTTCAAAGAGAGAGTAACAAGGCACGGAGTCCCTCTCCTGGGACACAGTCCCAGGGTGCATGCGGCTGTGACCAGGGAGAGCATCCACCGTCCCCAGGATGCCACAAGGGTGGAGAGGAAACTGCGGATTTTCTCCGCATGAGCTCCATCCTTCACCAAGTGATGCTGGCTGTGGTTTACCTGAGTCTGTGACATGATGATATCCATTCTGCACCAGTGGAGGTCTATAAAAACAATAGATAACAGCATAAGAACAATGGAATTAGACTACAAATTGCTAGTAGTCTTCATAGGATTGTTTGCATTGCTAGTACTCACCTCATGGAATAAAATCATCTTTAAGAACCGTATTGAATTTTTAGTTAAACTTTGCGTCAGCTGGGGATATTTCAGGAAAGTATGCCGCTTGGGAATTTTTCATCTCTTGTGAAGATGAGTTAACAGCAGAATGTCAACATTACTGCCTTAAATTTCCACAGGGAGGTAACTCTCAAAACTTGTGGCCAACAATAATGTTGATGATTTAGAATGATACAGTGAAGACTAAGAGAGAAGAAGGTAAGAGAAAAATGAGGAGCTAAGCCTCAGTTGATGTTGCTAATCTACCTTTAGAAAATGTATTCACAAGAATACTGTAAGAAGATAGTCCTTCATATCTCTGAGTTTTCAAAGGTAAAAATTTTACTCTAAAACTTGTCAAAATGTTTGCTGTGGACTGGTAATCCTTTTCAGGAATTGAAAACGAAGGATTATTCAGATTTGTACAATCTATGAATCCTAGATACAAAATCCACTCTTAGTATGTATATCACTAAGAAATATTTTCCTAAATTCCATTTACTGTCAGCAAAAGTTCACTGAATTTTTTAAATGTGCTATTTCTATATCTTGCATCTCAGTCACTGAGACATGCAGAACCCACCGGAAGTCCTTTTAAATTTGACAACATGGTGGATTCCTAGCGAATTAGTTATGTTTATCTTTTATGTGCTGAATAAGAGAGTTGAGGACACAGATAATGAATCTGATGAATGGAAAATCAGTAAAGGTAATTATTATCCTTGATGGGCAAACACTATGAAGGCTATAATTGACTTCGAAATCATGGGCACACACTCTCTTATTCATACCCCTCAGCTGTGTTTGGAAAACTAATTCTACACAGTGTATTTTAACAGAATTACCTACCCAAGAAGAAAGACGACAAGACTCTTCCTATTCTCTAATCAAAGACGAACTTCATGGTGATAAGAGATTTTGGAATGGGCTTCCTATATTTTAAAAAAGTAGGAATGTAACTATTATGTATAAAAAGGCTGCTTGAACCAAGTAAAGTGTCAGTGCTACAGGTTACAAATAACCAATAACTGCACCCACCCGCCCAGTGGGATGTACTAGCCACCAAGTGCCTGTTTGGTGTTCTAATTCAGGGAAAGTAGTTTGTTCGTTGGAGCCTACTCAAGAAATAATCAAACTGGTAAAACTTGAGTGCAAACACTTCTTACATGATTCCTATTATAAAAAACACTCCTATCACTACACTCCAGAAAAGACTGCAACAATTTCTTTATAGGCAATAGAAGCTGAGATGCAGAGAGAAAAATCAGAGATTGATTATTCTGTTATCTTGAAAATTGATTACATTCCATTTTCCCATTTTTAGGTTCAAAGCTTGAGGACAAATTTTTGTCAGATGACTTACTTGAATGTAAAGCCTACTAGAAATATAGTAAAAGTGAAAGTGAAAATTTTAAGTATGATTCTGAAAGTATTTCAAAAGCTGTTACTCCAGCCGTGTACACAACCTAAGTTGGTGCCATTGATTTAGTGAAACTAAGTCACCACCAATCAAATCTCCAAGGCTAGAAGTTAGAGAAAAGGAAACTGACTTAGCTACTGTCAGAGACGAAGGAAAGTTTGGTGGTGCCTATAAGCAGTGACTATTCTTGTATAACTAGCCAGAAAATTTCTCTCCTCTGCCAATTTTGCTGAAAGCGAGCATTTATTTATTATCATCAATGTGCAGTGTGATGCCCACAGGAGTAATTTAGTGTCTAGCAGGGCTGCGGAATTATCAGCCTTTAAATCATAGTATCAAATTTTAAATTGACTACTAAAAATATTAGTGATAAAATTATAATGATAATTTTAAATAAAATCTCAGATTAACTTTGTTTTCCTGCAATTTGTTTGATGTTGATGATATATGACTTTGCCATGGCTTGGGTAAATAGCAATTTTTAACATTTGGTTTTCTACAGTCGTCCAAATTGTGTATTCAGTATCCCTCTATTTAATATGGCTCAGTAAATACTAACTAATGCCTTAGATCATTAAATAGAAATGAGATATGATTCCTGAAGTAGTAGTAGATAAAACATTATTTGTGTTATCACTCAGTCGTGTCCGACCCTGCGACCCAGGCTCCTCTGTCTTGGGATTCTCCAGGCAGGAATACTGGAGTGGGAAGTCATTCCCTTCTCCAGAGGATCTTCCTGACAAGGATTGAACCTGGGTCTCCTGCATTGCAGGCAAGTTCTTTACCATCTAAGCCACTGGGAAAGCCCAGCATTATTAACAAATGGCATAAATATAATGACAGAAAACCTATGCACCGACTGAAATATTCTCAGAATCATTGTGTGAGTTCACTGTTGTTCAGTCGCTAATTCATGTCTGACTCTTTGCAATCCCATGGTCTGCAGCAGGCCAGGTTTCACTGTTCTTCACTATCTCTTGGAGTTTGTTCAAACTCAAGAGTTGGAGTTCTTTAGCAACTCAAAAATTTTAGCAGCTTAGAGTTTTAAAATAAGATTTAAATAATTAGAAAGATAGTTTGCCAAGAGAACGCACTGGTCATAGCAAACACCCTCTTCCAACAACACAAGAGAAGACTCTACACATGGACATCACCAGATGGTCAACACCGAAATCAGATTGATTATATTCTTTGCAGCCAAAGACGGAGAAGCTCTATACAGTCAGCAAAAACAAGACCGGGAGCTGACTGTGGCTCAGATCACGAACTCCTTATTGCCAAATTCAGACCTAAATTGAACAAAGTAAGGAAAAACACTAGACCATTCAGGTTTGACCTAAATCAAATCCCTTATGACTATACAGTGGAAGTGAGAAATAGATTTAAGGGACTAGATCTGATAGACAGAGTGCCTGATGAACTATGGACGGAGGTTCATGACATTGTACAGGAGACAGGGATCAAGACCATCCCCATGGAAAAGAAATGCAAAAAGGCAAAATGGTTGTCTGAGGAGGCCTTACAAATAGCTGTGAAAAGAAGAGAAGCAAAAAGCAAAGGAGAAAAGGAAAGATATTCCCATTTGAATGCAGAGTTCCAAACAATAGCAAGGAGAGATAAGAAAGCCTTCCTCAGCAATCAATGCAAAGAAATAGAGGAAAACAACAGAATGGGAAAGACTAGAGATCTCTTCAAGAAAATTAGAGATACCAAGGGAACATTTCATGCAAAGATGGGTTCGATAAAGGACAGAAATGCTATGGACCTAACAGAAGCAGAAGATATTAAGAAGAGGTGGCCAGAATACACAGAAGAACTGCACAAAAAAGATCTTCATGACCCAGATAATCATGATGGTGTGATCACTCACCTAGAGCCAGACATCCTGGAATGTGAAGTCAAGTGGGCCTTAGAAAGCATCACTATGAACAAAGCTAGTGGAGGTGATAGAATTCTAGTTGAGCTATTTCAAATCCTGAAAGATGATGCTGTGAAAGTGCTGCACTCAATATGTCAGCAAATTTGAAAAACTCAACAGTGGCCACAGGACTGGAAAAGATCCGTTTTCATTCCAAACTACCACACAATTGCACTCATCTCACATGCTAGTAAAGTAATGCTCCAAATTCTCCAAGCCAGGCTTCAGCAATATGTGAACCGTGAACTTCCAGATGTTCAAGCTGGTTTTAGAAAAGGCAGAGGAACCAGAGATCAAATTGTCAACATCCTCTGGATCATCAAAAAAGCAAGAGAGTTCCAGAAAAACATCTATTTCTGCTTTATTGACTATGCCAAAGCCTTTGACTGTGTGGATCACAATAAACTGTGGAAAATTCTGAAGGAGATGGGAATACCAGACCACCTGACCTGCCTCTTGAGAAACCTGTATGCAGGTCAGGAAGCCACAGTTAGAACTGGACATGGACCAACAGACTGGTTCCATATAGGAAAAGGAGTACGTCAAGGCTGTATATTGTCACTCTGCTTATTGAACTTATATGCAGAGTACATCATGAGAAATGCTGGGTTGGAAGAAGCACAAGCTGGAATCAAGATTGCTGTGAGAAATAACAATAACCTCAGAAATGCAGATGACACCACCCTTATGGCAGAAAGTGAAGAGGAAATAAAAAGCCTCTTGATGAAAGTGAAAGAGGAGAGTGAAAAAGTTGGCTTAAAGCTCAACATTCAGAAAACTAAGATCACAGCATCTGATCCCATCACTTCATGGGAAATAGATGGGGAGACAGTGGAAACAGTGTCAGACTTTATTTTTTTGGGCTCCAAAATCACGGCAGATGGTGATTGCAGCCATGAAATTAAAAGACACTTACTCCTTGGAAGGAAAGTTATGACCAACCTAGACAGCATATTAAAAAGCAGAGACATTACTTTGCCAACAAAGGTCCGTCTAGTCAAGGCTATGGTTTTTCCAGTGGTCATGTATGGATATGAGAGTTGGACTGTGAAGAAGGCTGAGCACTAAAGAATTGATGCTTTTGAACTGTGGTGTTGGAGAAGACTCTTGAGAGTCCCTTGGACTGCAAGGAGATCCAAGCAGTCCATCCTAAAGGAAATCAGTCCTGGGTGTTCTTCGGAAGGACTGATGCTGAAGTTGAAACTCCAATACTTTGGCCACCTCATGTGAAGAGTTGACTCATTTGAAAAGACCCTGATGCTGGGAGGGATTGGGGGCAGGAGGAGAAGGGGACGACAGAGAATGAGATGGCTGGATGGCATCAACTTGATGGACATGAGTTTGAGTAAACTCCGGGAGTTGGTGATGGACAGGGAGGCCTGGCGTGCTGCGGTTCATGGGGTCGCAAAGAGTCGGACACGACTGAGTGACTGAATTGAACTGAAATTTAACTACTGAGACCAACTAGCATTGTAAAGAGTAAATGTTTCTTTTTTAAAAAATGCATTTATTTGGCAACATCAGTCCTAATTGCATCATGCAGAATATTTCATGGAGGCTGCATGGATTCTCCAGTTGTGGCTCTCAGAGCCCACGCTCAGTTGCTCTGCTGGATGTGGGATCTTAGTTCCCTGACCAGGGATCGAACCCACATCCCTAACTTTGCAAGACAGATTCTTAACCACTGGACCACTAGGGCAGCCCTGAGTAAATGTTTCTTAATTAAATTTGTCGGCTTAAGAAAGTTCTGGTCACAATTCCAATGGAACTTATTTTGACATTTAAAATATCAAAAGACTAGCTAGACATTAAGTGGGTAAATTGGCTAAGAATTTTTTTAAAAAATTAAAGTGATGGGAAGAAATTGCTCTCACATATAAACTATATTACAAAGTAATATTAAGTAGGATAGTATGATTTTAATGGAAAAAAATAGATCTGAAACAAAATAAACTGTTGGAAATATATTTCAAATCTATGGAAAAGGGATGATATTTGTGGTAAATACCATAGAAAGATTAGCTGTTTGGGGAGAAATAATTAAGAGCCTCCTCTCTCTCATATACCATTGATTGAATCAGACCTTACAATAATGCCTGGCACATAGTAAGTTCCATAAGTATTTATCAAAAACAAAACAAAACAAAACAAAAACAAAGAATAAGCTATCAAGAAAAGAACCGGAACAACAACTCATGGATGCTCCGTTGTGTCCAACTCTTGGTGACCCCATGGACTGTGGCCCCCCAGGCTACTCTGCCAGTGGAATTTTCCAGGCAAGAATACTGGATCGGGTTGCCCCAGGGGATCTTCCTAACCTAGAGATTGAACCCACATCTCTTGCATCTCCTGCACTGGCAGGTGGATTCTTTACTTCTACACCACCTGAGATAAAGAATCAAACACTTAGAAATAAGGAAAATATAAATTAAATTGGAAATTTCTATACAAAAATGTAAACATTAATATATTTGGTGACATGTTGCCCAACAGCAGAAACAAAATACAAAAGAAACAATAAGCTGGGTAAAACATTTCCTAGAAAATGTGTAAACAAATATATTAAAAGTTCTTAAAAATCAGTAAGAAAACCAGTAACATCTGTTGCTAAATAAGTACATGAGCAGACACATTACAAAAGAAATATGAAATTCTGACTTATAAAGATATTAATTCAAAGTAATAAAAAATTTAAAAATTGATAAAGATTTCCAATCATCTCAACATGTTAGAATACTTTTAAAACACATTTTATGAAAGTTAAAATGCTCCTGGTTAAAAAGGCCTCATAATTAAAATCAAGGGCTTCCCCAATGGTAAAGAATCTGCCTACAATGCAAGGAGACACAGGAGATGCAGCTTTGATCCCCGGGTCTGGAAGATCCCTTAGAGGAGGAAATGGCAAATGACTCCAGTATTCTTGCCTGAAAAATTCCATGGTGACAGGAGCCTGGTGGGCTACAGTCCAAAGGATCGCAAAGAGGTGGACAGGACTGAACACACACAGCAAGGCAATTCAAATCAACATGCTGTTTGTTTTCCCAGCCCTCTTCCAAGTCCCACTCTTTGAAGGCAAGTACTTAACTCTTTATTTCTTCTCATATTTATGTTCATATCTCTGAGCAATAAGCTTAAATTGCTTTCCCTGTTTTTATTTTTATACCTCAGTTATTGATCTCTGCTGTGACAAATATAACTTCAGCCCTCTTACAATACACTTTCTTCTCCTCTCCTACCCTTGCAATTATATCACTTTTAAAGTTAAATCATTACATTGTTATGACCATGTAAGTATCATTCCCTGCAAAACCAGGGAATGTTTTATGATTATATG
Organism: Dama dama; assembly: GCF_033118175.1. Lineage (NCBI taxonomy): Eukaryota > Metazoa > Chordata > Mammalia > Artiodactyla > Cervidae > Dama > Dama dama. Next base: position 45,926,507 of record NC_083687.1, on the reverse strand, counting down.
TCTTTTACAGTCGTTTGCCCCCTGATCCCCTGGAATTTCTGATTGCTTTTATTTTTTTATAGCACTAATTGCCTTTATCACATAGCCAAGGATTTTTTTTTTTTTTTTTAACTCTTTGTCCTTTCAAAGCAGGCTAGCAAATCCTCACCTGGACTTAAACTACCCTCCTAGTATCCTAGGATTTTCTCCTCCAATCTGGGCTGGTTGCTCTGCAAAGATTTGTTTAAAAGATTGTGTAGAAAAAAAGGGTGTGGTGAGACACTCATATAGTGCTGGTGGAGGGTAAATGGTTACAACCACTCTTGAGAGCAAGTTGTCAATATGTGTCAAGAGCTATAAACAAAGACTTTGACCCCATGTTTTACTTCTAGAAATTTCTCCTAATGAAGCAACCAGAGACATCATACAGAGTTATGCTCTAGGATTCTACTCAGTGATATTTATATGAAATATTGGGGGTGATTTAATCGTCCATTTACTCATGAATTGTTACTAGATTGTGGAGTACTCAGTATTTCTTGAAATTTATTGGTAGAACAGTTTTTGAAATCTACTTTTGGGAAACACCTCAAAGAGAGAAGTGGCTATCTTCACGCATCGAAAACTGAGGATGTAATAAATGGAAACGTAAAAAGAAAACCACATGATTGTCAACCAGCTGGGCCATGTTTCACATATCATCTTCATAAGACCTAGATAAAGCAAGCAAAGTCTGCCCTCAAAACGATTTGGAAATCAAAAGACACAAGCATACACGCCGTAAAGTTCCAAGTGTTGAATTACTACAGCACAGCTACTCACAGGGATAACCCTCTGCAGCATGAGTGCCCCACGTGGGTCCCAGGGGCTTTTTTTATAATGTAATGATGGTGGTGAGGCGTCCAAGTAATGAGGAAGACAGCTGAGAATGAATGGGTATGAGGAGCTTGGTAGGTATGTGAAACTGACAAGGAAGGGGAGAGGTATTAACGGAGAAAGGCTGAAAGTTCACAAGGAGCTGCAAACAATGGCCCCAGATCTAAGGTTCTGGGGAAAGGGTGTGTGGGGAGTGAGGCACCCTGAGAATGACGAGGGAAATTATGTCATCAGGGGAAATCCAGAGGTTTCGGCTGGGATGAGGGAGAGGAGTGTGTATTTGAGGCAACATTTCCAAATTTCTGAAGGTTTCTTGGCTCTCAGAACAAGGCAGAAGGAGGATCAGAGGGGAGGATGTCCTACAGGTTCCTCCACACGGAATAAAGGGCGGAGACACCAGAAATCTTTTCCTCAATGATCCTGAGGATGAGAAATTCTAGGAGTTGAGGGGGAAAGACGCAGGGCTTCCACAGAACCAGGAGGGTGTAACTGACAGCCCCAGGATTACAAAGGAAATTTTGGAATGAACTGTGGAAATGCCTCCACAAACTTTTGTTTCAACTCGCTCAGGTCCACCTGTTTGCTTATCAGGATTTTAAGCATGACTTCATGCACAAATATTTGGGGGAAAGCCCTATGATTTAGTCATTTGAATGAATACTTTGCAAGAAAACGAAGCGGTAAGGAGGATGGATTTAGGATTATGTGTTTGTTAAAGCAAAAAGCACAGTTGAGAGAGGGTTCAAGATGCACCCAGTAAAGATGGAAGATCCAACATTGGCTCAAGAGAGCTGGGACAGGCTGGGTGCTGGCGTGGGAATGTTCCAGGGCGATGTGAAATCTGGGTTGAGTTCTGAGTCAGGGTGGAGCAGGTATGGATCTGGCTTTCTGGCAGAAAGAATCTTACCCCACTGTTGAGGGAAACATCTGGCAGAAATGGCTATCATTTTGGACTAAACTGAGGGGGCAAGAGTTAAATAGTGAAGGAAGGTAAAACAGGGAACAAAAAGGATTCACCCTTTAGAAGTAGACACACAGAAGTTCCAACTACCCACCTGAGACAGTTTTGGTTCCCCACCCCCCAAATGTTTATGTTTAACCTGGGCATAATTCAAAGTGGGTGGGGTTGCGGGAGGTGAGCACGTTTACAGATGTTTTCTTATTTCTCTCTGGGTAATTGTAAACAGAGTCAGTGTGCACAAGTATCTTTAGAGTAACCATATTCCTGTGCAGGAGACAGTCCTACAACCTTAGAATCATTAGCACTTTTAATGTTTTGTTGGCCCACCTTTTGAGAAATGGTTCCTGTAGATGTTAGTGAATGTACTTGAGTCTTGAGTCTTCTGACAACCAAGATTCAGAGCAGCTCACACCCTCTTGGACCAGCTGTGACCTCATTCCAGAATCCCCAGCTACTGCACTTGACTTTTTGAATTGGACTTGCCAAATATACGTTTTGGTCAATCTACAGAACTGAGTTTGTCCAGCGTTCCAAAGAAATCATATTCTGCATCATTTATCTACAAACACATCTATCAAAACCAGTGGAAGCAATTTCCTTGTGGGATTAACACAAAAGAAATCTGTTACAAAGGATGTACATTTGCAAATTACTGAAGGAGAACAAAAATACACCCAAGTTCTGTTGGTTACCTCTGCCCTCACCAAGGCTGTGGGCATTCACCTCTTGGACATTGTCCAGCCCACCACTCTGGGTTTGTACACAGACTTCTGTCTTCCTAATACTGGACTTCCATCATCAGCATTCTCACGGAAAAAAAAAAATATCTTTCACCGCCATAAATCAACTTGACTGTTACTGATGCTTGGGCTGAAGTTACACAAACACCAGGAGATCTTGGAAGAGAGGGTTAAATGGATTACTCTGGACATCTTTATGCTCCTCACATTTCTCTGTTGTGTGTTCCTTTTCCGAACCATTTCTTAGTCTCAGGGTAATCATTTTCTCTATCCTTTCCAGGTCTTTGTTTAAAAAAAAATGTGTTTCTTTGAAATTGTCTTTGTAAACTGAACTTTGCATATGAAACTCTGTTGCCTTGATTTCTTTTTTTTTTTTTTTTTTTTTTTTTTTTTTTTTTTAATTTTTATTATTATTTTTTTTTTTCCAGTGGGTTTTGTCATACATTGCTATGAATCAGCCATGGATTTACATGTATTCCCAATCCCGATCCCCCCTCCCACCTCCCTCTCCACCCGATTCCTCTGGGTCTTCCCAGTGCACCAGGCCGGAGCACTTGTCTCGTGCATCCCACCTGGGCTGGTGATCTGTTTCACCATAGTTAGTATACATGCTGTTCTTTTGAAATATCCCACCCTCACATTCTCCCAGAGAGTTCACAAGTCTGTTCTGTATTTCTGTGTCTCTTTTTCTGTTCTGCATATAGGGTTATCGTTATCACCTTTCTAAATTCCATATACATGTGTCAGTATGCTATAATGTTCTTTATCTTTCTGGCTTACTTCACTCTGTATAATGGGCTCCAGCTTCATCCATCTCATTAGGACTGGTTCAAATGAATTCTTTTTAACGGCTGAGTAATATTCCATGGTGTATATGTACCACAGCTTCCTTATCCATTCATCTGCTGATGGGCATCTAGGTTGCTTCCATGTCCTGGCTATTATAAACAGTGCTGCGATGAACACTGGGGTGCACGTGTCTCTTTCAGATCTGGTTTCCTCAGTGTGTATGCCCAGAAGTGGGATTGCTGGGTCATATGGCAGTTCTATGTCCAGTTTTTTAAGAAATCTCCACACTGTTTTCCATAGCGGCTGTACTAGTTTGCATTCCCACCAACAGTGTAAGAGGGTTCCCTTTTCTCCACACCCTCTCCAGCATTTATTGCTTGTAGACTTTTGGATAGCAGCCATCCTGACTGGCGTGTAATGGTACCTCATTGTGGTTTTGATTTGCATTTCTCTAATAATGAGTGATGTTGAGCATCTTTTCATGTGTTTGTTAGCCATCTGTATGTCTTCTTTGGAGAAATGTCTGTTTAGTTCTTTGGCCCATTTTTTGATTGGGTCATTTATTTTTCTGGAATTGAGCTGCAGGAGTTGCTTGTATATTTTTGAGATTAATCCTTTGTCTGTTTCTTCATTTGCTATTATTTTCTCCCAATCTGAGGGCTGTCTTTTCACCTTACTTATAGTTTCCTTTGTAGTGCAAAAGCTTTTAAGTTTCATTAGGTCCCATTTGTTTAGTTTTGCTTTTATTTCCAATATTCTGGGAGGTGGGTCATAGAGGATCTTGCTTTGATTTATGTCGGAGAGTGTTTTGCCTATGTTCTCCTCTAGGAGTTTTATAGTTTCTGGTCTTACATTTAGATCTTTAATCCATTTTGAGTTTATTTTTGTGTATGGTGTTAGAAAGTGTTCTAGTTTCATTCTTTTACAAGTGGTTGACCAGTTTTCCCAGCACCACTTGTTAAAGAGGTTGTCTTTTTTCCATTGTATATCCTTGCCTCCTTTGTCAAAGATAAGGTGTCCATAGGTTCGTGGATTTATCTCTGGGCTTTCTATTCTGTTCCATTGATCTATATTTCTGTCTTTGTGCCAGTACCATACTGTCTTGATGACTGTGGCTTTGTAGTAGAGTCTGAAGTCAGGCAGGTTGGTTCCTCCAGTTCCATTCTTCTTTCTCAAGATTACTTTGGCTATTCGAGGTTTTTTGTATTTCCATACAAATTGTGAAATTCTTTGGTCTAGTTCTGTGAAAAATACCGTTGGTAGCTTGATAGGGATTGCATTGAATCTATAGACTGCTTTGGGTAGAATAGCCATTTTGACAATATTAATTCTTCCAATCCATGAACATGGTATGTTTCTCCATCTGTTTGTGTCCTCTTTGATTTCTTTCATCAGTGTTTTATAGTTTTCTATTGCAGAAGAAGGTAAGCTTCCAAACTCATTCTATGAGGCCACCATCACCCTAATTCCAAAACCAGACAAAGATGCCACAAAAAAAGAAAACTACAGGCCAATATCACTGATGAACATAGATGCAAAAATCCTTAACAAAATTCTAGCAAACAGAATCCAACAACATATTAAAAAAATCATACACCATGACCAAGTGGGCTTTATCCCAGGAATGCAAGGATTCTTTAATATCCGCAAATCAATCAATGTAATACACCACATTAACAAATTGAAAGATAAAAACCATATGATTATCTCAATAGATGCAGAGAAAGCCTTTGACAAAATTCAACACTCATTTATGATTAAAACTCTCCAAAAAGCAGGAATAGAAGGAACATACCTCAACATAATAAAAGCTATATATGACAAACCCACAGCAAGCATCACCCTCAATGGTGAAAAATTGAAGGCATTTCCCCTGAAATCAGGAACAAGACAAGGGTGCCCACTCTCACCACTACTATTCAACATAGTGTTGGAAGTGCTGGCCACAGCAATCAGAGCAGAAAAAGAAGTAAAAGGAATCCAGATAGGAAAAGAAGAGGTAAAACTTTCACTGTTTGCAGATGACATGATCCTCTACATAGAAAACCCTAAAGATTCTACCAGAAAATTACTAGAGCTAATCAATGAATATAGTAAAGTTGCAGGATATAAAATTAACACACAGAAATCCCTTGCATTCCTATATACTAACAATGAAAAAACAGACAGAGAAATTAAGGAAACAATACCATTCACCATTGCAACAAAAAGAATAAAATACTTAGGAGTATATCTACCTAAAGAAACAAAGGGCCTTGATTTCTAAAGTGAGTGAAAGGAGACGGGATCGTGGCAGTCTAACTCTCCTTAATCTCAGGTGTGAGACTGAACTTTTTCTTTGCAACTCACTGAAACCTTTGGTATTATTTTCTTTTAAGAGACAAAATGCCATTTAACAATAGTTCTTATATAACTATTTCACCCGTAACGTCCAAGAATTTCTATTGAGTAAAGAATAAACAGGTACTTGCCTGGTGGTCCAGTGGCTAAGACTCTGAGCTCCTAAAAAGCACGAGGCCCCCAGGTTCAATTCCTGGTCAGGGAGCTTGATCACATGAGGCAACTAAGACCATCACAGCCAAACAAAGAAACAAAAAAAGATTAAAGAGCAATTTCTAAAGCAACATTGAGCTATATGCAAGCTCTGATAATGGTATGAATAGTCTCATCTTTCTGGTGTCTCAGTTTCTGCTCATCAAAGGTCCAATGAGTCTAGTGAGAAAACCCAGGTACCTGAAGCATGTGATTAGGAGCAGGCTATCATGATAAGGAGTGAGAGACCAACCTGAGCATTAATCCATCGCCCCAAGAGCTGTATAAACTTGAAAAATCTTCTTAGCCTCCCTGAGTGTCAGTGCGTGTAGTGAGAGATGAGATGCGGACAAGTGGAAGCCAAGTAATGGTCCTGAAGGATAACTACTTTTCTAAAGATGAGGGAAGAGTATATAAGAGGGGATATAATTCGAGGGTCTTGTTTAAATTCAGTGAGCGGGTTGGAGGGAGGGTGGGTAAAGAGAGGATGTTCCAGATATCAGGCGTGGCAATGTCCTCAGATGCGGGTGAGGAGAGTGGGGAGGGAAGACGAGTTGGGAGTAGGAGGAGATGAAGACAGTAAGAGGTGACTAAGGCAGCCTTCTCTGCCCACGTGTTTCATAGTCTGAATAATGGCCTCTTCTTAGGGAGAATCTGATATCATAGGGCCCTTGATTTCCTAACTGGGAATTTCCTTTGTGAACCACACTCTCAACTTTGCTCCATCGCGATCTTGTTTGTCTGAAGAGACAAGTCTGGCACCCAGGGAACAAGGAGAGAAGACAGGGCTGTACCTCTTAGCCCTGTCACGAAGGTGATGGGAATGTCGAGTCAGTGATGAGCATGGGCTGGACTACTACAGCAGCTCCAAGGAGGACAGAGCTTTGGAGGAAGCCTCCTGGATATGGGCAGCGATGGGAGGTCTTGATGGGAGGTCTACCTGGGCTGTAGGAAGCTTTGGACCAGACCTTGTCCAATGCCAGACAAGGTGCCTGAGCTGATGTGTAATAATTTCTGAATGTGTTATCTGAATGAAAGTAAGAATCTACATGTTAAAGGCTGAATTGTGTCCCCTCCAAATTCACATGCTGAAGCCCTACCTCTCCCCATTCGTCAGAATGGGACGGTATTTATTATGCTTTTTTCTCAACTCTAAACTTTTTATTTTATACTGAGGCATATAGCCGATTAACTATGTTGTGGTAGTTTCAGGTGAATAGCGAAGGATCTCAGCCACACACATCCATTTATCCATGCTCCCCTAAACCCTCCCCAATCCAGGCTGCCACGTAACACTGAGTAGACTTCCATGGGCTATACAATGAGTCCTTGCTGACTATCCATTTTGAATATAGCAGTGTGTATATGAACACACTTCCCAAACTCCCTAACTATCCCTTCCCCCTGGCAACCATAAGTTTGTTCTCTAAGTCTGTGAGTCTCTGTTTTGTAATTAACTTCATTTGTATCATTTCTCCTTAGATTCCACATAAAACGGGCGTTACATGGTATTACTTCCCTGAGACTGAAGCTGTATTTAGAGATAAGGCTTTAAAGAGGTAACTAAAGTAAGACAGGATTGTTAGGGTCCTAACCCACCTGATGCAAAGAGACGACTCATTGGAAGAGACCCTGATGCTGGGCGGGATTGAGGGCAGGAGGAGAATAGGGTGGCAGAGGAGGAGATGGTTGGATGGCATCACTGACTTGATGGACGTGAGTTTGAGCAAACTCAGGGAGACCGCGAAGGACAGGGAAACCTGGCGTGCTGCAGCCCATGGGGTCGCAAAGAGTCGGACACGACTGAGTGGCTGAACAACAACAAAGTCTTAGCCCAGTGACGCATGTCCTGATAAGAGAGGGGACCAGGACGCACAGAGACATCAGGCCTGAGCCCGCAGAGTGATGGCCCGCAGGACGCGGTGAGAAGGCCGCCATCCACAGACCAAGGACAGCGGTCTCTCCTTCAACCACCCTGCAGACGTCTTGGCCTCGGGGTCTTGACTCCAGGACTGCCAGATCACCCATTCCCGTCTTTAACCCAGCCCTCTGCAGCACTTGGTTATGGCAGCCTTGGTAAAATAATACGCCACCCTCCTTATTGAATATCCCTCCAAGTGACTATTATGCCCTGGTTATATTTGCTGTCTGTCCCCATGGTAGCAACTAATTATGTTTAAACATTCTAAATGACTAAGCTAGGTGAGAGTTGAAGAAATGAAGAAATGAAGTTGAAGAAATAGGTCATAGGTGAATGGGGAACAGAAACAAAAGTCTACATGAAAAATGCAACTGAGATGGATATAAACTTGAGGGAACCCTTTCCACCCCTTCCCACCCCTTCCTGGTGACTCGGAAACTGGTCACTGCTTGACAGAAGATTTTCCTAGAAAACTGACTAGTAGCAAAAGGGAAGCAGATATCAGACACATCATTTGAGCTCACATTTTCACCTTTGGGACAGGGGGAGATGAGGAGGAGGAGGTGGTGGAATCTGGACCTCGGTTAGGGAAGCAAGCAGACTAGAGTCAGGGACAATTCATCATGTGACTGCCTCCTGCCTTTTCATATCGATACGTGCAAAATAATTCAGAACAAATGTCAAGGGCAAAAAGGGAGCTAGTAATTGTTGAGCTGCGCTCTTAGGGGCCTGGGTACCAAAGATAGATTTGAAAGAAAAAGTGAAAGACAGGGAGCTTGCGGAGATGGCAGAAGAGGCAGAGGAGAGTTGTAGAGAATTAAGTCCTGGGCTGGTGTTGGTCCAGTTATTATCATAGGCCCCTGAATTGCTCTCGTTTATTTAATGGGCATCCTGGCATGAAAGACACCCACTGAGATGCTGGGAAACTGCTACGACCTCCTTGTCGGGCAAAAGGCAGGCAGTCCCATTGCTGCGGTAGCAACTCCGCTGACCTGCAGGGCAAAGCCACAGAAAGCGGTGCTCCTGGGAAGCAATGAGACAGTCCAAAATGTTGATTTCATTTCAACCCAAATCCTAATTTGTTGTGTTTCTCCCCCAGTTGGAATTTAAGGATATGTGTTCAGGGCCTGTGTGGTTCATGACTGTATTTCCAGCATCTAAAACACGGCCTGGTCCATAAGAGACGCTGTATAAATATTTCCAGGATATACTAAAGTCATCGGCTCACCTGCTCTTGGCCAGGCGCTGTGTGGGGGGCTTTGCAATCTTCGTCTCACTGACTTCCATCATAACTAAGGAGCTTTCCCCCGGGTCCTTGTGGAAACTGAGCCTCAGAGAGGCTAACTGTCGAAGAAAATAGCCCGTGCGTGTCAGATCTGGGATTCCACTCTGGCTTTCTCCCATCCAAGTACTAACCAGGCCCAACTCTGCTCAACTTCCGAGATCAGACGAGATCAGGCATGTTCAGGGTGGGATGGCCATAGCCTCCACCCAGGCTTTATATTTTCACTCTCGTATTATCTCTTTACCTTGGGATTAGGGAATAATTCTGGTTCATTGGTGGGAGGACTGGATTCTGACTACTCAAAACTTTTGGAAGTTGTTCTTCTGGTGCTGGTCTGTATATCCTTAAAGACCCATGATGTAAACTGCATAAGTTACTAGTCGATTTCCTTCCAGATGAAAATGTTTAGTGATATGCCAAGATGCCATGCAACCTTCAGAAACTTCCATCCTGGACTTCCCTGGTGGTACAGTGGATAAGAATCCACCTGCCAATGCAGGGGACCTGGGTTAGATTCTTGATCTGGGAAGATTCCACATGCCTCAGAGAAACTAAGCCCATGCATTAGGACTACCGAGCCTGTGTGCTGCAACGCCTGAAGCTGGGAAGCCTAGAGCCTGTGTTCCTCAAGAGAAACCAATGCAGTGAGAAGCCCATGATTCGCAACAAAGAGAAGCCCCTGCTCACCACAAGAGAAGTAAGTAAGCAAGTAAGTGTTGGTCGTTCAGGCGTGCCCAACTCTTTGTGACCCCACAGACTGCAGCCCACTAGGCTCCTCTGTCCATGAGATTCTCCAGGCAAGGATACTGGAGTGGGTTGCCATTTCCTTCTTCAGGGGATCTTCCCAACCCGGGGATCGAACCCAGGTTTCCTGCAAGGCAGGCAGATTCTTTACCGATTGAAATACAAGGGAAGCCCATAAGAGAAAAGCCGTAAGAGAAAGCCTGTGTGTAACAACGAAGACTCTGCACAACCAAAATAAATAAATAAATAAATAAAACTTCTGTCCCAAGAGCCCCTGCAGTGGTATCCATGGAGTCCCCCGAAGGACTCTTGCTTATACGTGGGCCACTGGGCTCCAGGGCCCCGCAGCTGACTGACTGCTGCTGCCACCCCGCTCCCCTCTTTGCACACAGCTTTCCTTAAGAGTCACAGGAGCAGACAGACAGTATAGTCCCAATGAGTCATCAGTGGCCCTGAAGCCACCTCTCACTCAGGAGGCAGTAGAGGGATGGGACAGAGTCTTGGCATGAATCCTTAAAGAGAGAGACTTGGCTTGCTTACACATATTTCTTTTGTTATAAAATCCTGATTAAAATAGACATCTTTCACTTGACACGGGAGATCTACAGTTAGTATTTTTCTCCTCTGCTGTAACCAAAATTCACTTTTCGCCCCACCTTTGGACTTGACCATGAATATGATAACTCATAAAAACAGAAAATTTCCCCCAGTTCCTTCACAGCAAGGTCTAGGGCAAACGCCTTCAGGAAGGATAAACAAAGGCTATTTTGGGAAAGCTGTAGGAGGCACTTAAAAGGCAGAGGCCTCGCACCCAAGGTTCCCTTCTTAATTAGCTGGTTAGGGTATAAAGTGAGGACTTGGAGTGCGAGGGGCTTGGCTTGTGTGTTTGGGGGGTGTGTGCGCGCGCGCGTGACCAAGCCTGTACATGCATACAAGAAGAATTCAAACACACAGAGTTTTGCTATTTACACAAAGATGTTGATAGTTTCACAACAATTTCTAGGAGGGAAATTTTTTCTCCAGCTGGCATGCTCCAACAGGGGAAAGAGAAGGGAACCCTGTGACCATTTGTGCAGACATTGTGTTAAGAAGTTTATGTGCATCATGAATTCACTTTGTGCTTAAAAATCTGTTTTTCCCAAGTACCTTCTAAAAGTGAGTTACTAAGCAAAGGCTGGGACACAAAGATGAATAAAGTACATTCCTTTACGCCAAGGAATTTACAGTCTAGAAGGTGAGGCAGGAGAACAACTGGTGATTATGATCGGGTGTAATAACTATTACGCAAGAACTCTGTACAGAGTTGTTATGCAGAAGCTCTTAGGAGGGGCACCTCTGCTTAATCTCAGCTGAAGGATGCCAAGCCTTCAACCAGGCAGTCAGAGCAAGCTGGATAAATACGTATGTGGGGGGGTGTGGGGGTGGTGGACTTTTCCAAGACTTCCCTAAGGAGGTGTCATTCACCGTAAGTTTTGAAACACTGGTGCAGAACTGTAGAGACAGCTTCATTGCAGGGAGAGGAGAGAAACACGAGGAAGCTGCTGGAAGCAAGAGAGGGCTTGACAAGTTCAAGGACGCGGCTCAAATATGTGAGGCTGGGAGGCAAGGCCATTTTAAAGACTTCCCATTTATCTTGATGGCTGTGGGAAAGCAACAAAGGCTTGAAATAGAAGAAAAATACAAGATTCATTTTGCATTTCATGAAAATAAATCTCAGCCTGCTGAATAAAGGCAGGTGATGAGTTTTGTTTGAGTTTTGATTGTCTGGAATGATAAAGGATGAAGGACTGGGAACCTTGCGGCACATGTTGGTTCCTATGATCCCCTGATTATGAGACTGGCTCTCAGCCTAATTTTCTCCCCATGACACTCTTTACTGGAACTTCTAGTAAGTTATAAAATAAGCTCGGTTCACTGTCTTGCAATGCGGTGAGCAGATTATGAAGAAAGTGAGACTGGACACAGGGGACGGGTCACGAGGGTGTTGAGCAAAGAAGGAGTGGCCGTGATTCCAGGAGACAGAATGGATGCAACTGGGGAGGAGTGGGTGGGAGAGACAGAGGCGTCAAAGATGACTTGTGCCTTGCTGGCTCAGGCCCCTAGGAGGATGGTGATAAAACAATAGCTAACATTTATTGAGCGTTAACTATGTGCCAGGTACCATTCTATGTGCTCGACAGATAGGAGATCAGTTCTTATAACAGCCGGTGATGTAAGTACCACTCTTGTCAGAGGAGGAAATGGAAAATGAAAAGGATAAGTGGCTTGCCCAAGGTCGTATAATTAGCAAGAAACAAATTTAGGAATGGTCGGTTTATAGAGGTCCTGAAGACAAAAAAAAAAAAAAGGATGGAATTGCCCAGAAATGATCAGTTGGTGAGAAAAGGAAAAAGCCAAGGGCAGGACCTCGGGGAAATTCCAATATTTCAGGAGATGCTGGAGGAAGAGATGCTTGTGAAAGAGATAGAGTTGGATCAGCCCAAGAGGTTGAAGATCTCAGAAGACAATAGGGTGAGAGATGCCAAGGGCCCCCGGGTTGGGGTTGCCATCTGCCTTTTCCAGAGGCGGAAATGGAATCGGGGAGGAAGTGGAGCTGGGATTCACTGGAGTCCTAGACATCCTGTGCTTCCTGCAGCTCCACGGCCCCTTGGCCATTCAGGCAGTATCTGGAGGACTGACACGTGGTTCTTATTTTTGGACTCTTGGTTATCTGGAGTGATAAGGAAGGAGGGACTGGAAATTAGTTATGCGTTAAAATTCAGATTATCCCTTTATTATAATGCTGGCTGTTCATTTACTTTCCTCTGCGTGAAATTTTTCACTGGAACACTTAATGACTTTGAAAATGAACTGGTTTGCATTTTATCTCCAAAACTGGCTAGAAAGTATCTAGGAGGAGACGCAGACCCCAATTTCTCCCCTACATACTCACTGTTGTATGTAGTTAGACTTGACAGCTCACAGCTCACAAAGCTTCTTGGCAATCCTTATTATTTGCAATAATTACCAAGGTAACCTCATGGAATATTTGCTCTGAATTAAAATTCAGCACAGCACATCAAATCTCTGCCTTCTCAGGTCACTGGGTAGCTGGTCAGTCCCTCTCCTTTTCCTGAACTCTGTAAGGTCCAGAAGGTGCTGTGGTCTTCTGGTCTTCCTCCTTGCAACAGCATTGCTGGGGCAACTCCTTGGGGTCCCCAAGGGTCTTTAATTCCTAGCCACTCTCCCTTCAGAGTCTAGTCACAGCCACGTAGACCTTTTATATATGTCACTCACACCACATATTTACTTTTCCTTCAAATTTTATATTAAAAAAAGTCTCTTGTAAAACCCAGTTTGATTACTTGTGTCCTTTATAAAACTAAACACTTGGCTTGCTTTTTGAAAGAATACTGTCTTTCCACCTGAATGTTTCTATTTCTATATTCTCCTTCTTTCTCTGCTTGTATAGCTTTTGGCCAAACATGTCAATTTTTATTTTATCTGTTTACTTGTTTGGCTTACAGATCTAAAGAGACAGGAATTGTGTATGTGCTTTTTTTTTTTTTTACTCACCAGTGCAAATTCTATTTGCAATTCAAGCTCAGTGCTTCTCAAAGTTAGGGGGTTTGGGATGGACATGTGCACCCTGCTATATTTAAAATGGATAACCAGCAAGTACTGACTGTGTAGCACAGAAAACTCTGCTCAATGTTATGTGCCAGCTTGGATGGGAGGGGAGTTTGGGGGAGAATGGATACATGTCTATGTATGACTGAGTCCCTTCACCGTTCACCTGAAACTGTCACAACATTGTTAATTGGCTATATCCCAATATAAAATAAAAAGTTTTTAAAAATTGCAACATATGGTACCAGAGGCAGAAAAGAGGTACATTCTAGAAACATGGTCCTGTGGTCCCTAGAAATGGACGTGGGAAGGGCAGATTTATTATCCACTCCTGAAGCTACCCAGAGCAGTGCAGTATCATCGTGAGGGATGGGTCAGTTTGAGTTTAAAGCTAGAGGTCAGTTTAAGCTGAGAACTAGAAGATGAAGTGCCGGGATGGAGGGTGATGAGCTTGTAAACCAAGATATGAGCTAAAATGAGTGCTCTCACTCCTGGGAATCTGGAAAGATGGGAGGAGGGTTCAGAGAGAGAGTGAAGTTGGGCTGGTTTAGGGTAAATTTTGGTAAGTCGGGGAGTCTGAACCCCGATTCCCTCTTATCTTTCATTTTACATCCTCTTGCTCTCATTTCTCAGAAAGATGCCAGTAGGAAAATCTGAACTGAATAGGAAATATGACTGGTGAAATAAAAATGCTGAAGAAGCTTAAATGAAACTGCAACCTACTACCCCTTTCAACAGTGTAAGCAGGGAAATCTTGAACGAGGGCAGATACAAACCATTGGTTTCCAGAAAGTTGACTCCAAAACTTACAGTAAAATTAGGTGTTAACTTCCAAGATTGTTAAAAAGGAAACTGTTCAAGAATGAGAGGCTGAAAATATGGCTTAATTAACTATGAGAAATCCAATCTGAAGCCACCCTGATAAAAAAGGAAAAAGACATTCGTATAATAAACCAGGAAGAAGTCTTATTGGAGTTGCTTGTAAAAAAATCTACATAAAAAATGGCAAGAGAGGAATATAACCAAGGACAAATGTAAAGATGGCTTTAGTCTGTCTGTGAAAAATATAATTCTGCAATAAAAGAAAAGAAAAGCTAGCTTCTGCAATGAGTTGAAACTTGCAAAAACACTCAAGCAGAGTAGTAAAAGGGTCTGTTAAAACCTGGGTTCTCAGTGAAGATGAGTAGTACCGCTCTGCTTTTGTGACTTTTAATAATATAAAAAACCTATAGAGAACATTTCTTTATCATCTATAATAACTTTGCCTTATTAATAGCATATTTTCATTATTAATAGTTTCATACTTTAGAACAGCTTACACATGCAACTATTTTAAACAGTATTTGATGTTTTTAACAGATTTTCATATACAAGAAAATTGAAACCTTGCATTCACTATCATTTCACTTAAGGCATTTTGTGTGTTACTTATATATAATTGGTTTAGCATCTCTACAACCTGATATAAAACTTCTATAACAAATTTCATCCTGTATAAAGAAACAATTACAGTCGGTTCAAGTGAAAGAGGTTTTATCCTCTGATCATTTTTTTTTTTTTTCTATTTTAGATATCTACAAACCATGTTTTCTCCATTGTGCTCGGCATAGCTTGAATCCTAAATTTTCAGCAAGAACTGAGATTGCATATGCTCAGTCTAGAAACCATGCCTTCATGATGATTGCCTCATCCTTCCTTCTTTTTCAAACATCCATGTACACAGTCTTCTGTGTTTCAGGATATTTTTTTTTCTTCTTGACTTTTCAAATTAAAATCTTTGCCATTACTTGTTCTGATATTAAGTGTTTTTCCCTTGTCAGCATCCAGGAACAGAGCTTACATAAAACTATACTTCTGTTTTTCTTTCCTTCTTTTTTACATTTAATCTTGATGATGTCTTGCTTTTTCTTTTTTCCTATCTGGATCCTTGACTTCAGAAGAATTGACGTGGATCTGTGTATACCTAACTAATTAAACCTGTCCAATTGACATGCTTGTCTCAACTAAGCAGCCTCAGTCAAACGTTCATGTCAGCATCTTGAGATAAGTAGCAGGTGATATTTTCTCATTTTATATTGGGAAAAGGCAGACAGAGACTAAATACTTTGTCTGAGTGAGGGGTTGTTTAATTATTTGGTACTAGTTCCTGATAAGTTATATAAATTACATTTGGACCACGATATCATTGAGTTTCACTTTCTGAAGAATTGGGTGTTCTCATATTTTGGCATTCCAGCTAAATTTTAGATGACATCATTTTTCATCCTTAAATTCTCTTCTTTTCCAGTGTGTTCTTTATTCTTCCGCTCTTACTATAGAGGGTGGTGGCTATTCCAAAGGTGGCTGTTCTTTTCAGATTTAGGGTTTTTTGGAAGGGAAGGAAGTCTTTGAAAAATTACTAAGAATTTATTATTTATTTGTCCTTTCTAGATCATGTCACTAGGGTTTTGAACCCATATCACCTTATCTTTAAGTAAGAAGAATAAAGTAAGTATAGATTTGATGGAAAGAAACTAACAAGTATATTAGGATTAAACTGTCCTAGGTGTTTTCCCGTCCTCCTTTGAAAGTAGGGGGGAAAAATCCATGTTTTAACCTAGCTAACTAGATATTAGCCAATCAAAGAGGAGCAGTGGTTGTTTGGCTAGAAATCTGCACTATGGGAGCTATACTCTGTGGCCCCATTTTGTGGGATTCAAGTCACCATCAAGTGGCATAATGCTCCTTGGAAAGGGGAGAAGATGGGAGAGAATTGAGAAAAAGGAGGCGGCTCGTGCAGAGACCTGGTCATTAGTCCAAAAAGATAGTTTCTTCCAGATAATGTACAAAAATAGAATGGATGTTGGGGGAGAGAGAACAGCCAGAAAGAAACAATGCTGTAAAAGGCCTTATCTAGCAAATGTTAGCCCTCCCTGACTAGTCTTGAAACAACTTTGGAAGAAAGTCTTTAAACAAGCTACTTTGCAGTTCCCCAAATCTTTTCCACTTTGTAACAAGACAACATACTTTACATGGACATTATCAGTTTCAAGATTCTCTAACTAATGCTCCCTGTTTCCCTCACATCCCAGGAAGGAGGGCTGAGAACAGGGCCACAGGATTTATGCCTCTTCTTCTTCCTCCTCCCCTTCCTCCTCTTAAAGTGAGTCTTCACAAGGACCAGGAGAGTGGAATTGTGGTTGCCAATGCAGAGAGGGTCTGGAGGATGGATGGATTGAGAGTTTGGGATTAGCAGATGCAAACGGTTATATAGAGAACAGATAAACAACAATGTCCTACACTACAGCACAGGGAACTATAGTCAACATCCTGTGGTTAAGCCATAGTGGAAAAGAATATGAAAATTAATATGTATATCCATATGACTTCATCACCATGCTGTATAGCAGAAATTAGTACAATATTGGAAATAACTATACTTCAACAAATTAAATAAGCTATAAGGATATATTGTACAGCACAGGATATATAGCCAATATTTTATAATTTTAAATGAAGTGTAGTCTATAAAAATACGGAATCATTATGTTGTAGTGAAAGTGAAAGTATAAGTCACTCAGTCGTGTCCAACTCTTTGCGACCCCATGGACTGTAGCCCACCAGGCTCCTCCATCCATGGGATTCTCCAGGCAAGAATACTGGAGTGCAATTCCCTTCTCCAAGGGATCTTCCTGACACAGAGATCAAATCCTGGTCTCCCGCATTGCGGCAGTTTCTTCACAGTCTGAGCCACCAAGGAAGCCCACATACCATGTTGTTTGCCTGACGCTAATGTCATATTGCAAATCAATGACAAAAAATAGTCTTCGACACTGCTTTCCCTGGACTCTTACTATAGCCTGAAATTCAGCCGAAAGCAGACATCTCCTAAAAGCTTCCATTTTGTTCCATTTTTCTTTCCCCCATATTTCTCTACAATGAATCAACACAATAAGGTAGCAGCAAACACAATATCATCACCCCACATTCTCTGCTCATTTTTTTTTCATTTATTTTTATTAGTTGGAGGCTAATTACTTTACAATATTGTAGTGGTTTTTGCCATACATTCACATGAATCAGCCATGGATTTGCATGTGTTCCCTATCCCGATCCCCCCTCCCACCTCCCTCTCCATCCCAGCCCTCTGGGTCATTCCAGTGCACCAGCCCCGAGCACTTGTCTCATGCATCCAACCTGGACTGGTGATCTGTTTCACACTTGATAATATACATGTTTTGATGCTGTTCTCTCAGATCATCCCACCCTCGCCTTCTCCCACAGAGTCCAAAAGTCTGTTCTATACATCTGTGTCTCTTTTTCTGTCTTACATATAGGGTTATTGTTACCATCTTTCTAAATTCCATATATATGTGTTAGTATACTGTATTGGTGTTTATCTTTCTGGCTTACTTCATCTCTGCTCTTGTGAGTTGTATGTAGGGAAGAAATGTACTTCAAAGCCTTTTGACTTATTTCACTGTCCTTAGTAAAAACTACTGTCAGAGAAAGACAATAATCAATAAATATTAAATAATATGAACAAACTAAAGGAATTAAAGAACCTCTTGATGCAAGTGAAAGAGGAGAGTGAAAAAGCTGATGTAAAATTCAACATTCAGAAAACAAAGATCATGGCATCCAGTCCCATCACCTCATGGCAAATAGATGGGGAAACAATGGAAACAGTGAGAGACTTTATTTTCTTGGGCTCCAAAATCACTGCAGATGATGACTGCAGCCATGAAGTTAAAAGACACTTGCTCCTTGGAAGAAAAACTATGACCAACCTAGACAGCATATTAAAAAGCAGAGATATTAACTTTGCCAACCAAGGTCTGTCTAGTCTACAATAGTCATGTATGGATGTGAGAGATGGACTATAAAGAAAGCTGAGCACAGAAAAGTTGATGCTTTTGCACTGTGGTATTGGAGAAGACTCTTGAGAGTCCCTTGGACTGCAAGGAGATCCAACCAGTCAATCCTAAAGGAAATCAGCCCTGAATATTCATTGGAAGGACTGATGCTGAAGCTAAAGCTCCAATACTTAGGCCACTTGATGCAGAGAATTGACTCATTTGAAAAGACCCTGATTCTGGGAAAGATTGAGGGCAGTAGGAGAAGGGGACGGCAGAGGATAAGATGGTTGGATGGCATCACCGACTCGATTGACATGAGTTTGAGCAAGCTCTGGGAGTTGGTAATGGACAGGGAAGCCTGGAGTGCTGCAGTCCATGGGGGTCGCAGAGAGTTGGACACGACTGAGTGACTGAGCTGAACTGAGCTGAACTGAATTGAATATGAACAAAAAGTATATGGATGTTTTTTAAACTTCACAGAAAAAAAAAATTTAAAGACATCAATTTCCAGGAAAATTATTCTTGTAACCAGTCCAAAAAGCTTTTTCTTTTTTTTTTTTTCCCATCAAAAGAACAAACTAAAGAACTAGAAATGCCAAATCAAACAATCCCTTAGCATTAGATATATTCTGGAACTTGTGAAATTGAATTAGCATTTTAAAATAAATCCAAATGCCCCTTTAAATAAGTAACCCTCTCTTTCCCAATTTTTTTTCCCTATGATGACAGTCAGCACACACGCAGTTCACTGCATACTCGTATTTAAGAAAACATATTATTGGAAGAGAAATTTTCTTCCATCAAAATCCTAGTTTAAAGAGGAAAACTTGAATTACATGTTGGTGGGCAGCTGATGAGAATAATAAATATAATCCTTATATCAAATCTTTTCTCATGAAAGGAAGGGGATGAAAAGAAAATGCAGGCAGTCAGAGAACATTTCTAAAACTCTTGGTGGCTCAGATGGTAAAGAATCTGCCTACAATGCAGGAGACCCAGGATCCATCCCTGGAGTGGGAAGATTCCCTGGAGAAGGAAATGGCAACTCACTTCAGTATTCTTGCCTGGGAAATCTCATGGACAGAGGAGCCTGAAGGGCTATAGTCCATGGGTTCACAAAGAGTTGGACACGACTGAATGGCTAATAAACTAACACTATAGTGAAGACTTTGCCCTACTGTAAATGACTAAGTCCAAAAAAGGAGATTTGCAAAATGTGGGAATAATTTTAACTCATTCAATATTTTTCTAATACAAATAAAATCCAGACCTTCTAATGGTGACATAGTCCATACACTGAACTGTCAAAAATCAGCTGATTCACTAAGAAGGAGTTCTTCATGGTTTCTGTGGCTTTTCTTTTTTGTGCCCCATATGCATCCTGAGGATGTCACAGTGTGAGCCCTGCAGACATTGAACATTATGCTGACGCGTCGCTGAGATATTAGAATTACCTGCATACATCACCAGGACAATCTTGCTCTCTTATATCTTCATCAATCGTTCGATCCAATGAAACTGTAAATCCAATGACCAACCCATCTTGCTAACATTCTCTGCCCATTCTCAGACCCTTGGCCACAGCTCCTAATCCCTCTCATCTCTGAAGATCTTTTTGCTATTCTTTAAAACATCCATTTAGCCTCTTTCATTCCATGATTAGCTCTTGAATCATTCTAGGATCACCATATTCCTGCTTCCCTGATAGCTCAACTGGTAAAGAATCCACCTGCAGTGTAAAAGACCCTGGTGACTGAACTGAACTGAACCTGGAACGTACAAACTGCTTAGAATCACTTTTTGGCACCCACGTGGACTTAATTATCATACGTGCACATGAAATTGAATATTAGAAGCTTCCTGATTTCTGATTTCTAATATGAAAATGAGTTTCAAATGAATCATTTTCTTGCTACTTTCTTAGGGTAGCTTTATAAATTTCAGCAGGATACCAAAGGATTTTTATTACACAGAAGTTGATAACAAGGATGGACCTTTGGCTTATTTTTTGCCGTTTTATATGAGGTGCAAAAGAAACTTTTTTCAAATAGAGACATGGTTGACACATAAGTTTGTGTAAGTTTAAGGGGTATGGTGTGTTGATTTGATACATTTATATGTTGCAAATTATTACCACCATAGTGTTAGCTAGCGCCTTCATTACATCACATAATTACCATTCTATTTTTGTGGTGAAAACATTTGAGATCTACTCTTAGAAACTTTCAGCCATAGAACACAATATTGTTGACTATAATCACCAGGTTACACACTACATCCTCAGATCTTACTCATTTTCTAAGTTTATATCCTTTGACCAACATGACTTCCATTTCCCTCATCCACCTCACCTCCATCTCCTGAAAACCACCATTTTACAAGAAACTTATTTTCCTTTTTTACATTGAGCAGAATCCCCTATGCTATATAGTAGGTCCTTGTTGATTAACCATTTTAAACATAGCAGTGTCTACATGTCACTCCCAAATTCCCTAACCATCCCTTTCCCCCATCCTTCCCACCTGGTAACCAGAAGTTCATTCTCTGGGTCTGTGATGCTGTTTCTGTTTTGTAGATATTACATTTCAAATACCTGTATTACAATATTATATTAGCTTCAGATGTATGGCATAGTGATTTGATATTCTTATGCATTACAAAATGATCACCGTGATGAGTCCAATTACCATCTGTCAGCATACAAAGTCATTATCAAAGTTATTATTATCCATATTCCCTGTGCCATACATTAAACCCCCATGGTCTATTGATTCCACAAGTGGGAGTCTGTACCTCTCAATCTCCCTCACCTATTACACTCAGTCCTCTCCTCCCTCCCCTCTGGCAACCACCAGCTTGGTCTCTGTATCCATGAGTCTGTTTTGGTTTTGTTATTTTTGTTGTTGTTTTTAAGATTTCACATGTAAGTAAAATCATATGGCATTTTCTTTATCTGTCTGATAAAGAAATTTATTTCAAGGAGCATAATACCCTCTCATTCTAGCCATGTTTCCTTTTATGGCTGAGTAGTATTCCATTATATACACGTGGAATTGTATATATGTATCTATACACCACACCTTTATGCATTCATCTACCATATCAATGGGCTCTTATGTTCTATGTTTTCAGATGCATAGGATGAAGCTCTCCAGAGCACCATCCAATTTCCTGTGCTAAATACCATTAGATCTTGACAGAAGGAGAAGCTGTTTGTCCATGACTCCTGGAGGTTATAATATGTCACAGGGTAACGCCCGCAGTGCACCGTGCTATGCAAAGTAGGAACTTAAAACAGTCAACAATGCGTGACTGAACTGGTGGCCTGGACAGCTTCGACGAGCCCACACAAAACCAGCTCCCTACTCCTCGTGCGCTCTCCCAGAGACCTAAGGGCCGTTTTTTTGTTTTTTTTTTTTTTTTGCTGAGCTCAATGCACATTGTCTCACCCCAAATTTACTGGCTTGGCAAAGTTGCAAATTTTATTACGCAAAAGTTGAGAAAGAGCGAAGCTGAGGAGTGCTAAAAACAGTACCCTTTGCTACTGTGTAGCATCTGTATTTGGGGAGCAGGGTATTTTATTTATAGCTATCTATTAATACATTAGCAAAAGATACAGAAAGAAACACACACACAAAATAGCTTTATCAAATAGTTGCCAGTGTTCAAGTGTAACCTTAAAAGCAAGAACAGCAAGAGAAAACTATTCTATTGGGGGAGAAAACCATCTTGTTGACCTCTTCTCTCCCTTCCCTTCCCTTTCCTCTCTGAGCTGGACTGTGGCTGCAAAGAGCTGGGTTCTGGAGGGCTGGGTGGGAGCCTGGGGCCTGGGGCAGGGAGGTGGGATCTTCCCTTTTATTACTTTGTCCAGTGACTTTACCCTTCTCCTCTCCTCCTCCCTCCCCAGCCAGGCTTCGGGAGAAGCAGTGGCAGCATCCAGCTTGTAAAACTGGTTTGTTGGGGGTGCTTCCTCCCTCCCGCTCTTGCTTCTTGGCAAAATGTTTTGTTGGGCAGCTGCCCTGCAGATAGCTGCCTTCTCTGCACTTGGAAGGGGCTCCCACTTCCTCCTCCAGTAAGCAAGATGGGAGGACAGACACAGCCATTGCCCCAAGATGCACAAAGAAAAATGGAAACACAGACACAGACACACAGACACACACACACAGACACACACACACACACACACATACGTCCATTCTTGTCCGTGTGCATCCCAGAAACTCCAGACTCAAAGAGATGGGGGCTGGATGGGTCTTGGAACCACGGGACCCTCCCGGATCTGAAACCTCGGGCATTGACTTGAACAGAAGGTCAGGGGTGCTGGGAGGGGGGCAGAAGCTGCTGCCTCCGTTTTATATTTATAATTTAAATAATTCACTGGATGACACAGCTGAGGAGGGGAGGGCAGGCTGTGGGAAGGTGTGTGGGCAGGTGCATTTTGCTTCACTTTTCCACCTGATCGCTGGGCGCTGCTGGCACCTGCAGGGGCAACCTCACCAAAGTGGGGGTGGTTAAGAGATGGGCTTCTTTGCCAGAGGGTATTCCAGGCTGAACCCAGAGAGACTGGGAGGGGCTGGGCAGTAGTTTCTGGGGAGAACAGGTAGGTACTAACTGTGGCCAGTGTTTTGTTAAATTTTGCAGGAGGTTAAAAAAAAAAAGAATGGGGGTGGGACACATTTCCTGCCGTGACACATTGCCCAGGGCACCTCTGCCTCCTTGGGGGAAGCTTGGATCCTGTGAGTGGGACCTGGGTCTTCTCTGCGCTTCTGGGTCCTGCTGGTGGGAGGAGGTTTGGAAGATGCTGGCCAGAGCTGGCTCCCTGCCAGGTGGCAGCCAGTCCGAGGGGAGCTGTGCCCTCCTTGGCCCCCAGGGTGGGGCAGAGGTCAGCACACAGGGGGGGAGGCAGAGGGCCCAGACAGGGACCCCTGGGTGGAGGCCTCTCCTGGGGGGTGGGGAGGGAGGGTTCCTGACTTTCCCCCACCTTCAGCTCTTCGATGGCTGGTTTAAGGGACAGACCTCCTTATGGATCTGATACTGCTCCTCACTGTCCCCCCAACTGTGACCTCCAAGGGGATCCAGGAAGACCAGTGTGCCCAGGTCCACAGCTTAGGTGTGGGGACAAAATTCTGTCCTTGTGATTCTAGAGTAAAGAGGAAGCAGAGAAGGCGGAGGAGGTGGCTCTGTGGAATTCTCCCGAGTATCAGAAATGAATCCAAGTTCGAATCTCCCCAAGGGTGGGTGTGTGGAGGTGGATTTAGAGTGACACACGATGAGGAAATGGAAGAAGCATCTATTTGATGGTGTCCCCAGGAGTGAGACACAGACACATCTTTCTCTGGGGCAGGAAAGATGCTGTAAATTTATCCCAGGGGCCTAACTCAGCAGCACAGAGGACTTTGAGGAAGCCAGGAAATACTGGGCACCTCAGCTGTCTCACTTGAAAAATGAGGCTAATTGAAAAGGCCAAGTGTCTTGTCTTCATGTTTTGCTCTGCACGGGACAGCAGGTTGTCTCCTCCTCGGATAACTGCCCTGTGGGAACCTCGGGGGCTATGTCATGGTTGCAGAGACAGGAAATTGCTTTGAAAACATAAACACATTATTATTAAATGTGAGGCATTATCTGATCCCTTATTCAATGAGGGCACTTCCTCCTTCCCAACACGACCCGCATGGCATGTCCACCTAACCCTGCACAAGGACACCCCTTGGACATACAAGCAAAAGCCAAAGGAAAACAATGATCCAGAATAGATGTCCCGATGTAGGGAGTATGTAGACTATTCCGAGGGGCAGGCTGCTTTCTGGGTCAGGCGTCAGCCCTTCCCTTCCTAAGCTCCCTCCTCAGGTGGCTGCCTTTCCTTCTGTTACTTATTTGGAAGCAGAGGCTGTGCCTTTTTGTCCTAAAACATCCGCCCCTGTAGCTCTCCGTCTCCCCCTGGCGTTCCTCTCTGCCTATTTCTTAAGATTGGTGCCCCACCCCCTCCAAGGTGGAGGGGATCCGGGGAAGCCAAGAGGGTGGATACAAAAATAAAAAGTTCGTGGGGGTTTCTAATCAGCAATCCTGAAAGGATTGGGTATGTGCTTAAAGGGGTTCTTTTTTAAAAAAAACTTCCTTTCCTTGCCAATCCTTCTCCGATCTTTCCCACTGTGGACGCAAAGAACTCGAGCCCAACAGACTCGAGGGGAGGGGGGTCAGAAGTCAGAGAAAAGTGTATGGATCTATCTGCCAAGATAAACTGACCCCGAGTCGGTGGGGAGGGGGGATGGAGGGAGAGAGTCCCCCGGTCTGATCAGCACTAAGGAATCAGAGAGACATAAAAGGCAAGTGAAGCGAACAATAATAATAAAAAAAAAAAAATTCCCCCCGCACACAACAATACAATCTATTTAAACTGGAGCTCATACTTTTCATACCAATGGTATGACTTTGCTGGAGTCCCTCTTCTGATTCTTGAACTCCGGGGCTGGCAGCTTGCAAAGGGGAAGCAGACGGCTGCGCGCCACACGGGCAGGTTTACCAAAGGTCTCTCTCTAATGGGTATTTTCTTTTTCTTAGCCCTGCCCCTGAATTGTCAGACGGCGTCTGCCTCTGAAGTTAGCAGTGATTTCCTCTAGAGCCCGGCCTTATCTCCGGCTGCACGTTGCCTGGTGGTGACTAATGACACAATAACATTGTCTGGGGGCTGGAATAAAATCGGAGCTGTTTACCCCCACTCTATAGGGGTTCAATATAAAAAGCCGGCCGAGAGCTGTCCAGGTCAGACGCGCTCCTGCCTCCGCACTGGGACCGGCGCCTCCAGGGTCCGCGCGCCGCCGCCGCCGCGTGCGTACTGGGACCGCTCGCTCTGCCTCTCTGCAGGGAAGAAACTTCTTTTTTTCTCCCCGTTAAACAGCAATCAGGACGAAGTACCATTTTGAGATCCGGAGAACCCGAAGCGCTTGGAAAGAACTGAAGCTGATTTTTTTTTTCTACGCTTTTTTTTTTCCCCTTCGAGTTTAGTCTGCAGGGGGAAAGATTTTGAACCCCTCCTTTAATCCCCCTCCTCCCAGAATGGATTATTTCCCCATGATTTTCGCTCTGCTGTTTGTGGTTTTCCAAGGAGCTCCAGAAGCAGGTAGGCACGGCGACTTGTAAAATCCTTGAATGCTCCGGTCTTTTTTTTCCACCTTAATGCTTTTCTTGCTTCTGTTTCTCCCAGAGTTTTATGACTGCCGCTCAGAGATCAAGTGCAGGGGAGTTAGTACTCAGAGCTGCTGAAGTTTTCTGGGGGGGGTGGGGGGGGGTGGGTGGAATTCTCCGTGGAAGACCATTGCTCCTCTAGCATTAAAGTGACATGATTATTATTGCCTGGTGTGTTTCTTGGTTTTGAAAAATATGACTTAAAAACAAGATGTAATTTAGCTAAATGTGTGTTTGCAATCTTTCTGTTCATACAGGTAAAAGGACGCATAGGTATTTATATCTTATTCAAATACTGTTTTAATAGTGAGTTAATGTGTAGAACATTCATGCTTTTCAACTCAAAAGCCAAGGAATTTTATTCAAGTCATTCAAGCAGTGTATGCACACTAAAATCACCTGCAGAACAGTCTGGGGAAAAAACCCTCCAGGCAGTTTCAGGGCAAAGCAGATGTTTTCTTTAAACTTTGTCATTATTGACTTTGGGTTTCTTTTGGCAGGTTTTTGGCACTCACAGCAGTGTGAGCTCCATTTCCAGTGTTCTTCACCTGTCCTGGGAGGGGAGCTAGAATAAATCTTGGCTACCGAGGGATTTAGATAGTGTGTGAGCATCTGCCCGTTTCTCTCTTTCTAGGGTCAGTGCACTTTTTTTGTCTTTTCGTGACCCCGATTGAAGAGAAAAGGATGTCAAGGGAATGAAAATCCTGGAATGTGTCTGATCATTTGAAATGTACAAAATTGGGCAGATAAGCTGCAGGGCTAACTTGTCAGTAAGAGGAGGCAAGGCTGCGGTGAGGAAGGGGGAGCTGGTAGATCCCACGCACGCCCTCCTGCTCCCGGGAGTCAGAATCCAAAGCCCACAGAACCTTTATCTGGGTTCCGAGAGCGGCTGCTTGGTGCTCCCTTCAGTCCGGGTTTTGCCTATTCAGCTGACTTCTCTCTTTCCAGTCACCTCCCCGAAGCTTTGGATTTCCACCTAAGTTCTGAAGGTGCCTCTCTTCTGAGCTACTCCCTGCCTTAACACAAGGTGGGAAGCGGTGGGTACTGAATGGAGGGAAGTGGCTGTGAGTCTAGGGAAAGACAGTATGACTTATTTAGTTGCAGGTTGTTTTGGTCATCAGCCCATTTTAAGCCACAGTAGGCTGCGCTCGGTTCCATGTAGAAGCCAACCTAAATGTCTCATACGCAGTGTTTCTAAGTATTTTCTTGAAGGCTGTGTCCTTCGTGGGGCTGGTAAGTCCTTTTTTAGGTAGCTGTTTCCCCTGCACTTGTTTAATCTCTCTGAAGGCAGATAAGCCAGTGGCGACACAGGTGAAGTCATGTTAAGGAGGGGAAAAAAAAAAATCATCCTTTCTCCTCTGTGTTCCTTGCTGGAGGCTGGTGGCATGCTTCATCTGCTTTTACCTGCTCTGCTGGGTCTGGCATCCAAGCCGTGGCCCGTGTGCCTCCGGGCCTTGGAGCAGACACCTCCCTCTGACCTGCTGTGTCTCTCTCCCCAGCGGTCCTGGGCACCGAGCTCCGCGCGGGAGCAGAGAGCGGCGGGGAGAAGCCTGCTCCTGTCACGCCCTGGAGGCCCCGCCGGTCCAAGCGCTGCTCCTGCTCCTCCTTGATGGATAAGGAGTGCGTCTACTTCTGCCACCTGGACATCATCTGGGTCAACACTCCAGAGTGAGTCTCTAGAGGGCATCCTTACTCTAGGCTTTCTCCCCTCTGGCTCCACGGGAGACCGGAGCCCAGTTTCTCTGGTTACTGTCTGGCGTGGTCTCTGAAGGTAGCACTGTTGACCACAGGAAAGTGCCTCCGTGGGCAAAACGCCCCTCCAGAGGGTGTCACGCATCTCGGGGGTTGGGGGGAACATCTTTGTATCAGGCCTAGGGGTGAATGTTCTCTCATCCCCTGGGTTTAAAGAAGCCACTGCTGAGGTCATCTGTGGGTTAGTCCAACCTGTGCTTCTCATGGGGGCGTAGAGACTTAAGAGGCAGAAGTGATGACAGAGACTTACAGGCTGTCTCCTCAGTTTACTTTTGGAAAAAACTAAGACCCAGATGGTTGAAGTCATTTGCAAGGTTGAGTTTGTGCGGAGTGAGACCTGGAACTTGAGTGTCCCGACTCCTTTGTCCTTGCCCTTTGGAAAAGCCTATTTTAAGACAGCAGTAGGAACGCCTTGATCAGATATCTCTTCTGCCTCCAGAGTGAAGAGAGCAGTTTCTCCCCTTACTCCCTGCAAAGTAATTCATTCACCAGAAAGAGCTGTAAACAAAAACGCACTGATTGTACCTACAGAGTCCCGTTATAGCGAGGATGACCAAAATCCAAACAAAATCAAGTCAAACCAAACAAAAACCAAAACAAAAAGTATTTAGTAAGCTGATACTACCAAGGGGAGGACTTTACTCCTTGGGTGAGAATCATAATGCACACACTGGAAATTGCTGGAGAGCCTTCTGGCAAAGAGTCCTTCTATAGCCACATGATAATCACCAAAATCACCGGAGGTGTGCAGATATGGTATGAACCGCTCTCCAGGCAGTGTGTCTCCTCCAGCCTCCCCGGGGGCCCCTTTTAGCATATCCGAGTATCACTTGAGTTGAAAATCGGTTTTCAAAATCTTGTGAGTCATGGTTTTGCACGGAAGTCCCCTGCCTCCCAAGGGCTGTTAACTAAGTAGAGAGAAAAGGAAGAAAATATGAAACAGATAGCAAAGCAGAAATGTCATAGTTTGGGCCACAAAACAAGGCTGCCATGTCAAGAAGGAACTGAACTGTGTCCAGAGTTGACATGGAATGTCATTGACTTAGAGAAAGTGATTTTCTCCCGGTTGGGTCCACACCCTCAGGGCCATTGACGGGCGCTGTTACCACCTTTGACTGTTTTAAGTTTCACTACCAAATGCTGTTCCCTCCACTCCCCTGAGCCACTTCCCTCCATTCATGCTCTCCTTCTGTCTTAATGGAAGGAGGTTGCCCCCAAAGAATGCAGCCTTTGGAGAGGATTAATTATGCTCATAGCTTTTGTTTCTCTCTTTCCATAATAGGCACATTGTTCCATATGGACTCGGAAGCCCTGCTAGGTCCAAGCGCTCCTTAAAGGACTTCTTTCCTACAAAGGCGACAGTCCACAGGAAGAGATGCCAGTGTGCTAGCCAGACAGACAAGAAATGCTGGAATTTTTGCCAAGCAGGAAAAGAACTCAGGTGAGTAGAAACACCTTTGTTTTTGATCAGCTTTTTGGCCCCCTGACCTTCTTCCTCTTGTGATGCTGTCTTCTTGTTTTGAAGAAAGCAGCAGAGACATTGAGAACAACCAGAGTTCCTATTGCTGAAATGTCCTCTCTATCTGTATTTTGACAGGGACCAAGACTCCATGGAGAAAGCCTGGAACAGCCAAAAGAGAGGAAAAGACCATTCTAAGCTCAGAGAGAAGTGTCTTCATCAGCAGCTCGTGGCCGGAAGGAAAACAAGAAGGTGAGAGACTCTTAGGAACAGCTGGTCCCCTCCACCTATAAAGAGCCTGCAGTCCTTCTTACCTCTGGGAGAAAGGCTTAGAGACAAAATAAAGGGAAGGGAGGAAGGGGAGAGCTTTGTGTTCTCTAGATTTAAAAGAGCCAAAGAATCCTTCTCAAAAGTTTTTTTGATGTAATGGAAACTAACAGAAAAATAGTAATAATTTCCAAGTCGGTTCAGAAACAGTGGTTTATATAATGCGGTCTGCTGCCCTTTAGCACACACACCACTCATCCAAACAAAATCTATCTAGGGACACCTCTGTCATTTGGTCACGTCGAGTTTTGGCATCTCTCAGTCAACATATTTACAGCTTTCCCTGAGAAATTAAGAATCATTTCAGGGAAATTTTATATTTTTAAATCACGTATAATCAAATTCTTCAAAAACATAGCAGTTATTCAGATGGCCAAAGGGAAAATAAAGTCATTAAGTAGGGTTGGTGAGAGTTAGAACATGTCGTTTTTCAGGTTGGTTTATTCACTTTTTTAATAGGGAAATGCATTCGGTGGAGACCCAATGTCATTCTCAACAGCTTTCTTATTTTTTAATCAGTCATGAGCAGGGATCTGGATTAGTAATACAACAGGGTTGCTCTGAGGGGGTCTGTAGTGATAAACCTTCCACAACCTAAGCATCCTGAAATTCACAAGCTACGGGGGAGGAATCCTGCTTTCAGATCTGTCCTATAGCGTATGATTCCCTCTCATGGTCAGAGGCATTTTTTTCCTAGAAATCCAGTAGCAAGAAATTCTAGGATCCAAGTGTTCTGAGCACAGGACAGGAGGTCATGAACGACTTCTGAGTTGTTTACTACTGTCTGAGGCCATGCTCAGCGCTTCCCACGTGACCTTGAAGTCTCCATGTTTATGAACTCAGGCCACTAGTGCCCCTCCGAGCTTCCCTGGTAGCTCAGCTGGTAAAGAATCCGCCTGCAATTCAGGAGACCGGGTTTCGATTCCTGAGTCGGGAAGATCCCCTGGAGAAGGGATAGGCTTCCTACTCCAGTATTCTTGAGCTTCCCTGCTGGCACAGATGGTAAAGAATCCACCTGCAATGTGGGAGATCTGGGTTCAGCCCCTGGGTTGGGAAGATCCCTTGGAGGAGGGCATGGCTACCCAGTCCAATATTCTTGCCTGGAGAATCCCCATGGACAGAGGAGCCTGGAGGGCTGCAATCCATGGGGTCGCAGAGAGTCGGACATGACTGAGAACAGCACAGTGCTTCTCAGGATGGCAAGATTATGTAAACCACCCTTTCTGAACTAACTTGGAAGTTGTTATTTTTTTCTATTAGTTTCCATTACATCAACTATTGAATCAATGTTACTGTTCTTCCCACCCAAAGAGAATATTAAACCTGCAAAAACAATAGTTTTTAATTGCCATAAAACGTTTGCTTTGGGTCCTGCCTGTAGGCCTGCTCCTTTTGAATTCCTTTCCCCCTCAAAGCCCACTTCAATTCCTTGTGTGATTGAGAATTTGAAACCTTTGCTGAGTAAGTGTCTCCATACAATCCCACCAGAGTTGGAACAGTGCTTGGAGTAGGGCTAAAAAAGAAAAGAAAGTCTCTCTAGTCCACCTTAAAATCGTGCTTTAAGATTTCTTTAATTCCCAGCCCCTGTAAATATGACCGCATCACCCCCTCTCCTTGCTCACCGAACCCTGCCTCACCCTAGGCATCAGAGGCAGTTTGTTTTCATTTGGGGTTAGTAGAGAAGCACGTGGTCGTGGTTGAGGGTGAAAGTTGAGGATCCAGATTTAGATTTGTTTGTGCCAGATTCTAATTTTAGATGTTTCTTTTGCCCAAGAATAATTTTTTCTTAAAAAAAAAAAATTTATTTTCTCTTGTCTGGTTTTAATAGGTTGGAGGCCATCCGCAACAGCATCAAAACATCTTTTCGTGTTGCCAAGCTGAAAGCCCAGCTCTATGGAGATAAGACAGTGACCTACAACCGTGCTCACTGAGGGCGGGATTTGGGGGCCTGTCTGAAGCTCCTCGTCCACGGAGAGCCCTGGGCCTGACTCTGCGCTGCCCACGGGGCTGGGATCGAGGCAAACGCGTCCTGCCTGCTCAGACGGTTTCTTGTTCCAGACTGGCAGGGGACCAGCGCCCTGGACGCAAGCATTCCAGGAAAGGTTAAGGAGTGCCCCCAGCCAGTCTTCATTTGTCTCCATCTGAGCTGACTGTTTTCATCCGTCTCTCCTCCATGGGGGTGACAGTGGGCCCCGCAAAGAAGGCAAAGAGACCCAGTGACCTGCAGATTGGGATTCCTCCTCCGGCCAGAGGCGGAGAGGAGATTCCACTTGTGGGCGGAGTTCCCAAGAGGGTCCGAAGGGACTGTCTGTGTCTCTCTCAGGCGCCTGGCACATTTCAGGGAGAAACTCCAAAGCCCCGAGAAGATTTTTCTAAGGAATGCACAAATTGAAAACACTCGAAGGACAAACACTCGAGTTAAAAAAAAAAAAAAAAAAAAAAAAGACTTGTTTTTCTAATTCGTAAAATGCAAAACTGAAAGAAACTGTTACTACTGAAAATCAGAATCTGAGTTTCATGCATAGGAGACTACCTCATCTGTATTGCACTCTGACAAAGCATTTCCCACCTTTAATTATTGCCTCCCCAAACTCTTCCCCCCCAGAAAAAAACCCCATCCTAAATCCTAGCCTCGTGGAAGTCTGTCTAATGCATCAATAGTAGATATAACGTTTTCATGGTCGTCCACTAGCTCTGTTCCCTAAGGAAAAATGAAAAGATCAGTTGAATCAGGACTTTCCCTTACTTACCTTGATTTTTGGAAACACAATGGTATAGGGTTGTTGTGGAGAGGTATTGAAGGGTAAACATTGGTGATGCTTTAAAGCAGTAAAATTATTTTCCTTTATTGGCTCATGGAAGAGGTTGGATTACATTTTGATGTACTTATATTTTTATAGATATTTATATTCAAACAGTTTATTCCTTATATTTACCATGTTAAATATACGTTTGGGCAGGCCATATTGGTCTATGTATTTTTTTAAATGTATTTCTGAATGAAATTGAAAAATGCTTTGTTTTGCCTGTCAAGGTAATGACCTTAGAAAATAAATATTTTTTTCCCCTACTGTACTGATTCCAAATCATTTCTGAAATTTCTGAGAGGTGAGCCACAGTGGTAAGATTCAAAAAACGGAATGATTAAAGATGGTTTCTTGGAAAGGTGACAATCAGGAGAAAAAAAAGGATCTTCGCTAACGACAACGAGAATTTGATTTATATCTTAAAAGTTGCTTTTAGATTGCATTTGTGAAGCTGCTCAGTCGTGTCCGACTCTTTGCGACCCCATGGATTGTAGCCTACCAGGCTCCTCCGTCCATGGAATTTTCCAGGCAAGAGTACTGGGTTGCCATTGCGTTTAGCTAAACACAAAACAAAAATTCAGCTTTCACACCTCTGTCTTTTCCTGCATAGCCGCTCTCTGCTTCCTCGCACCTGCAGACTCTCCAGGGACTTCATCCATTAACTTGGCTTGTCCTGTTAGGATCCAACAGTTTAAGCTGATGGTGTGGTGAGCGGTGCTTTCTCCATGTTAATAAACTAAAGGAAGTGATGCCAAGGCCACCTCCCTGAAGGTACCTAATTACACGCATTCCACACCAGAGTCGCTTTGAGAAAACGGCCCGCTCAGAGCGAGTCAGGGCTCCCAGTGGCTTTTTTATTTGCTCAGATTAAGAAGTTTGTTTATTGAGGAACACCAAGTACTTCTGCTCTTTCCCGGTAGCCCAGCGCTGGACACACGCCCATGGAGGCAGAGATGCCAAATGCTGATTCCAGGCCGCTCCTGCTTCTCGCCCCCTCCCCTCTCTCCGCTTTGCCTCGGCTGACCTGCCAGCCCAGTGGGGAGAACAGCTCTGCAGATGCTTGTCCACAGAAGCCCATGAGAGCTTGATCCGCTTCAGAAAATCTTCACCGCTTTTCTCTAACAGGGTCTGAAAGAATGCCCGTGTTGGTGTTTGCTGTCTTAGTCACTCAGTCGTGTCCAACTCTTTTGCAACCCCATGGGCTGTAGCCTACCTGGCTCCTCTGTCCACGGGATTTCCCAGGCAAGAATAACTGAAGTGGGTTGCCATTTCCTCCTCCCGGGGATCTTTCTGACCCAGAGATCAAACCCGAGTCTCCTGTTTGGAAGGCAGATTCTTTACCACTGAGTCACCTGGGAAGCCTCAAAGAATGCCTGGTTTTTCCTCAAATAGCCACTCCTGGGGGTTACCGTTCTCCAACAGTGACACGTCTGAAGGATGTTCAGTGACAGTCTTCAGGTAGGCAGAGCCAGTGCCCTGGGCAGGGTTTCCATCTTTCCAGGCATCGGTTTTCATCTTTCACTGTTTTCTTTTTAGGAGACAGTCCAATGTCTTTGGGAATGGCTCAATGGTAAAGAATCTGCCTGCGATGCAGGAGACATGGGTCTGATCCCTGGGGTGGCAGCATACCCCAGAGAAGGAATGCTCTCCAGGGAACATAACCTGGAGAAAGACAGAAGAGCCTAGCGGGCTACAGTCCATGAGGCCACCAGGAGCAGGACTCAACTGAGCACACACGCACGCACCATCGTCTTTGGGGGGATTGCTTATAGAGCTCACTGTATTTAGCACACTGTTTCTCCGTGTGCGGTTCTCAAGAGGATAGTGAAGTTTTGCCCACATTGACAAGGGCCTTGGCCTGAGTTTAGCCCCTGCTTAATCCTGAATGGCTTTTCCATTCCCTGGCACCATGAATTTCCTCATCTGTGAACTGAAGAGGAGGAACTCCTCTAACAGCCGTTAAGAGCAAGCCTGAGATCACGTGAAGAAGTGGAGGTGGTGGGCAATAGTGAGCATCCGAGCTCGGAGGATGGGGATCTAAGATATTTAAGAGGGAGCTGCCATGGGAAGAAGCCACTGAGCAAAAGCAAAACACAGGAAGCAGCAGAGATAAGATTTTCTTTTTCTTTCTTTCTTAAAAAAAATTATTATTCAGACTCTTAAATCCTCTTCCTCCATGCTTCCTGCCTCAGTAACCAGCAAGAAAAGTTTAAAAAAAAAGCATGAAGCAGTGCTCTTAGGGCATGAGAGTCCATAGTAAAATAAACTGGAAGGTTCTTAGGAAGTCAATATTTTTGGAGTATGTAGAGGAAAAGTCGAATATTACTCAAGGGCCACGCCAGCTCAAGGGGTGAAAACTCATGGCATGGCCAGTCATGATTTTTGCTGTTTTTTCCAGTAAAAGCATGTGTTCTAGAGCCCACTTAAGATTTCTCTCTTCACGTTTATTTCTCTCTTCATGGTCAGGAGCAGGCAGAGCTTTGATCTCAGGGCTCTAAGGACCAGAGGATCCCAGGTGGGGAGAAGTGGTCTTTGGTGAAGTGAGAGTTGCCTGCTAGCACACTTCACTCTCACTCCAGGGATGGGCTTCTTGTGTGATGGAAACCATTGCCCTTTCTCCTGCCTGCATTTCCCTGAGATGCTCGGGGTATTAGACTGACCAACTAGAGCTTTCACAACCACCAGTGTCATACTAAGCAGGAATTCTCTCAGGAAAGAAAGAGCAATCTTTGGTTTTACCGGACAAAAAAGCCAAGGCTCAGAGAGGGAAGTGACTTTCCCGAGGTCACACAGCAAGCACCTCTGGAGCCTGAGACCTTGAGCATGGCTGTTTCACTCAGAGATGATTGGAGGTCCATGGAGGCAGAGGCTCAAGCAAACCTTATGAGAGGGTTCTAGGTGGTGAAGCAAAATCACTCTTCATAGAAGCTGTGCCTTCTAGCCTCCCTGGTGAGGTCTGCTGGACCCATTCTTCTTAGTACCCTCTCAGGAGCATCACTGTGCCCCAGAACCCTGCTCACGAAAGTTTCAGTTGTATGGTACTTGTTCACTGCCTCATCTTCATGACTCCCACGCACAGAAGGCAGAAAATCACTGCAATTTACAGTGTCTGCCTTCAAATCTGGTGCCATGAGGGCTTCACTGACAACTTCTAGAAGAAGATCCAACACACAGGAAGAGAGTGCAATGGTGATGAATGTGATGGCAGAGGTGGTAGTGTTTCCTCAAGCCCTGGGGGATGATCAGAGAAAGATCTAGGGCTGGTGCCTTTGGATAGTGAGAAGAGAAGGCCCTCAGCGGTGGGGGTCACCAACTGAGGCAAGTGATGTGTTCCCAGCCTGACAGGCAGCGTGCTCTGGGAGGCAGCCTTTCAGGACTCTGACATGCCAAGTCTTCTTTCTGCAGCTCATTTTCCTCTTTTATATTCTGAGTCATTCCAAGCCTCCACCCGAAACTGCTGTGGAAGTGTCCAGGGATGAAATTAACAATCATTGGCACAGCAAGGGCCCTGACCGTTTGGAACAGGCCAGGACAGTCATGGGGTGGTTCTGTGGCTCCACCAGGTTCCCGGTGGTCTCCAGTTAGGCCAGATGTTAAACCTCCAAGTGTGGAAAAGTCCAGAAGTCTGGGGAAGCCAAAGGGAGCCAGGATGGAATTTCCAGACTTCTTGCTCCATGGCTGTTTACCAGCTATTATGAAAGTAAATATCTCAGCCATAGCCAAGAAGCTACCTAAATGGAAGCAACCTAAATGTCCATCAATAGATGAATGGATAAAGATCTTGTGGTACGTATGTACAATGGAATAATACCCAGCAATTAAAAAGAATGAAATAATGGGGTGTATAGCAATATGGATGGACCTGGAGATTGTCATATTAAGTGAAGTAAGTCAGACAAAGGCAAATATTATATACTATCACTTAGACGTGGAATCTGAAATAATGATACAAATGAACTTGTTTACCAAACAGGAACTGATCCACAGACATGGAGAATGAACCAAGGGGGAAAGGTGGGGGGTGGGTGGAGAAGGATAGACTGGGAGTCTGGGATCAACATGTACACATGGCAATATTTAAAATGGATAACTAGGGGACTTGCCTAGTGGTAAAGTGATTAGAATTCAATGCTTCCAATACAAAGGGCACAGGTTCGGTCCCTGGTCGGGAACTTGCTACATCATCCCTCTGGGTCATCTTTTCACTCTCCATGCCCACCTCTCTCATATACTGATCTCCTCTGGCTGAAGAATTGATGTTTTTGAACTGTGGTGTTGGAGAAGACTCTTGAGAGTCCCTTGGACTGCAAGGAGATCCAACATGTCAATCCTAAAGGAAATCAGTCCTGAATATTCATTGGAAGGACTGATGCTGAAGCTGAAACTCCAATTCTTTGGACACCTGATGCAAAGAACTGACTCATTTGAAAAGATCCTGATGCTGGGAAAGATTGAAGGCCAGAGGAGAAGGGGACGACAGAGGATGAGGTGGTTTTATGGCATCACCTACTCAATGGACATGAGTTTGAGTAAACTCCAGGAGTTGGTGATGGATAGGGAGGCCTGGCGTGCTGCAGTCCATGGAGCCCAGAGTTGGACACGACTGAGCAACTGAACTGAACTGAACTGAAGGTATTCTTGGTCTCCTTGGAGGTTTTTAGCAGGACAATTTGATGGTGGCCTAAACTAAGGTTTGCCTCAGACCAGAACTTACTAGGATCCTTGATCTACCAGAACTTCTAGCCCCTTATACTGGAAGCATGGAGTTCTAATCACTTCACCACTAGGGAAGTCCGCTGGTTATCTATTTTAAATATAGCTACGTGTACATCTTCATCCCAGATTCCCAGTCTATCCTTTCCCCTCCTACCTTTCCCCGTTGGTTCATTCTCTACGTCTGTGGATCTGTTTCTGTTTGGTAAACAAGTTCATTTGTATCATTATTTCAGATTCCACATCTAAGTAATAGTATATGATATTTGTCTTTGTCTGACTTGACAAAAGATTGTCAAGAAGAAGTTGCTTGTAAGATTGGGTCTTGGCCTCTTAGATTAAATTTGGACCCAGGAAAGGTAGCCAGATAATTTCTCATTAAATCTGTGACACTTCAAATGGTGCTTGGTGATGCTCTTAGCAATGATCACAGCCTGTCATGGGCAAACTGGGAAGTATGATCACCCTAAAACAGGAGAAGCCTTGAAGGAGGTTAGAATTTCAGATCCACCTTGGTCTCTTAGAGACGACCTGGACCTTGGCCCTGTTTAAGTAGACTTGATGTCTGTATCTCTTTATCTTCAGACCAGGCAAGGACAGAGAACTTTCACCTTCTCTGGTGCCTCCAACCTTGAGCATAGCTTTTCAGGCATAGTATATCAATGAATTAATAAACGTACAAATGGGTGACAGGGTTCAGTAAGAGAAAGGCAAAGGTAATAATGAGACTTCAGAAGATTTATAACACCCACTTATAGGGATCTCTGGAGAGTTTGTGTGGCTAAAATATTCTTTTATTCAGGCTCCACTTTAGTGACAATTGTCCCAGTTTAGGGTGAGTCTTTCTATTTCTTTGTACTCCAGTTCACCCCAATATTACCACTATAATAACAATCTTCCCTCTGTGCTTCAGTCACAATTGCCATGGATGCACAGCTAGAAAGAACTTAAAAAATAATTTATATTATCTCCCCATCTCAAAAAATCTCCCATTGCCACTCACTCTCTGCTTCACAGAGTACAAAATGTTATCTACTGACAGTGAGTAAGAAGGGCCAGATAGAAAGACAGGTTTGAAAGCAGTATTATAATTTCTGAGTTCTTCATTCTTTATTATAAATATTTTCAAACATAGCCCACATGTGAGAGAAGAGTATAATAAAGCCATCATACGCATCATACAGTTTAACAGTTGGCAAACATTTTTTTTTTAAGAACTGCTTTATTTTTTTGGTGGTGCTGGGTCTTTGTTGCTGTGCTCAGGCTTTCTCTAGCTGCAGTGAGCAGGGGCTAATCTTCCTGCAGTGTGTGGGCTTCTCTTTGTGGTGGGTTCTCTGGTTGCAGAGCACGGGCTCTAGGGCTTCAGTAGTTGAAGCATTGACATTCAGTAGTTGTGGCTTAGTTGCTCTGCAGCATGTGGTATCTTCCTGGATCAGGGATCAAACCCACATTCCCTCCATTAGCAGGCAAATTCTTAATGACTGGACCACCAGGAAAGTCCCAGTTGTCAAAATTTGTCTGATACTGTTTCACCTCTACTAACACTCTGCCCTGCCTTTCTGGATGACTTTGAAGCAACCCTAAGTATCATTGGAGAAGGCAATGGCACCCCACTCCAGTACTCTTGCCTGGAAAATCCCGTGGACGGAAGAGCCTGTTGGGCTGCAGTCCATGGGGTCGCTGAGTTGGACACGACTGAGTGATTTCACTTTCACTTTTCATTTTCATGCATTGGAGAAAGAAATGGCAACCCACTCCAGTGTTCTTGCCTGGAGAATCCCAGGGATGGGGGAGCCTAGTGGGCTGCCGTCTATGGGGTTGCATAGAGTTAGACATGACTGAAGCGACTTAGCAGCAGCAGCAAGTATCATTTTTGTCTCATCTGTAAGTATTTCAAAGAGGATATAGTGAGTTGAGGGTATAGATATGCTTTGTTTAACCAAGTCAAATGTGAAATAGCCAATTGGGTATGTGGGTCTGGAGCTTAGAGGGAATGAACAATACGTGTTCCCAGACCTCAGGGGACCCACCAGGACAAAGGTGGCAAACGTGTAATAGCTAATATTTATGCAGCACGCCAAATACTCTCTTGAGAGGTGTGCAGGCATCAACTCATTTCCTTCTTACTATCACAGAGTGAGGTAGGCACTTTCATTTGCTCTACTTTACGGATGAAGAAACTCAGGGACAGATTAAGTAGTAAGCTGTCCAAGGTCAGGCAGTTAATTAAAAGGCAGAGCTTGGTATGACCCAGATAAACTAGTTCACCAAGCTTTGTGACTAAGGAGAATTCGGCAATAAAGGCTACACTGTGGGATGAACCAGTCCTAGATTGATAGAAAAGTGACAGTGAGGTACTCTTTCTGGGGGAGGAGACAGGAAGTGTGTAGGTTTCTGGGAAAAGACTAGGAGGATGGGCCTTGAGCCCTTACCTAAGTAAGAAAGCACTCAAGAGTTTTATAACTCAATCAAAAGTATGGAAGAGTCTCAATAAAATACTTCATCTATGGAGGACTTGATAAGAAGAGGGTAGCCTAATGTGCTCATACGGTTGATTCATCAGAAAGGTAAGTAAGCAGGTATTTATCTTATCAAGAGGTAATTTATCCTACTAAAATTTGGAAAGGATATTTAATTCAATGATACTAAAAATCTTCCAGCATCATGACCACATTAAGAGAATAAAAATTCCATCTTCCTAAGTGATGTTGATTCTTCTGCTAAATTATCCTGCTAAAATCCAGAAAGGATAAGTAATTCAGTGATATTGAAAATCTTTAAAGAACATAACAACAATAAATGGGACTGCAATATCTTAGTTTCAAGTGACATCAACTGGATTTGAAATTTGGGGATGTGCTTTTAAAAATAAAAATAGATCCACTTGAATACATTTCAAATAAATTTGGAAAATGTAACTAGATTTGTGGCTAATAAGATGAAATGATTCCACTAGAAGTCTCTGTACTTAACCAAAAGTGGAATTTATTGTATAGCTCAAGTGTTTTGCTAATTTCGTACTGTTTGTCACATGGTCAAAAATGTCCTTTCACCGAGTTGTGAATTCCCACTTAAAGTATAGGTAGGGATTGCTTAACTCCCTGTCAACTTAAGTGTCTCCTTTAGGCTGGAAGAATTTGTTATGATACCACTAGCAATCACCTTGTAGAGTATGTTGCTTACTGATTTGTTTCCCCCCATAACCGGTTCAAACCGGTCAATCCTAAAGGAAATCAACCTTGAATATTCATTGGAAAAACTGTTGCTAAACCTGAAGCTCCAATATGTTGGCCACCAGATGCAAAGTGCCAATGCACTGGAAAAGATCCTGATGCTAGGAAAGATTGAAGGCAAAAGGAGAAGGGAATGGTGGAGGATGAGATGACTAGATAGCATCACTGACTCAATGGACATGAATTTGAGCAAAACTCTGAGAGATACTGGAGGACAGAAGAGGCTTGTACGCCACAGTCCATGGGGTCACAAAGAGTCGGACACAAATTAGTGATTAAACAACAACAGCAATAACCGCTCATTTTGCTCTGATCAAATGGCCATTGATGGTGCCCCTCAGTTTGGTGAAAGATAACATGCACAAGGAAGTTAAGGAGATAATTCTATGCAGGTTACTGCAATAAGGACACTGTTCATTAAGAGAGAATGTTTCAAGAAAAGGAAGGAGGCTTGGGATTTTATTGAAGCAGGTAAACAAGGAAGCTGTCCTTGAGTCTAATGGGAGTCATGAGAGAGATGGAGATGGTCTTCTTTGAATTGTAGAGAAGGGGTGGAGGGGAATATGAGAGATGCAGGGCCATTTGAGGTTAGCTATTTCTCAGAACCCTGGAGGGGGACTTCTTACGCTTTGGGAACACAAGGCTCAGATCAAGTTCAACATTGTTCTCCTTTTGTTCAAGAAGAACAAGCATCATCAGTGAGTAACCAGACAATAATCCTAAACCTTCTGAGTGAAGTGAAGCAAGATCTCAGAAATAGTTTCTCAAGGTGACTTCATGCTACTACTGTAAAATCAGCTGAACTGTACAAAAGTGATGACAAAGGCCTGTGGTTTTAGAGTCCTGAAGATCAGATTCCTTTAAAAAGAATGGATGCCAGACACACAAAAAGGGAAATGTTAATGTAACAAATTGTATTAATCAGCCCAGTGGAGTCCAGGAGGTCAGCGGAGGAATATCTTCCAGGTATGCAGTACTGCTAAGTGAGTTTCTTGGAACTCTTGAACTGGGATGTTGGTGGTTTTGGTCCTGGCATTTATAGGGCATGCCTGGACCCTTGAATTCCACTAAGTTTGCTGAGTGGTCCAGACAGTGCCTTTTCCAGGGGGAAATCAGACCTGTGAATGGCCTTATATGATGGTCAGTCCTTCCAAGTTCACATCAGGTCATTGGGCTTTTAGTCACAGTGCTTCTGCAAGTTCTAGGGAAATATGCCGTAGGGACTTCGGGTAATGTGCTCTAAGTTCACAGTGACACTGCATTAGGGATCAGAGAGAAAAACTGAAAACATTAGTTTGAAGGATTATAGTCAGACCTTGAAGGAAATTTGAAGGATCAAAAATCTGATAAGGGTTGACTATTTGGGACAGTAACAGGAGTCAGTTCAACTTACAGTCAGGAACTCAAAGTGATTTTTCCAGAGTTGGGGAGAAGGTCAACTAACTTTCCACCAGACAAGACAGAGTTTGCATCTGCATCAGTTATCCACAGTTTGAAAAGAGATCTAAAATACCTCAAAAGCAATGAACAGAGCTAGAATCTGATATCCTGGAAGGTTGTGCTATATAACAAACTGTTTTCCATTAAAACAGAAAATTCCCCTCTA
Source organism: Dama dama (assembly GCF_033118175.1). Lineage (NCBI taxonomy): Eukaryota > Metazoa > Chordata > Mammalia > Artiodactyla > Cervidae > Dama > Dama dama. The sequence goes on along the minus strand of NC_083687.1, from coordinate 45,885,154 downwards.
CAGTCACCATACTTTTGATGAAAGAGAAACTCAAAGAAAGATTATTCTTGAGGGCAAAATCAGCCTAGTCTCATTAAATTTAACATACATATTTAGATAGACATGGCAAGAATGGTGATGTATCAAGTAGGCCATTTTTAGTTGCTTTCTGGACTGTTTCATAGGAATTTCGGATTGGGCTTTTATAAAAGTCTTTTGAAGCTAGGGGGTCAAGTCAAGAACTTGCTACCAGGTTTTACCTGGAGTAGCTATAAATTTGGGCAAATTCCTCTCTTCTTCAAGTCTCCCCAATATCCTAAGATTCCTGGTTGGCCATGAAGAGACCTTCTTACTCACCTATGAGGCTGGGAATCTGTAAGCCAGTATCAGACCTATTTGCCCATGAGGGCCTTGTGAATAATGGTTTCATAAAGCCACCCTTCATTCGTTGAAAGTATGTGGTCATATCTGATTAAATGAGTCAAATAGGACACTCCAGGTAAGACCTTGGTTGCATACTTAAGATTTAAATTATGTCACAGTAACAAGAAAGAGACATTCGTGTTGAACCTATGCACATACATTGTCATAGGAATAAAAATACTTAACAAGATTTTTCTGAATTCTGGAAGAATCCAGTAGGGAAAATACATCATGTATAAATGTTTCATTCCAGTTTACAAAAGTCTACTCAATTACCATGAGTTATAGAAAGCTTAAGAGGAAAAAGAAAGGCCTTCCTTATATATATATATAAAAAAATAGAGTTATTAGAACAACCAAACAAAAAACACAGTCTTTCTTCATCAATTCATTCAGTGTTATGTAATTCAATATTATTCTGCTCAGTCTGGAGTTAGCAGTGTCATAATACAACTGTTGGTTAGTGTCATAATCCAACTGTTTCTCAACTAGAGTCTAGAAATCCTGATTCATTCCACTGGTATGATCTCCAAGTTGTTAAGCAACACCGTTGGAACTCTGGACCCAAAAGCACTTGACATAGCCCTTTTCATGAGTTCATGAGTTCAGTCGCTAAATCATATCCAACTGTTTGCGACCCCATTGACTGCAGCACACCAGGCTCCTCTGGCCTCCACGATCTTCCAGAGTTTGCTCAGACTGATGGTCTTGAAGTCAGTGATGCTGTCTAACCACTTCATTCTCTGCCACTCACTTCTCATTTTGCCTTCCGTCTTTCCCAGCATCAGGGTCTTTTCCAATGCATTGGCTCTTCACATCATGTGGCTAAAGTACTGGAGCTTCAGCATCAGTCCTTCCAATGAATATTCAGGACTGATTTGCTTTAGGATTGACTGGTTTCATCTCCTTGCAATCCAAGGGACCCTCAAGAGCCTTCTCCAGCATCACAATTTGAAAGCATCAGCTCTTCGGTGCTCAGCCTTCTTTATGGTCTAACTCTCACACCCATATAGGACTACTGGAAAAACCATATCTGACTTTATGGACCTTCGTTGGCAAAGTGGAATGACTATGGGATTACAGAGTTTAAAACAAACCAAAAAATTACCTGCATATGACAATAGATAAAATCTCTGTGGTTAACTTATTACTGATTAATTAAATATATGTTTTTAAAATTTTATATTGGAGTTCAGTTGATTAACAATGTTGTGTTAGTTTTGGGTATTCAGCAAAGTGATTCAGTTATACATGTATATGTATCTGTTTTTTTTTTTTTTTAATTCTTTCCCCATGTAGATTATTACAGAGCAGAGATCCCTGTGCTATACGTAGGTTGTTGTTAGTTATCTATTTTAAATACAGCAATCTCATACATGTCAGTTCCAAACTCCCCATCTATCACCCCAGTCCTTCCCTGCGGTAACCATAAGTTCCTTCTCTAAGTCTGGGAGTCTGTTTCTGCTTTGTAAATGATTCCACATTTTAGATTCCACATGTAAGTGATATCATATGATATTTGTCTTTCTCTGACTTACTTCACTTAGTATAAAGATCTCCAGGCTCATCCATGTTGTTGCAAATGACATCATTTCATTCTTTTTAATGACTGAGTAATATTTTATTAATATACCATGTTATTACTTTTTTAAAAATAGTGAAATGTCTAATGATGGTTCATCATAAAAAAAATGCAACTGACAAAGAAATTTTGGTTGTTTAGTGGTATGCAAAACAAAGCAATAACATCAACTTATCCCTGTACTTTTTGTACATGGATATGTTACTAGTGGAGAAGGCAACGGCACCCCACTCCAGTACTCTTGCCTGGAAAATCCCATGGACAGAGGAGCCTGATGGGCTGCAGTCCATCGGGTCGCTACGAGTCGGACGTGACTGAGCGACTTCACTTTCACTTTTCACTTTCACACATTGGAGAAGGAAATGGCAACCCACTCCAGTGTTCTTGCCTGGAGAATCCCAGGGACGGGGGAGCCTGGTGGGCTGCTGTCTATGGGGTCGCACAGGGTCGGACAGACTGAAGTGACTTAGCATGTTACTAGAGCCAGGACAAGGCACTTGAGTCCAGCCCCTTGAAAGCACCCAGAGTCAGCAGTAACAGGCCGCCACCATTCTGAACCCAAACAAAGCATGATGAGACGGTCTTTCTAGGGAACAAAGTTCTGTAATTATTTGCTAACCTTTACTTAGGAGTGTGAATAAACATTACTCTCTAGCTGTGGACAACCAAAGAAGCCACAAAATGGAAGATAATTCCCAATAAGTTCAAATGATAAACTTTGTAACATGTGAACATAAAGAGTCTTACAACCTCATGAGGAAGAAAGCTGTGTCAATGCTAGAAGTGAAGACAGCTGCTCGCTTTGAGAGGTGGTCATGACTAGTAGGGGCTTCCCAGGTTGGCGCTAGTGGTAAAGAACCCAATGCCAATGCAGGAGATATAAGAGATGTGCGTTAGATTCCTGGGTTGGGAAAATCCGCTGGAGGAGGGCATGACAACCCACTCTAGTATATGTGCCTGGAGAATCCCATGGACAGAGGAGCCTGACGGCCTACGGTCCATAGGGTCACAAAGAGTTAGACACAACTGAAGCGACTTAGCATGTGTGCTAAGACTGCGTGCTAAGACTGGTAGAGAGCCTGAGGGGCTTGTGATATTCTATTTCTTGCTTTAGGTGCGGAAAACATGTTTGTGTTGACTTTGGGGGAATTCGAGCTGTCCATTGTGACATATGCTCTTTTCTGTGTCTTATACTTCAAGAAAGCTTCTCTCTCCCCAAAAGAAGTTTTGTTTTGTTTTTTTTCTCCCCCTTACTTCAGTAAATAAGTGCCAAACAAATATATGCAGAAGGATAGTTTGAAGTGGTGCCAGAATTATAGCGTGCTGCAGAGGCATAGATGCTTTGGTTCTGTCTGGCCATCAGCTGTGCATTTCACTTGATGCAACTCATTTCGTTGGTCCATGACCTCACTCTCCTATCTGGAGTAAAGGCCTCCTTAACATCCCCCCGCCCCAAATAAGGTCCCCATCTTGGCTGCCTACAAAAGGCGCCATGAGCACCATTGCTGTGTCTCAGGTTAACTTCCTTGTACATGTTGCCTGGGTTTGTCTGGTCTTGACACCATCCTGAAGATGGTAAAATGAGCCAGGTGATTTCATCTCTCGTGGCACACCTGGAGGACATTGCTTGGGAATGAGCCAGTTTACTGCTCACAGCCTGGGACATTTTTTTCCCACGAGCTAGCTCACGTCCCCCTGTCTCACAAAGAACTTCCTGCCTGGGAAAGGACACATCAGAGAATACAGAGCATTGTAACTAACGGGAAATATGCTTGACATGGGAGATGCTATTCCCACTCCCTCCTTCCCCACCCACTCCACACTGATGTATCAACTCCGATTTCTTACTAATGCTTGGTTTTCACTCTAAGCTCTCTTTGTTGCTCTCACCCATCAACATGCACATCCAGGAAAAGAAACAGCACCAGGGAAGACTGGCCTGTGTGAGTGCAGTTCTTTGGTATCTATCACTGCCTGCCTTGAGCAGCTTGGAGAATGTGACTCCTAGAACTCACCGACAGAAGTAAGCTCCCTAAGAGCGTCTTTCTCTCCACCTGTGACCTGAAACCAGGGGTGAGGATGAGCATCCCTTGGCAGTATGTCTTTGGTCTCGACTTCAAGACCAAACCAAGCATTTGCTTTCTTTTGGTCAATTCCACTGGTCCTTCCACTCGGTCAATTCCACGACTATCTGACCCAGGGCCAGAGGAACTTTGTATCTCTACTATGCTAGACGCAATTGCACACACACACACACACACACACACACACACACTCCTTCTTTCCTCACCCTATGTCCAATGGGACTTAGAGGAAAATTTATTTCTCTTATCATATTCTGATTTCTCTTGTCATAAAATTATTAATGTTGCAAATATTTAGTCACTAAGTCATATCCATCTCTTTTATGACCCATGGAGTATAGCCTTCCAGGTCCTCAATAGCTCTGGAGTCATACAATTTGTATTCTTTTGGGTCTGGCTAAATTTTGCTAAGCATAATGTTTTTATGAATTGTCCATGTTAGAAGTGTTATGAGTAGACATTTTTTTACCTTTCTCCCAATCTTAAAGGAAAAACATTCAAAGTTACTAGTTTGAACAATAGCTTGTAATTACATCGAGAAAGTTTTCTTCTATTTCTAGTTTCTGGTAGTTTTCTATCATGAGTGGGGGATTTATCTTGCCAAGTGCATTTTCTGCATCTATTGAGATAATTTTTTTCTTTATTCTTCTGATTTAGAAAATTACATTGATTTTTAACTTTGCCTTGTGAAATAATCTATCTTGCATATCTGGATAAGACCTACTTGCTGTGACTTTTACTTGTTAATTATGACTGTTTGCATGTTGTTAGCTATTATATACTAATATTTCATCAAGGATTGAATATATTATTTATGTGTACATTATAATAGCTATAACTTTCAAGTTCCTTTTGAAAATACCAATATTTCTTGAGGTCTAGTTATACCGACTTTCTTTTGACAATAATTTCTTTTTTGCTTTTTTGTTTTCTTGCTTTCTCTCAACTTTAGATTTAATGGCAAATGATGTGCTTTTTAAAAGAGCAAGCTGTTGTTCAGTCGCTAGGTCATGTCTGACTCTTGGTGACCCCCTAGACTGATAGACTGCATCAGGCCAGGCTTCCCTATCCTTCACTGTCTCCCGGAATTTGCTCAAACTCATGTCCATTGAGTCGGTGATGCCATCCAACCATCTCATCCTCTGTTGCCCGCTTCTCCTCCTGCCCTCAATCTTTCCTAGCATCAGGGTCTTTTCCAGTGAGTCAGCACTTCACATCAGGTGGCCAAAGAAAGAGACCAAGATAAACTTATTTCCACTCAGGAAAGGGCATGTCTCATCTTCTGTCAAACTTCTAGCAGAGTGGCTTGGTCAGTAACGATTGCAATTGGGGTAGACTAAGCTCTGAGTTGCTGGGGTTATGTCCATAAACCACACCCTTCCCAGCATGGCCTTTCTGCAGCCTCCTATTTCGTATGAACACCGGGGTCCCAGAAAGTGTCCCTCAGGCCCCTGTTCGGCCCACAGACTTCAGGAGTCCCCGGTCCCTCCACAGCAGGAGGGCGTCTCTCTTGGCATTTGTCCCTTACCCCGGAGATGGGCGGCACTGGGTGTGGAGCCGGGTGAGTGGGCATCTCTGCGTGCTTCCAGCCCACCTGTAGGCTCTCACGGGCCTCCTGCACCTGTGCCTTCTCGGCTTCCCTGCCCCAACCCCACAGGCCGACAACGGTGCCTCTTCCCTGGCGTCTGGTCCAGGCTTGGTTCCAGGCTCCTCCCTCAGCCTTCCACAGGCCCTGTGGAGCTGAGCTCCCGGGAGCTTCCTCCCCACGCTCTGACACTTCTGGCGGTGGGCTGTTCCTGCCTGATTCTCCATGTGAGTTCTGGAATCTAGATGTATTTGACCGATTTCTTCACACTCCGGCTTTGCCCTCACACAAGCACATGACCTTCTCTCGCCTTCCTCAGGATTCCAACCCTCTCCCAGCAGGGGCTTGGCGCAAGGCCTGAAGGATGGGGCAGTGTCCTCGGTTATTCCACTCTCCCTTCAGGCTTAAGTAGTGGGCATGCCTCATGAGCTTCCATTCACCATTGGCTTGAATCTTTGAAGACACCCTCGGGGCTTTTTATTCACCTGGGCTTGGAGACTCAGCTTTCTGACTCTTAAGACTGCTCTCTCTGCCTTTTAGTCTGGAGGCCGGATTTCCCTATCAGGTTTTCCTTCTGGTTCTCTCCTCTGGTCTTTAAGGGTCTGCCTTGTGTCCTACACCCAAACGGGTGGTGACTGTGGGTAAGGGTACCATGAAAGGCTTTATCTCAGTTCTTGTGCCCTGACTCCAGCCTTCAGCAGGCCACTGGGCTGTTCTCAGCAAGGCCCTGGGGTGTCTCAGGGGTCCATCCTTTATGGCTCCTACCCTGCTTCCTGCTTCCAACCCAGAGCGCCTTACTGGGCTCGTATCAGCTCTCCTGCCCTGCCTCCAGCCCTTGGCAGCCTCTGCCTTGAACTGGTCAAGCCCCCATGTATCTCATGTGAGTCCCTCAGGACACTGCCCTGCTCCCAGACTTCTGTGCACAGCCTCATGTGCCTGGGGAAGGCCTGGAGGAAAGAATGAGACGGTGAGACACTCAGTGTGTGACTAGGGCTCCTTGAGACTCCAGTCCACCACCCCAGCTAACCTCTGGGATCAGAAGTCTCTCAAAAGCTCAGCCGACTTCTCCGCACTCCCTCCTCAGAAGACTCCTCTTTAGGCCAGGGTTTCAGTCAAGGCCATGGGCTTCTCTGTCCTCAGATTCATCTTGTTTAGGTTTTCTTGCTCCATGGTTCTTTCATAGGTTTCTTACAACTACAATTACATAGATTCTCTGGATGTGATTTGCTATAAAGGTAGAAGCAATAATCTTCTATATTTTCTATCCCAGCAGGAAGCAAATGTCTAAAAATAATATTTAAAAAGTATCTGGCAACTGAAATTCTATACGAACCATTAAAAAAATAAAGCAACTCCCTATTTCTTAATTTCTCTGAAGTGTTTCCCTACTCTGCCATCCAAACCACCTTCTGTTGCCCACCTCTTTGAAATCAGTGGTTCTCAGTTGGGGGTGGCTACCAAGCAAATCAAAAAGAAGTGGGAAATAAAGGAAAAATAGATGTATTATCTCCCTGATCCCAGGAAAACAGTGAGTGTATTTACACACAACACATCCCTGGCCACAGTGACTTGCCATAGTCAGGTTGGTCATAGATGTTGACAGAATGAATGCATGAATGAGTGAATGACTCAGGGGATAAGATTTAGAAGCCAACTGCCATCTGGTAGGTCCCCTCTATAAAGCCTTTCCCCAAGCATTCCAGTGCCTGCATTCCAGTACTTGTTAAAGGACTAAGGCATGTGAAATACATGTCCCAAGAGTTAATACAGTTATATCCTGAATTTTGAAGTTAACTAGGTCAAGTATCTCCTTACTTTGTTTGGGTGTTCTTGCAAAACCATTTCCACATTTGTGACTGGCCACTGTGTTGGGCCCTGAGATAATATATTGGCAACTACATGGATGTTAGGGCTTCCTGGGTGGCTCAGTGGTAAAGAATCTGCCTGCTAATGCAAGAGACTCAGGTTTGATCCCTGGGTTGAGAAAATCCCTTGGAGGAGGGCATGGCAACCCACTCCTGTATTCTTGCCTGGAGAATCCCCATGGACAGAGAAGCCTGGGGGGATACAGTCTCATGGGGTCGCAAAGAGTCAGACACGATTGAGCGACTGAGCATACACACACTTGGATTTTGTCTTTAGGGGATCCTTCTCAGTATCTGCTCAACAGAAAAGCAAGTCAGTGAAGCCTTGTTCCTGATCTTGGCTATTCTGAAAGCATCGCCTCAAATGCTGTTTAAATCCTGAAAAGATAAACAACAGATTAGGCATAGTCTAGAGTAATAAATTTAACTCACTTGCTGAAACTCAGTGTTTTTAAAACCAATTACCAGAAGAAGTGTATATTTTCTAAAATCATTCTGGAGACAAGATGCAAGTCTTACCATCAATGTACCCAGACAGAGAAGTATTCTGAGTTAGACTTACGTGGGTTGCTGGCTTTTATTTTTGTTATTTTTGCTCTAGTTATCTGATGTAAATATTTGAATGGATGATTTATTATAATGCTTGAGTCCTGAGGCTTTTTCACTGAGGCTTGAATAGTTAGTGGGGAAATGTTTTTCAAATATATTCCAATTCAAACAATTTAAGTAAATCACGTGTGTATGTGTGGGCATGTATATTTGTGTTCTGTGTGTTGTCATACAACTTTCTCACAGAAAGCTCCAGCAGTTTTTGCTTTCCTTTAAAAAGCTGCTCAGACTCATAAATAATGAGAATCTCATGAATGGATGAAATACAATTTATTCATCTTTTCGTGAAGCCTTTTCATTATTGTCCCCTAATTACCCATTTGATTTTTAAAGTAGATGTCCTGGGTGCCTTCTTAAAATCGCTGTAGTTTTAAGAGTTCTGGTGGAGGGGTGGGGATGTGCCATTGCCAGGTGGCCAGCATGGGTGAGTATTTGGAACACCTACCTGGTCCCCTGAAACCCACCTTGACATAGTACCCCAGCTGGGTCCATTTGCTCACGGTCCCACTCAAAGTATTCACCCCCAGATATGTTGCATGAATGGGGTCCTCTTAAATGACCCTATAAGAAGTCAAAGAGGGGAAGGACTTCCCAGGGGGCTCAGTGGCAAAGGATCCACTTGCCAATGCCGGAGATCTGGGCTCCATTCCTGGGTCAGGAAGATCCCCTGGAGAAGGAAATGGCAAGCCACTCCAGTATCCTTGCTTGGAAAATCTCATGGACAGAGGAGTCTGGCAGGCTGCAGTCCATAGGGTCGCAAGAGTTAGACACACCTGAGCGACTAAACCATCAAACCACCACATAAGTCAGAGAGGTGAAAGGCCATCTCAAATAAAAAGGTCAGTCTATGGAAGAAGTACAAAAAAGTGAAAGGTATTCAGTGCCTAACGACTCCTTTCTCTGGGGCTCAGGGGACAAGGTGTGTCCCGGGTGTGATTCACCAGCGTAAAACTTGTTAACTCAGCCTAAGGAGGCCACAGACAGTGTTTGTTATCCTCATAGCGCTCTTTATTCAGCCAAACAGGGCTGCATGATTCTGACTTAGAAAGAGGGAATCTGTAATCTGAAACCCTGGATCTTTGTTGATCTTCGTGCACCTACCTTGTCTGAGATCATGGGGCAAACATGTGCTCTTTATTTCTCATGAGGTCTGGACTCAGGAAGGCCGATCTCGTCAGTGGAGGACAGGGTTCAGATCAGTGTTTCTCCTATTTCCCTACATGTGGGTCTCTTTTCATGTTCACGCTGGGAAAGGAGACAGAGGTGTGCACCCTTCCAGCTCTGACTGTGTGATCGTCATGAAGATAAGGTCAGTAGATACAGGCTGAAGCTGCTGGTGACTAATTGAGACTCCATCTCCTCCTCTGCTCCTTCAGCAAGGATGCAGTGAGGAAACAGAGACAGGGAGACCCCCACGCCCCCCACACACAGGCCTAGCAGGTTACCCCACTCTCTGCTCTGGCGGCGGCCCTGCCTTGCGTTTCCAGTTTGCAGTAAGCCCTCGGGGCAAGGCATTAAATTTGGTTTGTCTATCACTTTCCTGGGTGGTCGGCGCCCTGCCAGCTCCCAGTGGGAGATTCAGCTGAGGAGGGACCTTGGCAACATCCCAAGGGTGTTAACAGGAGCTCACTCATTAAGCTTTTGTTTCAGCATCCAAGCATCTAATTAGGCTTTTTCTGTTGGAATTAGAAGTGTTTCTTTCTTTTTTTTTTATTTGTAAAAGTGGTTTAAGAGAAAGGAACAGGAATGGGGTGATAATATGACAATCTTTAAACATATAGTAGCTTCTGAGACGTGCCAGAGAGTCATAAAGACTCCCAGCAGGAAGAATTCCTAGGCAGTCACTGTTAAGACTAAGAAATATGGTGAGATCCTCTTCTCCAGCTATCTTCAAGAACATGATTAAGCATAATTTCTCTGTAATTAGCAAGATAAAGCCAGCCTGGAGGAAGCACACAGGACATTATTTATTCATTCACTCCAGAAAAGTTAATTTAGCACCTGCCAAGAGACAGACAGCATGCAAGGTTATTCTGAGGAATAATGTTAGTTGGAGCCAGCCTTTAACCCTCATATGGCTCATAATCTACTGACTATAGAATTCAATGATTTACTGAGGTTCCAAGGACTGCCCAGGTGGTTCAATAGTAAATAATCCACCTGCCAGTGCAGAAGACACGGGTTCAATTCCTGGATCAGGAAGATGCCCCGGAGAGGGAAATGGCAACCCACTCCAATATTCTTGCCTGGAAAATCCCAAGGACAGAGGAACCTCGTGGGCTACAGTCCATGGGGTTGGACACCTACTGAGCAACTGAACAATAGAGGTTGCTAGATGTTTTTTATTTAGTATAAAAATATCTAGTAATATCAACACACTAAATTTTAAAGCCTGCCATTCTACATAGATCAGGCTAGATGCTAGAGATCCTCTATGCTTCACAGTTTGCTTTTTTAAAGACTGGCCTCATAGATGAGCTTGTGGGTTGGTCACAGCTCAGCTTATTGGTTTCTCATGCCAACCTTGTGGCTGCCTTCCATCCTCAGCTCTACACTCACTGAGTTGCTGATGCAGAGGTGGTGGAAGTGAACAGGTGGCAGCTGATCCACAGTAATTACGGGGCACCCTTCATACAAAGCTCTGAAACCAGGTGTAGAGAGGTCATGGGGACTTAGTGAATTAATTCATCCACATTCTGCTCAGTGAAATTAGACAAATTTCCAGGAAAGCATCCATCCTGGTGTGGGGGTAAGAGAAACATGTCCCAAGTGCTGAACTGCAGAACACGGAGGCAGTAGGCCCCGATCCCTGTTTCCAGTGTCCGTGGAACACTGATATTCCCCGCCTCACCCCGGGAATGCTGCAGGTGTTCGAATTGGCAAAGCAAGAGGAAGGCTCGGAAACCTCTGCACCTGATCCAGGAATGAAAGGAAGAAGGAAGAGAAGAAGAAAGGTGAAGATTTTATTAGTGTCTCAGACAAGAACAATTGACACTAAACTTTTGCACTCCACTTTGAAATCCCAGGTTATTAGTTCACATGCAGTGTACAAAACTCAGAAAAGCATCAACCCATAGGCTCCAGATCTATACAATGTGGTTCATAAAATGATAGCAAGATAAAGACTTCAGTCCATTCGTTTCTATTCCACTGCTGTTTGCTAAGTGATGGGCCTATGCTCGAAATGATGGGCATGTGGAGCTAGACAGGATTGCCTATTCTTAGGAAGTTTAAGTCCTTTGAAGGATGTTGTCATGAACAAACAGATTCACTGAAAGACTAAAAGAAATATATGTGAAATATAGGTGTGGCGAGATGTAGAATATTTCAACTGGCTGAATTCATTTTTAGAGAAAACATTTTGTTTGGATGAACTGTTTGGGGCAGGGAGTTAGATTGCAAACATACACTGACATACCAATGGATGGCTTCTGCTTTGCCTTGAGGGGAGGGTAGATTTTTTTAACTGGTGGGGTGCTTTATTTTTCAAACACTGTGGGGGTTTTATAATGTGAGAGCAGAATCTGGGGCAGAGATGGGTATCCTCACACAGTAAGGAGGAAGGAAATCCTAAGTCTATAGTGAGTGGGGGTTCTGGAAGGAGGAGAAGAGAGCTATCCAGAAAGGAACATCAATTCAGTTCAGTTCAGTTCAGCCGTTCAGTTGTGTCCGACTCTTTGCGACCCCATGGACCGCAGCACGCCAGGCTTCCCTGTCCATCACCAACTCCCGGAGTTTACTCAAACTCATGTCCATTGAGCCAGTGATGCCATAAAACCACCTCATCCTCTGTCGGCCCCTTCTCCTCCCGCCTTCAATCTTTCCCAGCAGAACATAATAGTAGGAGAGTATAATAGTCAGTTGATGTTTTCAACATGGCTCCCTGTGGGGTTTGTGAGATAAATAGTCTTCCTCTGCCGGCCTCTCAAAGGAGTCCTCAGTAAAATAGACTCAGGATGATACGGCTTTTGTGTATATTTTTTAAGAATCTGAGAACCCGTGTGACGTTCTGTCTGCTTTGGTGGGAGGCTGGGGTGAGCGTGACAACTGGCATGGACTCCATCACTGCCAATGGCAAACAACATTAACCATCCGGACAGGGGAAACCGCCTCCTGACCATCTCCTCTTTTTCACCCTTGCTCTCTCATTTTTCCCCCCACCCTGTAGCCCAAATGATCTAAAACCTGAGTCAGATTGCATTCCGTTAAAAACTCTCCAATAGTATCCACTTCATTTAAAATGAAATCCCTTTTCTCAACCACCCCCATAAGGCCCTACTGGATGGGTCCCTGGCTTCTTCTCTGAGACCCCTTCCTGCCACTCCCCTGATTCTTACTCTGATCCATCTGACTTTCTTCTCCTTGTGGCTCAATTGCTTTGAAGCCCTTTTTCATGTCACCCACTTGTGTTCAGTGTTTGTTTTCAGGGATACTCTTCCTTCAGAAGTCCACCTAACTCATCTTCCCTTTCTTTCACCAAAAATGCCATCTTATTGCTGCTAATATCCCTTTCTTGCTGAGCTTTCCTCCATTCTCCCTCCCCACCCCTGACCTGGCTCCCTTTAATTTGCAGAGTTTATATGTTTGTTTCTTGTCTGCTACCCCCACATTGTTAGAATGTAAATTCACAGGAGCATAGGTTTTATTGGAGTTGTTATATCTCCAAATCCTACAGTAGTCCCTTGATATAAGGTAGATAACCAAAAAATAAATATTGAATGAATGGATGAATGAATGAGTGAATGAATGAGGTTGTACGGGGAGAGACCATAGAATGTGAAGAGAGATTTGAAACAGAGTGAAAACCTAGCCAGCCACTAAGGTTTCCCTTGAGAATTCAAAATTATTGTTTAGTCGCTAGGTCATGTCTTACTCTTTGTGACCCCATGGACTGCAGCCTGCCAGGCTCCTCTCCTGCCAGGCCCCTCCTCCAGGTTCAAGAGATAACCCCTGCAAGAATACTGGGGTGGGTTGTCATTTCCTTCTCCAGGGGATCTTCCTGACCCAGGGATCGAGCCCACGTCTCCTGTGTCTCTTTCATTGGTAGGCAGATTCTTTACCACTGAGACACCAGAGAATTGTTTTCAAATAACCTTATTCATTCTCTTCTTGACTTGGAGCAGGTCACATCAGTTTTGTGCTTTGTTTGATCTAATGAGCTTTCCTGAGGGAGGCAGGAGGGAGACAGTTGGTCTGGCCACCTCCTTGGGTTGGGATGCAAAGCTGGCCTCTGGACAAGAAATTCCAAGACAGGGAACCCTGGGTGGGTGGGTGGGGTGAGGAGGAAGTTAGGCAAGTGTGCGCTGTTATCCATCATTCAGCCTGTCTGTCCTTCCAAGTCTTGAGACACAGGTCACTTCCTGTTTCAGATGACAAAGGTCCCTTTAGGCTGGGAGCATAAAGAATAACTGTGAAAACTCAGGGAACAAAGCAGAGAATGAAGAAGAGCTAGAGGAAAGAAAAAAAGAAAGTCATGGAGCCAAGAACAGATTTGGAATAAGTACCATATAAACAACCAGCCAGGTGGGATGGGAATGAGGATGTAGAGTTTGATCCCATTAGGGATTGCTTCTCTCCTGTCCCTCCTACCATGTGTCACCACCTAGGAGAAGAAACTCAGCAGTTGCTTGGGTTGTTTTCTTGATGGATCAAAGATACTTGGGTTAGAACTTAAATCTCAGAAAATAAGGCACTACAAATGCTATATATGATAATGCTAATCCAGTTGGCCCTTGAACAACACAGAAGTTAGGAATTGACCACTTATAAAGTCAAAAGTATAACTTTTGACTCCCCCAAAACTTAACTACAAACAATCTACTTTTCTGTTGCTCAAAAGCCTTACCAATAACCTAAACAGTCAATTAACATGTATTTTGTATATTGGGAAAGACTGAGGGCAATTGGAGAAGAGGGCAACAGAGGATGAGATGGTTGGATGGCATCATCGACTTAGTGGACATGAATTTGAACAAACTTTGGGAGATGGTAAGGACAGGGAAGTCTGGCATGCTGCAGTCCGTGGGGTGGCAAAGGGTCAGACACGACTGAGTGACTGAACAACAATGTATTATGTTCTGCATTCCCATGGTAAGAGTGAAAAGAAAATGTTATTAGGAAAATTACAAGGGAGAGGAAATACATTTAGTCAATGCTATAATTTTTCTGGGCTTCCCAGATAGCTCAGTTGGTAAAGAATCTGCCTGCAGTGAAGGAGACCCAGGTTTGATCCCTGGGTCGGGAAGATCCCCTGGAGAAGTAAATGGCAAATCACTCCAGTAACCTTGCCTGGAAAATCCCATGGACAGAGAAGTCTGGTGGGTTGCAGTCCATGGTGTCTCAAAGAGTCCAGCGTGACTGAGTGACTAACAGACACACAGATGATTTTTCCAGTAGTCATGTATGGATGTGAGAGTTGGACCATTAAGAAGTCTGAATGCCAAAGAACTGATGCTTTCGAATTACGCTGCGGGAAAAGACTGCTGAGAGTCCCTTGAACTACAAGGAGATCAAATCAGTCCATCCTAAAGGAAATCAACCCTGAACATTCGTTAGAAGGTGATGCTGAAGTTGAGGCTCCAGTACTTTGGCCACCTGATGCTGACTCATTGGAAAATACCCTGATGCTGGGAAAGATTGAGGGCAGGAGGAGAAGGTGGTGACAGAGGATGAGATGGTTGGGTGGCATCACCGACTCAATGGACATGAATTTGAGTAAACTCTGGGAGATAGTGGAGGACGGAGGAGCCTGGCGTGCTGCAGCCCATGGAGGCACAAAGAGTTGGACCACAACTCAGCAACTGAACTACAACCTATTAATACAGTAGTACTGCCTTAAATGGTACAAAAATTGTCATGTTATACAAATTCCTAACTCTAGACATTAAAAATGAAAATATGAAAAAGAAATTTATATTTTATTACAGGTATTCTAGCATTGATAATGAAGAGCGCCAATCTGACTGCTCTGTGATAGTTCTAGTCTAATAGATGGTGCCAGGTACAGTCTGGAAGTGTGTGCATATATTTTGACAAATTTTAAATTTTTTATAATAGATTTGTACATATTTTATGGTAGTAAATATGAAATATGCTAGTATCTACATATATTTCATGCATTTATGACATGCCTAATTTTTTCTTTATTTTTTTTAATATTTCTAGTCCATACAATTTGTCTACAAGTTTTTTTTCAAATTGCTGCAAATTTCCAAAACAGTTGTTCAATATATTTACTGAAAATAAAGTTGAAAATAAAATTTAAAAAATATTGAAAACAAAGTCACGTGTAAGTGGACTCCTGAAGTTCAAACCTGTGTTGTCTAAGGGTCAACTGTAATATCCACTGATTGCTGAGTGCCTCCACCCACTAAGCTCAGTAGAAGACCATTTCCATATTTTATCCCCATGTTTCACAACAGCATTGTAAGATGGGGATTCTCTCCATTTTATATATGGAAAAAAAATCAAGGCTTGGGAAGCACTAAATGAATCTAGAAGTTTTGTTTCTTGGAAAACTTTCTCCTTGCTATTTTCTTTCTCACAGATGAGAGGGAAGAATGTAGCCTTGAGTAGAGTTGATAGTTACTCTAAGAAGTACTGAATTGAAGGTAAGTAGAAAAGCTCCAAGAATTGGATTCTAATTGTCTTTAACAATATGCAGCAGTGGGTGCCAGTGTGCTTTAGTAAACACCTGCAGATTGGAGTCCAGGGAATGAATGAAAATATCCAAGATTAATGAGAGCGGGCAGGGTAGCAGCAGGAGGGGCTCATCTGTTCACTCCACCCCTCCTTACCCAAACCCCTACGTTAGAAGGACAATACTGTGTCAATATGGTGTGAATTATTAAACACAAGCAGATTTATTTTTGGGGGGAAGGAGATTCTGGCGTTAAAACTGCAAAGGGGACTGCAAGATGTTTTAAAGTAGTTGTTGGGTTAAAAAAAAAAAAAAAGACGTTAGAGAACATGTCAAGGGAATCCTAAGGAAGCAAATATCGCCACTTTTTCTTTTAAACTTTTGTCTGTAGTAATCATGTCTGGTTTGTAATCACAGACAATTGATTGTTGAAAGGTTTTTGAGGGTTGAAAGTTATTAATTTATTTTTTAATGTATGCAGATGAGTTTAATTTAACTTGTTTTTTTATTTGTTTTTATTTTTTGGCCATGATGTAGGACATGTGGAATCTTAGTTCACCAACCAGGGATCCAACCAGCGCCCCTTGAAGTGGAATTTTGGCATCTTAACCACTGGACCACCAAGCAAGTCCCTAAAACCCACTCTTGATTAGTTGTCATTAAGGTTCCCAGAAATGAGGGGACATATCAATGAAAAACAAAACAATATAAAAAGCTTCATTTTAATTTCCTCCAACCATTCTCCTTGAAAAGACTGCTAAAATTGGCTAAATCTGTAACTTGTATTTTACTTTCCTACTGTGTCTTTTCTCTCCCTTTCCAAATAGGAAAATGGACAGACAGAGGGAGCTCAGATTATTCCAAGGTTTTCTCATAAAGCGATCAAGATTTAGTTGCTCAAAGTTTGGGGGTTTAAAAGCAAAGGCTTCTTCACCAGTTGTGTGTGTGTGTCTGAAGTCTGCTAACCTATCAGGGCACCAACACGAGAAGCTTGCTAATTCGTCCATGAAAAGAGTCGTCAACTAAACAGCTCACCACCCAACAGCTGCCCTAGGTTTCAGAGCAAAGAACCCAAGACAAACATCAGCAGGGGCCCATGGATTTGGGTCACAGAGATAAAAGGAAAAGACATTTACAACGTGGCTGGGTTACTTTATCTCCTCTCAGTCTGCGGCTCACGGCATTGACGCTCTCCGGCCAAGAAGCCAATGAAATTCCTGGTTGAGAGGAGTAAATCATTCACTGATCCCCCACTTCTTTTAACTTTTTGAATCATTTATTCATCCATTTATTCACTCACAGTGAGCTGACTTCCTGTGTCCCTCTAAGAGTTGGGTCTGAAGAAAGTGAACTAGAGTACAATGCAGTTGCTATTGCTTTGAATATAAAAGAAATGCTTTGATGTAAGTGGCTGGGAAGTCCTTGGCAGGTGAGAATGTATAACCCAGGAACCCATAACATCAGAGGCCTATGCTTTCACCTGCTTTAGCTCTATCACATGTAGTGGAAACGCCTATTTATTTCTCTGTTTCTCACTCAGCGGTCAGCTCCTTGAGATCTTGTAACCCAGCACCCAGCACAGTTCTTGGCAAATAGTAGGAGCTTAGCAAATATTTGTTGAGTCAACTGAATGAGATTGGGTAGATTCCCATGATGTCAGCAATGAGGTAACTCAGCTCGGCAGCTCCTCTAGAATATTCCAGAAGGCGGGTGCGTACCTTGGGGGCAGGGGCAGACGCTCATTCACCCCGCTATCTGGCGCACAGTGTTTGCTTTGGGAATGAGTGGAGGTCTGTATTGCTCTAGGGGTGGATGCCAGATAAACTTTTGGGATAGTCCCACTGCATCCGCAGCTTGGAAGGTCCCCCAGTTCAGCACAGGAATGGCTGATGCCTGGCTGTTGCTGGACATCTTCCCAAGGAAAACAAATGGGGGCCCCTTCAATAGGATGGGTTTTTAAGCTGCTGTTCTTGTTGTATAGTTGATACGTCATGTCCACCTCTTTTGTGACTCCATGGACTGTAGCCGGCTCCTCTGTCCATGGGATTTTGCAGTCAAGAATACTGGGGAAGCATGCCATTGCCTCCTCCAGGGGATCTGCCTGACCCGGGGACTGAACTTACATCTCCAGCATCGGCAGGCAGATTCTTTACCACTGAGAGCCCCCAGGGAAGCCACTTTTAAGCTGCTAGCGGCAGCTCAGTGAGTCGAGGAGGTGGCCAGTGGGGCACAAGACCAAGTTTGAGGACAGAAATAATATAGCAGAAGGAATGGCTTTACCCACGGCACCTTAGTGCGAATGTAAGAAAACTGCCAGGAAACTCACGTCCTACTGTTGAGAACCGCAGAGTAGGAAATGGATGAAACTAATGACAAGATGAAGAAATAGACAGTTTAATGGGAAAAGAGTGGTCCAAGGCTCCTAGGTGGACCATGACTTTACCTTGCCTAAGATCATTTGTAAAAATAAATTCAGCATGGATTTAAACATGAAAACAGAGTTAAACATGAAAACTAAAAGCATAAAAGGATTATAAGAAAATATAAGAGGAACACTTTGATCTCTTGAAAGGGGAACTATATATATATATATATATATATATATATATATATATGACACGTGAGGCTTCCCAGGTGGCACTAGTGATAATCTGCCTGCCCATGCAGGAGACGTAAGAGACATGGGTTCAATCTCTGGTTTGGGAAGATCCCCTGGAGAAGGAAATGGCAACCCACTCCAGTATTTTTGCTTGGAAAATTCCATGGATAAAGAAGCCTGGTGGACTACAGTTCATAGGGTTACAAACAGCTGGACACAGACTTTGCATGTCTGCAACATGTGGGATCTTATAGTTCTCCAACAAGGAATCAAACCTGTGCCCCCGCTATTGGAAGCATGGAGTCTCAACCACTAGACTGTCGGGGAAGTCCCAAGGGAAACTATTTTTAAGCACAAAAGCCCAAGTAGAAAATAAACTACCAAAGTTTTATTTCCTTGTTCTAGCCTTCATTTTCATATTTTAAGCACTAACATATATGGCTCTTGACTTAGAAACTATAAAAACATGTGTTTAATGATTAAAACAAATGAAACCTGCACTTGTCCCACAATGTCTCACACCAAAAAAAAAAAAAGAAAATACAATCCCCTGCACCCCATTAGGTTAACCTTTTCTGTACTTTGCTATTAAATTTCCAACCTACATTCAAAAACATGTATAAACATATATATGGAGGACCACGGAAGACTGAGAAATTCCACAGCACAATTCATCTCTGGTCCTGGGGTTCATGAAGGAATGATTTATAGTCTGAGATGCCCCCTTTCCTACTTCTACCAATGTCTGAGAACTTTTGTCTTGAAAGAAATTCCTCCTTTCCCTGGACCTAACGCCTCTCTTCCATTTTACACTTGTTTCTTCTTTCTCACTTAACATAACATCCTCAACTTCTCACAGTGTACTCCAGCTGCCCGTATCCACAGCCCCATGTGCAGTTTGGCACAAATCCTCATAATAAGCTTCACCTACATTTGCTGTGCCTGGAGCATCTATTGTGCTTTATACCTTCAGATTGTTCTGTCTGCCTAGATTTTCATTCTTCCTCTTTTCTACCTAACAAACCCCACTTATTTTTAAAGAACCAATGCAAATGTGATTTCGTGCATTAGCAAGCCTTTCCTAATGCCTCTGTGCAAGGGCATCTCCCTTCCTCACAGTTCCCACAACAGTGGGCCTCACACCCACTGTCTTGCTCATTAACTTTGTGTGGGCTTAAAACCCTGACTCAATCACAGGTGCCTTGAGGGCAGCAACCATACTTGTGTGTGTGTATGTGTGTGTGTGTTAGTCGGTCAGTCGTGTCCAATTCTTTGCGACCCCATGGACTGTAGTCTGCCAGGCTCCTCTATCCATGGAATTCTCCAGGCAAGATTACTGGAGTGGGTTGCCATTTCCTTTTCCAAGGGATCTTCCCAAACCAGGGATCAAACTTGGGTCTCTTGCATTTCAGGCAGATTCTTTTATCATCTGAGCCACCAGGGAAGCCCAGAAAGCATGCTTAGTTCTGTCCAATTCAGCTTTGTATCCCCAAAATCTGGCATGGTGCTTGAAATAGAGTAGATGCTTATTTTATGTTGAACGAATGCATGAATGAATGAATGACACTGTGAATGTTGCTACATTTCTCTATTAAATGGTCTCTAATCCCTTGAGGCATAGTATCACTCCCTTCCTTAGCAACTTGGCCTGTGAGAGAAAGAATTCCCACTTAAGACACATTTGTTTTATGTCTCATTTTTCAACTTACATACTGGAACCTGAAGCATAGGTTAGATCAATAGGTAACTTTTATGGAGGGTTGTCCTGGGTCAGACACTGTGCCAAGTATAAGTCATCTGTTATCTCAGATTCAATGTTCATAATATCCCTGTTATATAATATATATATATTTATTATTATTATAATTAGGAGGCCTAAGAGTTCAGTCATTTGCCATGGCTCACAGACCTACCCTGGTGACTCAGATGGTAAAGAGTCTCCCTGCCAATGCAGGAGACCCAAGTTTGATCCCTGGGTCAGGAAGATCCCCCTGGAAAAGGGAATGGCTCCCCACTCCAGTATTCTTGCCTGGAGAATCCCATGGACAGAGGAGACTGGAGGATAGTCTCAAAGAGTCAGACAAGACTGAGTAGCTAACACTTTTCAGTCTTCACTTTCACAGAACTAATAAATAGAGAAGGATGTAGTCAAGGCTCTATAGATTCCCAAGCCCTTGTTCTGTTCCCTAGAACCTGTTATCTCATGATGGTAGAAATTTGATAAGAACAAGGGGTTCACTTATCAAAGCGAACAGTGTGTGTGTTTTTTTATCAGAGTCCCTCCAGGCTTCTTAAAATACTGCACTCACAATGAAAACACTGGTCCTCTGGGCTTCCAGGGTTTCCTTTAGGTGGACTGATTAACTGAGCGTCTCGAGGCCTGGAGAGAGATCAGAGAAGAAACCGTGAGGCGATGCCAATCCCACCCCAGGTTTCCTGCCCGCAGAAGCGAAAGGCGATCTGTCTTCTTCTGCAGTGGACTGAGGGATTTTGCTTTTTCTCAGCAGTCCAGATTTCCCAGCTGTCCCAATTTCAGAGGCCAATCTTTCAGTCTTCACTGCTTTCAAAAGTTACTTACTTGTGTATTTCTCCCCGTTTTGCTTCTTTGGGCTGGAATGAGGAAAGAGCACTTCCCACTCTTCCCGAAAGAGTCCTTCAGGGCAGAGCCTGGCTGAGGACTCACCTGATCTCACATCCCTGCTGACAAACAAGCAAGCAAAGGTGGAGATTTTATTGGCGATCCGTAAGGCAAGAGCGAACAGAGAAGCAGCTGGAAGTCAAGAAATCACTGGAAACTGCTTCTGCACTCACACAGCCCTGCTGGCCTTAAACCTGGGGGGAGCTAGAAACAGTCCTTGAAGTTATTACAAGCAACCACATTTCACCTGCTTAGCACAAGTCAACAGAGATGGTTCCAAACACAGCAGGGGAGAATGAAGGGCTTGTCTCTGGGCCTGGCCTTTATCACATACTCCTCACCCTGGCAGTGTTGTGGGATCAGTTGTCAGCTGATAAGGGCTTTTCCTTGTCATTGTCCTAGAAGGACAATTGACCTTTCTACAGGTGAACTGGGGAATCTTCCAGTATTAACTTAATGTTGAATGTTTATTTTCTCTTGTGTAGTTCTGGTTCATGTATTTTTCTCTTTCCGATTAGAATTGATGAGTTGGTGAGGCACCCCCTTAATGAGACCTCTTTCATTCTAGACACTGTTGTATGTAAACTCCGGCTACCCATGCCTGCTATACCGGCCACCTTCACCCAGGTAGCTCCTAGTTTGAGTCAGACAACACCTAGAGATTCATAGACCATTCAACTCAAAGCAACGTTGCAGAATCACAACATTAATAATAATAATAGTAGCTAATAATAATAATAACAGCTAATAATAATGTGATAACAGCTAACATTTATTGATGCTTTCTATGGGCCAAGACTTTTGCTGAATGTTTATATTTTATAATTTGGTTGAAATCTCAAATAGCTTTCAGCACCTCTACTTAATGCAGGAGTGGGCTGAGACTAATGGTGTTAAAAATGTTCCCAAGCCCGTCGTTCTTGCCACCCATTTGAATCGCAGAGTCATCCTTCCTCACCTAGTCCTGCTCTTGTAATTTAACAGAAGCCTGGAGGCATTGGGTGACGGCCTGGAGTCCCCCAAAAGTTACTCATTGCATCACTTCCTTTGTCAACTGACCAACTGAAGCCCATAAGCCTTGGAGACTTAAAGCAGTAAAGGTGTATGTTCAGAATGATGGATCTTACAGTTGACAGAGGCTGAGAAACTTTCTGACTCTTTCGGAAATCAGAGCATCTAGGGAGTTCTTGCAGAATCGTTGATGTGTGGGCAACAGATTTGCAAAGGTGATGATGCCAGACACCCCAATATCTATTCACGGACACTGATATTCACTCAATCATAGAGAAAAAGTCAATAACCAGGGCATCCTAATTTCTCCTCTTACAGTTCTCCCCGACTCTGCCTTCAGCCCTAGTGTCCTAGAAACCTTTTTTCCTTTGCTCTCTCAGTTCTGACTCCTTCACATAATAAAGGTAATTCGGTCTCTGTCCACTTGCATCTGATTTTTGTGATGGAAAATAGGGAAGAGAGAGAGAGATAAATTGATACAGGAGTTGAGAGAAACCCAGAGGAGGAAGAAAGGAAAGGAGGAGCCAAAAAAGCTAGGGTCAGAGGATGCCATGTCTGGGGAAGGCAGGTTAGTGACTTGAGAGTGGGGACTCAAAATGTAAGAGGTTCCTGCGCAGCAGGTGTGGAGGGAGCTGGAGAGAAGCAGACAGGAGCTTTAAGAAGGATTTCTGAGGGTTGTGATTTAGACTCCCCTCCCTTAATGTGCCTCCAGGGACACAGTAACGATTGTAATTACTTTTATTTTTTTTTTGGTGGCTACACAAGGTTTCTCCGAGTAGGATAGCAGGTCAGGAATAGGCTCTGTGGAGCCATTTATCAGATGCGTTGCACAATCATTTTACAAGCATTTATTGAACACCTATTTTGTTCCAATGATGCAAAGATAAACAAGGTAAGAGCTTTCCTTTGTTTATAAGACTCTTATAAACAGGTGTCTACCTTCCTGCCAGGAATGATTGCTTGACCTTTGCCCTTCCTGGCTGTTTGTCCTGTGGGTCTGCATCTGCACCCAGTTAGAAACAAAACAAAATACATTCAAGGTCTCTGACATGGGAGGGGTCGACCCGCAAAGCCGGAAGTGAATTGAAAGACAACTTAATTCAAAGCTTTTATTTTTACAAAAAAGGAAATGGAAGCTCAGAGGAGGAGGTGGCTTGCACTGGGTCCTGGTGCAACAGGACCCCAACAGGCATTAGAAAAACCTCACCATCTTCATCCTCTCACAGTGAGCCTCTTGGGCATTACAGGGCGGAGCTGGGGACCACTGAATCACCATCATCACATCCCACCAACCGGTGAGCCCGACCCCCCTGTGGGGCCACTCAGTGGGCAGAATGGCCATCAGGTCAGAGGACAGATGAGGGTGGGGGTGACTTCATCCTTCCCAGTGAGTCCTCGGACTGTGGGTCTCCCAACGCCTGGGCCCTGCACCGGGAGGGCAGGGACTTTTTCTTCCTCACTTTCTCTTAGACACCAGGCACCCATCCTGTGAATCAGGCTGTCGTCCTGGAGGCTCTGTGGCGGTGGGTTGACCCTGGACACCCCACCATGGGCCAGGGTGAATGACTGTGACCCCAACCTTCCCCCCTCCTCTGCCAGAAACACAGGCTATGCTGTGAGTCTCCCGTGTGATCTCAAATAAGTCACTCGTCTTCTCTGGCTCTCAGCTTCCCTGTCTCTCAGTAATTACCTCTGTCTGGCCGTCACAGACCATATGTTTTCCAAAGTGTGGTCTGTGCCACCCTCAGCCCTGTTCCAGATCAGAATTGCTGGGAACACATTCAAAATATGTGTTCCTAGATCCCCTTTGGTGTACTGATGCTGGGGTGGGCCCAGGAATCTCAACTGTGGACCAGCCCCCTCAAGGTGATATTTTAATGTATTTTGCTCCCTCGGGCTGCTCTCAAGAAGAAAAATGTGTGTTCATTCACTCATTCATCCCACATTAATTATGCATCTGAGTGGCAGGCCCTGGGCTGCATGCCTCAGTTCATTTCAGTTCAGTCGCTCAGTTGTGCCTGACTCTTTGTGACCCCATGGACTACAGCATGCCAGGCCTCCCTGTCCATCACCAACTCCGAGAGTTTACTCAAACTTATGTTCATTGAGTCGGTAATGCCATCCAGCCCTCTCATCTTCTGTCATCCCCTTCTCCTCCTGCCTTCAATCTTTCCCAGCATCAGGGTCTTTTCAAAAGAGTCAGTTCTTCGCATCAGGTGGTCAAATGTATTGGAGTTTCAGCTTCAGCATCAGTCCTACCAATGAATGTTCAGGACTGATCTCCTTTAGGATGGACTGGTTGGATCTCCTTGCAGTCCAGGGGACTCTCAAGAGTCTTCTCCAACACCACAGTTCAAAAGCATCAATTCTTGGGCGCTCAGCTTTCTTTATAGTCCAACTCTCACATCCACACATGACTACTGGAAAAACCATAGCTTTGACTGGACAGACCTTTGTTGGCAGCCATTGAAATGGATGAACCCCGCAAGCAGGGTTGGGGCTGGGCACCTGGGGCTGAGGAAGGGGCTGTTGGTGAAGTGGGAGGGGAAGGGGTTCTGGGAAGAGGTGAAAGCATCCTCTTTGTGAAGGGGAGTGGTGAAAAGAGAGGCTCAGAAAAGAGCCAGACCATGAAATCTAAGGAGTTTGAACTGCATCTCGAAGTCACAAGTCCTGTTTTTTTGTTTTTTAATGTATAGGAGGAACAAATGAGCTTTGCGTTTTATTTCCCTCCCATTTTAACCTAAGAAAGCACACAATCATTTCTACCAGCCTGGTCCCCGCCCCACAGTGAGAATGGTTGGATGCTCTGGAGTGTCACTTTCATCTCTACTTCTCTTCCAGTAATGAGGAAACCCGGACGCAGGTTCTCCAAACTCCAGCTGAGTGCCTGAGTCCCTATCGTCCGTAATTCTACCAGGCAGGGACTTTCAAACTTCTTGCCACTTCTAGTGACTTCTGTCCTGGCTTGGTCAGTAACCATGCCACCAGTTTAACCAGCTACAGTAGGCCTGCTCTGGAGGCTCAGAGGTAAAGAATCTGCCTGCCAAGGCAGGAGGTGCTGGAGACGCAGATTCGATTCCTGGGTCAGGAAGATCCCTGGAGTAGAGAATGGCAGCCCACTCCAGTATCCTTGCCTGGACAGAAGAGCTGGCAGGCTACGGTTGACGGGGTCGCAAAGAGTCGGTCATGACTCAGCAACTGAGCGTGAGCATGAATGTCCAGTTGCATCTCATCCATCCTGGGGAGTTCTGTCCAGTAATTTCCACCACATCACAGAGGGCTGGAGTAAGAACATTTCCAAACATACAAAGCCATTACCCTTAAATCCATGCTGTGGACACCACTGGGATGTATTCAGTTATTCAGTCCTTTATTTGGAATCTGGTCACAGAGACATACTTTATCTTCCTGGTTTCCAAAATCACTGTGGATGGTGACTGCACCCATGAAATTAAAAGACGCTTGCTCCTTGGAAGGAAAGTGATGACAAATCTAGACAGCATTTTCGAAAGAAGAGACATCACTTTGCTGACAAAGGTCTATGTAGTCAAAGCTATATTTTTTCCAGTGGTCATGAACGGATATTAGAGTTGGACCCATAAAGAAGGCTGAGAGCTAAAGAATTGATGCTTTTGAATTGTGGTGCTGGAGAAGACTCTTGAGACTCCATTTGACTACAAAGAGATCAAACCAGTCGATCCTAAAGGAAATCAACCCTGAATATTCACCGGAAGGATTGATACTGAAGATGAAGCTGAACCTCCAACAGTCTGGCCACCTGATGCTAAGAGCTGACTCATCAGAAAAGCCCCTGATGCTGGGAAAGATTGGGGACAGGAGAAGGGGGCTACAGAGAATGCCATGGATGGTTAGCATCGCTAGCTTAATGGACATGAGTTTGAGCAAACTCCAGGAGATGGCGAAGGACAGGGAAGCCTGGCGTGCTGCAGGCCACAAGGTTGCAAAGAGTTGAACACAACTTAGCGACTGAACAACAACCACTTCTGCAAACACAGCTGCGACAAGCCTGGCATTTTTCCGCTTTCAGCCCAGGGCAGATAGAAGCAACAGGTAAAAGCAAGGGGACCCACTTCACAGCACACAGGCAGGAAGGAGAGTTCAAAAGGCATAGCTACCTGTTGCCTCCACAGAGGACAGAGACATAAGGTCTCCTACCCAACCTGAGCCCCGGGGAACTTCTAGCCAGTGGAGCAAACATTTTCATTGGAACAACCATTTTCATAGTCATCGTGTAAAGACTACTCATGTTTGCCGTGTTCTGTTTCATAAGGGAGGGCCAGGTACAGTAGACTTCAGAAAAATATTCCGTGAAAATGCTTCCACCAAATGCCTAGAAAGGATTCCTTTATCCCTTTTTACACTAAGAGCTAGTGAAGATCACTGGGGCTAACTCAAGGGTCTTTCCTGACACCTGCAAGACCAGGAAGACACTTCCTCCTCCCTGTCCCCTCAGGACCACATTGGGAATGGTTGCATCTCCAGGTTACCTGCCTGGCAGCCCCAGTTTTTAAATCAAGAGACCAGTGAATCCCATACACGTTAGATCAGCAAGAGACTGCTCTGCCCACAGTCAGTAAAGCTTTGTGTAGGTGGGATATTGGTGGACGTGAGATTCTGGCCCCCTCAAGGCTGAGTGAAGCTAGGATTCTTGGTTGACAGCCCCTAAGCTTGAAAAGCATGGCTGGAGCAGGGCTATTAAAAAACAGAAATACAGGGACTTCCCTCGTGGTCCAGGGGCTAAGACTCTGCACTCCCAGTGCCGGGGGCCTGGGTTTGATCCCTGGTCAGAGAGCTAGACCCCACATTTTGCAACTAAGACCTGGCTCATCCAAGTAAACAAACAGATGGATATTATTTAAAAAAACAAACAAACAACAACAACATCAGAAACTCTCTAGGAGCTATTATTTAGTCCTTGGTTAATACTTCATGCTCCCCACAGACTCTCAAATTCTAGTTTCTTCACAAATCATTCTATACAATATGTAAAATGCTTTAAAGTTTTTTTTTTTTTAATTGAAGTTTAGTTGGTTTACAACGTTGTGTTAGTTCGTGGTGTACAGCAAAGAGACTCAGCTAAACATACACACACATATATGCTTTCTTTTTCATATTCTTTTCCATTCTGGCTTATTACCAGCATAGGATATTGAATATAGTTCCCTGTGCTATTCAGTAGGACCTTGTTGTTTATTTCTTTTATTTATAGTAGTTTGTATCTGCTAATCTCAAAGTCCTAATGTATTCCACTCCTTCCCCCTTTCTCCTTTACTATGTTTATGAATCTGCTTCTGTTTTGTAAATAAGTTCATTTGTATCACATACAAAATGTTTTTGAATATATTACCTCGGTAAAAAGGCTAAAAATCTCTGCCTTCTTCTTATTTGCATTCTAAAAAAAAAAAAAAAAAAAAGCCCAGCCAGGGAAGGGCAAGACTGTGCTTCCGTTAATAGAAGACATGAAAGGGAACCCTCTTCACTGCATAACTTGTGCTTTTCCTGAAGTCCCCTTCTGCTAAAAAATTAGCAAAATCCAAAGGGGAAAATAAAAATGTTATTTCTTTTCCTACATTTACCAGCATTGTTTAAGTCCTTCAATGTTGCTTCTTGCAAATGATTGACTTGCTGAGGTCCAAATTCCGTTGTTGGCTCAAGTCTGGATTTCAGATTTGTTTTGTCCAGTGACACTCCCTGTTTCTTGAGCTTGCCTTTGAATTGAGTCATAGCAGCCCATACAAGAGAAGCACCAGGGCCAGGGGTCGAGAGCCACGCTCAGATCACTTGGCATCTTCAGGCTTTTCTTCCTTCACTCCGCTGACATGACTTCACGGGGTGGCGTGTGGCTAGCGAGAGACCACATGTGAAAACTTTTTTTTTTTTTAAGCAAGACCCTCTCCAGCACACAGAGCCTTTATTATGTGGGCTTGTAATGAATTGCAACTCACAGGAGTAGAAGCTGCCCTTCCTTTTCTGGAGGACCTAGAATTAAACCACCAACCCAGAAAACTCACAGAGGTTATCTGTGCATCTTTTGGATACCATATCGAGTTCCATGCTTCTTCTTACCACTTGCTGCAAAATTGGCTCCCTGGAGAAACAGGTACAACGATAGAGTCCTTGGATGTATTGCCTTAGACATTCAGCCCTGGGTGTTTGTCAGAAGCAGGTTTAAGAAGAGTGCCAGGAAAGTCCACCTATAGCTGTTTGACACCTGGAAAGCTTTCTAGGTGCACCTATTCTGATTTCGTTGTGATTGCAAAAGGACTGTGAGACACCCAGCTGTTTCCAGTTGGCGATTCCGTGGGCATTGTTGCAATCAGCCCCGTTGTGTGGAAACATATGGTTGGTCACGGTTCTTGTCCGTGCAAAATTTCAGTTGCTAACATAATTCTGGTGGAAGAGAGACAACGAGACTGCATGAGTCCGAGATACGAGTTCCACTCTCCTGGCATTCACCCCCTTGAGTCTCTGGATTTGGGTGGATCTTTCCTTTGTCCTTATTTGTCTTCCTTTCATCTCCTTTGCCAGGCCCCCAGTTGGCTGGTATTTCTGCTGCCTCTCTGTTGTTGACTGGAGCGGAGGATGTGTTTGGCTTTTCACTGCTTGTAACTAATTATTAACTCTGCCGGGTTGGTTATCGCTTTAGGTTAGCAGCGCTGCAGGGGGCTTTGAGATGCTGAGGCTTGATAAGGCCTTCCGAGGCTGCTCTCCTGGGCACTCCCAGGAACCTGAGATGCAGCGCGGCCCCACAGCGAGCCTGACCCATTTTCCTGCAGAGGAAATGTTCTGCTGATGGGCCTGGTAGGGGGGCAGGGAGAGCACCCTGATCTGACACCAGGAACCTCACACAGCCAAAATCCTTGTGGCGACAAGGTTGGGGTTTCACGTAGAGCAGGCCTGTTGGGTGAAAAGCAGCAGCCTGTCCACGTCTGTTGGGATGCCTCCTCCAGGCTGCCCGAGGACACCCTGCCACGTGTTGTGCAATCTGCTCACTGTCGAGAGTTGAGGGAAGGGCAATTCTGAAGACGCATGCAGAGTCAGGCCGCTGGGACTGTGTACTGGAGTTCCGGTGGGGCAGAAGCAACGCGGACCCTGGGAGACAAGGAGAGGGGTTCGGGAGTCAAAGGGGGGAGATGCAGACAAGAACCCCTGACCCCGCTTTGGCCTGGGAATGGTGAGGACTCTGCACATGGGCAACCCAGGGTGAGATATGTATATATGGGTTGTGTGGAGAATAGATTGGTCCAGAAATGCTTCTCCAGGGGAGAGGCAGAGAGAGCTTGAACTAAGGTAACAACAGAGCACGAGGAGACAAGAGAACAGCTGTGGGCAATGCCAGGGAGGTCAGCCTGCTTGACGCTGGGGACTCCAAGCAAGGTCTTGGGACCCATGGCCTCAGCATCACTTGGGAGAGCGTGAGAAAGGTAAATTTGCCAAGCATCCTAGCTCTGCTGACTCAAACTGCATTTTGACATGACCCTGAAGTAATCCATGTGCTCCCTTTGATATGTCCAAAGCACTGCTTTAAGGCTGCCTGCCTGGCAGGGTGCAATGAGAAATGACTATGTGATGACTTTGACCCTGTGTTCAGACATCACAACGGCTCAGTGGCTAATGGTGAGTGCTTCCTGATGCCACGACATCTGTCTAAATGAGCTTGCTATAATGACATGGTCTGTTTTTAAGGTCCTGTCTGCAAGGCTGGAGACCCGGTTTCCATCCCTGGGTGAGGAAGATCCCCTGGAGAAGGAAATGGCTACCCACTTCAGTATTCTTGCCTGGAGAATTCCATGGACAGTCTACAGTCAGGCTATAGTCCATGGGACTGCAAAGAGTTGGACACAACTGCACAACTAACATTTGCTTCTTATTACCCTCTCCTTTTCTTGTTGATACAGATTTCTTCAAGAATCCAGAACCATTTTCCCTGACTTTGGGTGTCTACTGAACTGGTCCATTGTACATTTTGTGCCTAGGCTAATTTTGTCTTTCTTTCTATCTCCTCCATGACACTTTCTTATCTGATCGTTTATTCTCTCAGTTCAGTTCAGTCGCTCAGTCATGTCCAATTCTTTGCGAACCCACGGACGGCAGCACACCAGGTCTCTTTGTCCATCACCAACTCCTGGAGTCCACCCAAACTCATGTCCACTGAGCTGGTGATGCCATCCAACTATATCATCCTCTGTCATCCCCTTCTCCTCCTGCCTCCAATCCCTCCCAGCATCAGGGTCTTTTCCAATGAGTCAACTCTTCACATGAGGTGGCCAAAGTATTGGAGTTTCAGCTTCAACATCATTCCTTCCAATGAACACCCAGGACTGATCTCCTTTAGGATGGACTGGTTGGATCTCCTTGCAGTCCAAGGGACTCTCAAGAGTCTTCTCCAACACCACAGTTCAAAAGCATCAATTTTTCAGTGCTCAGCTTTCTTCACTGTCCAACTCTCACATCCATACATAACCACTGGAAAAACCATAGCCTTGACTAGATGGACCTTCGTTGGCAAAGCAATGTCTCTGCTTTTTAATATGCTATATAGGTTGGAAAGTTAGGGCTTGTTAATTTAAGTCAAAATGCTGGTGGCAAGTAATACTCAGATATTTTACTCCTTCCAAAAATATTTCCATATTAACAGAACCTTAATTTATAGTCATCAGAGATGAGACCATTTCAAGCATTGAGTTAATGAGGAAAACTTGGAAGCACAGGGGTCTTAAGATGCCCTAACTAGGCAACATCATCTCCTGTTGCTCTTTTACACATAGCTTGTGGCCCTGAAATTCTTGATCTGTGGGACTCTGTTCATTCATACTTGGAATGCCATCCCCCGGCTTCGCTGCCGCTTCCGGGCTGAGGTAGCTGCCCTCACCTGTGTGGTCTCCTTGGGCCCTACCTCCGCCCCAGCCCACCAGCACCCTACACTCTCATTGCTGATTTACACGTCCCACCCACACTTGGCTCTGTGTCTTTTCATCTTTACACCCTCACAGAATCATTAGAGTGCCTTGGTCATACCAGAGGCATGATAAATATTTGTTAAATGAGTCAATGAAAGAATGTGTGACTGTGGCTGGTCTGGGGTGTTGGATGGGTTCTGGGAGTCGAACAGTAGTGCGTTTAGCAGTTTGGGATCGGAACCCCTGAACGAATGCTCAGGTCAGGAGCTACTTTGTCTTCTGAACGGATTTTGAGTTTCTCTGAATTTCCCTAATGAGACATTCTGGCCAAGTGTAAGCTAAGAATGTTTAACGTTTAATGTCCCCACCTTAACTTTACAGGCAAGCATTGAACATTACTGCACAGACTTATTTGCAAGAAACTTGAATAACACAGACTGTAAAGTGGGTTTGGTCACTTATTTTCACTTTTATGGGTGTTTTATTCATAGTCGCAGAGGTATTTTTACTAGGCTTTTACTTTTTGAGCACTTAGCACCCAAGGAACAATGGACTTGCCCTTACCAGAAGTCCGCTCTGCCACTCTGTTCACTGAGGGATTCCTGGACGTAACTGATGCAATGTCTAACTCCCCTCAAATTCCACAACAATAAAGGAATGTCACAAATACCACAGTGAGAAAATACTTCTGTTGTAGCTTCAGCTTGGAGGACGCATTTCTCCCCACCTTACCTTCAATAATCTTCTTACAAAAGGAGGAAACAAAGATAGATCCCTGGAGACAAAGAGTAATGGCGTCTGGGTGCACATGAATGGACACATGGGTTTCCTTGTTGTCTTTGTCCTCAATGATCCTCTGTTGTTGCAAACAGAGACTATAATTTATCCTGACTGGCAAGTGAGCCTTTTGATTGATCTTTTAATTCTCCTCTACTAATGATCCTCTGAACATAGCCACTGATCCCTTCTCCTTGTCCTTCACCCTCCATAAAAACACCTCTGAAACTTAGTTCTCATTCTTTAAAGTCTTAATCCACACACTAGCCATCTCTTTTCATTATTTCAGCTCTCTGTTTTTCCATAACTCTACCTAATGTTAACATTACGTGTACACAGGGTTACGCAAGGGTCTTTTCTAGTCATAATTGCATATGTATCATGTAAGAACATTGAGAGTATCAACACTGAAAATGGATCCGAACTTTCCAAGCCATGAAAACATTGCGTAGCTTACTAGAAATCACCAGCGAGCCACTCATATGCATCAAGGTCATGTTTCTTGCTCACCAGCAGGACTGTAGTGATCCCTTGTGCACCATTGTGGAGAAATGTCCTGAGTTCATGCTCTGATCATTAGAAGTTGATTGACTTGCACACGGTCAAGACCGATGTAATATGAAGATGGAAAGTGACCTGGAAATGGTGCTCGCTGAAAAGAAAGAGGCACAGAAGACCAACTTTGCCTCTTTCACAATGTTTCTTGGCTCTAATCCCAACTTCAGTATAACTTAAAAGGCTTCACGGAATATTCTCTGGTGTCTGCTATAGTTTTGCCAATTCCTACAACAATGTTATTTCAGCTGTAACAAAATTTTTGACCAAACGGAATCTGAGATTGACTTGTACAAGGCAAAGTATGCCTGAAAATGATGAATATTTTTCCACATTTCTATGTTGCATATCTTGAGTTAAAATGCTAGATTCTTAACTTATCATGAACTTGGGCTACCACTGCCATTTAGCAAATGCAGTTGGTCACAGTAGCTTGCAACAGAGACGTGGGTGTCTGGCTATGGTATAATCATGGCAAAGCAACGGTCCCGATTTCATTGCATGAACCATTTATTATGGAATAGCCAAAAAGGAAGAGGAAAGAAAGAAGAAAGGAGAACTGAAGGAAAGAAAAAGGAAGGAGGAAAGGAATGCTATGACCAAATTTAAAATGCATTAGTCCCACCTTAGTGACAAAGGATTTTTTAAAAAACATTGTGCCAGAATGGACACAGATAAATTGGGAGTCCTTAATTTCATTAAAAAAAAAAAAAGCAAAAAACGTAGGGGCAAGCAGCATTTAAAACCCTGTAAGGCAAAGAATATTATTCTGTGCTGTTTTGATTATATTCTTTCCTTTTTTTTTTTTTTTTTTAGTATGTATGTGTTTTGTTTTTTACTGTCTAGAAGATGACAGCTTATATAGTTCAGTGACATAAATTACCTGAACAATTCCCTGGAGGAATTCCTGGCCAAAAAAAAGGTCACCTGGCTCCAACATTCCCTGCTTTGCTGCCACAAGAGCCCTATGCGCCCTCCAGAGCCTGGAGGGTATTATTATTCTTGTTATTGTTGTTTTCACAGCCACAGTCGGTGCAAGAGGTAGAACATATGCTCCCACTGTCTAAGAAGGATCATGGTAGACTGTTACTTCCTCTTCAGTACTGCTATTTTGCTTCTAGGATTTGACAACTAGAAATAGGGAAAAGAGACCACCAGTGATGTTCCAGGGCAATTATGAAATAACGGCTGTCCACGCAGGGCTGGATTTTGTAAGTTCTACCGTGTATCACTTCCCATCCTGAAGATTCTGTCCTGATTGTGTTTATCTTTGCTGTCACATCTACAATAAGATGTAAACCTAGTTATAAATCGTCTGGCACCTTTTAAAGAGACACAATCATCTCACTGTCTAGCTTTTGCTGCTATTAAGGGCTGATGCCCAGTTGTGGGAGGTTCTCAGGCAGGCTCTCGCTTATTGAGTCCAAATCAGGGATGTTCAAATGTTTGCAGACAAGGGCTCAGTCAGACCTGCAGACTGCAGATGCCCCCTTTACCTGATCAGAAAGGGGTGGCCCCGCCAGTTTCTCCAGGTTTGTGCTAACTGTCACTTTAATATTTCTCCTGGAGGGCCTAGGTATACATTGAAATGTGTCTAGAGGCTAAGAAATATGGGGAAACTCAACTTTAGACACGAGTGAGCCTCACTGATTCAAAATATCTCAGAGCAGAGAATGGGGCAGGCTTGCTGTCCTTTCTCCCTCTCTGAGGTCCACTCATTGCAAAGATGAGTTGGTGTTGTCCAAATGCGTCCATGTGGAATGAATGCATGCGTGCTCAGTTGTGTCTGACTCTTGATGACCCCATGGACTGTGGCCCGCCAGGGTTCTCTGTCCATGGAGTTTCCCAGGCAAAAATACTGGAGTGGGTTGCCATTTCCTACTCCAGGGCATCTTTCCAACCCAGGGAACAAATCCGCATCTCCAGCATCTCCTTCACTGGCACGCGGATTCTCTACCCCTGAGCCACATGCTTTGGTCCAAAATACCAGACTGAAAATACGCTGAGTGTCAAAAAGAACAGCAAGTTAAAACCATCAGTTTTTCCTACAGGTGGTCACCGAGTCTGGTTTCCCGTTTGTGTGATTAACACCAGTATCCACAGTAGGATTTTGAACTTGATCCCCATCACCTTCTAAAAAATGCTGTGGGTCAGCTCTAGTTCATAATGGTTACTACTAACCACCCCAAAGGTTCCGGTCTGAATGGTGGAAGCAGCTCCTCCTCACTTTACTTGTATCCGCCCTCCAGTGAGGGCCAGAGCAAGCCTGGGAAAGGCTGTCTGCAGTGCGTCCTGACTATCACCTTATACCTCCATCAACTGGTTTCATTTTTACATCGCCCCTTCCTCTCTAATTTCTTAACACAGTCTTTCTGTTTTCAATTCACATAATGTACTTGTCCTGCAGTTCACAAGACAAGCTGGAGGTCTGCCCTTAAAGCTTGCTACAACTTTCCACTCACCTGGAATTCTCTACTTCTTTACTCTCTCTGCGGCTCGCAAGACCCAAACTCCGCATGCAGGAACCCACTCTCGTAAATTAGGCCCCGAGTTTGACTACTTCTCACTTTCTGTCCCTTGTAAGTTGTTAGTCTATTGAAATGTGAGCCTGAAGATGAGTGCAGTGGTTCTGGACTCTGGCTGAACTCTAGAACCACCTGGGGTATCGTAAAGAAGCACCAGTGCGTGGACCCCATCCTCAGAGATTCTGATACAGTCGGTCTGGGATGGGACCCCGTATCGTTATTTTTCAAAGTGCCTCAGGTGTTTTTTTAACGTGCAGCAAGAATTCAGAATTCCCTAGCGAGTCCCATGTCCTCTTGATAGACTTAAGGAAGTGGAATTTCACAAAGTTGAAGTGATTCGCCTAAAGCAGAGTTCTGGGAGCACTTCTCGCTTCCCGGGGGTGCCTGGGCCGTGTCCCGGTACCTGGGAAGAACTGCTGGCAAAAGGTTACAACGCAGTGAGTGATCAGAGCCAGGAATCGAATCCAAGCGTCTTGATTCCTAACCTCTAGTTTGTTCCACTTCACCTCCCCCAAATGGAGACCTCGTTATTGGCAAGGACTTTTGAAATAAAAATTGCAGCAATTGCTTTAATCTGAATTTGGGCTCATTAGAACAACCCCACTGACTGGAGACACTAGAAAGAATCTGGGAGGGTGGCATTTACTCTTGAAAATTTTTCTTGTTATGAGTCAACAAGCACGCCCGCCCAGGTCTTTTTCTTCGTCTCCCTCCGCGCCAGCCTGTCCCCACGCCCCCACTGATAAAATCTGTCGGTTGGGTTAATAGTTTTGACTTAAACTTTGTGGCATCACTGTGGGACACGTGCACATTACAATATTAAAAAAAATTTTTTTTTTAAATTGAGGTATAGTTGCTTTACAATGCCGTGTTAGTTTCTGCCGTATAGCAGAGTCAGCTATGGGTACGTGTATATCCTTTTAGATTTCCTTCCTGTTTAGGTCACCACAGCACATTGAGTTGAATTCCTTGTTCTATACTATAGGTCCTCATTGGTTATCTCTTTCATGCATAGTAGTGTATATATGTCAATTCTAGTCTCCCAGACCATCCGCACATTAAAATGCAATAGTTCAAGAAATCGCAAAAGTGAAGAAAAAAATTAGAAAAGTACTAATTGAGAAACTGACATACATTGAAACATCTATTTGAGAAAGGGCATTAATGATAATTCACACACAACCTAGTTTAAGACTTCCAGCAACATATGAACTGCCCAACTAAAGTAACTTTGAGACTGTCTATAATGGCAACCTGGAATCTACCTGAAGGTATTTAAGACTTTGAATATTGGGATGGGGAACACATGTAAATCCATGGCTGATTCATGTCAATGTATGGCAAAAACCACTACAATATTGTAAAGTAATTAGCCTCCAACTAATAAAAATAAATGGAAAAAAAAAAGACTTTGAATAAAATGTCTGTTTTCAATAGCCCACAGAAAATCCATCAGGAAGATCACCATTTAGAAGCAAATGTAGGGGACTTGCTCAGACATACACCATCCAGACAGAAAGTAGTCCATTTCCCACTGCTTTTTACCATTTTTCTTTTGATGAAATCAAGGCAATTTCTGCATATGTGATGACTTGATTTTTTCCTTTATTTTATCACTTCCATCTGTGTAGTCGTGAAAGTTTTAGCAAGCCGATAAACTAACGTTGGGTCATGCTGATTCTTCAAGCTCTCATTTAGTTAAACTTTTTCATGTGCTCCCACGTGCTCTCTAATCCATATTATCTATATTACCTGCATTCTTTGCAATCGTTGACCACTCTCTTTGTGAAACTCTCTTTTCTCTGATCTCTGGACCACCTCACTATTTTGGTTCTCATTCTTTCCTTGTTTATTCCTTTATTCTTTCTTTGTGTTTTTCTTTTTTTTTTTTTTTTTCGCTTCTCATCTCCTACATGTAAGTATCACACTCGATTTTAATTTTTTTTTTTTTTTTTTCATACACTCCATCCTAGAATTTGGGGCTTCTCTGGTGACACAGCAGTAAAGAATCCTCTTGCCAATGCAGGAGATGCGGAAGACCTGGGTTCGATTCCTGGGTTGGGAAGATCCCCTAGAGATGGAAATGGCAACCCGTGCCAGCATTCCTGCCGAGGAACTCCCATAAACAGAGGAGCCTGGCAGGCTGCAGTTCATGGTGTCTCGAAGAGTTGGACGTGACTTAGGGACTAAACAACAATAGCAGTCCTAACTCATTCACTTATAATTACAACTGTCTTTTCTGAGTGGAATGGCTTTCAAGACTGCCTCTGGCCCTGGCAGCCCTTCTTGAGGCTAATCTCACTTTTCTAATCATCTTTTAAGTGATTCCTGTTGAACGGTCCTCCCATTTCCCAACAGAATTGGTAAACTCTTGCCTAACAAACTAGCTCCGTTTATTAAAATCCTTATATTGGCAAATGACACTGGTTTTTGTCCCGTCACCCAGGCTCAGAACCTTTGAGTCATCTTGCTTAGTACTCTTGCTCGACTTCTGTGACCAATTCATGGCCTGCCAAACATTCCTTTTTGTAAAACCTTGCTCTTATGTTCCTTTTAATTCAATCCCCATTGTGTGACCAAGTTCAGCCCCTTATTATATCCTGTCAGTGCTACTGTA
This sequence comes from Dama dama, assembly GCF_033118175.1. Taxonomy (NCBI): domain Eukaryota; kingdom Metazoa; phylum Chordata; class Mammalia; order Artiodactyla; family Cervidae; genus Dama; species Dama dama. The sequence goes on along the minus strand of NC_083687.1, from coordinate 45,847,745 downwards.
ATAGTCTCCTTGCTGAGCCTATTGTCACCAGACTCTTATCTATTAGTACATTTTAGGCAACACAACTGAGTTATTCTTATACATGGTCGTTGGTACAGCATTTCTTCAACTAGATTGTATACACAGCAAAACCTTTAACCAAAGGCACACATTTTAGATATTCAATAAATATTTGTTCAGCCATTTATTCATTCATCCAATCCAAAGTCGCCAGCTATTTGATAAGCTCTGCTAGGTGTTGGAGCAGAGACTGAATAAAATACGGTCCATGACCATAAAGGTGCTGTGGATTCCTTATTGAATGAATGAATATAAGGAGGGAAGTGAAATCAGTGGCGAGAGGGCTAATTATATTAGAACAATATTGGGAAAGTATGAGCTTTTGAATCAGGTCCATGTAAAAATCACTTCTTAGCAGCTCCGTGACTGCAGTCAAGGATTTGGACTAACACAAGCATTGGGTCTAGAATACTAATGCTATTAGAGGTCCTCTGAGAAGCAGAAGGCAAAACTAAGACCAGACATGGCAGAGATTTATTGGAGAAAGCACTTGTGAAGGATGAAAAAGAAGGTAGAAGAGTATGTGGGGAGAGCGGTAGTCTGACCCCTGGGAAGGAGAGAAGGAGCAAAGTCTGGTTCAGAAGAGTCTTCAATTCCTGAACTGTTGCAAGGAAGTTTTGGCCAAGCAGTTGGGTGTCTTTGAGCCAAAGTCACTTGTCGGAAGATCCCTGAATCTTGCAAAAATGACATCTGTGCTTCGACATTGGGTAAAAGCAGTTTGCCAGAAGCATGGATCCCAAACATGTGGTCATGAGTCCGGGGGGCAGCAGCTGCAGTTGTCATTTCGGTTTTGCTCCCCACGGCGGGACAGCTGAACAGCACATGGACCCAAAATGCAGTTGACTGAAAATAAAACTCTACTAACTCTTGCTTGCATCAAGAGTTGAAAAATGTTTTCTGTAGAGGGGCAGATAGTAAATCTTTCAGGCTTTGTGAGCCATATAATTCTGCCATAGACATTATGTAAATATGTGTGACTATACTCCAATAAAATTTTATTTACACCAAACAGGCTGGAAACCAAACTTTGCCTGTGGGGCTTAGTTTTCTGGCACTTGGTTTACATGAATAAGATGATAGTTTCCTCATATGATGACAAGTTTAGAGATAAGAGATTGCAGGTGATGCTTGTGTTGCACAACATGACCTAACATTTTTCCATTTATTCTCAGCATTCTAAAAGCTAGCAGTGACTTTTCTGTTGTCTATCCGTTACATAAAGGAGACAGTTATTTCCCCCTAATCCTCTAGCATTAATGATATCAATTAATCATATATTTATTGAGCAGCTATTCCAGGTCAGGCATTATTCTAGGTGATCCTATAGATAATAAAACAAATCTTTGTCCAAATGAAGCTGGCATTTTACTAGGGAGAGACAGACAGTAAACAAGAAAAATAAGTTAAATATATAGTACTTGATGATGGTAAATGCTATAGACAAAATAAAACCAGGAAGAGGTAGCATGTTCTGGTTGGTGGTAGCAGGGAGCAGTTGCACTTTAAATGGAGTGAAGGACTTAGTGAAGACTCTGAGCTTTCCCCTTGCCCCTGCAAGGGGCACAGGTTCAATCCCTGGACAGAGAACTAAAGATCTCTCATGGTGGTGCACCACCCCCCTCCCGAAAAAAACAACCTAAATAGAGTGAGTGAGAAAAGGAGCCACTGAGAAGGTGACATTTGAATAAAGAAAAGAAGGTATTTAAGGAGTGAAACATGCAACTAGATTGTGGAAAAATCTTCCAGAGAAGGAATTTATTAAGTGCAAAGTTCTGATGCAAGATCAGTGTGGCTGGATCAGAGCCAAGGGGAGAGGGTGCAACATGAGATCAAGTAGGTAAGGGAGCCAGGTTAGCTGAGACTTCCGAGCTTCCCTGATGACTCTGGCTTCTACTCTGAATGAGATGGGAAACTCTGGAACCACTGTGAGCAGAGGAAGGACGTGGTCTGATTTACAGTGTAACAGACTCATTCTGGGTACTGTGTTGAGACCGCACTCAAGGAGGAGACAGGATGCAAACATGGACACAGTCAGTATCATCAAAGCTATGGTTTTTTCAGTAGTCATGTAAGGATGTGGGAGTTGGACCATAAAGAAGTCTGAGCACCAAAGAATCGATGCTTTTGAAGAGTGGTGCTGGAGAAGACTCTTGAGAGTCCCTTGGACAACAAGATCAAACCAGTTCATCCTAAAGAAAATCAACCCTGAATGTTCATTGGAAGGACTCTTGCTAAAGCTGAAGTGCCAATACTTTGGCGACCTGATGTGAAGAGCCGACTCATTGGAAAAGACAGTGATGCTGGGAAAGACTGAACATGAAAGGAGAAAAGGGTGGCAGAGGATGAGCTGGGTAGGTAGCATCACTGACTCGCTGGACATGAATTTGAGCAAATTCTGAGAGACAGTGGAGAACGGAGGAGCCTGGCATGCTACAGTCCATGGGGTTGAAAAGAGGCGGACACAACTTAGCAACTAAACAACAAGGAGGTTTCTAAGCAACAAAAATCAGTGACTTGGAGCAGACAGCAGCAGTGAGGGCAAGGAGAAGCAATAGAGCTACTGAATCTGAAGGTGGATTGGATATGGATGGAGGGTGAAAGAAAGGGAGACAAGGATGACCACATGTGTAGGTGTGTGCACACGGGAAGGCAGAGTTGGCATTTACTTGGGTGGCAGATACGGCTAGGATGCTCCGGACAGATGGAACCTGTTAGGCTGAGGTTCTGACACAAGGATATTGAGCAGGAAGTTGTATACAAAAATCTGGATTTAGACTAGAAGTCTAGACTATCAATATCAATTTGGTAATCTTCTGCATATGCTTACATATCATTAACTAGAACTTTGTCATACAGTCGGGCTATCCCTAGAGATAATAAGAGAGAAAACAAATGTTTACCTTTTCCATATTCCACGATGAAGGGCAGCAAGAGAGAAAACACTAATATCTGTTGAGTCAGTCAACTGGCAATGTCTATATTTAATTTCTCTGTAATTCTTTATGTACAAATTGAGGGTGACAGAATCTACTTCATGTGATTATGATGAAAATTACATGAGGTAAGCCACAGAAATTCCCTGGTTTACATAACATATTCTTTAAATATCTGAGTTCCTTCATTTCACTTTCAGTGGCCTGAGATCTCATGGTAAGTTGTTAACTCAGTCTAAAATACTTATCCTTAGACTTCCTCATTTAGCAAAATGATAACAGTGTTGTTTTTACAATCATTACTATGACAGAAAAGAAGTTTTCTTTTTTTTTTCCTCTAAAGTCACATATTTTCCACAGCTGGATTGGTCAAGCTGAGTTATTCTCCTTTCTGTCATCTTTCTTCTTGTTTCTGGGGTTTTGTTTTCATTTTTACATTTCAGTTTCTGTACATAAAGATGATCAAAGTATTCACAAATTCTTGGAAATGATTAACCATCCCCAAACAGAGTAAGTCTCCCCCAACCCAAGGCTTCACTGGAGAGAGTTTAGGAAGGATGTTGGCAAAGAACAAAGAAGTCCAAGGCCAGGAGCCTGTCTAGTTAAAGTGAAGGTGTGTATTTGGGCCACTTAATGGAATAACATCAAAGAGAATGCAAGGGCCAACAGAGGAAAGATAACTCCAAAGAAGTTGTCATCCAGGACTGAGAACACTCCTTCCCACTCCCAATTTGGCAGAAAGCAATGTGGTAGCATTCCAGAGTCCTTTCTCACCTCATCAGTTGACTTTTTACTTAAAACTCCATTCTTTCTCCAAGACCAAGGACAAGGCAAGACGTGTGTGAGAGTTCATACCTGTAGAGGGTGGCCATGAAGTCTTGACTCTTAGATAATATTATTTTATCATTTATGGTAATGTGATGGCAATAAAGCTTTTGGAATATGTTTGTCTGTTTTTCCAGACTTTGTGGTCACCGTCTGTATCTGTGTATGCATGTGCTTCCCAGGCACAGTGGTAAAGAACTACCTGCCAATGCAGGACTCTCAGCTGTGACCCTTGTGAAAGATCCCCTGGAGCAGGAGATGGCAACCCACTCCAGTATTCTTGTCTGAGAAATCCCATGGCCAGAGGAGCCTGGCAGACTACAGTCCATGGGGTTGCAAAAGAGTCGGACATGACTGAGTAACTAAACAACAAAGGACAAGGGTGTGTGTGCGCGCATGTGTGATAGTTTGCTTGGGCTGCTGTAACAAAAATGCACGTGAAAAAAAAAATACAAGTGATTAGGGGGCTTCCATTACAAATAGTTGTGAATAGAAGAGAAGCGAAAGGCAAAGGGGAAAAGGAAAGATACACCCATTTGAAAGCAGAGCTCCAAAGAATAGCAAGGTGACATAAGAAAGCCTTCCTCAGCGATCAGTGCAAAGAAATAGAGAAAAACAATAGAATGGGAAAGACTAGAGATCTCTTCAAGAAAATTAGAGATATCACAGGAACATTTCATGCAAAGATGGGTTCGATAAAGGACAGAAATGCTATGGACCTAACAGAAGCAGAAGATATTAAGAAGTGACAAGAATACACAGAAGAACTATACAAAAATCTCCTTACAACCCAGATAATCATGATGGTGTGATCACTCACCTAGAGCCAGACATCCTGGAATGTGAAGTCAAGTGGGCCTTAGGAAGTATCACTATGAACAAAGCCAGTGGAGGTGATAGAATTCCAGTTGAGCTATTTCAAATCCTGAAAGATGATGTTGTGAAAGTGCTGCACTCAATATGCCAGCAAATTTGGAAAACTCAGCAGTGGCCACAGGACTAGAAAAGGTCAGTTTTCATTCCAATCCCAAAGAAAGGCAATGCCAAAGAATGCTCAAACTACTGTATAATTCTACTCATCTCACATGCTAGTAAAGTAGTGCTCAAAAGTCTTCAAGCCAGGCTTCAGCAATACATGAAACGTGAACTTTTAGATGTTCAAGCTGGTTTTAGAAAAGGCAGAGGAACCAGAGATCAAATTGCCAACATCCACTGGATCATTGAAAAAGCTAGAGAGTTCCAGAAAAATATCTACTTCTTCTTTATTGACTATGTCAAAGCCTTTGACTGTCTGGATCATAACAAACTATGGAAAATTCTTAAAGAGATGGGAATACCAGACCAGTTGCCTCTTGAGAAATCTGTATGCAGGTCAGAAAGCAACAGTTAGAACTGGACATGGAACAACAGACTGGTTCCAAATCGGGAAAGGAGTACTTCAAGGCTGTATATTGTCACCCCGCTTCTTTAACTTATATGAAGAGTACATCATGAGAAACACTGGGCTGGATGAGTCACAAACGGCAAGCAAGATTGCCAGGAGAAATATCAATAACCTCAGATATGCAGATGACACCACCCTTATGGCAGAAAGCGAAGAACTAAAAAGCCTCTTGATGAAAGTGAAAGAGGGGAGTGAAAAAGTTGGCTTAAAACTCAGCATTCAGAAAACTAAGATCATGGCATCTGGTCCCATCACTTCATGGAAAATAGATGGGGAATCAGTGGAAATAGTGACAGACTTTATTTTGGGGGGCTCCAAAATCACTGCAGATAGAGACTATAGCCATGATATTAAAAGACACTTGCTCCTTGGAAGAAAAGTTATGACCAACTTCAGTTCAGTTCAGTTCAGTCGCTCAGTCGTGTCCGACTCTTTGCGACCCTATGAATCGCAGCATGCCAGGCCTCCCTGTCCATCACAAACTCCCGGAGTTTACTCAAACTCATGCCCATCGAGTCAGTGATGCCATCCAGCCATCTCATCCTCTGTCGTCCCCTTCTCCTCCTGCCCCCAATCCCTCCAAGCATCAGGGTCTTTTCCAATGACCAACCTAGACAGCATATTAAAAAGCAGAGACATTACTTTGCCAACAAAGGTCTGTCTAGTTAAAGCTATGGTTTTCCCAGTAGTCATGTATGGATGTGAGAGTTGGACTACAAAGAAAATTGAGCGCTAAAAAATTGATGCTTTTGAACTGTGGTGTTGGAGAAGACTCTTGAGAGACCCTTGGACTGCAAGGAGATCCAACCAGTCCATCCTAAAGGAAATCAGTCCTGAATATTCATTGGAAGGACTGATGCTGAAGCTGAAACTCCAATACTTTGACCACCTGTTGTGAAGAACTGACTCTTTTGAAAAGACCCTGGTGCTAGGAAAGATTGAGGGCAGGCGGAGAAAGGACTGACAGAGGATGAGATGTTTGGATGCCATCACTGACTCAATGGACATGAGTTTGAGTAAACCCTGGGAGTTGGCGATGGACAGGGAGGCCTGGTGTGCTGCAGTCCATGGGGTTTCAAAGAGTCGGACATGACTTAGCGACTGACCTGAACTGAGCTGATGACAAAAATGTACTTTTTTCCAATCTCGAAGGCTAACATTTAAGATCCGGTTGTCAGCATGACTGGTTTCTTCTGAAACCTCTCTCTCTGGCTTGCAGATGGTGGTCTTCCCCCTTTGTTCTCATATGGTGTTTCCTCTGTGCATCGTCTGTACCCTAGCTCCCACATCTTCTAAAAACACCAATCTTGTTGAGTTAGAGCCTAATTAGTCACATTCTAAGGTACTGAAGTTTAGGGCTTCAATATGAGTCTTGGAGTGACACAATTCAGCCCATAATAACACGTCTGTTTGTGTGTATATACACATACATGGGCTTCCCCGGTGGCTCATATGGTAAAGAATCTGCCTGTGATGCAAGAGATAGGGCCTCAATCTCTGGGTCGGGAAGATCCCCTGGACAAGGGAATGGCTACCCTCTCTAGTATTCTTGCCTGGGAAATCCCAGGGACAGAGGAGCCTGGTGGGTGATAGTCCATGGTGTAGCAAAGAGTTAGGCATGACTTCACAACTGAGCATGCACGCAAACACACACACACAAGTATATATATGATTGTTGTTGTTTAGTTGCCAAGTCATGCCTGACTATTTGCAGCCCTATGGACTGTATCCCACCAGGCTTCTCTGTCCATGGGGTTTTCCAGGCAAGAATATTGGAGTGGGTAGCCATTCCCTTCTCCAGGGTACCTTCCCAACCAAGGGATCAAACCTTCATTTCTTCCATTAGCAGGTGGATTCTTTACCACTGAGCTGCCAGGGAAGCCCCTGTATGGGATTAAATACATATAGAATAAATCTGTAAAATAAAATATACTCTTTTGTAATTATATTATTATATGTAATATATTCTATTTGTATGGTTATACTTATACACACGATTCTCAGATGCTGTTCAATTTGTGCTTGAAATTTCCTCCTGTCTGTAGAAATCCCAGTTCCCTGACTGCCTGAGGCTAGCTTCCCCTTGTAAGTGTAGATCACCTGTTGCTCTGCTCTGCCAGAGGCTGGGTGTTGTCTGGATTAGTTAATCTTTGCGAAACGCTTTGAAGGGCAGGCTACCTTAACCTTCTAACCTCCCTGTGCCTGTGAAGTATGAGGGGAGGTGCTCAGCTCCTGGGGCAACTTCACCTTAGGAGCCTCTCAGAGGAATCTCAAAGCATAAAGGCCTCCTGGATGGGGGATGCAGGGAGCCAGAGGCTCTGTGCTTTTGTTTCCCTAGAGTTCCCTTCACAGCCAGCAGGAAAGGTGACCACAGCAGGGTAGACTTCTGTTTAGGCTGGGGAAGCAAGGGGCCAGCCAAAGACCAGGAAAAGCCCCATGCTTCTGGGTTAAAGATAAACTGAGAAGGTATTTTAAGAGCTAGCTGTTGGTCTAGTGGGAACAATAGATAAGTTAAAGGTCTGGGGATTTAGCCAATTTCATCACAGAGTAATTTTTTTCTAAAGAAACTATAAATGACATAAAAATTGGCAACGACTGTTCACTTGAAAAGAGATTTTTCAAGAAGGCTTGACTTTTTCCCTTGATATACGGTCAAAAAAGGCAGAAGGAGCTTATCTTTCACTATAGCTCTTACTTTTCTCATTGGAGGTGACTTCTCTGCTTGTCAGTTACAGGGTGGCCGATTAAATAAAGACGGCATGTACGTACTCATTTGTCTAAGTGCATGCTGCTTAAAGCACCAAGCCTAGACCAGCAGATCCAACTCTCCTTTCAGTCTGTGAGAAAGCCAGAGCTTCAGGACCCACCCAGATCTGCCAAATTAGAATCTGTAATACTTTTTTAATGTTTTAACATTTATTTATTTATTTTGGCTATGCTGGGTCTTTGTTGCTGCTCAAGGCTTTTCTCCGGTTGCAGCGCTCTGGCTTCTTATTGCAGTGGCTTCTCTTGTTGTGGAGAACTGACTCTAGGGTGAGTGGGCTTCAGTAGTTGTGGCGCACAGGCTTAGTTGCCCAGCAGCCTGCAGGATCTTCCCAGACCAGGGATGGAACCCATGTCCCCCACATTTGCAGGCAGATTCTTAACCACTAGGAACACCCTAGAGTCTGTATTTTAATGAGATCTCCAGTTGATCTCTATTCATAATAAGATCTGAGAAGCAGTGGTCTAAGGCCCTGCCACCCCATTAGTGATTTTTCTGGAAGGTAGAGTCTATATACAAAAGTATGATACTCTATTAGAGATTGTTTTTGTGTAGTACATGAGTTAAGTAGCTGTTGAACAAATAGGTGTGTTTTGATGATTGATAGGTCTAAATTCTTCTTGTTCTTTAGTTTGAACATTTCCAGTTTATTATTTATCTAATTACACTAATTCTATGCTGTGCTATCATGCGTCAGTTACTTGACTCTCTGTGACTCAGTTTTGTCTTCTGTAAAATGGGATTTTAAGTAGTATTTTTCTCATAACACTCTTGTAAGCTTTATTTTTTTTTTTATGTTTTTTTTTTTTTTTATTAGTTGGAGGCTAATTACTTCACAACATTTCAGTGGGTTTTGTCATACATTGATATGAATCAACCATAGATTTACACGTATTCCCCATCCCGATCCCCCCTCCCACCTCCCTCTCCACCCGATTCCTCTGGGTCTTCCCAGTGCACCAGGTCGGAGCACTTGTCTCATGCATCCCACCTGGGCTGGTGATCTGTTTCACCATAGATAATATACATGCTGTTCTTTCAAAACATCTCACCCTCACCTTCTCCCACAGAGTTCAAAAGTCTGTTCTGTATTTCTGTGTCTCTTTTTCTGTTTTGCATATAGGGTTATCGTTATCATCTTTCTAAATTCCATATATATGTGTTAGTATGCTGTAATGTTCTTTATCTTTCTGGCTTACTTCACTCTGTATAAGGGGCTCCAGTTTCATCCATCTCATTAGGACTGATTCAAATGAATTCTTTTTAACAGCTGAGTAATAGTCCATGGTGTATATGTACCACAGCTTCCTTATCCATTCATCTGCTGATGGGCATCTAGGTTGCTTCCATGTCCTGGCTATTATAAACAGTGCTGCGATGAACATTGGGGTGCACGTGTCTCTTTCAGATCTGGTTTCCTCAGTGTGTATGCCCAGAAGTGGGATTGCTGGGTCATATGGCAGTTCTATTTCCAGTTTTTTAAGAAATCTCCACACTGTTTTCCATAGCGGCTGTACTAGTTTGCATTCCCACCAGCAGTGTAAGAGGGTTCCCTTTTCTCCACACCCTCTCCAGCATTTATTGCTTGTAGACTTTTGGATAGCAGCCATCCTGACTGGCGTGTAATGGTACCTCATTGTGGTTTTGATTTGCATTTCTCTGATAATGAGTGATGTTGAGCATCTTTTCATGTGTTTGTTAGCCATCTGTATGTCTTCTTTGGAGAAATGTCTGTTTAGTTCTTTGGTCCATTTTTTGATTGGGTCATTTATTTTTCTGGAATTGAGCTTCAGGAGTTGCTTGTATATTTTTGAGATTAATCCTTTGTCTGTTGCTTCGTTTGCTATTATTTTCTCCCAATCTGAGGGCTGTCTTTTCACCTTACTTATAGTTTCCTTTGTAGTGCAAAAGCTTTTAAGTTTCATTAGGTTCCATTTGTTTAGTTTTGCTTTTATTTCCAATATTCTGGGAGGTGGGTCATAGAGGATCCTGCTGTGATTTATGTCGGAGAGTGTTTTGCCTATGTTCTCCTCTAGGAGTTTTATAGTTTCTGGTCTTACATTTAGATCTTTAATCCATTTTGAGTTTATTTTTGTGTATGGTGTTAGAAAGTGTTCTAGTTTCATTCTTTTACAAGTGGTTGACCAGTTTTCCCAGCACCACTTGTTAAAGAGGTTGTCTTTTTTCCATTGTATATCCTTGCCTCCTTTGTCAAAGATAAGGTGTCCATAGGTTCGTGGATTTATCTCTGGGCTTTCTATTCTGTTCCATTGATCTATATTTCTGTCTTTGTGCCAGTACCATACTGTCTTGATGACTGTGGCTTTGTAGTAGAGTCTGAAGTCAGGCAGGTTGATTCCTCCAGTTCCATTCTTCTTTCTCAAGATCACTTTGGCTATTCGAGGTTTTTTGTATTTCCATACAAATTGTGAAATTCTTTGGTCTAGTTCTGTGAAAAATACCGTTGGTAGCTTGATAGGGATTGCATTGAATCTATAGATTGCTTTGGGTAGTAGAGCCATTTTGACAATATTGATTCTTCCAATCCATGAACACGGTATATTTATCCATCTGTTTGTGTCCTCTTTGATTTCTTTCATCAGTGTTTTATAGTTTTCTATGTATAGGTCTTTTGTTTCTTTAGGAAGATATACTCCTAAGTATTTTATTCTTTTTGTTGCAATGGTGAATGGTATTGTTTCCTTAATTTTTCTTTCTGTTTTTTCATTGTTAGTATATAGGAATGCAAGGGATTTCTGTGTGTTAATTTTATATCCTGCAACTTTACTATATTCATTGATTAGCTCTGGTAATTCTCTGGTAGAATCTTTAGGGTTTTCTATGTAGAGGATCATGTCATCTGCAAACAGTGAGAGTTTCACTTCTTCTTTTCCTATCTGGATTCCTTTTACTTCTTTTTCTGCTCTGATTGCTGTGGCCAAAACTTCCAACACTATGTTGAATAGTAGTGGTGAGAGTGGGCACCCTTGTCTTGTTCCTGATTTCAGGGGAAATGCTTTCAATTTTTCACCATTGAGGGTGATGCTTGCTGTGGGTTTGTCATATATAGTTTTTATTATGTTGAGGTATGTTCCTTCTATTCCTGCTTTTTGGAGAGTTTTAATCATAAATGAGTGTTGAATTTTGTCAAAGGCTTTCTCTGCATCTATTGAGATAATCATATGGTTTTTATCTTTCAATTTGTTAATGTGGTGTATTACATTGATTGATTTGCGGATATTAAAGAATCCTTGCATTCCTGGGATAAAGCCCACTTGGTCGTGGTGTATGATTTTTTTAATATGTTGTTGGATTCTGTTTGCTAGAATTTTGTTAAGGATTTTTGCATCTATGTTCATCAGTGATATTGGCCTGTAGTTTTCTTTTTTTGTGGCATCTTTGTCTGGTTTTGGAATTAGGGTGATGGTGGCCTCATAGAATGAGTTTGGAAGCTTACCTTCCTCTGCAATTTTCTGGAAGAGTTTGAGTAAGATAGGTGTTAGCTCTTCTCTAAATTTTTGGTAGAATTCAGCTGTGAAGCCATCTGGTCCTGGGCTTTTGTTTGCTGGAAGATTTTTGATTACAGTTTCGATTTCCTTGCTTGTGAGGTCTGTTAAGATCTTCTATTTCTTCCTGGTTCAGTTTTGGAAAGTTATACTTTTCTAAGAATTTGTCCATTTCATCCAAGTTGTCCATTTTATTGGCATAGAGCTGCTGGTAGTAGTCTCTTATGATCCTTTGTATTTCAGTGTTGTCTGTTGTGATCTCTCCATTTTCATTTCTAATTTTGTTAATTTGGTTCTGCTCTCTTTGTTTCTTAATGAGTCTTGCTAATGGTTTGTCAATTTTGTTTATTTTTTCAAAAAACCAGCTTTTAGCTTTGTTGATTTTTGCTATAGTCTCTTTAGTTTCTTTTGCATTTATTTCTGCCCTGATTTTTAAGATTTCTTTCCTTCTGCTAACCCTGGGGTTCTTCATTTCTTCCTTCTCTAATTGCTTTAGGTGTAGAGTTAGGTTATTTATTTGGTTTTTTTCTTGTTTCTTGAGGTAAGCCTGTAATGCTATGAACCTTCCCCTTAGCACTGCTTTTACAGTGTCCCATAGGTTTTGGGTTGTTGTGTTTTCATTTTCATTCATTTCTATACATATTTTTATTTCTTTTTTGATTTCTTCTATGATTTGTTGGTTATTCAGAAGCGTGTTATTTAGCCTCCATATGTTTGAAGTTTTAACAATTTTTTTCCTGTAATTGAGATCTAATCTTACTGCACTGTGGTCAGAAAAGATGACTGGAATGATTTCAATTTTTTTGAATTTTCCAAGACCAGATTTATGGCCCAGGATGTGATCTATTCTGGAGAAGGTTCCGTGTGCACTTGAGAAAAAGGTGAAGTTGGTTGTTTTGGGGTGAAATGTCCTATAGATATCAATTAGGTCTAGCTGGTCCATTGTGTCATTTAAGGTTTGTGTTTCCTTGTTAATTTTCTGTTTAGTTGATCTATCCATAGTTGTGAGTGGGGTATTAAAGTCTCCCACTATTATTGTGTTACTATTAATTTCCTCTTTCATACTGGTTAGTGTTTGCTGTACATATTGCGGTGCTCCTATGTTGGGTGCATATATATTTATAATTGTTATATCATCTTCTTGGATTGATCCTTTGATCATTATGTAGTGTCCTTCTTTGTCTCTTTTCACATCCTTTATTTGAAAGTCTATTTTATCTGATATGAGTATTGCGACTCCTGCTTTCTTTTGGTCCGTTTGCATGAAATATTTTTTTCCAGCCCTTCACTTTTAGTCTGTATGTGTCTCTTGTTTTGAGATGGGTCTCTTGTAGACAGCATATATAGGGGTCTTGTTTTTGTATCCATTCAGCCAATCTTTGTCTTTTGGTTGGGGAATTCAACCCATTTACATTTAGGGTAATTATTGATAGGTGTGGTCCCATTGCCATTTACTTTGTTGTTTTGGGTTCACGTTTATACAACCTTTCTGCATTTCCTATCTAGAGAAGATCCTTTAGCATTTGTTGAAGAGCTGGCTTGGTGGTGCTGAATTCTCTCAGCTTTTGCTTATCTGTAAAGCTTTTAAATTCTCCTTCATATCTGAATGAGATCCTTGCTGGATACAGTAATCTAGGTTGTAGGTTATTCTCTTTCTTTACTTTCAGTACGTCCTGCCATTCCCTTCTGGCCTGGAGGGTTTCTATTGATAGGTCAGCTGTTATCCTTATGGGAATCCCTTTGTGTGTTATTTGTTGTTTCTCCCTTGCTGCTTTTAATATTTGTTCTTTGTGTTTGATCTTTGTTAATTTGATTAATATGTGTCTTGGGGTGTTTCGCCTTGGGTTTATCCTGTTTGGGACTCTCTGGGTTTCTTGGACTTGGGTGGCTATTTCCTTCCCCATTTTAGGGAAGTTTTCAGCTATTATCTCCTCGAGTATTTTCTCATGGCCTTTCTTTTTGTCTTCTTCTTCTGGAACTCCTATGATTCGAATGTTGGGGCGTTTCACATTGTCCCAGAGTTCCCTGAGGTTGTCCTCATTTCTTTTGATCCTTTTTTCTTTTTTCCTCTCTGCTTCATTTATTTCCACCATTTTATCTTCTACCTCACTTATCCTATCTTCTGCCTCCGTTATTCTACTCTTGGTTCCCTCCAGAGTGTTTTTGATCTCATTCATTGCATTATTCATTTTTAATTGACTCTTTTTTATTTCTTCTAGGTCTTTATTAAACATTTCTTGTATCTTTTCAATCTTTGTTTCCAGGCTATTTATCTGTAACTCCATTTTGTTTTCAAGATTTTGGATCATTTTTATTATCATTATTCTAAATTCTTTTTCAGGTAGATTCCCTATCTCCTCCTCTTTTGCTTGACTTGGTGGGCATTTTTCATGTTCCTTTACCTGTTGGGTATTTCTTTGCCTTTTCATCTTATTTAGATTGCTGTGTCTGGAGTGGGCTTTCTGTATTCTGGAGGTCTGTGGTTCCTTTTTATTGTGGAGGATTTACCCAGTGGGTGGGGTTAGACGATTGGCTTGTCAAGGTTTCCTGGTTAGGGAAGCTTGCATCAGTGTTCTGGTGCATGGAACTTGATTTCTTCTCTTTGGAGAGCAATGGAGTGCCCAGTAATGAGTTTTGAGATGGGTCTATATGTTAGGTGTGACCTTGGGCAGCCTGTATGTTGACGTTCAGGGCTATGTTCCTGCGTTGCTGGAGAATTTGCGTAGTATGTCTTGCTCTAAAACTTATTGGCTCTTGGGTGGTGGTTGGTTTCAGTGTAGGTATGGAGGCTTTTGGACAGTCACTTATTACTTAAAGTTCCATGTAGTCAGGAGTTTTCTGGTGTTCTCAGGTTTTGGGCTTAAGTCTCCTGCCTCTGGATTTCAGTTTTATTCTTCCTGTAGTCTCAGGACTTCTCCAACTATACAGCACTGATAAGAAAACTTCTAGGTTAATGGCGAAAAGATTCTCCCCCGTTAGGGACACCCAGAGAGTTTCACAGAGTTACATGAAGAAGAGGAGAGGAAGGAGGGAGATAGAGATGAGCAGGAGGAGAAAAAGGGGGACTCAAGAGGAGAGAGACAGATCTACGCAGCTGTCTGTTCCCGGAGTGTTCTCCGTAGCCCAGTCACCTACAAAGATTCACAGAATTGGATTGGGAAGAGAAGGGGAAAGGAGGAAATAGAGATGTTCTGAGGTAGAAAACAGAGAGTCAAGATTGGGAGAGAATAATCTTTGGTTTAAAAATAGAGCTTCTCTTCTTTTTTTTTTTTTTTGTAAGTTTATAGTGTATTGAAAATGAAAATTAAGGAGTAGTAGAGGAGTACTAGAGGACTTTAAAAGAAATAAGAGAAAAAGAAAAATAGAAAATAGAAGAGAAAAAGGAAAGAAAAAAGAAGAAAAAAGGAAAAAAGAAAAGAAAAAAAAAAGAAAGAAAAAAAATTTTTTTCCCTAATTAAAAAAATCGTAAAAATCTATGGAAATGAAAGTTAAGGAGTAATGGGGGAGTAATAGAGAATTTTAAAGGAAAATAAAAGAGAAAAAATAAAAAAAGAAAGAAAAAAAAGTAAAAATTATCTAGGAGTTTATCTGGAGCTGTTGCGGTCAGTGTGGGTTCGGCTCAGTTTCAGATAGCTCCTCGTCCCAGCTTACACTTCTCGATATCTACAGGCCCCTTCCGGTGTAGTCCGTGTTTTCTACAGGGATTTTAATCTGTTGCACCAGTCCCTTCTGAAGCGGTTCCCTTTGTTTATTTGGCTTCTGTTTGCCGGTCTCTTCAGAGCCTCATTTCCGCCCTGAGACAGGCGGGCGGAGATGGACTCTTATTCAGGTAGCTAGTTCCGTCGCGCTGCGGGGAGGGCCTGGCGCTGCGGGGAGGGGCCGGCGCCGCGGGGAGGGGCCGGCGCCGCGGGGAGGGCCCGGCGCCGCGGGGAGGGCCCAGCGCTGCCGGGAGGGGGCTGACGTCGCGGGGAGGGGCTGGCGCCGCGGGGAGGGGCCGGCGCCGCGGGGAGGGCCGGCGTTGCAGGGAGGGCCGGCGTTGCAGGGAGGGGCCGGCGCTGCCGGGAGGGGTTGGGGCCACGGGGAGGGGCTGGCGCTGTGGGGACGGGCTTGCGCCGCGGGGACGGACTGGTGCTCCGGGGAGGGCCCGGCGCTGCCGGGAGGGGCTGACGTCGCGGGGAGGGGCCGGCGCTGCCGGGAGGGGTTGGGGCCACGGGGAGGGGCTGGCGCTGTGGGGACGGGCTTGCGTCGCGGGGACGGACTGGCGCTCCGGGGAGGGGCTGACGCTGCTTTCTCCGGCTGCGCTGCTCAGGCTCCCGGCCGCTCTATATGGAGCGCGCCCCGCGCTGCGCGAGGTTCCAGCCCTCGGGTGTTCCACAAAAGCGCGGAACGAAAAGCTGCGCCTGCTCTCTGCGCCTTCCCCGTCAGAGCAGTCCAGGCAGCCAGGGGCTTGGGCACACTCTCCCCAGGTGTGGCGCGCCCACTCCCTTCCATGGACCCAGTCTCAGTTTCCGCTGGCGCCAGTCGGCTGCGCGCGCCTTCTGCCCTCCGCGTCCCCAGCCCCAGTCCCGCCCGCGCCGGTCGGGTGCCTGCGCCCTGTGTCTCGCCGCGACCTTCCCCTCCCCCCTGCCTCCTGCTGCGGGGCTGGGCCGGTCCGCAGCCTGCGAGCTCTTCTCTAGACTTTCTCA
Source organism: Dama dama (assembly GCF_033118175.1). NCBI lineage: Eukaryota > Metazoa > Chordata > Mammalia > Artiodactyla > Cervidae > Dama > Dama dama. Next base: position 45,831,528 of record NC_083687.1, on the reverse strand, counting down.
GTCTCTTTGTTCTGCGAACGGCCGGCAGTGTGTTCGGGCCAGTTAATTTTCTCTCTCTCTTTTGGTCTCCCACAGTTCAAGTTGGCAACTCACAGAAGCTCCCTCCGATTGTCCTCAGGGCACTCAGGCCCGGACCCTACCCCAAGCAATGCCGCCTAAGACTCCCTTCCCGGGATGGATCTCCGTCCTTAGCTCTTTTGTCTCACTTTTTATCTTTTATATTTTGTCCTACCTCCTTTCAAAGACAATGGGCTGCTTTTCTGGGCGCCTGATGACCTCAGCTAGTGATCAGAAGTTGTTTTGCGAAGTTTGCTCTGCGTTCAGTTATTCTTTTGATGAATTTGTAGGAGAGAAAGTGGTCTCCCCGTCCTACTCCTCCGCCATCTTGGCTCCTCTCTTGTAAGCTTTAAAGAAAGCAAAAGTGTGAATGTGAAGGTTGCTCAGTCGTGTCTGACTCTTTGCGACCCCATGGACTATACAGTCCATGGAATTCTCCAGGCCAGAATACTGGAGTGGGTAGCCTTTCCCTTCTGCAGGGGATCTTCCCAACTCAGGGATGGAACCCAGATCTCCCACACTGTAGGCAGATTCTTTATCAGCTGAACCACAAGGAAAGCCTTAAGCTTTAAATGAGTTAATAAACGTGAAACACTCATATTAACACATTGCTCCTGGCATATTTTAAGAACTCAGTGAATGTTAGGGGATTTCCCTGGGGGTCTAGTAGTGAAGTCATTGCTTAGAGGAGCAGGGGATGCAGGTTTGATCTCTGGTTGGGGAGCTAAGATCTCACATGCCTCACAGCCAAAAAACCAAAATGTAAAACAGAAGCAACTTTGTAACAAATTCAATAGTCTTAAAAAATGGTTCACATCAAAAAAATCTTTAAAAAATGTTAGCTAAAAACACAACAGAGCAGGGCCTCCACAAATACTTTTGCTATTAAACTCTCTCCAGGTAAGATTTGCTATATTTTTCATGAATATATTATTTGGTTTGCATCTGTGTACCACCTCCTCTATGGATCTTTAGTTCTCTTGAAGGGAGAGTAGAAAACCTCTCCTGTCTTCTCATAATGTCATTTATCTAGCAAAATCTTTAGCATACAGTGAATTCTTTATTGTGGAATTCTCTATGTTCATGTGCACAACCATTTTGATAGTTAAGCTTGATTTGACTTGCTTGATATGTTCCCAGTGCTGCAATGAATAAAATAGCTATAGTCATACGTTTGTCCATTCCCTCATTTGACAAAGTTTTGCACCTACTCTGTTCCAGATTCTGTCCTAGGTGCTGAAGATACAACAGGAACAACTTGTTTGAAAATCCTTTGAGGTTTTTATTCTAAAGAGAATAAACATTTATTCTAAAGAGAAGCAGAGAAATTCGGTGGTCATGTTGGGAGACTGGGGGATGGGGTGTCAATAGAAGGTTAAGAAGATGGAGGCTATTACAGAATGTTTGCACACTCATGGGCATCCAGACAAGGTGATAAGGAGGGGGGAAGGGTTGGCCCACTCCTTGAGATAACAACATGAGAAGATGGGATCTCATGCTTAAGTGCTGTGGTTGGTCTTGGTCGGCAGCAATGGCAGCTTATCCAGTGACAGAAAGGAGAGGAAGTAGAACCCAGGGAGGGGCACAGATGCCAGCAGTCGGGCAGAGCGACGGTGGGAGGCCGGGAGTTCCTCTTCTGAGAGCTACTTTTGAAAAACCAAAACAAGAAGCAAAGTAGCTATTTACAATAGCTGGGACATGAAAGTCACCCAAATGTCCATCACAAAGGAATGGATAAAGAAGATGTGGTACTTAGATATGATGGAATGTTACTCAGCCATAAAAAGGAACAAAACTGGGTCATTTGTCGAGATGCAGGTGGACCTGGGGATTGTCGTATAGAGTGAAGGAAGTCAGAAAGAGAAAAAATATATATATTATTAATGCATAAGTGTGGCATATAGAAAAATGGTATAGACAATCTTATTAAATAGATCCAGACATAGAGAAGAAACATGGACATCGAGGGGGGAAGGGTGGGTGGTGTGACAGGTTGGGAGGTTGAGATTGATATATATATAATTGAGAGTATGTATAAAATAGTTAACCAGTGAGAACCCACTGTATAGCACAGGGAACTCTACTCAGCACTCTGTGGTGACCTCAATGGGAAGAAAATTCGGAACAGAGGGGATATATGGCTACATACAGCTGGTTCACTTTGCTCTATAGTAGACACCAACACAACACTATAAAGTGACTATCTTCCAAGAAAAATTAACTTTAAGAAAGAAGGAAAGTAGGTATCAGCTTAGGGTGATGCATAAGGGAGAGAGAGGGAAGGTTCAGGGGGGAGAAGGTAGGAAAGAGTCAGCAAGCATAATGGAGAGGAAACGGGGTGTGAGCGTGTAGAACGCCTGCTGGGCAGCAGTGAGATCCAACTGGGGGTTTGTGGTCAGGACTGCCATGTGGGACCAGGCAGCGTCCTAGAGTTTCTTTCTTTGTTTTTCTCTTTCTTATTTTTTTCTGGTCTCTTAGTGACCCAGGTGCAGGTGCAGGTGTGGACTGGGCCAAGAGCTGTGCCCGTGAGGTTGGACTTGTGGTTTGGTACTATGTGCACACAGCCACTGGAAAGACTAGATATGCCAGTTCATTAGGAAACTCACAGACCAAGTTCACTGAATCTGAATTATTCACATTACAGGAAATGATTTACTCTCAAAGAATATGCCGTTTCCTTGGTATTACTCTGTGCACATTAGATTTCTACATTCCTGTTTTCAAAGACGTTTATCTCTGAGGAAGTAACATATTCACATATTTCTTTGCCTATGTCATTTTTAACTCTGCTTAGACCCAGAGTTTAAGCATTTTCATGTTCCTGAAAGCATGGGGACCTTATCTAGTGCATACTGGTACAGTGGGCAGCCCCCACCTGGAAATGTGTTTATTCTGCTGACTCAGTAGTTTGTTGATAAGCCTGAAAGGGTTAAACCAACTATTTCCGGGGCTTGTGGTATCTCCTCTATGTCAGGATTTTGCTTATTTTATGTTTGGAATCGAAACCTTTCGTTTCCCCCATAAGGTTGAGCAAGTCCTTAGAGAGAGATATGTGTCACCAAAATTTCCTTCTTGTCCCTTTCCTCCACGCTGTCAACTGACATTATTACCCAACTTGCCTGCCTGTCCTTTGCCTGGAAGGGCATTATTCAAAAGAGATCTTGAAAGCCTAGGACACCCACAGGGAGGAAATGAATTAAGTTCATTTACTAGAAAACCTTTTGCAACCTCCTGTGGCAAGCTCAGGGGTTGCTGCGTGTGCTCCCAAGTCTCCCCAGTGTCTGGGCCCCTCTCGGACAATGGAAAGCCGACTGTGTCCCTGGTCACCAAATCGTCCTTGACATGGGGGTTGCGCTGTGCTCTCCCACGTCACTAAATTGTCCTTGACATGGGTGGGGGGGGTTCTGTTGTGCTCACCAACATACACACTGCTGGCTGGGTGCGTCTTACCTCCCACAGGTGCAGAAAGTACCCAGGGGCTTCCCCAGAGCTCTCTATCTTGTACATCTTTGGTTTGATCACAGTCTGTACCCTCTTCACACCTCCCCTCCCTCAAGTCTTCCCTGATAATGCCAGGGTAGGGACATTCTGTTCTGAGATCATTAGCCAAGAATGTTACCAGACTGGCCTGAAGAGGTTTTTCTCTGGTGTGGGCACTCCCCCCATTTGTGCAGAGAATTGGAAAATCACGCTCAGTGCCACCCAGGACTGCATTTCCTCACCTGTGCTCCCCACTAGAGAGATGATCCCTTATTTCACCAAAAAATGCCCCAGATGAATGGCTATGCAACATTGGGAAGAGTTTGATGGCTCTGGGATACTTGTCCTTGAATTCATTCTTCCAACTGGTTTAGGGGTCTGGCTTCATGTATCTGGGGACAGTGGCTCTTCTAAAGAACAAAGTCAGAGGAGCGTAACATTTGTGCTCGCCTGCAACCCACTCCAGTGTTCTTGCCTGGAGAATCCCAGGGACGGGGGAGCCTGGTGGGCTGCCGTCTATGGGGTCACACAGAGTCGGACACGACTGAAGTGACTTAGCAGCAGCAGGCTCTGGAGGGAATCTCAGAAAACTAAAGAATCAAGCATTGATTCACAAGTATTTATCAAGTACCTACAGCGGGCCAGGCACTGCACTAGAGCACATTTGATTGAGTCATTTGATTCTCAAATGTTGCTGCATTTCAGAATCTTCTGGGGAACTTAAAAATAATCCTGAGGCCCATGTTACAGCTCATACCAAACTATTCTCTGGGGAAGAGAAACCCAGACATCAAAATTTTCTAAAGTTCCCCAGCAGATTCCAGTGTGCTGTCAAGGTTGGAACCAGTGCTTTGACAACGCTCCTCAACTTTAATATGAAAACAAATACTCTGATTGTTAAAAATGCAGACTTTGGTTCAGTAGGTCTGAGGTTGGGGGCTAGGAGTTACATTTTCCTCAAGTTCCCAGGGAATGTCACTGTGCTTGTCTGCAGATCACACTGAGTGGCAAGCATTAGAGTTCCTTCAGGTTTTCGCTGACTACCTAACACAGAGTAAACTCTACCCTATTTCTCTATAATTCTCCAGCACTATATTCTGCTTGCTTACCTCTTAGAATTATCACAGTTCATACTTATTTGTTTCCCTGTTTTCAGAAGGGCCCCTCCCAGTGGTGTAGTGGGGGTACTTCCCAGGTGCCTGCCATTGCAGCAGATGCAAGAGATGTGGGTTCAGTCCCTGGGTTGGGAAGATCCCCTGGAGGAGGACATGGCAACCCACTCCAGTATTCACGAGTGGGAAATCCCATGGACAGAGGAGCCTGGCTGGCTACAGTCCCTAGGGCCGCAAAGATTCGGCCACGACTGAAACGGCTTAGCACACATGCACGCCGAGTGGTGTAAGTGCCAAGAAGCCAGGAACCATGCCTATCTGTTCTATATAAATTAACTCAGCCAGTAGCCCAGTGTTCAGCACAGAGAAGGGAACTGATGGATACTTGTTGAATGAATGACGGCAGGGGAGCCTGCCCACTTAGATCCCTTTTTCTATTTCCAGTGGCACAAGAAGCAGAAGTGAGAATTGCCCAGAGTTTTCCATGAGTGAGTAGAGTGTATCTATGAGCATGTTTCACTTTGACTGAAGAAGCAGGGTCTCACTTAAGAAACTCAGATCCTTTCTTAAAAACCGAGCTTGAGTGGAAACACTAGGAAAATCTACTGCATTGCCTAGATCACCTTATTCCGACAAAAGGTTGAATCATCAGTTTGCCAGTATTACCTCTGCAGGTCATTGCAGCTCTTAAGATAGTGCCCAGGGTAAATAATCAACAGAGAAATGCCATAAATGTCTCAGAAATTGAGGTGACCTTGGAGCTAGTTCATTACTAACCTGATACCGTATCAGAGGCCTCAGCTCACTGCGGGCGGCAGCATGCTGTCTTTTGCCAAACCCGAGACTTAGACGGCAAGCACTCCAAGAACCCTGTTGAAACCCTCGTTTTCAGTTTAATTCGTGGAAACACAGAAAGGCGGATTGATTTCTCACGGGTGGTGCAGAGGTTAGAGGTAATACTAAGGCTGCGTGTACAGCAGATAAAGGACTCTAGGAGCCCAACTAAAGCCATTTGGTGGGATTAAGAGAAGAGATAGAAAATGTATCCAGTCTCTCTCTCTCCTTTTCTTTTTCTTGATGGTCTAACACACATGTCTTTTTAATGTATTACTGACTCTTACAATAGAAACGATATGGCTAAAATGCTTATAACAGTAACCCAATCAGAGTAAAGTAATAACACTGTCTACAAAGAGCACAGTTTAACTTCTTCCAACTATTTTCTTAAAGCCCACCAGTTTCTGTTGAGAGCTTCCAAAAGAAATCAGTGGCATCACCATTTGGCATAAACTCTGCTCAAGCCCATGTTTTCAGCATTAGTAATATGTCCTATAATTTGAACCTGAGGCCCTGCAGAGTTACAGAGGGCTGGACAGAGCACTGATGAGTTAAGGCGTAAATATTCCAGTCTCATACCACAAAAATGGGGGGAAATGTGCCAGTTCTATAAGTTAGCTTTAACTAGAGGAATTAAAGACCCCATCACCTAAAAGTTTAGCAAATACTGCAAGGGTACATCCATGGGAGGAGAGGGCTATTATTTTCTCTGTTATCCTTGAGAAAAACCAAGGCAAAGGGGGAGTAGTTGGTTCCCTACAGTCACTGAGCAACCTTGGCTTGGGAAGGTGGGGTAGGGGAAAAGGACCAGAGCATCTCTGATTCCACCCAAGACCGCAGTCTACCCAGCAACGAGGTTTCCCTCTTCCTAGATTCACGGCAATGGACTTACGTATTATGTTTTCCCTAATTTTTCTAAATGGGATGTGACAGAATCAGCAGTCTGTTTCAGGCATATATATTCTGAGGGTAATGAACTGTTGCGTTTGTCCTAAGTGCTTATTTAGTTTTTCATTTTGAAAAATTGGTGATCATCTTTGACCTTCTCCTTGGTGCCGAGAATGCCCATGGGCTATGTGCGCTGAGGAGGGTTAGTGACGCCACCTTTTCCACATTCCACATTTCAGAACAATAAACAGGGATGTGGCCAGAAGGTGTTGGGGGTGATTTAGGGACAGAATGCGGACCATCTATGAATTTGGTGACATTGCTTGAATCAGCAATGTTATTTAATTTGATCTACGTGTGGAAAAGGAAACTTTTGGTAAAGAGGATTGTCCATCTCTCACTCACATTTCCAAGGTCTGGAAGTCACAATGTCTAAGTCAGTTCAGTTCAGCCACTCATGTCCAACTCTTTACAACCTCATGGACTGCAGCACACCAGGCTTCCCTGTTCATCACCAGCTCCTGGAACTTGCTTAACCTCATGTCCATCGAGTCAGTGATGCCATCCAGCCCTCTCATCCTCTGTCGTCCCCTTCTCCTCCTGCCTTCAATCTTTTCCAGCATCAGGATCTTTTCCAACGTGTCATTTCTTCGCATCAGGTGGCCAAAGTATTGGGGTTTCAGTTTCAGCATCAATCCTTCCAATGAATATTCAGGACTGATTTCTTTTAGGATGGACTGGTTGGATCTCCTTGTAGTCCAAGGGACTCTCAGGAGTCTCCTCCAACACCACAGTTCAAAAGCATCAATTTTTTAGCGCTCAATTTTCTTTGTAGTCCAACTCTCACATCCATACATGACTACTGGAAAAACCATAGCTTTGACTAGACAGACCTTTGTTGGCAAAGTAATGTCTCTGCTTTTTAATGTGCTGTCTAGGTTGGTCACAGCTTTTCCTCCAAGGAGCAAGCATCTTTTAATTTCATGGCTACAGTCACCACCTGCAATGATTTTGGAGCCCAAGAAAATGAAGTCTCTCATTGTTTTCATTGTTTCCCCATCTATTTGCCATGAGTGATGCCTGGAGCTGAGCAATTCTATGTGATTAGTGTCTAGGAATCTATACAGCAAAAATATAAATGGACAAGAGTAGAAGTATGCCAAAGGAAGTTTCTTTATTTGTCCTTCAGCTGTTTGTTTCTGAATCCTAGGAGAAGGGGATGAAAATCATTCCTGTGGGATCCGGGATAATCTTTGTATAATCAATGCGTATGATCCAAGATAATCTTTGAAGAACAAGAGTTTCATCAGAATACAATGATACAAATGAACTTATTTACAAAATGGACGTAGACTCACAGGCAGAGAAAACAAACACGTGGGTACCGAAGAGGAAAAGTTGTGGGCATGAGGGGGATGAATTAGGAATTTGGGAGTAAGTTATACACACTACTGTATATAAAGTAGATACCCAACAAGGACCTACTGTATAGCACAGGAAACCGTACTCCATATTTTGTAATAATATGGCGAAAGAATCTGAAAAAGAATATATATGTATGACTGAATCACTTGGCCATACACCTGAAACCAGCACGTTGTAAATCAACTCTACTTCAATTTTAAAAAAGGATGCCGTGTCTCACATTGCTCTGAAACCTGAAGAAGCTGCCTTGAGAGATAGTAACGGTCCTAGCCTCTCAGTGCTGGATACTACGTGGATGGTCTCACCTGACGCAGGCTATTTAGAGAACAGAGCTACAGGCCTTGCAAAGAATCCAGAGCTTGATCTTTGGGGAAAATGTTTCTTTCTTGGTTCTAATTTTAAAATAGATCTTCCTTAATTTGAGCCTCTGTCTATATTACTCTAACTTCTACACATTTTATCTTAGTTGTCATCTCTAAAACAATGTGTATGATCGATCCTTCTTCTGGCCATTTCATATCCTTTATGGTTCAATTTGTAAGTTTAAAAGTGAAAGACTCCTTCTCCACAACAATCCTTTGGACACTTGAAAAAGACATTAAGACCTGTCTAACTTAATTTTTTTCTTCGCTTGAAATGTAAATGACTATTTTCTGTATGGTTCTACACTCCTTATTTGGTTGCCCTTCTTGCATTCTTTGATTTTTCAGGCAATCAATTGTTCACACAAAACTCTATTTTCTGGGATATGCAGAGTGCAGGAGGACTCTTGTTTTCCTTGTACCTTCAATAAAGTAGGTTCATTTTGTATTAATTTCCTTTTTAGCAGCTTTGTCGCACAGTTCTCATCTGCCTTGAGCTGAGTCCACCTCCTGGCTAAGACTGGGGAGATGTCTGTCCAAAGATTCATGATAAATATCTCCATATACATATTAAAGTTGCCTTGAAGGAGGGTGGAACTCTACCAAAGAATAGATGCTGTAGAGAGGCAGATAACTATGAAGAAACATAGAGAAGGAACTAGAGCTTAAAAGAGAACCTGGATTGTCTTGTGGGGTAGCAAATGTCCCTTCACTGGAATTTATTCCAATGTTTAGAGGGACTTCCAACTCTTCATGAACTATAATATTTGATTCAATTCTTAGGGTGTGTAAATGTAGTGGCCTCTTTGTCTTTATCCTTCTCCACTTTATTTTTTCAGTTTTTTGGTTTGGTTTCCGACAAGCCCTTCTCTGCACTGCATGGCTCAATAGAGCAAACAGAACTCTGTGCCTGATGGAGCTGTGCATGCTTGAATTTTGCAGAGATTGCACCATTTGCTCGGTTCCCGGATTCAGATGCGTTTAATCTTGCTATTCTTCTAGTAGTTTTAGCTCTTACATTTAGGTCTTTGATCCATTTTGTGTTCATTTTTGTTTAGGATGTAAGGTGAGGATCCAGCTTCATTCTTCTGCGTGCAGACATCCGGCTTTCCCAATACCAGTTATTGAAGAGACAGTCCTTTCTCCATTGAATGGCCTTGGAACCCTTGTCAAAAATCATTTGACCCTGTATTCCAACGTTGATTTCTAGGTTTTCAACTCAATTGCGTTGCTCTAATGTTTGTCTTTATCCTACTAGCACACTGTTAGTACCACTTCAGTATTCTTGCCTGGAAAATCCCATGGACAGAGGAGCCTGGCGGACTACAGTCCACGGGGTCGCAAAACTCGGATACGACTGAACTAGCACTTTCACTTGCAAATGTTTGTCTTTATATGGGAAGTATGAGATCCCCAACTTCGTTCTTTTTTCAAGATGGTTTTGGTTGGTTATTCAGGGGTTCCTTGAGAGTCCATATGAAGTTTAGCATGAATTTTTCTAAGTCTGCAAAAAAAAAAAAGGTCACAGGGAGTTTGATAGGAATTGCATTGAGTTTGTAGGTCACTTTGGGGAGTACTGACATGGTAACAATGCTGTCTTCCAAGCCTTGAACACAGAATGTCATTGATTTATTTTTGTCTTTAATTTCTTTCAGCAATGTTTTGTAGTTTTCAGTGTACAAGTCCTTGCCTCCTTGATTAAGTTTATTCCTATTATTTTATTCTTTTTGATGCTATTGGATATGGAATTATTTACTAATCTTGCTACTGACATCTCATTTTACAGATGAGGATGCTGAGGAAGAGAGACATTAGGGAAACTGCCCCGTTAGTAGTAGTTGTAGCTTGATGCTACTCCCAGACTGTGGAGTCAGGATTTGAACTCCCAGCAGCATGACTCCAGAGTTGTTCTTGAATATCCCACTGCATTATCACTGCAGGAAGTGGACTGCAGGTTCCTCAAGAGCCTTCAGGATGGTTAAAAATTCTAGCTGATTCACAGTGGAAAATCAGGATTTCTATGGTTTCTGACCACTCCTCCCTGTCCTTCCTTCACCCTTCCAAACGACTTCTTTCCAACAGTTCATTATGAAAGGGAGACAAATTGTAAACAACAAACCTTCAGCTTTCAAACTTTAGAAGCCTGATGAAGATTTATAGCCTATTCTCTTTAGAGTGACCCTTTCCTTCCTTTCTTAACTGCAATGTGAATCACTCTTATCTACTTTTGTTTATTTTTTTATTAAAAAAAAATTTTTTTTACTTACTCCGATTTCCCAGAATAATTTCAATAAATGATTAGAAGCTGGTTAGGACAGGCAGCAATAAATTTTTTTAAATTGAACTTTGTAGTAGTGACTTTGGCATTTTCCTTATTATGGATAAGTCTGGACTGTACAAGGATCCCTTTGTATGACTAACCTCAATAAACCAATGGCCCAAACAGAGGCTTCATTTATATCTGGCAAGGTAGCACCAACCTACCTCAGGTGTCCAACAGGTATTAGGTTGATAATCTCTCACAGGATCCCAGGTATAAAAGGCTTGAAAATGCATGTGGAAATACCCCAATGTCTCACCTGATTTTTTAGGGCAGGTTACAAATAACTCAATGAGGAATCCCCAAATGAGCGTGCTAAAAAAAAAAAAAAAAGCTTGCTCTGTAACACACTTTATGCAATCAGATGAGGAGAGAATAGAGGGAAAAGGGAGTGGTTTTGCATTCCTTTCTCTCTCTCCATCTATTCAATTAACCACCAAATTGTGCTCATTCTTATTCCTAAAAAACAATAAGTCCAAAAAAAAAAAAAAAACACACAAAAAAACAAAACAATAAGTCCTCTATATACAGATGAGTTCCATTCTGAGGGTGTTCAGAAGTCAAACTTGTTCACGGCTGTTCAGTCACTCAGTCGTGTCCCACTCTCAGCAACCCCATGGACGGCAGCACTCCAGGCTTCCCTGTCCTTCACTAGCTCCTGGAGCTTGCTCAAACTCATGTCCATTGGGTGGATGCTGCCAGCCAATCACTTCCTCCTCTGTCACCCCCTTCTCCTGCCCTCAATCTTTCCCAGCATCAGGGTCTTTTCCAAAGAGTTGGCTCTTCTCATCAGGTGGCCACAGTATTGGAGCTTCAGCATCGATCTGTCTATAAATCCCAACAAAGTTCCAAACAAACACAATTGGCTATATTTGACTGTGCTGTAATAGGTTTATAATACTTTGCACACAAATAATATCACAGAAAACAAACACAATAATTAAGGAAGACATTTTAAATCTAACAGTACTGTATCTTGAAAAAGTACACTAGTACAGCTGCTTTTTCCCTTGCTTCTGGACATCCTGGGCTTGAAATAATTTCTGTACTATATACAACACCGTACAGCAAAGGCAGAAACACGTGTAGGGGATGCACACACTTGATAGTGTACACGCATGAACTTACGTGACCGCTTGACAGTGTACACACATGAACTTACGTGACCGCACTTGCAAATGCACATTTGTATCTTTGATAGTTTGAAACTTGAAGGTTCGTATGTAGGGGGCTTACTGTGTCCCGCAGGTCCACTCACGCTCTATCTCCGCGGCTACCATCTCCCTTCATGCTACCATTATCATTTGCCTAAATGACCACTGCAGGCCGCTGACCGGACCCCGTCTTCTAGCCTACCCCCTAGGTAGACTCCTGAAAAAAAAAATCCCGCCTGAAAAACTTGACTTTGAATCATATCACCTCTCTTTCCCACCCCTCCCTCCATCCTATTTCTTTTTTTCTATTCCTCTAGCTAGACTTATATGGCATGGCATGGTGTATTCTCTCTGTAGCATTAGCCCTCCTTCTCTTGTATACCAGTCAAGGTCCACTCTGGGAAATGAAAAAACCACTGTAGTTTCAGACAGAAAGAAATTTAATATAGGGAATTGGTCACAGACATGATGGAAGAACTAAGGAAGCAAGCAGAGGAGGTGACACAGCTCAGAGGCTGCCAAGAAAAAGAAATAGTTACCATCCTTATGCCTGGAGGCAACCAAAGGGGAAGATGGTATTCTTTGATCTCAGAAACCAAGCAGATGCTAAAATATGAGCAGACACTGAGAGAGGAGACATCTTGTGAGACCTGAAGTTATGGAGGGGAGGCAGCTCTTGCTTGGGAACTTACTGAAAGGAAAAGGAGGTGGGGCAAATACCAAGCTTTTTTCCCCCTTTCCTCGCCATCTGGGGACTGGAATGCAGAAGTAGGAATTTAAGAGATACCTGGAGTAACAGGCAAATTTGGCCTTAGAGTACAAAATGAAGCAGGGCAAAGGCTAACAGAGTTTTGCCAAGAGTACGCGCTGGTCATAGCAAACACCCTCTTCCAACAACACAAGAGAAGACTCTACACATGGACATCATCAGGTGGTCAATACCAAAATCAGATAGATTCTGTTCTTTGCAGCCAAAGATGGAGAAACTCTATACAGTCAGCAAAAACAAGATCAAGAGCTGACTGTGGCTCAGATCTTGAACTCCTTATTGCAAAATTCAGACTTGAAGAAAGTAGGGAAAACCACTAGACCATTCAGGACCTTAATCAAGTCCCTTACAATTACACAGTGCACATGACAAATAGACTCACGGGATTAGATCTGATACACAGAGTTCCTGAAGAACTATGGGTGGAGGTTCATGACATTGTCCAGGAGGCAGGGATCAAGACCATCCCCAAGAAAACCAAATGAAAAAAAAGCAAAATGGTTGTCTGAGGAGGCCTTACAAATAGGTGAGAAAAGAAGAGAAGCTGAAGGCAAAGGAGAAAAGGAAAGAAATACCCATTTGAATGCAGAGTTCCAAAGAATAACAAGGAGAGATAAGAAAGCCTTCCTCAGTGATCACTGCAAGGAAATAGAGGAAAATAATAGAATGGGAAAGACTAAAGATCTCTTCAAAAAATTAGAGATACCACAGGGACATTTCATGCAAAGATGGGCACAATAAAGGACAGAAATGGTATGGACCTAACAGAAGCAGAAGATATTAAGAAGAGGTAGCAAGAATAAACAGAAGAACTATATAAAAAAGATCTTCATGACCTAGATAACCATGATGGTGTGATCACTCACCTAGAACCAGACATCCTGGAATGCAATGTCAAGTGGGCCTTAGGAAGCATCACTACAAACAAAGCTAGTGGAAGTGATGGAATTCCAGTTGAGCTATTTCAAATCCTGAAAGATGATGCTACGAAAATGCTGCATTCAATATGCCATAAAATTTGGAAAACTCAGCAGTGGCCATAGGACTGGAAAAGGTCAGTTTTCATTCCGATCCCAAAGAAAGGCAATGCCAAACAATGCTCAAACTACCACACAATTGCACTCATCTCACATGCTAATAAAGTAATGCTCAAAATTCTCCAGCCAGTCTTCAACAGTATGTAAACTGTGAACTTCCAGATGTTCAAGCTGGTTTTAGAAAAGGCAGAGGAACCAAAGATCAAATTGCTAACATCCGTTGGATCATCGAAAAAGCTAGAGAGTTCTGGAAAAACATCTACTTCTGTTTTATTGACTACGCCAAAGCCTTTGACTGTGTGGATCACAACAAATTGTGGAAAATTTTTCAAAAGATGGGAATACTAGACCACCTGACCTGCCTTTTGACAAATCTGTATGTAGGTCAGAAAGCAACGGTTAGAACTGGACATGGAACAACAGACTGGGAAATTCCAAGTCAGGAATGGAGTACATCAAGGCTATATATTTTCACCCTACTTATTTAACTTATATGCAGAGTACATCATGAGGAATGCTGGGTTGGATAAAGCACAAGCTGGAATTAAGATTTGCTGGGAGAAATATCAATAACCTCAGATATGCAGATGACTCCACCCTTATGGCAGAAAGCGAAGAAGAACTAAAGAGCCTCTTGATGAAAGTGAAAGAAGAGAGTGAAAAAGTTGGCTTAAAACTCAACATTCGGAAAACTAAGATCATGGCATCTGGTCTCATCACTTCATGTGATATAGATGGGGAAACAGTGGAAATAGTGAGAGACTTTATTTTTGGCGGGGTGGGGGGCTCTAAAATCACTGCAGATGGTGATTGCAGCAATGAAATTGAAAGACGCTTGCTCCTTGGAAGAAAAACTATGACCAACCTAGACAGCATATTAAAAAGCAGAAACATTACTTTATCGACAAAGGTCCATCTAGTCAAAACTATGGTTTTTCCAGTAGTCATGTATGGATGTGAGAGTTGGACTATAAAGAAAGCTGAGTGCTGAAGAATTCATGCTTTTGAACTGTGGTGTTGGAGAAGACTCTTGAGAGTCCCTTGGACTGCAAGGAGATCAAACTAGTCAATCCTAAAGAAAATCATTCCTGGACTCATACTGAAGCTGAAAGTTTAATAATTTGGCCACCTGATGTGAAGAACTGACTCCTTGGAAAAGACCCTGATTCTGGGAAAGATTGAAGGTGGGAGGAAAAGGGGACGACAGAGGATGAGATGGTTGGATGGCATCACCAACTCGATGGACATGAGTTTAAGCAAGTTCTGGGAGCTGGTGATGGACAGGGAAGCCTGGCATGCTGCAGTCCATGGGGTTGCAAAGTGTCGGCCACAGCTGAGAGACTGAACTGAACTGCCTTTGGCTTCCCACCTGGCTTCTTATTGCAGCCACAGGATAAGAGGTGTGGGAGATGTGACTCTGTCTGACACACAGCAAGGCGGAGGAGGGTAGAGAAGTAATCTGTATTTTCAACTAATACCCTCTTTTCAGGATTCAACTTAAATATTGTTTCTCTTGGAATACTCTTCCTGACATTCAGTTACGGCTCTCTCATTAAATGTATTACTTTTTATTATAGGTGCTCACTTAATTAGTGTTTTCTGAGCTAAATATAAGATCTCTAAGAACATCCCTGGTCCCAATAGCATAATGATATTCATAGTAAATATCCGTGGGATGAGAAAATGATCTTAGTCATCCCTCCACGGAAGTTGTACCAGTTTATACTCCCCAAAACAATAAAAGTGCTTATTTCTGGACATTTTCACCAGCTTGTGTGTAAGTAAACTAATTGGTCCTTGTAAATGAGAAAGTTGAAAAAGATATGTCAGTGAAGTTTATATTTGCATTCCTTTTATTGCAAATGAAGATAAGTATCTTTTCAGCCAACTCACTGGAAAAGACCCTGATGCTGGGAAAGATTGAAGGCAGGAGGAGAAGGTGGCAACAGAGGATGAGATGGTTGGATGGCATCACTGACTCAATGGATGTGAGTTTGAGCAAGCTCCGGGAGGTGGTGAGGGACAGGGAAGCCCCATGCGCTGCAGTCCATGGGGTCACAAAGAGTTGGACATGACCTAGTATCTAAACAACATATGTTTAAGAATCTGCAGTGACTGATTATTTGTATATTTTTGCCGTTTTTTTCATTTAGCTATTGATTTTTGTCATATTCATTTATAGGATTTTTTTTTCCCTAGCTCTGTGGCATGTGGGATTTCAGTTCCCTGACCAGGGATCAAACCCCTGGCCCCTGCATTGGAAGCATAGTCTTAACCACTGGACCATCAAGGAAGTCTATGTTAAGAGAATTAGCTCTTTACTTCATGTAAGTTATGAACACTCTTTCTTTCCTTTTTTTTTTTTAAATTTTTTGGTTATACTGCAAAACATGTGGGATCTTAGTTCCCAGACCTGGGATCAAACCCACACACTCCCTGCATTGGACATGAGGAGCCTTAACTACTGGACCTCCAGGGGAGTCCTTGAATTTCTTGATTTAGTGCATTTTGAGACTTTTAGCTTATCATCATTTTACCAGGCAAAACTTTTCAAATTTGTTGATATTTTCTTTCATGGCTTCTGATTCAATATGGATTTTGATGTGTACTTAGCCCTCTTTGGGCTTCCCTTGTGGCTCAGTTGGTAAAGAATCCGCCCGCAATGTGGGTGACCTGGGTTCGCTCTCTGTGTTGGGAAGATCCCCTGGAGAAGGGAATGGCTACCTACTCCAGTATTCTGGCCTGGAGAATTCCATGAACTGTGTAGTCCATGAGGTCACAAAGAGTCAGACATGACTTAGTGACTTGGGCTTGACCCCCTTTACTCTAAGGAGTATGTATTTGAAATCTCCTGTTTTCTTTTCCTTTAGTATTTTCTTTCTATTTTTATGTTTAAATCTGTGATAAGCCTGGAATTAATTTTGATATAAGGTAAAAGGCATGGATGAAATGTTACTCTTTTTCCAAATTTCTCTAGTTGCTTCAACATCATTACTTAATAATGTGTATTTTTTTCTCATGAATTTAAAATGCTAATTTTATCACATACTACCAGTAGCTATCTCTGCATTTATATCTAGATTTTCTATTATATTCTATTGATTTGTCTACTGATGCAACAGTTCCATCATGATTTAATAACTACAATATTTTTTCAAGCATTGAAAGAAAACAATAACCAATTTAAATTCAGGAAAAAATTAACATGCAGAAAAAACTTTCTTCAAAAATGAAGGTGAAATACATATGTTTTCAGACAAAGAGTTGGATAATTAGTGAAAAACAGGCTGCACCAAAGGAAAAACTAAAGGACATTAAACCCAATCCTTCAGAGCTAAAAACAAAAAAGGATTCCAGGTGGAAACATGAAAATGTTAGAGGAAATAAAGAATAGCAAATGCTGAGGGTACAAAATAACCTTCATCTGAGTGGGAGTAAATGGAGAGGAATTACTAGACTGATGCAATGTTTATATCTTGTTTTGGGTACATACAATTGTCAAAACTTATCAAACAGAATATTCAATATCTATACATATCACTCTATGAAATTATATCCCATTTTAAAAAGATATCAAAGCAAGAGAAGGAACACTTACACTCTTCAAGAGGTGGCATAGCATTGGTTTTAAAACTGACCAGGACATTACAAGAAAGGATTATTACAGACCAATCGCTCTCAGGAACATATATGTAATGTTCCTTTAAAAATTTAGTGAAACAAACTCAGTGATATTGTAAAGGATAATATACCATAGCAAGTTGGATTTTTCACCATATTAACACTGAGAAAAATCAATGATTATCATAACACGTACAAGAAAAAAGCATCTAACAAAAACTCTAAAAAACAGGAAATAAAAAAGAATTTCCTTAATCTGATAAAAAAGGTCTACTGGGAAAAAAGCCTATAGCAGACCTTATACTGAATATTGGAATATTAAACCCTTTCCTCTTGAGATGAAGAATAAAGTGACAGTGTCTTTGTAATCCCATGTGAAGTTGTTATATGGTGATTGAGATAAAATAGGCACTCAATAAATATTAGATATTTAACAATTTTTACAATTGTCTTTCAGCTAACTCTGTACTGCATCCCTTTTAATTATTATTTTTACTCATGACATTTTATCTATTTGATCTGTTTTTAGTTTTGGTTTTGTTTTATCTTATTTACAAACTATCATTACAGTTTTACCTTTATTACTTAATTTTCTCCCTTTAATTTTTAAATTTACTTTGATCTTTGTTATATTAATACTTTTATTGTTAATTGTTACAACGAGAACCATTCTGCCTCCAAGTAGCTTTTCTCTCCATAACTATTCACCAACATAAAGGAGAGATATTTTAATTTTTATAATGGGATCCTGTCAATGGTCATTCTTAAATTTTACCTACATGCTTAGTTTAATTTTCTAATGAAGTTTAAAAAAAGTATTGGTGAGTATGTGAAGGAAAATGGAAACTTGTACACTGCTGGTAGGAATTTAAATTGTTTGTAGCAATTATGGAAAACAATGGAGATTCCTCAGAAAGCTAAATATAGAACTATGATATGGTCCAGCAGTCCCTCTTCTGGATATATACCAAAAGGAAATGAAATTAGCATCTGCAAGAGACATCTCCACTCTCATGCCCTCCTGTGCATTGCAGCATTATTCACAATACCCGAGACTGGGAAGTAGT
The DNA here is from genome assembly GCF_033118175.1 of Dama dama. Classification (NCBI taxonomy): domain Eukaryota; kingdom Metazoa; phylum Chordata; class Mammalia; order Artiodactyla; family Cervidae; genus Dama; species Dama dama. Next base: position 45,813,399 of record NC_083687.1, on the reverse strand, counting down.
CTGTGTCCATTTCCAGATAAATGGATAAAGAAACTGTGCTGCATTTACACCATGGAATATTATTCAGCCTTCAAAATGGGTATTCTGCCCTCTGCAACAACATGGATGAATCTGGAAGACGTGAGGCTAAATGAAATTAACCAGACACGGAAAGACAAAAGGCTGCATCATCTCATCTGCATGTGCAATCTAAAGAAACTTAATACTTAGAAGCAGAGAGTAGAATGGTAGTTAGCAGAAACTGGGAAGTAGGGGAGATGGAGGAATGTTGATCAGAGGGTAGAAGGTGGCACTTATGTAGGAGGAATAAGTCCAGAGATATCATGTACAGCCTGGAGATTATAGTTAATAATATTGCATTGATGCTGAAAATTTACTGAGAATAGATCTCAGGTGCTCTCATCACATACAAAAAAGATACCAATGTTAATTACCTTGACAGTTATTTCATTATGCATATGTGTATCAAATCATGCTGTACATCTTAAAAACATGCAATTTTCATGAATAAAATAAACATTGTCATGTATGCAAAAAAGGCCACATAAGGCAAAACAAACCATTAATCAGTATCCTTACACTCCTCCCTAAGGAAGAGAAGGTTCTGAGGCATGCTCTTTCTCCCCTCAGTTATTTAGTCACTCACTCACGTCCAACTCTTTTCAACAGCATGGACTATAGCTTGCCAGGCTCCACTGTCTGTGGGATTCTCCAGGCAAGAATACTGGAGTGGGTAGCCATTCCCCTCTCCAGGGGATCTTCCTGACCCAGGAACTGAACCTGGGTCTCCCACACTGCAGGCAGATTCTTTACCATCTGAGCCACCAGGGAAGCCTGATGTATGTCTTAGGTTCAGTGCATACAGAAGAAAAAAGTGTTGCCAACATTATTTATGTTTCCATTGAGCGTTTCCTTGTACTTGCCACGACTTTATACCCCTTTGTTGCCTTTGGAGCTTACTATTTCCTTTAGTGTTCACTCTTTTCTTTCCTTTGATGAACAAGGGTCAATCCTCCCTTATTCACTGTATCTACTTACAAAAGAAAATATCTTCATTTTTCACTTGCTCTTACATCATAGCTTAATGCAGTCTGAAAACCTAGGGTCGCTTTTTTTTAAGGTTCATTTACTTATTTATTTATTGGCTGTGGTGGGTCTTTGTTGCTGCATGCAGTTTTTCTCTAGTTTCGGTGAGTGGGAGGATTCTTTAATTGCAGTGAGTGGGCTTCTCATTGTGGTGGCCTCTCTTATTGCAGAGCACGGGCTCTAGGCTCATAGGCTCCAGTAGGTGCAGAGGGTGAGCTCAGTACTTGTGCACAGGCTTAGTTGCTCCACGGTACGTGGGATTGTCTATGCTGCTGCTGCTGCTGCTAAGTCGCTTCAGTCGTGTCCGACTCCGTGCGGCCCCATAGACAGCAGCCCACCAGGCTCCCCCGTCCCTGGGATTCTCCAGGCAAGAACACTGGAGTGGGTTGCCATTTCCGTCTCCAATGCATGAAAGTGAAAAGTGACAGTGAAGTCGCTCAGTCATGTCTGACTCTTAGCGACCCCATGGACCGCAGCCTACCAGGCTCTTCCATCCATGGGGTTTTCCAGGCAAGAGTGCTGGAGTGGGGTGCCATTGCCTTCTCCGGGGATCTTCCATGACCAGGGATCAAATAGGTGTCCCTTGCATTACAAGGCAGATTCTTAACCACTGGACCACCAGCGAAGCCCCAAGGTCACATTTTGTCATTTTTTTTCCCTTAAGTACATTGGAGATTTCCCCTCACTTCAGATCTTGTGGAGGAGGAAACGGCAACCCACTCCAGTACTCTCGCCTGGAGAATCCCATGGACAGAGGAGCCTGGTGGGCTACAGTCCATGGGGTCGCACACAGTCAGACACAACTGAAGGAACTGAATATGCATGTGCCCTTTTCTGCCAACAAATCTCTATTTAAAAGGCAATTCCAGTTTATACTTGATCACGGGAGATGAAATGGTTATGAGGATCCTTTAATGAACTGAGTATCACCTAATCCACTGAATGTTAGTATTCTATCTCCATTGTATGGAGATGGTATATGAAAAACTGGACCTGATGGTCAGACTTCTGGAGTTTCAAGTGTAACACTAATGTGATCCGACATGTTTTAAGAGGATCACCGTGGCTCTGTGCTGAAAGCTAGGGTAGAAACAAAGAAGCCAGACACAGGGTGTTGCAGGAACCGGAAAAAGATCATGGTGATGTCTACCTGGGTTCCAGCAGGGGACGTGCTGAGAAGTGCTGGAATTTAGGATGCATTCTGAAAATAGAGTCCACAGATTTATTAAGGGATTAGCCGTGAGGGAGGTGGAAAGGGTGAGAGAGAAAGCAAATTAAAAATGATTTCAAAGTTTTAGGTTGAGCGACTGGGGAGGTTGGGGTTGCTATTTCCTGCCATGTGGAATCCAGCAGGAGGAGCAGCTCTGGGAGAGAATGAGGAACGTAGGAAACTTGAACTGCACACTCAGTGTCTCAGTGAAGACCTCACGTAGAAGGCTGAGTATTGAAGTCTGTTCACATTAGGATCTGGGTTAAAGAGCCATGGTTCTCTGTCATAACACCTGTGATAATCTGCCAGATTTGTGTGCATGTTTGTACCCTTAAGTAAACTGTAAGGTCTTTAAGGCTAGCAAAAGTTTGGAGATGATTTGTTGCCTAGGAAAGAGAATGTAGGACTCCACTTGGCTGACAAAATGCTGGGAAACTCACTGATTTGCAAAGCAGGTTGTGAGCCTTCAGCATAGCCGGGCAGGCACCCTGATGCAGACCCTTGCCAAATGGAGACGGTATTGTGGGGCTGAGACCAGTGGTTTCTGTCTTCACATGTTCAGTTGCCATTTTTTTTCATGCAAATTCTGCAAAAGGACGCACACACTTCTGCTTGCTGAGGGAGAGGTTCCAAAATGCAAAGCTGATGTCATCGTGCCGTCTATCCATACCAGCCAGCTTCTTGCTCTTTCAGGGATTCCCTCCTCCTCCTCCACCAAAAGCTCCTGGGCATTTTGCCCACCAACATTTCCCCTGTGCCTTTAGGGAAGGACCGTGTGAAAGAGGTGGGTCAACACCATGGTCTCCATTCTTCTCTTGTCTTTCAGGACACGTGTCCTTTCAGATCCAACATTTGGGGTGCTTTCTGTCTCTCTTAAACTCGTGGTCATGCCAGACAGACATCAAAGGAGGCTGTTGGGGTTGCGGACAAGATACGGACACATAGTGTCCATATAAGACAAGGATACAGGCTGTTGAAGCAATGGGCCTTCCTCCTCTCTCTGAGGGGGTCTTCATGAGTGTGTTAGAAAGACATAAAGAGTTCTCTCTGTGAAGTATAACCAGCCTTCCGCACATCTGGAAAGCTTCCCCAGCCTGTTTGAAGAAAGCAGCTGGAGGAAGACCAATGTACCCTGGCTCTGCCGCTCTCAGCATCACCGCACGTCGCAGAACCTTGCCTGGAGAAGTGCTGAGTTGGCCGCAGCAGCAGCTGTGGCTTCATTCCATCTGGCTGGTGGAGGTTTGTCCATGACCGGGGCATCCTTCTCTTCATGTGGCTCACAGGCCGGTTTGGACCAAGGATGGGATACCTGAATCACTCCGGGAGCCAGACCTCCAATGGTAATGTCCTTCTCTCTTCCCCTCCCCAGTTTCCTTGTGAAAAGTGAAAGTCGCTCAGCCGTGTCTGACTCTTTGCGACCCCATGGACTATACAGTCCATGGACTTCTCCAGGCCAGGATACTGGAGTGGGTGGCCTATGCCTTCTCCTGGGGATCTTCCCAACCCAGGGATCAAACCCAGGTCTCCCACATTGCAGGCGGATTCTTTACCAGCTGAGCCACAAGGGAAGCCCTGCTTTCCTTGTGGTTGTGTCCAAATTCACCGGCCAAAATCCAGGTCTGAATTTTGTCATCTTCCTGGTAATCAGAGTCACTTTCCTGTCACACAGCAGTTGCTTGCTGGCTCCGTTTACCAATTTGTTCAGGTTAGGGTCGTTTCCCAGGTGTTGAGATAAAATAACCAACATAATTAGGAAATTCCTGTATTTTCACACAAAAAAGCCTTTATTCAGCCATGCCTTCTCCTGGGTGCTTGGTTGCTGAGGTCAGAATTTTAATGGTGTCCACTGTAAGTAGAGACAATAATGTTGTAGGTGTTCATATGCTAGAATCGGAAACAGCACAACACTACTTTCATCTTCATCCTCAGCACCAGCATTTCATGAAGCTCCAAGTGTGGTGACTCTTATTTTTATTTAAATTTGTATAGAATATAAAAATTCTAGGCATCTAAGTTTCAAACCATCTTAATCCTCTCTTTAACTCTTGTGGCACTGCCTACTTCTCACTTTGGTCAACATAATCCTTTTTCAGAAATGATAAACAAGAAGGGAGCCATTGTAAACTGTAGCAACACGTGAGGGGTTCATCTCATGTTTTCTGCAAGAAGCAGATGTTTATGATCTGTAGTATTGGACCAAGCACAATGACATGTTTAAGTCTTGTCTTGGTCTCTTTCTCTACCATTGGGCAAAATAATAATTCTCTACACATCTAGTTCTCCAAAAAGCCTATTTTTAATTATTTTAAATGTACTCTGACTTTTATAAAAATCCTCTCTTGGTTTCTTTCAGGACTTGTCCATTTGTCTTGGGGGGACCCTTGAGAATCACAAGCTTCTGATTTTTATCAGGTTTGAGAATTCACAAGAAAACCAGACAGTAAGAAGTATGGGCTCCTTGTACAATGGAAACTAATACATATTTTTAAGACTCCAGTGAAACTCAGAATGTTTTTCCATTGATCCCCTTCAAATTTATTTTAATAAAGTGCATACAGCTTTGTATATTAATTAAAACCTATGCATACTGAGTTAGACTGGAGTCTTGAAACACCAGCCAGCACCTTTCTTTCTTTCACACACACACACACACACTGCTCCATGAGAGGACAAGTCTTTGGGAAATTATTAACGCCATTTTCACTCTAAGTAGGGGCTCAGAAAATAAACATACTCAGAACAAAACACAAACGCAAATTGATGGTAATAACAGTTAAATGAAACATTGTAAAGCCAGCATCATAAATTCTTCAAAGTTTAAAGAACCGTGGAAAATTGAACTCTAATGGAAACTATTAATAGCTCAGATTTCTGTCTTGAATTCATAAATTTTAGGGAATTCATCTACTTGCTGGTATTTCATCCATTCCCTGAAAGCTCACAGCTAATCCACTGAGTTATTATATTTTTTTAAAGATCCACCGTTTAAATTTATTTTTTATTAATTTATTTATTTATGGCTGCCTGGGTCTTCATTGCTGCTTTCAGGATTTCTCTAGTTGCAGCAAGTGGGAGTTGCTCTCTAGTTGCAGGGCGTGGGCTTCTCATTGTGGAGCACAGGTTCTAGGCGCATGGGCTTTGGTACTTGTGGCCCAGGGGCAGCATGTGGAATCTTCCCGGACTGGGGATCAAACATGCATTGGCAGATGTCTCCTACATTGGCAGGCAGATTCTTAACCACTGGACCACCAGGAAAGTCCCCTAATTTTTAACCTATCAGAGGGAATCTAAGATTGTCCTGTGGAGATTATAAAACCCTATTTTACCTTCCTCAGGGCTTAAGTTTACCTGGATTATTCCAGGTTATAAAACAATACTATTAAAGATGCTCTCTGAAATATGCTTACCTCCCACCAACACACACCCACACACACCCACACACACACACACACACACACACACACACACACACACACACACACGAAGGTTATGGACTTAAGAGCACATGTATGCACAAGCACCTGTGGGCACACTCAGCATGCAATAGTTCAGGGGCTGGTAGTGGGCGAATTCAGTTCTTCCCCAAACATATTTTGTGCTCTATGCCTCCTCCTTATACTAGAGCCTATTTGTGACTGCTTTAGTTGAAGTGTTGAAAAGAAGAAGAGCATTTTAGGAGTCTGCCCTAATGACGATTAAGATGGATGCTTAATGAGTACAGTAGATCTTTTGTTGTGTATAGAGAACCAGCAGCATAGACTTCCCAGTTTCTTAGCTCACTCACTCTGCATCATGAACTTTCCAGGGCTGTCCTTACTTGGCACTGTTTAAAGTCTGTTTTGCCATATTTGTACATTTATTCCTTATTTGGGCTGCTGCTGCTGCTAAGTTGCTTCAGTCATGTCCGACTCTGTGCGACCCCATAGACGGCAGGCCACCAGGCTCCCCGGTCCCTGGGATTCTCCAGGCAAGAACATTGGAGTGGGTTGCCATTTCCTTCTCCAATGCATGAACGTGAAAAGGGAAAGTAAAGTCACTCAGTCGTGTCTGACTCTTAGCAACCCCATGGACTGCAGCCTACCAGGTTCCTCGGTCCATGGGGTTTTCCAGGCAAGAGTGCTGGAGTGGGGTGCCATTGCCTTCTCTGTTATCTGGGCTGCCTCCTTTCAATTTACTGGTGCTCTGTATGCTCCATGATGGTTAATATCCTAGGTTTACTGAGGGTATTTTATCATTTATAGTTTCCAATTATTTTAAGAGTTGTATACCATTACAATTTCCATTCTACTGTTGAGAAAACTGAAGATTAAAGAGATCACCCTGGCCTCAATCTCAGGTCTGGTGAACAGTTTGAACTTGGGTCTGTTGGCCCCAAGATACATGCATGCTTCTAACCCCTATGCTAGACTGTCTCCAGAGTTCCAAAATCTAGGCTAGACTAAAGGTGGTATCTGCTTCTATCGTACATTTAAATTAAGAAGGAAAGATAGAGAAGTTTACAGATTCATTAACTTTCTCTATTAGTTCTTCAGAAAAACCAGAGTAATTTTTCTCACAGAAAACCCTTATTGAAGAAGTTTCCTAAGTCTGAGGCTGAACCTCAGGCTGATAAATAGCAGCCATAAAACAGAAATCTACAGATTAGTGCCCACTAGCAGGTCACCAGAAGCCCAGGTTCCTTAGAGAACTTTCCTCGGAGGGGTTTCCATGTCTGTCTACCTTTAAAGATGGCCGCCTTCCCCCCGCCCCTTCCTGTTGGTCTCTGGTCTTCAGCTTCTCCCAGGGCTCCCTCACTCCTGGCATTCTCTCTCAGCCACGCCGCCGTGACCCTCACTGCTTTTCTGTTCAGCTCACTGAACTGGACGGGTAACACCCTCATATTTTGTTCCTGGGACACCAAGCTGTTTTGAGTTCTTAGTTTCTCCTTGTTCTCTCGGCAGTCGTCACTGTAGTTCTCATTTTTTTTTTAATGGTCCCTTTCAGTTCTCTAGTCAAGTTCTTTCCCACACAGAGCAGTCTGAAAGGTAACCGGAGCGTCTCGCCTCACACCGCCTTAACAGCGCCCCCTCACGCCGCCCCGCCAGCCTCAGTCACCGTGCCTCTCACCCCCTGGGAGCCAGGCCTGGATGGTAGGGACTGGCCTCCATTCTAGGCCAGCTCTGCTTCTGGGCTTCAGCCCTCAACCTCAGTTTGTATCAACCACTGCCATTAGAACGATGTTTTAAAAGAATTCAAACTTTATTAATACTATTTTAAGTGGGAGCTAAAAATTATTTGGTAGGGGCTTCCCTGGTGGCTCAGTGGTAGAGAACCCACCTGCCAATGCAGGAGATGCAGGTTGAATCCCTGGGTCAAGAGGACTACCCACCCCCCCACCGCAGTGAAGGAAATGGCAACATCATCCAATATTCTTTCCAGGCCTACAGTCCATGGGGCCACAAAAGAGTCAGACAAGATTTAGTGACTAAACAACAACAAAAAACTATTTGGTACTATTAATAAATAGAGAACAAAACTTATAATAAAGTGGTACCAATAAGAAATAAAAATTACTTTAAGAACATATTTGATTTTAATTTTATTCCTTTAAAATTTATACTTTATAGTCATAATGATGTAGATATAAATGTATAATTTTAAAATAATGAACTGTGCCTATGTAGATGGATTTGTTTAGTACTTTTCATAAAGATAGGAATAAATAGGCCAAAATAGATGCTAGAAATGGGGTCTTTGAGATGAAGAAGAAATAGCAGGATGCTCTTACACAAACGTTTATTAGGAACATTTAAAAATTGTTGTACAGTGAGTAAAAAAGGATTTTTTTTGTCTTCTCGCCCATGATTTTGTCTTTAGAATGTCTTCTAATTTCAGTGGCATCTCCATTTCATTTTTCCTCTTTAAATTGGAAACGCCAGCCAGGCCAACTTCGTCTCAACCTTGCAATGCCCTGAAATGAAGAGTCAGACACGACTGGGAGACTGAACAACAACAAAGGCTAAGCACATTACACCTCTGTTCCACACTTCCCACTGCCTTCCCAGTTCGACGCCCCCAATGGCCATCAACGCCGTGCCGATTACATCCCACCACTCTCCCTTCCCGCCTCATCAACTACCGTCCTCACCTTCGTGGACTCTGCTGCTCCCTCACTGGCCCCTTGCTCTTCACTCATGGCGGGCAGCTCCTCCCTCAGGCTTTCATCGCTTCAGGATTTTCACATCGTCAATGCGCCATGCCCTCCTCCAGGGGGTTATTTAACTATAGTACAATGTAACTATTATAGTTTTATAATATATGGAAAGGGAGGTTTGGTTCACTCAAGGACTAGGACTTCTTGGAAGGGATCAGTACTATTGTTTTGATGCATCATATTTGAGATGAGAACAAAGGATTTCACCAGAAATAATTTGGGCTTTCAGCAAATACAATATTTAACTTGGGAGACCTATGTATTTTTAAAATTCCAAGAAATATATTTAGAAGAATTCTCTTTCAATATATTTGTTTCTTAGAATATTTATTTTAAAAATGCTCAGATCCTCTCTAAGCCTTTTCTACTCAGAGTCCTTACAGAAGATAAGTTCATGGATGCAGAATTGGAATTCAAAGGAATGATTTTATTGATTTTCTATTGCCCAAGTAAAGGAACTAGAAGGAAAATACCTGAAGCATCATAAGGACACTAGATTTTTGGAAAAATTAAATTCTAGAGATGCCATGGGATAACCTAGAAAGCAATGTGACTGGGTGAACCCACTGAAGGAAAAAGACATGTTAGGGAAAGCAGTAGAGAAGAGATGAGGTGTTAGGGTAACATCGACTTCAGAAAGCCGTGAGCATTGGGAACAATTTCATTCCTATGGAATAATCTATCTTTTGGAAGGGGAGAGGACTGAGAGGATGATTTTATCAGAAGTAAAGACCACATGCAGAAATACAATCAGAGTTATTACCAGTCTTCACAGAAAATGTTCATTTTTAAGGGAGCTGATGGCACAGATATTCGCTTCTCTTAGGAATCAAGCTAATTCTGGCCTCAAGGTAATGGAGGAAATAAGAACCCATGGGGCCGATGGTGCCTCTAAGTTATTTCCTCTGCTCTGTTCTTACCACATTTTTTATCAGCGAGGAAGGCCTTCAGGACAGAGGTCGTGCCCCAGTTATCATCTCACAGGACATTCCTGAGGTCACACATTTCCAGGACACAACTGAGATACTGCAAACGGGAGCCAAGCAGTTGCTTTCCTTCTGCCTTAAAGAGGTTCCTGCCAAGCACCTCATCTTTCAGCAGCTCTTATAGAACAAGTATGTCAAGTTCTCAATGCTCTGCTGAATAAAAGGCCTCACTTATTTCTGACTTTTCCCAGGTAGAGACACTAGTTATAGGATATACAGTCTCTTTTGATAGTCTTGTTGGGTTGGCTGAAATTCATCTTTTATGATGTCATGCATGTATTAAATTTCAAAAATGGGATCTTGTCTCTATGATTCTTTTTTTTTTACTCTTCCAACTTCCTTTTTTTTTCATTTATTTTTATTAGTTGGAGGCTAATTACTTTACAATATTGTAGTGGGTTTTGTCATACATTGACATGAATCAGCCATGGATTTACATGTATTCCCCATCCTGATCCCCCCTCCCACCTCCCTCTCTACCCGATCCTTCTGGGTTTTCCCAGTGCACCAGGTCCGAGCACTTGTCTCGTGCATCCAACCTGGGCTGGTGATCTGTTTCACCCTAGGTAATATATATGTTTCGATGCTGATCTCTCGAAACATCCCACCCTCGCCTTCTCCCACAGAGTCCAAAAGTCTGTTCTGTACATCTGTGTCTCTTTTTCTGTTTTGCATATAGGGTTATCATTACCCTATTTCTAAATTCCATATATATGTGTTAGTATACTGGAATGGTCTTTATCTTTCTGGCTTACTTCACTCTGTATAATAGGCTCCAGTTTCATCCATCTCATTAGAACTGATTCAAATGAATTCTTTTTAATGGCTGAGTAATATTCCATGGTGTATATGTTGTCTCTATGATTCTGATGCAAGATACTTCTACATTCTTTTTTAATCATGAAATATGACTTCTTTTAATGGTCATCAATCAATAATCTTTGTTAGGTTTTTAACTTTGGTATATGGAAAGAGCTCTCTTGTTCATTTGAAGATCCTTGAAATAAAGGGCTATATCTAATGCATCTTTCTTTCCTTACAACGTGGTACTTGCCCATATTAGATGTTCAGTAAAAGCTTCTTAGATAGGTGAATAGCTCAACTGATAGATGAAAGATTGATTTAAAAATTCAGACCTAGTCTCTGTCCCTAAGAACCTTAATATGTAGGTGAGGAAACAATATACAATTTAGTTGAAGCCTTAACATGGGATAATAAATGCCCAGCAGGCGGGACGTAGATGATAAGTTCTCATGAACTTCTGAATAGATTTCCTGGTGGAAGTTGGATTTGATCTATGTTTTGAGAAGTGAGTGGGATTTCAGTAACTGGAGAAGATGTTAGGATCTCCCTCGCTGGGTAGAGATAGGAGTAAAGACCCAGGTATGGAGGTATATCAGATATGTTCTGGGGATAGCAATTAGTTTGTGTGGTACACACAATGAAATCTGTTTAGCAGAGGAAGCAGGCCTAGAATGCTAAAGGAAGAGGTTTCAGTTTTATCCTGTAGACAACATTGAAACTACAGTAATAGAACTAATCCTGTCACCGGATACTTCCAGAATCCAGGGGTGATGTGAGAGACACAAGTTAAGGACAGACATAGAGAGAAGTGCCGTAGAGTGACGCATGCTCCGATGGAAGTGCGAATTCGGGTACAGTGATTGATTCTATGCTGGCTTAGCACGCAAGACAGCTGGCCCAGGCCCTGTCTTCAAGTCGGTGCCCAGAGAGAGCAAAAAAACAATAGGACAATGGCTTCAGGAGGAAGGGCCCCAGACACTCAGCCTCGGGAGCCATCTTCAGGCAATTCATCTCACTTCTAATTGTCCAGTGTTTTCCTATGAGACCAGAAATCCTGCCCGTTGCGCTGGCCCCTGGACAGCCTCCGGCAGCGCTAATTACCAGTGTTTTCCAAGGTCTCCAAATCTATCCTGAGTCATGTAGAAAAACCTCTAAATTATTTTCAAGGATTTTCAAAACTCACAGGAAAAAGTCATTGAACTCTTTAACACTACACATGTCTCTCCTTCCATCAAAACATATACAAAATAACCGAGATTTCTTTATACTTCAGTGACTGAAAGCCACTTGCAGAAATTTTTGCTTCATTTTTACCCCTTTTTAGGGAGTAGCAAAAACCAATAGCAAATTTAATTTTGGGCTGTGTAGAGAATTATCACAATGTTAAAATAAATTTTTAAAATATGGTTTATAAAGGCCCATGCTTTTTCCTAAATCTACACCGACGGCTTTTCAACCTCCAAGTCAGAAGAGACTACTTAAGTTTGGCTGGGTTTGCAGAGGAAGCACCTTGCCCTTCCTAGAAATGTAGCTTGTTTTAAAAATGAACTTCAAGAAAACAAATCGATTCAGAATTTTAATGTGGGGGTGGGGAGCTTGGCTTCAGCTAAGAGAACTTGATATCTTCTCTGTGGAGTTTTTCGGTCTCACAGCTTCATGGAGTAAGAGGGAGTCGTGAATTTGGATAGCAGCCATTCTAGAAAAATCTAATCAGAATAGGATTTGGTGTTAATGACTTTGGTAGTTTAGAGAAATGGAAACTGAGGCTGAAGGAGGTGAGGCGGTTTTTGTATTTCTGGAGAGGTTTGGTACTCATAAGGATGCCTGAAGTTAGGGTCCTCATCCTCACCAGGTAGCTCAGGAGAAATAGCTCCCCTGAACATGCTAACCAGAGTCCCACACCCAGGCCCATACAGGCAACCCCTGTTTGGCCTTGACCTTGTCTAAGCATCAGAGTTATATCGGCATTATCTACCGGCAGGTGGTCTTACCTGACTTTCTTCTTAGCTTGTCAGCATTTCCCCTGCCTGAACCTCAGCTCCCTGTCCTCCGGATAACCTATGACTGATCACCTTGGATCCCTGCCTTTCTTTCCTGCTCTGACCTCTCGAAAGTGCTGTAGGCCTTTGACTTTGACCACCTGAGTTCCCACACCTGGCTCCTGCTGGCATTAGGCCAGGAGGACATTCCCACCCAGGTGTCCCACTCTCCAGTCCCGACCTTGACTCTGAATTCCTTGCTTCACGGCCATTCTCAGACCCCACACTCCAGTAAGACCTCATTACGGAGGTCTGTGGAGTCACTTCCTTGGGAAGTTTTCATAAGAAAGGCTGAATAAACTTGCTTAGATAGTGCGCGTCTAGCCTTGGCCTCAGAGGCGTCCTTGTAATTCTATGACCCTCACCAACATTGTTGCTGCAAACCACAGGGGCCACGCTGGAAAGAAAGAATTTCTGTGGGTAACAAAAATTTCTGACAATCTCCCCTCAGGTTCAATTTCAGGTCTCCCTCACAGGAGATGTGTCATGTTTGTGTAAATGTAAGTCTTAGAAATACGAAAAGGAATGTAGAATTACAACGATGTAGACTAAAGCAAGAACCACAAAAATGAAGGACTTCTATTTCTCCTCTAACCACTAAATGTTTCTAGTAAGCAATCTAAATTGGCAGCCCTTATCATTTATTTCACCTTTAGAGAGATTTCTGGAACTGTAAATTGTGCTTGCATGCTGAGTTGCCTCAGTTGTGCCCGACTCTTTGTGACCCTGTGGACCGTAGCCCACTAGGCTCCTCTCTGCCCATGGGATTCTCCCTGCAAGAATCCTGGAGTGGGTTACCATTTCCTCCTCCAGGGGACCCTCCCGACTCAGGAGTCGAACCTGAGTTTCTTATGTCTCCTGCATGGCAGGCGGGTTCTTTACCACTGGCGCCACCTGGGAAGCCCTTGTTCAAGGGGTTGGGAACAAGTCAGGCTTTTTTGAATGAAGCCTCCCCTCACACATCTGTGTGCAGATCATGGTGAAGACTTCTACAGACTGACCTTGGGGCCCAGAAAGGTGTAAGGTCAGAGCATGTCTTGGAAACAGAAAACAAGGTGAATTGATGACAGACATCGAAGAGTCTGGGAGAGACAAGCCCTGGTCAGACTGCTCCGTGTCAAGCCCTGTGGGACTTGCAGGACCCCCAGAGTTGAGGTGAGGCAGGTAATGGGATTAGGCTGAAGGAAGCCCCTTTTCCCCCAGTGTGTTGGTTTAGCACACAGGCTGCCGTCTTTTCTGTTAGACATTTTCCATTGTGCCCAGAGAGGGGGAGGGGGGTATTAGTCCCACAAAGAAGGACCCCGAGGCTCAGCCCAGGAGCCACCTCCAGGCAATCCATCTTACTTCCTACTGTCCACTCTTTTCCCACGAGAGCTGACTTGCTACTCGACACCCTGGCCCCCGGACAGCCTACGCTGGGCATTTCCTGCAGCAGCACTGATTCCTGGTGTCTTTACAGGAATCCTGACCCAGAAATGCACCTCAGTAGGTAAGAAGTTAAAAAAACACAAACAAACAGGGGAACCAAACGGAGAGATAAAACATTCTTGGGCTCTGAGGAACTCAGAAGCCTGAGGTTGGAGCACAATTCACACGTTGGTCAGCCAGTTCTGCTCAGGCTGATAAGTCATTTTGAGAAAAACAAATGAATTCATATCTGATAAACCAGCACATTGATAATACCGAATTCCTTTCGCCTTTCTAAGACGCTGTCTGGCAGGGGGATGGGCAAGTCCTTGCTCTGCCAGGGCTGAGGGAGGTGAGCTTTACTGTAGGTGCTCACAATGGACTATTTCTCGGTTTAGCCAGTCCTACCGGGATTGGACTGGGTAGCTCCCGCTTCCCCCCCAAATAATTTAGACGTGTCCCCATACCTGCTGTGAGAAGGGCAGCTGATAAAATCTGTTTTGAGAAGGTCCATTGTTCCAATCACAAATAAGAACAGCTGAGTGGATCCCAGGAGAGTTTTTATGATTTTTTTTGAAAATGTTTTTGAGGGGATAGTTCCTGGCTGTCCCACCTAAACGGTACTGCCCACACACACATACGTCGACACAAATGTGAAAGAGATTCTCCTCAGAGTCATTCTCAGATACCACACAACCCAGTGACTCCAGAGAAAAACAGGTTGAATACGTTAGAAACCCGGGCTGGATCTGAATTGCTAGCTTTCTAGATTTATAGGGTGACTCCTGAATTCTGCATTCAGACTTAGCATGCCTTATATTTGATAATTATTCTTTTTTTTTAATCTTTACACACTCTATTTTCTTGTTTTATTGGGTTTTTTGCTTGCGATAGCTCCAAGCCATTTCTCCTGCCCTTCTGCACTTAACTTGTATTATTGCATCATTTCTTTATTGTCAGGTCAAATTACACTTTTATTCTATTCTTCTCGATGTTAAATGGCAGAGCAAAGATGCTTGAGTAATCTAGTGGCTATAAGCATGGCTTATATTAATACAAAGTGGAAAAGCAGCCCAGAAGAGCAATTTCTGATTCTTTCTGAGCAAGTTGAGGAACTTTTTATGCAAAAGATGATATTTAAGTTGGATTGTGAAGGACAAGTAGGAAATAAGCAGGTGACTATTTCCAAATATAGGACTTCCCTGATGGCTCAGAGGTAAAGAATCTGCCTGCCAAGAAGGAGATGAGAGTTCAACCCCTGGGTCAGGAAGATCCCCTGGAGTAGGAAATGGCAACCCACTCCAGTATTCTTGCCTGGGAAATCCCATGGACAGAGAAGCCTGATGGGTATAGTTCATGGTGTCCCAAGAGTCAGACACGACTCAGAGGCTAAGCCACCACCGCCATTTCCAAATACATATGGCACAGTACTGGCCTGCTTAAATATTCATTCATTCATTCCCAGAAAAACCTGCTTGAGCACTGGGAATATGATTAATAAGATGGACCTGGTTGTGTTCATCGAACAAGGTGATGTAGTTGTTTAAGAACTATAGACAAGTAAAAAAATTATAATCTGACTGATGCTGAAGCTGAAGCTCCAATACTTTGACCACCTGATGCAAAGAACTGACTCATTGGAAAAGACCCTGATTCTGGGAAAGATTGAGGGCAGGAGGAGAAGGGGACAATAAAGGATGAGATGGTTGGATGGCATCACTGACTCGACGGACATGGGTTTGAGCAAGCTGCAGGAGCTGGCGATGGACAGGAAGGCCTGGTGTGCTGCAGTCCATGGGGTCGCAAAGAGTCGGACACGACTGAGCGACTGAACTGACTGAATCTGGCAAAAAGAAGAGGGACAATGTACTTTAGCAGCACATTCCCTCAATGGTTCAGCGTATAAAGATAAATCCACCTGCAATGCAGGAGAAACAGGAGATGCAAGTTCAATCCCTATGACAGGAAGATTCCCCGAGGAGGAAACTGCAACACCCTCCAGTATTCTCACCTGGAAAATCCCATGGGCAGAGCAGCCCGGCAGGCTACAGTCCACAGTCACAGAGAGTCAGACACGACTGAGCGGCTACGCACAGCACACAACTCAAGTAGAAAGCTGAGGAAAATTAGGCCCCCACTTCCTTTCTGCCTCCACTTTGGCCCTTCCTCAGTGAAGGGAAGAGCAAGTCTTCTCTTGTTATTGTTTCCACAGCAACAAAGCAAACTATTTCTTGGAGTCCCTTAGGAGAATTATCAGATATATTAATAGTTTTGATAAAAAGATTCAGCATTAAATCTAAATGCATCTTCCAGTTTTGCTCCCGTAAATCCAAATTAAGAGATCTTTCTTAGAGTATGGATTAGATGTTGTTTTCCATCAAGTACGGACCTTGGTGTGTAACTGTCTGTACTTCTCCTCATTTGATGCTCCTGGGTCTCAGACAGTTCTGGGGTCCCAGAGAACATCCTCCTCATCCACACTGGGATGTAGGTGGTACCCTTTTCTCACCTGCAGCCACTGCACCTGAGTCTATGGGGCAGATGCCTCTGGGCCTCCCAGTTTCTCTTAGTTCCAAATAAGAAGTGTCAACTAAGTGACCACCAAGGCCCTTTTCAACCATCTTCATTCATTCAGAATTTCCTTTTTTTTGTTCACTTGCTAGATGAGTCTTTGAGATCAATAGTGCTTTTGTATCATTAGAGGGCAGACTTCCCTTGGAGTAGAAAGTAAAGGAGAGTCTTGAGAAATTAAAATATTTGATATGAAGTGTTGGACTCTTCTCTTGGAGGGTGAGCATCAGAGAAGGAGGGAATGGAGGGCAGAAGAGACAATAAAAGAATCAGCCACTCAGCCCAGAGCAAATGTTCACTATTAATTGAATGTTTAGTGTGTAGGGAGATGTGTCAAACTACAGGTCCCACTGGTAGGTCATGAACAAGTTTATTACATCACAAATAGCAGAAAAAAAAATAAAACAAAATAGAAAACATTGTGTATTTTGTGTAATAAGAAGACATACCTATTCATGAAATTTTGCTTTGTATATGTATGGGTAGGGATACGTACTGAATCACAATATGAAGTTTATTCCTAGCTGTACATACAGCTTGAACATTTTGAGAAATATTGACCTAAGGGATCAAATGTTACCTTAAGGGTTAAGTGTTTTTAATATTATACACTGACATGAAAATTATTTTCATACTTATTTAATGTGAAAATTTTATTTAATATAAAATAAATGTAATGTCTGACTGAAGAACAGTAAGACTCATGCAGATAAACCAGAATAACAAGCATTACAGAACGATTAGAAAATAATCTGTTTCATTCATGGGTGCCAATATCTTTTGCCTTGAAATTGGCAGCACTTTCCTCTCTTATAAACCCTTTTTCTTCTCTATTGAAATCCTTCGTAAACTGATTATTGACTTTGAAGTCATACCTGCGTCCGGATCCAAAATCCCCCATTCCCTACATGTAGGACTTTGGGAAAATTATTCAGCATCCTTCTGCCCAGTTGCCTTGTCTTTAAAATTAGGGCAGTTGGGCTTTGCACATAGAGTTGTTTTCACCATATCAGCTAATGTTGGAAAGTAATTAGCCCAGGCTCTAGGACGTAGTAAGCTCACAATAAATGATAGCTGTCATGGTTAAAGACAATTAAACAGTATTCCCTTCTTCTTAATTTGGGAAGCTGAAGTCCAGAATCAGCCAAGTGATGGGTGACAAGCCAGCCTCCAGCTCCACCTCTTGGCAGGTGGCATCTTTGTCCTTAGAACCTACGTATTTGGTGAGAATAATAAGTTAGCAAAGAATAAAATTTGATCTCAACTCACATTCACCTCCTTCTGACTTCTACTCCAATCTGGCTAAGAGGCTGTACCATTTCTGGGATGTTTTCCAGTTGAAAAACTGAAGAACGTGGTGTCTCTGTGTAGGGTGAGTAAGTTGGCTGCCCCCTTGGGACAGCTCACTGGCCTGAATGGGATTTCTCTTCCCACCTCTGCTTCAGGTCATTATCCTGTAGCATAAAGTGTGTGTACAAGCAGTAGCTTTCAGAGTGTCCCATAATAGAGGAATTCCATACAGGTCACACAGCTGGTTTTTAATAAGGCTCCAAAATCTGGTTATTTCTCAGTATCACCAATTGGAGGTGATAAAATTCATGTGATGTTCATGAAACATGAAACATCTTTTACCCCCCTGAAGGTCATCGTGTGCCCTCTCTTATGGTCAACAATCTTAGGGGACCCCGGCTTGGAACTTCCCCAGAGACCAAGTCCACAGTTCATAGTTTCCACGAGTTAGTGAAGAGATTGATGGTTTGTCTAAAACATATGACAGAATTTTGTACTTTTTGAGTTGTAAGACATTATAGAGATCATTTAGAACAAATCCTTCGTTTTACAGGTAAAGGATATTAGACTATTTGCTCAGTTTTGTCACCTGTTTAATGTGTGGCTCAGAACCTGAACTCAGACATCCTGTCTCCAGGCCGGGTATGTTTCCCACTGCCTTCTAGATTCCCAACAATGGGTCTGAAGCAAAGGCAGTCCTTCCATAGTTCAAGGTCATGGTACGACTATTTGGAGTCGCCTTCACAAAGCAGGCTGGCAAGTTCTCCCTCAGCCCAGCCATAGGACAAACTTTCCAAGGGAGCCCGGAAACTGGGCTTTCTGCCACTCGACATCCCTTATTTCTCTCTAAAGTACAGAAAAGGACTGGTTCCTTTTCTGAAGGCATTTGACTACAGGTTTCAAAAGTTAGTGAATATTCATGACTTCTAACTCAGTGATCCCAGGTTGTAGAAATTAATCGTGAAGAAAAACTGGATAAGGGCAAAAAATTTAGCTGCAATGATGGCACGGCGTTGTTTTTATAACAACACGATCCTGGACCTGGGGTACTGTTTAAATAAATGGCAGTATATTTATATACATAAATATTTTTCTAAAATAAATATGCTTGTTTTAGAATGATTTAAGTGGTGTTTTAGGAAGAAAGAGAAAAAAAATGATAAACCTAGAAAATGTTCTTGATACACTGCTCAGGAAAACTATACAGAATGATTCTAAGTTTGTAATAAAAATCTACATTTATACCTATATTTGCTTAAAATGAAGACAGATTAAATATTCCAATATATCAAGGGTGGGTGGCAAAACGACTGAGCCATTGATGTGTGTGTATATATATATATATATATATATATTTTTTTTTTTTTTTGACCACACCACAAAGCATGTAGGATCTTAGTTCCCCAACCAGGCATCAAACCCACACCCTCTGCAGGGGGTGTACAGTCTTAACCACTGGACTGCTGGGGAAGTCCTTGGGCTGCTGGTACTTTTGTCTTTGGATTTTACTGTACTTTTGAACAATTTGAAAAGGGATGTACATTGCTTTTGTCATGAGACAGAAGTACTATTTAAAGTCTGATTTCTTTCCTCACTGTGCTTCTGAAATAGTCCCCAAAAGCTGAAGATATAGGATGGCACTCTAGACCTTACAAGGGGGGTGCAATGGTGAGAAGAGAGAGCACCATAGTCTGAAGAGTTGTTACATGTAGTGCTTCCAGTCCTTTGGGTTTATTGTAAACTTCATCAAGCACAAGATTTTTTTTTTTTTAATGTTTTCTTCTAGACTACCTGAAGGCAATAAGTCTCAAACATTCTTAAAATGAAAGCCCAGTTAAACAGGGAAAATCTCCATGACCTACCCTCTCCACTTTCCACCGGTTGTATCAATTTAGAGAGAAACAAAAGGAAGCACATGGCAGTATAAGAATTGCTGGCAGGATGTAAGAAGTACTTACTGCATGTGAAAATCACATGGACTTACATGCATGACTGAAAGTTATAAAGCATGTCAAGTAAACCTAAACTAACCCAGTGTTACTACTTTTATCTTGTTAGTAAGTTGCCCGTGACTTCGAGCAAACGCACAGCAGGCCCATCACACCTGGAGGTGATGCCCTTCAAGTAGAGTTTGGGGCTTACATTTGCTCTCACACATGGGTGTGGGAGTCATATGTGAACCAGAACACATATGTATCTTAGTTTAGTAACTAGGAAATTATAGCGCAAAAATAAACTTCGTGCCAAAATGCATCACTCCACATTACAGGGTTAATCAAATAAATTACATCAAGCTAGGATAATAATATTGCTGGACCAAGAGTAATTTATCACTGAAGAGCAAGATTGATAGGCATTAGAAACTCCAACCAACCAAAACAAAAACGATGAGGCACTGTTGTGAAAGTCACCTTCTCAGAAAGGGCGGAATTTCAGCTAGCAGCGTGCCTGCCTGTGTCACAGGGCCTGGGCAGTACTGCCATGAGGCTCTATTTTTTGTGTGAGTGTGGAGTGTGAGGTCAGCATTTTCAGTAAAATCCAGTCATAGGCTATTCTCGGATTATGACTGTGAAGTTTGTATAACTTTTGACCATTAACTTAGCAGATTGGCTCTATGCAAAATGGAAATCCATGGCCTTGTACTGCCGCCCGTTTGTCACCTGCCTGTAAGAATTCAGGGAAGGCCTCATTTAGAATCGGGGCTTCCCTGGTGGCTCAGCGGTAAAGACTCCGTCTACAATCCAGAAGCCATAGGAGATGCAAATTCAACCCCTGGGTTGGAAATGGCAACCACTCCAATATTCTTGCCTGAGAAATCTCACAGAGAGAGAAACCTGACCGTTACCATCCATCGGCTCGCAGAAGAGTCGGACATGACTTAGCGACTAAACAACAAAAAATAACATTTAGAATCAGCATTCTGTCTGAGGGCCACCCATGTCCCAGGTTAACCCTTTTGATCACTGTGGGTTTAGGGGATTCTTTTTAAAAAAAAATTTTTTTTTTTTATGTAGACCATATTTTTTAAAGTCTTCATTGAGTTTGTTACAATATTACTTCTGTTTTATGTTTTGGCTTTTTGGCCAAAAAAACATGGGATGTGGAATCTTGGTTCCCTGACCGGGGATCAAACCAGTACCACCTGCATTGGAAGGCAAAGTCTTAACCATCAGACCACCAGGGAAATCTCTAGGGAAGTCTTAATCAATGTCAACTGAGGAAATGAGTAAGAATCTGGTTAACTGGTTTACCCAGGGCCTCTGCCGGGACCAGAGGGTGGATCAAGAGCTTCTTCTGGAATATCCAAAAATCTAGAAAATTTTTCTCCTTTTTTCTTTTCTTCTTCTTCCTTTTTGTTCTTCCCCTCTTTCCTGTGTTTCTATCACCCTCTTTCTGCTCAAGGAAGAGTAGTAATAGAAATAGAAGACTGGTTATGGAGACTATTCCATGCCAATGTTTTAATTTTTTTTTTCTTCCTGGTGATTTTTCATTTTCTTGGTTTCTTAACAGCCATCTCTCATCTCTGAGAAATTAATTTCCTTTCTCAGCTGCTCTGCATCTGCAAGCCAAAGAAGTCAAGGGGGAGTTTTCAAAACAAAGGGAAGATGTTGGGATTTTTCTAATAGCCTCTATCTTCAGGGAATTAGTGATTGTGAGAAAATTCCTAACTAGGCCCAAAAAGGAAAACCTAGGAATCCTAACCAGTAAACAGGCACAGTGATGCCTGGGCCTTCAGAATGTTTGAGAATTAGCTGTGATTTATGCGGTGGGATGGAGGGTATTAATTCCAACATCTGAAAGAGCTTTGCATGGCCCCCTCCCCTTAAAAATGGTTTGGCTTGTCAGATGTCATCTGGCCCTGACAATTCAGATGGCTCCCTCCAGGGACAGAGGACAGTGGAATGGTAGCAGCGGTCTGGCAGCCTCAGGATCTTATAGGCGCTGAGATTGCAATAGGCTGAGGCTCTAGCTGTGTGGCTTGACCAGGCCCTGAAGCTAAATAGGGTACCAGACTTGAGGACGCCCCAGGTCACTCCTGCCTCTGCAGGGGCCCCGAAATTTCTGAGGCCATCTGGTTAGCATGAGTCAGGCCTTGGCACCCTTGGACATCGGTGAGGTTTGTCTTCTGGCTCCTGCTTTCCGGCTGTCATATCTACACCCTTCTGAGCTTCTTAAGTCTTCTTAAATCTTTGTATCCAAACTAGCTTTGGGCTTCTCAGATGTAGCTGGTGGTAAAGAACCCGCCCACCAAAGCAGGAGAGGCAAGAGATATGGGTTCAATCCCTGGGTTGGGGAGATCCCCGGAGGATGGCGTGGCTACCCACTCCAGTCTTCTTGCTGAGAGAATCCCATGGACAGAGGAGCCTTGTGGACTACAGTTCTTGGGGTCGCAGAGTTGGACATGACTGAAGCAATTTAGCCCGGAAGCTTGCTTTAGAAAGTGTGCCGATCACTGCCTGACATTTGAGTCTAGACTGAGGCTGATCACTACCTTTCTGAATGGAATTGTCACTTTCATGCTTCCCTCAACTGATACAGAGAAGGTAGTGTCTCCTGGCAGAGAGAGTGCAGTACTTTGGGGACTTGGGGGGGGAGTGAATTTTCCAGATTCTTTGAAATCACAGGGCTGCTCCTTCCTCGGATAAGACCCACTGCAGGGGCAATGGTTGAAAGGTGTGAATTCAAGCCAGAAACCATCTATGGCTACTGCCAACTGTCTGCCGGAGGACTTCCAACAAAGAATTCTGATTTTTTTATTTCCCAGGGAAGAAGTTAAGCCAATGCAGAAGTGTCTCTGCCATGTCTTATATTCTCCTGACTATAAGAAAGTCCTTGGGCAAGTGGCCTAAAAGAGCCACACCTCGGTTTTCCTCATCTATAAAATGGGTGTAATAAAAATGGTACCATCTTTCAGGAGAGTTCCAGGTAAAAGTACTGTACAAAGACATTTAGAAGAGTGCTTGACACACGGAAGTCACTCTTGAGCCCCCTCAACTGCTCTTCTCTGAGGCCTGAGGAGCAAAGGATTGGGGCTGAACTTCAGATACTGTCCATAGGTGAGGCTTCTGGTTTTGTCTGTTTATTTATAAATTGAAATGATAACAATGAAGCACAGTGAAGTAATAGCAGGCCATCTTTTCTCACTTCAGGCATTTAGAGACCCCAGGACAGGAGCTTACCTCTAGGAGCCCTCCTAGGTCTTACATGGGTGTCTTGGTTCAGAAGAGAAAGCGTGAACCCAATGCACTTCCTTCCTTCGGCTGCTCTTCAAACACAGTTATTTAACGTCTGGCTTGGTTCACTGTGTGCACTACCTATTAATTTGGGTTTGTGTCCCATGTCAACCAGTGCCCCAAGCCAAGAACCAAATTCTGTCTTAGAACACAAAGTATGTGTGTGTGTGTGTGTGTGTGTGTGTGCTCAGCTGTGTCTGACTTTTTGCAACCCCGTGAACTATAGCCTGCCAGGCTCCTCTGTTCATAGGATTATCTCCGCAAGAATACTGAAGTGGATTGCCGTGCCCTCCTCCAAGGGAGCTTCCCGACCCCAAGATTGAAACCATGTCTCTTGTGTCTCCTGCGATGGCAGGCAGATTCTTTATCCTGAGTCACCAGCGAAGGAAACCCCCAGCATGCAATACTAAAAACATAAAAAAGAAAGAAAAAGAAAGAAAAGGAATGAAAAACCTTGAGGATATAATCAATCAGCTAATACAAAGTTAATCTGCAAAATCCTACAAAGGCAACACACATTTCAGTCACAGCTCCATTGGCTGAGGGGTGTCTTAGTCCAGATCACACATTAATATTACAACTATGTGTTTATGCATCTGTCTTTCCTGCTAGACTCAGTTCCTGGTCATTTCTGGAGTGTTCTGTGTGGCCCCAAAGTCAAAGTGGGAACTTCTAGGTATATTTCATCCTCTTAGCCCATTACCTCATCTCTGGTCACTGGGACTAGTCAGGGATGAGATGATGGTTTAATTCTAGGAATGCACACAGCATTAGGAGAGGCAGGATCACATGGCATCCAAGAAAGAGGCCAGGTATGGTGGTGCCTTCTGGAGCTCAGGACAGCACGGGCCATCCATGGATATGCACTTGATGTGGATCTCCACTTGATGTCTGACATCAATGCTCCCATTTTCCTGTCTGTCTCTGTCTTACTCAGGCTACTCTAACAGAATACCATAGACTGAGTGACTTTTAAGCAACAGGATTTATTTCTCATAGTCCTAGAGGTTGGGAGGTCCAAGATCAAGGTGTTGGCAGATCCTGGTCTTAGAAGAGTCTGATTCCTGGCTGCTGACTGCCCACTCATTGTTGCATCCTCACATAGTGGAAAGAATGCTAGCCAGCCCTGTGGCCTCTTCTTAGAAGGGTATTAGTCCCATTCATGGGGTCTCCATCCTTATGATCTAATTACCCCAAAGGTCCTACCTCCAAATATTAATACCATCACAATGGGATTAGGCTTTCAACACATTAATTTTGTTGTTCAGTCCCTGAGTTATGTCCAACTCTTTGCGATCCTATGGACTGCAACACGCCAGGCTTCCTTGTCCTTCACTGTTTCCCAGAGTTTGCTCAAACTCACATCCATTGAGTTGGTGATGTCATCCAACCATCTCAACCTCTGTCACCTTCTTCTCTTCCTGCCCTCAATCTTTCCCAGGATCAGGGTCTTTTCCAATGAACATTCATTTTGGGAGAGACACAAACATTTGATTTGTTGCAGTATCTCTTTGAGACATCAACTTCCAGTGCTACCAACATCTTTCCACACCCCCTTCCTCCACTCACAGTAGCCAAGTAGGACAGGGGAGGGGCTGTGGAGGGAGAAGGGCTGTCATGTCTACTCCTGACATCTTGGCGGCACCCCTGAGCATTGCGGGAGCCCTGGGACTCTCTTAGTTCTCACTTGCACCTGAAGAAGATGGAAGTAAATCAACAAACCACTTACCGACAGGGCCCCAAAGGGACTGTGTCCCATGTGCTTGCTCAGTAGCATTAGAAGCAGAATTTGCAACGCGGTTGTTTTGATTCTCACCCTTGTGACAAGCCATCAGTAGATGTGACAACGCCTGGGATGTGGAAAGTCACGTTTCTAAAAGGAACCGGCCAATATTCCAAATTCTGTGGCTCTGTCCTACTCTAGCTGTGGCTGCACTCATCTTTCTCATCCACAGTAAATCTCTAAGCCGCCGCACACTGTCCTTGGTGAGAGAAGGACAGAAATGCACACCCCACAGGAAAGGAAACCTCCTAAGGCACAAACCCGAGCTGCCCAGAGTTATCTAGATGGAACACGGTGCTTTTGCTGTTTTATTTCATCTCAGCCCTTGTGATTCAGAGTCAGACGAGGAGAGAAGAAAGCAACAAGCCATCCACGAGGAAGGAGACCCAAGAGGAAGGAGAGAAGTCATGATCGGGATGGTAAGCAGCTGATACACTACCATATATAAAATCGAGAACTAACAGGAAGTTACCGCATGCCGCAGGGAGCTCAGCCTGGTGCTCTGTGAGTGACCTAGAGGGCTGGGGTGCAGGGGTGGGAGGGAGGTGCAGGAGAGAGGGGATATGTGCACACACAGAGCGATTTCACTTTGTTGCACAGCAGAAATGAATTCAACATCGTAAAGGAAGAAAAAAAAAAACCATATACAATTAATGTTAAAAAAATAAATGAACAAAAATAAGGGCTAAGATATGCAATACTGTTTTTCCTTGTATGAATTCATATGCATTTATACATTTTTTCAGCAAATGGTTGCGGGTCTATGTGTCAGGCTTTCTTTTAAGTGCTTGGTACCCTTAAGAAATATTAGGCCTTGAACTTCTCAAACGATGGTTTAGTAATTCATTGTCAGCTCTTAGCAGTTTGTCTCAGAGAAGGCAATGGCAACCCACTCCAGTGTTCTTGCCTGGAAAATCCCATGGACGGAGGAGCCTGGTAGGCTGCAGTCCATGGGCTCTCGAAGAGTCAGACACGACTGAGCGACTTCACCTTCACTTTTCACTTTCGTGCATTGGAGAAGGAAATGGCAACCCACTCCAGTGTTCTTGCCTGGAGAATCCCAGGGACGGGGGAGCCTGGTGGGCTGCCGTCTATGGGGTCGCACAGAGTCGGACATGACTGAAGCGACTTAGCAGCAGCAGAAGCAAGTTAAAAAAAAAATTTACTGTATCTCCCGTTAGAACCTCTGTTCCCTTTGTCCTTAATCCTGTGCCCACGGGCATGGAGAAAGAGGAAGGGATCAGCCATCAGAACAGGAAGTCATCCTCAAGTGCAGCACAACCCGGCTGCCTCCCTTCTCTCCGCGAGAGAATCCCAGTGAGAATCCAGCATCTCAGCACTTGCCCCGTGACACTGAAGTCGGCTCTTTCTGAGGGAAACACATTAGTCCACGCGGGCATGAGATCAACTTATTAATCTTTTTATTTCAGGGCCCAGCCCCTTAGCGTGCTTAAGGGATATTAGTTGAAAACAGCTGAAGAATTTCCTCTGATAAAACACAGTAAAAACAAATAATTTTGCTACTTGCCCAACTGATTAAAAAAAAAAAATCCTTAAATTGGTAGCCAGGTGTGACTTGCTTTCTATTCCTGTGACCACTGAGAGTAAGTGACGATCTTGATAACAGTGGAGCAGGAAAGATTGACTTTCATGCAACGCCTATGTAGACAATACTGGCAATGAGGTACCGTAGCGAAGGGCATGATTATTGTCGTGCCTGAGCCTGTCCTTCGCTTGGTAGAATGAGATTTGAAGCCGGCTGACCAGTCAGAATGACCTGAGAACCCCCAGGGTGTCGCATGAGAAACCTTGAGGGCATCGTGTTATAAACCGGTGGCGAGGGGATCCAGTCTCTGACAGCATCAGGACAACACAGAAAGAGGGGTCTTGAAGCATGAGCAGCACACAGGTACCACAACCAATACTCCTCCCAGTTTGAGAGATTTGCCTTTTTACCCTCCTCAGGCTCCGCTCTTCCTCCTTCAGCTTTCCTGACAAGCTGTCATAAAAATAGTTACGGTTGGAGCAAGATTCCTGTAAGCAAATTGTTAGCCAAGACAATAATACCAATGAAAAAAAGCCTTTCGGGCTGAATCATTGTCCTCAATGCAGCACATTTAAAATGGATCTTATTTCGAGTGATTTAAGACGCAGAGAGGAAGTAAGGTGGGTGCCCACTAGATAGCATCTTTATCACTGATCCCGCCCACCCCGCCCAGTTTCATCCTGACCCTGGTACCTCCCCATCGCCTTCCTGCTGGGGACCCTCCCATTGTGCATTACTGTATTCTTCTTCTTTTTGTTATTTGGCAACCTCTGTTCTGCTCAGAAGGGCATGCAAAATGATTGCTTGTGGAACTGCTCTCCATTGTTACGGAGACAATAAAAGGATGTCTGATAAGCATCTTACGACAGATTTTTCTCCAGCTGAAGCATGTTGGCAGCACAATTTTCCAGATTTGCATTCTACCTGTGGCTCCACAGAGCTCCTCAAGACTCCTTGCCAAGAGTGGACATTGTCCGTTCATTTCTGGAGGCCACATGCACTTAGTGGCGATACTGTCTTAGAGCTGGCTAATTCTCACACGACTGACTGGTGGCCATAAATCTCTGGTTGCTCAGAAAGACTTTTGAACTATCTCAGTGTTTAAGGGAAATCTATTTGACTGAGAATCACATGAACAAGTACAATGTTGTCTGTGATTCAAGAAAGGGTGGATTTAAATAAAGGTGTTAAAAATTCAAATTCTTTTCTGCTTTTTTAAGTGATTTTTTTGATGTGAATCTTTTTTTTTTAAATTGAATTTGCTACAATATTGTTTCTGTTTTATGCTTTGGTTTCTTGGCCACGAGGCATGTGGCATTCTAGCTCCCAGACCAAGGATTGAACCTATACACCCTCCATTAGAAGGTGAAGTCTTAAATCACCGGACCTCCAGGGAAGTCCATCAAATTCTTTTCTAAGTGAAAGTGATAGTTGTTCAGCTGTGTCCGACTCTTTGCGATCCCATGGACTATATAGTCCATGGAATTCTCCAGGCCAGAATACTGGAGTGGGTAGCCTTTCCCTTCTCCAGGGGATTGTCCCAACCCAGGGATCGAACCCAGGTCTCCCGCATTGCAGGCAGATTCTTTACCAGCTGGGCCATAAGGGAAGCCTCATTCTTTTCTAAAAGTTTGGTTAAAAATGATACTTTGCTTTATGGAATCTTAGAAATGTTTCAGACTCTGGTGTCATAGCTTTTTTTTCTTTCACTGGAGATTTTCAAGAGACTCAATGACCATTTTTAAAAACATTCTTGAGGGGTATGTTTATGTGGGTTGGAAACTACACTATATGGCTTTTAAATGCCAACTCTAAGATCAATTTTTCTATTACTTCTTTAAATAAAAGCAACTCCTGTTTATTTAACATATAATTAAATTAAATTAATTTCAAGTTACATGTCCATCTGTAGGAATGCTTATTGGCTGAAGCAAAACTCTTCTTTTGGACCCTCTACTCAACTGTACTAATTAAGTGTGTATAATGACTTCCCTGGAAGTCCAGTGTTAAGACTCCATCTTCCGATGCAGAAAGTGCAGGTTCGATCCCTGGTAAGGAAGTTAAGATCCCACATGCCTCATGGCCAAAAAGCCAAAACACGAAGCAGAAACAATGTTGTAATAAATTCAATAAAGACTTTAAAAAAGGTCCACATAAAAAAAAATCTTACAAAAAACCCCATAACTTTATTTTATGTGCGTACAATGTATCAAGTACTATACTAAGCATTTTATTATAGCAGGAAACTAAAGGCATCTCCGATACTGTCAATGAATTGAAATATTATTGAAGAAACAAGTCACAGGAAGACAGAAAATTAATTTTCAAATACCAAATTGCTGCCTAAAACTCTTTGCTGGAAATGTGGGGCTTAAGGTCTAGCAGAGAACACCCCAGGCTGTGAGGTTGAAGAAAGCTTTCATTACGTAAGTGGGGTTTGAACTGTCCTATTGAAGAAATTTTTGACCTATGTGTTTTCACTGCTTCCATTTAATTATATATTTGTGGTTAATCAAAAATCAGCTTGGAATAGTAAGTCCTTTATTGTTTCCTATGTCTCTCAGAAGGTCACAAAAGTAGATAAAAACATAGAAGACAATCCAGAAGTAGATTTACAGAACAGCTAGACTTCAGAAAGATAAACTTGATGGGGAAAGGACAGACTTGTTTATGGACAACACATATCTCCAAGAATCATAGTAATGTTTCGACATCTTGGTGTAACTCACTCAATTTAAGCTTAAGTATTTTCAACCTAACAGTCACCAAATAAGAAGATACAGCTGGAGGCAAATGAATGCCTCAGAAACTCTAGGTCAGTATCATCAAAGGGATGATGATTGCGACATTTTGGAATTGTTGAGAATAGCCAGTATGATTCCTTCTAATACCCTGTGAACAATAGAGCAGGCTTTAAGGGATTGGACTGCATTTCTGCATTTTGTAACATTTGGTAAACATAAAGTTCCTCCATTTTCTGTTCACCATATGTGGCATATTTTCTATTGGCATAAAATTCCAGTGACTCTTAAATAATCCAGATTCAGTGACAGAATGTGACTGACATTCTGTTAAAATCAAATAGATGAGCAAAATTGTACTTAGTCTCTTATTTTGGAAGTAAAATAGCTTCTCTATGATACTTATATACATTTTTGGTACAAGATTTCTTTTTCTTGCAAACATTTTTAATAATAAAAAGTATTGTTTAGAGACCAAATATTATGAACTAGTTTCATGACAGAATAATAGTGTTTGCTTGGCATATTAATTATTTTAAACATTTTATTAGAATTGAAAAGATAAGCTTCCCATTTAATTTGTACTCTAGGTAGTTGAGTGTCAATCACTTTTTTTTTTTTTTTTTTTTGTCTTTACATTTTGAAGATGGCAAAAGGAAGGAAAATTAATGCACAAGAAGCACCCAGCTTCACCCACTTGGGGAAAATTTTTAAAGTTTACAATTATTTTGTGGAGCATGTACTCAGCCTGCGCTAAGTCACGTCAGTCATGTCCGACTCTGTGAGACCCCATAGATGGCAGCCCACCAGAGAATCCCTGGGATTCTCCAGGCAAGAATACTGGAGTGGGTTGCCGTTTCCTTCTCCAGCACATGAAAGTGAAAAGTGAAAGTGAAGTCACTCAGTCCTGTCTGACTCTTTTCAACCCCATGGACTGTAGCCTGTACCAGACTCCTCCGTCCATGGGGTTTCCCAGGCAAGAGTACGGGAGTGGGTTGCCATTGCCTTCTCCCACGTACTCAGCCTAGTGCTAATTAAATTACTCTTTTCTATATTAAGAAGTAAGTTTTTTCCAGACCCTCAAAGAGCTTTCCATCTTGCTAAGGAAAGAAGACTCCTACTTGTGACTTAATAAAGCAAATAAAGCTTAAGAAAGCAAAAGATGGAACTTGAGTGATTCGGAATCATAACTGACTGAGGGTAGGAGATACACAAATGGGCATCAGAACCATGGGGGAATGTTAGGGAGAAAGTACCAAAGATGTGATCTTTGAAGTGGATTCCATTCTGGAAAAGCTTGATGGCAACAAACGTGGAAAGGGGGCCAATCTGTTCACAGCCAGTGAGAAACAGTCACTTAATCAAGTAAAGAAACAGAAAGCAACATTCAAAGGAAGCAAGCAAACAAAAAACCCTTCCTAACTGGAGTAAAGTGGAGAACAGCAGACACAAGCAGATCAATAGTGGATCAGCAGCTAAGATGAGGCCAGGTGATGGCTTTGACATTTAGACAGAAGAATCTATAGAGATAAGATGGATGCCTGACTCCCATACAATCCTGAAGAAAGCTGGAGAAGC
This sequence comes from Dama dama, assembly GCF_033118175.1. Classification (NCBI taxonomy): domain Eukaryota; kingdom Metazoa; phylum Chordata; class Mammalia; order Artiodactyla; family Cervidae; genus Dama; species Dama dama. The sequence continues at coordinate 45,782,931 of NC_083687.1, read as the reverse complement.
CCCAGCTGGATAAGGCCTTTCACTCCTAGTGTAAGAGGATGTTTTCTTTCAATCCCATTAGAGAAGGAAGTAGGGAGATAAAATTATCTCATTCTCAGTGGTGTCCTCTTATATTTAACCCAAAATTTCCTTAAACTTGTGGTGACTGCAGTGGATTGTTTGCTAACTTAATTCTAAAAGCTGTAAGGAGTAAAAGAACCATTCAATCACTAGGAATCCGACAGCTTGCATTTTGCTTTGTTTTTAAAAAAAGACCTGTGTTTGGGGCTCAAACTTTTCATTCACGTGTACTTATTCCAGTCAGATGGGGCAGCTGGTCTGTGTAAAAAACAAGACTCAGTAAGAGGACATTGAATCCCAGCTCCACCTCTTAACAATACAGATCTTCAAGAAGTTATTTTACTTACCTGTACCTCAGTCTTCTATACAAAATGAAGAAGAAGATGATGGTGGTGGTGGTAAAAATACCTATCTCATAGAATTAAATGTATATCTATAGTATAATATGCATATTGTGTGTGTGTGTGAGTGTGTATATATATATATATATATACACACACACACATATATATACATGAAAGAGAAAGTGAAGTCACTTGATCATGTCCGACTCTGGGACCCCCTGGACTATAGCCTACCAGGCTCCTCCGTCCATAGGATTTTCCAGGCAAGAGTACTGGAGTGGGTTGCCATTGCCTTCTCCAGGGGATCTTTCTGACCCAGGGATCAAACCCGGGTCTCCCACTTTGCAGGCAGACGCTTTACCATCTGAGCCAACAGGGAAGCCCTGTGTGTATACATATATGTATAGTTTATTGAATGATCCTTGACACAGAAGCGATCAATAGGTATTAGCTGTGATTATTTTATTATAGCAAAAGTGTTCCTTATATTATGCCATAATTAAATGTACTAGTAAGTGAAAGTCACTCAGTCGTGTCCAATTCTTTGTGACCCCATGGAATACAAGGCCATGGAATTCTCCAGGCCAGAATACTGGAGTGGGTAGCTGTTCCCTTCTCCAGGGGATCTTCCCAACCAGGAATCGAACTGGGGTCTCCTGCATTGCAGGCAAGTTCTTTACCAGCTGAGCTACCAGGGAATCCCTAAATGTACTAACATTTTATTATATCTATAAAGAACACTATAAGATATTAGATTAAAAAGTTTGAGAACCACATGGTCAAAAATAGGAAGCAATTATAGTTTTTCAAAAAGTTACCTGATGAAAAAAATTTCAGGAAGATTAGTTAGCTTTCTTATCTTTTTAATTTATTCTCACTGTACACTTTTTTACCTGTACAAGCTTACCTATCTCCATGGCTTAATTTATAGTAGGTCTTATGTGCTGACACCTGAAGTTTTATCTCCAAACCTGACCTATTCCTCTAGCTCTGAACCTGTCTATCCAGTGGCCTACTAGGATTTTATTATCCCTTCTGGGAACTCAGGATGAGATGGTTGGATAGCATCACCAACTCAAGGGACATGAACTTGGACAAACTCCAGGCAATAGTGAGGCACAAGGAGGCCTGGTGTGCTGCATGGGGTCACAAAGAGTCAGACACGACTTAGTGACAATAATGGCGACAACTGGGAACTCGGGCAATGTTTCAAATTCAGCTACTCTCCAATCTGTCACGTTGGTAGAACTCTAACGCCCTGGTTCTTAGAAAGCAATCCCCTATCAGTAACACCAGCATCACCCAAGAATGTATTAGACATGCAAATTCTTGGCTCTATCCCAGACCACTGAATCAGGAATTTGAGGTTGGGGGGAGAGAAGGATACCTATATGTGTTTTTAAAAGCCCTGCCCGTGAACCTGATGCATGCTAGAGCCTGAGAACTAGTGGTCTAATATAAAGGTTTACACTTTGTTCAGTATCTGATCTGTGACACTCTCCTCCTTCACAGAAAGGACTCAGGTTTTCAAGTAGAAAGAATTACTTTGGTGACTTAAGAAGGGAATGGATGGGAAGGTACAAGACTAACTCTAGAGACACCTACTTAGCAACTAATGCCATAGTACCTGGGGCAGGACCATGGGATGTTTTATAGCTAAAACAAGAGTGGACCAGTTTCTGTTCTTTGAAATCCACTGCTATTAGCTCCCTCCTTTAACTAAGTACTCTTAATAAGCTTCAGCATTTTCAGTCAAACTTCAGAAAATTATAACCAAACAGTTGGGATCATAAGTCTTTTAAAAGGATGAGAAATGGGTCTTACTGGCCAAAGTTAAAATAATTTACCTAGATTTTGTGAATCATGGTGTCCATTAAGAAAAAACCCTTGACCTCTAAAGTTTGTCTAGGAGGGTAGATGGGGAGCTTATTTATATAATTAAGGAAACTGTACCCATAGAACTGTCCTAAATATATCTTAATGTATCTAGAAATAATTTTATGTTAAAATCAGTGTGAAAATTAGATCATAAAGTGAAACTAAACTTTTAAAACATTTTTTTCATATTTGTAACTTAAAGAACATTATCAAGGCAGTCTGAATACACCTGTTTTCTGACTATTGATCCTTAAAGATGCCATTGTTAGCAAGCCAACTTCCAAACGATTTTCTCTTTGAAATAGAGGGATGATTGGGAGGTTGGGATTAGCAGATGCAAGCTATTATATATAGAATGGAAAACAACATGGTTGGAACTATAGCAGGGAACTATAATCAATATCCTGTGATAAACCATAATTAAAAGGACTACAAAAAAGAATGTATTTATATACGCATAACTGAATCACTTTGCTGCACAGCAGAAATTAACATAACATTGTAAGTCAATTGTTCTTCAATAACAATTAAACGTGAAATAAAATAAATTAAAAGATTTGAAAAATGAATTTAATATATCTAACATTTGTTTGATAAAAATTCCAAGAATGGAAAAAACAGAAAATGAAGGAAAGAAATAATCTAAGAGGGAAAAGTTGTAATATTATCAGTCTTCACATTAAGTGTATAAACAGAGAAAAAATGCAAAACCAAAATCAGAATAGTATAAATAATAAGACAATCATGGATGTACACATTCTGCATTTTCAGAAATGCACAGACTTAGGAAGTTTATCTCCCAGGCACTACTATTGTAATGAGAATAAAGTAGCAAAATGAGAGAAGAATATAAAAAGGAACATGAAGTTGAAGAGAGAAGGGAGCTAAGTCAGTACATGGTAGAGTTACTGGGAGGTAACCACACAGCAAAGAAAACACTAAGGCCAAGTCTGAACATGAGTAGCTGTTCTTCAGAGAAAACCATTTTCAAAATGAAAATATTATACATTTAACAGAGTGATGTAATAAAGAAATTGGGCCATCTCATTCATGTATCAATAATAAAGGTGGTTTACATTTCTTTTTCTGGTAAAAACAAAACAAAAGCTTGACAGAAAGTACAAGAAAAAGCTACATTTTAATAAACTAATTATAATCTAATTATGAAGCGAACAAACACTTGGCATGGTTTGGAAGAATTCACATATGTGAAAGAAAGAGGTTTCATTTATTCTTGCTCTTGTGATATTTTCTATTTGAGTGACACAGCTTAAAGGCATAGGATGTATTTTATCTTCAGTCATACTAGTTGGTTTTATAGTAAACAATATTTTGCAATTGATTACAAAAGAATATTTTGTAATCAACAGTATTTTCCACTTCTCTGCTGAAATTCTCGATCTTGTCTTTTAATCACTTGACCATAGTAAGCATTACTATTTTAAAGTTTATGTCTCATAACTATTTCTGAACCCCTATGAGTCTATATCTATTGTATGCTGTTTATATTTTGTCTGCTCAACCTCTCCCTCCTTTTCCTCTTCCTTCTTTTCTTCTTCTTAAATCATTTTTTACATCTCCTTTCTTCCTAGTTCCTAAATATCTGTTGATTATTTTGGCACAATAGTATCTTGAGAAGATTCAGTAAGACTGTTTATCTAGAAGCTTCTGCTGATATCTGAAGAAAGGAACTTTTAAAACTTATTGGGTCTCAATGTGTTTTCTGAAACATTGCCCTCACTCTCATTCAGCCAGACAATCATTCTTGGCATTCTCAAAAGTATATGCAGGTCATTTTAACTTTGTATGTGATGGATAAACATCCACACCACAGTAGCCAAAAATAATACCCATTTTGTGCTGGCCTGATGGGTCGTTCAGATTAGGAACAAGTTCAAAGCGACTCTATTCTCTGGAAGAGGACTAGAGTAGGATTTGTGTATTTAAAAGTTTTCTTTTTAAATCAGATATTAATTTACAAAAGTGGCTTCATCTGTGTGAAAGCTTTTAGGCTTGCTAGGAGGTTGTGTAGTACAGAAAGGAAGTTTGCAACTTGACGGAGACACTAGCAATGAATGTCAGTCCCTCATGTTTTTAAATAGATAGCATCAGGGTAGGGATTTTCTTGGTTTAATTTGCAGTTAAAGTGGATGTGTGGTCCCACTTTCCCGTATAATCAAGTGAGGATTCCAAGATGCCGAAAATCCAAAGTGATATTAGCCTAGATATTAGCGATGTTAGCTTACAACTGATATCATGCTCTTACAAAAGGATTTGGATGCCTTTTAATAGCTGCGCTAACTACTGCCCATATTGGAAACAACTGAGGCCATTTCTGGACAGACACCTATTACCATGTCTCTTTGGTCAACCAAGATCCATGAGCATATCCTGTGTTCTTTATCTTTCTTCTCGTGATGGGCTGAATTGTGCCCTGCCCTTGACACCCCTGAAGTCTTAACCCCTAGTTTCTCAGAATGTGACATTATTTGGAATTAGGATTGGTGCAGCTATAATTAAGTGGAAGTCATATTGGAGTATGCTGCTGCTGCTAAGTCACTTCAGTCGTGTCTGACTCTGTGTGACCCCATGGACTGCAGCCTACCAGGCTCCTCCGTCCATGGGATTTTCCAGGCAAGAGTCCTGGAGTGGGGTGCCATTGCCTTCTCCCCATATTGGAGTATAATATGCTCCTAATTCAATATGACTGGTATCGTTGAAAGAAGACAGCCATGTGAAGAAGGAAATATCTAGCCACCAGCCAAGGAGAGCCTGAGGCTAAGGAAGATGGAGGAGGCAAGGAAAGATCCTCCCCTCAGAGCATGACTCGGTTGACACATTAGTTGTAGACTTCAAGCCTCAAGAACTGAGAGAGGGACTTCCCCTGCAGTCAGTGGTTAAGATGTTGCCTTGCAAATGCAGAGGGTGTGTGTTTGATCCCTGATCAGGGAGGTAGGATGCCACATGCCTCAAGGCCAAACAACCAAAACATAAAACAGAAACAATATTGTCACAAACTCAATAAAGACTGAAAATGATTGACATTAAAAAAAAAAGTCTTAAAAAAACCCCAAGAACTGTGAGAGAAAAGATTTCCCAATATATGGTAGTTTTTAATGACATCCCCTAGGACATGAATACATGTCTCCTGATCCCCAAATGCAAATAAGCTGGAATATAAAATTTATATCTCCACAAAGTCACCTCAAATGGAGAGAAAAGTAAATTATTTATTCATGATCAGGGAGTATAATCCCAAGAAGCTCATCAGATGTCTGATGTTCTACTTAAGTCTAATGTTTCATCTTTAAACTTCAAGCAATTTTAAATCTACTTTCTAATCCATCTACTCTTTTCCCCAAGTAAACTTTAATTTTTTAGAGCTGTTTTAAGTCCCCAGTCAAATTGAGCAGAGGGCGCAGAGATTTCCCATGTGCCTCTTGTCCTCATCACCTACTGTAATAACTTTCCCCATTATCAACCATCCTCACCAGAGTGGTACATTACAGTTCATCATTACATTGATGTGCTGTTATCATCCAAAGTCCAGAGTTTATATACTTGGTGTTGTACAGTCTGTGTTTTTGTTTAGTTGCCAAGTTGTGTCCAACTCTTTGCAACCCTATGGACTGTAACCCACCAGACTCCTCTGTCCATGGGATTTCCCAGGTAAGAATACTGGAGTGGGTTACCATTCCCTTCTCCAGGGGATCTTCCCAACCCAGGGATCAAACCCAGGTCTCCTGCATTGCAGGCGGATTCTTTACCACTGAGCCACCTGGGAAGCCCTGTATATTCTGTGTTGTTTTTTAGTCTCTAAGTCATGTCCAACATTTTTGTGACCCCATGGACTGTAGCTCCCCAGGCTCTTCTGTCCATGGGATTTCCCAGGCAAAAATACTGGAGTGGGTAGCTTGAAAAAGACTCATACCTAGGCTTCATCCCAGGACAGTTTAATCAGCATCCCTAAGAGTGACCCCTGAGCACCCAGTAGTTTGCCCAAAGTCACGCAGCAAAGACTGAACTGAAGTCTTTTTGCCTCTTAAACATCTGGACTTTCCTCAGCCACATGGAAAAGATTTCTTTAAAATATAAACAACTGCTTAGTTCTCAAAGATTGCAAAAACTTAAATGAAGATTTAACTTAAAGTGGAAAAGAATTTAGATATGAGGAAATATTTGTTGGTCCATCTGAACTTAGACTCCACAGTCTGTGTTTTGGAGTACTGGTCATAAGTTCAAAGGGCTGGCGTGGACAGTGCTCTGAGAGCTCCTTCAAAGCCATGTGCTGAAAGAATTAATGGAAAGTATAGGGTGACTATTAGAAGGATAGGATTTGGATGGTCTAATAGTTTTGAAACAGTGGACAAAGCCTATAAACTATGTCAGATATTCACATGAGTCAACTTTTTTGGCTTATCATTGCCATTTTCCCTTCTTCTCCTATAGGTATTACCTAACAAATGCATGGGTGACTTCCTTGCATCATTATCAAGAGCATCGATTTGGGGGATAAATTACCTAATTTAGTTTCCAAATATATTCTCTCTAGCTGTGTACTCTTAAGTAAGGTACTTCACTTCTCCGTGACTCAGTTCCTTTAACTATAAAATAGGAATAATAACAGTATCCTATCAGTGCTGCCTTAGTCACCCAAAACCCTCATGCCTTAAGATCGCCCACAGCTTTTCTGGGTGGGAATGCAGGAGAACTTGGTTGGGCAGTTTCAGCTCAGGGTTTCTCTAAGCCAGGGTTTAGGCAACAGTCTTATGATGGCTTGGTTAGGGCTGGAAGATCTACTTCCAAGGTGGTTTGCTCACATGAATCACAAAATGGTGCTTCTTGTAGGCAGAAAGCTTCAGCTTTTCTCCACAAAGTGGAGAACTCTGAACTGCTTGAGAGTCCACACGGCTTGCTATCTGACTTGCTCCAAAGAAAACAACCCAAGAGACCAAGGTGGAACTTGCTGTGCATTTTATGATCTAGCCTTAAGGTCATACACCACCCTTCCTACAGTATTCCATGGGTCACACAGACCAACCCTGATTCAGTTTGGAAGGAGACTACTCCCTTCTGTCAGGAAGTAAAGATCATTGGGGACCATTTTGGAGGTAGGTACTGTAAGCACCTATTTCATAGGCTTTTTGCAAAGATATATGTGTATCCACTTAGAATAGAGCTCAGACCAACAGCTAAGAAAACACTTAGGTGGAGCATAATATGTTGTGTGTGTGTATACCTCACATTTAGAAAAGAGCTTGTGTGTGTGTGTGCATACTCAGTTGCTCAGTCATGTCCAACTCTTCCTGACCCCATGGACTATAGCCCATCAGGCTCCTCCGTCCATGGGATTTTCCAGGCAAGAATACTGGAGGGGGCTGCCATTTCCTTCTCTAGGGAATTTTCCTAGCCCAGGGATCAAACCTGCATCTCTTGCATCACCTGCACTGGCAGGCAGATTCTTTACCACTACACCACCTGGGAAGTCCACAACAGAGCTTAGACCACAGTAAATGTTATATAACTAAACAGAAATTTCAGGAGTGGCCATTAGTATTCTAGCTTAAAAATCACCACTTGCTAAGTTGCTTCAGTTGTGTCCAGCTCTTTGAAACCCTATGGACTGTAGCTCGCCAGGCTCTTCTTTCCATGGGATTCTCCAGGCAAGAATACTAGAGTGGGTTGCTGTGCCCTCCTCCAGGGGACCTTCCCGATCCAGGGATTGACCCCCGGGTCTCTTAGGTCTCCTGCATTGGAAGGTGGGTTCTTTACCACTAGTGCCACCTTAGTTTAGTCAGCTCAGTCACTCAGTCGTGTCCGACTCTTTGTGACCCCAAGCACTGCAGCCTGTCAGGCTTCCCTGTCCATCACCAGGAAAGTTTGGGCACCCGGAGTCCACCCAAACCCATGTCCATTGAGTCGGTGATGCCATCCAACCATCTCATCCTTTGTCAGTCCCCTTCTCCTCCTGCCGTCAATCTTTCCCAGCATCAGGATCTTTTCCAATGAGTCAGTTCTTCGCATCAGGTAGCCAAAGTATTGGGGTTTCAGCTTCAGCATCAGTCCTTTAAATGAATATTCAGGACTGATTTCCTTTAGGATGGACTAGTTGGATCTCCTTGCAGTCCAAGGGACTCTCAAGAGTCTTGTCCAACACCAAAATTCAAAGGCATCAGTTCTTTGGCACTCAGTTTTCTTTATGGTCCAACTCTCACGTCCATACATGACTACTGAGAAAACCATAGCCTTGACTAGATGGACCTTTGTTGGCAAAGTAATGTCTCTGCTTTTTAATGTGCTGCCTAGGTTAGTCATAGCTTTTCTTCCAATGAGCAAGTGTCTTTTAATTTCATGGCTGCAGTCACCATCTGAGTGATTTGGAAGCCCAAGAAAATAAAGTCTCTCACTGTTTCCATCATTTCCCCATCTATTTGCTATGAAGTGATGGGACAGGATGCTATGATCTTAGTTTTTGTCCCAGTGCCACATGGGAAACCCCAAAATCACCACAGGTGATTCTAATATGCAGCCAGGATTGAGTACCATGCTTCTACACCAATAACTAGCTTCATCATGATAATCTACCCCAAAGCCCCAGTTGACAGATTCTCTACCTTGGCTGCATATCTAAGAATCATCTAGAGAACTTTAAAGAATCTAGACCTTCAGGTTACATACTGGGCCAGTTCTATCCGAATCTGTGGTTCATGGGACCCAGAGATGAGAATTTTTTTTTTAAGCTTCCTAGGCTATATTAATACACAGTCGTTAGAGACCCACTTCTTTAATTATTTAACTTGGATTATTATATTCCAATTTTTCCCATTTTCTCCATGAGCTGAGCTCCAACAACAGCATTTAGATGCTGGAGACCCAATTTCACTTGTTGAAAACAGAGGGAAGACCTTTGACTCACCCTCATGTGCTGGAAATGCTGCAGATGGGCGGGAACGCGCAGCATGGCGCCAGTTGCTCCCCATCTACACCCTGTGTGTCTGGAGGATTTGAGCCTCCAGCGTGTCAGCCAGGCTCCTTTGGCCGGAATTTGCCTTCATGCAAGAGTAGAAACCTCCTAGGCATGTGATTGCCGGCCAGGAAAATGTCACCCACGGCCAGAGAAAAACCAGCCTGCCACAAATCTAGAGTGAATGGCACATGAAACCAATTTAGCCAAAGTGGCTGGAGAAGGATCAGAAAGCATCGTGAGATGGCCATTCTGGAAACAGTACTTATTCAGATGCACCTGGTAAAGATTCTAGGTATTGTTTGGGCACCGAACATGCCTCAAATTCAAAAGCGCGGGGCTGCCTGCCTGCTCTGTGTGAGTCTGCATCTGTGTGGCCTGGACAATTGCAATTTGGGGGAAGATGAGTAATAGAGGGGGAACGGCAGCCATACTGGGGCCAGAAAAATGCGAGGTAAATGGCAATTTCCGGTGAATGATGCCATCACGCTAGATATAGAAAATCTGTGATGTGCTGGAAAAGTCAACCCTGTTTGCAAATATTTGTGATTGAAAGAAGCTCTTAGCAGACTTTGCTTACTTCTTTTTCTCTGTGCTTAAACCTATGTTTGTTTTAAGTAAAGCTTTATCCATGTGTTTCTGATTCCTTTACACATAACTCATCAGAGTCTTTATTTTGAGGGGAAAAAAAAAAACTATTTAATGTCCAAGATGTTTTTGCTTTTTAGCCTTTTAAAGCATTTTTTTTCTCTCTTTGAAAGGGGCTGAAATCACATGTTTGCCAAGTTGAGAGCCCACTCAGCTTTTGTGAATGCAGGATTTTGACCACTGTTTGGGATTTGAATTTCTTCACATTTGCCAAAAATGTGACTTCCTGCTTGTTTTTAAAACCCAAACCCCTTTTGAAATTGAATGTGAGACTCTCAGTGAAACCTGAAGGCAACAGATTTGCCCTTCCATTGATTCTTTTTTCCCCCTATTGTGCAGCTTATTAAAACCTTTATGTTACAATCTTTGTGACTCTGTGGAACAATTTTTATTTGTGTTGCCTGGTAATAAAAGAAAAATATTTTGAGCTTGTGATGGTACCTTTTATCAAGGATCTCAAAACTGACTTGCAAACATGAGCACAAAACTATGACAACATTAGTTTCCATATAACCCATGATGAATACAGCAACTGATTTGTGGAAATAAGAAGAAAGTAAGAACGTAAAAGGAGAATATATGAACTGGAAAGCAAGCCAAATGGGCCATTAGGACTCCAATAACTATTTTCTCATATGTCCCTTAAGAAAACTAGTTAGGTGTCTCTGTTTTATAACCTCTCTTTCTTAGAATGAAAGGAAAGGGGAACCGATCATATTAATCAGATTGAGCCAAAGCTGTGTTAAAATGATGCAAATCACCTAATAAAAACTAAATAAATTCTAGTCGGTTATTCCAATATATTTATCTACATAATGTTGTATGCTCTGTTACTTGGAATGCTTTCTTTTTCTTTACTAACATTTTAATTATAGACACTTGATTTAAGTCATCAGAAAGAGGAAGAAATAAAGCGTAAGAAAGTTGTAATGAACTATTGTCAAGGAGCTGGAATAAATATTATTTTCATAGATGCAGTAAACTGGTATCTAATTTCATCCCCAGATGAGTAATTTGGTCAACACTTTTATGTTGATTATTATTTGGTCTTGTGGGACTTTTGTACAGGAAGTGGAAGTCATAATTCTTATCCTTGAAGAACTTACAATTAGGAGAGTTTATAAAATTTTACTAGCAAATAATAAATCACAAAAACAAAAGATTAATCCATAGCAATGACAGATGTTCCCGCCACCCTGTACTTGGGGAGATGACGAGGACTGAATGTTGGCAGAGGCAGAGCAGCCAGATCCAAGACACTCAGAGCATATTGACTGCCACCATGCCGCGGTGAATAACAGGTGTAATTTTTCACACAACAAAGATTCTTTTCTTTAATGACATAATCAAAATCATCCTATTTTGTACAAGTAGTCCCTAATTTGACATATAAAGAGAAGATCAAATTGAACTTTACAGTGGAGAAAGACATACTTTAATAACTCTTATTGGTAGCTTGGGTGTGTTTTCTATAATAAGGTTCACAGCCACTCTACCTACTTAATAAACCCAGTTGGATCAAAACATTTGTATTATAGGGATCAAGTTTTAAAGTGAATGTTGTGAAAAGCACTCCCCATAATGGCTTACTATTTGATAAAAAACGCAAGCATATTTTCTTTTTATTTTACCTGTGCAGATATTTTATCTCAGCGCCAGGCTCTTAAGATGCCTGTGATTAATGTAAACTGCAGTTATCTCTTGAAGAATGTATAGCAACTTTTTTTATTAATGAGGAAGAAAAGTTAGACGTTTTAAGGGAAGATTTTGAATATTTTCTCTCAGTGGCTAACCTTAATTCAGTTTGTTTCTCAGTCCCCTTTTCCATAAAGTAAGGCTTTCACTTGCCAGGAAATATATGTGGGAACTTTGAAAAGGAGATTCGGACTCTGTAGTTGTAAGAATGGTTATTCCTGGAGTTCTGCGAGGACATTCTCCACCCAGCTAGACAATAGCTGAACTGGCAGAATCAGTCTGATGTAACTATTTTGGAACTGTGGAGTCAACTGAAGGCTTAGAAGTTCCAGAGGAAGACTTGGATGGTAAATTCTGGTTCAGTTCAGTCAATTTTAGCTCTTAGCATAGCAGCTGCTACCACTTCACAAACACCAGCCCCGCTACAGTCAGCTATGCAGGTAGGTATTCCAGGAGGAGCTAGAATGACGCTTATAGGAGCCATGCATGTGTGTGCTAAGTCGTATCCAGCTTTTTGCAACCCCATGGACTGTAGCCCACCAGGCTCTTGTGTTCACGGGATTTCTCAGGCAAGAAATTGGAGCAGGTTGCCATTTCCTTCTCCAGGGGATCTTCCCAACCTAGGGATCGAACCTGCATCTCCTGCATTGGCAGGTAAATTCTTTACCACTGAGCTACCTGGAAAGCCCAACTGCATGTCTATGATCAAGCTTTATGCCTTGAAGTACCCTGAATATAAAAGACCAGTTTGTAAATGATGATGCTCTTAGAAAACCTGTAATCATCTGTCTAGTTCTTTAAAATGGTTGACGCATTTTTCAATAACTTCATCAAGCTTGATTCTCAGAGCAGCTCAGTAAGGTAGGTATTGTTAATATCTCTATGGTACAGAGTTACTGTCATTTCCCTTCACTTCTCTCTCAACTACTACTGCTACTTGGCTCTGCAATTCTGCCATCATGGACTAATAGTACTTACTTATGATTCTTTTTTGATAGGTTCAGGTTCTTTCTTTGCTTCATGTTTCTGCCTTAGTCGATCTCTACCCATCCCTTGTAAAATTCTATTTTAATTCAGTAGGGAATGTAACAACACATCAGAGCTGACTTTAGCTTGGCTTAAGCCAAGAAGCTCTGGAAATCACACTGAGGATGCTGTCTTCATTGCCAAGTTCACTTATTAAGGAAAAAATGCTTATAGTGTTAGGCCTGAAATGTGATTAGAGTCAGTCCTGGCCATGGACAACTTTCACAAAGACAGTGCCTCTGACTCTGGAGGAACTGAAGTCACTTTTCCCTAACAAACGTGCTTACTTAGAGGAGATCTCTTTGCCTCATTTGTGCTAACTCGGTGAAATCTGCCCTTTGCACACACACCCCCTTCAAGTTGGTGGTTGTAAAGTGATGTCACGTGTAAAACCTAACACCAGTTTGTTAAAGCAGATTCTGTGGGTAGTAAACACGGCAATTCAGTGTAGATAGGGAGTAAGAATGAACTTTACTTAGAACTTTTTCTGTGAAGTCTTGTGGCCTGTAGACCAGCATCATCAACATCACCTTGGAATTTGTTAAAAATGCAGAATCTCAGGTTCCACTCCAGAACTACTGAACAGAAATCTGAATTTTAACAGCCTCTGGAGATGTGTATGTATGTTAAACTTCAGAAGACTACTGGGAACTTCCATCTACCACATAGTCACATCTGTTATGGTCTATCACATAGTCACATCTGTTATGGTCTATCACACAGTCACATCTTTTATGGGTGCTCTTAAATCATTCTTTGCCAGAGTACATGTTCTTGCCATCTCTTTTATACCAGGAATAAAGTACCTGTAGAATTTCAGTGACCAAAAATGCACCCCCCCCCAACCCCACTTTTTTATTATTCAAAAGCATAGGTTGAGGACATCCCTGGTGGTCCAGTGGTTAAGAATTCGCCTCTCAATGCAGACAATGCTGGTCCAATCCCTGGTTAGGGAAGTAAGATCCCACATGACCCTGGGCAACTAAGACTCAACACAGCCAAAAATAAATAAATAAATGTATTTTTTAAAGTGTAGGTTGGTCTATTAATACTGGATTTATAGTGAATATATTTGAATGTATCCACTTTGAGCACTGGTGGATTTTCACTGAATTATTTGTCCTCTCTGGTTAGATTTGGATTGAAATGTAAAATCTTATTGATCCTCAAGTACCATTCCAACTTGTAAAGTCAATTGAATGAAGTATGTGAAAGCAAGTCTTTTGGTGCCTATAATATGCAAAAAAATGGTGGTGTGAATATTTTTTGCTTGTTGAATTTTATATTATAGGTTTTTATGGAAAGGCATTTTATTTTAAATATAGCAGTGTGTATATCAATATTGTCTGTTTGCAATACGGGAGACCTGGGTTCAATCCCTGGGCTGGGAAGATCCCCCAAATAAGGGATAGGCTACCCACTCCAGTATTCTAGCCTGGAGAATTCCATGGACTGTATAGTCCATGGGTGGAAAAGAGTCGGACAGGACTGAGTGACTTTCACTTTCATCAATATATTATTGTTTGTACTTTAGGATCCACATTTAGAGAATGTTGAGGGGATAGAGGGAGGAATATGGACTGTGGCAAGTTTGTCTAATAATCTTTTCTTTAACAATCATTTACAAACTTCTCCTAGGTTCCCACATTGGCCAGGAGGTGAGCATATCAGACACGCAGTCTCTGTCTTGGATTTGCGAATGGGCATACGGAAGCAGAGACTTACACTGCTGGGCCCCAGAGGTACCACTCCAGTTTTGTGAATTGTGCTTCCTAGAGTGAAAGACCACACCTTGGGGGGTGGGCGACCAATAGTAAATTAAGTGACTTAAGGCAAAAATGCTTGGATGGCATCACAGAATCAATGGACATGAGTCTGAGCAAACTCCAGGAGATGGTGAAGGACAGGGAAGCCTGGCGTGCTGCAGTTTATGGGGTTGCAAAGTCAGACACGACTCAGCAACTGAACAACAACCACAAGGAAAAAAAAAACCAAGAGCTCAGGTAGCCTGGTAGAAGGGGGTCTAATTCAGGGCAAGTGAAATGTGAGTGTGTGTGTGTGTATGTGTGTGCATGGGGTGGTTATATATGATATATATGTAAGTATGTATGTGATGTCCATGTATGTGAGTGTGATTGGGGTTTGTGTGTGAGTGAAGTGTATAGGTGTGGCATGAGTGGGCATGATATAAATGTGTATGGGTGCATTAGGTGTGTGCATTCCTTGTGTGCCCGGGGCAGGGAGAAGTAACGTTTCTGATGTTGGTAGAACTTTCCAGAGGAAGAGAGCCTGAGCTCTCTTTATTCAGTCCCAGCCAGGCTCCCCTCCGGCTCCACTGAAATGACACCTGCCAGGGTCTCAGCGTCTTCACCGCCTCCACACCTAACCACGGGTTCTTTGTCTTCACCTTATTCATCCTCCTAAACTCCCATCTCAGGAAAGAGCACCCCCTTCACCTAGAAGCTCAGACTGAACCTAGGAATTATTCTAGAGCCTTCTTTCTCTCCCACTCTCCATCCACTCCATCTGCGCATCCTACTGATCTGCTTTCCAAACAGCCAGAATCAGAGCACTTCTTACAACCTTCAGCTTTAGTCAAAAGCTCCGTATCTTTTGCCTTGACTAGTAGAATCGCTTCCTACCTGATTATCCCGTGCTCCCTGCCTTTCTGGAGTCTGTTTTACACTCAGCATCTGGAGTAGCCCTTCAAAGCGCTACATTTACGCAATCAGGTGATTTATTTTTCTTAAGGTAATCTGATGGCTCTCCTTCATGCTCTAATTCCCCATCATGGCCCAAGGCTATCCACAACATAGTCCCTGGCTGCCTTCTGGATTCTTTCTGACCTTTCTCTCCCCGCCCCCCTCCTCTGTCCACACTGACCTTCTTGTTGGTCTTGAACTCACCCAATGGGTCCCTGCCTCAGGACATCCATGTTGCTTACCTTCTGGTTATAATGGTTTACCACCAGTCAGTAACATGTCTCTCTCTTTATTTTATTCAGGCTCCAGAATTTCCCCTGGCCATTCTTTTTCCCTCTTACCACCCCCTGTTTTGTCTCTTAAGCACTACTTTTTTTTTTTAAATCTTATTTATGGCTTGCCATTATCAGCTTGCCTGATAGCTCAGCTGGTAAAGAATCTGCCTGCATTGCAGGAGACTCTGGTTCAATTCCTGGGTCGGGAAGATCCCCTGGAGAAGGGATAGGCTACCCCACTCCAGTATTCTTGGGCCCCGCCTTGTGGCTCAGCTGGTAAAGAATCTGCCTGCAATGTGGGAGGCCTGGGTTCAATCCCTGGGTTAGGAAAATCCCCTGGAGAAGGGAACGGCAACCCACTCCATTATTCTGGCCTGGAGAATTTCATGGACTGTATGGTTCATGGGGTTGCAAAGAGTTGGGTAAAACTGAGCGACTTTCACTTCACTTCACTTCATGGCTGCCCTGGTCTTCATTGTTGCCCATGGCCTTTCTCTAGTTGTGCCGAGCAGGCTTCTCGTTTCAGTGGCTTCTCTTGTTGCAGAGCATGGGCTCAAGGGTGTGCAGGTTTCAGTAGATGCATCACATGAGCTCAGTAGCTGCAGCTCATGGGCTGTAGACCACAGGCTCAGTAGGTGTGGCACATGGACTTAGCTGCCCCGCGGCCTGTGGAATCTTTCCTGGACCAGGGATTGAACCCACATTTCCTGCATTGGCAGGTGGATTCTCAACCACTAGACCGCCAGGGAAGTCCTACTTAATATTTTATCTTATTTTGTTTAGTATCTGTCTCCTTCTTAGAATGTAAACTCCATGAAGTCAGGAGCTTTGGTTTTTTTCTTCCCTGTATCTCTTAAGTCATAGCGGAGTGCCTGGCATAGTAAGTGCTCAATCAGAATGTGCCCCAAGACTGAATGACTGACTGAGTAGACGTGGGCAGGGCGTGGGCAATGCCGGGACCAAAGCAGAGGCCATGGGGACGAATGGCAGAAGCAGGGTGTTCAGGACTCGGGGATCACTGGATGTGGGAGAGAGGAAGCTTTCTGCCTGGGGCACTGCTGACTGTCATTCCATTTGATGGGAGAAATAACATGGGGCGCAGGGGAGCAGGTTTAGAGGTAAAATGGTTAGTTCAGTTCTGGACATTTCGAATTTGAAGTGCTAATGGTGCCTCCGGGTTGAGATGTCTGATAAGCACATGAGAACAGGTACCTGGGCCGGGGGAGAGGGGATCTGAGAGCTGGATGGTTACAGGTAGTAGCTGGAGTCACAGAGGAAAATGGGTTCATTCTGTAGGCAGCCCAGGGGTGAGACAGGAAAACGCAATAGCTACATCAAAGGCTTGAAGCGTCACCCATCCCGGCTGCTTTGGGTAGTGTTCAGTGTTGGCATCAATCTCATGCCCAGCCGAATGTAAGAGCTTGAATGTAGATTCAGTTTGAGTTAGTTGATGGTGGTAGTAGGTTACCTTTTACCTTTAGAATTATCTTGTAACCGGTATACCCTCAGAAAACCCTCACATTTATGCTTCTTTCCACCTGATATGATGGCCAAGTACTCTGCTATTTTACATTGTGATGCACAAGAGAACAATTACTCATTATTTTTTTAACAATTAAAAAATTTCTTATTTTGTATTGAGGTATCACTGATTTGGAGCAGGAAGTGGCAACCCACTCCAATATTCTTGCCTGGAGAATTTCATGGACAGAGGAGCCTGGAGGGCCACATACAGTCCATGGGGTCACAAAGAGTCGGACACGACGAAGTGACTAACGCACACACCCAAACACATAGCTGATTAACAATGTGATAGTTTCAGATGAACAGCAAAGGGACTCAGCCATACATGGACATGTCTCCCTTCTCCCCCAAACTCGCCTCCCATCCAGGCTGCCACAGAACATTGAACAGAGTTTCCTGTTCTCTACAGTAGGTCCTCGTTGGTTATCCATTTTAAATATAGCCATGTGTACATGTCCATCCCAAACTCCCTAACTATCCTTTGCCCCCATCCTTCCCCCGGGCAATCACAAGTGCATTCTCTAAATCTCGATCACTCATTATTATTATGACAATTTCTCTGCTTCATTCTTGCCCTTTCACTTCTGTAATCCCCCTAATATGTGACTTCAGATTCTACCACTCTCAGGAGCTATTATTCCGAAGCCTTTAGTAACGCAGACATAATCCACTTGGTGTACTTGCCACCCTCTCGTCCTCTTTGCCATTTCTGATGTTTGACTGTTGGTGGCATCCTTTGTTATGAAGCTCTCTCCTGTCTGCAGAAAGTGAATTTTGGTCATTTTTTCTTCCCCTGGTTCTGCATCTTTCCCAATGGGCTCGTTCCATATTTTAAACCTCGGTCTTCAGTTGTTCTGTTTTATGCTTTCTCTCCGGGATCTCAGTCAAACATCCACAGCCTCACAATCCCCAAATCTGTGACCATGTCTGACCATGCTTCTCCCTCCACTATCCCTCCCTCCACTATCTCCCTCCACTATCCTGAGCTTACATTGTTTCCAACAGCCTTCCAAATAGTTCCGCTTGGATGCCATACTTCACCACTGTGACCCTGGACGTGTTCTGAAACTGACCTCACCGTCTTTGTTCACAACCCTGGCTCCTTTTCTGGACTTGGCGTCCTTTTCTGGACTTGGCGTTTTTGTCATTGGGAAACGTGCTGAACCACAACACGATCTTTAAGTTTTCATTCTTTCTCTCAACTACTATTACTTATACAACCAACTGCATACATCCTTTTTGCAATGCCTCTCATGTCTATCTCCTTTTTTTCCCATTGCTGACACTTTGGCCAGGCCTTTAATAGCCAATATGGTGTGTTAACACACAGTAGAGATGAGAGTACAGGCTCTGGAACTGGGCCACCTATGTTTCAATTCGAGCTCTACTCTTGACTATGTGACTTCGACTAACTCACACCGTCTCTCTGCGTCTCCTGTACCTCATCAGTCAGGTAGAGATGTATCTGTCTTACAGACTTGTTAGAGAATTAAATGACACATGTAAACACTTAGAATGGTCCTGTCACCTTTACAATGTTATCAGCATTGGGCATTATTTTTATTATCAGCCTTTGCATAGCCCTCTGATTCTTCCATCTGCCTGCCAATTATTCTTTTTCACAGCTTTCCAGTAACTCCTCACCATCTTCCTGAACACTTTAATCATGTTCCTCCTGCTAAGCGTCTATGATGGTTGCTATATCCTTTCATTTACAAGAAGAAATGTTCTACTTGTCTTTCAAGATCCTCCACAGCCTGGTGTCACTTTGGGAGGGCAAACTTGATCTGCTCTTTAGCCTCCATTTGAAGCTTAGTACGGGTGGCTCAGATGGTAAAGAATCTACCTGCAATGTGGGAGACCCAGGTTCGATCCCTGTGTTGGGAAAATCCCCTGGAGAAGGAAATGTAATCCACCCCAGTACTCTTGCCTGGAGAATCCCATGGACAAAGGAGCCTGGTGGCTACAATCCACGGGGTCGCAAAGAGTTGGATACGACTGAGCGGCTAACACACACACAAGGAGAGATGGGAGGAGTGCAAAGAGAAGACTGTCTTACTTTCACAGACCCAATTCACCTTAAGGTCTAGTTTCCAATCCCACCTCTGTGTGACCTGGAACAAGTAACTTATCCTTTCTTCATCTTTAGGAACTGGAGAGTAACAATTCTGTCTAGTGTTATTATTCATATAAAATGAATGTTAGCTACTTCAAGTCCCTATTGGAATGAGTCTGGATGTAAATAAAATACATCAATTAAATGAAGTCTTGTGAATGGAATGTTAAAAATGAGCTTGGAATGTGTGCAAACAAATGGAATATATGCAAAGCACCTGGAAGCTATGCAAGTTTATGGAATGTATGTGAAGAGTAGACATAAATCAGGCTAGTTCATTCCTAACCTTTGCCTTAATTAAAACTGCTACTTCCTTCTGAATGCTCATCTTAACCCTCTCTGTCATCCCATCTATAAAGTCCAACTCTGGTCTTGATATTTGGGGGATGTCTTTTTCCAGCTCAGAGTTCTCTTTCCTTTTGATGATATCTACAGCTTCTATTGTCTTGACTGCGAATCTAGGGTTTACTATAAACTGCTCTGCCTTGTTAGTTGAGTTTTTTATGTTTACATGTCCAGTCTACTCGGCTAAACTGTTTGGGCTTCTCGAGCACAAATGTGTCTTCATATTCCTTGAGCATGTAGAACAGAATTTTGCAAATAGCAGTTCACCAGGTTTATGTTTTTAATTTAACTTGCAGTGTGGAAAAGGGACCATTGCCATGCTGACTGTTGTGTTATATGAACACCATGAAGTCATGGGTATCTCTCCTCCTCTGTGTAAACATCACGACCTCCCCCCCCCCCCCCCCCCCCCCGCCTCCAGCCAACTGGGCCCCTTGAGGCCATGTCAAAAATGCACCCGTCAAGCTGTTACCAGCACCATGTTCCTCTGAGTAAGTCTGATGTAGATCAACGTAGAGGATGTGAAATCTGGTTGCTATGTTCACAACTTGCAACTGCTTTCTTTTTGGCGGAAGCACTCAGAGTGGGTGTAGAAGAAAACAAGATCTAGCAAGAGCAAGTCTCACTTGGAATAATACATCAAATATATCTTAAACAATCCCTAGAAACTGCCTGCTTTTTCCTCAACTGGCAAATTTGATTTGAGTTTACATAGATTTTATTAGTTTAAAATGAGATGCATGCAGAGACTTCCCTGGTAGTCCAGTGGCTAAAACTCTGCGCTTCCAACACAGGAGGTGTGGGTTCGATCCCTGGTTGGGGAACTAAGATTCCACATGCTGCGTGGCCTGGCTGAAAAAAAAAAAAACGACAGAGAGAGATGCATTCCTAGAAGAGCCTTAACTTGCCTCATTATTTATTTCCATTTTAATGTATTATAAGTAATCCTGTTATAAGGTGTAGGTGGCCGGCACTAACTCAGGCTTTCTGTCCAAACACATTACAGAAACCCTTCCTCAACCTGTGCTTCAGTGCTGACAGTCACGCCCCGGGCCTGTCTCAGCGCAGCCCAGCAGGGATAAAGGAGGCCGTTCTTGACATGCTTTGGAGACTTGTTCCATAATGAGGTTCTACAGTCATTTCAAAGAGCCCAAGGCCATCTGAGGAAATATTGATGCATATACTGAGGAACTTGAACAGAAAGGCTTCACCCCCTGCTTCCAAGGCCATGTTATTCAGCCTGATCAAGTCTTAGATTCTTGACACCCATGCCTTGATTTTAGCACAGACTTATGATCCGTACTGGGCTTCTCCAGTGGTTCAGTGGTAAAGAATCCGCCTGCCAGTGCAGGCAATGCGGACTCGATCTCTGGGTCAGGAAGATCCCCTGGAGAAGGAAATGGCAACCCATTCCAGTATTCTTGTCTGGAGAATTCCAGGGATAGAGGAGTCTAGTGGGCTATAGTCCATGGGATGGCAGAAGAGTCAGACACAACTGAGCATGCACGCGTAAGATCAGTAAGTACCTGCTAGTTGGAGAAGCAACAAAAATAACACTGGTGGATCACTAACTCCATAAAAATAGGGTTTATACTAATGCTAGTAACAGCTGCACGTGTGGAACACTCCATGAGCGTTTTGTATCTGCTGTCTCATTCTATTTTCATAGCAAGTCTACCAGATAGGTGGAAGACCATCAGAGGCTTGGGTAAGAGACCAATAATTAAATGTCAGGGATCTTATTTTTTAAATTATTTTTTCTTGGAGTATAGTTGCTTTACAATATTGTGTTAGTTTCTATTGTCCAGCCAGTATGGAAAGCAATATAGAGGTCCCTTAAAGAACTATCATGGGATTCTCTGGGTAAGACTACTGAAGTGGGTTGCCATTCCCTTCTCCAGGGGATCTTCTTGACTCAGGGATCAAACCCAGGTCTCCTGCATTGGCAGGCAGATTCTTTACCATCTGAGCCACCAGGGAAGCCCAGAACTACCATATGACCCAACAATCCCACTTCTGGGCATATACACAGAGAAAAGCATAGTTCCAAAAGACACATGTACCCCAGTGTTCAAAGCAACACATTTGCAATAGCCAGGACATGGAAGCAACCTAAATGTCCATCAATAGAAAAATGGATAAAGCAGATGTGGTACGTATATACAGTGGAATATTAGTCAAGGATGTTATTTGAACCCAGGTTTCACTAGCTCCAAAGTTTCTTAGGACAAATATTGTATTGCCTAAATGAGGATGTTTCTTGAAATGGTCAATGTTTTGGTAGCTGAGTCTTTGATAACAAATGACTCCATATAATTTCAAGTAATGTGTTTACTTTGAAGAAAATATTTCAGTACTACCTAATAAAACTGAAGAATTTAGACACATGGTGAAATGACTATATAAATCTTTTCAAATTGATGTTTAAATGTTCTGACTTTGTATTGATTACATTTCTATGTCTGTCAGTATCTAGGTGGGGAGGCTACCTCTTGATGTTGGCAGCATTTACGTGGGTGAGTCCTTACATAAAAATTTTGTTGAGCTGTTTGTATACTTAAGATTGGTATGCTATATTTGTAAGTTATACCTCTATAAAGACTTTTAACAATTAAAAGTTAAAATGCCTTAAAATACTCTGACTTCATTGTTATTTGATGAAAGCTTAGATTATTGATTTAAAAACCTTTCTTGTTTTCTAATAGGGATAGAATGCACCTCAAATTTCCCTTAAGCACTGCTTTAGGTGTAATACCTATATTTTGATAACTTGTTTTGTCATGCTCACTCAAATCAAAGTATTTTCTATTTTCTCTTATAAATTCTTCAATGACCCAGTAGCTACCTACTGGTGTTGTTTAACTTTCAAAAAATTGGGAATTTTTCTATTTTTAATTTCTAGTTTAATTCCATTGTGTCAAAAAACATATTCAGTATGCCTTCTTTTCCTTTAAATGTGTTTTATAGCTTATAATATGACCTATATTTATGTCCTTGAAAATAATTTACATTCTTCTGTTGTTGGATAGGATGTTCTATAGATGTCAATTAGATTAGATGGGCTGACAATAGCTTTCATTTTAACAGTTCCTGGAAATCTTAAAGTTTTTATTTTAACCGAAATTTCTGTCTGCTATCATATTTATTTTACTTGAATAACATTCTTTTTAAAAATTTTATTGAAGTATAGTTGATTTATGTTTTGTTAGTTTCAGGTGTAAGCAAAGTGAGTCATATGTGTGTGTGTGTGTGTGTGTGTGTGTGTGTGTGTGTGTACATGCTAAGTTGCTTCTGTCATGTCTGACTCTTTGCGACCCCATAGACTGTAGCCCACCAGACTCCTTTGTCCATGGCATTCTCCAGGTAAGAATACTGGAGTGGGTTGCCATGCCCTCCTCCAGGGGATCTTCTTGATCCAGGGATCGAACCTGTGTCCTTATAGCCCCTGCATTGGCAGGCAGATTCTTTACCACCAGCACCACCTGGGAAACCTATATACATACATACAAATATATATACATTGTTTTTCAGATTCTTTTCCCATATAGGTTATTGAATAGCATTTTTTTTAGCATGTCTTATTATCCAGGTTTGATGAAAATGAATTCTCTGTTTTTGCTTGCCTAAAAAATCTTCACTTTGCCTTCATTTTTGAAAGACATTTACACTTGGTAAAGAATTCTAGATTGACATTTTTTTTTTTCCTTTTGAGTATTCAGAGATTTTACTCCACATCTTGGGCTTGCTCTGTTTCTGAAAAGAAGTGTCTGGTGTTTCTCGTCCTGGTTCCTCTGTTTGGAATGCATCTTTTTCTCCAGCTTGCTGCTTGCCTTGGCTTCCAGAAGTTTGCATCTGATGTATTTAGGTATATGTCTATGTGTAGGATGCTCAGTGGCTATTTTGGTTAAGGTTCTTTGAGATTCCTGGATTTGCAGTTTGATAACTTTTTGTATGTTTGAAATTTTTTCAGCCATAATTTTCTTAGCCAATGTCCATATTCTGTCTCTTTGAAGGATCTGTTTCTACTTAGATGTCAGGTTGCCTTGAAACTTCAGCTCCCTCAGGACCACAAGGAAATTTCTGATATTATAGTTTATCCAGTATTTTTTTTCCTTCTTATTGTCAGAGCTTTTTCTTATTGTCATTGTTTCCTAGAAGGAAGTGGAATTCTCTTTCTGTGAATAGGAAACTTCAGGTCATGATCTTCTTTGTATAGGAAACTGTCAAAACTGTGAAGAGTCTGAGATTTTACCCTACTTGCAGGTTGACTAAGTAGGTAGTCTGCCTTTGTTTCATGGATGCTGACCGGAGATCTGAGACTTCTGAGTCAGACAAAGGTTAATTTGCTGCTCTTAGGGTATCATCCTTTTTGTGCTCATTCCCCACACATCAATTCTTTTTTAAATTTTTAAAGAATTATTTGTTTATTGGCCACACCGGGTCTTTGTTGCTGCACACAGGCTTTCTCTAGTTGCAGCAGCTGAGGGCTATTCTCTAGTTGTGGTGTGTGGGCTTCTCATTTCTGTGGCTTCTGGGCACACAGGCTTCAGTAGTTGCTTCAGCGGTTGCAGCACACAGGCTCTGTAGCTATGGAGCATGGGCTTAGTCGCTCCACGGCATGTGTTATCTTCCCAGACCAGGGATTGAATCAGCATTCCCTGCATTAGCAGGCAGGTTCTTAACCACTGGACCACCTAAGAAGTCCTCCACACATCAATTCTTATAGGGCAATAAACAGGGCCTGATGACACCTGCACAAGCAGTGGGTTGTGTTTTAGGCCAACCCTGAGCTTATGAAAACCAAAACTTCTATTAAGAGCAGTAAGTATATTTGCCTTTTTTCTGTGGAGGGAAACACTATTTCTTTCTCTTTTGTTGTGCAGATTCTTGAAGAGAGAGTTTAGAATGAAGACCTCCATTCTCATGTGAGAGTCCTATGGAAAATTGTCTCCCAACAGAGCTCTCATGAGCTCTTCTACTTTTTCAGTCCACATTTTCTAACCAATGCTATCAGTAATTCAGCTGTATATATTGTGTCCCAGGATCTATTTCCATTCATTTCAATGATATTTATTGTGAATCTTTCCAGTGCCAGGATATGTGCCAAGAGCAGAAGACACTATAGTGAACAGAATAAATATGGTCTGTATTTCTCTCAGCTGATAAATACCATAATTGGATTTTTAACAAGACATACAAAGTCGCAATAGTCCAGACTGCCTGTGATGAGAGAGTTTAGATATTCAGACCATAATACCTGATTGTCTTACATCTTGATCATTACCCCTTTTCTGTGTCCCTGTATGGAATGGTCATACCTATCTGTGAAGTTTTCAAAGGCAAGAACTGTATGTATTATGCTCTACTTTGCTGTAACTTCTCATACATGTTATGACCACATGGGAGACATGAGAATTTCTTTCGTGAATCTGCCTTTAAAGGTATTCTCTCAACCTGACATGTTATTCCATTAGAAAATGATATTAATACTTCATCCTAGTTTTCCATTGCGTGGTAAAACAGCCAAATAATTTTTACCTGGATGTCTGCCACAGCAAAAAGCTTTGAATAATTAGGCATAAACATGCAAATTCTGATATTTTATCCTCAGCCATCTTTACACTTCATAAAATAGATACGGTGCTTCCTTTTTCTGTATATGGAGGTGAGAGATAACAAAATTGAAGGAAGTTTGGATTTGCAAATTACTTGGACCCACATCTTGAACACTATTTTTTTTTGCCACATGTCCTTTACAAAACAGACATTAAATGAAATCTTTTTTCTAAATTGCCAGGAATAGGAATATCATGGCAATTCATTTCTGATAAAACATCACGGGGTTATCTATTTCCCCCCAAAGAATGACTTTGACTTAGTCAAACCCAGCCAATATGTTTTCTTAGGGTTTTACTCTTGATTTTCATATTCCACAATGCATATGCATGTATATCAATATGCTGAGATAGATAGATATATAGAGACATATAAACTACTTTTTTTATTCATTTATGCTTAATTTATTTGTCCTGAACAGATGTTTGCGTGCCTGGCTTGTCTTGTCAAGATGCCTTTGTAAGTGCTGCCCTTTGAACCTAGAAATGATGTTTTACCAGCATTCCACCTGGGAAGGGCCAAAGTTCAACTCTCAACTCTATGCTTGCTGCTTGTTTTAATGTGAAACTTGGCACTGAGTGTCTCTCTGTCCCGGTTATTATTCTTGGAATGCAAAAGGTACATGTTTTTGTAATTCTCTGCAGAACTCCACTATAACTTTTCCAGAATTTAAGTCAGATTTTGCTTCCAGGGCTAGGTTCCAAGGTCTAACATCCATTTTTTTTTTTTAGCAGCTCACCGACAGATGGGTGCTATTTTTGAAATCCATATAGGCTTTCCTGTCTGCTAGGGTCTATTTAATGGTCGACATTACTACTACAGAAATACACTTACTGCATTTGTTCTTCCCTTGCTGCATAAATGGTTCTGATTTCCATCCAAAATACTGAAGCAGTCCTGGGGCGGAAAGGAAGCGCGAGCTCTCTGTCAAGTGAACTTTAGTCAGCATTTCTGAACTTCCGAAGATTTCGTTTCTACAATCACTGGAACCTCAAGCATTAGGAATCGTGAGAGGATGATGCTTGCAACTACCTGTGAAGTCTGGGAGAAGGAAAGAAAAAATAAAATCTATGTATGTGCTCTATCTACAGCTGCTATGTTCTTGAAAGAGTGTGAGAAGGTTAAGGTTTGGGACATTAAACTGTGTTTTAAAGGGATCTGGAGATCATATCAAAACAGCAGTCTAATTAAGCTAAAAATCTTTTTTATTTAAAGAACTATTTGGACAATGGAATACTACTCAGCTATTAAAAAAAAAAGAGCGCATCTGAGTCAGTCCTAAAGAGGTGGATGAACCCAGAGCCTATTATACAAAGTGAAGTAAGTCAGAAAGAGAAAGACAAGTATTGTATATTAATGCATGTGTAAGGAATCTAGAAAGATGGCACCAGTGAACCTATTTGCAGGGCAGCATGGAGACGCAGACTTGTGGACCCTGTGGGGGAAGGAGAGAGTGGGACAAATTGTGAGAACAGCATAGAAACATATACAAGACCATATGTAAAATAGAGAGCCAGTGGGAATCTGCTGAACAACACAAGGAGCCCAACCCAGTGCTCTGTGACAACCTCGAGGGGTGGGAAGCGGGAGGGGTATTTAGGAGCGACAGGACTTATGCAAACCTGTGGCTGATTCACGCTGATGTATGGCAGAGGCCCACACAATATTATAGAGCAATTGTCCTCCAATAACTGCATTTTGTTCCATATGTCTCTGAAAATTAAATGGAGAGTTTTTTAAAAAAAAGAACCACCTGGTATACATTTTATAACTCCTTGTTTGGGGAACTGTGAACTCACCTATTTGAGGTTCACATCTCCTGTAATGCCTCCCACTCAAGAACATAACTTGAATTCACAAAACAAGACAAATGTGTAACCTCCAGCTGAAAATCGATATAACCATGTTCGTGCACTAAACTCAAGAGCACCACTCGGTGACAAGCCCCCCTTCAAGATCTAGATGTTTGTAGTTCATTCTGAAAATTACCGATTTTCTGTTTCTTCTTTATATTAGTGAGCTAGGGCTGCCATAACAAGTACCACCGACTGATTAAACGAAAGATGAATTAAGCAAAAGAAATGTATTTGCATGATCCTGGAAGCTGTAAAGTCCAAGATCAGAGCTGATTTCATTCATTCTGAGGATTTTTGCTTTGGCTTGCAGATGGTTGTCTTTTCTCTTTGTCCATACACGATTTTTCCTCAGTGAGTGTGTGTGCATGCCTGGGTAAATTTCCTCTTTTTATAAGAACACCAGTCATAATGGATTAGAGCTCACCCTTAGGACCTCATTTAAGTTAATCACCTCTTTAAAGACCTTATTTTCAAATATAATCATGTTCTGAGGTACTAGGCTTTAGGACTTCAATATATAAATTTTAGGTGCTATAATTCAGCCCATAACGTTATTCACAGCAGCTGTGAAGTGGGAAGATTGAACCCATATCTCTTGCATTGGCAAGCAGATTCTTTACCATTGATTGCTTGGGTAAGCAATCAATGCTTACTTGATTGCATAAGCCATACCCAAAGGTAAGAAGATAGCAAATTTATTTTGAAAGTGCATATAAGTATATCAAAAAGCACAAAAGTCTGGTGTAAACATCCTTATCTCTGAGCAAGTCCTGGATCATCTTGATATAACTGCAGAATTTTATCAAGTTATATCAATTATCAGGGCTTCCTAGGTGGCACTAGTGGTAAAGAATACGCCTGCCAATGCAGGAGACATAAGAGATGTGGGCTTGATCCCTGGGTCAGGAAAATTCCCTGGAGAGGGACAGAGCAACTCACTCCAGTATTGTTGCTTGGAGAATCCCATGGACAGAGGAACCTGGCAGGCTACAGTCCAAGGGGTCGCATAGAGATGGACACAACTGAAGCAACTTAAAATGTACATATATCAATTATCAATTATAACTGACTCTCTGAAGGAAAAAAACCAAAGTGTCCATCATATAGAAGCAGGACTTTCTCAAAGAATGACAGTTGGGAGTTTAAGTCCTAACACTATCGCTTGGGACAAGCCACTTAAACGCTTAAGCGTTTGTTTTCTCGTTATCTTGAGAGTAAAATTATTTGTGCAATACCAGTGGTAAAAAAGCCATATATGGGTAAGTGCTTCATAAACTAAGTATTTTACAGGGAATAATGTTTTAAATCCAACAAGAAGACATGAAAATATGTATTGCAATTAAATTTAATCTAGATTTACATATTAAAATGATCCAAAAGGAAAATATTAACGTGTTAAAATGAGGCATAGCCTCAGTTATCTGGAAAACTGGATTTTAATAATAAAAAGTTAAGTCATCAAGGAATTTCCTAAACTAAGGATTCATTGCAATGATCTTCCTTAATATAGCGTGTAATTGCTTATTAAAATGGCCAGATGAGGTCCTCCTAACTAATATTGCCCTATATCCAACTACAAGAGGATAGAAGCCATATGAAGTATCAATAATAGGGGAAAGTGGAAAGAGATATGCTCTATAAACCAAAGGAATTGGATTCTGATTAGAATTTTGTTTCTACCTTGAACTTCATTCTGTCTTTCTGGTTCAGTTTCTCCATATTTAAAAATAAAGGTATAAAACCAGATGGTTTCTGTCATATCTTCTAATAGTAAAATGCATGAAAGACCCTTTTTTAGCTTTTGCTTCTTAGAATGGGGAGATCTAAAAATAGAGATGGTCTCTACTTATAATTTCCATTCTCCCCACCAATACGTGAAGATGAGAGGGTGGGAATGTGAATCAGCAGGAAGCCTGATCTCCACCTACACAGCCATCTGTCTCGTCATGGCAACCTTGATTGTTTGTATCTGAGTGTTAGGTGTCTGCCTGGGTGGGCATTTCCAGGATAACATGCAACTGTCAAATGTAAATCTCATAATGGGTAGGTTGTCATTTTAAGCTGTTACATCCTCCTGAGAGGGGCACCAGACTCCGCCCTACTCTGTCAGGGGCACGCTAATCTCTGACATTCAGAAGAAACCAACCAGCCTGAAGTCACAACGTGCATATAGAGTGTGTCAAGGAAACACGCCTGTAAATGCTGTCAGTAACAGTAACTCAGTAAGTGTAGGAAGCCCAGTGCCCTCAGCCTTTCTGTTTGTCTGCAGCCCTGAGAAGAAAGGCCTTGTCCTAGGTCTGCAAGTTCCTGTTAATGAAAACAATAAGAATCCACCAGTGTTAAAAATGAATTCTTCAACCCTTCTACCTAAAGCAGTTAGGGATGGGGGATGGCACCAGAAATGGCTCGCAAGCAAGCACTTCCTCAGGCTCTAAGTAATCCAAGGTTGGACCTGGGCAGATAACCTTCACAGAGTTCATGATGGAACAGAGAAAGAACCGTGTGAAGCGCTGATACGGGGGATTCAGGCAAGAGGGCAATGCTTCTGCAGCCCAGCCTGCAGGGATACAGACTTCGAATTCCTAAAGGCAATTTAAATTTAACTTATCAGGAGCACAATTGCTGCTCCCCTCTCCCCCAGTGAAACCAATTCCTATTTTAAGTCACTCAAGTCATATTGGAAGCTCTGGTACCTAACCAGTAACTAGGACTCACTGATTCCATCTTCTAAGCATTTTTTAAAAATCCATTTCATTCTCCTGTTTTTATAATCATTGTCCTAGTTACATGTTTCTGTCTGCTTCTCATCTTGCCAACCTCATATTCATCCTTTTCACCATCAACAGGTTATCTCAGTAAAATGCAAATTTAACCAGATCACCCTTCTGCCTAAAGGATTTACATAGCTCTTCAGTTTCTTCAAAGTCTAGGCTCCTCAGAAGAGCCCTAGCCTCCTTTGATATGGCCACTCTACTCTGTTCCTTTTCCCTTCCTATTCCCATCCTCCCATTCTGCTTTAATGTGATATTGATTCTGATCTCTTTATATTTCTTTACACATCGCTTTAACACACTTCATCCTAGAAAAGCAACATAAATGTAAGTTTTATAGCTTAGATGTCATATGATAATTTCATGATTTTTCTGGAACAAGCAAGTTCTGAATAAGTTTACATCGTAAGTGCCATTTTCCCCCTATCATATCATCATTCACTAAGCTGAGCATTTAGGTTCATTTTACAGTGAAGATAGAACTGTAAAGATTAAAGAAAGTAACAGCCTTTATAAGCCAACGAACTGTTCTCCATGACTATAATCTTTACACCATACCAGGCAACGTTACAGTGAGATAAATTGATTTACAGAATACAAGTTGAGAAGCAGTTAAATGAGCAATATAATAGTCCCTTGATAAAGCTTGCTTAGTGCAAGGCATTTCTCTCCATAGGTATATGTACAACTAATATTGGGGTGGGATAGGGGAGGTGGTGGAAGGAACATGAGCTACTGTCCATGGTCCTGATACAAAAATACGTACTCTGGTAAGCTTGCGAAGAGTTGTATCAATACTGCTAACTGGCTTTTGAGTGATTTAAATGAATATTGTTAAGGGTTGAATTGTGTCCACCCCCCAAAGAGCATATTGAAGTCCTAACCTAGAACCTGTGAACATGACCTCATTTGGAATTAGGGTCTTTGCATATGTAATCAAGTTAAGATAAGCTAATACTGGCTTAACTGATATCAATGAAACAAGAGGAAAATTTGAACACAGACACAGGGAATTTCATGTGACAACAGAATCAGAGATTGTTTAATGCATCTGTAGTTTAAGGAACACAAAGGGTCTGCCTCCCACGATACTGCTCTTTCTGCTTCAGTTCAGGCAGCAGGACAGGGTACCTTTCACTTAAAGGAATACAATAGACAGCTCCATATTATTCAAAATTAGATTTGTAGGTAATTTATAGAGATTTTTATTTTATGCTTTTCTTTTTCAAATCTTCACTTTTTATGTATTTCTCTGAGCATTAACAGTGTCTCCTTACTATTTTATTACAGAAAGAATGGGAATTATCCCACAAAATGTCTATTTTCCGGGCTTTCTTTTTCACTAGAGGAAAGACTTGTGAAGAAGCAGCCAGGGAGAGAGGGTGGCATGGTGGACAGACCAGGCTTTGCAACTTGACGAGGTTCCTCGTGACTTGGCTTCTTCTGACTCTAGTGAAAACAGGCTGCTTTCTCCCACTGCCATGTAAAATCCATGGCCAAAGTTATCCTTCTGCTGCTGCTGATTATACGTGTCTCTTTGCTGTTGATGAGAACACAGAAGAATGCCTGCCTTCGTCACCTTTTCATCTGGGGTGTGTGTATGTGACTGGGAGGCGTGTGCTCAATGTTCTGTGCACTGATGTTATCAAGATACCCTATAGGGCAAACTGTTGAAGAGTTTCCTGTTCCTTCAGAACAGAACAGCCAGACTGAGTTTTCAGACAATGCACTCTGGGTCAATGATGCTGACAGGCAGCACGTTAACTCCGGAGGAGTCATTTGCAAGATTGGCAACATGACATTTAATTCTTGGGTTGTTTTCATTCTCTTTTCAAGGGACTGATCTTTATCCCATTGTCACCCCCTTGTAGATTTCAAAGCACATTGTCTATGTCATGTAAATGCAGAAGATGTCCCTGGGGTTAACTTTGTGAGATAGATTTTCTGGAGTGAATTTTGGGACTGGCACGTAAGTACAATATATTTTTTCTTTCTTTCTTTTTTTTTTTTTTTTGGTGTAATTACATTATATAGACAGATTGACTTCACTGGAGTGGCTCTCATGTCACGGCACTGATTTATTAGAATCTGGTACACAGTGAGAACTCCTATAGGATTCATTTATTTTGTTTTAATAATTTGCAAATATCTACATTGAACCCAAGAACTTTATCTCAAGATTAATTTCACTGTCACTAATTGAGATAGGGAGTATCTTGCAGATGCTGATTTTAACTTGTGAGATGTTAGTCCACTAGTTAGGACTTTTCTTCAGGCCTCTGTGAATAAGTGCAATAATTTCTGTTTTCTTGCCAAAAAATAGTTTTCCAGTGAACAAATGACTTATTTGAGAAAATGATCCTTATGGTTCTTCTTTGAGTATGAAGTTACTCTTTTGACATAGGACTGTAGCTTTTGGATTAAGCCAAAGGGTCATGACAACTTAAAAGCAGTAATTTTTGTTTTTATCAGTCATCTTTCTAAAACAAAACACCATGACGTATTTTTTCTGCTCAAAAGAACTTTGCATTGTTGACTCAACTATTGAAATGTTTTTGTCACGTATGTCTCCCCCGTTTGATCACTCCTGTCTGTGAAAATGAGCAGCAGAATGTACACTATTTCTAGTGTTAGAAAGATGACTCTTCCCAGGGTGAAAACAATTTGTGCATAGTGACACAGTTTGAGTTCTGGGATGAGACAGATAATAAAATGAACCTTGCCTATCAGAAAAGTGAAAAACAAACTTAACTTTGTTTGATAATGTTGTTTTAGTCGCTGTCATATCCGACTCTTGTCATCCCTTTGGCTGCAGCCCACTAGGCCCCTCTGTGCGTGGGATTTCCTAGGCAAGAATATTGGAGTGGGTTGCCATTTCCTTCTCCAGCGGATCTCCCTGACCCAGGGATCAAACCCACATCTCCTGAATCTCCTGCATTGCCAGACAGATTCTTTACCCCTGAACCAGCAGGGAAGCCTTGATAATGATACAGTTAGCTAATAAGCTTAATGTAGATACCTAGAAGATTCTTATAAAATTTGGATATCAAATTTTAGCAAGGCATTTGGCAAAATCATGTAATATGCGTATGGACAGCTTCACAGTGCCTGTGGCACAACTCATTCATGTTTTGTTGTAGTTGTTCAGTTGCCCAGTCACGTCCGACTCTTTGCAAACCCAAGGACTGCAGCGCACCAGACCTCTCTGTCCCTCACCATCTCCCGAAGTTTGCCCAAGTTCATGGCCAATACGTCCGGGATGCCATTCCGCCATCTCATTCTCTGACGCCCTCTTAGCCGGTCCCATCTATCCTCTATTCAAAGAGGTATAACATTTGTAACAAGGTCCATTTTGGTCCTATCCAGATCTTACCCAGAGCTTTCTTGGAGTTGTGTCTCAGTTCCTGGTGGGATGTTTTAAGGGGACGTTGACCACATGAGGTGTATTTAGAGAAGAGAAACCAGAAGGGTGAAGTTTTAAGTTAGTTTAGAACACTTAGTTTAGCAGTCAGAACTGGATTTGTCCCATCATTTTCTAGCTGTGTGGAGCTGGATAATTTTTTACCTTATCGGAGTTTTAATTCCATGATACGTAAAGGCAGAGTAATAATTTACAATGTATATAAAATAATAATACTCTTATGCCCTAAGGTGATTAACAAACTGGTATGAAAATTATCTGGCAGATGGTTGGTTTACGGACTAAATAAGTCCCCTCAAATTCATAAGTTGGAACCCTAACCCTCAATGTGATGGTGTTGGGAGGTGGGACCTTCAGGAGGTAACTGGATTTATTTATTTTGGCTGTGTTGGGTCTTCCTTGCAGTGCATGGACTCTTCTTTGTGATTCACTGGATTTGTCATGTTGCAGAGCATGGGTTCTTGAGTACGAGGGCTCAGTAGTTGAAGTGGGCAGGGTTAGCTGTCCGTGGAATCTTGATTCACCAACCAGGGATGAATTCTCAACCACTGGACGGCCGGGGAAGTACACCTTTTTGGTAATTGGGTGAGATGAGGTCACGAGTGTGGCACTCTCGTCATGGGATTAGTGCCCTTGTTAAAACAGGAAGAAGGGCTTCCCTGGTGACACAACAGTAAAGAATCTGCCTGCCAAGCAGGAGATTCAGGAGATGTGGGTTTGATCCCTGGGTTGGGAAGATCCCTTGGGGAAGGAAATGGCAACCCACTCCAGTATTCTTGCCTAGAGAATCCCACGGACAGAGCACCCTGGTGTACATCCATGGGGTCACAAAAGACTGAAGACAATGGAGCAACTAAACAATAAACAGAAAGAGGAAGACGCATGAGCTCTCTTTCCCCAAGTGCATGCCAAGGAATGGTCACGTGAGGACATGGTAAGAAGGTGGCCGTCTGTACGCCAGGAAGAAACTCCTCACTGAGAACTCAGTCTGCTGGTGCCTTGACTTTGGAGGTCTTAAATTCCAGAACTGTGAGAAAATAAAAGTCTGTTGTTCCAACCACCCAGCCTATGGTATTTTTTTTCACAGCAGCCTGAGCTAAGAGAGTAGTTACCATTATTTCAGAGAATTTGCATGACTATTTAGAAGGTCCTGGGTGGTAGCTTTGCCTCACTATGAAGAAGTTGGGTTGCTCTTGTATCAGAGCAACCCAACAAGATAGCAGGAGAGTGAATTCCTTCCAGCCGAAGGATGCAATCTGTATGGTGACCTGGCTGATCTGTGTAACCTTGCCACCCACCCTGTATTGGATCCACCTGTGCAGTCTCCTGGAGCATCAAGGCACGAGTAAGAAACCTCACAAAAGGGAGGTTCATTTAAAGAAAAGTATCCCTACTTCTGATCTGCTTCATGGGTTTGTAATTCAATCTTCTCAAAAGAATTTGTTCATTAATTTCTGACTTGGCTGTGTTCATTTATTTCAGCCAGTTATACCTGAAAAATTATATCTTTTAACACAATGTCAGTTACTTCCACCAATTCAAATGACTATAGGCTTAAAAAATTGTTCATTCTCTTAAACTTGGAACTCAGAAATCAATTTTAATTGCTCCAAACCAAACACACACACTGTTTTCCAGTGGGGGATTGCCATCTCTAAAGGGAATAAAACTGAAATGCAAGAATGCCTCATTTTCTATTTTCAGAGACAAGATGAACCCTCAGCTTACATATATAGTCCCTGAAAAAAATAGATAAATGACCCTCTATAAAGCACAGAGAGTCTCAGTGGAACACTGGATCTTGGTTATGGCACCGTGAAGGCATGCCAGTATAATTTATTCATCACTAATGATACTTATATGAATTTCATTAATATGAAAAAGTAAATTGCTGGTGTCTCTACATAGATAAACTATATTTTTTGCTGGCTTTTGAAACCCATCCTGGGTGCATAATGAGAACTATCATGAGAATTGAGATTCTGCGTATAAAAATTAATGTGCATATATCATCTACTGTTGGCAGCTCATATTACTATTCAGTACATATTAATAAATTAAAGCATGTTTCTAACTAATAGACTGGAAAGAGGCAACACGGTGCTTTTTTAAGGTTCTTTGTCAGCTCTTAAAATGCAGTATGAAGGAAGAGTCTAAAGCATAGTTAATTCATTTTTGTTGTGCATACAAACTAACACAACCTTGTAAGGCAACTATACGTCAATAAAAATTGATTTAAAAATAAAAACTAAAACATCACTGAGGCTAGGAGTCATTGCAACCTAAAGGAGAAAATATTTACGTTCCTTTCTGGAAAAAAAAAATGTTAGAATTTGCTAATGGGGGCTCATTGAAGATTCTGAATTTCCTCTGTCACGTGTGAGGCAAAGCCATTCATGAGAGTGAGGCAGGAACAGGGGTGCAGGTGACGTGCATAGCGGGCTGAAGGTGTGGCAGGAAATTTGCAGGTTGGGAAAATGAAAATACTAAAGGCCTGTCAACACATAAAATAGCTTCCATTTTGAATTCCATGTTACCAACCAATGACAGTTACACACACACACAAACACACACGTACACACATACCTCTGTGCTTTCTCAGTTACTTATTAAAATTTATTTTTAAGCATATTTTACATATTAAGGATATTGATATTAGCCCCTTGTCATGCCGTTATGCTTTTTACAGTCTACTGTGTGTTTATTGATTTTGTTATGGGTTTTATTTTTTCAAATTTTTTCACGATGTCAGATCTCACCCTTCTTTGTGACTTTTCCCATTATTTCTAGGCAAAGAAATTCCTTCCTTTAGAAGAGCGTTATAGCTGTCTTTCCTTCAGGTTAGCTTGTCATCATTTCTAAGATGTCCCTAAATTAGAATCCTCCTGTCTACTGTGATGTTCATCACGGTCTTAACCTTTGTCCATGTCTACAACTGAGTATAAGGCAGTTTCTATCTTTGTGACCCAGGGTTGTCCACTTGAAGAGTGGGGAAAAGACACGTTGCCCAACATCAAATTAGTAATCAAGTATTTTAAACTCTTTACTTTTCCTGTAATTGAATATTCAGCTCTCTCATATGGGTTCCTTTATTTTTCAGTTGAGTCAATTGACTCCAAAATTGGCAAAAAAAAAAAAAAAAAAAAAAGTCAAGCAGTAAATGAAAGGAAAGTACATCCATTGAATGAGTGAAGATTTCTCTATTTTCACCATAGGAGCTGGCTGTCAGATGCCTGGAGCAGAGAGACAAAAACCTTGGGAGAAACTTAGAGATCAAGAGGAAAACTGACCCCCACACCCCCCCAGGCCCAATGAACATTCCTGGGCTGGAAGGATATTTTGCTCTTAAAATTTGAGAGGCTCTCTAGGGATTTTCCTGGAGCCTGAATAAGGCCCTTGACACATTTCAGTTCAACTAACTAACATGAGCTCTGTCATTTCTGGCTTGGGAAGAGCAAGTCTGCCCTTGGGTGACTCTAAGCAGGATGCTAAAGAAAGAACAGGGCAAGTGAGTACGCATCAAGCATGTCAGTGGGATAGGAGCCCTCCCACCAGATTGGGAAGAATCAGGCTTAGGCCTCCCTCTAGTTTAGGGATTCATGAAATAGAAGGTATTTATCAAGCCACTAGTTGGTAGCAGGCATTGTCACAGAAATGGGAACTCTTGCTTGTGTAATTGAGTTTGCCTGAAGTAGACATTCATTCTTCCAAAAGGAAAACTAACTGCTCCATAGTTTGCAGACTGTGGACACCCGAATTTCTTCAGCACTTTATTCACCTTGCCAGAGAGGCAAACATCTACTGTTTCAGACTTCTATTTATCCAATGTCCAGCCATTTGTCTGTTCATGTAATAATAATTATCACTGTTACTGTTACTAACATTTCCCCTGAATCAGCAGGACGACATAGCAACCATTAGTGATAATCTGAGTGTTTCGATGTCACTAGAATTGATTGTTTTTCCTTCTGTGTCCCTCTCTTGGTTCCATCTGTTCTCTGTTCATCCCTTTTGTCTCTTCTCTTTCCATGTCTTCTCTCTCTCTGTCTCTGTCTGTCTGTCTGTCCCTTTTTCTCTCTCTCACACACACATACACAGAGAGAGAGAGAGAACACACCTCACACCAGCCTTTCAAGCAACGGGGTGCTCTTCACCACATTACGGATAAAGTGCACAACCCCTGCCCTTTCTTTTTGCAGATTTAGCAGCTCTGGGGTGTTCATGGTCTACTGTCACGTACGATTTTCTTTCTTTTGTGAAGTAATTGAAGTGGAGTCATGACTCAACCGTTATTGTGAGGCTGACAGACTTGGAAAATACTAAAACTCCTACCCTCACTAAAGCTGCCTTTCTGGTCTCTTACTCAATTATCCCTCCCATCAGCTGTCGTCCATGCTTGGAGACTCTTTTCCTTACTTAATTCGTTGCGTGATTAGATGTAATGAGGAGCCAACGTGAATCGTGGATTGGAAATGAAAAATATAGTCTTCAATCTTCTGAGTAAATTAGTGTAAAGTAAGGAGATTCTTACATTGGAATCTCTGCACGTGAAATACTGGACCAAATCGGACTTGTAGGAAATTAAATGTCTTTGGCCTCCCTGGACTATAACAGATCAGTGTATATGTTGACCCATTTCAAGAGGTTTTCTTTAAATACGAACCTGATTATAAAGGTTGTATGCTTTAGTTTTCCTCTTAATGAAACCCCATTGCTTGTGTGAGTCTCATCATTGCCCTGGACTTGAGTTTTTCATAAAGAAGAAGGTGAAATCTTGAGATGGTGAGCCTTGAGTGTAATTTTAGGGAACAGTAGCTCTGGAATGGGATTTGAAGGTTTCTGGTATGTGGAACCAGAAATCCAAGATTGGAGGTAGCATCTGCTCGGGTTCCATGGGTCTCATCATCCTATCAGGTGTCATTTCCATGGCAATCCGTCAGGAAGCATCAATGCTGTAACTGCTGGACCACACAGAATGTTCTCAACTCAGTAACCTTTCCTCTTACAGTGCTGGGTTATAGTCATTGTATATAATGCCAGCTACCTACATGTGACTTTCATCTTGACTTTCATCTCATATTCCCCCTGTTTCTCCCTTTTCTCCTTCCCACATACCATCTCTTCTCACTAAGGAAGGGAGTCCTTCTGGCAAGGGCACCAAGATGTTGGAGTCGCTAATCTGCTTCTTTGATGACAGTGCTTTGATTTTTGCCTCCATATATCTACTTTATTTTCTTGGGCTCCAAAATCACTGCAGATGGTGACTGCAGCCATGAAATTAAAAGACACTTGCTCCTTGGAAGAAAAGCTATGACAAACCTAGACAGCATATTAAAAAAGCAGAGACATTACTTTGCCAACAAAGGTCCATTTAATCACAGCTATGGTTTTTCCAGTAGTCATGTATGGATGGATGTGAGAGTTGGACCATAAAGAAAACTGAGGTGCAAAGAATTAATGCTTTTGAACTGTGGTGTTAGAGAAGGCTCTTGAGAGTCCCTTGGACTGCAAGGAGATCCATCCAGTCCATCCTAAAGAAAATCAGTCCTGAATATTCATTGGAAGGACTGATGCTGAAGCTGAAGCTCCAATACTTTGGCTACCTGATTAAAAGAACTGATTCATTGGAAAAGACCCTGATGTTAGGAAAGATTGAAGGCAGGAGGAGAAGGGGTTGGCAGAGGACGAGATGGTTGGATGGCATCACCGACTCGATGGACATGAGTTTGAGCAAGCTCCAAGAATTGGTGATGGACAGGGAAGCCTGGCATGCTGTAGTCCATGGGGCCACAAAGAGTCAGACATGACTGAACTGAACTGAACCTCTGGAGTCCTTGTCTAGCTCTTACCGTCTTGTAAAAACTCTCTGCACCCTCTGAACAGGCTGGAAATGTGATGTTTTCAGTGTCATCATGCAATCTCCTCCCCAGGAACAGTGCTATGCTGTTACCTGGACAGAATGGTGCCAATCTGTGAGCACTGTGTTGTTCTGTGTTAGTCCTGATTCTGCCACACACAACATTCCAGTCCTCCCTGAAGGCTACTCTTATTTTTTTGACCCTGAAAAGGGAGGTTCCTAACTTAACAGCCTCTGAGGAATTCCACCCTGGGACGCAGCCCATGACTTCACTCATCAAATTCCTAATTCTCTCCAGGTCCATCCTCATTACTTTTAGTTTAGTTTTGTTTTGTTTTTTGTTTGTTTGTTTGTTTTTCCTTGTCCCCAGCCCCACTGAGCAGACCCTGGCTCCACAGGCTGCCTGAGCAGAGTCTGTACTAAGCATCTTGACCTCAGCTACCTGGCAGCCACGTACTGATGTTCAGATCTCTGTGGTCTTTTTTGTGGCTCCTTTGACTGCTCTCAGTAAGCTAGAAAGGCTATTTGTCTTGTCCTGTGGTTCTGAGCAGAAAGAAATTGCTTCTTGATGGTCAGACAGCATGAAGACTTACTCTCCAGGGAAGCATAGGATTTCACTCTAGAGTCTTTTCCTGCTCCCATTTTTTTAAATGCTTCTTCAAAGCCAGATACACAAACTCTTCTATGGAACTTGGTCTGCTAGTTGGGTCTGCAGCAGAACGCTTGCGCTCTTTCTTGCCTGCTGTGGGACAACACTCATGCATTGATCCATATTTTGATAAGATTTAATTCAGTCTACTTTGGAAAGCAATTATGATGGGAATGGATAATTAACCTGTGTTCCATCCTTGGGTAGGGAAGATCCCCTGGAGAAGGGAATGGCAACCCACTCCAGTATTCTTG
The DNA here is from genome assembly GCF_033118175.1 of Dama dama. Classification (NCBI taxonomy): domain Eukaryota; kingdom Metazoa; phylum Chordata; class Mammalia; order Artiodactyla; family Cervidae; genus Dama; species Dama dama. The sequence goes on along the minus strand of NC_083687.1, from coordinate 45,742,930 downwards.
CCTGGAGAATTACATGGACTGTACAGAGTCACAAAGAGCCAGACAAGATATCTGCATACCCACGTTCACTACTACAACATTATTCACAATGGCCAAGATATGGAAATAACCTAAATGATAAAGAAAACATGAACACACACCCACACAGTGGAATATTATTCAGTAAAAGAAAAGGAATCTTGCCACTTATTTTAAAATGGAGGACACTGCACTCACATGCTCAGTGAAATAAGCCACAAAGATAAAGACTGGGGGATGGGGACATGGAGTGATACAGGTCAAAGGGCACACATTTCTAGTTATAAGAATAAGTTCTGAGGGTCTAATGTTCAGTATGGTGACTATAGTTAGCAGGATACTGTAAACTTGAAAGTTCTTCTCTTGTTTTTTTTTTTTATTTGTTTTGTTTTTTTGTTTGTTTGTTTTCATTTATGTTTATTAGTTGGAGGCTAATTACTTTACAATATTGTAGTGGGTTTTGTCATACATTGAATTGAATTAGCCATGGATTTACATGTATTCCCCATCCTGATCCCCCCTCCCACCTCCCTCTCTACCCACTCCCTCTGGGTCTTCCCAGTGCACCAGGCCCAAGCATTTGTCTCATGCATCCAACCTGGGCTGGTGATCTGTTTCACCGTAGATAATATACATGTTTCAAAGCTGTTTTCTTGAAACATCCCACCCTCGCCTTCTCCCACAGAGTCCAAAAGTCTGTTCTGTACATCTGTGTCTCTTTTTCTGTTTTGCGTATAGGGTTATCATTACCATCTTTCTAAATTCCATATATATGTGTTAGTATACTGTAATGGTCTTTATTTTTCTGGCTTACTTCACTCTGTATAATGGGCTCCAGTTTCATCCATCTCATTAGAACTGATTCAAATGAATTCTTTTTAATGGCTGAGTAATATTCCATGGTGTATATGTACCACAGCTTCCTTATCCATTCATCTGCTGATGGGCATCTAGGTTGCTTCCATGTCCTGGCTATTATAAACAGTGCTGCAATGAACATTGGGGTGCATGTATCTCTTTCAGATCTGGTTTCCTCAGTGTGTATGCCCAGAAGTGGGATTGCTGGGTCATATGGCAGTTCTATTTCCAGTTTTTTAAGAAATCTCCACACTGTTTTCCATAGCGGCTGTACTAGTTTGCATTCCCACCAACAGTGTAAGAGGGTTCCCTTTTCTCCACACCCTCTCCAGCATTTATTGCTTGTAGACTTTTGGATAGCAGCCATCCTGACTGGCGTGTAATGGTACCTCATTGTGGTTTTGATTTGCATTTCTCTGATAATGAGTGATGTTGAGCATCTTTTCATGTGTTTGTTAGCCATCTGTATGTCTTCTTTGGAGAAATGTCTGTTTAGTTCTTTGGCTCATTTTTCGATTGGGTCATTTATTTTTCTGGAATTGAGCTTCAGGAGTTGCTTGTATATTTTTGAGATTACTCCTTTGTCTGTTGCTTCGTTTGCTATTATTTTCTCCCAATCTGAGGGCTGTCTTTTCACCTTGCTTATAGTTTCCTTTGTTGTGCAAAAGCTTTTAAGTTTCATTAGGTTCCATTTGTTTATTTTTGCTTTTGTTTCTAATATTCTGGGATGTGGGTCATAGAGGATCCTGCTGTGATTTATGTCGGAGAGTGTTTTGCCTATGTTCTCCTCTAGGAGTTTTATAGTTTCTGGTCTTACATTTAGATCTTTAATCCATTTTGAGCTTATTTTTGTGTATGGTGTTAGAAAGTGTTCTAGTTTCATTCTTTTACAAGTGGTTGACCAGTTTTCCCAGCACCACTTGTTAAAGAGGTTTTCTTTTTTCCATTGTATATCCTTGTCTCCTTTGTCGAAGATAAGGTGTCCATAGGTTTGTGGATTCATCTCTGGGCTTTCTATTCTGTTCCATTGATCTATATGTCTGTCTTTGTGCCAGTACCATACTGTCTTGATGACTGTGGCTTTGTAGTAGAGTCTGAAGTCAGGCAGGTTGATTCCTCCAGTTCCATTCTTCTTTCTCAAGATTACTTTGGCTATTCGAGGTTTTTTGTATTTCCATACAAATTGTGAAATTATTTGGTCTAGTTCTGTGAAAAATACCGTTGGTAGCTTGATAGGGATTGCACTGAATCTATAGATTGCTTTGGGTAGTATAGCCATTTTGACAATATTGATTCTTCCAATCCATGAACACGGTATATTTATTCATCTGTTTGTGTCCTCTTTGATTTCTTTCATCAGTGTTTTATAGTTTTCTATGTATAGGTCTTTTGTTTCTTTAGGAAGATATACTCCTAAGTATTTTATTCTTTTTGTTGCAATGGTGAATGGTATTGTTTCCTTAATTTCTCTTTCTGTTTTCTCATTGTTAGTGTATAGGAATGCAAGGGATTTCTGTGTGTTAATTTTATATCCTGCAACTTTACTGTATTCGTTGATTAGCTCTAGTAATTTTCTGGTAGAATCTTTAGGGTTTTCTATGTAGAGGATCATGTCATCTGCAAACAACAAGAGTTTCACTTCTTCTTTTCATATCTGGATTCCTTTTACTTCTTTTTCTGCTCTGATTGCTGTGGCCAAAACTTCCAAAACTATGTTAAATAGTAGTGGTGAGAGTGGGCACCCTTGTCTTGTTCCTGATTTTAGGGGAAATGCTTTCAATTTTTCACCATTGAGGGTAATGCTTGCTGTGGGTTTGTCATATATAGCTTTTATTATGTTGAGGTATGTTCCTTCTATTCCTGCTTTCTGAAGAGTTTTAATCATAAATGGATGTTGAATTTTGTCAAAGGCTTTTTCTGCACCTATTGAGATAATCATATGGTTTTTATCTGAAAGTTCTTTTTTTAATATTTACTTTAATATTACTTTAATATTTAATTTAAATTTTAAATTTTAAAAAAAATTTAAAATTTTTAAAAAATTTATTTATTTGGGCTTCCCTGGCAGCTTAGCTGGTAAAGCATCTGCCTACAATGCAGGAGACCCCGTTTTGATTCCTGGGTGGGGAAGGTCCCCTGGAGAAGGGATAGGCTACCCACTCCAGTATTCTCCCCTGAGAATCCCCATGGACAGAGGAGCCTGGAGGCTGCAGTCCATGAAGACACAACAAGTCCACACAACTGAGTGTCTAAGCACAGCACAGCACATTTGTTTATTTTTATTTATTTATTTATTTTTTTTTTTGCTGCACTGGGTTCTTAGTTTCAACATGTGGAATCTAGTTCACTGACCAGGAATGAAACCCTGAAAGTTTCTGAGAGTTGGGACTTCCCTAGTGGTCCAGGGGTTAAGACGCTGCACTCCCAATGCAGGGGCCACAGTTTCAATCCCTAGTTGGGGAAGATTCTACATGCTGCAAGGCCAAAAAAGAAAAGGAAAGTTGCTGAGAATAGATCTTAAGCATTCTCATCAAATACACACACACACAAAAAAACTAGGTATGTGAGATGATGGATGTATTAATTATATTGATCTTGGTAATCTTTCCCTAATGTATATCAATTCATCACCTTGTACAATTAAAAGTATGCAATTAGAATTGTCAAACATGTATAAATAAATAAATAAATGCATTTCCACTGAATGGTCAGTGAGATGAATGATTAATCAATCTCCAATCAATTTGCCACTGCACTCACACGTTAAACAAGAGCATGGGTCCAAATCCAAAGTGATAAATGGTAGTGTATTATACACAGCATTATAGACCTCGCCTGGTGGCTCAGATCGTAAAGAGTTTGCCTGCAATGAGGAGACCTGGATCTGATCCCTGGATCAAGAAGATCCCCTGGAGGAGGAAATGGCAACCCACTCTAGTATTCTTGCCTGAAGAATCCCATGAACAGAGGAGCCTGGCAGACTACAGCCCATGGAATCACAAAGAGTCAGACACGACTGAGTGACTAATACACACAAGGGTCTCTAGGGTAGAGTACTGTCAGGAGGACCCGCTGCATTTCCTAATATATGATTTTACTTTTTCCAGTACTGTTGCTTAATCATGGGCTTCCCTGGTGGTTTGGATGGTAAAGAATCTGCCTGCAATGCAGAAGACCCAGGTTCAATCTCTGGGTTGGGACGATCCCCTGGAGAAGGGAATGGCAACCCACCCCTGTATTCTTGCCTGGAGAATCTCATGAAAAGACCATGGGTTCACAAAAAATCATGCTGACATATTCCTGGATACTGTTGGATTTCTTTAATTAATCAGTCTCTGCTCTTGTTTAAGTTTTCCATAGTTTTCTGTGAGTATTTAGAGGACTAGTATCTATGGTTTTCTTTTCCTCAGCTGTGGGTTGGGAAAGTTTTCTTTCCCTAGGAAAGTCCAAGGCCTTGTCTGTCAACCTGGCAGTTCTAGTGAGGTGATCGTTTTGCAAGACAAGGATTAAGGACATTTCATCATTTGTACATAGGCTATGTTCTCATCTGTCATTTCAGTGTAGGAGTCAATGAAGACATCTTAGTCTTAATACACTACAGATAATCTCTCTCTGCTGTGTTTTCCACTTCTAGCTCAGAGCCAAATGTTCCTCACACTGAAAAGAGTGATGCCGGCTTGCTTGTTTTGCCATTTACTTTTTTAATCTATAGTACAATTTTGTAATTCAAATCGTCACCCCAGGACTTGGTACGCCATGTGTGTTTTCTTTCTTCTCAGTCGTAGCTGTGATTACCTTGTCTGTTTCTTTGTATAATATTTTCTGTGAGGGTCTCTGTGTTGAATTTCTTTATTTAGCAATTATGAAAATTCAGGTCTGGCTAGAGTTTAACTTTGCACTCCATGAATAGAAGGTTTGCCAAATAAACATTAAGAGTAAGATAAAGAAATAGTGACTTTACTTAAAGGAAGAATTTTGAAGACACAGCTGTTGTTTGAAAGCAAATAAATCCTGCTAAAGTGGTCTGATTTTCTTTCATCAAGAATAAAACTTCTACCTGGAAATATTTTGGTAAATTTGCCTGCATTTCTTTATGTATAGGCTTCCTTGGTAGCTCAGACGGTAAAGCGTCTGCCTACAATGCAGGAGACCTGGGTTCAATCCCTGGGTTGGGAAGATCCCCTGGAGAAGGAAATGGCAACCCACTCCAGTATTCTTGCCTGGAAAATCCCATGGACTGAGGAGCCTGGTAGGCTACAGTCCATGGGGTCGCAAATAACCAGACACAAATGAGCGACTTCACTTTCACTTTCCTTCTGTACATGAAAATAATAAAATACATTTTAGGGTTTCTTTGTTTTATTTTTGTCGTTAGCTTGTTTTTTTACTTTTTTTTTTTTTTTTTACTTTTTTATTGGCGTATAGTTGCTTTACAAAGTTGTGTTAGTTTCTATTATACAGCAGAGTGAATCAGCTGTGGTTGGTGGTTTAGTTGTCAAGTCGTGTCTCACACTTGCAGCCCCATGGACGGTAGCCCACCAGGTTCCTCTGTCCATGGGATTTCCCAGGCAAGAACACTGACATGGGTTGCCATTTCTTTCTCCAAGGGATCTTCCCAACCCAGGGATGGAAACCACATCTCCTGTTTTGCAGGTGGATTCTTTTCTGCTGAGCCACCAGGGAAACCCAGCTATACATACATGTGTATCTCCTCTTTTTTGGATTTCCTTTCCATTTAGGTCACCATAGAGCACGAAAATGTTTCTCTAATTCATATTTGAACTTATATTGTTTAATTCTCCATCTATCAATGCTAGAATGGAGGATTGCTTGTTCCTTGAAAGCACATGTAATTGTGTAGGCTGTGTGTACACATACATGTGTGTGCACATGCACGCATGTGTGTGTATGTGCATGTGTGTGTGTGTGTGTATGCTGAAGGAGAGGATTTAGATGGTGGTCATTGAAACTCTGAAAATTTTTGTGAAACATTTTAGTTTTTTGGTGCTCAATTTTAGATTCTTTTAGTGACCAAAAGCTAGCCACTTTGAATCCTTTTCACAGTAAAGCAGAATAAATGCACACATATAAAAATGAGTTGAAATAACACATTTACAATCTCTATATAAGCTTAAGCATCTAGAAATGTGTAGATAAACACAGATCTAATACAGCTCAGAAAAAACAATTATAATGTTGTTTGTACTGATGGTCCTCTAAACTTTTTTCTATACGTGTATTCCTATTATACATGCACATATATACCCAAATGTAAACATGTATGTAGAATGTGCACTCTCTCTGTGTGTATATATACATACACTTATATATAGAAAGTTCAGATAATTTTATACTAATCTTTTCCCGTCCACCTATTTTTATTCAATGTAAATGTTTTCTGATGTAATCATTATTATTTGTAAACATCATTTTAAATGACGAGGCAACATTCTGTCTCACCAAAATACCATTATGTACTGAATTATTTTCTCTTAGATTGCTTTCACTATCGTATATAACACTATGAAGGACAACTTCACAGGGGTGATTTTTAGAAACTGAAAGTGTTAATATTGTTCTCTCAAATGAGAGCCAAAGATTTCACAAACTTGCAAAATTAGAGAAAAACATGCAAAAACCACATTAAAGTTTCTTGGAAATTTACGTTAATAAGAAAAGAGAATAAAAGAATACGGCTGCTCCTTACTGGGAAGTAAATAACCTTCAAGAATTTACTGTCTTAACTAGACATGCCAAGTTCTTCATGGTACTTTTTCACCCACTTTATCTGTTTCATCTTCAAATTCTTTTTTCCACTTGAATTAACTTCCCAATTCTCTGTGAGCACCTTAGGCTTACACTATGCTTAAGGTGTGCTGAGAGACCAGAACTTAAGTGCTCAGTGCTACTTTTTAAAGGAGTATTTTCTGTGAGCAATTCAACTAGAGTAGACAAAAATCTCAGGTTGCAGTAAAGTAAAGATGACTTGAAATATAAAATTCAACTTAGTGGAAAGGTATAGTGTTTGCTTTTCCAGTGTGCATGCCAGCTAAATTAGTTTTGCGCTCTGCAGATACAGACACTTCTGTGAACAGAACTGGCCTGGTATTAAATGTTGGCAGCACCAGTCCTGTTGAAAAATGCAAACTTTTAACACATACCTACTGTTAGTCATGGAAACTCAAAAGATAAGAGCAAGTGAAGTTGCTTACACACCATAAGTAATGCTGCAAAACGTTAGCCAAATGCCTTACAGCTAAAACAGTGAAAGTATGTGAATTTGAAATATGTACAGTATTCTCTTTATCTAAAAAAAAGTTATACACAGTCAGCAAAAGAATGGAGCATTCCCTTCAGGCAGGGACAACTGACTGACCAATACAATCCAAGGATCTAAAAATAAGGCTCATTCGGAGCTGTCCCTGACTGATCAGATAGGTTCACTTGGAGGACATCTTCAGTAATAATTTCATCTCTTGTGTGCAAATTCACTATGTAAGATGCTTCAGAAACTAGAAGGACACAGGTGATCCCTGACACTAGATGTTAATTCTTAATAAACTTGCCATAATCTTCTCTGGCTCATGTTCATCATTCTATTTCACGGTTTACAAAGCACTTTCCTAACACTGGTTTCTGTTGTTGCAGGCAAGAAAATTGAGGCTCAAAGAGAGTAAGTGACTTATTCAGGGTCCCACACCTGAAAAAACAGGGACTGTAGATCTCAGATTCCTGCCAACAAACCCCTCTGTGCAGCAGAATTGGAAGGAACTTGAGACATTACCTGGTCCAAAGAATCGCCCTCATGTACATATCATGAAACTGTGCCATTTCCCATAAGAGATGTTCTTTTGGTTTCAATCACGTTTAATGATAAGGAAAGCAATAAGAATTTCTGGAATAGCACAGAAAAGCACATGAAAAGCACAATGGTGCTTTTTATGTGCTATCTCTAACCTTTATGATAACTCTGCAAGGCAGAGATGACTCTTCCCAATTTACAACTGAAAGTGCGTGGTTCAGAGCAGTTAAATGACTCAATGTAAGTCCCATGGCTAGAAATGGTACACCTGATGCTCAAACTGACCGTCCAGAAGCAGCTTTGTCTTTCTCTCTCAATATATAAATTTCCCTCAAGGGACAACACATTCACATCACGTACAGAAATTGTTTCCCTGGCTGAAAATGCGAAGATCATTGGCCATCCAAGTTTGATGGCAGATGGAAAGAGAAATCCGAAAGGGAAATGATGGAACTTTACATCTGGTAGGGATTTTTGCTTCCTAGTAAAAGAATTGTTCTCCATATGCTGAATGTGTATTTTATAAGGCACTGTAAAATCTTCTTAGGTAAAGTAAATTGGTCTCTCTTGTTTATTATGAAGACCAAATGGATCATTGTGGAAGTTTCCAGGAAATATCACTTCCCAACCAGTCCAATCCTAACTCTTTGCCAAAATCAACTTGCCTCTCACTAAATGGTATCCAGCAAAACTCTAACAACTTTCATCAGAATAAAGCAGATATTTCAAATGACATTTCAAAACCGCCCTTAAAAAATCCTTCTTATGTGCCAATGAGAAACATGCAGCAGATCTTTAAGGGAAAAGAGTCTTTTGGTGGGGGCGAGGGGGATGGCATTTCCTATGGGACTCTCGGGACACATCCTGCTTGGAAGATGCCATGTGATCTGCCAAGGCAGCACTCTCCAGACCAGGGGGGGCTGCGTGAGCAGGAACGTCACACATGGGCAAACCGAGGAGCCCCAGGCGCGGGTCACAGAGCTCTTACAGACATCGAGACTGGGATCCCCCTACTTAGAAATCCCCAGCCATCAGTGACGGGTTAGAGGACCTTCCTTCCTCCGTCTCCAGCTGAACATGAAATAGAAATCTTCAGAAACACACAATGTGGACTGTAACTATGTTGTTTTCCATTATCTTCAGGAACGCATTATCTTTAGGATCTCTTCCATGTGCGTGTACATTTCTGTGAAGGGGAAACAAGCCTTTTCAAAAGTAACTGAAAGGCAGTGAAAGGCCTTCCAGGACTCCAGGTGTACTTCATTACACGTGCTGATTTTGCCACGCATGGCCAAAATTCTTGGGAACAAAAACAGCCACTTTGAATTCCATTTAATGCAAAAGCAAAAGCTTTTGCCAAGGAGCAATTATAGCTGGAATATAGACAATAATAAGCTGCATAACTAACAACAAAAGTTAAACTGTTCTTTCTTATGCATCCTTGCTAGTATTTGTCAGCATTACCATAAAAGACTTAATTTTATAGGTGAAAAAATATTTAATTTCTTTCTTTTTTTAATTCCTTTCTTTATAGTGAAAGGAAATGGTTTTCCACATTTGTGAGCTGGTTACAGTTCTACCTTTTAAAATGTTGTTCATATTCTTTGCATGTTTTCCTTGAATTTTCATTGATATGTCTTATAAAATTTATGTGAACTCTTTATAAAATAATGAAATTCACCACTTATTTATTGAATAACTGAACTTGAAATATGGCTGAATTTTGATTAATTTTTGTACAAAGAGAATTTAAAATTTTTTATATAGTCAGATCTATCAACTGTATCCTTTCTAGTTTTTTTCTATCATCCTAACCTTAGTGAATTTTTTCTGCCTTGCAATTTGCTACATATACACTCATTTTTATACTCATGTATCATTTTAATTGTATGACTAAATAGGTAATAAGTTAATATAATTTAATAAGTGACATCTAAGCTGTGTTGTTCATTAGTGTATCCCCAAGACCAGCAATAGTGTCTGGTACGTAGCAGACACTACGTACTGTCAAACTCTTATAGGTAGTATCTTTTGCTTCAGCTGACTAAGGAGCTCAGAGGTGAAATTATCAAACCAGAGAATAGAAGTGAGGGAAGACACACAATTGACAGAAAAGCGAGAAGCACCTCCTTCAGGGGAAGTTTTCAATGGAAGCTCCATGTGCAGAAAATACTACCTGCCTTTCATACCTGTCGGTGCAGGCTTGCCCATTGGCCTCCACCTCAGGAAGGGGACTGCTGAGAAGCAAATGATCAAACATGGGTTGAAGAAGGAGAAGCAAAAGAAGTCATGGCCCATTAATAACTCAGAGCATCTTCTCTGAGTATGCGCGTTGTCTATGACAGTAAATAAATACCCTACATGTTTAGTTAGCACCTTAGCAATGAGACAGGCTTCCTGGCTTGTTAAATGCCATAAAAGACTGTAACTTAATATTCAACAATCTTAAGCAGCATAGTTCTAAAACATTTTTAAAAAGAAACTTCATTCTTACATATATTTCGCATCTTTCCATACACTGACAAACAAACCAAAGTGTTCAAAAGCTACACACTGCACTGATTCTTTTGATGCCTATCATTGGATGACGTTCTTTGCATGACTATTGGGGAAGTTAGATTTCCTGTTAGCATTCTGTTTACACAATCAGATGGAGACTCAAGAGATGTCTTCATACTCTATTCTAATATTCGTTACTGTGTTACACTTATTCAATGGAATTGTAGTCATCTCCTAGATTGAATGAACTAGCTACGAAAACCTTTCAAATAAATTCTTCTCACTCCTATAAATTCATGGCCATGTGTTCCTGAAGGCTCCACATGAAGGGAATGTTTGTCTTTGTCCTAACTTTTTCCTATCCTGTATCATCTTGTTTACTATGTTCTGCTTCCATTTCTCCTATTTCCAAATAATTCAGAGTAGAACTCTTTAGCTATCTCAGATTTCTCTCCTTGGATGAGTAGAAAAGCTTTAACATCATAAAACTTTTCTATAAACATCAGGGAAAGGGGAAAACCTTCCTTCTCTAAGCTGCAACTGTTTCATAACCCCTCTTGGACCTGAGGCAGAGCTAACGTACCAGAAAGAGCAGTTTGCTGGTTGCCCTGGCAACCTCCTGACTCATTGACAATTAGCTGCTCCCAAAGTCCTTAGACAGCTGAAGCCCATGTAACTGCTATCAGAATGCTCTCTCTGGCTCATATTTAGTCCCAACGCCCAACTGAAATGCTTTTTCTGAGGGAGATGAGACAACCAGCGACTGCTTGCCTGTACACGAAGAAGCAAGCAGGCATCTCCAAATCGGGATGCCATACCTGGTACAACCGCAATGACTCAGACGACTTGGACTGGGGGACACACACTAGCTAAGATTTAATACACCAGCCAGCAGCACAGCATTCTTATCAGTGACTGAGAGCTCTTCTGTGTCACACCGATTCAGGCAAGTTCATTCTGTTGTCCAGAAACAGTGAGATGACCTGAGACGTTCTTGTTCCATCAGGGTTCACGTTAGGTGTGTAGAGTTTCACAACTGAGATCTGGCCTCCAGCTTCCACAGCTGGTCATTCATAGCAAGAGAGGCATCAATTGATGGACATAATCAGTCAACGGCGTCCCTGGAGGCTCAGATGGCAAAGAATCCACCTGCAATGAAGGATACCTCGGTTTGATTCTTGGGTCGGGAAGTTCCCCTGGAGATGGGGATAGCAACCCACTCCAGTACCCTTGCCTGGAGAATTCCATGGACAGAGGAGCCTGGTGGGCTACGGTCCAGGGGGTCACAAAGAGTCAGGCACGACTGAGTGACTGTGACCCACCATCGGTCAACAGGCATTTTCTAGGTCTCCTGTTTGACTGCCATTCTCAGCTCCATGGTGGTGGTTGTGAAAGACACACAAGAATTAATTACTAAATACCATTTCAGGTTTCAGGGATGCCATACTCAAATGATTACCATCAGGAATGTTGAACTGCTGGTAGAGAAGAAGCCTCCAGGCCTGTTTGCATATTGATTTGCATGGAAAGGAAGGATGTTTGAGGAGATTTGCACAAAAAGGCTTGGAGTTAGAGGTGGGGGAAAACTGGTGGCAAGAGCCTGGGGCCTGAGGACTAGGTAAGCCCTTTCTCACAAAAGGAACTGAATGTTATTTATTTATTATTTTTAAAAAAGAGGTACTGAATACAGAAACTGAAAGCGGAATTGAGAGAAATGGATGCGCTTGTAGAAGTGCTTCAAGGCCTCAGTGACAAAGTAAAAGTTGCTCGGTTGTGTCCGACACTTTGTGGCCCCGTGGACTGTATTTTATGGAATGTTCCAGGCCAGAATACTGGAGTGGGTAGCCTTTCCCTTCTCCTGGGGAATCTTCCCAACCCAGGGATGGAATCTAGGTCTCCTGCATTGTAGGGGAATCCTTTACCAGCTGGGCCACAAGGGAAGCCCCTCAGTGACAAAGGACAGTACATAGTAGGGCAGAAACAGAATGAGGAGGGGGCTTCCCAGGTGGCCCCAGTGGTAAAGAACCCACCCACCAAGGCAGGAGACATAAGAGATGCAGGTTCCATTCCTGATCTGGGAGGATTCCCTGGAGGAGGGCAGGGCCACCCACTTCAGTATTCTTGCCTGAAGAATCTCATGGACACAGGAGCCTGATGGCCTACAGGCCATGGGCGGGCTATAGTCCATAGGGTCAAAAAGAGCTGGACACGACAGACGCGTCGGAGCGGAGCACTGCACAGAGCCTGAGGACAGTCCTCCCCTTGTTTACAGGCGGGACATAAACAACACGGTGTGCGGTGCCCACAGGCCCACAGCTGGGAGGAGCTCGGGATTTACACCCTGGCGATGGATCCGAATGCAGACGTAGGCCTAGATGTCGCCCAGGCCTGTGTGGACAAACAGAAGCGGTCCCTTGGTGGGTGAGCAGAGATGAAAAGCACCAAGGGCATCCCAGAAATAACTGGGAGGGCCTTAGGGGCGAGGCGGGGGCGGGCCCCCTTGGGGAGGTCGGTGCACTGAGCCAGTAAATACCGCCTGTGACTCAGCCTTACCTTATTTGTAGCCACATGTCGGAGGCTATTTTCCTGACCTGGTTTTTTGGAGCCTCTCTCACAAGGATGAAGAGCGAGTTGGTGAGACAGTTCTTAAGGCGATTCAGAGAAGCAGGCTGGGTAGAAAGAGAGCCCCGTTCAGTCCTGCAAAGGGCAGTGCATTATGTGAACGCTATTTTTCCTCTCCCCCGCCTCATGAGAAGATTTTGGTCACTGAAACAACTGCAGAGGGTTGTAAACAGGACTTTGGAGCTGATAAATAGGAGTAGGAGGAAGCATTCTAATGGAGGTTAGGTAACATCGCTGCTGCTGTGGACTCTCTGCGACCCCGTGGACTGCAGCCCACCAGGCTTCTGTGTCCATGGGATTCTCCAGGCAAGAGTACTGGAGGGGGTTGCCATTTCCTCCTCCAGGGGATCTTCCCGACCTAGGGATCAAACCCATGTCTTCTGCATAGGCAGGCGGATTCTTTACCACTTCGTCACTTGGGAAGCTCTAATGACATTGGTCAAGTGGAATGTGGCTCCCACATCAAGCCCTGTATTTAACCGGAGGGGACTCTTCCCAGGACCACACCCACTCTGTTTACCGCCTCTCTCTCCTGCTGGCTCGGGAAGGCAGAGGGGAACTGGTTGATGGCTAGGTGAGCAACGGAAGTAACAATGTAGAAGCTCAGTTACTACTGGCCACTCCTAACTATTTTAAAAAAAAAAGATTTTTTTTTTTTTTTTTTGGATGTGCACCATTTTTAGTCTTTATCGAACTTCTTACAGTATTGCTTCTCTTTCATGTTTTGGTTTTTTGGCCGTGTGGCCTATGGGATCTTAGGTCCCCTCCCAGAGGTCAAACCTGCACCTTCTGCATTGGAAGGTGAAGTCTTAACCACTGGACCCCCAGGGAAGTCCCTCACTTATAACTACGAACACTGCCATGAAGCGTACTTCTCCCAAGCAAGAGATCATCCAGCGAAGAAAGGTTTCACCTCCTTAATATGCAGGCTTGCGATCCCCACCCTTTTCTGTTATCTGATGCTGGATCCCGAGCCTCCTTGTGTTAACACAATGATCAGAAATCTGAAAAAAAGATCAACAGCCAGTCCTCTCCTGTTTTGCATCCCTTTCTCAAGCTTGAGAATGCTTGGAGTGGTTCTCTGCTGGCAGGTTACTTGCTTAGGGAACATTCATCATAAGAAGATGAAAGCCAACACGCAGAAGGGGTTTTCAGAGTGCGTGTCATCTCCCTGCTTCCCTCTATTACCTCCAAAAATAACTATTCATAGTTGCAAGAATATTTCACTAGTGATCTTTTAGGATGAGAAGTCAGCTGTGAAACTGGTGTAATTCATTCTTCTTGGAAATACGATTTGAAAAAAAAAAATAGACCTTACTTACAGATAAGATTTCAGAGGAAATATTTTTTGTTTGACCCATTACTAAGAGTACCCATCCAAAGTAAAATTATTTTACATGTTCCACGTGTCAAAAACTGCCTGCCCAACTAGCATGGTGGCTTTCTGGATAGAATAAGACAGCTCCATGCCCTAAGAAAAGATGGATAATTAAGATGGAAAGTAAAATGCACCCAGTCACAATAATGTCCTTTGAGATTATACGGGATGAAAAATATAACTACATGCAACTTAATTGCTCTAAGGTCTAATATTTAAGACTCAGAGTCATGCGTTCCAGCTATTTTGATCCACAGATTTTACCCTCTGTCACCTTTGGGTGAAATCTATTTGTTGCGTCATTTCATCAGAAAGCTCTTGAGTAGAAAGGGCTGTCTCCAGGGTGTGTTTTATTTTTAATTCCACGTAGCTACTCTAGATGTTCTATTTCACTGCCTGATCAAGTATAGACTTAGGTAACCAGACATATTTTCTGACATGTCTTGGCAATTGCCCAATGCCTCACCAAAAACTTAGCTCTGAAGAAAAACCAAGTGTAACTTGGTCTCCTTTGGGGGCAGACTCAGTATTGGGAATAGCAGTGGCGTAGCTCCTTGGCATTGAGAACTCTGTGAATAAGAGGGTGGGTGGAGCCTCAGTAGAAATGCAAAATGTCAGAGAACTTTCCAAAGTTCTCATGGCACTGCTATTTCTATTAGATTGTGAAGAACCCATTTTCTTTCTCTCTCTTTTTTTTAAATCAATTTGTTGAGAAAGTTAACTCTTTTTTTGTTTATCTCTCTCTTTTTTTATTGCTAAAAATGGTTCATTCAAATTTGCAAAAATACTGGTTTCTCTGTGAAAGAACATTAGGTTCTAGGCTCAAATGATTTAAACAAATTTTTAGTCAATATAACTGTCTAATGGGGTTTTAGCAAGACAGAAGAGACATGGGACAATTACATGGGCAGAACTATCACAGGTTGGTTTTTCCTAATTACTTTTTATTGGCATATAGTTGATTTCCAATGTTATTTTCTGCTGTAGAGCAAAGTGAATCAGTTATGTAGACACATATATCCACTCCTTTTTAGATTCTCGTCACATATAGGCTATAACAGAGTATTGAATATTTATACTGATCTGACTTCAAAGGAGAAGGCCTAATATGTGTAGTTCAGATTAATTTTAATAGCTGTAGAAAGCCTCCACCACAGAGTAAGTGGAATAAAAAAAAAAAGAAAGAAAGGGGGCTATTATGAGCACAGTGGTTCCCAGTCCCACCCCTCAATTCACACACTGCAGCCCTAGGTTAGTATCTCAGGAAGTGTTAGTCAGTCGTGTCCAACTCTTTGTGACCCCAAGGACTGTAGCCCACCAGGCTCCTCCGTCTCTGGGATTCTCCAGGCAAGAATACTAGAGTGGGAAGCCATTCCCTTCTCCAGGGGATCTTCCCGACCCCGGGACTGCACCTGGGTCTCCTGCATGGCAGGCAGATTCTTTACCATCTGAACCACCAGGGAGCCCAGTATCCCAGAATGTGACCATATTAGGAGACAGGATCTTCCCAGAAGAAATTAAGTTAAAATGAGGCTATTGTGGTGGGGGGTGGGGGGGTGCTAATCTAATCCAATACGATTGGTGTTCGTATGGTGAAAGTCACTCAGTCGTGTCTGACTCTTTGTGACCCCATGGACTGTACAGTCCATGGAATTCTCCAGGCCAGAATACTGGAGTGGGTAGCCTTTCCCTTATCCAGAGGATCTTCCCAACCCAGGGATCAAACCCAGGTCTCCCGCAATGCAGGTGGATTCTTTACCCACTGAGCCACAAGGGAAGCCCAAGTGTCCTTATAAGAGGAGGAAAATCAGACACATGACACTTAAAGACAGAGGATGAGAAAAGAGAGAGAGAAGGCCATCGTTTACAAACTGAGGAGAGAGGACTGGGAAGAAGGCAACCCAGCCAGCACCTTGATCTTGGACTTCTAGTCTCCAGGACTGAGAATATACGTTTCTGTTGTTTCAGCCAGTCCATTTGCGGTAATTAGTTACAGCGGATTTAGCAAACTAATACAGAGACCAGAGACGAAAGACATTTAGAGACAGAAAAACTGTGACTCAAACTGTCATGAGGGTCAGGCAGAGGATGGAAAGTTAGGATAAAGATGAGTAGGGCAATATTTGCACACTCAAGACTCTTCTATTGAATTTTGCATGATCATAGTCCACACACTTAATCTTTCTGAGCCTCGATTTATTCATCTCTAAGATAGACTGCCAGGTCCTTGGAACCACCAGTGGGACTTTTTCATCTTTTAAATATACAAATCTAGCCCACAGAAAAAAATTCTAATAAGTAATTAGTGATTCCAGAAAAAGAAAGCAAAGGAGTTCTCCTTCCTGAAGGAGCTTACAGATATTTGGAGGGAGGTTCATGGAATACACACAGAAATACAACCAGGGAGTGAGTAAATAGTGAATATTCAAAAGAATGAGGGCTGTAAAAGTTGCAGAAGGAGAGACCCCTGGACCTGGGGTGGTCATGGAAGGAGGTAAAATCGATTTACTCTTTGAAAGTTGAGTGAAGACTGGATATGCATAAAAGACAGGTACAGGTCAGGAAGATCCCCTGGGGAAGGAAATGGCAACCCACTCCAGTATTCTTGCCTGGAGAATCCCATGGACAGAGGAGCCCGGCAGGCTACAGTCCACGGGGTAACAAGAGTCGGATATGACTTAGTAACTAAACCACCACCATCTCGGATAGGAGCAAAGAGGTAGAAAAGGCAGTATATGTCTTAGGGATAATAAGTAACAGTTTGCAAAAGTGGAACCCTTTGCACATTGGAGAAAACACCTTTAGTTGTTCCTGTTGTAGGTTAATTCTTTAGAGCCACGAACTTAGTAGATAATAAGGTAATTTGACTAGTTGCTGGAGGCAGAAGGAATTTGTCTTGACTATGAAAATCAGTCAGGGTTACTATGAATTCTATCACAATGGGTGAATGTTTTACCCAACAGAAGTTCTTTCTACTCTTTCTGACCTAGATGAGGAAACCTCTCTGTTCTCTTCCACCCCCATTGACACTTGGCGTTATTTGGACAAGGACTACACTGCAGGCAACTTTGCTTCCCCTTAGAAGAACATATCTGCCAAAGTGGACAGAATAAACAATGCTCCAAAAGGAATGCTTTCAGAGCTTCAAAATACCAATTCCATTCTAAGTAGTATTCTAATACCACATCCTTTTAATCTTTTCATCAAAATAAAAATGCAATGGATTGCCATTTGGCATTGCCCTTAGGCCTATGTAATCCATTCTGTGACAGAATGATCTGGTTTCCAAAGCAAACCATTCAACATCACAGTAATACAAGTCTATGCCCCAACCATCAATGCCGAAGAAGCTGAAGTTAAACGGCTCTATGAATACTTACAAGACCTTCTAGAACTAACACCAACAGAAAGGTGTCCTTTTCATTATAGGGGATTAAAATACAAAAGTAGGAAATCAAGAGTGAAAGTGGAAGTGTTAGTTGCTCAGTCATGTCCAACTTTTTGGGAGTCCATGGACTGTTACCTGCCAGGTGCCCCTGTCCATGGACTTCTTCAGGCAAGAATACTGAAGTGGGTTGCCACGCCTTTCTCCATGGAATCCTCCCTACCTAGGGGTTGAACCTGCATCTCCTGCATTGCAAGCACATTCTTTAACATCTGAGCCATCAGGGAAGCCCATTAAAACCATGGAGGGCTCCAAAACCCTGGCAGCTGGTAAATATTTTACTCTAATTGAAGTAAGAACTGATGGAAATGTTTGAATTTTGAAGATGATGAAAGAGAGCAAGTTGTAGTTTTATTGAGGATGGTGTTTCATGGAAGCACTGCTAATCATTAGCATGTTAACCAATTAGGGGTAGGAAGGGATAGTGAGAATTAAAGTCTAATTATTAACATTTTGCTCCTTATTAGTCATTGGACTAGAGCTTCATGAGAGTGGCTTTCGAAGGAAGCTTTGTTGGAAGAAGCATACAGATCATAGAGGGAAGGAAGAACTGGGAAAAAGGCAAGGAAAAAGACAGCTTCATGACCTAGACCTTGGCTTTATTCTTATGGGGAGTAGGAGGCCAGGGGTGTCATTGGAGTAAGAATCTGATAAGACACAAATTACATTTGCTGAAAATTATTTTAGCAGATATCTTCAGAATGTGTCTCAAAGGGAACAAGTAAATAGGTAGACTATACTCGTGTCTACTACAGATATTTTATATATTCATGTAATATCCAACTTTATCTTAATTTTTTTATATTTCGAGGCTATTCCATTCATCTGTGTTTTTTTCAGATTGTTGCAAATCTCCAAAAAATGTTCTAATATACTTATTGAAAAAAATCCACATGTAAGTGGATTTTTGGACCCATGCAGTTCAAACTCTTGCTGCTCACGCATCAGCAGTATATTTCCTCAACTTTTCATATCCAGACAAGAATCACAAAGATTCCTCTTCTTTCTAAAGGTTTGGTTCCAGTATCAGACCTTCTACGGGATGAAAAGAGGAAGGGGACCAAATTAGATACAGAAGACCTGGGTGGGTCATGTTCTGAGCTTTGTAATTTTGTAGCTTAGGAAAGCTACACACCTTCCACCTCTGTACAAATGAGACTCTACTTGTGAGGCTTACAAGAAAGCTTCCATTCTGGTCTCAGTATTGATACTAAATGATAAATATTATTACTGTTATTGCTTTTGCTGTTATTCTTATTATTACATCACTGCTCTGCCATGAGCATGGGCGTGTGATTTTTCTTACCCTTTTCCTAGGCTAAGGTGGAAGGAGGTAGACTCTCAGGCTTGTCTTTGGTTTGGCCTGTTGTAACTTTATGTCAATGTCTTTATGGGAGGCTGAGAAAGGCACAGTTTTATTTTGGTGAAAATGCTTTGAGTGCAACAGTTTTTTGATAAGAGCATTTTATTGGGAGCACAGTGATTGGTGGTGGACCAAGACCACCATCAACACTACAGTTGGTTGTTCTTTAATTCATAGAACTTGAACTTCATAATAATCAATCATGACAGACTGGGAAAAAAAAAATATTCAGGCTTCCCATGTGTTTTATGGATTGGGACTGAAATCAGGGAGCTTCCTCATCAGGGAATCCCATGTGAGTTCTTAGGTTCTTTTTCTTAATGCAATAGTTCAACTTTCCAGTTTCATCATCAAGCCACAGGTCACCCGCATACACCAGCTCTCCTTTGAGATAAGGCATCTACAAGCTGATATTTTTGGCAGAAAACCGCACTCTGGGTCATAGGCCTGGTATCTGTAGGAATCCTGTTGCGGCTCTAGTCCGCTGACCTCACCTCTCCTCTGTGACTGAATCAATGTCCACAGATGAGTTGAGGGAGGCTTGGAGAGAAGTTATGGATGACCTTCCAGTTCCCTCTGGGACTGTGTGACCTATGACAAATCCCAGAAATTCTTCCTGCCTTGGAGACAATTCCTCCACATTACTTCCCTCTGACAGGTGCTGTCAGAATCAGAAAGCCCTGGAAGATTCTCAAAACACTGCCTCAAAGTCATAATTAATAATAGTAATTAACTTTCATCACAGATGAGTCATCTATACATTAGAAATTCAGGGATAATTTGTTTCAAAGTTCTCCCTTAACATTTCCTTACTCAGTCTCATTCATCATAAAAGGTTAAGTTGCATCTTATTTTTTATTATTTTTAATTTTTTTCAGCTTTTTCAAACTGACAAACAAATTTATATATATATTTAATGTGGACAATGTCATGTTTTACTATATGTAGACATTGTGATATGTAGACATTGCAATCAAGCTAACTAACATATCCATCACCTCACATAGTTACCATTTGTGTGTGTGTATGTGTGGTGTGTGTGTGGTGTGTGTGGTGAGAACATTTATGATCGCTCAGCAAATTTCAGGGGCTCCCCAGGTGTCACTAGTGGTAAAGAACCCACTTGCCAATGCAGGAGATATAAGAGATATGGGTTCAGTCCCTGGGTAGGAAAGATCCCCCAGAGAAGGAAATGGCAACCCATTCAAGAATATAATAGAGTATTGTTAATGACAGTCACCATGCTATACCTCAGGTCTCCAGAACTTACTGATTTTGCATAACTACAACTTTTTATTGCATTTTTTGCCCCAAATCTCCCTATTTCCTGCACTCTCCAGGCCCTGGCAGCCACTATCCTAGGTTACATTTTAAAGAAAATATTCTTAGCTTTTGAAGGGGATAGAAAGAAGTTTTCCTATCTTATGTTTAATGCATTTGAATCACTGATACTGGAAAAATGATTTTTTCCCTTAAACTATGAAAAAAGAGGGTAAATATTTTCTAATCTATAATTCTGTATCTATAATTCTGTAAATACTGATATTTTTGTTTTAAGTTCTTTCAATATTCAGCAGAGCAGTTTCTCTCTGTGAAATATTTCCTTCTTCCCTGTCCAATAACAAAAGGATGGAAAGTTCAAACATTTGACTTTTTCTGTGAAGCAATCGCCCTACGCAGGTAAAAGTTATTTCATCAACTACAACTTTAAGTAGTTTTGTTTCCTCCTGATAAAGTTTTAGGTCTCTGCTCATGACCAAGATACACAACTGTCAATAACCATCTTTTCAGTAGATAGAGTAGAAGTTAGTTTATCAAACAAAACAAACTGGTCTCCCCACACCCCCCACCATGATGTGTTGCTCAATTATTTCACATTCTTTAGTGTCAAGTAAACACATTAAGTCTGTTGAGATACTGCTGTGGTTATTTATTTTTCAAATTTAATAAGAAGGAGGGGACTGACCTTTCCTCTTAGAACAGGAAAGAAAATTAGACCCGGCAGTGATACATTATCGGTTTTTACAAGTATGAAAATATTCGGTAAAGTAAGCAGTTCTTTGGGCACTCAGGTGACCGTCCAAGCTGGTCAGTGAAGTTATAAAACCCAAACCCTTTTAAGTTTGTTCTGAGTTAATTTTTCATTTACTTGCAGGGTTTCATTTACTTTGGAAGCTTGATAACCATGCATAATTATGTCAGCTTTCTTCCTCATCAAATTCCACTACATTTCCCAAGCCAAAAGGAACATATGATCATTTTCTACTGATGCAGGTAAAAAAAAAAAGAGTGTGGGGACTTTGAAAACAGGTTTAGCTGAGAAGCATGCCATGGTAAATTTGCTTCATGAAACTGAGCCAAATAACTTTATCTTCCTGTATTTCCATTTCTCCTACCGTCGAAGGCAACATCAACAGATTCTCTTTCCCGACAGTGTGATGGCCACGAAAATGCATGATTAAAGATAAAGAAGACTACATCTACCTACACACACCAACCACCTCCTTTCCTCAAAATCTGTCGGCAGTGCTGGAGGAATCTTCCGAGTCTTTCCTTTTCCTCTAATCGCAATCTTGAATTTGGTTTATGTAGATACACTCTCATAGCCACGGGCACAATTCTGATGCCCACAGAGCAGTCAGGGGCAACAGATTTTGAGGAATCAGAAACGCAAGATGACTGAGAATGGAAGAAAAATATTTCCAGACTTTGTACAGACATTGCAAATTCTGTGGCAAAGGGAGAAATAGAAAAACAAGGAGGCACATCTCTCCTCTGAGAGCTTAAGAAATGGAGTAATTCTTTATATCAATCCTCAAACACGCGCTCTAATTTTCATCTCTGTAACTGTCTTAGCTTGAATTATAGCTTTGTTTTGTTGTATTTTAAAGGGGCCATTTGTTGGGAAAGGGAATGGTTACTGACTCCCAGGGTTTTAACAAATGTGACACAGGAAGAAATCTGACAAGGGAAACACAATGACTGCATTTTCTGTTTTCTCCTATCACGGTGGTGGTCCCATGATGAGAAGACACAACCCTGTTTTTTTTAGGAGCTTCAGCAGAAAATAAGCCGCTCATGAAAAAGGGCTTGGAAAAAAATAATTGGTTTGGAAAAAAAGAAGTTTGGTAGAAGAGATAAGTGTGAGATACTGTCTCTAACGTTAAAGTTGAAGCCTGTGAAATGAAAATACGTATGTACTGAAGTCAGACATTCAGTATGAAGATTTGGACTTTTCAAGGCCCAGATGTTAGATTTCAGTACTGGTCCTATTTACCAAAGATGCAATTCAAGTTAGAGGGAGCCCTGGGAGATCCCGGACTAAAAAGCTTCCGCTTTTTAGTTTGTTTTTTTTTTTTTTCTTTCTGGTTTCAGTGAAAGAAACCATCATCAAAACAAAAAGGTAACCTATGGAATAGGAGAAGATATTTGTGGATCTATCCCTGATATGGATTAATATTAAGAATAAATAAAGAATGCACACAACTCAATAGCAACAAAAAAGTAAGCAACTGGATTAAAAATTGGCAGAATCTGAATAGCTATTTTTCCGAAGAACACATACAAATGGCCAACAGGCACAAGAAAAGATGTTCAACATCACTAATTATTAGGGAAATGTAGACCAAAACTACAATGAGATACCACCTCACACTTGTTAAAATGGCTATGATCGAAAAGACAAGAAATAGTAAGTATTAGAGAGGAAGTGGAGAAAAGGAACCCCTAGAACACTATTGGTGAAACTGTAAATTGGTACAGCTGTTATGGAAAATAGTATTGGAGATGAGTCAGAAAATTTAGAAATACCATATGACCCTGCAATTCTCTTTCTGGGTATTTGTCCAAAGAACTTGAAAACACTAATTTGAAAAGACATGTGCAACCCTATGTTCATTGTAATATTATTAAAAAGAGCCAAGATATAGAAACAACCTAAACATTCATCAATGGATAAAGAAGATATAGTATATATACCAGGAAATATTATTCAACCATAAAAATGATGAAATCCTGCCATTTGCAATAGCATGAACGGATATTGAAGGTATAATGTTTAGTGAAATAAGTCAGGCAGAGAAAGACAAATACCATTATGATTTCACTCGTGTGAAACATAAAGAAGAAACAATATAAAACAAAAGCAAATTCATAGATATAGAGAAGAGATTGGTGGTTACCACAAGGGGAGGGTTGAGGGGTGAATAAAATGGGTGAAGGGAGTCAACTGTATTGTGTGGATGGTAACTAGACTTGTGGGAGTGGTTACTTTGTTGTATATACAGATGCTGAATTATAATGCTGTATGCCTGAAACTTATAAATAGAAAAAATATTGTATAGCCAAATAAACAAACAAACAAAAAAACCTGAGTCCAAATCAGTCCAGATCTGTTATTATTACTTCTGATTTATTTCTATCATTGAAATATTTTCTAGGCATTATTAGCAGCAGAGTGAATCAAGGTAATATTTTGAGGATTACACTTTCATGCTTTTAATTTCTAGATAAATATATTATCTTGTATTAATAAAAATGCTCTCCATAGTCAATAATACTAAGAGTTCTGAAGTTTTCCCTCATTTTTATCTTCCTCTCCAACTTCTTCCTCTTCCCATCACCACCTTGTTAGCAGGTCCCTCAATAATGTCAGATACAAGCAAAGATTTTCTTGCATGAATGAGTAGAAGGCTAGGTTCTCTTTGAGAAGCCATTTGCACATTTTATTCTAATGTTCCGATTTGATTGTGCATTTGTGTTTATGCTCTAGATTTCAAGATTGTAGCTGCTTTCCTTTCCAAGTGAAGTTTTTCTCATTGCAAAAACAGCCTGATGTCCTTTTTAAAGAATTTTAGTAAACAGCTCTGTCCCCTGCTACCAGGAGTAAACAGTTTTCCTTCTCTCTCTTAGTCCGATCATCTGTCAGTCATTGAAAATTACCATATGTTGGAGGTGGACACCAAGAAACAATATCCTAATGTTAGGCCATATGATTCACCTTTTCCTTCGGGGATTTTTTTTTTTGTTTTCACTTAAAAAAAATTTTTTTTTATTGTTTATTTTTGGCTGTGCTGGGTCTTTGTTGCTGTGCAAGCTTTTCTCTAGTTGCAAAGTGGGGCCTACTCTCTACCTGTGATGCTCGGGCTTCTCACTGCAGTGGCTTTTCTTGCTGAGGAGCACAGGCTCTGGGCACATAGAGGCATCAGTAGTTGTGGTTCCCAGGCTCTACTGCACAGGCTCAGCCGCGTGGTTCTCAGGCTCACGTGCTCTGTGGCACGTGGGATCTTCCTGCACCAAGGATCAAACCCGTGTCTCCTGCATTGGCAGGCGGATTTTTTACCACTGAGTCACCAGGGAAGCCCTGTTTTCACTTTTGGTCTAGGATAAAGCATTTAAGAAATTTTTGATGTGAGGATACATTTTATTGTGGCTAAGACTTATTCTTTCTGGGGATGGTAGAATGCACAAAGATTCACTGGAATGTTTCAGTCGAGTAGCAGTAACACGCATTCCAAGTTTCAAGCCACCAAGGCGTCTGCAGTCTGGAGCCGTCCTGCCTGTTTACTGAGAGACAGCTGTCAGTGGGAAGAGAACTGTTCCAACTCTGAATTCTGTTAGAACAGGGTCTTGTCTCTGATGATGGCTTCTTGGCCTTCCCAGGGAAATCTCCAGTAAGCTGGCTGGGCACCTTCCAGTATGGGATTTGGAAATTAGCAAGGAGGGGATAGCCTCTCAGCCCTCAGTGAAGCATAAATAATCTGGAGAGGAGCAGAAGAAAATGGTAACAGTCCCCGAGTAGTCTTTGTCATGAATTTTGTACATGGCCAGCTTTCCACAGGTCCTCTGAGATACTGGCCCTAATATAATTCTCCATTATGATTAAACCAGACACCAGTGAAAAACGGAAGGTGTCCCTAGGGAGAGATCTGTTCCTCTCCACCCTGCTCCCTAGCCTCTCTCCTCATGGGACTCCAAGGAGGGGAGTGTGCTGAAGGTACAGATGAAAGAATCTGGATTGGCCGTCTTCCCTGAGACCTCAAAGATCTCAATCACACTTCCCTTTCTCTCAGAGGAAAGGGCCTCATACCAAAACTGGACATTCCTCTGTGGCCTTTGGTAACAAGGGACAGAAGCCTAACTCAGTCTGGCTTAATAAAAGAAAAAGAATTTCCTAGAAGTCTAGACATGACTGAACTCTGGATTTGAAAGCTGTCCTCACCAGCACACCACCCTGGTCTATGCGTACAGTCACAGACTGGTCCCCAGCAAGCCTGAGTCTACACAGACCTCTGAACTCATGATCTCAGAGAAAGAGATACCATCTCTTTCAAGAGCTCTGGAAGGCTCAAGGAAGGGCTCAGATGCGCTCAGATTGGATCACACGCCCGTCAGTCTTTGTGGCCAGCAAGACTGATTGCTTCTGTGGTCAGAACTGAGTCAAGTGCCCAGTTCTAAGGCTAGTGGGTAGTTTGGCAAAGACAGAGACTTGGGGCTACCCTAAATCCCTTGGACTGAAAGGTATCATTAAAGATTTGGGGGGGGGGGGTGATTCCCTATGGGGGTATTAAGATACAGAGAGATGGACATTCACTGTACGTGGGAAGACTCTCATGGGGACTTCACTGAAGGAGACATTAGCTTCTCTAAAGAGAAGAAGTTGACAGTCCTAAATGAGGCTGGCATGGGTCATAATGTGAACTGGAGAGAGGAGCTGTGGATTGGATTTTGAACACACTCAATTTCGAGTAATTTCATCGTACTTTTCCAGTTGGTCTGGTCCCGGATAAGATTGTGAATTCAGGTACATTGCATTTGGGGGCTCTATCTCTTTTTTCTGTAGTCCTGTTTTCTTCCCCCTTCTACCCACTGTCCACCAAAGCACGTATGCATCCCAAGCCATCCAGCCCTGAGGCTCTGCACCCGAGTAATGACATGAAGAGTCTTCCCCTCTCTCCTTTCCAAAACGGTTTACACTATGCTTTAAACTGTAAAGACCTTCAGGAGAACTGATGACTAATATGAACTAATCTGAGTATTATTTGTTACCAGACAAGACACTAATGATGTTTCAAAAAAGATATCCCTTAATCTTGTGGCTTTCAGACTTTGAGGTTTTCATAGACTGGTAAGTGAAAGAGCAGACACTTGAGAGAGGAGAGGGGAGTGGAAGATGTGAGTGATGAAGGGAGTGGAGGGGAGGTGGGGAGAGAAGAGAAAAGAGAAGAGGAAAAAGAGAAGAGAAAAAATAAAGGCTGGTTTAGGGTTTTTAAGCGTTTTATTTTGGTAGGTTAAGAACCCTTAAAAATAGCCACGACACAACTACTATTTAATTCCGTATCACCAAAATTTTACACAAAGGATATTTTAAGATCAAAAATTGAAAAGGTTTTAGTTTTATATTCAAATAAAATCCTTTAAATTTTAAGTTGCAATTTTTTTTTTTGGAAAACTCACTGTAATGGCCTGAATTAATAAGAGCTTATTTAATACTTCATCCCAAAGCAGCCTTTTCTAAAGATTAATGTTTGAGGATCTCAGCTTCCCAGGTGGCTCAGGGGTAAAGAACATACCCTGCCAATGCAGGAGACTCAGAGGACACCAGTTCGATACCTGGGTCAGGAAGATCCGCTGGAGAAGAAAATGGCAACCTATTCCAGTATTCTTGCCTGAAAAATCCCACGGACAGGGGAGCCTGGCGGGCTATAGTCCATGGAGTTGCAAAAAGTCTGACGTGACTAAGCACGCATGTGTTACCCCCAAAGACTTTAATGGTGGGAATTTGGGGGCAGTGGTTCATCAGTGGGACAGTTTTAGGGCCAAGTGCACCTTCATACCGCAAAGATAAATCATGTACTTTGGACTTCCCTGGTAGCTTCAGAATCTGCCTGCAGTGCAGGAGACCCAGGTTCGATCCCTGGGTGGGGAAGATCCCCTGGAGAAGGAAATGGCAACCCACTCCAGTGTTCTTGCCTGGAAAATCCCACGGACAGAGGAACCTGGCGAGCTACAGGCCATGGGGTCACAAGAGTTGGACACCGCTTAGTGACTGAGCCACCGCTGCACTCTGAGAGTGACTCCCGTAGCCACGGCAGGGCTTTCAGAAATCCAGACTCAGCTGGCACTCTGAGAGAAGGATCTGAACCTGAAGGCTGGACGTGTCCACGGGTGAGCCCAAGTGGAAAGTGGGCAGTGATGGCCACCGGTGAGAGGAAGCAGTCCAGACCAGCAGATGGAGCCCTGCAGAGGATGCCATTCAGCAAGGATCCCAGGCTGGCCACCTGGGACCCATTTGTGTGGCTGTGTCTGGGGCTTGAGGCCATGAAAAAGACCTAGATATTTTGGACTTGGCTATTTCCTGTCAGGACCCATGAAGTCTAGGCAAGACCCTACTCTCAGAAACCCTAGGATTATGAGACTGGTTATCAAGATGGGGATTTGATTACCCACCCCCCCGCCACCTCCACTGCACCCCAGAGAGAAAGTCAGGACTGGAACTCTAGAAAACAAGGGTTAGGGGAACAGCAGCAGAAGCAAGACAGATGTGACTGGCTTAAATTTCAAACCAGTGGAGGGGACTAATTCTGACATGACGATTGGAACATTAGCAGCAAAAGGGAGGTTTTACATTGCAAATGTGTGATTTGGAGGGAAGAAATCTTATGGATATTTTTCCCCCAGTAAAATAACTATTATCTTTAATATTTTCCTGTTACCTGAGATCCACTGCCATCAAAGAAAACACACACCAAACATCATGTTAGAAAAGGTGTTGTCCCTTGGCCGAGGGGACATTTGTATAAGATGGTGAAATTGTAAGGAATGTAAAAAGGAAAAGAGAAATGAGCTGAAAGCAGAGTGGCAACGCTTTGACAAAGTACTCAAAAAAATCTCAACATTAAGCACAAGCAGAGGGTTTCCCTGGGGGTTCAGTGGGGAGGAATCTGCCTGCCAATGCAGGAGGCACGGGTTTGATCCCTGGTCCGGGAAGATCCCACATACAACTAAGCCCTCTTGCCACCACCACTGACCCTGTGCTCTGGAGTCCGGGATCCACAACTACCGAGTCCACGAACCACAGCAACTCAAGCCTGTGCATCCTAGGCCCAGGCTCTGCAGCAAGAAAAGCCATTACATTGAGAAGCCCTCACCCCCCAACTAGAGAGCCGCCCCCACTCTCCGCAACTAGAGAAAGCCCACAGGAAGTGATGGAGACCCCAGCACAGCCAACACATAAATAAATAATTTTTTTTTTTTTAAAGCACAAGCAGAGGGAGAAATACAATTGCATATGATAAAACTCCAAACCAGATCAGGTAGATTACGAAGGAGTTTCAGCCTTTGCAGCTAAGTTAACAGATCTGAAATCTCATAGAACCATGGAAACCTGCCGTGTCTACTAAGAGATGTCAAGGATGTTAGGACTAAAACCAAGAGGTAGCTTGAGCCTTTCCAGTAGGATTGCTACAAGTTTTTGAGAGACTTAAGAGACCCAAAGAGAAAACTCAGCCTGAGTGCCAAGGAAAACAAACAATGATCAGGTGGGCGTAACCCCACCGAGAATAAACACAATGCTTGCGCTTACTAGGGAAACCCTTAAACTCTTCAGCACTTTCAGATTGTAGGAAGCTGTACCTCGTGATTACTTCTCAGCGTAAGGCAATTTAGTTAAGTCTTTTCCAAACTGATTAACTTCATCGTGGAGGCAGTGGGCTCAGAAAGTGTGGCCTTACCCACCTTTTTTGTGTTATCTCCAAGAACACAGCAGTGCTTGGGATGTGGGAAATATTTGATGAAAATATTAGGAACAAGTGAAACATCCCTGTGACATTAATAATTAAAATTTCATATCTTGTATGACAAAAACAATACTCAGAGTATGGGCATTACTGGAAATCCATGAAATGAACCCTCTTTGCTGGGTCAGTGTTTACTACAGTCGTGATTGTTTCAGAAAGAAAACTTTATGAAAGGAAATCAAGAGCATTTCTCCAACTCCACAAGTACTGCAATAACAGGAAACGAAACTCCTATTTCTGTCGTTTGCCAGATAAGAGCTGAATAGTAGGTGTTTTTGAAGGCATGTAGCACATACTGTTAGGGACATAAATTACTGTCTATTGCACGGTCTTGACTGAGTGACTTACATTGTTGCTTCTATTTCTGGCAAGGGAGGCAATAATTTGTCATTATTCCAGAAAATGGTAAAAAGTGACAAGTTAACAGACGAGACATTATTGCTAGGAGTATAGCCATTCAGCCTTGGTCATGTGGAGACACTTCTCTCTAAGAACATTCTAGAGAGTGAATTGAAACAAAGCAAGGGCCAGCCTACAAGCAGCTGGAGGTCATTTCCAGCAGACACCGAGATACTACAGTTCGGATGCTCTCAAAGACTAGAAGATAAAAGAGCAGCCAGTAGCCTTCTATGGGATCTTTCCTTTAAACATGCAAGGAGATCCCTTACTAAGTTTAATTCAAGGCATATTTGCTTATCACATATTTCATAGTTCAATTACAAGAGCTAGCTGACCTATTTCAATATACTTCCCCAAACTTTCTCAAGTTGTATTGTAACAGCAAACAGAGAGAGTACATATGTTTCATTTTAAAGTTGATCTTCTTTAGTAGCTTTGAAGAGAGGTGAGAGTGAGGTCAGAAAGCCAGTAGGTCATTTGAAGCACAAAAGTCTCAAAACACATCTTCAAAGCATGTATTGATATTGAAATAAGTATATTGAGGGATTCTTTAGTTTGTAACGTGAAGGTTCTTTTCTGGGGATGGTTTTCATCTTTTTAAACATGACAAGTGACTAGACGTTTCCTTGTTTGCTAAGACATCACTGATGTCATCCATTGTTGACCAGGCACAGAGAAAAGAATTTTTAATATGTGGTTAGGTCAACAGTTGTGAAATGTTACTGAGACTGAATACCAGAGGGTGAAATTGCTGAATGCATTATTGTTACAAATATTAGGGAACTGCAAAGATGCAAAGTAATGCCCTCAAATCCCCAAACTCAGGTTCAGCCACTGCTAACATTTAGCTCTATTTGCATTTTATGTTTTACCGACATCAGACAACATTTATCCACAATTTTGCATCCTGTTTTTATTCGTCTTAACTTTGTCATAAGTAAGTTCCTATGCTATTAAAATACTATGCAAAGATTGTTTTCACAAATGGATCCATTTTATATGAATATATCACAATTGGCCCATCAAAGTTGTTTGAAGTTTTTTTTAAATAAATAATTCTGGGTAAAATGGCCTTGCAAATGTGTCTCTCCTTATTAGACTTATGATAGTCTCAAGATCCTTAGGAGTGAAATTACAAGGTCAAAGAAATAGATTTTTTTTTAGAATTCTTGATACATATTGCCAAACTGTTTAATACAAAGTTGTACCAATTTATACTCCAACAGAAGTTTATGAAAGTAAACAAGAGAATGTACTTAGTTTTCTTTAATTGGAACATTGTCCTATGAAAATTTATACTATGGTAAATACTTTGGCCACCTGATGTGAAGAGCTGACTCATTTGAAAAGACCCTGATGTTGGGAAAGATTGAAGGCAGGAGGAGAAGGGGATGACAGAGGATGAGATGGTTGGATGGCATCCCCAACTCAATGGACATGAGTTTGGGTAAACTCTGAAAGTTGGTGATGGACAGGGAGGCCTGGCGTGTTGTGGTTCATGGGATCGCAAACAGTCGGACAGGACTGAGCAACTGAACTGAACTGAACTGAAAGAGACCATGTGTTAAAGACAAACTATTGAAATATATTTGTAAGACAAAATGGAGAATGACATCTTTACTAATAAATGCTAGGACTTTAAAAATATTCAAATTTATAGCCACAGTAACATTGCAGGCAAGTTTTTAGAGTTTGCTCATTCTTTAAGAATAAAAATAATCCCTTATATTGAACATTTACATAACAGTTTGCAAATACTTTCATAAATGATATTAATCACCATGAACTTTGGAGAATTCTGCAGTATTTGAGCATACCAGAAACCCTGGAATACAGCCACATTAAAAAAAAAAAAATCACAATTGTTTTGCATTTAGAATTTTTTTCATTAGTTGTAAAATTTGTGTTTCTAAGCAATATCTCGCCTCTAAGTAAAGAATAAATGTGATGGCATGGTTCTTTCACTTTCAAGAAGAAGGTAGGGTTATGAGCTGGGCTGAACAGTATCTGCCTGACCACATGTTTTTGCATCACTTTGAAATCAAATTAGGGAGAGAAATTTGCAGCTCCCTGAGTGTTCATTAGAAGGACTGATGCTGAGGTTGAAACTCCAATACTTAGGCCACCTGATACAAAGAGCTGACTCATTTGAAAAGACCCTGATGCTGGGAAAGTTTGAAGGCAGGAGGAGAAGGGGACGACAGAGGATGAGATGGTTGGATGGCATCACCAACTCGACGGAGATGAGTTTGCATAAACTTCCAGAGTTGGTGATGGACAGGGAGGGCTGGCGTGCTGCGGTCCATGGGGTCGCAAAGAGTCGGACACGACTGAGCGACTGAACTGAGCTGAACTGAACACACTGTACTTGCTCCCACCTCAGAATCTTTCGACTGACGGTTCCCTCAGCCCGGAGCTCCGCCCCTTAAATATCATGGCCCATCCCTCTGTCCCTGCAGGTCTTTGCCCAAGTCTCACCTGGGCCTCCATGTTACCTTTTTCTACATAACACCTATTACCATGACCTTTGTGTGGTTTACTTATTACTTGTTTTGGTCTGCTCACAGTAGAGTATAAGCTCCGTCAGCTCAGGGGTCTTGTCTTTATTCGCTGCTGTATGTATCCGCGTTACCTAGAGCACTTGGTATCCAGTAAGTGCTTAACTGAAGGGAAAAAGATAGCTGAGTGAATGTGAGGCCAGGAGTTGTCTAACAGCGTTTCTGGATAAGGTCTAAAAAAAGACAGTGCTCTTCCAGGGGACCTTGACTTTGATGCCAACCCTGACAAAAGCTCAAATGATACAGCATTGGTCACAGGGCCAGCTAAGGAGACGGAGGAGCCAGGAAAGCGGCATGTACTAAAGTGTGATCAGACAGAATCTTCGGTGTCAAAAAATCCCACGTTTGTCAATTACTTGGCATATAACCCTGGGCAGTTGGTCAATATCTCTAGGTTCTAGAGAAGAATCAGATACCTCCTATCTCTAAGGATTGCTGTGATGACAATTCAACATAGCAACACAGACAGCTGTAGTCAGCTAATTGTTAGTCCTTATTATGCAGAAGATACTGAGCTAGACGTTTGATGTACACTATTATGCTTCATTTTCACAGCCACATTAGGAAGGGGGATACACTCTTCTGAATATATACCCTGTGGGTCTCCAAGTCAGTCAGGATGAAAAGTGAAAGTGTTAGCCTTTCAGTCGTGTCCGACTCTATATGACCCCACAGACTGTAGCCCTCCAGTTCCCCCATCTGTGGGATTCTCCAGGTAAGAATACTGGAGTGGGTTGCCATTTCCTTCTCCACAGGATCTTCCTGATCCAAGGATCAAACCCACGTCTCCTGCATTGCAGGCAGATTCTTTACCATCTAAGTCACCAGGGAAGCCCTAAGTCAGGATAATGCTGTGTTCTCCGTACCTCCTCTGGAGATTCATGTTATTGTATCAACATAGCAAGAAGTTGTGCAATAAGGAAGGCTGTTCAACTTTAATTTGACCTTAATCGTGTATTTGAGCTTCATCAAGCCTTACCCAAAAGATGCCTTTATCCTTTGACATTAACACAAAGTGTCACTATGTGAAGATGATGATTCCTGCCAATGCTCTTTAGCAGATACAGAACACATGATTTTATCCATTGAACAGAGGAGGAGGCTGAGGCTCAGAGTTCAGTGACTTACACAAGGTCATGTAGAGAATAAATAGAAGTTCAGGTACCCTAATTCTGGTCAACCTGATTCAGGAGGCTAATCTTATCACCACCTCGCTTCAAGTATTCCCCCATCACCTAACTTGATTATAATCACTGCAAACAGAGATGACAAGACCATAACACAGCAACACTCCAGACTTGTTGAACACTCAAGTAGAAAATAAATTTGAGATAAGTTTGCATTTTGTGAATGAAAAACACACTGGCTACATGAAGTCTGTTTAGCCATGGCTTGGTGTTACCAGCGACTTTTTCTTTCTGACATTTGTGATGTAAGCAGGCAAATGAAAGGAAGGCTATTGTTTAAAACGTAGAAATGACATGCTTAAGGAACAAAGGTTAAAAAAGAGTCAAATTAAAATCAGTAAATAAGAAACACATTGATACGAGTATGAACTCTAAAACTGTTCTCTTTCTGTCAAAAAGAAAACCGGGAAACTTTCAGAACAGAAGATGAGAAAAGAAAAATTGAGCTTCAGACAAATTATAGGTCTCCAATGTTAGTTAACCAAGCGTGAGCCTTGAAGGTAGAAATCCCAGCGAGGCAGGCAACCATCCATGGTCACAAATTGATGTGCCTTGTCTGTTTGGGAGATAAGCTTATTTGGTTTCTGAATCAGCCAGAGATTTCATATTATGTAATTATTTAGGCTATTTTGAAGTCTAACAACATGAGACCATGGGGCTCAAAGATGAACAGAGAGTACTCAGATTTTTGCTATCCTTGAAATTTATATTTCTTTGGAAGTGAAAGAAGAAAAAAAGTCTGTAGCAAACAGAGAAATCATGTTTGAAGCTAATGGTATCTTAACTCTCAATCCCCAAAAATGATTTCCAAAAAGGGATGGGCAAAAGTAATGAAAAATCCCAGAGGAGATGCCTGAGAAGCATCACAATTGTAAAATTGCATTTGGTGTCAAGACAAATTATCTCAACTTAGATAAGTTGTAAACAGTCTCTCCGCTTTTCATCTGGCATAGTGTGTGAGATAAACAGGAGTGGCAGGGGTGACTTCAAGACTGAACTGTGAGTCCATCCAGCTCAGCTTGCTTTGCATAACTGTGCCATTTTAATGCCCCACATTTTAATGTCCTTCCATAGCTGAACCAAAAGAGGAATTGGTAGAAATATTCAAATTGGCATCTTCTTGTGTCCAAACCATGATAAATGTTCCCAGACACTGTCCCATCCCCAGACTGACTTATAGGGCTTCTCTTCAGACATTCTGTGTTTACTTTAAAATCTGTTTCTGGTTGTTAAGACACAAGACTTGTCAGTTCTATGCAGGGCTCCGCGGGCACATTTTCATACAGTGACAGAGGGGCACAATAACCCCAGGTTTTTATCAGGGGCAACACTGATTACAAGAAAGAACATGAAATTTTCCTCCTTTGTCCCGTGAGTGCAGTGTGTACACGTGTTGGACAAGTCCTGTAAGCAACAGAGGGAGTGAGACCCAGCTGCTTGAAGGGGAGTTCATTGCTGTGTATGGTTCAGAGTTCTTACACACCTCCTTACAATTCAAACTTGCAGTCCTAGAATACTATCAGGAGAAAGGTCTTTATATTCTTAGGGTACATTTTCGATATAATAGAATGTGCATTTCTGACATGTCACTCTTTCTGAAATAATTAAGGATGTGGTTTTGCCAAAAGCAGGCCTTGCAATCTCAACCTTGGAGGTTTGTAGGATGCCAAAAATCTATGTTGAGTGCAGTGTGTATACATTTTGGACAAGGCAGCAGTATTTATTTTGAAATAAAATGTCTCTAAGCAACCGGGCATTACTAAACATTTTAGAAAAGTCTTTTGGCAGTGGCTGAGGAGAATTTTCCATATATGTGAATAAGCATGTGGAGAGAGTAAGTATAAAACCCATTTCCAACTTCTGACACTTCGTGTGCCTGATCTTACCTTAGAAAGAAGTACCCACGATTGGGCTGCCTGCAGTGACTTGTTCTACACAACATCTTCAGGGAGCAAGCTTTTTTATTTTTAACATGAATTACACATGATGTAAAGTGCAAGAACAATGCTAAAGTTTATCTCTAGGAGGTATATTTCTAAGCCTATTTTTTTTAGGTCATTACCTTCTGGGGAAGTGCCCTGTAGGCTAAACATTTTCTGCTATTTCCCTATATTATTTGGCAAGATGAATATGCCTATTGAGGCCATCTACCAAATCCTGTGGGGCTTCCCAGGTGGCTCAGTGGTTAAGAACCCACCTGCCAATGCAGGAGATGCAGGAGACTCAGTTTTGATTACTGGGTCAGGAAGATTCCCCCAGAGAAGGAAGTGACAACCCAACCCAGTATTCTTGCCTGGAAAATCCCATGGCCAGAGGAGTCTGGGGGGCTGCCGTCTATGGGGTCGCAAAGAGTTGGAGACAACTGAAC
Organism: Dama dama; assembly: GCF_033118175.1. NCBI lineage: Eukaryota > Metazoa > Chordata > Mammalia > Artiodactyla > Cervidae > Dama > Dama dama. Next base: position 45,707,636 of record NC_083687.1, on the reverse strand, counting down.
GACTGAGCACACATGTACCCATCAAATCCCGTAATGGTGAGGGCAGGGGGGAAAGCAGCCATAGAGCATGAAAACCATGATTTTTATTTATCATTATATTTATTTGCACTAGCATGAGACATTTCTAGGACTTGGTCTCTCCGGTCAACAGGGGAATAGAGATCCGATGATATTGTCTCTCCTTTATGCAGAGTCACGAGCCTACGAAGTAGGGAATTACACTCGATGCTCTGCTCTTATGAGGGCAGCGCTCAGTCAGCTGGCATGACCTACCTCTTGGGGTTATCTTCTGATTTGTTCGAGCCTCATAGATTTGATTTATATTTGTAATTTTCTTCCTATCTAACCGTGGACAATTTGAAAATCTTTCTATTTGCACAGGAATTATCTTTTAGTTGAAACTGAGTCTTGACAACATTCTATGTGTTACACCAACCAGAAAGCAATTGCCCAATTAAATATAATTCATGTTTTATGCCTCAGCAAAACTAGGGAGTCTTCTCAATAACTGTATCATTCAATGCTGAAGTCCTTACTAAGCTCAGACCTCCCCCGACACCTTATTGAGAGCTTGATATATTTTAACCCACAGTTTTTCGAGCTCCTCATGTTCTGAGTCCAGGCAAATTCTGATTGTGATTTGTCTCCCCATGTAGGTCTGACTTCAAGGAGTAATTTCACTAAAGATGCCAGCATGACTATCTCAGGTCTATGACAGACGCATAGACTGCAAATTAACACGCTGAAAACTTATGAGTGATATTCTGCCTTGGTTCGTCCAAATCTGCCTGCTGTCACTGCATTAACAAAACCTGATGTCAGAGTCCTCATGGCTGAAAGTCAGGTGGGGTCCCTGGTAGGTGATTTCTCTGGGGCACTCCTGGCCAATCATTTGCCTGGTCTGCTCCCCTAGAGGCAATTTTCAGATATCACCATGTCAGAACTGTTATAAATTCCTACCATCCTCTTTGTATTTTTATTCTAGGGAAGCTAAGAAACCATGTGAGCCAAAGTATTTGAAATTGAAGGTGGATATTGGGGAAATTGAGGTGATCATTTTGCAGAGGAGAGATTGTTTTGGAGGGTTGAGAGCATCGAGTCAGGCAAAGATAGATTCTATATCCGTCTCTTTAAGACTCCCATCATACTATTATTTTATTTATCATTCCTTTTAAAATGCTTAATTTAATTTTTATTTCATTTTAGAGTACAGTGGATTTATAACGTTGCACTATGTGTGTGCTGAGTCACTTCGATCATGTTCGACTCTTTGTGACCCCATGGACTGTAGCCCGCCAGGCTCCTCTGTCCATGGGACGCTCCAGGCATGAAAACTGAAGAGGGTTGCCATGCCCTCCTCCAGAGGATCTTCCCCACCCAAGGATCGAACCTACATCTCTTACGTCTCCTGTGCTGGTAGGTTCTTTACCACTAGCGCCACCTGGGAAGCCCATGAAGCTGCATTAATTTCAGGGATACAGTGAAGTGATTCTGTTGTACAAATACATATGTCCATTCTCTTTCAGATTCTTTCCCCAAATAAGTTATTACAGAATGCTGAGTACAGTTCCCTCTGCTCTACATTAGGTCCTTGTTGATTATTTTAAATACAGTGGCATGCATGTTAATCCCAAACTCCCAGTTTATCCTTCGATAGAGTGTCCACCGCATTGCTGGCATGCCAGCGTGAGGGAAGAAGCAAAGTTTCCACAGAGGAATGTTTATCCAGTGATAGCCAAATTTCGGAGGGTGAGGAAAATAACAGTTCCCTATCTATATTAACTTGGATTTGTCTCTACCCTTTATCATTAATCATTGCTCCAAACAAAGTTAATGGGAATGTTATGGCTTGATTTCTGTGAACTAGGGAAGCTTATCAATGGGACTGCCACTTCCTAGCTACTTGTGGAATGTATAATATCTGTGTGAGCTGAGTTCACTCGGGGATGTCATGAATGTTATAAGCTCTGCCTGCCAGGATGATGGACTATTAAAGCATATTCACACACACTTAGGAGAAGGAAAAAAAAAAAAAGAAAGCTCTTAAAATCCAACTTCTTCCCTGTATTCTGCCATGAACTTTTTGCTCAGGAGGCCTCAGTGGACATTTATAGTTACACACAGTAACGGACATCCATGGAGCTTTATTATATTTTTAAGCCCAAATTGTTTACAGTAGAGTTTTTTTTTTTTTTTTTAATTCATTTGTATTTCTTTTTAAAATTTTTGACTGTGGTAGAGTAGCTTTACAATACTGTGTTAGTTTCTGCTGCAAAACAAAGTGAATCAGCAGAGCACGATTCTGCTACATGTGTTCATATCCCCACTCTTTCTTGTACCCCCTCCCACCCACCCAGCCCATCTCACCCCTCTAGGTCACCACGGAACTGACCCCCTGCACTACACGGCAGCTTCCCAGCAGCTATTTTACACGTGGTAGTGTGTATATATATTGGAGAAGGAAATGGCAACCCACTTCAGTGTTCTTGCCTGGAGAATCCCAGGGACAGGGAGCCTGGTGGGCTGCCGTCTATGGGGTCGCACAGAGTCGGACACGGCTGAAGCAACTTAGCAGCAGCAGCAGCAGAGTGTATATACATCTATCTCAGTCTCCCAACTCATCCCAGCCACCCTACCCCTCAAGTATGTCCACAAGACTGTTCTCTATGTCTGTGTCTCTATTCCTGCCCTGCAAATAGGTTCATCTGTACCATCATTCTAGATTCCACCTATATGGGTCTTTGAGATACAGATGGTCACTATTCAAGAAAGGATGAAAGACTATTCATCCTTTTAAGAAAGAATATTATTACAGGTCATAAATGATGAATTGGAAACAGTGGAAAGTTGCTTTCCTTGGAGAAAATCTAATTGTCTACCTTTCAGTCTACAAGAGACATTCACATTTCATCATATAGATGTTACAAAGTTGCCTTTTTATGTCCTTTAAAAATAGTGAGTCACTGTTCCTTAAGAACTCTTGATTCCTACAGCAATGAAATAAGGTCCCATCAAGAACACCGAGTGGGTTACAAAAGACTGTAAAATTCTTGCCCAGTGGGACATAGGAAGCTACTTATAGGACCACAATTTTTCCAGTTAAAGATGCATTCACTGAGTTCACTTGTTGACTCTGTATTTCAATTAAATTATGCCTTTGAGGTAGAAGAGTGAAGAGCAAATGGTTTAGCAATAGTAGCACCATTACTAAAAAACTACTCAAGAACCAACCCGGCTATTTGTCTTTGCTAAGCTTGGTGCTACTTATCTGAAGATTTATGGCATTGAGAGCTCAGGTAGTATTTAGTCATTTCACATGTTACTGCAGAGGCAGGATGAAAAGATTAGGGAGAGGGGAAGGACACCTCAGTAAAGAATGTCACACACCCAGTCTTCCCTAAACCCTTGTGGAGGAATTCCACACTCTAATTTTAAAAGCAACTATGTGACTTCCAGATTGAGTCTCTTAAGTGTACTAAGATAGAGCTTTATGGAGGGATTGTATAATATGAAGCAACTAAATTAATTGAAGTAGCTAGATACACATTTTTTTAGGGCTACAAAATACTGGCTTCATCAACATTTCAAGGCAGATAACAGTCTTCCTTCCCCACCCCTCAAGACTTTATTTCCACATTGTTTACAAAAAGTGCATGTTTTTGTGTAAAATAGAATTAACTTGACTAGGTTAGAATTTACTTTGAGAAATGCTCTCCTGATAACTAAGATGCCAAAATATCTTTGATATAAAATTTATTCCTAATAAATTTCTAGGATTCTAAGGAAAGGATGACTTTAGTTTCTCAAGTGATATAAGCCTGGGGCTGGCCTCTCCTTGTAGTTATGTAATCTTAGGGATGGTATTTCAATTCTCTAACCTTAGTTTCTTCATATATACAAATGAGGCTAGTGGTTCCTACCATCCAAGGCAGCCATGAGGGCTTAACTGGATAAATTATATAAATTTGTGGTGCCTAGACTAGAGCAGATGTTCAATATTAGTTCCCCCAAACCCATTCAACCCCAACTAGATTTTAAGCTTCTTTGTTACCATGGTAACCAATTTTACCTATTATTAGTGGATTTAATCATCAAAGGATGATTATTTAAGTTACTCATGAAAAATATCAATGTATTTATTATAACCATCATCAAAGGTGCTAGATTAAATATGCTTTAATAGTATTATTTTCTCAATCATATAATACTTAAGACTTCATTAGATTCTAGTGTGTATCAATTCCATTGGTAAGAAGATTTTATAAAAAGATATGACTTACAAGGAAAAGGAAGACATGATAGGGCTTTCCAATACAAAATCTGCATGATGATTTTACTCTTCAGTCTTTGCATAATTCATAGGCCCTTTTCCCCAACCAGTTCATGAGAGAATATTTAGGAGTGACTTCCTCAGGAAATATAACTTCACTTTATCATTATCGGGGCTTCCCTGATAGCTTAGTTGGTAAAGAGTCTGCCTGCAATGCAGGAGACACCAGTTTGATTCCTGGTTCAGGAAGATCTGCTGGAGAAGGGATAGGCTACCCACTCCAATATTCTTGGGCTTCCCTTGTGGCTCAGCTGGTAAAGAATCCACCTCCAATGTGGGAGACCTGGGTTTGATCCCTGGGTTGGGAAGATCCCCTGGAGAAGGGAAAGGCTACTCACGCCAGTATTCTGGCCTGGAGAATTCCACGGACTATATAAAGAGATCATAAAGAGTTGGACATGACTGAGCAACTTTCACTTTCTTATCATTATCAATGTATGTTAAGCATGAAACTTATATATATTACATCAGTATTGGTAAATACAGCCCACTCCAGTATTCAATGGTCAACTCCTTCTTTTCACCAATTGTCCTGCTTATAGCTCTTCATTTTAGGATTTGGGGATAAAAGAGATTTTGAACAGCACCCAAATAATTCTCATAAGATCTCATTTTTTGTGCTCTCATTTGGTTAACTGCTCAGGGTATTGACAGCTCATTAACATGAAATTCAAACAAATTGGAAATTATAATTTCTCATTAACTTGATCAGAAACTAGAAATATGTAGGAAAGAGTGATAAAGGCAAGCACAAAAATTTAGAAGATTGAAACATTACAAATGGAAAGAAATCAGAAGGGTACATGACATCATATTACCCTTAAAAACATTCAAATTATAAATGCAGAGACAGTCAAAAAAGATAAACTATGCTCAAACATAAAATATAAAGATTATTATCATTTTGGAGATCAAAATATATGATGCAACAAGATAAAAAAATAACTTTCTCCACAAATGGTGTGAGATCAGTGAAGTACTGTGATTTCTTTAAAATTAAAATAGATCACCATTAAAGCAAATGAACACTCACAGAGAGAATCAAATGTGTCTTCTTCCCACCATCACCAAGGGAAGCTGAACTAACGCTGAAAAACCCTATGTAATAATTTTCTAATTGAGTAAATAGGAAATAATGAAAGTACTTCTGCAGACAGCTTAGAAGATTGTGTGGTGTGGGGACACAGTTGTTGAGTGTTTCGCATTTTCTGACAGTGAAAATAACCCCCTGACAACAAGTGATAAACCACATTCAAAATTTCCAACAAGTGTTTCACACAGCCTTCTTAGTGTGGCCACTCAATCATATTTGTGAGTTTTATCTGCTCCTCCCTTCCTGGCTTTACAGTAAATTCCAAGGCAAGAGTCCTCGCTGGAACCATGGCGGCACGTATTCATAGGTGGTGGTGGTTGTTGTTTTGGCCTTCTTCTCTGAACTCAAAGCATAAATGGATGGATGGATGGATAGATGGATAGCATTTTCCAACACATCTTGTTAAGTGAAAAGTCAGTTTTCAGGATAACACATAAAGTATAAACCTCATTAAGAAAAAAGAAAATAGAGGAAGGAAGGAAGGAAAAATAAAGAGGGAAGAGAGAAGGGAATAAAATGGTGTGTGTTTGTGTTAAAATGCAGAGAAATTAAAGTGAAAGACTGCAGAGGTTCATTATAAACCATTAATAGTATTACCCCTGGGAGGGAACCTAGGATGGGGAATGTGTGAGGTCGTCAGGCGGCACAGAGGGAGATTCAAGAAAGCTGGGATCAAGCTTGATCCCAAGTCCACCTGGATATAATTATCACCAAGTCCTTTCAATATTGCTGTTGCTCTTCAATCACTAAATCTTGTCTGACTCTTTGCGACCCCATGGACTGCAGCATGCTAGGCTCTTCTGTCTTCAGATATTGCCTGGAGTTTGCTCAAATTCACGTCCATAGAGTTTGTGATGCTATCTAACCATCTCCTCCTCAGCCACCTCTGCCTTTTAATATTGCCTTCCTCCTGACTTTAGAATTTGTCTGTTTTGAGAAATGGCCTTCTCCAACCAACCTCCCCAGCCTAGGGGGAAACTTTCTCTCAATTCAGCTTTGAGCTACTCTTCTAAATGGTCTCCTTCCTTCTGGTTTTGCTTACCCCACTGCAGCCCCCAGTCCATACAAATGCCTTGACCATGATTCTTCATTAAAATCATTTAGTTTTACAATTAGGTATTATATATTGGGTTGGTCAAAAGGTTCATTTGAGTTTTTCTTTAAGATGTTATGGAAAAACCCGAACAAAACTTTTGGCCAACCCAATATTACATATAAATATATAAATTTATATTTTAATGTAGAAAATTCAGGTATCAAATTATCCAAACATCTCCTTCCTGCCCTCCTTCCCATATCACTTCCCTACATTTTCCCTAGACTAAATCTCTAGTTACCCTCTAGTCTCCTAACGCACACAGACACACACACCTCCATACATCTCTTCCTTTGTTATTGCTCGCAAAACCATGATTATATCACGTGTATTACCCTGCAGCTTTGTTTTCCCCCTAAAAATTTGTTCTGGAGAATTTTCTGTTTAGGTATGTAAAGTCTACATTATCTCATTTAACTATTGTAAAATATTTCGTAGAAGGAATATACTGTGATTCACTTATCAATAGACATTAAAGCTTTTTATAGTTCTTTGCTATTTTAAAAAATGCTGCAGTGGGAATTCCTTGGTAGTCCAGTATTTAGGACTCCATGCTTTCACTGCATAGGCCCAGGTTCAATCTCTGGTTGGGGAACTAAGATCTCACAAGTGTGTGGCATAGCCAAAAAAATAGACAAAATTTTAAATTAAAATTTTTAAATGCTGCATTTGTGTAGCTGACCTATTTCTGTAGAGTAGACTGCCTAAAAGTAGAATGCTGAGAGAAGAGTATGAATCCTCTCATTTTTGATAGGAGATTCTTGAGAGTCCCTTGGACCTCAAGGAGATCAAACCAGTCAATACTAAAGGAAATCAACCCTGAATATTCATTGGAAGGACTGATGCTGAAGCTAAAGCTCCAGTACTTTGGTCACCTGATGCAAAGAGCTGACTCACTGGAAAAGACCCTGATGCTGGGAAAGATTAAGGGCAGAAGGAGAAGGGGGCAACAGAGGATGAGATGGTTAGATGACAACATGGATTCAACAGACACGAGTTTGATCAAACTCCTAGAGATAGTGAAAGACAGGGAAACCTGGTGTGCTGCAGTCCATGGGGTTGCATAGAGTTGGACATGGCTGAGTGACTGAACAACAATATTATAAAACTTCTTTACCTGTTAGCAATTTCACCAAAACTGCCTGTTTCTTCAACCAATTTTGTTTATATTTTGTGTGTGTGCATGCTAAGTCACTTCAGTCATGTGAGACTTTTTCCAACCCTAAGGATTGTAGCCCACTAGGCTCCTTTGCCCATGGGATTCTCCAGACTGGAATGGGTTGCCACGCCCTCTCTAGGGGATCTTCCTGACCCAAGGATGGAACCCACATCTCATGTCTCCTGCACTGGCAGGCATATTCTTTACCACTAACACCACCCGAGAAGCCCATTTATCTTTTAAATGCTTTTAATTATGACGGTAAAATATGACATTTATTGTTTTAACTAGTAATTTCAGAGATATTAAACATGCTATATTATTGACAGTATCTCTGTTTCCGTATTTGGACAATACATAATTTTTTTGGTCCATTTAAAGATTCTTTAGGGCTTCCCAGGTGGTTCAGTGGTAGAGAATCTGCCTGCAAATGCAGAAGAGGTAAGTTCGAGCCTTGGTTTGGAAAGGTCCCCTGGAGAAGGAAATGGCAACCCACTCCAGTATTCTTGCCTGGAAAATCCCTTGTGCAGAGGAGCCTTGTGGGCTACAGTTCATGGGGTGGCAAAGAGTCAGACTTAGTAACTAAACAAGACCATGCTAAAAATATTTGCAGGAGTAAAGGAAATTTTCTTATCTCTGTTGTTGCTTTAAAAATAGCATTAAAAAAGATAAAATGAAAGTGCCCAAACATTGCTAATAAAAGACAAAGTAACTAAAAGTTATCTTATATTCAGGGCTTCTCTGGGAGACAAACATTATGTATTGACTTCTAATTTAAATTTGTTCACTTTTTCAAACATGATTTGACTTTATTTAGGTCTTTTTAAATGCCCCTTCCTACATTTTTATGTTTTTGTTTTATATGGTCTCTTGGACATTTCTTGGATACATTACTCAGTCTTCTGGTTTTGTTTTTGCTATTATAAATGGAATTTTTTTCTTCCAAAACATTTTCTAATTAGTCATTTTTGCTGTTTGGGAAAGTTTTTAAGTTTATGTTTTAATATTTAGTCTATTTTTTAATCTTAGATCTTTATTGTTTCTTTCCAAATAGCTTAATGTTTTATGCTTTGTGTTTGAGAGTCCCTGCTTGGCTCCTTTTGAGTTATCAGCAGCTGATTTTGGTGAGGACAGGACGGTGGCAAAAAGTGCATCATGGTTAAAGTGTGCTGAAAAAATAAATGAAGGAAAAATAAATTAAGAAAGGGAAAAGGGGGAAAAAGAATGTTAACTACAAACATGTGTTGAAGAACCCTATCTTTTCTTGAGGAATAATTCACAAATAAAATTGTATATATTTAAATGTATGGTGTGATGATTTGATACATGTACATTGTAAAATGATTACCAAGATCAAAATAATTAACATAGCCATCACCTCAATAGTTAACATCATAAGTTTTTAAAATTTATTTACTTTATTACTTTTTTGTAACACTTTTGTGTGTGTGATGAGAATGCTTAAGATGTAATCTTAACAACTTTCAAGTACCCTACACCATATAATTAACTATAGTCATTATGAAAAGCAGTATGGTGGTTCCTCAAAAAAAAATTAAAAATTGAACTACCATACGATCTGGCAATCCCACTGCTGTATATATATCTGAAAGAAGTGAAGTCAGAATCTTGAAGAAATAGCTGCACCCCTATGTTCATTGCAGGATTTTTTGTACAACTAGATATGGAAACAATCTGTCTTTAATGGATGAGCAGATAAAGAAAATGTAGTATGTATCTATGTATATGTGTGTGTGTGTGTGTGTGTGTGTGTACAGAGAAATATCATTCAGCCATAAATACACACATGCACACACACACACACACACACACACACACACACACACACACACACACACAGAGGAACATTATGCAGCCATAAAAAAGAAAACATCTTGCCATTGGTGATTGTATGGATGAATCTGGAGGCCATTTTGCCAAGTGAAGTAAGCCAGGAAGAGAAAGAGTCCTGTCCTTTTGAGAGGTCACGGTCTCCATCTTCCTGGCTGTAGGGACCATCTCCACTGGTTCAGCATTGAACACACCATGACTGTTCACCCGCTGCCCAAATGAGGAAGGACCAGGTCGGGGACCAAGTCTCACAGGCCTTGATCACAGCTCTTAGGTGAGCTCCGTGAGGCTGCCTCTCTGGGTCCTTTGACTCAGGAGTTCGCCAAAGCTGCTCCAACTTGTCTAGGAAAGTACATTTTCTTGACACTTTCTATTCTCTATGAATTCCTCAGATTCTCAGGTCTACCAGTGATACTGTTTTTTTGTTTCCTAATGCTATTATTGATCTAGTCTCCTTCTATCATCTTTCTGGCTGATTCATGGATTTGGAGACTGGCAGATAAATAGAAGCTGAATTCAGTTTGCTATCCTGATCATCAGAATGATTTCCTCCAGATGTCAATCTTATTATATCATTTTCCTCCTTAACATGTCTCAGTGATGCCACTTGTCCAGCTTTTCTTTGGTTTCCAAATGTTAAACTTTTTTATTTTCATTGACCTATTGCCGATTAACAATGTAGTAGTTTCAAGAGAAGATGAAGGGACTCACCCATACATATGCATGTACCCATTCTCCCCCCAATTCCCCTCTTATCCAGGCTGCCACAACATTGAGCAGAGTTCCATGTGCAGTACAATAAGTCCTTTTTGGTTATCCATTTTAAATATAGCAGTGTGTACATGTTCATCCCAAACTCCCTAACTATCCCTTCCCGCCCTGCCCCCCGCCCCCCACCAACTCCAGTAACCATTAATTCATTTCTAAGTCTGTGAGTCTCTTTCTGCTTGGTAAGTAAGTTAATTTGTATCATTTCTTTTTAGATTACACATGTAAGGGATGTCACACAACATTTCTCCTTCTCTGTGTGATGTAACTTTATTCAGTATGACACCCTCTAGGGCCATTCATGTTGTGTCCAGCTTTCCTCATCATCCTTTCCTCAAAACCCAGATCTCATTTCCAAGCTGGAGACACGCTGAACTACTTGTGTTTCTCCAAACACACTCTATGCACCAGTCCTTATTTCTGTTACCCCTTATACTAGTTAGTTTTATCCATTTTATCAGTTAGATTAGAGCTAACAAGTCAACTCTTCCAAGAAGCCTTCCCTGACTTCCAACAGCTTAGATGCCCCCACATCTATTCTTCCACAGTACACTATGCTTATTTCTGTCTGGGCATTTGTCACACTGTGTGGAAATTTACTTGCCTTTGTCACACTATATTGGTTTTTACTTACTTTTACCTCTTCCACCTATATTTTATGTGATGGGCAGAGGTCGTAATTTGTTCATCATTCTAAGTTCTCTAATGTAAGGAACTGCAATTTGTTCTTACCTGTATACTTTCGAGAATCCAATACAATGCCTTAAATGTAACTATTATTAAAAGCAGGAGATTTGGAGAAAGGCAGGGCTTCCCTGGTGGCTCAGATGGTAAAAAGTCTGCCTGCAATGCAGGAGACCTGGGTTCAATCCCTGGGTTGGGACAATCCCCTGGAGAAGGAAATGCCTACCCACTCCAGTATTCTTGCCTGGGAAATCCCACGGACAGAAGAGCCTGGTGGGCTAGAGTCCATGGGGTCACAAAGAGTCAGACACGACTGAGTGGCTAACACTTGGAGTGAGACAGACTTGGATTCAAAGTCTAATCTGTCACTTACTAGTCCTGTGCATGCGGGTTGCATAACTTTTGGAAACCAGGACAATGTGAGCCTGGACTAGGGTGGGGAAATCAATCTCACCTTCCCACTTCTCCAACCCACAGCTGATGGGCAGTCTCCAAGGAGTTGCAACCTCCACGCTGGTACAGGATGGGCCCCTTGCTCTTGCCATCTCCTAACAACATGTCAGGTCACTGTCAGCCCTGAGCAGTGAACTCTGCTGTCTCGTCCCTCCCCAGAGACCCCAAACTTCCATGTGTGTGTGCTGAGGTGCCCCAGGGCATTGCCTGCAATGGTGGAACACGGTCCACCCCTGCAGACAGTCACCACCCTGGATCCAGGGTGAAGACAATGGTCCTCCCACCTTTCCACTCCTCCTCACTCTGAGATGTCACTCCAAGCTCTGCTCCAGTGACCTCGAATGATAACTTCCAAGGAGGTGAACTCAGTGGGTGTTTTTTCAAAAGTCCCCGTACAAGATACTGACCTATGCTCAGTATGATTATTTCAAGAAAAGGACAGCTCTCTTTGTTTCCTGTTGTTCATACTTTTCAGAGACACAAACTCTCTTACGTGACGAAAAATATTCCTGAGCTCACCAAGTTCAGAGACAGGATTTAAAATCCTCAGAATTTTGAGCTCATCATGAAGGGAGAAGGAGAAGACTGGGAGGACTGTCATGAACACGTCAGGCTGAATTTTTTTCTAATGCTCTGTGTTTGGAAACAATCAACTGAAGATCTTACAACAGATCTTGAGAGAGAGAGAGATCTCTTACTGAATCTTACAGATCTACTGAAGATCTTGAGAGAGAGTTGGGTGGTAAAGTAACCATCTCTATTGGGAAAAATCAGACCCGGGGGGCAAGGCACCTCTCTTAAGGCCACTGTGTGGAGCTTGAACAGTAGCCAGTCCCCTATCAGGAGATTTCAGTTGCCTCTGAAATTCCACGAGTAAAACAGGCAGAACACAAAAGAGAAACCCACTGCGGAGAGGAAATGTTTTCCCACAAAAGCAATTTCCTCCAATTTGTATTTCAGCAACAAATTTGTTTCCACTTTCAGATGCCACTATTCAAAAGTGACCTGCTGCCTTTCGACTATAATAGACCCCCTCTCATTCTTCAGTGATTTGCTTGTAAATATTTATCAATACGGCCTGGCCCCGCGCCTCCCCCGCCACCCCCCACCCCGACTGCCTTTATTGCAATGAGCCCCCAGCCCCTGCCAGCATTTCTTGAACCTTGATGACTGTTATGTCTTTCACACAGAATGGTGTACTTTCTCATGAGGTCTCTAAGGAGCTATGAACGTTTACAACTGACCTGTCAGCATGGGTAAATAAAGCACTTTAAATTTTTACAGATCAGTCACCTTTATTATACTTTCTATACTCTTGCATAGGTCCAGAGGATTTGCTTTATCTCAACAAAGAGAAGCCTTAGCATTAGTTTAGTTTAACTATCAATATATTACTTAACACCAGTTGAGTTAAAGTCCTGAAACTGTGCTTGCATAGATTCACATATGTTTCTTCCTTAGCTAGAATCTGGTTTATTAAAGTTATAAACAAAGCTTTGATTAATATTTCAGTCTTCCCCACATGTACAACTACAGTTGTCTAAGGCAGCAATTCCAAAACTTTTAGCTGGTGTCAGAAGTCCCTGGGGAACTTGTTAAAACAGGTTGCTGGGCCCTACCTCCAAGTCTCAGATCCAGCAAATCAGGGTTGGAGCCCAGCTACTTGCACTTATAACAAGGTCCCAGTGATGCTGTTGGTGCTGGTCCAGGAATCTAAAGCCCTGATTTGATTCTTCCATTTGAAGAACAAAGACTATTTCTTTTTAGTTTAGATTTCCAGCCATCAATTGCCACAATCCCATATTCTGAGCTATTCAGAAGCTGAATAGCTATTTAGAAAGTTAGAGAGTAAGTTGCCCTCACACGTGGACAATTACACATCTCAAGGTATAGGGGGTCACCAGCAGACACCCTGCCAGTCTTAGTGGGCTCCATCTGTGCTGGGTCTCTCCTTCTTTGGGAAGGCAATGTGAGAACACCTTAAAATGTTCTTTCCTTCCTCCACATCACTACATCTTTCGGCTCCTTTTAACTTCTGCTGCAGGATAGGTTAATCAGGAGGACTCACTTTTCACTCACTCTTACCTCCCACAGCCCCAGGCTCACCTCCACCTTGCCCCAGCTTCATGTGTGATCTGAATGTATTTTGGGCACACATCTCACGTCACACATGGTCCCGCACTTTTCCAGCTACATGTCTGTCCTTCTCTACGAAACTCAGGATGTTCCAGACACAGCAGTGTCTTGTTTATGTCTATCATCCTACTAAGCTCCATTCAACTAAGAAAGAAGGCAAGATGGAAGAAATGGAGAAAGAAAGGAGGTTCTGATCCTAAGAAGTATGGAAGGGGTAGGGGGTTGTAGAGGGGATAGTATAGTAGTTGAGTTCAGAAAGCAGCAGAGGCTGCTACCTACTGTGACAGCTCAAAAGACTGATCCCTACAGCCACAGTGGAATCAGTCACATGAGTGATTTTACCTTAGGTCAAGCATCTGGATCCAGCCAAACCATAGATGACTAGCATAGTGTGCCTCACCTGTACACTTAGCCTTTTCCTGGCTTTTTGGCACAGATAGTGCTGACATCATAACAATGGCAGGGGGGCTCTTTAGGAGGCTTTTATTCGAGGCTAAAGGACTTTGAGATTCAGGAAGGACATAGGATAATATATATGTATATGTATATATACATGTATATTAATAATGTATGTGTATTGCAAATAGAGTCACTTATTTGCTAGCTTTGTGTCAGGCACCATTCTAGAACTAGAAATGCAATGGAATCTGTTGGTTAAATTGAAGACTAACAAATTAAGATAATATATATTTGTCTCTTTTTCATATGTGAATAGTACTAGGCTTTCCTTTAATATAAGAAAAAAATCAAGCTCTTTTCTATTATATAATTTATCTCTAATATCATATAATATATTAATGATGAATGAATTCCTATCATGTGATGTGCATTATTTTGCTGCTTCCAAAAATAGTTTAAAAATATTTCCCCCATACAGCCACTTTAGAAGACAGTTGGACAGTATCTCATAAATCTAAACATGGTCATATCATATGATTCAACAATCTTACTCCTAGGTATTTATTCAAATGAACTGAAAACTTATGTTCAAATAAAAACCTGTACACAAATGTCTTTATTCATAATTGCTAAAAATTGGAAATAGTGAAGATGGCATTCAGTAGGCAAATGGAAAAATAAACCATGTTATATCTATATAATGGAATATTATTCAGTGATGAAAATTAATGTTATCAAACCCTGGATAGACATAGTGGAAATTTAAATGCATATTGCTAAGTGAAAAAGTCAGTCTGAAAAGGCTACATACTGCACAATTCCAACTCTGCAACATTATGGAAAATAAAAACTATGGCAATGATATAAAGACACATGGTTGCCAGGCGTTGGTGGGGCAAGAAGGATGAAAAGTTGGAACATGGAGAAAATTTGGGGGGCAGTGAATCTATTCTGTGTCATATTGTAATGGTGGGTATATGTCATTATACATTTGTCAACATAAACACAAAGAGTGATCCTAATGTAAACAGTGAACTTAATAAAAATGTGTCAATATTGTTCATCAGTTATAACAAATGGACCACAATAATGGAAAATGTGAATAATAGGGGGACATGAGTACAGGTGAGAGGGAGGTTATTGAAATTCTCTATTCTTTAAGTTCAATTTTTCTTTAAAATAGCTTTAAACAGTAAAAAACTGACACTGGAAAAAGTGTTTCCTTCATTTTATCCCATTACATTCTCAAAACATCTAGCGATCCATCTTTCCCCCTGTTACCAATGCCTTGTTGATTTTTCTTTAAGTTGAATTTTTATTGTGTAACTATCTGTTGGCAGAGGACACTGCATTTCCTCTTTCCTAAGTGAAAGGAGATAATATTTAATGTTGATTTCTTGAGGACTTACGAGGAAGTCAATTCTATGAAATAAAAATATTTCTGAATGAATGAATGCATGACAAATGGAGAGGGGAATAGGTTGGAAATCCACACTAATACTATCATTCTTAGAGAGTTTGGTCTTTATAAATTCAATTTTGGCAGCTAGCCATTAGTGACTTTTGTACTGGTAAACCTTCAGAGATATTCTAACTTCGCTTGTGAAATAAGGATGGGAAAGAAGAACATAATAGAACATTTTTTTCCTTAATACATTTCCACCTGAAAGAACTTTGAAAGTCTGGTCTCAAGATCATTCTGGAAATGGATTTCAAAGATTGCTATTCAGATTTCTGTTTTGTAGTAAACTTCACTTTTATACCATGTCAAATTAAGAGTCTGTTATAGGGAAGCTTCCATAATAGCACATTTTTATAGTACTTTTAATTTGCAAAGGTGCTTTTCATATATCATCTGATTTCATATTAACAACCATCCTGGGAAAATTGTAGGACGGATGTTAACTACTAAATAAATAACCACAATTTCACAAAGTAAGAATACCCACCTAACTGTTCTTCTGGCTTCTCTCTCATGATTTTGTAGATTTGGTTCTTAGAAACCAAACCATGATAGATGCATTGTCTATTCTTAAAATCATCAAAAATAAATCCTCCAATTTAAAGTCATCATAAAGTTTTTATTTTTTAATGAATGCTTCCATTTTTTTTCTTTTATCTTTGATAAATAGCAATTCTCCACGTGCTCAGTCACTCAGCCATGTCCGACTCTTTGCAGTCCCATGAACTATAGCCCACCAGGCTCCTGTGTCCAAGAAATTTTTCAGGCAACAATACTGGAGTGGGTTTCCAGGGGATCTTCCTGATCTTCCTGATCCAGGAATCTAACCTGCAGGTGGGCAGGTTCTTTACCACTAACACCACCCTATGCAATTCTGCATAACAAATGCTTAAATAAAAAAAATTTTTTTCTCATAAAGTATAACCAGAAATGAAAATAATAATAAATGCAGGTAAAAATAAATACAAAATCAAAAACAGGCATCTCTGAAAACAAAATGTCGACTCTTTCAGCAGGCATTGTTTTCCATTATGCTGTCTTCTGTTTTGGACATGAATAGAAATGTGTGTCTTCCCATGTGTATCCTTGTGTGTGTATGTCCTCATTGGGGGGCCTCTCTGCTTGAGTCAGTGACTCAGGTAAAGATACAAAGGTAATGTTGGTAAACTGTCCCATAAGACATGGGAGAGACTGCATACCCACAGTTCATTTCTGGAAGCTTTTTTGGACAATACATTGTCCAATTTGGCTATTATGTAGAATTTCCATTGGAATTACAAAGACAATTGATGCCTATAAAAATGGGGAGACCAAACCAACGAGATCTATTTTTTAAATGGCCTGTCAATCCTCCCATGTCTTCAGACTTAGTCATTCTCCAGAGGAAAATTCGACCTGTCTTTCAGGGTGGGATTTTCTGAGATTACAATTGTTTTGAGTTTGGCTTCAAGCCCAGACTGCACAGAAATGGAGTAGAATCACTCTGATTCCAATCGTGGATATCTGCTGAGGTTTCCGTTTTTCTGCTCTACTTTAGGGAGTGAGCTCATTCTTATACATTTGACCTTTTAGTTCTTAACTGTATCTCCACATCAGAGGTCCACATATTCTTAGTGTAAAATGTTTGTTACTAGGGATTTCATGCTTTGTAGACACCAACCTTTGTTTTTCCTCCTGATGTATTTCATATGGAGAAAAAACAAGATGCTGATCCTTTACTCCGTCTTTCAAGGCATGTTAAATAACGTAAATATTAGAATGCTGCTAACTGTACACAGGGCTTCCCAGGTGGCTCAGTGGTAAAGAATTCAGCTGCCAATGCAGGAGACCCAGGTTCGACCCCTGGGTCAGGAAGATCCCCTGCAGAAGGAAATGCCAACCCACTCTCATATTCTTGCCTGGGAAATCCCATGGACAGAGGAGCCTGGCGGGCTGCAGTCCATAGAGTCCAGCAGTTAGTCCCACTACCATGACTAATATTTTGACTTTTCACAGATGAACCTAGAGATTGTCATGTTGAGTGAAATAAGTCAGAGAAAGACAAACATCATATGATATCACTTACACGTAATACTAAAAATACTGTACAAACGAACCTAACTACAAAACAGAAATAAAGTCACAGACATAGAAAACAAGATTACCGAGGGGGACAGCGAGGAGGGGGGGATAAATTGGGAGACCAGGATTGACATGTACAGACTGTTATAGATAACTAATAACAGTCTACTGCATAGCATAGAGAACTCTACTCAATACTCTGTAACAGCCTGTATGGGAAAAGAATCTAAAAAAGAATGGATACATGTATAACTGATTCACTGTGCTACATAGCAGAAAATAATACAACATCGCAAATCAACTATACTGCAATAAAAATTAATTTTTTAAAATCTGCTCTGAAAGAAAGAGTAAACTAGTTTCGAAGGATCAAACTTAGATACACAGAAGACCTCTCTTAAAATTAAAATTGGCAAATGTGGGAGTGGGCTCCCTGTCATTGGTAGGAACATGCTACAGTTCTATGTCTACCCAGAGTGGTAGATGGTAAAGGAGTTATACCTTAGTTAGGTTACAATATTGGAGTAGATAGTATCTAAGGCTACTTCCTATTCTGCTATTCTATGAGCCATAAATAAATAAATAACCACAGGTGTAATTTATTCTGCAGAGAATAAATTAAAGGCAAGATGACAGATTACCCCAGACTAGGGGTTAAGAAGGCAAGCAAAGCACACGAACCTGGTGTAATTCTGAGTAGCGGCATTTGCCCAGTAAGGTGAGGTTGAGCAGGAAGAATTGAAGAGGAGTGCATTAGTGACATTCACTTCTTTTCTGGAAATTGTGTTAAGTATAAAGGAGGAAGTAACACACTGATTGCACAGCTGTGGAATCTTCCCTGCCCTCTATTTCCTGAAGAGCATGTCCTGTGCTGTCTCTATCATGTCTGATTCTCTTTTGACCCCACAGACTGTATCCCACCAGGCTTCTCTGTCCATGGGATTCTCCAGGCAAGAACACTGGAGTGAGTTGTCATACCCTCCTCCAGAGGATCTTTCTGACTCAGAGATTGAACCCACGTCTCATGTCTCCTGAATTAGCAGGAGGATTCTTTTCCACTAGAGTCCATATGTTCCTATCTCTGGGCCAGTCTGCATACATGCATGCATGCTTAGTCATGTCTGACTCTTTGTGACCCCGTGGACTATAGCCCACCAGGCTCTTTTGTCCATGGGATTCTCCAGGCAAGAATACTGGAGTGGATTGCCATTTCCTTCTCCAGGCAAGAATACTGAAGTGGATTGCCATTTCCTCATCCAGGGAATCTTCCTGATCCAGGGATTGAACCCACATCTCCTTCATCTCCTGCATTTGCAGGCAGATTCTTTACCACATACACACGTGTGGGTTAGCCCATTTCATGGTAATTTGATTTTGGAAACTTCCATAAGAACCCTCTGAAGACACTCTAGGAATACTAGAAGAGACACAGTGGGATAAGAGCCTCTAAACTGTGTCATTATGTGTTCCGTATCTAGGAAATGTTATCAGTCTTCTCTTTCTTCCCCTGAAAGAGGGGAACTATAGGAAGATTTTTGTAAACACTCAGATAAAAGCCCCTCTACAGTCACTTATGTGTTCTTCTCTGTAACGTTAAAGGGAACCAACCTAAGGTTGGTATCTGCAGAGCTGCTGTTGCCAGGGAAACGGAGGGCCTCATCAGAATGCAGCTGCATTAAGATCCTGTGTTCCGCTTATCGGGTCTTTTGATTGGTCTACAACACACATGAGTCTCTTTATATCCAAGAAAGTTATTTTCTTCATATGCATCTATTGCACAAACCTGTTTGTCAGCTGATTGTTTGTCAGATATAGAATACCATATCTGGTTACCTGATTAGAACTTTTTGATGGAAAGAGGGAAAACAATGCTGGAAGAGAACATTCCATCCTTCACAAAGAGCAGGTGGCAATAACAGGTCCTCTCTCCTGAGTGCCTTCCTGTGAGGAGTTCTCCAGACACCTAGAGAGCTTAAATATTTATTTCTGATAGATATGCATTTCATATTCCAAGGTGGCATCAAACTTTTCTATGACTCAGGTAAATTTAACATAGGCTTTACTGCAAGTAGAATTGACATTCCTCTGTCCATGGAAATCTCTAGACAAGAATACAGGAGTGGGTTGCCATTTCCTTCTCCAGGGGATCTTCCTGACCCAGGGACTGAACCCAGGCCTCCTACACTGTAGGCAGATTCTTTACTACCAGAGAAGCCCCAGAATTGATATTAAAATTTGATAAATCTTTAGAGCTGGGACCACTCATCTAAATTCTCTGACCTTCAGTTAGTTTGGAAGGTCTTTCTGAAATTCTATCTGTAACTTTGGATTTGTTCTAACCCAAACAAGTTACTTGAGTGATTTCTAAAGAGTATTTGAGCTGATGCATACTAGATTTGGGCTATTTAGAGTTTGATAAAAATCCCAATGAGATATTGCCCCATTTTTCTAATCATGAAACCATGTGTGGAATAATTCAATAACCCAGAAGGCCAACATTTTTCATGAACGTCAGCACCCTTGAAGGAACCATCTTCATCCAATTTTTGTTTTATTGGTGATAAGTAACCCGATTTTCTTACTCATGCCATAAATGATGATATACTGAACAGACCGACATGCTCAGCCAAGAAAAATATGAAATGTGGAAATTTCCAAAGTGCCTTCTTTAGGAAGGCAAAGAAGATATGGTTTAATTATGAAAGCTCATTTCACATGCACCATTTAGTGTTTTTCATAAAAGATCTTGAAGTTTGGCCCTCCGGAAAGTTTCATGCTCTTTCTCGACTCTGTCATTATGCTTTTTTCTGTACATGATGTTAATATTTCCAGATTTTTTTTACTCTCTGCTTAGCGTTTATCTAAGATACTCTTTTCTTATATTTCACTTTTAAATTAGTCTCCTAAGGGTTCTGATTTTCACTAATTATTTCATTAACTTAGCACTGCATTTCCAAAGGACATTCTGGAACATTTTTCTTTAGGCTTTTCCCTGATAATGTCTTGCTTGAAAGTAGCATGATTTCAAGTGAAACTCATTTTGCTTGAGTTAAGTCTCGGGGGATATTTACCTATTCTCCTGATAGGTAAATTCAAGTTTAGTTCTGTTAAAGTGGCCCAGGTAGCCAAGACTTTCTGGATGTAAGCTCACTGGAATGTTTTTCTCCTGTTGCTTATAGCTGGGGCTGTTTGCCAGGTCATTCAGCAACTCCAAATTGTTTAAAGCTAGACAATGTGCTTATGCAGTGAACTGTACAATGTAAAGCCCAAACCTAGAAGATTGACACTTCAAACTTGACAGAAACATTCCTTTTGCAGTAAAATAAACAGTTTTCTCTTCTCCTAGATAAGGTGAAGTAATTTTTTTTTTTTTTGATTAATCCATATGGTTTGTCCTCTTGCCTCGGAAACCACTAAAGACAGCAATTTTCCAGTTCCCTTCCTCCAAGTCTTCATTATCAATAAATGCCTGTGATATCAGCTGAGTGTTTAGCCCACACATCCGGCTTGTATCTTAATTGCAATAACTTCTTGTCACAAACAGCCAATGCCATGATGTATGGAAACATTTGATTTTTTTTCTCTCCCCCCATACCTTCAGCCCCCTTTCTCTTCTTTCCCCATCCCAACCCCGGAAAGTCTTGCAACATTCCTGAAAAGTTACATAAGACCCCAGAAGTAGATAACATTGTATGTTTCAAGTTTAAAATGCTGTGTTTACGCCTGTAGGAAGAGAAGAATGAAAGAATGTCCCCTTCAGGAATCCTATCTAAAATGACTGGGAGGCAAAGTGCTCCCCTTAGAGTACAAATGATGTTTAAGAATAAATAATAAGCATCCAAATGTCCACTTACAGACAGTGAGGCTGCGACTTCCAAGGTTTCATTTGAGGCAGGGGCAAAGGAAGTGGAATTTTAGATCCAACAGCAGTATGACTGTGCTGAGATTCAGTTTGTTTTGTTTGTTTGTTTTTTGATGTGGACAATTTTTGAAGTTCTTTACTGAATTTGTTAAAATGTTGTTTCTGTTTTATGTTTTGGTTTTTTGGCATGTGGGATCTTAGAACTCCCTGGCCAGGGATCGAACCTGCATCTCCTGCATTGGAAGATAAAGTCTTAACCACTGGACCACCAAGGAAGCCCCCAGTCTTCTTTTCCTGGTGTAGAAGGAAAGGATAGAGAACACCAGTCTTGGCTCGGCATGAAAGGCAAGCTAAGTTTTCTCCTTGACATCTGATCATATCTCTAACGCCTAACTCACAGACATGGAAATAGCGCTTTCAGTCACAGCTGCCCTTCCCATCTGGCACAGTATAAGACTTCTCGACAGCAGGAGTAACTGTGCTGTAACTTAGAAGAGATCATTTAGTTGGAAAATGGAAACACCAAAAAGAGAGGTTTAATGTGTAAACATATTTTCCCAAATTAATATGCCACACAGAAATGTTTCTCCTGGAGCTTCTTGACCTTGCCCTTCCCTTTGGCAAGGTCAACCCCCAGCAGAGACACAGCCCCACAGCTGATTCCAACACATTGCAACGGTCTCCAAGGCAACACTGACTCAAGGTCATCTCAGTGCTGCCCAATTTCCAGGAAGCTTCTGGGCGCTCTGACCTTTGTGGTCTGGCATCAGGATGAAAAGTTTAACCTGAGCACATGTGGAGGAGGCTGGTTGGTTCTTATAGACTCTGCATTTTTTTCCTCTGGTGGGTCAGGCTTGTGAACAGGGGTTGGCCTCCACTTACAATGTAAATATTTTTGAAAGGTTTGTAGAGTGTAGACATGACCTCTACCCAATGGGCTTACCACCCATCTAGATAAGTAACAACAGGAGGGAAATGCAATGAGCCTCTTCATTCATTTGCTTAGAAAGAGAAATAACTTGGAAAAAATGGGTGAATCAAAGAAGAAAGAACAACCCAAAAAGACTTGGGGTAATTTCTTCCCTCTGTCCCTTACTAGCCCCTCTTCTTGCTGGTTTTTTTTTTTTTTTTTTTTTTGCCATTTTCTGAGTTTATTTATTTTGTAATAGAGTTTTGCCTTGGGTGTGATTGGGAAGTGCTGAACACAACTGAAATAAAATGTACTGTTTACCAATGAGTCTCCTTGGGGAAATGGCTCCTCTTTATTTTTATTGAGGTATGGCGGGCATGCCAAAAATCTGTACACATTTAATATATGCATTTCAATGAGTTTAAGACAAGTATTATTCTTTATTTTAAATATGATCTCAGACACTTCTTCTTGCATGGGTACTTTTAGTTAATATCATTGATGCCATTTATTCTTATATATGGAGCTTCCCAGGTGGCTCAGTGGTAAAGAATCTGCCTGCCAATGCAAAAGATGCAGGTTCAATCCCTGAGTTGGGAAGATTCCCCTGGAGAAGGAAATGGCAACGTACTTTAGTAGTCTTGCCTGGGAAATCCCATGGACAGAGGAGCCTGGTGGCTACAGTCCGTGGGGTCAAAAAAGTGTCAGACGTGACTTAGCAACTAAATAATTCTTACATGTACTCATCAAAAGTTGACAGAACCCTTAACAAGCACCAGAACCTATACTAAGCCCAAGGTAACAGGCAGTTATAATGAAATCTGCAAGCAGAACGAAATTCAAGAGGAAGCAACTGACCCACTAGGTGTAATGACCTCAAAGGTATGATCTTGAACAGGAGGTAATCAAAGGCTTCCTTAACATGGTAAGATCATGAATGTCT
The DNA here is from genome assembly GCF_033118175.1 of Dama dama. Lineage (NCBI taxonomy): Eukaryota > Metazoa > Chordata > Mammalia > Artiodactyla > Cervidae > Dama > Dama dama. Next base: position 45,684,429 of record NC_083687.1, on the reverse strand, counting down.
CTGTACTTCAGTTTCCTTATCTGTAACATGGGGACAAAAATAGCATTTTCTATAGCATCTTATTAATTGTACCCTGGCTTAAAGTAACTGTTTTCTAGATGTGACTCATTATGGGCCCAGTGAGTTCAGGGGGATTGCCCATTTGCTCCTGAGTGGCAAGGACTCCCAGTGCTGAATGGGGTGGGTACCTGATATAGAAATGAAAGGGGAGTTGGGTTTTCTCCACTTATTAGGACTGATTCTCCCCATGGCCTCCAGCACTTGGTAGGGTTGACCAAGATGTGCCAAGTCCTCCCCAGCTGGGCAACATGTGGCTCACCCAATCTCCAGACACTCTAGAAGCTGTGAGAATGTGAACACTCATTTGTCTAGTGTTTTATGTACAGAGAGATCCAAGGGCAAAGAAGGCATCTGTAATTCACACAACTTACCAGTGTCACTTTTACAAACAGGCTCCACTACCCCTTGGCTCCATCTCAAGATGCCACATCTCGATACAGTGGCTCAGACAAAGGAAGCCCCTGAATGTGAATTTTAAGAGTTTGCCATGCAGGTGAACCCAAGAACTCAAGCTGACTAAACTCTTTCAGAGACATTGTCACTAACTGTGTGAAACTTCCACACTAAGACTAAAATTTTTCATTAGATCTAGAAGATCAAGATGAAATGAAGAGGTTTGGGGAGATGGAAGGTGGAGTTGGGAGTGATATATCTTTTCTAAGAGATCTGCAATAAACCTCCACCTATGTGGCATCCAAGTAACAGACATTAGAAAAATTCTAAGAGGAAAAATTTCATGTTCAACGTGAATGATAAAGAGCCCGCATCCAGGAAAACAAGGTGATGTAGGTAGAATAAACATTCAACAATGACAAAAAAAAAAAAAAAAAAACCCTCATAACTCTTCACAACACCTCATGAAATAGTTCTTAATCCCCATTTTACAGATGAGAAACCTCAGACCTAAAGAGATTAAGCAACTTGCTTGAGATCGTCCCAAATCACCTTTCACTGGCTCTAAAACCTGAGAACTTAATGCTGTAATACTCTTCGTTGGTGTCCCAGACAGTAAAAAAAAAAAATCTGCCTGCAATGCGGGAGACCCAGGTTCGATCCCTGGGTCAGAAAGATCTCCTGGAGAAGGGAAAGGCTACCCTCTCCAGTATTCTTAAGAATTCCACAAACAGAGGAGCCTGGTGGGCTACAGTCCATGGAGTCGCAAAGAGTTGGACACGACTGAGTGGCTAACACTTTCACTCACTCACTCTTTCATGTCAGGGATTTACTTGTTCCAGAGGTACAACTTCCAAAAAGGTGTGGCACCAAAGAGTCCCCAAGGATGTGAAGCTTTAACCATAATATAACATTACCTAACATTAAGGAATTTCTTCATCATCTTCCAGAGCAGGGGCTGGAAAACTACAGCCCATGGTCCAAATCCAGCCTTTGTCTGCCTTTGTAAATAAATTTTTTTCAGAATACACTCATTCCTTTGTGTATTGTCTACGGTTACATTCAGGCTATAATGATGGAGACCATGTGTCCTGCAAAGCTGAAATTATCTACCAATCTACCTTTTACAGAGTCATATAAAAGTGTTAGTGTAAATGAATCTGTCTGCCTTTGTATTATACACACTCAATATTTCAAGGTGTTCATAATATTAACCCTGAGACCCACTGCAACTTCTTAAGGTATCACCTAAATCATAAAAGATTCAAGTCTATTTGATGAAGTATTAGAATTAAGTATCTTTCACACTATTCAAATCCACTTTCGGTAAACTTAGTACAATTCTCTTAGCCAAAACATCTCATTCCCCAAACATCCTGGATAAATAAAATCTTGTGAGAATATTGTACTGTATTGTAATCTATTGTATTCAATGCAATCTCTAGAGTATAGCTCCGTTTGTCACAGTTAAAAGCTACATGCTGGTTGTAGACTCAGTAGATTTATTCATAATAAAACATGGTTTACGTTTTAATTTTGCTTTACAATCCCTCGTTCATACAACTTCAGTTGCTTGCTATGGTTTTATGATAAGCACTGTATCTCTCCTTCTTAGTTTACTAGATCATTTTTGCATTTTTGTCCATCTGAGTCTACAAGAAATCATGCAAGGAGTAAAAGTCAATTGTTCCTCTCTTTTCTGCACCATCTTTCTTTTTCTACTGATTAATTTCCATCAGCTTACAAACATGCTTTTATTTTCTCTCATCTTAAAACAAACAAAACAAAAACACACAAAAAAAATCTTTCTCTTGACTACACTTTCTCTTTATAGCCCTGCTTCTTAATGTCTCCTTAAAGTAAAATGCCTTCAGAACTTTCTTCAATTTCTCTTTTCTGTTCCCTTTAAAATTTTTCAGATCAGGTCTTCACCCTCCCAACTGCCACTCCAACTGCTTGCTGGACTAAAATTGTTCTCAAAGGAATAGTAATAACCTTGTCATTAAATCCGTATTCAACTCTTAGTCCTCACACTCCATGACTTACTAGCAGCAGCATCTGGTGTACTGATACTAGCTCTGTTCTCTTTGACATTCCTTATTCCTTTGGTTTCCATGATGCCACACTCTCCTGAGACCTTTGGTTTTGTCAGAGTTCATTCCTGGGACTCCGCCTGTCACATAGCAGGTGCTCCATAAATCACCGTTTAAATGAAGGAGACTGGGGCATCAAACCTCATCTGCATCACAAAATAAGCTCACACCACTGCTAACAGGATATTATCAAATGTAATTTGACAGCTTGCTAGAAAAATATGTTCATATTAAATCCAAACAATCACATTCCAATGCAAAAATATCAAGTGCTTTTAACAAAATAACCATCCTTCTATATACTATCCATTGAATGACGGCTTTTAAGGTGTTTAAAGAAACCATCAAGTTTTTCAAGGAAACTGGTGACAGTATTTCATTCTACAGAGATTCTACCACAAATTTGGGGGAAAAGAGTTAGAAGTCTGGGTAGGTCACTGATTGAAAAGCACAGCCTGACATCTTTCTTTCCAACATTGTATTTGACAGAAGTGTTTGAAAGACTCTCGGGAATGTACAGGGGTGAGTACAGGGTTGGAAAGTCATGTTCGTAAAGTCATTTCAGGAAAAACTCATGAGGATTAGGATGACAGATTAACCAGTGTCATCTCCTCTGGTCAGATAATACGTGGCGTGTGTGTCAGAGAAGACTTCTTCTGTACCTTCCCTTCCCTACTCCCTGGTAAGTAGAAGATAAGCTCGTTGTGGATATCCACTAAGACTTTGGAATGGAATGGAATTTTTTGTTAAAGCATCCTGATAACTTTTGACTGAGTTACACATAATTTAAGAAGCATTTTTATTCTGTCTTTCCCAGATCAAACACTGTGCCTGGTCAATAGAAATCAAGAATCCCAACTAATGAGAACCTACTGTATAGCCCAAGAGACTCTACTCAATACTCTGTGATGACCTCAAGGGGAACAAAATCCAAAAGAGAGGGGATATACACATACGTGTAGCTGATTTATCTTGCTCTACAGTAGACACTCACAACATTCTTAAGCAGCTGTATGTGTTAGTCGCTCAGTCATGCCTGACTCTTTGCCACCCCGTGGACTGTAGCCCGCCAGGCTCCTCTGTCCATAGAATTCTCCAGGCAATACTGGAGTGGGTTTCCAATTCCTTCTCCAGGGGACATTCCTGACTGAAGGATCGAACCCTGATCTCCTGCCCCATTCGCAGATTCTTTACCATCTGAGCCACCAGGGGGGCCCTATACTCCAAAAAAATTAGTTAAAAAAAATTAAGTTGGTAGCAATTTACTAAATAATTAATTGCACTAGCGATCACAAATCAAAAAAAAGTCGGGGAGGGGGGAATTAAGAATCCTGTCTCACTGTTCCGTAAGGCAGCCTTTGAGAACACTGAAAATGATTGTGCTCCACATCTGCACGTTTTATGCGAAGAAAAGCACGTACCCCAAGAACACTGTAAACACTGCCTGAGAATGAAACTGGGATTGTGATGTCCAGAGCTTCCTCTGGGTGGGTGACATGCCACCAAGACAAATGACATTCTAGCCACTCACTTGGCCAAAGTCTAAGATTATTATATTAACCAATTTCCGTCGTGTTCTTTTGCCTTACGGGTTTTAATGACCAGGCAAGATTTCACTGTTTAATATTTAAACGAATGTTTTTATGCTGAGACAATTAAGGCACTGTTGAGACTGGAAAGAACTGTTTAATATTCTCCAGTATGGCTGATTGCCATTCCCGCTGGAGTAAATGGCATGAGCTGACTTCTAGAAATGTTCAGAAATTACAGCTCTTTCTTTGGTGACACGTGTGAATGGAATCTCCTTGAGCTGCCGACAGGGCATCCCAGGTGTGTGTGGTCAGCCCCACAGGGCGGGCGCCTCTATTGTTCAGGCTCTCCCAGCAGAACAGTATTTGGTTAACACAGCTCATGTTGGCTAAACAGACTGGCTTGCTTCCATGTGCGGCTGCTTCTCTGCACTGACCCATATCCATTTACTGACAATGGTCTTTAATGCACTCTTCTTAATTATCCATCATCAAAAGCAGCTGAGCGGGGGCTTCCTTTTTGAGGTTCAGTACCTCTCACTGACAAGATGAGTTTTCGTCAACCATTGAGGTGAGCTTGTTTAGGGTGAAAACAGGTTTCACATAGTGCAGGCCGTCTCTCAAAATCCACTCTAACTGGTTTAAATTGGAGTTATATTTTTTCCCCCCTCAATGTTGGGTGTGAAAATTTTGGATCTGACATGAAGCAAGAAAACTAACTTTACAAAATATTCAGGATCTTTTATATGTCTGGAAAAAAAAAGGTGATGGACAACTTCTCAAAAGATCTTTGAATACACCTCTAAGGAGATAGTGTCTCTTTATGAAAATCATCATTATCCAGTGGATTTTTAGGCACAAAACTAACGGACAATGAAGTTGTCAACTCTACTGGGACCCACCGTGTCTTAACTTGTGTGTTCCCTGGAGGAGATGGAGACCAAGATGGAAGCCAGCAATTGGAAAAAGCATCTTAAATTGAACAACTACAGCAACAAGTAAAGGACCAATTAGAATGTAAGAAAAATGCTTGGTTGGTTTTTCTGGTTTAAATGCACCTTCTTTAATGAGAATCTAAAAAAATTTCAAGTGTGAAACATAAAATCTTTTGAGTATTACCATGTGTATATTGTAAAGCTTCCATAACATACTGTACAAAATATAAGATGATTCCTCCAAACAAAAATCCATAGGATATGCATTAAAGAACACACTTTCTCACTCAGCTCTTTCTGACTTATGATGTTAGTGATGGCTGCCTGGGTCCAGCAAACTGTAAAGTCACCTGGCCACAAGTATATTAGATCAGAAGGATTGTTTGGGGGCATTTTTTTAAAGTATAAATTCTCACACTTGCTCACCTACCCCTCACTTCAGATTGACTTATTAGATCCGGATTAGAGCCCAAAAATACAAATTGCTAATAAAGATGATTCTTTACATCAAGAAAGTGTGAAATATTTCCCTAGGATATGGAATCCCAATATCATGACCTCAACATTTATGGCTTAATATAGTCATAGAGAGTGAAAAAAAAAACTGGAAAAGAGTTCAGACATGAAAAGCATATATAATGAATATATATACGATGGGAGAAAAAATAGAGAAAACTAAGTATGACAATATAGTATCAGCAGTGAGTAGTGACTGGAAACAGGATATGAGAATATGAGGGAGAAGACAAAAGGACAAAAACAGAGAAAGAGGGAGACCCTGGAAGCTTTGCTTTCTACATCTACTCTGAATTAGGCTTGTATTTGGGTCCAAGATCAAGGTCTCCTGTTCTCATTGCAAGGTCCCCAGCTCAATAGTCCCTGTCTCCTTAGTGTATGTAGAATTAGGCACCTGGAAATGAGTGATGCTTGGAGTTTTTTTGTTTATATATTTCATTTTTAAAGGAAATCACTGAAGAAAATATGTAAAAAGGAATGTTGATGGAATCGCTATTGTTTATTGTGCACCCAGCTCTGTTCCACACGTTGTCCTCAAGGTACATCATTTCTGTGTTGGTCTCCACGCCAACTCTCTGAGAGAGGGCTAATTACAATTTAAGTGATAGGGAAACAGAAATTCAGAGAAACGTCTTACCTAAGGTCATGTTATCTTCAAGTGATAGTTGGGATCTGAACCCTGATATACCTCTCTCACTGACACTGTACGTCAGTGAGAATGGTAAACTGTGGATTATGAGGCAAGAAACTTGTATTTATTTCCTAGTGTTAGTCAATCAGTCGTGTCTGACTCTTTGCGACCCCATGGATTATAGCTGGCCAAGCTCCTCTGTCCATGGGATTCTCCAGGCAAGAATACTGGAGCGGATAGCCATTCCCTTCTCCAACGGATCTTCCCAACCCAGGGAATGAACCTGGGTCTCTCACACTGCAGGCAGATTCTTTACTATCTGAGCCACCAGGGAAGCCCATTATTTCCTAGGTTGCCTAATAACTCATTGGATATACTTAAATCATTGTTTAGTTTCTTTGTGTCTTGGTTCCCATAGCTTCAAGTCTGCATACAAGTTTCCTATTAACTGTTTTTAAATAACCTCTAATGAAATACCAACTGAAGTAAATGTAGGACTTCTATTTGAGTTCTAAGTCTGGTGCGAAATTGAGAGGAATTCATCAGAAATCTCTCCATTGCTATCAAAATGGGCAGCAGGTATTCACAGGTTAGGGAGCCCATTCAAGTCATCCAAAGCACCACCTGCCCACCTGGGAACCATAGATAATTTACCTAAAAGTTGTCTTTTGACCCTGTCTGATATTTGTCAACTTGCTAAGCTTTGACCAAAGGGATAGAATGGAGCCACTGTCTAAAACAAAGCATTCTGTTTCAATTGGCAAAAGGCAAAATGATTTTCCAGACAGTATTGCCTAGAAGTAACCACTCTTTAATGAGTTGCTGTTTTTATTAAATATTATGTAGAGCTGATTCATCCTTTTGGATTTTAAGAGACACAAACATAACGCAATGTTCTTTTTCTATGCAGAAACTGTTAGCAGGCTCCATAACAAGTCCCAAGCGAATCTCTGCAAACCAGTGATATTTGCACAGATTTAAAGAAGTTTGCACAAACCTTTGAAAGAATTAAAAATAAGTGTTTTCAAACCATCACGTCCATCCTAAGAACTGTGCTCCCTGGTGTCAAGGCGTATCCTTTGCAAGAAGGACCAGGGGGACGTGGAAAGGAACATGAAATTAATGTTAAGAAAACAGATGTCCGGAGCCTTAGGGACTAGCAATGCAATTCCTAAACAAGAGAGCTATAAAGTGCAAATGAGTCCAGGAAGGAAATGTGATAATGTGAAGGAGTGATATCTATTGGGTAGGTCCTAGGTCTATAGGGGTTTCATATTTTCAGCAACAACTCAGGGATGGCACCAAGAACATATTTGAGTTCGTTAAGTTAATAGATGACCCCAGGCTGACCTGGAGAAAATGAAAATTCAGAATGACTTTATTCAATGTGGGAGAGGAATTTAGTGAAGAATTTGCGGACGTGTTCCAGGCAATGCACACAAACAGAAAATCACAGGACAGGAGAAAATCATTTGGAGTTTACAATGAATTCCATACTTCTCTAGGTTAACAGTGCACAGCTGTGGTACTTTTTCCAAAGAACCATGTACAATGCTTAACTAAGAGGAAGGGTATGGTGGCTTCCTTTTTCTTCAGGCAGTAAAGCAAATGGCAGAAGGAGAAAATGGAAGGGAATTACGGAACAGGAGTCAACAAAAGAGGAGGAGATTTGAAATAGGGAGCTTTTCCCAACACCAAAAATAAATGGTTAAGGATGTAATTACCATCCTCATTATCACCTTCCTTCGGTCTTTAAAAAACCAGAGAAGTTCTCCTCCGACTAGGATAAAATTGGACGGCATTATGACTACCAACATAAACGGCGTCTAGGTTCAGAAGATTCTTTCCGGTCTCTGTAGCCTGATGTTACTGTGGACATTAGGAAGGAAAAGTGTCGTCCCTGTTTGAAATTTCCCTGGACCTCCTGCTCTCATCCTAGGTCGGGACAGTTCTCGAGATCACACAGAGGCGGGGTGTGCTGGCTTTCCCTCTCTCCACCCTCGTGGACTCTGAAGTTGAAGCACACCCACATTTCATCCCACTCTATCCCCCAAAATGGAGCTGAATGAGTTCATTTTTCTACTGCTCCGAAGTAGCTCTGACTTTGCTAGTGTTAATCTTCTCAAATGTAGTTGTTTCTCATACTAAATGGGAATAAAGAAAAGGAGTGCTAAGAAGATGGCTGGGGACTAGAGCCTTGGTTTGGGTTCTGTTTCTGTATCATCTTAAGCGGCACTCAATCACAATGAGACACTGTCTTGCCTGTAGAAATGTAGTGCTACCATCAATTTCTCAGTCTCCCCCTTGCGATCAGTTTGGTACCCTAAAACTAGAAGCTCTGGACCTTCTAGATCTTTTGCATTATCAAAGAAACAGCCTGGATTAAATAACTGAAGACAAAGAATCTTGAGCTATAAAAGACAAAGAAAGGTCATCTAATCTAACAACTTCATTTTACAAACGAGGAAACTAAGGGCCAGACAGAATAAATGACTAGACCAAAATCACCCTCCCCTAGTTCAGATCACTTGCCTTGTGGCTCAGCTGTTAAAGAATCTGCCTGCAATGCAGGAGACCTGCGTTTGATCCCTGGGTTGGGAAGATCCCCTGGAGAAGGGAAAGGCTACCCACTCCAGTACTCTGGCCTGGAGAACAGTCCACGGGGTTGCAAAAAGTTGCACCACTGAGCGACTTTCACTGCACTGCACTTAGAAGATCAGAGCAAGGTCTACAGTCAAGATTGTGGGCTCCATGCAGGCAGGATATTTGTCTGTTTTTTTCTACCATTATCTCCAGATTTAACACAGTGCCAAGCATACAGTATGCACACAATACTTACTGAATGACTCATCTATGATTCCTGATACAATTTCTCATGTTCTTCCCACTCAAACACATATTTTAGCTCTCTCAAAAAAAAAAATAATAATCTGAGGACCAATGTAGCTCACTGCACCCCACCTCGAGCCCTGAAATGACCTAATATTTTATCTTGGAATGTTCCACTGTGTTTTCAAAAATTTCTAGTATGCAGTGATGTGGTTTGACTTAGTTCTGCTTTCACACACAAAAGAAGTATGGCCAAATGAGCCCTTCACAGATGCGCTATTGTGATCACCAGATTCAGCCTTTTATTAATGAAAAAGCATCATCTTACTAAATTTTTGGTGTTTTGATTCTTAGGTTTCACCGCTGTGAGTGATCAGTCATGTCCAACTCTTTGCAACCCCATGGACTGAGAAGGCCAGGATCTCTGTCCATGGAATTTTTCAGGCAAGAATACTGGTGTGGGTTGCCCTTTCTTCCTCCAGGGACCTTTCCCGACTCAGAGATGGAACCTTAGTCTCTTGCATCCCCTACATCGGCAGGAAGATTCTTTACCGCTAACACTACCTGGAAAGCCCTCCCATTATTATTTATAAAAAGTATTGCCATTCCCCAGACTGAGGGAGCTCTTTTACCTTATCATTTAGTAAAAGGAAGTTTAGAGTACCGTAAGCCATAGGCAGGTAAATCTCACTATATGTAAATTCTGATATCAGAAAATCTGTTTTCAAAATAAATACATTACAGAAGAAGCCAATTCTTTGCAGTAATGACAGAGTCACTGTAAGATTTCTTTAAATTTTGGTCTAGCATGTAAATGTGGTTTAGATTATATGCAACTTTTCAGGAACATGTCTATTGTGCAAGAGTTAACATTTCAGGGACAACCATGGGATAGGCATAGCAGCCAACTGCTGTGGGATGTTTTAGGAGTTACTCAGGGCAGTGAGTTAGGAGCCAGAGTTCCCAAAGTCCCCTAAAGCATGTGCACTCTTTCAACCTCTGGAGGTCAGGGAAAACCTAAGAACTTCCATACTTAAAACTTGCTCCACATTTAAATCCAAAGATGGAAGATGAATTGGGAACAAGAAAGAACATTTTAACCTCTACTGGGATGTCAAATGTCCTAGTCCTGCCTAACCTTGACTGACACATAACTAATACTGATGCTGACCAGGGAAGTCCCTCACATTGTGTTTTTCTGTTCATTCATTGGTAAGCACCGGGTTACTTCCATTCTGAGCTATTGTGAATAGTGATACTAAAACATGGGTACACATCTATCTCTTCAAGACCTTGCTTTCAATTATTCTGGATGTACAACCAGAAGTAAGATTACTGGATCCTATAGTAGTTTTATTTTTCATTTTTAAAGAACTACCATATTGTTTTTCATAGTGATTGCACCACTTTATATTTTAGATTCCCACAAAGGTGTAAGTGCTCAAAGGTCAAACTTAATTCTTAAATACTCTAAAATTGTTAATATTGTATATGCAGAAACCAAGACACGTGCTGAAGACTCATAGATAATACAAAACCAAATAGGAACATGCCCATGGACCTTCTTGACACAGTCTAATGCCTTATATCATTCTATATACTACATCAAAAGTCCCAAGTAAAGGACACAAGCAAGTGCTATTTTTTGTCTTCGCAATGTTTGATTATCTCTGTTAGCGTCCCTGTGATAATTTTAGACAAAGGATTTCTCTACCCCTTGAAAGAATAAATCTCAGTTTCTTCAACTCTGCTTTTGCTTTTTCATAGCACCACTACCTTGCCTTATGCTACAAAAAGGTAGAAGTTGGTATACCAGCCCTTTGGTTGTTATTCATGTCAGATTATATTCATCCTCCACTATCCATAAATTAACCAAAATCTTGAACTTGGAAATAGAATGATGCCCCACCGACCCAGCATTGGGCAAAAACGTCCTGAATGACTAACACAGTAACCCAGCTAGATTTGTTTGTTAACCCAAGAAACTGTGATCTCTGGGCCAGGCACGTGGGACCAGAGGAAGAACTAACTCTTGGCTGTATTACTGGATTTTTCCACCAAAGAATTATTGCAGGAAGACAGGTCATAAAGTCAAAGCATATATTACTGAGCAGGGAATACCATCAGAGGCAAAAACAAATACCAGCAGGAAAAAAGGAAAGCCTGGCCCACTGTCCCTCACACGTCTCACCTCAGAGATGTTGGTGGTTGGAAGCTGTTTCAATAGCGATAGCTCAAACTGATGACAATGCTCTCTAGAACTGTCCTTGTGACCCGGTTGTTTCATGTTTCATAAAACATCCAATGTTTTATGGAAGGTCATTTCCATGGGGAAGGACGTGACTGAATGTCGTCCGGCAAAGCTGATACTTTCCTGAGCTACATGTGCCTCAGATCAGCTTTCAAAGGTTTTGTGCTCTCATTTTCAAGGAGCTTGCTACTAACAACAAAACAACCATTTCTGGTACTGGAGTGCACGTACCAACGTTTAAGAAAAGGATGACTTTTATACATAAATGAAGTAGCCAATAGTCAGCGAACAAGTACTGGAACCTGACATATCAAGGCATATTCATTCACATATAAAAGGAGACCTTGAGGAAATGTGTCTGTTCTGAACTTGGCATCGGACAGAAGGCAAAAAAATCTCCCTGAAGAATTCATAACCACATTCTGGCGCATACGTATGTTTGCTACCCAATTTTGCACTTCCAGCTTAGTCCAAAGAATCCTATGTAAGATAAATAAAAACATCTGCAATTATACTTACCATAGTAAAACTGACAAACACTAAAGACTAAGTAATAATCTGAAATTTTGTCTAAGAGAAAACACAGTATTGACAAATTAACAATTTGATTAATTGATATCTCATTGACAGTGATAGAAGACTAAACAGCTTGAATGGTATCGAACTGCTATGCAAAAAACAGTTATCGATCTAAAGCTGTATACCCAGAAAAACTATCTAATAATGATATTTTTAGGCAAAACTAAAACTGAGCTTTATCCATTAATAATACTTAATAAAATATCAAGAAAGTGCTAGGCAAGAGTAAGCAATCATATATGGAAGAGAGAAAGGATGAGTAAAGAAATTGGTAAAGTATATGAGCAACTTACACAAGCAGTGATCTTGCATGAAATAACAATAATAACTTCTAATTTTGTTAAAATACACAAGAAAGAACAAAAATATAATGCAATGAGGGTAAACGGTATATAAGCAAGGAGGGATAATTTGGGATTACAGAGGACAAGTTTCTATAATGTTAGGTAACAGGGCAAAGGCAGTGAGTAACTTTACATATCTGTCAGGGTTCTTGAGAAACAGACCCAATAGGATATTTATTATGGGAACTGGCTTACACAATTATAAAAGATGAGAAGTTTCCAAACTGCTGTGTGCAAACTGTAGAACCAGGAGAGTTGGTGGCATAATTCAGTCCAAGTCCAAAGTCTTGGAAACCAAAGAAGCTGATGACGTAAGTCTCGGTTTGAGTCTTAAGGCTTGAAAACTAAGGCGTGTTCATGTCCAAGGGCAAAAGAAGATGGAGGTCTCTGGTCCAAGAGAGAGAGCAAATTCACCCTTTCTCTGCATCATTGATACATCTGGGCCTTCAGTGAATCGAATGATGCCCATCCACACTTACAAAGGACAAGATAGTAAATATTTTAGACTCTATGGCTCATATGTCATCTCTGCCAGGTACTATTGTTGTTGTTTTTTTCTTTTAATTTTTAGCCACATTTTTTATATGCAAAAAACATTTTTACCTCATGGATTATTCAAAACAGGCCATGAATTTGGTCTACAGGCTATAGTATGCCAGGTTCTATTCTAGGCTGAACTTTCTAGAGTGATTCACAGAAACTCGTTAGAGGAATTACTAAAGAAGCAGGTATCCGAGGAGGGAGGAAGATGTGGGATCTAGGAAACAGGGATTCCAACACATAAGAGAAATGAAAGATATTCCCATCACAGAGGAGGAAAATTTTAAGAAGACGGTTTTGCAGCAGACCTGGAGGGCAATCTGTCCAGAATGAAGCAAGAAGAAGAAGGTTCCAAAAGAACAGACTCCAAGAAAAAGATGGAATTGAGAGGCTCAACTGACATATCTGAGTACATGAAAAGGGGTTTTACTCTTTTATTGGGTGTGTTTGGGGATGAATTTGTATTACCTGCATAGATAACCAAAAAGTAAAAAAAAAAAAAAAAATGAAGTTGCTCAGTCGTGTCCAACTCTTTGCGCCCCCAAACCAGGCTTCTCTGTCCATGGGATTTTCCAGGTAAGAATACTGGAGTGGGTTGCCATTTCCTTCTCCAGGAGTTCTCCCTGACCCAGGGATTGAACCCGAGTCTCCCGCATCATAGGCAGACACTTTACCATCTGAGCCACCAGGGAAGTCCAACCAAAGAGTAAAGCAATAATCAACTCCAGGAAAAATGATCAGATATACAAAAAACAAAAGTACAATCACAATACTCTGCATAGTTCAGTTACTGATAAGTAGAAAGAGGGCAGAAATTAATATGCTGTGGAAGAAAAGCTATGACAAACCTAGACAGCATATTAAAGGCTGGTTGTTGTTCAGTTGCTCAGTTGTGTCCAACTCTTTGGGACCCCATGGACTGCAGCACTCCAGGCGTCCTTGTCCATCACCATTTTCCGGAGCTTTTTCAACCTCATGTCCATTGAGTTGTTATGCCACCCAACCATCTTGTGCTCTATCATCCTCTTCTCCTCCTGCCTCCAATTTTTCCCAGCTTCAGGTTGCTTTCTAATGAGTTGGCTCTTCACACCAAGTGACCAAAGTATTGGAGCTTCAGCTTCAGTATCAGTCCTTCCAATGAATATTCAGGACTGATTTCCTTTAAGATTGGCTGGTTTGATCTCTGTCCAGTCCAAAGGACTCTCAAGAGTCTTATCCAACACCACAGTTCAAAAGCTTCAATTCTTCTGCGCTCAGCTTTCTTTATGGTCCAACTCTCACATCCATACATGACTAGAGGAAAAACCATAGCTTTGATTATGCAGACCTTTGTTGGCAAAGTAAAATAAAAAGGTAGGGAAGCATGTAAAAATGTTAAATCTTTATTTCCAGAGGGAAAAAAATGACCCCAATAAATAATGGATAATCTTAAAAATCGAGAAACCATTGTCTGATTACATTGTTTAAAGCGGGGTACTTAATATTAGAAGCAGCTAATGTTCTGCAATTGAACTTTCCTAACCTGCAGTCCCATATCATCTTCCTTCCACTAATGGTAAAATGAATCTGATTTTTGACAAGCGAATAATTAAGAAGGCAGCTGTGTAGCTGGTGGGAAAATTATCCTGATTCTGTGTGCCTGTATGTTCAGTCATGTCTGACTCTTTGCCATCTCATGGACTCTAGGCCGCCAGCCTCCTCTGTCCACGGAATTTTCCAGGCAAGAATACATGAAAATAAACCCAAGAAATAAAATATGAATCATAATAAAGTGTGATATAGCTGGAGGATATAGCTTCACTATGGTCAGGGAATGATCAGTTCAGTTCAGTCGCTCAGTCATGCACAACTCTTTGCAACCCCATGGACTGCAGCATGCCAGGCTTTCCTGTCTATCGCTAACTCCCGGAGATTACTCAAACTCATGTCCACTGAGTCGGTGATACCATCCAACCATCTCATCCTCTGTCGTCCCTTCTCCTCCTGCCTTCAATCTTTCCCAGCATCAGGGTCTTTTCGAATGAGTCAGTTCTCATCAGGTGACCAAAGTACTGGAGTTTCAGCTTCAACATCAGTCCTTCCAGTGAATATTCAGGACTGATTTCCATTAGGATGGACTGGTTGGTTCTCCGTGCAGTCCAAGGGAACTTCTCAACAGTCTTCGCCAACACCACAGTTCAAAAGCATCAGTTCTTCGGCTCTCAGCTTTCTTTATAGTCCAACTCTCACATCCATACATGACTACTGGAAAAACCATAGCTTTGATTAGACAGACCTTTGTTGGCAAAGTAATGTCTCTGCATTTTAATATGCTGTCTAGGTTGGTCATAGCTTTTCTTCCAAGAAGCAAGTATCTTTTAATTTTATGGCTGCAGTCACCATCTGCAGTGATTTTGGAGCCCCCAAAAATAAAATCTCTCATTGTTTCCATTGTTTCCTCATCTATTTGCCGTGAAGTGATGGGAGTGGATGCCATGATCTTAGTTTTCTGAATGTTTAGTTTTTTTTTTTTGAATGTTTAGTTTTAAGCCACCTTTTTCACTCTCCTCTTTCACTTTCATCAAGAGGCTCTTTAGTTCTTCTTCAGTTTCTGCCATAAGTGTGGTGTCATCTGCATATCTGAGGTTATTGATATTTCTCCCAGCAATCTTGATTCCAGCTTGTGCTTCATCCAGTCCAGCATTTCACATGACGTACTCTGCATATAAGTTAAATAAGCAGGGTGACAATATACAGCCTTGATGTACTTCTTTCCTGATTTGGAACCAGCCTGTTGTTCCATGTCCAGTTTTAGCTGTTGTTTCTTGACCTGCACATAGATTTCTTAGGGGGGAATGATATTTGCTACTAAAATCATAATAGCTAATATTTTGTTGAAAGTAGATGCCTGAAATATACATCAGTGAATAGTATTCTTTCATATATCAGTTCCTTTTAGTTTTTTCACTTTTGTCTATACCCATCATGTACTGAATATGCCTTGATACCCCGCATATCTAATATATCTAGGAATTCTAGCCCAACTAGAAACTCTCCATCCCAAATTCTACACATTTAAATAAATGCTATCAGCTTGTGTAGGGTGTTCAGTTCAGTTCAGTCACTCAGTCATGTCTGACTCTTTGTGACCCCATGAACTGCAGGACGCTAGGCCTCCCTGTCCATCACCAACTCCCGGAGTTTACCCAAACCCATGTCCATTGTGTCGGTGATGCCATCCAACCGTCTCATCCTCTGTGCTCCCCTTCTCCTCCTGACCTCAATCTTTCCCAGCATCAGGGTCTTTTCGAATGAATGAGCTCTGCTCATCAGGTGGTCAAAGTATTGGAGTTTCAGCTTCAACATCAGTCCCTCCAATGAACACCCAGGACTGATCTCCTTTAGGATGGACTGGTTGGATCTCCTTGCAGTCCAAGGGATTCTCAAGAATCTTTTCCAATACCACAATTCAAAAACATCAATTCTTCGGTGCTCAGCTTTCTTTATAGTCCAACTCTCACATCCATACATGACTACTGGAAAAACCATTGCCTTGACTAGACGGACCTTTGTTGGCAAAGCAATGTCTCTGCTTTTTAATATGCTGTCTAGGTTGGTCATAACTTTCCTTCCAAGGAGCAAGCGTCTTTTAATTTCATGGCTGTAATCACCTTCTGCAGTGATTTTGGAGTACGGTGAAGAGCTATCAAATTGAGCTGCTGGTTGAAAACTACAATCTTTCAACTCTCACTAGCCCACCATTTCTTTAATATATATTCTTACTGGCTCATTTCATAAGGGATCTAGAGTGCAAGTTTGCATTGAAAGCATAGGGCACATCCCTGTGAAGTCTGTAATACAGTGGACAAAGCCACTAAGAATCTCCCTGAGGTAGAAAAGACATTAAATGACGTTTATTCCCTGAGTTCTCAGCTGGAGAGAAAGAACAAAACAACCTGTTCATTGCCCTCTATAGAAATTCGGATCTAATCTAGGCCTGAATATTAATCATGTTTTTACAGGACGAGCAATGCCAGGAAGCTTTTCTAGCTGGAAAAAAATTTAAAAAGGAGAATGAAAATAAAGCAGTGCCCTTCACAAATCTGAGAGTTCTGAAAATGACTCATCAAGCAATCACGTCAGGAATGCCTGGCTCTTACCAGATGTCTGGTTTGGGTGTCAGATCAGATTCTTGAGATCCAGGTTGTAGGATGGAGCCTCTCCTTTAGTAGTCCAGACCTGAACTTAAACTTTTTGAGATCCAAGTCAGTGGAGGTGGAGGTTGGGGTGTTCCAGAGATGCACGTGTACTGCTGTTCTCTCAGACGTTACTTGACTTGTGGAAGGAGAAGATGTGTTTCAACACTCTCTTCAGCATCCCAGAACAGTGGAAGCTACTGTCATACTGGGTATTACATGTTCCTAGGAAGACATATATGTGTGGGTGATAATTCAATTCATGCACATATATGCACTTACATGTGACATGCTATTTTATCTCCTTGTCTACTATCTTTTGATTTCAACTAATCATATGTTATCCTATGATTCTTTATATTTAAAGTGCAACACATTTTAATTTTTATATTATTTTCCTTTTTTCATTTATTCTCTTATCTAGTGAAGCCAGCTGTAACCTTATGCAAGCTGGGACCATGCCTTTTAGTCAGTAATTTCCACAGCATCTAGATTGAATTGGAATTCAAAAACATTCTGAATTTCAAATGAACAAAAGCCCATGTGATATTCTTCTTATAAAGGGCTATCATGAGCTTAAGAAAAATCAAGATGCAGCATTTTCCACAAGCTCTTCTGGTTCTTATTGGAAACAAATGACAAAAAAACTTGTTGGATGAGCAATGCAATTGTTGGTCTGTCTGTAGGTCTTCATGAACGCATGTTTCTTCCTGGGGCATAAACACTGATGATGCCTTCTTCTGGTTTTCTCTTCCTATTGAATGTCAAAAGTAAAATTACTTTAAAACTCTAAAATATAAGTCCATCAAACAAAACATTGTTTTTGGGAGTCCACTCTGTCCATGGACTATTTTTCAGAAGTGGATACGTGTTATAAAATAAAAAAACAGAACACCATAACACCAAACCTAGAAATCACAGGGGTGTGTTAATGACTTTTTTAAAAACGGGTATCCATTCCACGTAACACTGAGCAGAGTTCCCTGTGCTATACAGTAGATCCTTGTCGGTTATCTGTTTTAAATACAGCAGTGTGTATGTACGTGTAAGCATGCATGTTTAGCCACTTCAGTCATGTCCAACTCTCCGCGACCCCATGGACCATGGCCTGCCAGGCTCCTCTGTCCATGGGATTCTCCAGGCAAGAATACTGAAGTGGGTTGCCATTTGCTTCTCCAAATCTTTGTATGGCTAAGTACCTCTGCTGTCCATCTGAAATTATCACAACATTGTTAACTGGCTATGCATGAATATAAAATAAAATGTTTAAAAAGGATATCTTATCAATTTAAATATTCTAGATACAAGAATCATGACCCTAATTAATCAGGTAGACACTACTGAGTTTAACAATACCTTAGAGCAGTGTTTCCCAAACACACCAGTTTCTGGCAAGAAGTCAGTAAGTGTTCAATGAAAACAATAGTTCAATGAAAACAATGATTACATTTGGGAAATGGTGTCTACTGTATCACTCACTTTAATAACTCCCAATGCATGTAACCATAGCAATGATTCTGAGAAGTCTTTCTGTTAAGAAATCTGCTTGGGTTTAACTCAATGTTTTCCAAACTGATTTGCCTGAAGACCACTGCCCTCTTTTATTTTTAATGATTTATCAACATTTCAAATAACACTAGTGTTCCAAGGAACACAACATAGAAAAATTCCCTGAAAAGTTTTTTTTTTTTTTTAAACTCAGTTCTTTTTAAGGACAATGAAAGGATTCGTTGAGAAAAATCACACTTGCTTTCTGTCATGAGAACTATATGCAGCTGACTCTACATAGGTGCATTGTTATTACGGTTGTGCCATTTTGTGCTCAGTCATGTCCAACTCTTTGTGGTTCTATGGACTACAGCTTGCCAGGGTCCTCTGTCAGTGGAATTTTCCAGGCAAGAATATTGGAGTGGGTTACCATTTCCTCCTCCAGGGGATCTTCCCAACCCAGGGATCAAGCCTGCATCTCTTACATTCCCTGAATTGGCAGGCAGATTCTTTACCACTAGCACCACCTTGTATCATGGCTAACCTAACCTCTCCTTTCTAAGAAGTGCCTTATAATCAGTGGGGCATGGAAAGAGTAATCTATCCTATCTTTATCTTTTCTTCTCTATTCTATTCACTGGTCTTGTCCATCCTTTTCAGGGTGGAGTATATGTTTCTTGTTTCTCATCCCATGTCAGTAAATGTAGAAAAATTATTAACCATTGGTAACTACACAAATAACTTGTTGCTGAATTTCTTAGTCCTCACGACTTTGTATTTTCTCTGAAACATCCATATTCTGCGATGTCTGAGAGGAAGCGAGAAATGGAAAGATATTCTCCTTGCTCTCTTGATAATATATTTTCCTTTATCCTCCTGAATATTCTATAATGATTAATGGCACATGTCTGCAACATTTTGCCTCAACTAGCTTCATTGCCTCAACCCATAAGCAAATACAATCTCTTCTATACTAATCAGATGGACTCTCTAGGCTCTCTGTTTGATAGCATTGTTCTTTATTCTATTCTCAACCAAAGTCTTAAGAAAGGTTACATTTGCTTATTCTGCTTGCACCCCAATTTGCCCTTCAAACAGCTGAGATCTAAAATGACATTGTTCTCCAACCCACTCCACTAGCTCTGTCCTAAGAACACCAGTGACCATGTCTCTGTTATTATCTCAATCTTTCCACTGTAGTTGGCCTATTGTCAGGGCTTTCATGAACTTTCCACTCTCACAGTTTTAGTTAACACCACACCTGCTTGGTGATTCTCATTCTTGGACACTTTGTGAGATTCTCTATGACCAACCAACCCCATCCTTGCTAGCTTCCTGGTGTCCGTTCTTGCTCACTCCTCCCACTCTGTTTTTTTTTTTTTTTGTTTTTCCTAGAAAAATCACTCCATTCTCTAATACTTAGCCTTCACTTATTAACTGACCATTTGCATTTGCCTATCTCCACCAGGAGCATCTCGCCTGTATCTCAGGCTCACAGGATAAAATGTTTTATCTGGATGCTCCACACAACATTACACTCAACACATTCACAAAGTAGTTTTGTAAATTAACATTTATTGGAGTATAGTTGCTTCACAATGCTGTGTTAGTTTCTGCTTCCAATGAAATGAATGAGTTATCCTTGCCCCTACATCCTCTGCCTTTTGGACTGCCTTCCCATTCAGGTTGCCATGGGGTATTAAGTAGACTTTCCTGTGCTATATCATATGTTTTCATAGTTATCTATTTTACACATAGTATTATACCTGTGCTATACCGTATGTTCTGAAAGGTATCTATTTTATCCATAGGATCAGTCAATGAATATGCGTCAATCCCTGTCTTCCAACTCCTCCCATTCCCCCTTTCACTCATTCCTCCACCTCGCAAAGATTTAGTCTTCCAAACATCATCTTTAGTCAGTTGATGCCAACATTATAATCTCTGTCATTCTCCAAAGAAATCTGTGCTCCACCTACATGCGCTCAGCCTCTTCTTTCCCTCACTTGCAACAACTAAGAGTGACTTGACCCTTTCATGTCCATTACATTACTTCATGGACGAGTCTCCGAATTCCTGGCCTCACTCATTCAAGTTTATTGACCACACAGCTTCTAAACGAATCTATCTAAAACACAAATCAGGTCAAGTCATTTTTTTTTGCTTAACACTCACCAGCCAAAATCCAAAGGGAGGCGATAGTCTCAGAAGCAGTCCTCTTTCAGGTGGTTTGTAAATTCCTCACTTTTTCAAAGATTTATCTATGTGAGGCTGGAATTTTTTCATACACTTCAAAAAATCAACATAATCCAGCAGATGGAATGCAGAAACATCTATGAGAACCCAGCTGTGTTCTCCTAAGCCAGAGAAAAGGCCTGCAAAAATGCCACTGTTCTTAGCAAGTTTGATTCTTGTTTCGAAACGTACAGTTGTTTCTCATAAAAATAGGTTATCTGTGTTGACATATAATACATTTATTGTTTTTTCTTAAGTGAATGGGTGAATATTTTAGATGCCTGAGTTGTCATTTCTAATAGAAGATACAGACTGAAGTACCCTGTATAAGCTAAAGTTCTTTGGCACCCACAATCAGTTTTAACCGTGTAAAGTGGTCCTGAGACCAGAAACTTCGTAAACTTTCCATCTAAAGGTTATAGGGCTATCTCCTTACCACGCAGATGTTCACTCACCTATTTAATACATTTATTCATTCATGATTTATTTTAAAAATCATAGTGTTACATCTGATCTACATCTGACCCAATCAATTCTGGAGCCACCTCCTTGAGAAAGGATCCCTCAAATTCTAGTCAGTATTAGGTTATTTCTTCTCTGTGCTCCAAATTGTGCTGGACTAACTTGTTATGTTTATCTCTTCAAAAGGATTGTCAACTCCTGAAAAATATACTGTATTTTATTCACTTTTGTAACCTCAGTCCCTTAGCTCAGTGCTTCAAGATAACTGGTAATTGTTCACAAATCGATGGTAAGTCTATGACTGATTTTTAAGAAACTTTCACTTTCTGTGTCTGGTTTTCTTCCCATTGCCCCCAAAGTTGAATCAGTCTTCACTTCTCCTAAGTGATGATCACGGATCATCCATCTCATGTACTTATTCACCCAATCATCCATTAAAACAAACACTGAGAGCTCACTGCATCTCAGGCATTGGACTAGATACAGTTTTCAAAGATGAAACAAAACATACATGTTCTCTTCCCATTTGGAGAAACGTTTCTATAAAGAAAACTCTGTTGTACTGAAAAAGACTGAAAAAAATATGCAGAGAAATGTATACTTGTAAATATACATGTGTGTCCCTAGGGGAAAAGAACAGAGGTCAGAGGGGTTTAAGAGGGGACAAATCTTTTTTTGATAGGTTGGATAATCAGAGAAGGAGTCCCTTCAAGTATGGTATTTAAGCTGAAACTGAAAAAATGAAAAGAAAAGTGCGGTATGTAGACCTTGAGTTAGTAAAAACATGCTAAGTCGCTCTAGTCGTGTCTGACTCTTTTGCAACCCCATGGACTGTAGCCCACCAGGCTCCTCTGTCCATGGGACTCTCCAAGCAAGAATACTGGAGTGGGTTGCCATTTCCTTCTCCAGAGGATCTTCCTGACCCAGGGATCGAACCCACATCTTCTATGTCTCCTGCATTGGTAGGTGGGTTCTTTACCACTAGCACCACCTGGGAAGCCCTTGAGTTAGTGAGGACCTTGCCATATTTGAGCAGCTGAAAGATGATGATTCATGTGGCTGAAGTAGCATGAGCAAGGGCCAAGATGGTCTGACTTAAAGTTGAAGAGGGGGCAGATGCCAAATCATGCAGGACTGTATAAGTAAAGTCATCAACACGTATCATCCAAACAGGGACACTTTGGAATGAAAGTGAATGGTTTTTATAAAAACATAGTCAACTAATATGAACAGAATTGTGTTTGGAAAACCAAGACAGATGGTCACCCTATATATAAGTCATTTTAAGGTGATAAGGGTTACCTAGGTGTCTCAGTGGGTAAAGAATTTGCCTGCAATGGGGAGACGCAGGGAACACAGTTTCAATCCCTGGGTTAGGAAGATCCCCTGGAAGGGGGCATGGCAACCCATTCTATTATTCTTGTCTGGAGAATCCCATGGACAGAGGAGCATAGCTGGCTATAGTCCAGAGGGTCACAAAGAATCAGACATGGCTGAAGGGACTGAGCACAAAAGTTGATAAGGTTTTACAAGTAAAATAGGAAGTTATTCAAGGATTTTTGACATCACTTTGGTTGCTACCTGGAAAACAGAAAATGAGAGAGTCAAATTAAAAATAAGAATACTATTGAGGAAGCTCTTGCAGCATTCTGGATAAGTAAGAATTCAATAATTTGGGGATATTACATGTGAAATTCCTATGAGACATCCAAGTGGAGATAGATGAAAGTTGGCCTTTGTATATACAAAGTCAGACTCAGAAAAAAAAAACGGCCCACAATATTTAAATGGCAGGCATCAGCACGTAGATGGCACAGAAGTAAAATAAGATTCAAATTATTCCCTCCTGCCTCTTCTATAAAAAAAGCTGATATAATTCTTCCCTGCCCTAATTCCGTATTTGTTATATAAAAGGGGTTAGAAATTGGCTTCCATCTTTAAATTTTGAAAGTTTTGCTATCTTCTATTCTAGGATAACTTCAAAGACTGATTATATTGCATCTTTTGGAAAACTGAATTTTCAGCATTTCTGGATAGAACTTGTACCATAGAGTTGTGATATTCCTCGGGTTTGAGACTAGATTACTTCTGAAAATTGAATCATTTTCTAAGTAAATGAGTGAGATCAGTTAATATTTAATATTTAATCCCATGTTGAAACTAAAGTTTAGGAATCTGATTGGTGAAGCATCAAGCTCTGATGTTTTGTTTTGTTTTTTAACATTTGGATTTCGTATACCAAGTTTTCTTGAATAGGTGAATCCTGAGTTATGTTTTTAAAACTGTTGTAGTTCTTTTCTCTAAGTCACCATTACTTCATTAATTATGGGTGGGTCTCTTTCCACTTTTAGACTTAAAGGTAAAACTGAAGTGCTTAGGTCATTAATCTTTGTACTTTCAAGTTCGTGTAAGAACTCATGCTTGTGGAATTCTCTAACTGAATCGGTGATTTCAAAAATTTTGAAGAACATTCTACCAAATCTCCTGAAATCTTATTATTCTTCTGACTAGTATGTGTAACACACAAATTAAAATAAATAGCCATGGTTTGCTAATAGAATTTAGTCTTGATCTATTTTTACTATTAAATGGGGATAGAAGGCATGTGTGATTGAAAAAACATGCCTGATTACATATTTTTACCCACTAGTTTCAAGAAGTTACTAGACCTGGAGCTCTTAAAATAATAGTATATTACTCAATTTTTCGTCTATCTCAAAGATTTTAATAAGAAGAAAAATGTCATGATTCTCATTAAGTAAGTAGATTATGTATATTATATATGTATGTGTATATATAGGCATGTATGTGTATAAGTAGATGTGGACACAATATATATGTATGTAGCATATCCATATATACTACATGTGCATATGTATATACACATGTGTATATGTGTTCATATGTATACGTAAGTGAATATGTAGATATAAGTGTGGATCGTTATCAACATTATGCTAATAAATCATTATCAACATTATGTTGTTGGTGTTGGTTTCAGGCTCCCTCTATTTACATGACTAACCTTGGCTGAGATCTTTACCCCTTTTAAAATTATTAAGTGCTATTTTTTAAAATAAATATCACTCATTACTTTCTGTTATAAATACTGTATTTTTTTTAAACAAGTGAACTTTATTCATTTGGCTGTGTTGGGTCTTCTTCATGATGCTCCTCTAATTGTTACCTTACGACATATGGAATCTTAGTTCCCCAACCAGGGACTGAACCTGCATCCCCTGGAATGCAAGGCAGATTCTTAACCACTGGACCTCCAGGGAAGCCCCTAAAATTATTAAGTTCTTTTTGAAAACAAGCTTGTGTATGCTGCTCTCCTTTCCCATGGGAATGGCCATCCCAGTCCTCAGGAGACATGAAAGTATTTCTTTAATCCTCATGAGCACTTGTTCAAGATGCAACTTTTACGAACAAGCTCTTTCATGGGCAACTCATGGGGAGAATTACTCTGGGTGATACACCCCCTGCCCTCCAATGCAGACCCCCAGATCAAGACATACATTATGTAACTGCTTGCAGAGACTCTGCTTGGGTGGCAGAAGTACTGTGATACTTGGATGAATGAATCTTAGGGGACTGGCCAGACAGAGAAGGAGAAATGTCACATGACATCCCTTATATGTGGAATCTACAAAGAAATGGTACAAATGAACTTACAAAACAGAAAGGGACTCACAGACTTAGAAAACAAACTTATGGTTGCCGGGGGAAAGGGAACCATAGTTCGGGAAGGTCATGTACACCCTGAAATAAGTAAAACATAACCAACAAAGACCTTTCGCATAGCACATGGAACTTTGCTCAGTGTTATGTGTCAGCCTGCCTAGGAGAGGGGATTGGAAGAGAATGGATACATGTTTACAGGTGGCTGAGTCCTTGGGCTGTTCACCTGAAACTACCACAACATTGTTAAACATGGCTTAGTTAAGCCATGTCTGACTCTTTGTGACCCCGTGGACTGTAGCCCACCAGGTTCCTCTGTCCGTGGGATTCTCCAGGCAGGAACACTGGAGTGGGTTGTGGTTTTCTTCTCCACTCCAATACAAAATAAAAATTTTAAGTTTGGAAAAAAAAAAATCTTAGAGGGCCAGCATGAGAATGGGTTTCATTCCTAAGACAAAATGTCCGGTTATTTTTTTAATCTCCTCTGCTCACACCCCTCTCTTCCTCCTTTCTCTGCTGCCTCTTTCCTTCCTTTCTCTCTCTTCATCTAGTGCCCGTTACCGCCCAGAGTCTGCCCTCCCAGGAGGCTGTGCACCGCAGGGCATGCCTGACTTTGGGGGACTGAGCCCCACTGACACCCCTCACAGTCAGCGGCCCGGCCTCCCTGGTGCTGCAGCTCTGGGTGACGCAGGACCCTGGCAACAGGGGCTGCCCCGAGCTCTGATTGATGAGCCAGAACACTCGGATTCAATCTGACAGGCGGCTTCAGTGATCTGAAGGAATTCACAGGAGCGCTTTGCCCCTCCTGGGTGAGTCCAAGTGCTCTCTGCTGCTGCCAGTCTCTCGTCCTTCACTCCTTGCCCAGGGGCAGGCTGGAGATGCTAACCCACCCTCTTTAGACAAAAACAGGGCTGCTGCTTTGCTTCACATACTAAGAGAAAAAGGATCTGAAAATGTCTTAAAATTTCCCCATCTTTATATCACGGTTCAGTTAACTGCCCCCCACTGGCCCCCAAAAAATAAAGTAAGGAGGAAGAGGAGAATGAGAACAAAAAAATAGCTCTGTAATCTCCCTAAGGTCACAAAATACTGTATATTCTGTAATGAGATGTGGCAGTGAGGAACACAGGCTCTTAGGTCCTCCTGGATATTCAGGGTTGGTTTGTAATGCTGGGCTTCCCTGCTGGCTCAAATGGTAAAGAATCTGCCTGCAACGTGGGAACCCAGGGTTCAATCCCTGGGTTGGGAAGGTCCCCTGGTGGAGGGCATGACAATCCCACTCTGGTATTCTTGCCTGGAAAATCCCCATGAAAAGAGGAGCCTGGTAGGCTACAGTCCATGGGGTCACAAAGACTCAGACACAACTGAACGATTATGCTCAGCACAGGAGAAACCGATTCAACAGAGAAAGAATGAAACCTTACCCATGTGCACATTCATTTAGTGTAAAATTTGTGCAGGATCTTAGGCTGAGAAATTGAGGTGCATCCTTTCTTCAAGACAAACCTATGTTGTGCTTCCTTCTCCAGGACCCTGCGGAGTAAGTCATTTCTGAGCATATTTGCCTCATATAGGTGACTTAATCTAGTAAGTCATTGACTGAACAAGGAATTGAACTTTTTAGAAGTAAATTTCATGCTTGATATGTTTCTTGGTAAGAACTGCTGCTAAACAAACAAACAACAAAAAAAACACAGTTGACACCAAACTCTTGAAAATTTCTGAAATATATACATGCAAGATTTTGATGGTGTAGGTAAGGTTATTCAAGTAACTTATACCACATACCACAAACTTCTAAGATGTTTATTAAGTAAAAATGACAAAATTACCTCAGATTTTTAAAAATGAAGTCAAGAGAATTTAAATTAATTACCTAAACTATACTTTGAGTCAAATATTTTATCTTCATGGCAATTCTCACTCTATTGCTATTAAACTAAGACCTGGCAAATCACCTGTCAATTTGATTTTTTAAAAAAACAGAAATATCCATCAATTTTCATTTCTCACCAGCAGTAAATGCACACACTTCTATATTTTAAATGGGTAACCAATTTGGACCTACTGTATAGCACAGGGACATCTGCTCAATGTGGCAGCCTGGATGGGGGGGGAGTTTGGGGGAGAATGGATACGTGTATTCCTATAGCTGAGACCCTTTGCTGTCCAGCTGAAACTATCAAACAATGTTACTTGGCTACACTCAAGTACAAAATAAAAGTTGAAAATGTAAAACACAACTTCCATTAAATGTTTAAAAACAGCAGCAGAAGAGTTGGCGGTATTAAGAAGCTTGAAGACCCCTCCCATTTTTAGGTACATGTCTGGGCATTTTGAAGTGTACTCATTTCCCAGGCAACCTAGAGCATAATATTTTCTTGCTCTGGGTCCTAGAATGGCTTTGAGTTTGCACTATGCCAGCATATAGCACCCTAGCAAGGCTGATTTTCAGTGACTCACAGGTTCAGGCTCATAGGCAAGAATTTTAGAGCCATCGCCCAGGCCTGAATCAGCCAAGACTAAATCCGGTCCATCACTCGGCAGTAATATTTGTTTTTTCTTGTTCTGAGTGTTGTTCAAAGAAACACAAAGCCCTGGGGAGCTGGGTACAATTTGTTAGCCTGCAAATAGCAATTGCATTAATGAAACCATATAGAACAGACTTGGTCGCCATGAAATTACAAGAGCTATTTTTGACTTCTACATTTATTTGAAGTGACCAAGAGAATCAAGTGAGTCACCATTATTATCTATTGTTCTTAAAGAAAAAATTAGTACTATCTAAAGCCTTTCAGATAAAAGATGATACACCAGAATATTCATAATCCTTCCATTGTCCCCAGTTTCAGTTATCTAATTCCGAGTCTGTTTATGACTGCCCTTTGGATTAAGCCCAAATTTGTGGTCATTGGCAGGAATTATCTCAAAGAACATCTGTCTTATGAATCTCCATCTAATTTTTTGCACTTGCTTGGGGTGATTCTAATCTTAGCACTGATAAATCATCACTTATTCTATAATTACCATTTGGGGAGCAATAAATGTTGAACATTTGGAGACATTCCCTTTCTTCTTCAAAATCTCAGAATTAAAATTTACGCATATGTTTTGAGGTCCAACTACTATTTTTTTCCCCAAATTCTAACATCTGTAGAGATTGCCATCTCACGCTTTGACTTTCTAAGAAAGATCTTGCCCCCAAGGGGATGAAACCTCTCAGAAGACAGGTGGCGGAGCAGCTTCTTTGTGCTGACTGCTCCTCACCTTGGAAGGTAACACGGTCTCTATTTCTGCAGGGAAATGATGTTAACAAGGCCCACCTATGATTTTCAGAGTGTTTGCCTTTGCCTTCAGAAAGATTGTAAAAGGAAGAAAGAGAGAGGGGAAGGAGGGAGAGAAGAAGGAAAGAGGAAGAAAGAAACTCTCTTTGTGTTTTTTCCCTACCCCTCGGAAAGAATTACTGAGGGCAGAGACATTGATAAAACATGCCACAGCTTGTAAACAGTGGAAAGTTTCTGTTTTTGTATGTGTTGAGTTGGTCAATGTTGTGGGAAAACCAGATAATGCTTCTTCCCCACCTACCTTAGGAGAAACACCCTGCTGAGGTTAGCTTTTCTCAGAAGGCCTGGGTCTGCCTCTGAACTTCAGTCATCCATCTTGGGGAACTGCGATGATGCTCTGGCTGATCATAAGGGTGGTTAGA
Organism: Dama dama; assembly: GCF_033118175.1. NCBI lineage: Eukaryota > Metazoa > Chordata > Mammalia > Artiodactyla > Cervidae > Dama > Dama dama. The sequence goes on along the minus strand of NC_083687.1, from coordinate 45,655,982 downwards.
AATGACTCTTACAAGGTACTTGGATATTATTGACCTTTATAGGTCAGGATCACAGCTATGCAAATGGTTCTTTAACAACCGTGACATCAATGAAGTATTTCTGATGGTTGAAGTAAGAGATTTTTAATTATGAGCCTTTTTGGAACAATGTATTTGCATGAAAACTCATTGAGCTTATCCAGACAAAATTTGCCTACAGCATGGAATCCATCTTCCTTGAATTGGGGCAAAATGGATTTCTCAGAAGAAGTCTATGTAAAAAGTTCCATTGCCAATTATGAATAAGGAAAGAAGCCATACTTAAAATGAATTTTGGTTGTTTTTGCAAGCAGGTAACTTACTAAAGCAAGTATCTTGGGAATTCTGTGCAAGACATAGCTCAAGAGATACTGATGGAATGAAACACTTTGACATCTGAGGAAACTGTGTGTTGGTAGCCTCATTTAAGTCTATCAATATTCAAATGTGACCTCCCTTAGCACTTCATATATGTCATTTGGAATTTATCTCTTTGGATTTGTGTCCAGGTCATGCATGTGCTTATGCCCTAACTTTTTTTCCCAGACAGTGATCTCCATGTTGACTGTACACAGACCTAAATTACTTTCCCTTACTCATTACTACTCTAGGAGTAATAGCACATACTTTTGGTAAATGAATTTTTAATGAGTATAAATAAATCCTGTTTTAAGAATGTTTCCTTTTTTTCTAAATAGAAAGACACATGTCTACACATTGACAATTGCAGATGAACCCTTAGGACTCGGAATGCCCTTGTTCCTATTTCTGAATTCAATGATATTTAAATTTTAGGGAAAATTTTCTATCATAGGTTTTCAAAAAATTTCATAAAGAGGGACAGACAAAAAAAGTGAGACAGGCTGACTTCTTAAAACATTTTGGTATTTCTCTCATATCTGGCTTTCATTTCCTGTTGATGCTTGTTTTCTTTTCAAAGAGAAGAGCCAAGCACTTCTCATCTTTCAAAAAAAATCTTAAAAATCCTATCAAAAGTATTATGTATAGTTTATTACGAATCAATAGTTAATTGAGACTGCAAATCTGAGATCTCTCCAGGGATACTCTGAAAACTTTCGTTTCTTTGTTGAATTGATCTCTATACTTACTAAGCATAGTGAAATTACCAAAAGAAAAGTGATGTCATATAACCCAATGGATACAATGAAAACCTAAAATTTCTTTCTACTTCATAGCTCTCAAGGAGAATTGCCCTCAAAGTGCTGAAAGCACAATTCCCTTTGATCATAAGATTTTTCAGGTCTGTTGCATCCAACAGCTGGACAGAATTTTTGCCCTGTTCAGACAGACACCAAGTTAAAAAAAAAAAGCCCAACTACCTTTTTGATCTAACTTTAAAAAGCATTGTCAATACCAAAAACACGGCACTGTAGACTGTGGGTTGTTTATTATGCTAGAAGCAGTCTTCTGTGCTGTATTGTTTGTGTGGTATGAAGAGACATTGTACGCCTGCTCTCCCTCTGGGACCCTCATGAAAAGGAGATATTTTGCCTCCCTGCCTATGCCCGTAAATGAATTCTGCAAAGTAAATACAATATATAAAGCCAAGCCTGGCTCCAAAGTTATGTTATGTACCTCCCTTTGGCCATAGAGGAAGTTACTCATGCTTATCAGAGGACCAAATTTGGTGTGCCATTATTAGGTGGCAGGCAATATGGTAACAAGACTCCATGAAGTGGGTTTTACCAACAGGATGTGCCAAGACACGGTGTCCCAGCCTACTGGCTGCTGGGAAAGTGTTCTTTACCTGGTCCGTAAGGCAGGGGGAACTTCTAACAGCATAAAGAGAAGTCAGATCCTTTGAGAACTAGCATCAGATCACTAGCTCATGTAGGTGACACCGTTAGATACATCAATTTTAAAATGTTTTGAAACAGACTCACAAGCTTAGAGAATGAACTTGCAGTTGCCTGGGGGGCAGGGAGAAGAGGGCGAAGGTTAGTTTAGGGGAGTTTGGGATGGACATGTACACCCTGCTATATTTAAAACGGATAACCAATGAAGTGCTACTGTGTAGCACAGGGAACTCTGCTCAATATTATGTGGTGGCCTGGATAGGAGGGAAGTTTGCGGGAGAATGGATAGATGTTTATGTATGGCTGAGTCCCTTTGCTGTCCACCTAAGACTATTACAATATAGTTATTGTAATATATCACAATTTATCACCTAACACTAACACCCTATTCTTAAGTATCACAACGTTGTTAATTGGCTATGCTCCAAAATAAAAAGTTTAAGAAATAAATGAATAAAAATGGGTTCTTGCCTCCATGGCACTGATATTTGGAGAACTGGCATTTATTTCTCCATCTAAATCAATCATGAATGACTTGCCTCCTGTGAGGAAACCAAATACATATTCAGGAATGTAGCCACTGGATATAACCATGACCATGTTACAAGCTAGACAATGAGAAAGGACAATGAAGAAGGAAAGTCAAGCTGAAATTGTATTGCTTCATGACGAAAGCATCCCATGTATTTCCTGTTCCTAACTCATAGCCTCTTCCCCCCACGTGCATAAGTTTTGTCTGACTCTTTCCTATTTCTCCAGAATTCTTCAGAATATTTTTGTCTGATGACTGTCGTCAGTGCAGTTGCATTGTTGGGTTAAATAAAATTGCTTTGAAGCCATGAACACCTGGACTCAAATCCTGACTCTGCTGTTTGTGAGCTGTATGGCTTCAGACAAGAGTTTTCTGAGTCTTGTTTACTTCATGGAAGCAATTTATGAAAGATTTTATAAGATAGCATCAGAAATCCAGAATAACTTCAGAGAAACTGAGAGTATGAAAGCATATCACTATTCTAAGATATATCTTGAGCAAATCAACACATTGAAAATACTCGTGCTAATTTTTTTTAAGATAAAGGATTAAAATGGAAGTATTTTGTTAATTACCATCCTAAGGTTTTTAGCACTTACTATGTATAATGCATAAGAAAAATAAAGATTTGATTTTTATCTAAAGACATCAAATGATCCTTAATACTTATGTGAAAATATTGGTCAGATATCACTGATTCTAATTTGAAATTTAGAAATAGAAATAATTAATATTTTTGTTGCTCCTCTATGAGGTTAATCCACATACAACATTACATTAGTCTCAAGTGCACAACATAATGATATTTATATATTTTGTGAAATCATCCCCATGGTAAATTTAATTAACATCCATCACTACACATCGTTACTAAAGCTTTTTTTTTCTTGTGATGAAACCTTTTAAGATCTGCTCTCTTAGCTACTCTCAACTGTATTGTACAACACCATATTCTCAACTATAGTCCCCATGCTGTACCTTACATCCATGACTTATTTTAGAAATAATTTAGAATTTTAGGTATTAAAAAAATCAAACATAAGCCTCTATGAAAACATAAATGAGAGTCTTACAAGCTCCTTTTCTCTTTATTTCTCTCTAAGGAAATCTTTCTTGGAAACTTAAACACTTCTGTCAACATTGGTCTGATACCCATCATGTACTGTATCTGTTAAAAATTTAACTTACAATGTTAGCTCAATCTCAGTGGATTGAGATGGTATAAAAGTGGGCTTCACAAGTGGTGCAAAGGTAAGAATCCGCCTGCCAATGCAGAAGACACAAGGGACATGGGTTCCATCACTGTGTGGGAAAGATCCCCTAGAAAATGAAATGGCACCCCACTCCAGTATTCTTACCTGGAAAATCCCATGGACAGAGGGGTCTGGCGGGCTACAGCCTATGGGGTCACAAAGAGTCGGACACTGGTGAGCATGAGTGTGTACGTGCACACGCACACACATGTCAATACCAAATAAAGTCGGAGCAGAATTGCCCAGCAGTGGTGTCAAATTTCTGAAGAGCTAGAGTTTTAAAATGAGTATTTCAAGGGGTAGCATTAATGTTTTTCCTTCTTATTACTGATTTGAGAAACTAAGGGCCAAACAATTAAAATTTACAAACCTGTTCACTAGAAAAAGGAACCACACTATGGAAAGAATCAGTTATGATTCTGGTCAGTGTCCATCTCTGCTCACCCTGTAAGGACTGATATAAATTTACATTCTAACAAAGGGCTTCCCAGCTGGCCTAGTGCTAAAGAACCCACCTGCCAATGCAAGAGATGTTAAAAGGCATGGGTTCAGTCCCTGGGTCGGGGCGACCCACTCCAGTATTTTTGCCTGGAGAATCCCATGGACAGAGGAGCCTGCTGGTTACGAACCATGGGATCACAAAGAGTCGGACACAACTGAAGTGATTTAGCACACACTATAACAAATGAAAACAACCCATGCTACTCTAAGTACTATGGGAATCTAGTTTGCTTCCTTTGGTGATTTAAACACATATCTGGGTCTGAACACGTACATTTTTGAAATGGCAATTTGTCAACTTTGTTGTTGCTATATGGCATTTGTGAGGTAGGATTCAGGCTTGTCTTTAAAAAAAAAAAAACTTCTTAAAACTGTACAGCCTTTCTCAGAAGTCGCCCCTCGGCTATTTACAAGTGCCATGGTTACGGTCCTGCTAGACTGATGATATTCACATGCAGGAAACAATGCAAGGAAAACAGGATTTGCACGGCTCCGACTGCACTGGCCCAAGAATTCCAGGAAGTGATTGTACTTTATGAAACCGTCTGTGCTCCGCGAGATTGTCTATAGCTTTTAAGGTCAAGTCCTATCACACAGAGTTTGCAAGGCCCTTTGTAACAAGGCCGAGTGTTTATGAAGCTGAGTACAGGCTGTATTGTTTACCAGGCCCTCCAGTTAGAGGTGCGATATCCCGGTCTGCTCAGGACGGCACCGGGGATCCATCACAAGCCCTTCTCGGACACGGGCTTGGGCTCGGTTCAAAGAGTCCCTGACAAGAGGGACCACGCGACACGCCAGCGCGTGGAGAAAGTCACGAAGCCCACAGCCTCCCGATGGGAGAGACGGGCCGAGGGTGGAAGATAAATGTGGGCAGCGGTCTGAGTTGATGTTATAAGATGTGCTGCGCTTCCTGATACCGCCGAGCAGTCTCCTTGAAGGGAGAAAGGTGCTGGGCTACGCTGGTGCCGAGTCCCAGAGTGCGGAAAGGAGCGGGCGACAACAATGGGATTTACTTCTTCGTGAGAGAGCTGGGAGGCAGCCAGGCATTCCAGGGCCTCGCTCTGGAATTCTTTGATTTCTCCGCAGCGAATAGAGATTCCTGGTGCCGCTGGGCTCAGGGCTGCCGGAGGGGACAGAGGACGCCCAAGCTGCTCAGGACACCCAGGCAGAGGCAGCCGTGTGGCTGGTCGCCCTCAGTCTGCAACCCCACCATGTCTCATTGCAGCCGCCCGACTACAGGACTGACCAGACCGCCTCTAGCTCCCTCTCGGTGAAGGATGCTGAAGCCCGTTGAACGCGTGGTAATCCATATCCCCCCGTTGTTAAGGATGCTGTAGCCATCGCATTGTCTGGACTGCATCCTTTCAACTAGGAGCACCCACTGCTCTCCAGGCTAAGTGAACTTTCTGGAGCTGGTCACATGTTGTGCACCAATGTTATGGCACCTTAAGGGGAAAGGTGACGGCAATGATGTTCTTACACACAAGGACTGAATGAACCTCGGTGGGTGACTGTTTCTGTCAAACCAATCAGTATAAATGCAATGAAGCCTGAGTGTTCGCTGAGTCGCTGAGTTTTGTTCGTCTCTGCAACTCCCATGGACTGTAGCCCGCCAGGCTTCTCTGTCTATGGGATTTTCCAGGCAAGAATACTGGAGGGGGCTGCCGTTTCCTCCTCCAAGGATCTTCCAGACCCAGGGATCCAAACCTGCATGTCCTCCATCTCCTGCTTTGGCAGGAGGGTTCATGACCCCTAAGCCACCTGGGAAGCCAGTTTATAAGGCCTCAAAGAGTGTATGTTAAGTGACTTGCCACAGGGCTTTTTGCATCCAGGGTAGAAAAATAAATGGACCGCACTGAGGCACTTCTCATCCAGCCCCACATTATGGATGGCGATACTCATTTTAGATATCTGCTTTCCCAATGGAAAGTTGTAATTTGTTGAATACATTTTACTTCATTTTTAAACAGGCATCTTGAGATTCATCTTTACATAAATGAGTGTGCTTTGGGCAAAAATCACACACAGCTCTCTTTAAGTCTTTTGGTAAAACTTACTTTTTTCAAGTAGTTCCTAGAGAGTCATTATCAGATGTAGTGGTGAAAGCATAACTGCCTCATAAGTGGTGGCTAATTACTGGTGGAAACACTCAAAACTAAATAAAAATGAGAAGTGGCACTCATCAGGTAAGAATATAATAGGAAACCCAAGACCAGAAGTCTTGAGATCTTCATTCTGGTTTTGGTTCTGGCACGAATCACTAGGGAATTTCACCTCTGCTGTTTACAGACACTGGGATAAGCATTCCCTGGACTGAAAAACCTTTGTTCTTTCATCTGCAAATGGAGGAACTTTGAATATATGGCCTCTAAGGACTTTCGCATCTTTAAAGATAATCTCTGTAACATGTGGCTTCTAGAAGAGAAGATTCTATAAAGAGGAGCTTAACGGCTTCCTAGAGGAAGTAGAAAAAGGCACAGATGAGAAAAGAACTGAGGGATGAAAATTTGAAGATTCATCCTGCCATGGGAAGAAAAATAGTGACTTACACTTGCTCAGCACTTTTTAAAAAGTGCTTCCACATTCATTAAATCCTTAGAAAAATACTGGGACTGATATTATGATGTTCATTTCCCAAATAAGGAAACTGAGGCTTGCTGAGCATGAAGGCTTAAGTATTAAAACAAACTTTAAAAGGACAAAATAACCAATCAAGCTCTTGGGCGCTAAGAATGTGACTCCTTGAAGAGCCTGAATGCAAGGGTAGCGGTGCCTAGTGGGGAAGAAAACCTTCAGTTTTCTCCGTTTTCGGTGGCAAAAATGCAAAAGATCACTGGCCCTTTGTAGAAACATTTTCTGCTTTTAACTGTGTAATTTTATTTTTCACTCTGTTAAGATATGCATACTTAAAAGAGGAAGGAAACTATGGAGCGATTTATTTGGGGGTGTTTATCTTATTTATTTTGATTAAGACAAACATATACATCAGAAATTATGAAGGCCATGTTCTGTGCCCTAAATGTTCTAAACACATTGTCAGATCATGTAAATAAAATGTCAGGTAATTGCTCTATTTATTCAGTATTTATGCAGTTAACAAAAGTTATGCATTATATAAACTAATACAAAATATATGGAGGGCAAAAAAGTTTTTACAAGGGAAAATAGAGTCTACAATTCTTACATTAGAAAAGAGGAAAAGGATTTTATTTTATTTTTTAAAAAAGAAGGCTTAAAATTAAATGAGTTCACTATCCCTTCTTAGAAATTAGAAAAGAAACAACAGAGTAAACCCGAAGAAAGGAGAAAAACAGAAAAACAAAATAAATACAGAAACAGGACAGAAGGTAAAATTTCATATAACTATTCAAAAAGATAAAAGTTGTTTAAATAGACAGATCTATCGAGAAACATAAGAAGAGAATATGCAAACAGACAGCATTAAAAGGGGGAAATAAATACTCTTCCCACAGACATGCAAAAAGAAATAAGAAAATATTATGAACAACTTTAGGCCAATAAGTTTATAAATTGATGAAATACATAAATTTCTAAGAAACATAATGTATAAAAATGACTCAAGATGAAATAGAAATTCCCTACAAATTAAAAAATGTAATTAAATCTGTACAAAAGAAATAACATGCAAGATTATTTTACTTGTGAATTCTACCAAAAATTTCTCACACAAACTTTCCTAGGGAATAGAAAAAGATGGAATAATCCCCAAAATATTTCACAAGACTACACAGCCTCAATATAAAATTTAGCTAAGGGCAAAATAAAACAAGAAAATTACAGGTCAGAACTGTTGTAATTCACCACATTACTAAGTGAAAGAAGAGAAACCACATAATTATACCCATGATAGCAAAATGATATCCAGTAAAATTCAATAACCATTCATGATAAAACTTTTGGCAAAGTAAAAATAGAATGTTTTCAACTTGATAAAGAAGATCTATAAACCTCTAGAGCAAACATCATTCAAAATAGTATAAGCTTGGAAATATTTTTTTTTTAATCATGAACAAGACAAGAATGAGAAGTATTGTCACATTTTTTACACATTGTAATGGAAGTCCCAATCATCAGAGTAAAATGAAAACAAATAAATATTTCAGGAATTTCAAAGACAGGAGCCAATATCTCATTAGAGAAACCCCAAATATCAAAAGATGCATTATTTACATTTATTCTAAAAGTTAGCAACAAATCAATTGACAAACAATATCCATTGCATTTCTAGATATTGAAAAAGTTCCGGTACAAAATCTAATTTAAAATGTCCCTTGCAAAAGCAACAAACTGTATAAAGTGTATAAACACATGGGAATAAATCTAACAAAAGTTATACAAGGCATGCATAATTAGAACACTTTTTAAGTTCATTAAAGAACTAGACTAATGGAAAGATACACTATGTTCTTGGATAAGAAGAGTCATATCATAAAGTTGTCAATTCTACTCATGTAGATCTAAGCGGTAAATAGAATACCAATTTCAAAATGTTTTTCATGAAATTTGGCAAGCTGATTTCAAAATTCATACAAAAGAATAAAAAGGTAATGGATAGCCAATATACTCCAAAGAAAACAAAGTAAGAAGAAGGAACTTGTCTTATTAGATATCAAGACTTATTTCACTGTATTAATTGACATGATACTAATCATGTGGTTAATGTGATACTGCACATTAATTGATAAATAGACAAAAGGATAGAATTGAGAATTCAGAAATACAGCCACTTAGATTTGGGCACTTCATATATGACAGAGATTGTATTTGAAATAAATGAGGAAAAGATGAACTGTTCAATAACTACTACATTCAAAGTTTATAAACTGAAATTCACTCCCTCTTTACACTATATACAAAAATCAAACTGAACGAGGAATAAGTAAACAAATGTGGGAGTCAGAACTATGCAATTCCAAGAAGAGACTGTAGGAGTTATCTAGAAACAAAACTTAAAATGCACAAACTCTAAAGAAAAAGGTTGAAGAATTTAGTAACTTTAAAATTAAGAACTTTTCTTTGTCAAATGAGCCCACCAAAAAGAGTGAAATAATTAGATATGGAGCGAGGAAAGATAATTACCTTACATATAATTTATAAAAATAAACTGTGCATATTAATAGCTAAAATTATTGCTTATCACTATACCAAATCTGATATTTAAGAACTCCAATCAATTAATAAGAAAAAGAGAAACAATCCAGTAGAAAAATAGGCAAAAGACCCAAAAAGGAATTACAAAGAAAAGGAAACACATAAAGCTTATAATAATAAATGGGAGGATGCTCAGTTTCTTTAGTAATCACTGAAATAAGAAGATAAGATCGCAATGCATCAGATTGGTTGGAAAATGCAGAAATCGCATGTTTTAAAAGAGGATGTTGAGCAATGAGAACTATCATCCACATCCGGTCGGAATTTAAATGTGTACCACTACTTTGGGAAACACTTTGGAATTGCCTAGAAATTTGAATACTTGTGGTTTATAACTCTGCAATTCCATTTCTAGGTGGAATTCTAGTTCAGAGACTCATGCACACATGCACCAGAAGACAAGTTCCCATAAACATATCAGGGCTCTTTGCAGTAGTCCCAAACTAGGAAGAAAAAAAAAACTGTGTCAATCCAAATTAGGATGAATAAAGCAGAATGGACAAATTCAATTGTCTGTCAAAAGCAGAGTAAATAAATCTATGTAATGTAACACTACAAAGAGCAAAAATAGGGAGCTACAGACACAGCATTATTGTGGATAAATTCTTAAAACATAATTTTGAGCAAAAGGATTAAATTCTAGGAAAATATAATAGCTAATTTATATAACCAGCCACCCCCCCCCCCCCAAAGTAAAATCAAACTATAGTTTGCGTAGGAATGGCGCAGGGGTAAAGAATCCATCTGCCAATGCAGGAGACACAGGTTTGACCCCTGGTTGGGAAGATTCTCTGTTAAAGCAAATGGCAACCCACTCCAGTATTCTTGCCTGGGAAATCCCATGGACAGAGGAGCCTGGTGGGCTACAGTCCAGGGGGTCACAAAGAGTCAGACACAACTAGGGACTATGAACATAGTGCAGGCAAAACTATGAAGAGAAGCAGTGGATTCAGGATGAAATGTTGAAGAAGCCATTGCTGAGGTCTCTGTAGAAAGATTTAAGCTCTAGGTTATGTTCTATTTCTAAAGCTGAGTGGTAGGTAGGCAGAAATTCATTTTATCGTCTATCCTCTATCGTACAGATGTATATGAGACACTTCTGTGTTTATGAGATGCTATTCACAATAAAAGTAAGTAACTCTGTGCTTACTTCAGCTTGTTCATGTCCAAAGACTCCCCAAATACCTTATTCTTTGCCACTGGACCATTTTGGTAGGAAATGGTTAAAAGCCCTGTCTTAAAGTTAACCAACGCAAATGATGAGTTTTAAGTTTTGGTAGGATGGGATGATACAGACTGACAGAGGCCATTGCCTGCCCAGGGAGGCCCTGGGGGTAAGAGGACAGAAATTGAGTGGGCACCATTGTTGACACGCTTCTCATGGTTGGTAATTTCTCCAAGTCCTGTCCCTGCCTGCAAAATTGCCACGGGTTGGAAATTCCACAACAGTCACCACTTCCCTGGTGACATTAGTTTTTCATGTAAATTCTGAATAATGGAAGGCTGGATTTTAATCACAAAATAGAAGGAAATGGAAAACAAAGGCAGCCTGGGAAGGGGAAGGCAAGTGCTGGGGTTTCTCCCGAACGTCTTCCCTTACACATGTGTTGACATTCTCCTCGGTTAAGTATTTGCAAAGCACATCATATTTCAGTTTTTCCCCCTAAAAAGAACAGTTTGTTCCCATACTAGGAAGAATGACAGTGTTTTCTTTCCTTGTGACATGAAAGTACCAGCTGACACCAAACAAGCGAGATTTTGTTTAGGGATGCATGCATATGTGTAAAACTATAACACGAAGCTGGAAATAATTAACAGGAAAGCGAAGAGCACAGTTGTCTCTGACAAGGGGATGGGGGAAGACATGATCACTGAGATATACTGGGTGAAGGGGTTAGTTTTCAAATACTGGTGGTATTTTATTTCATGCTATATTTGATAGGTACATGGCCACTCCTTTTGTCATTCTTTAAACTGTACCTAAAGCTTTTATACCCCTTTTGTACATGTTGTATATTTCACATGTGCTCAGTCATGTCTGACTAACTGCAACTCCATGGACTGAGTCCTCTGTCTATGGAATTCTCCAGGCAAGAATGCTGGAGTGGGTTGCCATTTCCTCCTCCCAGAGATCTTCCCGACCCAGGGATCGTACCTACATCTGTTGCATCTCCTGCACTAGCATTAGCAGGTGGATTCTTAACCACTAGCGCCACCACAATGCAGCTTCAATCGATTTATGTTACCTGAAGTTCTGTCTATATACACAGAAAAGCAGAGAGGATCCTCCAATTTCAGAGGGCCCCCCCTCCCCCAAAATAAAGCAGGTACCAGAATCAAGCAGGCCAGTGTGCGAGAATTTTTTTTTTTAATGTACACCTGTTGTTTCTTCAGATTTTGGCCTTTCTGCATACACATGTTTCAGGAGAGATGTTTTAAATGCTTTCCCCCGACCCGGACAAATAACATGCCTTGGCTGTGATGCCATGAGTTCGGTGAAAAGGGAAAGGAATACTAGCAGAGGAGGAGCCACCAAGTTGGCTACCAACTGGCCTGCAAGAAGCAACTTGAGAAAGATTCCAAAAGCAGCCTGTCAGCAAATGTAAACCAGCAAGTCACCTAAATAGACACCTGAAAGTAGGTGACTGTGTCCCACTCGGCCGGCTAGAGCCTCAGCCATGTCTTCTGTCCCAGAATTACTGGTAGTGGCACCCCCTTTTGCTCTCAGGAGTGGCCCAGTTTAGCAATAAAATATATGGTCACTCTATACATAAAGGAAAAGATGTCATGGTCCTGTGAGAGCTCCAGAAAGACATTGTGAAATGGAAGACTCGGGCTTAGATGAATGAAGGGAAATATTAAACCATCAGAGAGAGACAGATGAAAGAGGAGGAGGAGAAGGAGGACGGGGAAGGAGGAGAAGTAAAAAAGGAGGAGGAGGAGAATGATTTGTGTTCGTTTAGATCAAAAAAAGAAATATAGTGTGGGTAGCAATTATTTCCTTAACCAATTTTTCTTCTGTTTTGAGCTTCTAAAGTATGTTCCTGGGATTGCTTTCACCTCAGTTCCCTTTTCATCCTATATGAGTAAAAGAAAGAGACTTGGGAACCGGATTATCAGGGTTGATTTGGACATTAAGAGGGGTTCATGTTGAGCCCTCCCGTCTTATCTATGGAGAAGAGGTTGGAAGCTTCCTTTCTCATCACAGACCTTAGGGCTTGCAATTCTTGCTATTTCCCAACACGCATTCTTGTGGCTTTGTTAGTTAATGGAATGCTATAATTCATGAGCCTTCCTCCTTTGACACTTTCAACTGAACTTGTCAACATTCTCCAATTTTATTAACAAAAGAAAACTATTTTTAGGTGTGATGACCACAGAAGGCAAAACCCAGACCATCCCCAGCATGTTGCAATTCTGCAAAGTGGTCCTGAGAGGCTCTTTCTCCTATGTGGTCTCAGCTCTGAAGTCATTGTTTTGCAGACCTTGTCCTAAGAGGACCAAGTGACAAAGCTTTTGTTTATCTTTTTCTTTCAAAAATCTCAATTTGCATATGACCATGTAGTAAATAATAGCTTATAGAAAAATAGGGAAAGGACAGAGAGATAAAACAGAGGAAGAAGGATCACACAGAAACTGGAAAACTACAAGTTATTAAGGTGGTTGTTTTATTTTTCTTCTTGCATCTTTTCTTTCCAAACAGTGCCTGAATTGGGGTGGGTAAGATCTGACTGGGATCCACAGGCACAGTACCTTCGTGGGTCTGTGGATGAGGAGGTGAGGAATGGGACCAGGTAGGAAACGCTTGGGGAAAAAATGGGATTCAAATGATCTGGTTTCAGTGTTGCTCAGGCAAACCCAACCTTGGGTATATCTCGGCCTCCTAGGAGAAGCATGAATGGGGGAGTCACTAGGAGAGAAGCAGCCTAACTTCACTCAAGATAATAAATAGGAAGAAATGTCCAGTTTCCCAACTTTGGAATCAAACGGTCCTAGGTGAGAAAAAAAATGGTATTTGCTAATTTATTCATGGGAGTCAAAATGAATAACTGCAATGAAATTATGGTTTGGCTATAAAAGGGAGAATTTATTTACTGGCTCCAGGTATTTTAAACTCTGGGCATAGGAGGATCACTCAAATATTCCAAAATTCTGCTTTATATCCAAGAAACATCTTTGGCAGCAAAAAGACTCATACCACCCAAGTTCAAGCAAATTCTTGCCAACTCTAACGGCTCTCCAAACATTATCAATGACGTCTTCATTTTTCTTGGTTTTAAGGCTGTCATTTTTCTTCACAGGGAATTCAGTTCTTCCTTTTAATCCCAGCTCAGAAAGAGATGGGAGTCATGAAGTCATATATTAGGCTACCCCTGGCTATTTCATGACAAAGAATACCAGAATTCAAACTTATGAACATCAAGGAGAAAAACAGAGAAACCTACAAGAATTTCTCCCTTTCATACAGACTCCAATAAATGTCATAGTAATTATTAATAACTTGGGAAGTGGAAACTTTTCAGTAAGGTGAAAGGTAATGACAGACTTTAACTTGGATCAGGGAAGAGAAGTCTACAATCTGTGTTTTACATCATGGATGTCCACCATATACATACTTGTTTAATCTTTATTAAGGCCGTATGCCAAGTGTTTATCTTTTCCAATTCCTTTTCTAAATGATGGGTGAGGTTGGCTCGCTCCCAGAATGGAAAAGGCGGTGATGGTGACTTTCTTCTGAAGAAACTAGCTGAGCCTTTTAGCAGACAGGCCAAAGAGAAGTCACCCAGAGAGAAGGCTTCCACGCATTGGGACTGGGTTTTCTCTTTAATATTCAAGCTTATTTGCTCCTCTAGACAACAGTCACTGTTTTCCGTTTTTAAAGTATATGCACTTGGGAGGACTATTCGTTTAAAGTGTTGTTGACATCTGGATTAATTTTGAAGTGGTGTCTTGGTAGAAATGAATATATATATAGTCTGCTGAGAGCAAGGGTAACTTTTTCAGAAGAGTAGACAGCTACTGATGAGTATTAGAGGTGGAGGAGGAAGAGAGACGGCAAAGACATCAGGAGATAGAAAATGATAGCAGAGAAGCAGGAAGAGGACAACATGAAGGTTAATTTCACTGATCTAAAACTTGGATCTGATATCTGATCTATTAGTACTGTGTATAAAATAGATAATTAATCAGAACCTATTGTACAGCTCAAGGAACCCTACTCAGCATTCTGTGGTGACCTAAATGGGAAGGAAATCCAAAAAAGAGGGGATATATGTGTACACCCAACCAATTCACTTTGCTGCACAGTAAAAGATAACACAACATTGTAAAGCAATTGTACGCCCATAAGTACTAATTTTTAAAATAAATAAATAAATAAATTTGATCTGAACTGGCTCTGGCCATTCTTGGAATTAGCTCATGCAAGGCCACACAATACCCATTCATCTGACAAACCTGTATTAAACACCTATTCTGTTCCAAGCACTCAACTGTAATCTAGGGATCCAAAATTGAACAAGACAATACGGATGGCCTTTAACACAAATGATACCCCAGAGGAAATTACATCAAAATCGAGCTTTGAGGAGTAAATAGAATTCACCAGAGCAGCAGTAGTGAGCAGCCAAATATGGTTATTTGGGGTCAGTCCAATCCAATCGATGCTCAAGTACTGCTTGCAGCTCTTTCAGTCTTCCTCAGAGGAACTCCTTGCTTTTGCTCTCCTGGAGTCTTCACCCCTGCGCCACAACTAGTAATTGTCAGGAGATGACCCAGTCTGCTTTTTCTGAAGAAAGAAAGGCCATCATTCAGGAAATCCTTCAGTTTCTGTCTATTACTATGAATTCCTTCCCACTTCCACCCTGTCACATTGTCTTATATGAAAAGGTATTAATCTCTCCAAAGCGTTCTGTAAATCACTGAAACTTGGACCCTTCATACCTCATCTGGAACATATGATAGATACTATTTTCTCCTGTGTCTACATCATCCTCCCACACCCTAGTTTAGCATGAAAGAAGTTCAGCTCTTCTCCCTCTTAGAAAGCAAACGCACACACACACACATTTTAAAAGCAAGTCCAGTCTGATGCTCCTCTCAGTTCAGTTCAGTCACCCAGTCGTGTCCAACTCTTTGTGACCCCGTGGACTGCAGCATCTACTTGTTCTTAAACTGTTTTATTAAGCTCCTCACTGATGAGTCAATGAACTCTTCTCAAAATGCAATCATCTCTTCCCTCTTGCAATGCTCTCTCTTCTAAAATATTAATTCCTCACCAGTTCTCCTCTCCATCTAAATATTCCTTCTAGATATATGATCATTCTTTGTCCCTTTAAAAGTTTATAGACTCCAGAGTTCAGCTCTTGACTTGTTTCTAATTCCATTAGCTTTCCAAGTAATTTTATTTACTTTTAGGGTTTGTTGTCTCTGAATTCCCATGCCCAAGCAACATAAAGTTGTTAGATCTTTTTTTCCAGTTTTTATTGAATTTGTTACAATATTGCTTCTGCTTTATGTTTTGATTTTTTGGCCTGGAGGCATGTGGAATCTTAGCTCCCTGACCAGGGATCAAACCCTTATCCCCTGCATTGAAAGTGAAGTCTTATCCCCTGGACCACCAGTGAAGTCCCTGTTAGATCTTCCTTCTTGGTATTTATCAATTCTAACCTCTCAACGTCCAACTTATCATCACGATTCAGTGTATGCCAGCCTTGTTTCTCACCCGAGTTAGAATGAAAACCTCTTAATGCATCTCTTTGTCTCTATTCTGACGACCCTCTAATTCTACTTCCACACTTTGCCAGAGTGATCTTTCTAAGTGATAAATCTTATTTTGTTCCCCTTAAAAGTTCTCCTTGTCACACAGAAAATCCTTTGATATCTGTCCCAATCTATTTTTCTTTTCCCTTTCTTTTCCCCTTCTTTATCTTCCAAAAACTTGGTGAAGTTTTTCAACTATGCCATGATTTTCACACCTCATGCCTTTGCTTCTGCTTAAATTTGAACCTAGAATATCTGTCTTGAATTTCTCAACCTGGAAAAATTATACTTACTCTGCAAAATACAAAAAAAAAAAAAAAAAATCACATCCTCTCTAAAACATTTCCTGATATTCCTCCGGATTCTCACCCTATAAAAACTCACCTCCAGACAAGTTAATTACAGTTCCTTCTCTGCAATACTTAACTCATTCCACTGCCTACAGCTCTTACCAGATTGTTTCATAGTCATATGATGGCTGTGTTCCTCCTGGGAAATTAAGGTCCTAACCCTGCATGGCGTGCAAAGCTCATGTCACAACTGAAAAAAAAACAATGACCTAGAACTCTTAAAGCCAGTGAGCCATCCTCTATACCATGTAGTAAGAATTGTTATCATCCTGCAGGAAGGGAAGGAAAGAAATCTGATAAACTCTGAAAGTCTCCATCTGCACCACCATGACCCTGTGAATAATTTCTTTCACCATTGCTTCACCACAGAATCCACACAGCTGATGCCTTTGTTTTCGAGAAGCTGCCCTGGGAATTGCAGCAGGAAAAAACAGCATCTCTTTTACCACATGATAGGCACCATTCCTGAAGGAGACGTCTTCACAATGTCCGTCTTACTATCATTCTCAAAGCTGGATAAACAGAATATCTTTAGGGCTGTCCCATAAACTGAAACATTTTAAAAAGGGCCACAATTACGTGAGTGGTTGGCTTCCTGAGAGGTGATTTATTGTGGTATACAGAATAATAATGAATTTATTGTGCTTCATGGACTTGTTCAATCAAAAGATCTTTCTGAAGATCAATCCAAATATGAAGGTTCTTATGAGATCTAAAGAACTTTCTCTTTTCTAAAATGGAAATTGAAATGAAGATATAGCTACAAACCCAGGGAGATCTATTTTGCTCTAATTGCAGGCATTGGAAAACCCAACTGAGCATTTACTATGTGTCAGTTAAGAAAAATATAGTAAGACACGTGCCTGTGCAAATAACACTGTTTATAAAGAATTTAAATTTCCTGGATAAATTCTGGATAAAATTCTTTTAAGCGCTTGTTTTATAATATAGTATGGAAGCTGTAGCTTTCATGGAAAAAGAAAGTGATGCACACAAAAAGGTACCAGCTCAACTTGAAAAATTACCCTGTCCTTTGGGAGAGATGGTGAAATGAAGGATGTGAAAAAGTTGGAAGGAGCTTAGGTCTCTCATCAGAGTTCCTCTCTAACTGCTTACGCGACTTAAGAGGAAGACAGCCACCTGATGCTTCATATTCTCCAGTGAAGTAGGGTAAAAAACATCTGCCCCACAAAGAGACTGCAGATTAAGTATGGCAAGTGAAACAGTAGTTGCTTTGGTTCTTAGGAGAAGCCACCCCACTATGAGGTCAAGGTATTTGCACCGCTACTGTGTTATTCATTCATTCAGCAAACAGTGATTGAATACCTACTATGAGGGGAGCACTATTCTAAGTGTGAGGGTGAGCAGAGAGCACAGAGAAAAAAATGTCTTCCTTTTAAGAGCTGACATTTAATGGCAGGGAGAGAAAAGCAAGCAAACAAACGAAAGAAAGAAGTAAAGGGTATATTAGAAAATGAGAAGGCAGTAGGCTAGTAGTGGAAATAAATAAAACCGGGAAGAAAGTCGGGTTAGAGTTGGATTCCTGTTTCGAAGATGATGCTCAGAGAAGACCTCACGGAGGGAGTGGCATTTGGAAAAATGCTTGAGAAGGTCAAAGAGATGAGGTGTGAACATGAGGATACTTGGAGGAAGAACATCCAGGCAGAGGGCTCACGTTGTGAAGGACATGAGGTAGGAGCACAGCTGTGCATTCAAGGAACAGCAAAAGGCCAGGGAGGCCGGCAGGCAGAAGAAGGTCGTGGAGTTAGCAGGAAGCCAATGCACAGAGTCTTGTAACCAACCCATTGGAAAGATCTGTTTCTTTGAGGGTGAGGGGAGGGACTGGGGAACTTCAAGCAGAAGAGGAACGTGATCAGACTTCCATCTTAAAGGTATCCCTCTGGCTGTTGTTGAGGATAGATTTTTGAGGGCATGCCCCTGTAGAGGGGCTTCCCTCATAGCTCAGTCAGTAGAGAATCTGCCCTTGTAGAAGCATTCAGAACCAATGGTGGCAGTAATGTACCAAGGGTCATCTCCTGGTTTGGATGGTTATATTATGGTTACATAAGAGAATGTATTGTTTGTAGAAAAGATACACTAAATTACCCTAGGGTTATCGGGCATGAGGTCAGCAACAGATTCTCAAATAGCACCAGGGAACAAAAGTCTTTGCAATGCATTTGTGACTTTTCTATAGGTTTGCAGTTATTATTTAAAAGGTGCAATATTGCAGGTAGTGCCCTAAGCAGGTAGCAATGGAGGCAGCGAGAGGTGGTCGGACTCTGAGTACATTTTGTAAGGAGTGCCCACAGGATTTCCTACTGGCATGAATTTGGGTGGTGAGAGAAAGAAAGGAGTCAAAGTTAAGAGCGTGGCTTTTGTTATGGCAAACTGAAGAATGTACTGGCAATTATAATTCGACTGGTATGATACTTGTGGGGAACTTAAGGCAAATAATGTAACATGAGCTCTTTCTTCTGCATTAGAATACGTATTTCCAAATGGTATACAAAAAAGAGAATTTTTAAAGGCTTTCATTGAAGGATATAATAAAAATTTTTCATTTTATATTACTTTAAAAAGCTCACTTGATCCTGACAAAATAGCTATGAGATGAAATGTTTTATGAGAAAGGAACAATCAATATGGTATTATTACCTAGGTTTTACAAATGAAGAAACCAATGCCTGGAGAAATTGCCATGCAGCTAAGTTCAGGTCCTTACAATTTCTTCTCCAGAGAAATTTCTTTCATAAACACTGCCTCTTTGACCACATTAAGCCCCAGCCATGGTACTTTCATAATAAGAGTAGGGATTTTATATAGAAAGACTCTTGAGTTTTAACAACAAATAAACCACTCATCTAATAGATTGCTATAATCAGCTTGCAATGCAAGAGACCTGGGATCGATTCCAGGGTTGGGAAGATTCCCTGGAGGAGGAAATGGCAACCCACTCCTGTATTCTTGCCTGGAAAATTCCATGGACAGAAGAACCTGGTGGGTTACAGTCCATGGGATCACAAAGAGTCGTATACAACTGAGCAACTAACACTTCATGACACAATGTATTACAGGCTTCTTTCTCCTTAAATCCTACTTCCCCATCCCTGAAGCCAGAAATAGTTTTTAACCTGCTATTTTCACTGTCCCTTATGTGTTAAAGCTAAAATGTGATGGCTGACCAAAAATGCAAATGCTGTTTTAACATGTTTCCAGAAAACATCACTTCTCATCCTAAAGGGTGTGAGATAAATAGATTGGAGCTCAGTTTTTTTCCTCCTTTTCAACTGTCTCTACTTGCTGTTCTAGAATGTTTTCAAAGGCAGCAAGTTATGCTAGAAGAGAAAGTTTATAACAATTTGTATTTCCTCAGCTGTGGGGCAAAGAAAACCTCAAATGTCGGTTTTATAGTCTTGTCTACTCTCAGGGGAATTTAAGTATGCGGCACTTTGGCTGAGATAGGAAAGAAACAGCTCAGAGGTGGGGACTGCTGCTTAAAATGTTCCTTTGTTTAATTTTTTTCCTGTTATTGTATATGGAACTTTGAAACCATCCTGACTTTCCATTCCAAAGGCACACGCCAGTACAGGTGCCAACCGGGGCGACTGCCTAGATGAGGAGCATTCCTGATTGCTGATTTTTATGGGGCTCCTAGTGAAAGCAGAGGGGGGTTTCCTGAAGATTACATTATGAGGTTAAAGATATCTGCCTGGTTAGGGTAAGCTGGAAGCCTTTGTCACCTTGGGTAAAAAGGGATCTGGTAAGAAAATTCAACAAGGAAGATTCCCAAGCTCAGTGCAAACAAGCATAAAACAGTGTCCCATTAACCCAAGAATTGAGTGGAAATTCAAGGGCTAGGGATTCTACACTCAGTCTGTGTTCACTTGCTTGGGGAGCTGAGGAAAGTATCTTTAAACTCCCTCTGTCTCCATATCTTCATCTATTGAGTTGGGTATGCCATGGGGACAGGTATTATATAAACACATAGATCTCATCATTCTTGACTATTAAATGCCTTGTTTAGCCAACAGGGCACTCTTTTGTGTAGGGTAGGGCATAAATCAGAGTCCTCGGTCTCACTCCAAACTGTCAAAGATATTCTGAAAAGGTGCTATCTTTAGCTTTTGATGCATTCCCAGCCGCAGCTCAGAACCAGGGGTATTTCTTCAATGGCAGAGTTGAAAAAAAACCTGTTTTCTTTTTCCTTTTTAAAACATTATTTATTTACCTATTTAACTGCATCGAATCTTAGTTGCAGCATGCTGGATCTTAGTTCTCCCAGTCAGGAATTGAACCCCTGCATTGGGAATGTGGAGTCTTAGCCACTGGACCACCTGGGAAATTCCTATTTTTCTTTTTGATAAGTCACTCTGAAATGATAAACTTATGGGTCTGCTGGGCTGGCCTTTTCTACTATGTTGAACAGCAAATCCGAGCATTAACTTGAAAGATTTATTTCTCCTACTCTCCCCTAAATCAACTTCCTTCCCAAGCGTGCACACACACACACACACACACACACCACCTCCTCACACTGGTTATTTGCCTGACCGATACAATAATTTGAGGGATGCCAGAATATAGGCTGCTATGCTGTCAATATATTTCTGCTGCCACATATATGCATTCCTAAACTTCTCTCCTGTTATGACATTGAAACCTGTTGTTTAAGTGGAAAGGAGAGGCAAACATACTCCACTGTTGCCAATGGTATCAGATTAGTGTTAATGTACGGGCATTGGGTTTGAACCCCAGCTCTGCTGCTCATGAGAGAAGTGACATCTCTCAGTCCCAATGTTACCTTCTGTAAATTGGTGACAGTCACAGCACAAACCTCATGGGACTGCGGTTAAGTGCTGCAGCGTGCTTAAAACATTGCCTGACGCGTAATAAGCACACAGTAAACAACCTGGTTATTATTGGCTAGCCAGTCTCCAGCTGGAGCCAAAAGAAATGATACAGAGGAAGGTAAACCATGATGGTGAAGAGAGACAGAACAAATCATTGTTTGCCCTAACCATTTGTGAGTGTTTAATTTTTATTCTACTCCTGCTGACGGTAAATGTTAAGGGCTTTACAAGAGCTGCCTGACCGCAGACAAAGACCATGCTAATCATTCTGTTGCTAATGACTGGAGTGACCTCTAGTGG
Organism: Dama dama; assembly: GCF_033118175.1. Classification (NCBI taxonomy): domain Eukaryota; kingdom Metazoa; phylum Chordata; class Mammalia; order Artiodactyla; family Cervidae; genus Dama; species Dama dama. The sequence continues at coordinate 45,634,424 of NC_083687.1, read as the reverse complement.
CATCGAATTTTCCATACTGGGGGAAAAAAAAACAAATTTAAGGCCACTACTAGCACCATCTTACTATTTTGCTTGTAAACTCAAAATTCAGAAGTTGACTAAACGGAAAAAATGTAGAGTTTAGTTGACTCAACTGAGTGATTACTGGAGACTTCGTTGGTTTTGTTGTTGTTCAATCGCCAAGTCGTATCCGACTCTGCTTGTGACCCCCAGGACTGTAGCCTGCCAGGCTTCTCTGTCCATGGGATTCTCCAGGCAAGCATATTGGAGCAGGTCGCCATTCCCTATTCCTGGGGATCTGCCCAACCCAGGTATCGGACCCGTGTCTCTTGCCCCTCAGGTGGATCCTTTATCACTGAGCCATCTGGGAAGCCCAATGGGAACTTAACCTCCTGATGATTTCAGTAATTCCTCATGAATACCAACACACTCTCACTTCTGACTGGGTTTCTGTCTGTTACTACTGAGCCATGGGACTCATTCACTTACATTTAATTAAAGTGGTTTGAGTGTCAGACTCTGCTGAACAGAAAGGGACATGGCAAGATGGACAGCGAGGTCCCTGCCCTCCGGGAGCCTCTCATTCGGTTGGGAACTTGGGGAGGGACAAATGTACTAAAAAAAATTACTAAAGTAGATGTGAGTACAAAGCATTTCCACCATTTGATGCTTTCTGGCTTTATAGATAAACTTTCCTTTTCCGATAGCAGAAGAAACAGACCCTCTTACACTAAAGCAGAATAACACATGTGTATCTGTTAAGATACAAAAGAATTCTCTCTCATGGGCTGGAAGATATTAGCCAAGAGTAGATCCCAGTATTGAAAGAGAAAAGTACTCTCCTATGCTTAAAAAAATTCAATGTTAAAGCAAATTGCAGACTTCAAAATCATCTAAAGCAGTCATTTAAGATTCGCTTTGTTTAATTCAGCAGCCATATCTCACTCATTTTCTGGGTAATTCGACTCTCAAACTTACTGCTTTCTAGAAAGCAAGGCATTAAATAAGCAAGTAAAATGATAATTTTTATTCCTTTACATAAATTTTCATATAACTAAGTTCACAAGTCAGAAAAATATTTTGTCAGATCCCATTTTATCTTGTAGAAGATTGGCAATGTAAGACTAAAGAAGTAAGATTCCCAAAGAGAATGTTAGCACTCTGATACAACATCCATCCTTTGATCATTTTTATTTCATGACTATATGAAACTAAAGAATACATGTAGCTTCCCATGCAAAGTATAATTATCTCTTGTTTTTCTTCTCATGAAGACTTTTAACGGTGTCTAGTTGACAAGCTAATGACCTTACCACAAAGAACTATTTATACTTGGCAGAAATTTAAAAATTCCTCAAGCCTAATTCAATCTAAAAGGCTCAAAATCAATTCACAAAACTTTAAATTTCTTTTTATAACAACTTTCTTTGGTAATAGTATGTAGAGGAATCACTATAAATACAATGTCTCTGGAATTTTCCTGAAACATTGGGTTCCATCATTGAGAATTTTGTTTCTTTTTAGGGTTTATATTTAGCATCATTTATGTCCATTCTTGTTCTTGGAGTACAGAATGGACCATTAGAAGCCAATTATGAGCATATAAAATAAGACGGGACAATTTACAAAGAAATATTGCAAAAACGATCTGTAGGTAAAAACACAAGTTGAAAACTAGAATGTTAGCTGCTTCTGCAGAGTCTGATTTCTCATTGTCAAATTTTATTGATTCAATTTTTATTTAACATTTAAAATTCTATTGACAATCTAATCATCTTTCACAGGCAATTAATATTCTTAGCCATCGTTGAGTGGTGATTTGCACACAGTTGAACAGGTTATATTTTTTTAAGCATTTGTACTAAGCATTGGGCTGACATATAGTTTTTCCTATATTGCTATTAATTATTTAAATATTACCACTTGAAACAACTAAAAGAGATTAATTCGCGACACAGATTTAAAGACAACCTCTCATGAGAGACAGAAGCTAAGATACTACAGTTCAGTTCAGTTCAGTCGCTCACTCATGTCCGACTCTTTGCGACCCCATGGACTGCAGCACACTAGGCCTCCCTGTTTATCAGCAACTACCAGAGTTTACCCAAACTCACGTCCATTGAGTCGGTGATGCCATCCAACCAACTTATCCTCTGTCATCCCCTTCTCCTCCTGTCTTCTATCTTTCACAGCATCAGGGTCTTTTTCAATGAGTCGGTTCTTCGCATCAGGTGGCCAAAGTATTGGAGCTTCAGTTTCAGCATCCGTCCTTCCAATGAATATTCAGGACTGATTTTCTTTAGGATGGACTGGTTGGATCTCCTTGCAATCCAAGTGACTCTCCGGAGTCCTCAGCACCACAATTCCAAAGCATCAATTCTTTGGTGCTCAGCTTTCTTTATAGTCCAACTCTCACATGACCACTGGAAAAACCATAGCCTTGACTAGACGGACCTTTGTTGACAAAGTAATGTCTCTGCTTTTTAGTATGTTGTCTAGGTTGGTCATAGCTTTTCTTCCAAGGAGCAAGCCTCTTTTAATTTCATGGATATCTAATTTTGACCCCAGAGAAATAATGAAACTGAATGTGGCCTTCATTAGGGTTAGTCTTTTGGGTGTATAATTCTGCCCTATGTAGTGTGACCCCTGGAGAAGGGAATGGCTACCCACTCCAGTATTCTTGCCTGGAGAATTCCATGGACAGAGGAGCCTTGTGGGCTACAGTCCATGGGGTCGCAAAGAGTGGGACACGACTCAGTGACTAACACGTAACATACTAACACTTACATACACACATTTAGTGTGAAGGTGAGTAGATGAAGCTTCAGGAAGCTTCAGAAAATATTGGGAGAGACAACAATTATAGTTATGCCTTTGAAACTTGCAAGCAAGCTTATTCTTTCATACCATTCAGTTTCATCCGTACCCATTTGCATCATCTACCTTTGAAAACCATGAAGAGGTTTGAGCGTCTCTGTCCTTTGGCTAATTGTTTATCTCAGCAGTTTGCTGCCACCTAGTGTCCAGTAAAAACTGTCTTCTATTCAATCAGGTTTGGTGACCAAAGGGCAAACTGGACACTACTTACCAGAGAGGCACCTCGCAAAAACCAACACACATGGGTCACATGGTAATAATTCCCACAGGCATGCTGAGTTGTTTCAGTCTTGTCTGACCCTTTGTGAACCCATAACTGTTGCCCGCCAGGCTCCTCTTCCATGGGATTTCCCAGGCAAGTATACTGGAGGGGGTTGCAGTTTTCCTCCTCCAGGGGATCTTCCCAATCCACGGATTGAACCTGCGTCTCTCATATCTTCAGCATTGGCAGGTGGGTTCTTTACCACTAGTGCTGTCTTGGGTGACCCAATAATGCCATCATTTAAGATTCAACTCTCATTAATACATATCTCACAATAGGAATTGAGGGGTGGAGGAGGGGGACAGTTCCATTTTCAAATTAACTTAGAAAACCACCTTACACATTTTCAATCATCCGAGTTTCAAAGCTTTTGAAGTTAATTATGAGAATTCTCATAGCCTCAGCCCTACCACATGAGTTTAATTAACAGAATTACAAAAGATCTGGTAGAATTTCAGAGGGATTTGCATTTTTTCATGAGGTCTTCCATTTTTAGGGATCCTTTTGAATATGAGTTCCCGGAAGAAGGGCACTTTCTCTTTCTTTTGTCTACGAAATTGTAGACTTCCTCCACTTCAATCTTCCATTTACATCCAGCTACAATTATTCCTTCAGAAAGTCTAGTTGTTCCTAGGATATGACAAATCACATTTAACATCCACTTTCTTTCTGAGCCTGATCCACTTATAGCTGTTCTGAAGAATAGATTTCATTTTGGGAAGAGAACACAGGGCTGTTACGTAACATCTGATTGATGGGAGTTAAAGTGGGCAGAAGTTCTCAAAATCTGAAGATGAAGTGTTTGAAGGGGAAGGAATGTATTATCAGGAAAAAAAAAAAAAAAAAGGTGGGAGGACAGAATTGCCTGCTCTGACTAAGGATGGGTTGGAAGCACCAGCCTCTACTGTAGATCCCAAGAACTGAGACCAGTGTCCTTGAGAACCTTGGCCATGCTCATGGGCAGTGCTGACCTTCTCAGAATATGTGAAAGCCCCTCATCAGAAGTCCTCTTCAGCAATCCGTCTAGTCACAAGCAAAGACGTGTTTGTCATATGTCACACTCGACTGAAATATCACAATATTAGAACTCACAAAAGAAGGGCCTCAGCAGCTCAGAGCCAAGAACAAGCTAAGGCAACAAGAAAGAAAAAAAATTCAGCCTCACTGCTTTGGTCATACTAACACCTCTCTCCCTTTTCCTCTGGCCCTTTCGTCTCTCCTGCTGCTGCTGCTCATTTCAGTCATATCTGACTCTGCAACCACATGGACAGTAGCCACCAGGCTCCTCTGTCCATGGGGATTCTCCAGGCTAGAATACTGGAGTGGGTTGCCATTTCCTTCTCCAGGGGGCTTCCCCAACCCAGGGATCACACCCTGGCCTTCTGCATGGCAGGCAGATTCTTTATCACTGAGCCACCAGGGAAGCCCCCTCTCTCCTGATTCTGTCACAGTCCGTATACATATCCATTTATACACAGATACAGAAATAAATACACATATTTACTTCTCCTCTTTATTTTCTGCAAGAAATCCATGCACCACTGGTTTAGGCAATGGACGAAGGAGCGTCTTGTGACTCCACCAAGAAGAGAATGCATTCCAACACATCTTCACCATCAGAGCCCTCATCAATTTATCCTCGCAGTGTGTGTCCAGTGGCCAAGCTTTTAATCATCCTCATAACAACAGGATAGACACACAGCAGAATGCTTCTTCCCTAAAAACAGAATTCAAATACAGGTTGATCTGGTAATGGAGGTTATCTCTGAAGAGTGAAGGGGAAAAGTGAGGGACACTTTATTATTAAAAAAAAAAAAAGAAATATATGTCCCAGAATCATTCTACTGGTAGCAGAACCACTGAATTATTTTTAAACCTACAGTTATACATTTTATTTCTATTCATTAAATTTACCAGTTGACTGCACATCTTCTTCACCCATTTCCTACATGGATATAGACTTAAAATGCTGGAGTGTAGCACAGATGATCTGTGAACTGAACAAACATAAAATTTATGTTTATTTTTATGATTTTGAATATTTTCATTTAACCGCCTCACCAAGTTTCACTCCTAGGAAAGGGAAGGATCATTAAGTACTGGGCTAGCTGCAGCAAGACTGGATTTTGGATGAAGAATTTATTCTGATCTACTGGCTCTTTTGTGTTCCCTAGGTATCTGATGACATTCTCAATACGGATAGCTTGCTAAACCTATGATGTGAAAAGTGAAAGTCACTCAGTCAGGCTCCTCTGTCCGTGGAATTCTCCAGGCCAGAATACTGGAGTTGGTAGCCATTCCCTTCTTCAGGGGATCTTCCCAATCCAGGGATTGAACCCGGGTCTCCCGCATTTCAGGCAGATTCTTTACCAGCTGAGCCACCAGGCAAGCCCAAGAAAACTGGAGTGGGTAGCCTATCCCTTCTCCAGGGGATCTTCCCGACCTAGGGATAGAACCAGGGTTTCCTGCATTCCAGGCGGATTCTTTAAATACTTAAATGATAGACAATAATGTAAATATTTAGTACAGAGGTACTAAAGCCAGGAACAATAATCTTGATTTAAATATTAAGCAAAGAAAAACACTTTGGGTGAGAAAGTCATCCCGAAATACAGTTTTCTGGGGCAGTACTTGAGTTACCAGTTGCTGGTATTCATAATAAGCCTGATGACAATGAAATATCTATTTCATGTTTAAAACGTGTAGATATTGACACCTGCAGTATTACATGAAGGAGCCGGAGAATTTTTTGGCACACTGGTCCGTCAGCATAACAGAAAATATACACCAGTTGTGTTGGTGACTCTATTGATGTGCCCCCCGTAGGATGTTAAGAACAATCCTTTCTGTAAAAGGTTGGAAAACAAAAGCCTTGAGCAGTGAAAGACTGCACATTCCAAGAACGTTAGCTCATTTCCTGCCACGGCACATAATCAAAGGACACACAGACAGTGTGTGGTGTTGTGTTTTATTTGTAAAAAATTAAAATAAAATAAAAGAGAAAAGCATCACCATGTCTTCTGGTATCCGGATATAAAATGCCCTGAGTTAAATGGTAACTTTGAGCACCTTTGAAAAGATGATCAATATTGTATGCTATTTTAAACAACAAAACTTTTTCTTTGTACCTCCAGGAGCTTATATTTTAATGAAACGGGCTCAAAATAGCACAATGCATGCTTCTAGGTTCTGATCATTAAAATTCTTCATCTGTAGACTGCTAGTCACAAATAATCAACTTGAGGAAATAAACCAAACTAGATGACATTCTTGTTTTCTAGCCATTTCTGAGTTTGTGTGTGTGTGTGTGTGTTTTTAAATTTCCGTCCCTACGTGCTCCACCAAAGATAGCCTAAACAAAGAAAATCCAGCCCTTTGCCCAATATTTTCAATCCAACCCTGCATAAATCAAACTAAAAGTGACTTTCTTCATTGTTTCACTGGAAAGGACTTAGTGACATATCTAAATCTCCCCCAGAGAAGAGAAATGGTATTGTCCAGAAAGACAAATTATAAATGTGTATGTCAAAGTTTACATAGGGAAACAACAGGAAGTATCTATGAAGCTGTTTACAACTTGTCAAGTTGACTAATATAAGACTACATAAGTGACTTATCTTGACAATAGTTTAAACTCTGGAATTTCCTTCCACTGTAGTAAATGTTATGTTGCCCTTGAACCAGGGAAATAGCATGGTGTGCAGTGGGAAAGACACATGCTTTGCAGACAGACAAACTGACGTGTGTATCCCCAAACAGCCACTTAACAGCTGGGTAGCCTTGGTAATTTCTTTTTTTAATTTTTATTTTACTCTGAAGGAGGAAATGCAACCCACTCCAGTATTCTTGCCTGGAAAATCCCCTGGATGGAAGAGCCTGGCAGGCTACAGTCCATGGGGTCGCAAAGAGTCAGACATGATTTAGCAAATGAGCACACATACACATAGCTGATTAACTACGTTGTATTATTAATAGCTTCAGGTGTATAGCAAGGCGATTCAGTTATACAAATAGATATATCCATCCTTTTTCAAATTCTTTTCCCATTTAGGTTATTATAGCATATTGAATCTGAACTTCTTAATTGTAAAATGGATATGAGAATCTCTACCTAGCATTACTGCATGGGAATCTAGAGGTGATTTGTAAGAAGTTCTGAGACTACATCTTTAAACATTACTGAGAGTGTTATGAGAGTACAGAAGATAGAATAGGGGCAGAAGATTTTGCTGAAAACACAAGTAGAAAACGACTGGGCATTATGATGAATCAATACTTCAAGAGCAAAATGCTTCTTTAAAATCCAGCTGGCACAATGAGGCCGGGAAACTGTGTGGCTGAGACTTTGTGAAGGTAGACACTGTCCTAAACCAGAGTTATGCTGCTGTAGCCCATCACATCTCAGGTACATTTCCAAATGGCCCTGGTGGAGTGTGCGTGTGTGTGTGTGTGTGTGTGTGTGAGTCATATAGGCACTGTAGAAAGCAGAGCTCATGGGGACAAAGTCAGTCTGCAAGAATCGTGCTTAAAATCACCCTTGTGAACTACAGTACAGTCTTGGCAAATGCAAATTTGCATCACCCACTGGGCATATCCCAACTTGGCACATTTAGAATTTCATCTATTATTCAATCTACATGAGGTACTTTTTTTTTTCAAACTTTAAACTTTTCATTTTGTGTTGGGATATAGCCAACTGACAATGCTGTGGTAATTTCAGGCGAACAGCGAAGGGACTCAGCCATACATACACATGTACCCATTCCCCCCCAAACCTCCCTCCCATCCAAGCTGCCACATAACATTGGGCAGAGTTTCATGCACTATACGGTAGGTCCTTGTTGGTTATTCATTTTAAATACAGCAGTGTGTACATGTCCATCCCAAACTCCCTAACAATACCATAAGGTACTTTTTTTTCACTGCTTATCCCATAAGGTACTTTTACTTGGACGTTGTTTGGCTACTTTATTGAGTTAAGAGACTCATTATTCAGCAAGAATATAAAGTTAGGGACTGCTGTTTTATTGACACTATTGCCATTGATGCAAAAGTGTTGTTACCTTTTAGGCAAGAGCAAACGTGAGGTGCCTCTCCACATGCTTTGGCAGAGTCGGTGTGTCGGTAAGATTCGGTGCTGAGCCCTGCAGGCCTCGGCACACGCGCTGCGCACATCAGGCCCCTGGGTTAGTCTAAGTACATCAACACGTAGTTGTGCAGCGATAAGTCAAAAATTTTAAATCCACCGGATGAGGTTTGCTACTGGGAGTGTAAGTTGATTTACTTTCCTAAACATCTATTAAATATCTTTTCATGCAAGTCACTGCATAAACATCATTAAATTTTTCAGTTGTATCACCCAAAACCCTAAAAATCTACAAAAAACATATTTTATTTTACCTCAAAAAACATTTCCACTAGTTAAAAAGACAACATGCAAAGTTTCAAAGCTTCAAGGAAGGAAAAAATATTTTAAAGCCTACCAATCTGCAATGATTTGATTACAAATGAATCTTAGATAGGCAAATTTTTAAATAGAATTTAAAAAGCATTACCATGAAAGAAAAAACTGATAAATTGGGCTATTTATTAAAATTGAAAATATTTTATTACTTGACTCCATTAAGAAAATAAATAGACACACCACAGACTGAGGGAAAAGGGTTGTAAAACACATCTGGCCAAGGACACACATACAAAATATATTTAAAAATAACTACATGGTACATATGCACCATGGAATATTACTCAGCCATTAAAAAGAATTCATTTGAATCAGTTCTAATGAGATAGATGAAACTGGAGCCTATTATACGGAGTGAAGTAAGCCAGAAAGATAAAGACCAATACAGTATACAAACGCATATATATGGAATTTAGAAAGATGGTAACGATAACCCTATATGCAAAACAGAAAAAGAGGCACAGATGTACAAAACAGAATTTTGGACTCTGTGGGAGAAGGCGAGGGTGGGATGTTTCGAGAGAACAGCATCGAAACATGTATATTATCTAGGGTGAAACAGATCACCAGCCCAGGTGGGATGCATGAGACAAGTGCTCGGGCCTGGTGCACTGGGAAGACCCAGAGGAATCGGGTGGAGAGGGAGGTGGGAGGGGGGATCGGGATGGGGAATACATGTAAATCCATGGCTGATTCATGTCAATGTATGGCAAAAACCACTATAATATTGTAAAGTAATTTGCCTCCAACTAATAAAAATAAATGAAAAATAAATAAATAAATAAATAAAATAAAAATGCAATGAATATTGTTAAAAGTTTTTAATAGACATCTCTTCCAAGAAGATATACAAGTAGACAATATGCACATGAAAAAATTGCCATCATTAGCCATCAGTAGGATGTAGTTTAGAATCAGTAGAGTATCACTTCACACACATTAGAAGAGCTAAACTTAAACTCCGATAACACGAGGTGCTGGCAAGGTTGTGGGGCCTCTGGACTGCTCACCAAGTGCTGACGGAGCATTTAATAAATGGTACTTTGAAAAACAGCAACTCCTATCCTATGTATTTACATAAGAGAAATGATAACTATGCCTAGATAAAGACTGACTTATAGAAGAATAATCAGAGCAGTTTTATTCATAAAAGCCAAAAACTGAAAGCAACCCAAGTGCTCCTTAACAAGGAAATGGATACACAGATTGTGGCACATCCGTGCAATAGAACAGTAATCAGGAACAAAAAGAAAAGAACTGCTGACGCACACAACAGCCTGGATGAATCTCAGTGTCTTACTGGAAGGGAGAAGCCGCGCAGACGTGACCACGGGTGCTGTGTCTCCACGGATAAGAGGTTCATACTCAGACGTAACTGTTCAGTGGCTCTAGAAACGAGCTAGTGCTGCAGAGGACAGGTGAACTTGCACAGAAAGGATCGAAAAAGCCAGAGAGTTCCAGAAAAACATCTATTTCTGCTTTATTGACTACGCCAAAGTCTTTGAGTAGATCACAATAAACTGTGGAAAATTCTGAAAGAGATGGGAATATCAGACCACCTGACCTACCTCTTGAGAAATCTGTATGCAGGTCAGGAAGCAACAGTTAGAAATGGACATGGAACAACAGACTGGTTCCAAATAGGGAAAGGAGTATGTCAAGTCTGTACATTGTCACCCTGCTCATTTAACTTAACATGCAGAGTACATCATGAGAAACGCTGGGCTGGAGGAAGCACAAGCTGGAATCAAGATTGTCAGAAGAAATATCAATAACCTCAGATATGCAGATGATACCACCCTTATGCCAGAAAGTGAAGAAGAGCTAATGAAAGTGAAAGAGGAGAGTGAAAAAGTTGGCTTAAAGCTCAACATTCAGAAAACTAAGATCATGACATCTGGTCCCATCACTTCATGGGAAATAGATGGGGAAACAGTGGAAACAGTGGCTGACTTTATTTTTGGGGGCTCCAAAATCACTGCAGATGGTGGCTGCAGCCGTGAAATTAAAAGATGCTTACTCCTTGGAAGGAAAGTTATGACCGACCTAGACAGCATATTAAAAAACAGAAACATTACTTTGCCAACAAAGGTCTGTCTAGTCAAGGCTATGGTTTTTCCAGTAGTCATGTATGGATGCGAAAGTTGGACTATAAAGAAAGCTAAGCACTGAAGAATTGATGCTTTTGAACTGTGGTGTTGGAGAAGACTCTTGAGAGTCCCTTGGACTGCAAGGAGATCCAACCAGTCCATCCTAAAGGAAATCAGTCTTGAGTGTTCATTGGAAGGACTGATGTTGAGGCCAAAACTCCAATACTTTGGCCACCTGATGCAAAGAGCTGACTCATTTGAAAAGACCCTGATACTGGGAAAGGTTCAGGGCAGGAAGAGAAGGGGACAACAGAGGATGAGATGGTTGGATGGCATCACCAACTCAATGGACATGAGTTTGGGTAAACTCTGGGAGTTGGTGATGGACAGGGAGGCCTGGCGTGCTGCAGTCCATGGGGTTGCAAAGAGTCAGACATGACTGAGGGACTGAACTGAACTGAACTGACAGAAAGAAAAGCTCTGTGGAGTTGAAAATTCTCTATATCTTGTTTCAGATGAGCGGTAAAAAGGGTGTACACAATGCAAAACCTCAGGGACCAAGAGGGTTCCACTTCTGGTAACAGCCAAGTTGCTCCCACCAGACCATTCCACACACAGACAGTAACTATCAACTCAGAACAAAACGTAGAAAGCAACTACCTAAGGCATGAGAGAGCAATTAAGTCGGACAGATACTGGAAGCTGGGTGACACGTAGACAAAGGAAACAAAACTGGGTAAATGTCATTATGAAGCACTGCGCCATACGTGAACAGAGTCCTTCCCATCTTTTCTTGGTGATCTGTGTTTTATCAGCATGAGCGCATGTTAAAAGGGTCCAGCAGTGTGGCCCATCTTTCAGCTGCATTTGGGCACATGATGACAGAGAATACTGGTCAGAAGGTTAGTGTTCTACTTCTGTCATTAATTAGTTGTGTGACTGTAAGTGACCCCTAAAAGCTAATCAACCCTCAGCTTCTTCTTTACGACATGAATAGTTTAAGTAAAGAACTGCTCCTTCAAATCCCCTTTGTGGCTAACAGTTGTTGTCATCACTGGGCTCTTTTGAAAAGGATAATAATCCTGTATTTCTAAGAATTCTCTCATGATGCAAGATGTACCCAGCTTGAGATGATCTCTTTAGCCAAAGTCTAGGATCAAGTTTCAGTTGCCCCCACATGAACTTAGCGGACTTGAACATTTTCAAGTAAGCATCATAAAGTCTTCACAAGTGTTCTTTTTTTTAAAAAAAAAGGAGAACTGACATTAGCAAGCAGGTGGGTTTTAAAAGATATGAAAACCCGCAAAGGAAAGGTAATGTGCTGCCATTAAGCTCGTGCAGATCTGACATCATGTAGGGGGAAAGGGAAAAAACCACCCACAATAAAATGTTATGCCTCTCCCTGTTTTCAATTTCCTCCCACACATCCACTGCTTCTGTTGAAACTTGTTATTGCTAAAGTACTTTTCTATCATGAAAAGAGCTACAGTTCTAAAAGAGACGATTGGCACCCAAATTCAGCTTTGGTCTTAGAAGCAAGTAAATTGTGTTTGGTAATTGCTTTCCTGGGCATTTAACGCGATAACTGTCATCAGTGTGCCCAGGAGTGCAGCGCTTTCTATTAATCAAAAATAAAGTCACAAATATTACACTAATTTTTCAGTATTTCTTTTTCAAGACCAAGAGCGAGATTATATCAAGTCATGACGGTAGAAAAAAAAGCAAAGAACAAGACACTGGTAAAAAGGGTCAAACATTCAATTGCTAATTAAAACATACAAGTAACTATTAAAAGGCTCTCAACACAATATTGTGAAGCAATTATCCTTCAGTTAAAAAATAAATAAAGGCTTTTAAAAAGCCTCTCATTTCCTAAGTCAAGGTGCAGAAAGTTGTTTTCAGAGTAAATCTAAACGTTAACCTAAATCTCCATTTTTAAAATATAAAACCTATTTTAGACTAATTTTCTGATTAAGTAGAGATGAACTGATGATCAGTTACTTAATCTTTTGGAAATTAACTATCAGTGTGGCTCTGACCTAAATATTCCCCCCTTTCTTTCTAACTCTCCATAGGTACAAATAACACCAAAGCAGTATCTATTTTAGGAAATGCTAAAATCTGTTTATTTTATAATTAATACACCAGGCCGGTTTTTTCTGAAGCTTTTGTCTGAGCACCCAGTATCTCTGACTTATAGTCTTTTTTTAGGTAAGAATTCTATCAGTTCATAAATATAATTCAGAAACTATATTTATGTGAGGCCTGAAAAAGACAGTGGTTTCCAAACTCTGCTCCTAGAAGCCCTTTACATCTTAAACAGGTACAGCAAGGGCCTAAGCCAGTTTAAGCAAACAGTCCAACTTACTCTGTTTCTTTTAAAAAAATAAAAGGAATGGAAAGCATGGGTTTAATCCAACTCCCACATTTTAAAGTCAAGAAAATTGAAGCCCAAAGACGCACAATCACCTTTTATAAGGTAGTTCAGCTAGAGGACTTAGAAAGGTGACAATGATTTAACCAATAAATATGAGAGAAATAGAAACACAGAGAGAAGTAGGGAAGGGATGGAGGAAACAGCCAGAGAGAAAGTGAGCTGGAAACAGTATCCCACATTGCACATCAGTTTTCTCAGTTACCTCGTGTTCATTTCACCCCCATGAAGTGTCTTCTGTCGGTTTCGTCCTTTGCGTGTTTATTCCCATCCCCTTGTTTAGCCTCATCTGCTCATGCTGGGTCTAGTTCCAGCTTCCCATTGTCCTCCCGGGATTCAGTCCCTGGACCAGTAGCTCAACACTACCTGAGACCTTGCTAGAGATGCAGGTTCTCAGGCCCTACCCCAGACCTACTGAATCCAACACTCAGGAGCTCGGGCCCAGGAATGTTTTAACAGCTCTACTGGGGATTCTGATGCATCTTACCACATGAGAACCTCAGTCTCAGAATAAACTCCAAACTCTTTGTACAGGTATTCAATCGTTTCCAACCTTCCTTCCCACTTATCTCCTATTGCTTCCTAACCCACATCCCGCATAAGCTGCACTATCACTTTGACCCAAGAGATAACTGAAGTTTTCCTATTTCAGGCTTTTCCTCATTCTGTTCCATTAGCTAGAAGTCTCTTTTGTTCTCTATCACCTTATTTTGAAAACCTACCAATTTTCAGAGGCAATCTCAACTTCTCTTTCAAGGGTACCAACTATTAGGTATAAAATAAGGATAAAATTAGGATTAGGATAAAATAAGGATCAGGTATAAAATAAGGATATATTGTACCACACACAGGGAATACAGCCAACATTTTCTCATAATAATAAATGGAGAATAACTTTTCAAAATTGTGAATCATTATTTGTGTACCTGTAACATATAAAATTGGAAGGAAAGTTATGACCAAACTGGATAGCATATTAAAAAGCAGAGACATTACTTTGCCAACAAAGGTCCATCTAGTCAAGTCTATGGTTTTTCCAGTGGTCATGTATGGATGTGAGAGTTGGACTGTGAAGAAAGCCGAAAAATTGATGCTTTTGAACTGTGGTGTTGGAGAAGACTCTTGAGAGTCCCTTGGACTGCAAGGAGATCCAACCAGTCCATCCTAAAGGAGATCAGTCCTGGGTGTTCACTGGAAGGACTGATGCTGAAGCTGAAACTCCTATACTTTGGCCACCTCACGTGAAGAGTTGACTCGTTGGAAAAGATCCTAATGCAGGGAGGGATTGAGGGCAGGAGGAGAAGGGGACGACAGAGGATGAGATGGCTGGATGACATCACCGACCCAATGGACATGAGTTTGAGTAATCTCCAGGAGTTGGTGATGGACAGGGAGGCCTGGCATGCTGCAATTCATGGGGTCGCAAAGAGTTGGACACGACTGAGCGACTGAACTGAACTGAACTGAACTGAACATATAAAACGGGCTTCCCTGGTGGCTCAGTGGTAGAGAATCTGCCTGCAATGCAGGAGACGCAGGTTAGATCCCTGGATCGGGGAGACCCCCTGGAGAAGGAAATGATAACCTACTCCAATATTCTTGCCTGGGAAATCCCATGGACAGAGGAGCCTGGTGGGCTACAGTCCATGGGGTCTCAAATGAGTCAGACAAGGCTTAGTGACTAAATAACAGCAACAATTTATATAATCTTGTTCAGCAAATATACTTCAGTTTTTAAAAAAGTACCTCACAGTATCCACATGGTGATGTAACTTCTCTTTATTCTAAATACCTACAATACTTTCCCCCACTCTCTTTGCTTTACTGAATCCTCACTAATTTTAATTCTTTCTGTATATGTCTTATGGTGGCTTCTCAAAGCTTTCAGCCCTCAAGGTCAAAGGTTTTGTTTGTTTTATCATTCTGTCCCTCACAGTGCTTTTCACAGTGCATATATCCAGTAAATTCTTGATAAATAAAAGAATGAAGACTTCTTCAGGCCAAGAACCATATTCTCCCTGGCATCGAGCACAAAGCATTGCTCCGAACAGGTACTTAACGTGTTTATCAGTTGAGTGAAAACCCAAGAATAGCAGTTTGCTTCAAAGATCTGGTTCTGATTGTGGTAACCCTCAGCTTGGTGTCCTCTCTACATCTGTATTTTACAGGCAAAGCACTAATCACTGAGAAGTTAAAAAATCGAAATTCTAGACCAGCCATTAGCAAGTGTATGACTTTATCTCAGTCGCATATCTGGGTTTTAATCTCCTTAGTTTTAAACTGACATCTTTAGACAAGATGTATTTTAAAGCTATTCTGCTCTTTAAACTCTATAATTTAATAAATTAGCATAACTGCAATGAAAAGAACATCTCATCAACAGATACTGAGAACCACTGCTTGCTTAAGCATTCTGCTAGGGCACTAGAAAAAAATGTCAGTAGAGGTTCAGCTCTGTCATTTACTAGCTTTCTGTGTTAATCAAGCTCCTTAACTGGTCTGGAACTTCAATATTTTTTATGTAAAAAATCAGGAGATTTTGTTATGTGTCCTTTATTGTGAAAGAGCATCTCCTCTTCCATTCATTTTCCTATGGTATCACATTGCCTTACACGATAGACTTTAGGGCAGTCTTAGCTAAAAGTCTCTTAGAAAGAGAAACACTATGTGATATCACTTACATGTGGAATCTAAAAAATAAAACAAATGAATTCATACAGCAAAACAGAGATTCACAAATATGCCTTCTATCATTTCCCAAGGATCTGCAGTAAAGAAAACCTTTAAATATATTTTCTCAGGGTTTTTGGATAAACCTGTGGGCTGAATGTCAAAAGGAACACACTTTAGAAGGTTCCACATAGTTAATCATAGTGATTTTAGAATAGTGCTATGTGGACAAAGGTAACTACTGTGCATGATGCATCACTGTGCATGATGACACCTGTACTTGTTTACAAAAAGGGTTAAGATTTTTTATTGGGAAACACAACATTCATAAGGAAAATACATACAGCCAAAGAATGCTTTGCACTCCAGTCTAGTTTAATAGCCTGAATAGCATCTATTTTGGAAACTCTGGAAGCCATCTTCATATCTCTGGCCTAGATGAACTTCCAAGGCTGGACACTGGTAGACCTCCCACACTTTGCAACTTTCTTTGAACCACCA
The DNA here is from genome assembly GCF_033118175.1 of Dama dama. Taxonomy (NCBI): domain Eukaryota; kingdom Metazoa; phylum Chordata; class Mammalia; order Artiodactyla; family Cervidae; genus Dama; species Dama dama. Next base: position 45,618,126 of record NC_083687.1, on the reverse strand, counting down.
GTGAGATCATTGGCCACAACTCAGAGGATTGAGCCAGAGGGACATTGCCTAGATTGACTGAATATTTAATTGAGTTTCCTCTACTCCAAATGGACTTCCCAAGTGGCTCAGTGGTAAAGAATCCACCTGGCCAATGCAGGAGATGCAGTTCGATTCTTGGGTCATGAAGATCCCCTGGAGAAGGAAATGGCAACCTGTTCCCATATTCTTACCTGGAAAATCCCACGGACAGAGGAGCCTGGCGGGCTGCAGTCCATGGCATCACAAGGAGTCGGACACAACTGAGGGCATGTGAGCACATGCGTGCATACTCAACGCACACATACACACACACACTATTCCAAACAGTAATGAATGTATGTTTTGTTTTCTTTATTATCTTATACCTCCTAGGAATTACAACTTCCTTATACCTTCAAGGAATTATCACAACAAACTCCTGTATTACTACCTCCTAAGTCAAAATAGAGAAGATTTTAAAACCCTGGAAAGCCCCTTCATACCACTTTCCAATCACTGTCCACTTTCTCCTCTACAAAGGAAACCGTCATCCTGGGTTTTATTGCAATCACTTTCCTGGTTTTTCATTATAGCTTAACCATCTAAGTATGCATTACAAGTTTTTTTTTTTATTTTATTTAAGTACAGTCATCAGTATGTGTTATTTTGTGTCTGAATTCTTTGACTCAATGTCACATTTTCATTGCAATAGCTGTCAATTATAAAAAATGCCATTATCTATCCATCCCACTGTTGATTAACATGAGTATTTTTTACTTTTTTCAGTTTTTAAAAAATATGTGTTTTGAATAGACAGAAAGTTTGAAAAATAATGAAATTCTGGATAGGCCAAAAACCTCATATCAAAATCATTCTTTCCAAATGCCTGGGTTTCTCAGAAAACTAATGCCATATGTTTTGGTGTTAAAAAATGAAAAAAAAAAGTAGTCCCAAAAATGGTGGTTAAAACACTCTGGATTTGGATCAACTTTCCCAGCCCCACTTCCCATCTATCTTAACTCTGTCTCAAGTGACCAGACAAGCTGAGGCAATGACACACGGAGGTTGTTGGGTGATGGGAGAGGGAAGAGTGAAAGCAGAGAAGGTGAGACTCAGGATCCATGAAAATCAAGAGTGAGTTGATCTGGGGTCAGCACAGCACACAGGCAGTGGGGTTACCCTCCTTGACCCTCTTCTTTACGTCCCCCATCTGCCACTTCTTCTTACCCAGAGGGTGTGTGTGTGTGTGTGTGTGTGTGTGTGTGTTAAAGACAGGGAAGCATTAAGGCTTTGATAACTATGACAGTGAGAACGTCTCACTCTCTTCTTACTAGAGTGATAGGCAAGCTGTCACTTAGGCGGTGCCTGGAACCTATGTGGGAAAGAAAAGCACCCCCATACCTTCCAAAGATGGCCTATTTCTGAGCACATGGGAAGGAAAAGGCATATGTTGTAGGCATGAGGACATTAATTTATGCCATTGACTAAGCATAATTTTTTTAAACAGGAATCTGTCTAACCACTTTTCCACATTCTCATCTAATAAATACAGGTTCTATTATATTTCTGCTTATCCACATTTTAATAAGTTAAAAAATATTAAGCAAAATTGAAGAATAGAAAGGGTGAGGGAAACCCCTGGGTGAAGACAGCTTTCAATTAAGAGGAAAGAATAAGAAAGGCATGGATAGTCTATTTGTTTGCAATCTTTTGCTGGGATCTTGGATATAGTCACTAGATAATGTGAACAAAGGAAATATTACACGTGGATATTTTTAAATTTTCAACATTTCCTCATAAAATCGTAAGACATTTCTTGAAAAGCCCCTTCTTAGAGATAGTTATTATATATTCAATTGTTTTCATAAAATGTTCTTTTTTCTTCGTAATTAAAGAAACAGTTTTGTTAGATTAAAAACAGGTAGGTTTGCAAATACAATTTTTATCTGCATTTTTATAGTGCTGTTTAACAAGCAAGACTTTTATTTTTAGGCATCAATATTTACTTAATTCTCTTTAGTCATTTATCACTGCTTTATAAAGATGCATGCGTGCATGCTGTCACTCAGTCATGTTCAACTCTTTGTGACCCAATGGACTGTAGCCTGCCAGGTTCCCTTGACCAGGTTCCCTTGACCTTGACATGACCATGATTTCTCAGACAAGAACACTGGAATGGATTGCCATTTCCTATTCCGGAGGATCTTCCTGACCCAGGGATTGAATCTGTGTCTCCTGCATTGCAGGTGAATTCTTTAGCACTAAACCACTTGGGTAGCCCTTATTAAGATGATCAGAATATATTTTTTTTCCTTCTTTCTGATAAAACTTGTATTTATTCCTAAAGGCAAAGAGGGAGTATTTTTATCTGTTATGTTTTCATATTCACTAGATTTTTTTTTTTTTTCATTTTTCTTGACCTAGTACTTTTGGATTTTGCCTTAAATTTCAACTAAATCTAACTCTGGGCCACTATTACATTAGATTTTTTGAATACCTGCAATGCATGCTGACCTTTGAGATAAGGGTATGGGCCCAACCACTTATGCACAAGAAAGCAGAGGTGACGCCTTTCCTTCAGGTCACGTGCCTCATTAGTGGCAGAACTGGGAGCTCTAGAGTTAGTGCCTGGGCTCCTGACAGACTTCTAGTCAACACACCTTCTCCTCTGCCTGAAATTCTCCGGCAATTTCCTCTAGTAAATGAATGGATGTGGCATTTGTTTCACTTGTTTTCCTTTTTCCATATTTATAAGTATCTTCCACTCCTGGGTGAGAAGATCATGTATATCCTCACAGCACTCACACACTAATGTTCACAGCAGCATGGTCTATTCTAATAACCAGAAAGTGGAAACAATCCAACTGCCCATCAGTTGGTGAATGGATAAATTTTTTTTTAAATGTGGCATATTCATGCAATGGAATATTATTCAGCAGTAAAAAGAAATGAGGTACTGGCACATGTTACCACAAGGATGAACCTTGAAAATATTACACTAAGTATTAATAGAAGAAGTCAGGTACAGAATAATTCCAGGTATATGAAATGTCTAGAAGAGTCAAATTTATAGATATAAAAAGCAGAATCATGGGTGTACAGAGCTAGGGGAGATGGGCAGGAAGGCCTGCAGTGATGGCTAAGGGGCCTGTGATGTCTTTTTTGGAGTGACGACAATGTTTCACAATTGACTGTGGCGATGGCTATAGAATGCTTTAAATACACTAACAGACAATGAACTGTGCACTATAAATGTGTGAATGGTATGGAATTTGAATTATATTTCAATAAAGCTGTTACAATATGCCTTTGTTGGTACTCATTTTAAAGAAAATTTAGACTTATTTCATCAACACTATGTATTTCATCAACATTAAAAATAGATGAAATATCCATCAGCAATCATAGACATAAAATAATAACTGAAAAATAATAACAGATGGCTGAGAACTACAAGAAATTTCATATATTTTGCTTTCCTGTGCTTTACCTTATTGATTAGGTTCTCACTGTAAGAAATTAGGTTCTCACTGTGCTAAGAAATCATTTGAATGTCCATTTACCACTCTGTGACAGGCTCACTCAGTCTGCAAATATTATGGATCATCTACCTCTTGCCAGAAATTGTGCTGGATGCTGGAGGAAGAATGATTTAAAGAAAAAAAAAAAAATAGAAAGTCTGCTCAGGGAGCTCCCAGCAAAGATTCCAATTTTTTAGAAGAAACCAAAGAAGTTAGCATTTGTTGAACACATTCTATGTGCCAGACACCACAGAAAGCACTGCACAGAGGTTTAAAGTTGTACTAATGGCCAATTGAAAATCCATTTCTCATGCTACAGATAATATTGTTTGGCTATGAAAATAACTGAAGTCATTAAATCGCTCAGTTGATGTCTATTTATTTCATAAATGAAGTCACTCATTGTTTTATTCATGTCTGTACCTCAGGAACCTATGCATGAATAATAATAAGAATATCGTTCATGATAAAATTGTGTTGAGCTCTCAAAAGTGGTTAATGATGTAGTGATATGATGGTCTTATGGTTGTCATTCATTAAAATCCAAAGAGAGGTTGAACAGTTATCTTACTGATTCTTTTAATCTCCAGTTCAAGAGAGCAGAGAAAGGAAAACTGTTTGCGAAGGCAACATGTGGAGAGTTACAAGCATACTTTGTAAGCCTGGATAAGGCCAATGCGATTTACTGCCTATCATGAATATTGTCGTCTGATGATTTTTTCTAACAATTTGCAAAACTAACCTCTGCTTTCTGCTTTATTTCACATGCCTTCCAAGGCTCCATTGGGCCCAAGGTTTGCTTTATTCATTTGAGCTTGAGCTTGAAAACTGAGTTTCTCATTATTACACATGCCTTTGGTACATGGCATATGAAGGCAGAAGAAAGCTTGGCCGGTGACACTTGCCCTGGGTGCAGTCAGGTGGATAATACTTACCCTTCTAAGTGTGGCCTTTCTTCTGAGCACAAAGTGCTTTACAAATATTATCTGACTGAGTTCAGAACCCCAGCAGGGGGACAGGAGATGGGGGCTGGTAGTAAACTATTTCACATGTAAGGAAGTCAAACAAAAAGAGGCTTTCCAACTGAGATGTAAGAACATTTTAACCTTTATCTACTCGAGACAAATAGTCCAAGGAATAATTTGAGAATGGGCTTGCCTTTTGCATCCCGACAATAGCAACACAGCCTGCAGACTCTGAGAGGATTCAACTTAAATTGCAGCCAGCCAGCCTGCACGGATCCTGGCATTACAAATGCACCTCGCACAAGGAGGTGCCTGATAGTAATTCTTGGGCCCAGTGAACTCTCAGCAAATGAATGTTGAATTGATTTTGGAAAATGTGGAAGTGAGTCTACAGCATAAATATACACCATTCTCTATAAGCATGCTGTATAAGACAATCTGTAATAGTTGCCATCATGACCATAATAGGAAGATGTTAGCAGCATGAGGTCAATTGCAATGGATTTGGATTGCACCTACCCAAAGAAGGATCCAGAAATGTACATACATACACATTTATGAAAATTAAATATATCATATTTAATGCAATCAAACAATAACGAACAAAAAGTCCCAATCAACTAGGGTTTGAATTAAAGAATTCCTAATTTTTAAGCAACTTCTAAATTGACCTCTATGTGTGGACATTTTTACTATGTTGTTCTTTAGAATGATAAGAAATCAAGAAATAATGTGACTTTTACCCTGGGAAGGTTAAGGCCCCAGCTAACAGCTTATTTTCATTTGATAAAGCTGAGAATCTGGCTCTGACTCTAGCACTCACTAATTGAATTACTCTGTGCCTCAGTTTCCTCATTTGTAACTGGCAACACTAGGTTATTGGGTTATTACAAAGACAAAATAAATTGATAATATAAAGCAGGCATAACAGTATCCAGTACAGCCCATGCTATACAAATGCTAGTTATCTCTGTTATTATGTTATTACTATTCTTTCATTTATGTGGCAGTACTTACAGTCCAACAGTAAAATATACACTAAGCAAGTAATTACTATAAAAGTGTGATGAGTCTCAAGATGGGGAATTATAGGAGGGTCCTTTTTCTTGAATAAGCACCAGCACCTTCTTCAGCTAGTACTACAATTTTCCTTCCTTATTACTATGTAGCAGAGTATAGGGGTTAAGGACTTATGAAAAACCCTGGAGGGGATATTCCATTCTTAAATTCCAGGCAAACAATTTTGATTCATGGGAAATGGAGGAAAAATTCTGAGTCTAAGAGGGAGAAAATTATCTTCCAACTCTGTTCCCTTAGAACAGAGGGACTGAAATGAAAAGAATGACAAAACCCAAGAGAGCAATTGCAGCAAAATTTCCCTCCAAAACGAAGGGGAAAGTTATCAGCAGTAGTGGGACCAGTGATGGCAGAGAAACAAAAAACACAAACAACATTGGGTTATTACAAAGACTAAACAGTTGATAATATAAAGTAGGCATAACAGTGCCCAGCAGAGCCCATGCTTTATAAATGCTAGTCATCTCTGTTATTATTATTGGTACTGCTATTATTTCATTCACGTAGCTGAGGGTGGCCATCAGTGACCATCAGGCATCAACTTTCTTGAGAAAAGGAAGTTTCAGGGCTCAGGGTGGACACCTTGGGCAGGATTCAACAAGCCAACAGGGTCTTGAGTTGACAACTATGGCACAGGTGCCGTTTTTGTCGTTGGCAACAAGAGCGTAAGAAGTGAGGGGGCAGGAGGATGGCAGCTGTGTCCCGTCTCACTCTTCACGAACCGGGCAAGTCTTAGGGTGGGTCATCAGAGCACTGCGTTTGAGCGGTTATCATTGCTCTGAGGGTTCCCAGGTCAGTGGGAGCTATGAGAGAGGGGAGGAGAAGACTTGTGAAGAGTAAAAGGGGCAGTATTTTGTTACAATAATGGTGGCACTGTTTTTTGCCCCAGATCACTGTTGTCAGAAAAGAATTTGTTCACTTTCCAAAGGATAAGATTTTTAGTACTTTTAAAACCCAAATATAAAATCCGTGCATAATGACAAAATAATGTTTTATTGTTCTAATCCTATGGTATCAATAAGAAAAAGAAAACCTCAGGGTTAACCACAAGTAGCTTCTTGTAGGCTTCTGAGTGATACTGTATACTGCTTATTTAACTTATATGCAGAGTACATCATGAGAAACGCTGGGCTGGATGAAGCACAAGCTGGAATCAAGATTGCCAGGAGAAATATCAATAACCTCAGATATGCAGATGACACCACCCTTATGGCAGAAAGCGAAGAGGAACTGAAGAGCCTCTTGATGAAGGTGAAAGAGGAGAGTGAAAAAGCTGACTTAAAATTCAACATTCAAAAAACTAAGATCATGGCATCTGGTCCCATTACTTCATGGCAAATACAAAGGGAAACAGTAGAAACAGTGATAGACTTTATTTTCTTGGACTCCAAAATCACTGCAGATGGTGACTACCGCCATGAAATTAAAAGACACTTGCTCTTTGGAAGAAAAGCTATGACAAACCTAGACAGTGTATTAAAAAGCAGAGACATTACTTTGCCAACAAAGGTCCGTCTAGTCAAAGCTATAGTTTTTCCAGTAGTCATGTATGGATGTGAAAGTTGAACCATAAAGAAGGCTGAGTGCTGAAGAATTGGTGCTTTTGAACTGTGGTGTTGGAGAAGACTCTTGAGAATCCCTTGGACTGCCCAGAGATCAAACCAGTCAATCATAAAGGAAATCAATCCTGAATATTCATTGGAAGGACTGATGCTGAAGTTGAAGCTCCAATACTTTGGCCACCTGATGCAAAGATTTAACTCATTGGACAAGACCCTAATGCTGGTAAAGATTGAAGGCAAGAGAAGAAGGAGATGACAGAGGATGAGATTGTTGAATGGCATCACCAGCTCAGTGGACATGAGTTTGAGCAAGCTCTGGGAGATGGTGAAGGATGGGGAAGCCAGAAGTGCTACAGTCCATGGGGCCTCAGAGAGTTGGACACAACTGAGCAACTAAACAACAATGTGATACTGAGACTATAAATATTTTTTTAAATATACTTTATGTGATAAAAGTCTAAGTAGTCTGATTTTTATTTGTTTTGGTTGTCATGATTATTTCAAATATGTTAGCAACAACCAGTTTCAGTCAAGGGAACAGTCAAGGTATAAATTATAAATTAATATATGCCTCTCTTTTACACCTGTTACTACAGATAAGGCAGCACAGGTTTTATGTATCTTAAAACTATAATTTCTTTTAAATGCCTGAGGATGTGATTTCATTTTTTCATTTTTCTATAACTTGTTGGTAAAGTTATTTTTACAAGGATCAAGGTGTTTCAACACCTTTTTCTCTTGAGTCATGCTTACCAGGGACATGTACTGAGGATTGGCTTTAGAGAAACTCATGAGTCCAGTTACCCAATCTGTTTCCTAGAATCCCCCATCCCACCTCCCATCTTCTCTCCAGTCTTCCAGAGAGAATTGTATCTGTACCACCTACCTGATTTAACCCATCTAAAGTCTGCTTTAGAAATAACTACTGAAATTGATGTATTAATTCCAACCTCCTTTTATCTGAAATGTATGTCCCCATAAAGTGATAGCTGAATTTTAACCTAACAATGCCTGAGCTTCTCATGTGTGGGTACCTTCAATCCTATGAGCACATTTGCTCTGCCAGAGTATGCAGTCTTGGGATAAAATATGGTACATCTTCTTGAATGTAATTATGAATTTGTATTCATATTTAAAACAAGCATGGCTTTATAAGTTGAGATTGCAAAGAAACTGAGAACTGTAAAGACAAAACACAAATCTGAAAAGAAATCTTTATAATTGTGGTAGGGTGTCTAAGCTAAAGCCCCCAAAAGGTCTTATTCTTCTGTTATTTGATATCACGTCCCTCTGCAATCATATAGGCATCTGGAGAGGTATTTAAGCCGCACTCTCTCCAGCTAAAGCGATGAAATCCTAATGAGCAATTTCAGTATCTTCCAGCTGGAGAGAGAAAAAAAATTAGCAAGGGAATGATGACTCTTAGGTAACAGAAAGAAGTTGAAGTTCCAACATTTACTAACGGTGAGACTTTGGGCAAGTCACTTAACCTTTCTGGGTAAATTTTCATATCTGTGGATTGGAAATGAAGACTTCCAGTTTAGCATTCTTCATGGGTACTGGTGGAGCTGAACTATATCTGTGAAATATTATGAATTACAAAATGCTTCTTAAATGCTTAGTTACGCCTGCTTCTGCTTTTTTACTCAACTATTGCTTCTTTGGAAATGTTTTCCGACCTTCTCTGAAACCTGGGATGTTGTCCTTCTGTCCCTTCTGGCTGTCCTGTCTGGCTGCTAACAGGCAACTGGTCTCCTGTTCTGGTCGGGGGCACATCTGGACATCTGATCTCTAAACTGAGACCTGCCTAGGATAGAGTGTCAGAATTTGATTACCTAATTATCTGTGTTGTGTATTAAGGTTTTACAGAGACCTAGAAAAAAGCAGTGTCCATTTTAAAGAATCTGTGCATGACTTTTGCTCATGTCCCCCTCTACCTGCAGGCCCTGTAGGAGCTTGCAGGGGATACAGAACTGGTTCTAGTAATGCCTGCTGCAGAAATGGAAGTAGCTCAAGAAATCTCATTTCTTTCTTTAGGACTCAGATACATCTATCTTTGGCTTATTTGCCATCTGTGCTGGTGAATCTTTTGAGGGAGAGACTGATATACAGCTCTAGATTTGAGGCTCTCAATTAGCTATTTATAAAAACAGAAAAATGTCTTCATCTGAACTTGGAATTCCTGGTAGTGGGTTTGGATATAGGGCCTGCCACTTCCCATGGTGAAAGGCATGTACATACAGAGAAGGGTCACACAGGGTCTGCCAGTCCTAAAAGATAAACCCAGTGCCATGGTTTGATAGGAACGATTTTCCTTTCAATTGCTACTTCTTTCTCATTGGTGTGTGGCCACCTGAGAACTTCAGTCAACCCTAGAGAGAGATGCCGATGACAATCTTGTCTCTGAATGTGTTAGTTGCTTAGTCGTGTCCAACCCTTTGCAACCCCATGGACTGTAGTCTGCCAGGCTCCTCTGTCTACAGAATTCTACAGGCAAGATTACTAGAGTGGGTTGCCATTTTCTTCTCCAGAGTGTCTCTGAATAAATACATTATTAAAAGATTTTAAAAAGAGATGCAAAATGCATGACCATTTTAAAGCTCCAAGAAGAGTACCTCTCAGGAAAAGTTACATTAGGCACCAGAAATTGAGTGTGCCTTCCTAGAGATTCTTCCAAATAATACAATCTGATCTATTCTGCTTAAGTTTCAGAGCACATCGGGCGTCTAATCTCACTTCTCCTGCTAATTGTTCAACTGGTAAACGGAGCCAGGCTCCTGCCCAGCTGGCGTTCATGGAGGCTTTGGCTGGGGTGGGAATGGCGGATGAACATCCTAAAGGAATGGGAGCAATCCCAGATCTAATCTTTCTGTAGCTTTGAGCAAGTTTGTTCAAATTCCATAAACTTACTTTCAGTTGTAGGACACATTGCTCTTATTTTTTTTCTCTTGTCCTTTGAGAGATTATTTTCTTTCACAGTATTTTATGATTACACAGATAATGCATGCTCATTTCTAGAGAACACAGACAGATATACAGAGGCTAATTAACAAAACCATTGCGAACATTTTAAAACATTCCTTTCATGGCTTTTAGCAATGCATATGTATGCATGTTCCCTCATAGCTCAGTCCGTAAAGAATCCACCTGTAATGTAGGAGACCCATGTTCAATTCCTGGGATAGGAAGAGAAGGAGGAGGAGGCATCCTCCCTGGAGGAGGTCCATCCAGGCCTCCTCCCTGGAGGAGGAAATGGCAACCCACTCCAGTATTCTTGCCTGGAGAATCTCCATGGACAGAGGGGCCTGACTGGCTGCAGTTCATGGGGTCGCAAGAGTCGTACATGACTTAGTGACTATACGACCACGACATGCATGTGTTTAAAAACCAAAATCATAATATACCAAAGCATTGAACATTTGCATTTCTGCTTTAAACTACCCATTTACACAAATTTTAAAACAACTATTCATCTTTTTTTCTCTCTGATTTGAAAACTTAACTTATATATTAAAGAAAGTAACACCTTACAAATGTGGCAATGTTGAGACTGGCTTATTCTTACTCTTTAAATTCATTAATTTTTTAAGTAGAGGTAACCATAATTGTTTTGAATGATAAAAGAGAACATGTTACTGTGGAAAAAATCAGCAAATATCAATAAATATAAAGAAGAAACGTTGAAGAAGAAAAGCTCACGTTAACCTACACCCTGAGATAACCACTAATAATACCTGGCTTGTATCTTTCCTAATATATGTATCTATATGTGCAAGTGTGTGTGTGTGTGTGTGTGTGTGTGTGTGTGCGTGCACACGTGCATGCACGCTCTCAGTCATGCCCGACTCTTTGCAACCCTATGAACTATAGCCCACCAGGCTCCTCTCCATGGGATTCTTCAGGCAGGAATACTGGAGTGGGTTGCCATTTTCTACTTCAGGTGATCTTTCCCACCTAGGGATCAAACCTGCATCTCTTGCATTGGCAGGCTGATTCTTTACCGCTGAGTCCCCTGGGAAGCTCCATATTTAATTATATTTACCCCCCAAATTATTGTCCATTACTTTCATTTTTGACTTAGCCATGTCCTACTACGTTAAATCTATGGCTTCAAAGCTCCACATAATTTGATTCTGAATTTTATTTTCCCTCTAATTTGAGAGACTTAACAAGGCATTAAAACCATTTACCCTTCTAACATGTTTCCCCACTGCTATTTCTTTCTGTTTTAGTCTTTTACCAAATGGACTGTTCCTGTCTCTCTTTCTCTTATACTTTATATTGCTCATTTGTGTTTTCTTAGTGATCATATTTTTTTAAATTTATTTTTCTCTACACTGTAAAGTCAACATTGAAAAGGAAAAAAATCTTTCAATTATTCCTGTGTGAGATGAAAAATATGAGAGTTACCTCCTCCTATCTTTGATATAATCTGGAATTTTAGACCCAGCTTTACTTTTATGCAATTGTTATTCAATAAGTTATTTAAGTATTAATGTTTTAATAGTATATAGTTCCCCTGTTAGGAACCTCTGACATTTTTTATTACATTGCATGCACATCTGTAAAGTGAGAGGTATCTCTAAGATTCAATAGTTCAGTGCATGCGGACATTGCCATTTCTTGTTTCTTGAACATTTTCCAATTGTCTATGTTGATTTCTCACTCAGCTGACTAGGCTGACAGAGACAAGTGCGTCTTTCATCACCTTTGTGCATAAAATACCAGAAGGGGTCTGCATTGTTTATCATTGGTACGTGGTGAGTTCTTCTCATCTGCAGGCTCCAGCATTCTGGAAAATGCTCTTTTCTTTGATCATCGCTTTGGGCTCAGCAGCAGCAGCCTCTCCCATGAAAATTCAGTCCTCCATCCATATGAGCTCCTGATTATGCTTTGTCTTGCTCCCCTTTCCCTTTTCCTCCTCCCTTCCATTTTTATCTCTATACTTCCAGGAATAGTCTTAATATCTAATTTCAGGAAAAATTCTTGAGTTTCTCTTCCAGCTGAGAAAGCTTATTTTTTCCACATCCAATCTACTATTTATTGTAGACATCATGGTTTTTATTAAACACTTGTGTTTTACATCTCTATATATACCACTCCGATTTTAGAACTTCATGACTACTTATTTTGGATTCGCAATGCAAATTATCTTGAGGCTCACAAAGCACAGTAGGAACCACTGAACTTTTTCCCTTCTGCCTCCTGAGGCGAGTCTGTTTCAGAGGGAAGCATTTGGTTTGATTCTTCAAAGCTGTTCCCTGTATTAGGTTGAAGCATTTTAAATTGCTAGGATCCTGCCATTTAAAAAAAAAAAAAAGGATTTATTTATTTGACACTGCCAGGTCTTTATTATTTGACATTTATTTGATTGTGCACATGTGAACACTTAACTGCAGCATGTGGAATCCAGTTCTCTGACCAAGGACCTAACCCAGGCCTCTTGCATTGGGAGCGCCAGAGTCTCAGCCACTGGACCACCAATGAAGACCCTGATTCTAACCATTTTGAAATTTATGAACATGGCAGTTTTATATGGCTTAACCTAAAATAAATGTTTTATCTTTGCCAAGATATGTGATATACAAACTGTCCAGAAGCACCTTATTGCTGACCATACGAGTTATAGTCAGGTCAACATGAAGATGGGCTTGTGAGAGATATGTTATATGTCCTTATTAATAATTATTTGGGTTCCAGTAAACAGGGAGAGTAAGTAATGTTCTTAGAATAAATTTACACTGTTGGTTGAGCTGTCTTGAGTACTGGCTGGGGGGCGGGGGTGCAAAATGTGCACACCACAACAGCTCCAGCCATCAGTTTTGCACATGTCATCTCTCCATGTGTTATGGATAGATACTACACAGTAGAAAACCCTGCATCTCCTTGCTGCTGCTGCTAAGTCGCTTCAGTCGTGTCCGACTCTGTGCAACCCCATAGACGGCAGCCCACCAGGCTCCCCCGTCCCTGGGATTCTCCAGGCAAGAACACTGGAGTGGGTTGCCATTTCCTTCTCCAGTGCATGAAAGTGAAAAGTGAAAGTGAAGTCGCTCAGTCATGTCCGACTCTTAGCGACCCCATGGACTGCAGCCCACCAGGCTCCTCCATCCATGGGATTTTCCAGGCAAGAGTACTGGAGTGGGGTGCCATTGCCTTCTCCCTGCATCTCCTTAGGAGTGTTTAATTGCCATTTTTGTTTTCAATAATCATGGCAGACAAAACCAATGATTAGTGTGTTCTTTGCTACTCCATATGGTTTCCAGATATGGCAATAAAATAATAGAAGATGACCAGTTAAATCTGAATAAAGAACACATAATTTTGCAATATTACTATGTCCTGTGTAAATTTGGAACTGCCTTATACTAAAAAACCATTCATTGTTTATCTGAAATTCAGCTTTAATTGTGTCTCCTGTATTTTATCTGCCAAACCTACTGCTCATCCCAATAACAGCTCTAATCTTTTCTCAAAGGGGCAGTCAGTATAAATGGAACTGACCCATGAGTTGATGATGTCCATTTGACATCTTACAATGGCGCTTAACTGGTGGGATGCAAATCCTGCCAAATAGATCGTGCTTGTCTTCAATCCTTACTTCTCTGAGTTTTTTGGAGGCTAGCCAGTGTTTGTCAGGATCGTGTCTACTCACACCTGGGAACACTGCCCTTTTATGGGAGGAGTGGTGTGGATCACTTTTGATAACTCTCATCAATCTGGGTCTATTTCACCACCTCTCACATAAACTCTTCAGATCTTATACCAAATCCGTAGTTCCCACTGGCCATGCATGTTCCTATTAATTATTTAAAGGGGCTTAGGGAAGGAGACCAGTAGATGACTGATACAGTCATTTTGCCACCTAACCTGGATAGTCAGGATAATTTGCTTGATGGGAAACAAAATGAATTCTTGCATATGGTCAAATGGGCAAGTTCATGTTCCCCCGTGAACTTTAATAATCATAGAAACCCAATTGTGATACTGATCCATAAGATGGTTAATCATTTTATGAATGGATTGTCCTTTGGGTTGTAAAAGCACAGAGTTTTTACAAAGGGTAATCTTGAAAGGAATTGCTTCTTGCTGCCAAGTTTGAGTGTGAGGGAATGTGCAGACAGTAAGATTTGCTAAGTGAGTATTGTGAAATAAGATGCTTTAGAGAAACACAGATGAAACCTTGGGAACTTCATGTTAAGATAATTTCTTATGTCAACACTCTGACATCAAAATTCAAATGAGATAACCCTGAGGATAAAAATCAGTCATTTAAATTTCAATATACGTTAGGTGCAGACAAATCCTGTTTGATTTCATTGCTATGAGGTACCTAGAATAGTCAAATTCACAGAGTCAGAAAAATACACTGGTAGGGGCCAGGGGCCAGCGGTGAGGGGAGAGGGAATGGGGACTTAGTGTTTAATGGGGACAGAGCTTCAGTCTAGGAAAGCGAAAAATTGGGGCGATGGATAAGGATGAGAGTTTTAAGTATACTCACAGCAATGTGAGTGTACTTAGCACTACTAAACTGTACAATTAAGTATGATTAAAATAGCATGTTTTATACTATGTGACTTTTACCACAATAAAAATTAAAAAAAAAAAAATCAAATCATTTAGGCTCATATGACCTCTTTCCTTCTCTTCCTTTATCTCTTCCTCTCCATGAATGGCAGATGACAGAAGAACATTGTGTATAAAGAGCGTTCAATTGAATTTCATTATTATGATAATCACATGCATGTCAATAACACATGTTTTACTCTTGTTTTAAAACATACAGATTACAAGGATAGTATTCCTTTGGAGAATTCAATTTGTTTCCCCAATTTTTATGGCTACTTCATGCTAGAAAAATAAGAATTTCAATAGAAAAGTAAGATTTTCAGTAAATACAAAGGCCTATTGACCAAGTCTATGATATGATATCTTAAATACAACATGAAATTTCCAATTGGATAATTTTCAGGTAAACAAGCATGCTGTTAACAATATCCTACTGTTCTTGCAGTATAAGAAGGTTATTTTTCTTTTCTGGTATAGAAATAGCTTTGATTATTTTATATGTAATTCATATTCAAAGTAAAAATTTAAAGGTATAAAAAGGTATAAAGAAAACGTAGAAAAGTTACATTTAATCCTAACATTATGAAGTACATTTTACCATTATGTTGGCATATCCTTCTGGGCTTCTGTTTATAGTTAGACATGTAAACATGAACTTTATATATGAACACAAAAGTACAGTGAGAATAACTGACTTTATGTTAGGTGCAGTGTGCTTCAGAACTTTATCTGAATTTCTTTCTAACTCTAAAAGCCATTCAAAAGGTAAGTACTGTTATTATTTCCAATTTAGAGATGAAGAAAATTTGAAAACAACAACAACAACAAAATACTCAGCTTTCCCAAAGCCAAATGCTAAGAGGTGGCAAAGTCAGCATGTGAAATGAGGTAGCCTGACTCCAAGTCTGCAGCACATTAGGTGCTATTAAAGATTAGCATTGGTCACCTAGTGAAAAATCATAAATATCTTTCCATATTAACACATGTAAAAATGCATACATCCCTTTTATGGCTGCATAGTATTCCATTAGCTGTTATAACCGATCTCTTCACAGAGATGGAGTTTAGTTTGGTTTTTCCTCTCATCATTTTTTACTTCTGAATCCTCTGAAGAAGACCCTTGCAATATATCTCTATTAAATTTTCTGATTACTTATTTAGAATAAATTCCTAACAATAGAATTTGGGCGTTCGATTTTTGATATACATTACTAAAGTGTACTTCCTAAAGATAGAACCAATCTATGTTCCTGCAAACAGTTCTTGAGAATAACTTTTCTCTACACTTGCTCCACTTTACAAAAATGATCCCTAAAACCTTGTATTTCAAGACACTTTGAAAGAAAAAATCTCTTACATCAGTGAGTCATCACTAGAATCTGCAAAAAGCCCAACTACTTTAAAGACTTTGATATTTTGTGTGTGGAGTGATGCTTTCATACTTTTCCAGGGTCCAACTGTCCAACCGTGGCCAGTAGGCGGTGCTCACACACAGATTAGAAAGATCTCTGTGGTCACATTCACTCTGACGCACTTGGCACCATTCATATATCATCTTCAATTCCTGAACAACACATCATGGGCTGCTTGCTCAAACTTAGGTCATAGTTTGCTCAATAATCTCTGAAATTCAGGTTCACGGTTATTCTTCTTATATTAGCTTCTTGAAGGGAGTAATGTTAGCAATATCCAAATACCGCTCTGAAGATGAGGTCCATATACACTGGTAAAAGTTCCCTAGGACCCATTCAGGTGAGTTTTCAAACATCTGATCTTAAACAGGTATGCTCCAACCTTAGCCTCCCCCACCTCCTTATCTGTATTTCTTGTTTATAAGGAGTGGCTTATGCCAAAACACCATTTAACAT
The DNA here is from genome assembly GCF_033118175.1 of Dama dama. NCBI lineage: Eukaryota > Metazoa > Chordata > Mammalia > Artiodactyla > Cervidae > Dama > Dama dama. Next base: position 45,601,567 of record NC_083687.1, on the reverse strand, counting down.
CTTTTCTTTTCCATATTTCTCTTTGTAAAAACTATCACTCATATCTTATTCAAAAGGTGACTGAAATACTTGTCACTGCAGGCCTGAGGCAGGTGAAAGCTTCTCCTTTCTACCTGCGTTTAATATAAGAACATTTCTGACTCCTCTATAGTCTGGTTGCTGACACTTTGAAAAACAGAATTCAACTGGGAAAGACTGAAAAATGTGACTATACAAAATTTAAATGTTTGAATATCCAAGATATCAGAAAAATTTTTGAGAAAAATATTTACAACAAATATGATTTACCCAAAGTGATGTTAAGTGATAAAGAGCTGGTATGTGTCTATTAAAAATATTAAAAGAAAAAGAAAAAAGGACATGGAACTTGAGCAGAATTTATAGAAGCACAACCTAGGAAAGAAAAGAATTTGAAAAAGAATACATATATGTATGTACATAAATATTTGAATTCCTTTGCTGTACACCTAAAACTAACAAAACATTGTAAATCAACTATGTGCTCTGCTAAGTCGCTCAGTCATGTCTGACTCTTTGCAACCCCATGGACTGTAGCCCTCCAGTCTCCTCTGTCCATGGAATTCTCCAGGCAAGAATACTGGAGTGGGTAGCCATTCCCTTCTCCAGGGGATCTTCCCAACCCAGGGATCAAACCTGCAATTCTAAAGTCTCCTGCATTGGCAGGCAGGCTCTTTTACTACTAGCACCACCTGGGAAGCTCAAATCAGCCATACTTCAATTTAAAAACAGAAGAGTGCACTTACCATTGGGATCTCCAGGCTCAATTTTGCACTTCCAGTCATCTGATCGTCACTTTGATTCTGCCACTTAACAATTTGATGACCCTTTGACAAGTCATATAATTTCTCTGGATCTCAGTGTCTTCCTTTGAAACATTAGGTCATTAATCATTCTCTACAGCTACTTCCATCTTCCATCTCTAACCACCAGGATTCTAGACAAGGTCCTAGTATTTCAAGATTTTGTCCTCTTTAGCTTGTGTCTGGGGGCATGGGTCTCAGAATAGGATAGTTCTCTACAAGAGGACATTAATAACAGAAGTGCATATAAAGTATCATTGTCAGAATAGCGCAATCTGGAAGCCAGAGCTCATGAGGACTGATAGAACAAGCTTGTAGTAATTAACCTGGGAAATGGAAGACTGAGTGGATACGCTATAACGAGCTTCAAAACTTTGACCATCTGTCATGTTGAAAGGGGGCTTCCCTGGTGGCTCAGCAGTAAAGAATATGCTTGCAATGTAGGAGTCATGGGTTCGATCCCTGGGTCAGGAAGATCCCCTGGAGGATGGCACAGCAACCCACTCCAGTATCTGTGCCTGAGAAATCCCACGGACAGAGGAGCTTGGCAGGCTAGACTCCATGAGGCCACAAAGAGTTGGACATGTCTTAGCGACTGAACAACAGCGACATGTTGCAAGAGTGAACAGATTAGTTGCTCCAGAGGGTAATATTAGGATAAAATAAGGAATATTACTGGAAGGAAAAATAAATTGCTATAATGTACATTTGTTCATTTTATGAAATCATCTTTTTTTAATTAATTTAACTAGAGGCTAATTACTTTACACTATTGTGGTGGTTTTCGCCATACATTGACATGAATCAGCCACAGGTATACATGTGTCCCCCATCCTGAAACCCCCTCCCAACTCCCTCCCCATCCCATCTTTCTGGGCACCAGCTTTGAGTGCCCTGTTTCGTGCACCAAACTTGGACTGGTCATTTATTTCACATATGGTAATATATATGTTTCAATGCTATTCTCTCAAATCATCCCACCCACGTCCTCTCCCACAGAGTTCAAAATTCTGTTCTTTATGTCTCTTTTGCTTTCTCACATGTAGGGTCATCATTACCATCTTTCTAAATTCCATATACATGCATTAATATACTGTATTGGTGTTTTTCTTTCTGACTTACTTCACCCTGTATAATAGGCTCCAGTTTTATCCACCTCATTAGAACTGATTCAAATGTGCCCTTTTTAATAGCTGAGTAATACTCCATTGTGTATACGTGCCACAACTTCCTTATCCATTCATCTGCCGATGGACATCTAGGTTGCTTCCATGTCCTAGCTATTGTAAAAAGTGCTGTGATGAACATTGGGGTACATAAGTCTCTTTCAGTTCTGGTTTCCTCAGTGTGTAGGCCCAGCAGCGGGATTGCTGGGTCGTATGGCAGTTCTATTTTCAGTTTTTTACAGAATCTCCACACTGTTCTTCATAGTGACTACAATAGTTTGCATTCCCACCAACAGCATAAGAGGGTTCCCTTTTCTCCACAACCTTTCCAGCATTTATTGTTTGTAGGCTTTTTGATAGCAGCCATTCTGACCGGTGTGAGATGGTGAAACCATCTGCTTTTAGCTGAAGGGAGCTCCCATCACTGCAGGTGTTCAAGCCAAAGTCAGATCATCACCTAATAGTGATGTTCTATAAAGGATTCACAGGGTTTCCCAGGTGGTGCTAAGTGATAAGGAATCCACCTGCCAATGCAGGAAACGCAAGAGACAAGGGTTCAATCTCTGGGTCGGGAAGATCCCCTGGAGAAAGAAATGGCAACCCTTTCCAGTATTCATGCCTGGAGACTCCCATGGACAGAGGAGCCTGGAGGGCTACCGTCCATAGAGTCAACTAAAGTGACTTAGTATGAACACATAAAGGATTCTTACAGTGGGTCGTGAATTTTTCTGGAGGGACTGTAAAAATCCCTTCCAGCTCTGCAGCACTCTGATTCTACAGAAACCCTGCAGGAACTCAGCAGATACTTGAAAACTTACATAATAGAAAAATTCACAGTTTCTAAAGCCAAAATGGCCTATGAATAGCCGTCTTTATCACAAATTTAAATACCAAAATTAAAAAAGAATAAAACTTCACTTTTTTTGGTTTTCTCTATAAATGAAGAGACCGCCTCCCAGACTCTGAAGTACTGAGTGCCTTCCCCATCCTCCCCTGGTTCAACATAATAAAAATAAAAAGATATAACAGCTTGAAGAAAAGAGGTGTATCTTTTTGCTCTGAAAATTGAATTAACTAAGTCTTGCTAGGGCTGGAGGGGAAAGAGGCCATGAATAAGGAAATTAGACTATAAATAGGAACTATAGAATACAAAGAACCATGTTTATTACTTTGTGAGAGTTGGTCCATAAAGAAGGCTGAGTGCCAAAGAATTATTGCTTTCAAACTGTGGTGCTAGAGAAGACTCTTGAGAGTCCCTTGGACTGCAAGAAGATCAAACCAGTCAATCCTAAAGGAAATCAATTCTGAATATTCATTAGAAGGACTAACGCTGAAGCTGAAGCTCCAATAGTTTGGCCACTTGATGCCAAGAGCCAACTCACTGGAAAAGACCCTGATGCTTGGAAAGATTGAAGGCAAAAACAGATGGGGGTGGCAGAGAATGAGGTGGTTAGATAGCATCACTGACTCAATGGGCATGAATTCAATCAAACTCAGGGGGATAGTGGAGGACAGAGGAGCCTGGTGTGCTACAGTCCATGGGGTCACAAAGAGTCGGACAAGACTTAGCAACTGAATAACAAAGCCCGTATATAATCATTAGCATCAGACATGTTATCCACTGCACATAGTACTAGAAAGCAGCAAAAATTTTAAATATGTATCGTTTTCAAACATGCCTGTAGCTGTAACAAGCACACACATGCACTGTGTTTACTCGGTGTGAGGGATATGTTATTTCACTTTTGGTCTCTACTCTTTTCACTTGAGCATTACACTCAGATTGCATAAGAACCATTTTTCAGGACTATTTGAGAAGCAATTCTACTTTGCACTATGAATTCAAAAAGTTCTCTAGCAGTGCATGCGAGGGTGGTGAGATTCGTGCAACAAGACCACAGATGGATGGACTGGAGTTCATCTTCTCTTCTTCCTTCAATCTACTGTCTGGTAAAGGTGTTAATGAACACCGGAATTACCATATGCTTGCTACAGCCAGAAGAAACACAAAAAAAGAAAAAGAACCAACATAGCCTGCTCCCGAAAATCCTAGTGTTTGCTAGGCCCTAAAGACAACCCGATAGAAAATATGTAATTGATGGTTGTTGCTGTTCAGTTGCTCAGTCATGGACAACTCTTTACAACCCCATGGACTGCAGCATGCCAGGCTTCCCTGTCCTTCACTATCTACTGGAGTTTGAATAGATATCAATTATTAAGTCAAAAACAAAAAATAATATGAGTATATGCAAAGTGGATCAACCTCACCAACAATGAAAAATAAAGTTTAAAACAATGAGATACCAATTTTGTCCTCTAGGTTGAAAACGTTTAAAAGACTGAAAATATTCCGTGTCAGCAATAGTGTGGGGAAATGGGCACTCATAAAATGCTGGTGGATAGAGAAACTGATTTAACCTTGTAGAGGACAGTTTTGTCTGCATGTAATAGGAACACCCAGTAACAATGGATTCGAGAAAAATTGTGTATGTTTAAAACATAAAAACCGTCAAGGAAGATGGAAGCTGTTGGCTTCACTGCTGTTAAATTCCAGAGGATGATATAAAAACATTTATAAAAATTAGAGGACTTCCCTGGTGGCACAGGAGATAAGAATCTGGCTGCCAATGCAGGGGACACGGGTTCGATCCCTGATCCGGAAAGATCCCACATGCCGCATGGCAACCAAGTCTATGTACCACAACTACTGGGCCCGTGCTCTAGAGTCTGTGGCCACAACCACTGACCCCACCCGCCCCAACTACTGAAGCCGTGCACCCTAGAGTCTGTGCTCCACAACAAGTGAGGTCACCCCAATGAGAAGCCCTAACACCACAAGGAACAGTAGCCCCCACTTGCCACAATTAGAGAAAGCCCGAGCAAAGCAGTGAAGGCCCAGCACAGCCTAAATAAATAAATAAAAGTTTAAAAAATCAGAGGAAAAGTATTACGGAAGAATATAATAATCTACATTTTTGCTCAAGAATTAAACTAAGAGACAGGCATTCTTTTAGGCAGTATAGAATCCACCTACAAAGCAGGAGAACCAGGTTTCATCCCTGGGTTGGCAAGATCCCCTGGAAAAGGAAATGGCTATCCACTCCAGTATTTCTTGCCTGGAGAATTCCATGGACAGAGGCACCTGGTGGGCTACAGTCCATGCGGTCGCAAGAGTTGGACATGACTGAGCAGCTAACTTTCATAAGGGGGCAGTGGACCTATAGGACTTTGCTAAAAGCAATTACTCCAAAGTGAAATTCACGCAATCAGAAGATGAATCAAAATAAAGTTTCTCAGAAAGAGAGACAACTATTAGAGTTATGGGTGTAGAACAGAATCCAGATGTTAAAACTATTAGCTAAATAACTATAATAAAATGGATGTCAGAATGTGATTGGAAGGAGGGAGAAAAAAAATGATACATTTCTCCACCTTTCACAGGAAAAAGCTATAATTTTTTTTTTTTTTCAAAAATGGACCTAACCCAAAAACATGATTACTATCTCTGATATTTTTCATAACTAGCTTTTCATAAAATAAACCTATATAGTTGAGCTAATATAAAAACAACTGATATTTATGAATCACTATATTCTAGGAACCATTAAACATGTTTTATTTATATTATCTCTTTTTATCCTGATAACATCATATGATTTTGGGACTATAAGTACTGTTTTACAGATCAGGAATCTGAGACACAGAAATATTATGCAACTTGCCCAAGTTCCTATAGAAAGTTAAGTACTAGATCCTGGATTGTTGTTTAGTCAATAAGTATGTCCAACTCTTTTTCTACCCCATGGACTATATCCCACCAGGCTCCTCTGTCCATGGGATTTCCCAGGCAAGAATATTGCAATGGGTTGTGAAATCAGAGTTTATAGAATTGATTCCATAAACTTTGACTTCAGTTTGTTTCACCCCTATTATAATTCAACTTGAAATGTTCTCATACTAAAGAGTATACATACCATAATCTCATTTTTATAAAAGTTATTTTTTTATTTGGCTATGTTTTAAACTGTGTATATACACATAGAAAAATGTTCAGGAATGCTACTCACCTAATATTAGAGAAGGTACTCCAGACAGTCAAATTTGGAGTGATAGCTTGCTCTCTGCTCTGTGATAATCGATATTGTTTGAACATATGTAGTTAGTAAGGTTATAACATTAATAAAATATTCAATATCTCCTAATTAAAAAAAAACATGCTTCTCTTGCACCAATACTAGGAATTTTAAAACAGCTATTTAAAGTACTCAACAACTATTTAAAACAGCTATTTAAAGAAAGATTGAAGGCAGGAGAAGGAGACGACAGAGTGTGAGATGTTTGGAGAGCATCACCAACTCAACGGACATAAGTTTGAGCAAGCTCCAGGAAGCCTGGCATGCTGCAGTCCATGGGGTCGCAAAGGGTCGGACATGACTGAGCAACTGAACTGAACTGATTTAAAGTATTACTGCTGACTATTAGGATGACTATTATCAAGAAGACAAGAGACAACAGGTCCTTGTCGAGGACATGATCAAACAGACACCCTTAAACATTACTGGTGGGGATGTAAGTTGGCCCAACCACTATGGAAAACAATGTGAAGGTCCCTCAAAAAATAAAAATAAATCTACTATACTATTCAGCAATTCCACTTCTGGGTGTATATATACATACACACACAAAGCAAATGGAAATAGGATTTCAAAGAGATATATGCACACCTATGTTTATCACAATATTATTCACAATAGGCAAAATATGAAACAACACAAATCTATCAGTGAATCAATGGATAAAAAAAGATGAGGAATGTATATACAATGGAATATCATTCAGCCTTGAGAAAGGAAGATATTCTCCCATTTGCCACATCTCAGATTAAGCTTGTGCACATTATGCTGAACAAGATAATTCAGATAGAGAAAGACAAGTACTGTATGATATCACTTACATGTGGAATATCAAGAAGTTAAACCTGTGAAAAACAGAGAGTCACATGGTGGTGACTAGGGGATGGTGAGTGGAGGGAGACAGTAGTAAAAGTGATGGTATTAGGGGTACAAGCTTTTAATGTGTGGTTGATTAAGCTGTAGAGGTCTAATGCACAGTCTAATGAATACAAATAATAATATTGTACTATAATTATGTAATATGATAAATATTGCTACATCAGTAATTATAATATATAAATATCAAAGTAATATGTGTTCAGCTTAAATTTACCCAATGTTATCCTTCAAGTTCATTCAATAAAGTACTAGCAGTAAGACATTAATAGGTAAAATTATTTTGTAAAAATAGACAGTTTGTAATACAACGTGAAAAATGCATTTAAATATGTAAAATTTAACAGGGTGTGTGTGTGTGTACAGTTACACCGACATAGAAGTATGTTTTCCAATATATTAGTAGTTGTATGTGAAAATAAGGATTTTAGGTAATTTTTACATTATTGTTTTCATTGCTGGTCAAATTATTAATGATAAGCATGTTATTAATTTAACTACATTTGGGGAGAAATTTAAAAATTAAAATTTGGGGATTGTAGAAGCAAAGGATACAATTTTTTGTGTGTCCCTCAGACTGATTTCCTGATTTCTCTGTTCTCAATGTGTGGGTGTTTCGTTTTTTTCCTCTATTTTTTCCTCTCTACTGCTGATTGCTTAAAACCTCACTCTTGATTACCCACCTTGAGATTTAAGACAGCAGGAGCCTTTGAGTATTGAGTCATTTTGCCCGGGAAAGGGAAAAATGCTCCAGGGCAAGGTGAAGGACAAGAAAGGAACTGATTATACTTTTGACCTGTTGCTGCTCAGTTGGTTGAATTTGACCAGTTGTGGCAAGAATGCCCTGGTAGGTTGCTCTGCTTAAGGAACACCTTGCTCTCACTTCTTTTTAGACTGACTTAGCCCCTTATTACTTGAACTGTGGTTTGTGAAACAGCAGCCTAGTTCTTACCTGAGGCTTATTAGAAATGCAGAGGTATGGGCCCCGCTTGTGATTTTTAGATGCATTAAAGCTTGAGAATCACTGACCTGGAGAATGCAATGTTCCTGATTCTCTCTGCTGATTGATCAAATGTGAAACCACATGGAGGTTAGAGAATCATAGAAGGTTAAATGGAAAAGATCCACATTCCAGAGGAGAAATGAGGGGCTGAGAAGGAGGTGACTTATAGCAAGAACTAATCCAAACTCCTTGCTGCAAACCGTGCCCTGGACAAATCCATGCTCCAGAACATACCAAGTTCCAATCAGAGACACAAACAGCCAGCTCTAGTTAGGAGGTCTAAAGACTGTAATATTTACATGAGAAATCAGAAACTAAAGACCACCTTACCTGAAGTTCTGTGTTACCGCTTCAGAGTGGGGATTTCCAAGTGCCAGGCACATTTAAAAATAACAATAAGTATTTATAAATACATGAATCCTAGGTTTTTAACCCAATAGAGAATAAATTACAGGATCTTAAAGCTGAAAGAATATTGAGACAGAATGTGACAGATCAGCCCAACGCAAATGCTAATTAAAGGTAAATCCAGGATTTACGTGAAGTCTTTTGATTGCTGTTCACCATTCTTCTTCCTCTCTGACCTGATCTTGCTTTTCTATTTGATTTTCTTTTATCTTTTCCTCTACCTCTACCTCAAGTTCCAGTATTTTAGCCTGATGAAGAGTAGACTCATTGGAAAAGACCCTGATGCTGGGAAAGACTAAGGTCAGGAGGAGAAGGGTATGACAGCGGACGAGATGGCTGGAAGGACATGAGTTTGAGCAAGCTTCGGGAGATAGTGGTAGACAGGGTAGCCTGGCATGCTGCAGTCCATGGGGTCGCAGAGAGTCAGACATGACTGAGCAACTGAACTGAACTGATTGTCCAAGATATATTGTATAGGAAAAGAAGATTTAAAAAAAAAAAAAGCATGTAAAATATTCCATCTCTATTTTTAAAATGTACATATGTATATGCAAACTAATTTTTGGTAAGTAAATAATGTTAGGCACTTTATGAAATGTCTTACTATCATTGTCTTTATTTCACACATGAAGAAAATAAGTCCTAAAGTGATTACATAATTTTTCTAAGACCACACTGCATCAGTTCAGTTCAGTTGCTCAGTCGTGTCCGATTCTTTGCGACCCCATGATCGCAGCACTCCAGGCCTCCCTCTCCATCACAAACTCCTGGAGTTTACTCAAACTCATGTCCATTGAGTCTAGTTGGAATCAAACTCAGGTATGACTAATTCCATACTGTTAACCTTTATGTGATGTGATATGTGTGTGTGTGTATATATATATAGGAAAAAAAAAAAAAAAGCCATTACTCTGAAATACCAGATTATAAGATTTTTTATTTTCTAAGTTATGCATGTCTATAATGTTTGTATTTTTAAATAAGAGCTCATACTTTAAGAAAAAAATACTGGAATATTTCTAGTACAAAGCACAGTTTATTGCAAGCATTGTAGTTAACTTGAGAGAAATAAATAAAAGTAGTTTAAGAAAGAAATTTGATCATCAAACATCTTCAGTTCAGTTCAGTTCAGTCACTCAGTCGTGTCTGACTCTTTGTGACCCCATGGACTGCAGCACGCCAGGCCTCCCTGTCCATCACCAGCCCCTGGAGTTTACTCAAACTCATATCCATTGAGTTGGTGAAACCATCCAATCATTTCATCCTCTGTTGTCCCCTTCTCCTCCTGCCTTCAATCTTTCCCAGCATCAGGGACTTTTCAAATGAGTCAGTTCTTCGCATCAGGTGACCAAAGTATTAGAGCTTCAGCTTCAGCATCAGTCCTTCCAATGAATATTAATGACTGATTTCCTTTAGGATGGACTGGTTGGATCTCCTTGCAGTACAAGGGACTCTCAAGAGTCTTCGCCAACACCACAGTTCAAAAGCATCAATTCTTCAGCACTCAGCTTTATTTATAACCCAACTCTCACATCCATACATGACTACTGGTAAAAAGCATAGCCTTGACTAGACAGACCTTCATTGGCAAAGTAATGTTTCTGCTTTTTAATATGCTGTCTAGGTTGGTCATAACTTTTCTTCCAAAGAGCAAGCGTCCTTTAATTTTATGGCTGCAGTCACCATCTGCAGTGATTTTGGAGCCCAAAAAAGTCTGTCACTGTTTCCAGTTTAAGAAAGAAATTTGATCATCAAATCTTAATTCACCATAATACCATGATCCTGCCCTAACCAGTATTAATATTATGATGCATGTCCCCTATCTTTTTCTATGCTAACTTATAAGAAAATTACACATAGGTTGGTAACTCTGAATGTGCTGGCAATAGAATATCCTATTGTGTGATATGCCATAAATTACTTCATCCTTCTCCATGGCTGGATATTTAGGTTGTTTTCAATTTTCTCCATCCTAATGAACACTATGACCTTCAAACAGTAAAATTCATTAAGTTTTAATCTGAGTTAATTTAACTTTCATATTGAAGATCTCAAGATTGAAATCACTGCTGTAGAATTCCTAATTATACATAGATATGTACCTCCAACAGAATATTCACTTGAGAAATAAAAAATTCATCAAAGCTATTTACTTAGATATTTACACAAAATGGTTATATTACTCATTTTCTAACAACTTTTATCTGAAATGCTTCATGTGCTTGACACCCAGAATAATTTAGCGGGGTGGAAATTGCTTTGAATCACAAAGATCAGCTGTCAATTCTTTTTGTTGGCATTGAAGCAAGAATTCAAAAATGGCCTGTAACTAGGATATAGGGAAAAGGCCTTAACGTTCTTTTATTCTTAAATCCCCATCTAATTAACAATAAAAAATAAAATTGATTTGAATTAGTAGAGTGCGCTAAAAATAAGCATGTTATTATTAAAGGCCACTGCCAAAAATAGTGACATGCTTTGTCACTGTGAGAATTTGAATGTCTTTAATGAGAAAAATGGAACTACAGAACATTGAGCCAAGGATGGGATTCTACCAAATTTTCCCAGAAATAAGGCTTATAATGTTTATTTAGAAAAGCATGGATCTCCAAAGCTGCACCTGCAAAGTACAACTTGCCTGATTACACAGGTATGAATATTGTACATCTCTGTGGAAATATTAACTGCTTCTTCTTCTCACCTTCACAACGGTTCTGAGGTGAGTGTAGAGTTGGTATTTATAACTCCATTTAACAAATGAAGACCTGACCTCTAAAGAGATGAAGTCACCCAAAAGGATGATGCTAAATGCCACCCAGACATGTTTTATCTAAAGACATAATTCTTCATGGAATGTAGGTTCTGATTTTTTTTTTTTTTTTTGTCTAGAAAGCAGAATATTCATTACACAGATTAACTTTAAAATTAAAGGGCTCATGTGAATTTCTAACTACTTCAAAATGATGTAAGCAGTCAAGAAGTCCTTAAGAGACATTTAAATGTGAATTTTAAATCTAAGGTGGGTGAAACTCTAAAGTCTGCCTTTGTGGAGAGGGGGTGGGATGCACAAGAAAAGGCATGAAGGAGTTTTCTATGGGGGGTGAGTATTCTAGAAGGTTAGAAGAATGGATTGCTGTTCAGTTGCTCAGTTGTGTCCAACTCTTTGCAACCCCATGGACTGTAGCACATCAGGCTTCCCTGTCCTTCACCATCTCCCGCAGCTTGCTCAAACTCCATGTCCATTGATTCGGTGATGCCATCCAACCATCTCATCCTCTGTCATCCCCTTCTGCCTTCAATCTTTCCCAGCATCAGGGTCTTTTCCAATGAGTCAGCTTTTCACAGCAGGTGACCAAAGTATTGGAGCTTCAGCATTAGTCCTTCCAATGAATATTCACGACTGATTTCCTTTAGGATGGACTGGTTGGATCTCCTTGCAGTCCAAGGGACTCTCAAGAGTCTTCTCCAACACCACAGTTGAAAAGCATCAATTCTTTGGTATTCAGCCTTCTTTATCGTCCAACTCTCACATCCATACATGAATACTGGAAAAATCATAGCTTTGATTATATGGACCTTTGTTGGAAAAATAATGTCTCTGTTTTTCAATATGCTAAGTTTGTCACAGCTTTTCTTCCAAGGATCCATTTTTCAGAATAATGGATGGGTGATAAAGTGAATATAGTAATGGTTAATGGTAGAGTCTTGATGCCTATCAGCATTTGTTGCAAAATTCTTTCAATTTTTTCAAAAAGTTGAAATGTTCAAAAATGTTCTACTTGTTATAAAACTAAAGTGTTGTGTCAAAAAAAGTAAATTCTTTTCAATGGAGTTTTAACCTAATTTATGTTAGAAGCCCATGTCTAAGTGTACAAATAGCCTATATCTACTTGAGAAACAATCTGAAAGACTGCACATAAAAATTATATTCTAGAGAGACAACCCTAAAGCAAATCAACCCTGAATATTCATTGGAAGGACTGATAGTGAAGCTGAAGATCCAATATTTTGGCCACCTGATGCGACGAGCTGACTCATTGAAAAACACCCTGATGCTGGGAAAAATTGAAGGCAGGAGAAGGGGTTGACAGAGGATGAGATGGTTGGATGACATCACTGACTCAATGGACATGGCATTTGAGCAAACTCTGGGAGATAACAAAGGACAGGGAACCCTGGTGTGCTGCAGTCCGCAGGGTCGCAACTCAACACTTAGCAACTGAACAACAAAGAGAGGCATTTGAAGCTTTATTGTATTTATTGGAAAAATGTTGGTTTGTCCAAATTGTACTCTAACCTTACTAAAATGAAAGCTGAGGTTCGTTCTCTGGAAATTTGACAAGTATGTCTTGTGTTTGGGATAATTAAATATTAATGAATTTCATTACTATCCTTGTTGTCAGCAACTGAATAGACATTTCTAAAATATTTTATTTTCAAATAATTACAGAAATTTAATTTCTCTTTCATTCTCTTTTCAAATGATCTCATTATTCTTAGGACCATCAGAAAAGGATGCAAAGGAAAAATATTCCCTCTAGTAGTTTCCTACGTCTGGGATAGCCCTCCAGTCAAGTGTGTTTGCATTGCTTTTTTTCTGGTGCAATGCAGAAAAACAACTTCCTCTTCCAAGGCAACAAGCTCCAGTGACAGACAGCTGCCAGTGTTGGCTGAGTTAGCTTGCTTTGGCTTCCTCCATTCCACCTGTCTTTGATTTCACAATTCATGCAGAGAAGACAGAACCAAACAAAAAATATCTTTAAATAGTCCAGGTGTAACTCTTAAAGGAAACTGTGTGGAAAAATCTCTTTAAAATACTAGGTAACAATATTTTTTAAAATGACCTTGATTATGCTGTACTTTTGATTCTTTAAAAACAATGGTTTGAAGAGGGACGTGTGTTTTCTCATTTTGGTTCTATCAGACACATACATGTACTCAGGGAGAAGTATCATGGCCAATGTAGGTATATATCAGATGTGACTCCTGGGTTCAGTAATACCAGCCCCCTGTGGGAGGTATCACAGTTCCTTTCATTACCAGAATATATTTTGAACAGATAAATGTCACAAGAAGAGCCCTGATAATGTTCTAAGACAGCTCAAAGGGAAAGCTCACACATCCAGCTGAGATGATCAAGAAAGGTTTTGATAAGGAGGTGATGTTAGTCTTGAGCACTGACGAGCCTTTTCTCCCTAAACACTCTATAGAATGCATTCCTGACACAGACCCTTGCTCAGGGGAGGAGCAGGAGCGCTGAATGTAGTTTGGTTTAGAGTGCATGATAGAACAATATAATAATATATTGAAGAATTCCTTAGAAACCAGAGGAAGATTTCATTTTGTTGCTGTTTTTGTTTTCTGCTTTTTTTCTCTCTCTTTTTCATTTGGTGGCAATAGAGAACCACAGTGTTTTTGAGAAGATTATTCTGACAGCAATGTATATGTAATGTTGGGAAGATGGATTGACAGGAGATGCTGCTTTAATATCTAAGCCAAGGAGAAAAAAGGACCTAAAGCCTCATGATGTCTATGAGAGCAGGAGGGAGGAAAGTGATTTGAGGGCTATTACAAAAGTGGGAGAAAATAACCTGGCAAGTGATTGTATTGAGAGACACATTGAAAGAAGGCAGGAGCTTGAGTAATCATGAGGCCAGTAAAAATGGTCATGAAAATAGAGAAGTCAAAATGGAGATAGACAACAGATGAATGGATAAGGATGTAGTGCCTGCATGCTCAGTCGTGTCCAACTCTTTGCGACCTCAGGGACTGTAGCCCACCAGGCTCCTCTGTCCATGGTATTTCCCAGGCAAGAATACTGGAGTGGGTTGCCATTTCCTACTCCAGGGAATCTTCCTGAGCCCGGGGTCGAACCTGCATCTCCTTCATCTCCTGCATTGGCAGGTGGGTTTGTTTACCACTGCGCCACCTGGGAAGCCCCCAAAGAAAGAAAAATAATATATACATATATAGGTAGAGATATATATATGTATGTATAATTGAGTCACTTTCCTGTACAACAGTAATTAACACAACATGTTAATTCAACTATATTTCACCTAAAAGTATATTTAAAAAAAAAAAAAAAAGGAAGTTAGAAACTTGGCTTTGTATGAGTTTGAGGTTGAAATTTTGACATATTCAAATTTAGGACCCCCAGATAAGGATATCAGACTGAAAAATAGAGACTGTGTTGTGTGAAAGGCCAGCGATAGGACTCTGGGAGTCACCTGCCTTGAACAAGGTGACAACAAAAGCCTTGGGAGTTGACTTGCCCTGGAGGAGGAAAGTGGAAAAGCAAGCGGAGATGGGACGGAATGAAGTTGGATAACTCCAGATAAATAACTGCTTATTTTTTCATTTATATTCCATATTTCCCAACAGATTTTACAAATGTAATTTACTGGAGGATGTTTTTGTAGCAAAGCAGGGCTTTCCTCCGCAATATATTGCTTTTTTCCATCCTCATATGCTGTTTATTCTTCACCTAGTAGGTCAGCTAACTTCAAGCTAATTGAAGTGGATTGGCCACAGAGAATTCTGGGGTAGGTCTGAATTTTGAATAAATATCTGTGACAATTCAGACACAAAATCTTACACAAGTAGAGCAAGCAGTGTGTTAGGAGCTTGGGGAATCCTGAACTTTAAGGAACCTCCAGTTTAATGAAGAAATTTTCAGTCATGCAGGATAGAAAGGTGTAAAAGTAGAATGTAAGGTGTTTTGTGGCCTTTATTTAGCTGGTTATTTTCTGAGTTACCTTCCATGTCTTCCAACAGATTTTACAAATGTAAATGCTGAAGGACGCTTCTGAAGCAAAACAGTCTTTCCTCTGCAACATATTGGGTTTTTTCCTTCTTCATATGTTCGTCATTTATGGATTCTATAAATGAGTTGCAAGGTCTCATTACTTAGATAACGATTGTACATTTTTCCTCTAATGAGTTTGGTGGTGATGCAAAGGGAGGGGAAAAGCAGAAGCTTGCAGGTTTATCGGGGTCGGAGAAAATGTCATTTTTGTCATGATGTGGAGAAGATAGCCTGATGACTCAGGAGAAAGGGGCCCCCACAGAGAAGAGGAAATGGACAAGTCAGGTGAGCATAACTAAATGGACAAGGTCCAAGAGTAGGTGCAAGGGGATGGGGCTGGATACCCACAACTTAGCTTCGCTTTTCCTTCTGAAGAGGAGGAGGAAAATGTGGAAGGTAATTTGAGGGTGAAGGAAGAAAGTTGATGTAGCCAACACTGGATAAGCAATTGGTAACATTACTGGACCTCAAAGATAAAGAATCTTTTAACATGCAAGTAAAAATGTTAAGAGAAAAAGAATCAGACTGGTCTCAAATCTTACTACAGGGTTAGAATAGGAGTTCTGCCCTATAGTCCTCCAAAGAAAAAAAGTATGACCCAAGAATTACAGACCCTGCCAAGCTGTCTTTCTGTATAAAGACAAGTATTTTGGAACATGCAATGAAGTTGGGGATTCTAGCCCCCATCATATTGCATAAAATGCATTCAGAAGCTATTGCAAAAGAGAATGAAACATGCTTTTGAAAAAACAATGAACATGTAAGTGGACATCCCTCCCTCTTTGTTACCCCTGATACATGCAGAGTTAAACTGAAGTCTGTTTCCTGGCCCAGAAAACTATATGTGAAAAAAATTATTTCTTTGGGGAAAATAAGAGCTCCAAACTGATTTTTAAGTGAAAATTTGTAGGGAAAAAAAATATCTATTCTGAGGTTAGCAATTGCCTTGACTGTAAAACTAGAATTAGCTTGTAATATTATTGAGTTAATGTGTAATTGATATGTATTACTTCCAATTCTAATCTTACTTTAGTAAGGAAATGAATAATTACAACTGAAAAGTTTGATTTAAATAATAGCATGTTGGAATTTGTCTTTAAAAAATTTTTTAAGCTGCTTAGTTCCATCTGTATTTGGGGAAACCCCCACCAGATAAGCTCTCTGAGAGGCAAAGTAAACGTGGAAAACGGGCAATGTTTGTTTTGCCAGGTTCCTTTGGCAGAAAACTTGTCACATACTCAAAGCTTGAACCATCAAAGGCACCCACTCAAGCAGGAGTGAGGCACTAAAGATGAAAAGATGCCCACACAGGGCACCTCTGGTGGTGCCAGCAGGGACCACAGTGGCGAACGTGCAGAGGGGCACCAATAGCAGTGCTGGCCCAGCAGGGACCCAACCTGTGGCATAGATTGCTTTATTGGTGATGATAGCCACGTCCTTATCTGACTCAACTGCAGTGAGACTTCAGCTCCCAGTTTCGGCCTTTTACCCAGACAGCTTTTACCCACACATAGCATCGGAGGAAAAACCAGAGTAAAGTATCATACCAGTCCACTTACCATAACGTTTCAGTTGCATCTCCCATTATTCTTACGCTCCACAGACTAAATGACTTGTTACCTACCTTCTTCCAGTTTCAAGCCCCCTGATATTCCTTGCTTGGAATAAGATTTCCCTTCCTCTCCAATGACTTCTGCTTTTGGAAAACTTCTCCTTAACAGAACTAAGCCAGGGGAGCTGATGGCCTCGGGGTCCATGGGCTGTGAGAGGACTGCATGAGTTACCTAGAGAGAATCTCATTTTGTACTTTTTATGGGTGGTGGCTCCTTGCTTATTCCAAGGTGTTGAGTCACTGACACCATCCAGAGAGTAAGCAGGGCTGGCTTATGGCCTGAAGTGAGCGAGCTTGTTCCCTACCTAGTAATGACTGGTAGGGACAGCCTTCCATCTAAGAGTGTGAATCTCTTCCTAGGGCACTTTGCTACCATTTTTCTCTCTCCTTTCATGGTAATTCCCCCTCTAAATTGCCTGTCCTGGATAAGAACCCAGTACTTCACTGGCTGATACATGACCACTGCTGGAATAAGCAAAGGAGTCAGTGGGTTTTGTTGTTGATTGTTTTTTTTTTAACTATGTTTGTAACACTGTTTGTTTTATTATAAACAAAATAGGACCCATTAGATGGTGCTCCAGAGCCCATTTTTACTAGCCAGACCTCTTGCTCTCTTTCCTCAGGCCCCCACTTAAATGTCAGGTCCTCCTAGAGCTTTTCCTGACCTCTCCTGCCCATTTCCCATACCTGCTACCTTCAATTCCCCGCTTGTGTTCAGTTCAGCCACTCAGTCGTGTCTGACTCATTGTGACCGCATAGACTGCAGCATGCCAGGCTTCCCTGTCTATCACCAACTCCCAGAGCTTCCTCAAACTCTTGTCCATCCAGTTGGTGATGCCATCCAACCATCTCATCCTCTGTCATCCCCTTTCCTCCTGCTTTCAATCTGTGGTACCCCCTCACTTGTGTTTCTCTTAAGCAATTACACTTACAGTCAGGTGTAGCAAATGTAAATGATGCGTTCCTGAAACTGTGGGTAATTATTAGTCAAATCCATTTCACCTGAGTAATCAAGGTCATTTTTTTTTTTTTTTTTTTTAAGACTCGCATGCCCTTCAAAAGGCATGTTTTCCCCAAGTGTTTTCTAAGAACTTGGAGTCAGCTGCATCTAGTTTAGGCTGAGCCTGTTCAGACTGGATAGGATCACAGACTCTCCAACCAGGCACACGTGAAGGTCAGGTTTTCTCCATCAGAGGGCCAAAAACTCCACCCCAAGAACGCGGAGAGGTCCGTGGTCCAATTATGCCTGCATGGAACTAGGATGACCACACCTTTTTGCCATCACGCTTCCTCATGCTCCCCACGTTCCCCAAGCTGTCCACATCTGAGACTGCCCTGCTCCTTTATTATTCATAAATACCCTCAGCCCCTTACCTTCCACAAAGTGGATTGGAGGAATGTTCTCCTAAGTAATGAGAATGAGGTAAGTAATAAGCTAAGTCTTCTAGCTTAGCTGCCTTAGGAATCAAGCTCTTTGTTGTAAGCCTTGGGGTCTCAGCGTTTTGGCTTGCTGTGGGTCAGGCAGAAAGAGACTGTTCCAGTGAAATAATTCTTTTGTCTTTCCTATTCTTTCCTACATCTTGATTTACCCAAGAAAACTAAAAGTTAGAGGTACTGAGTAAGTTGGTCTTTCAACAATCAGTAGCGGAGAGCATGCTCCTTTAGGCACTGTGCTTGGTAGTACAAAGATGAAAGTAACAGAATCTGACCTCAGGGAACTCAAAGCCTAGTGGAGGAGAGACATAAACGGCCCAAGGCCTTACTGTCAGTTTAAGTAGAGGGGAGAAAACAAGTTATGGGAACCCCAGAAATCTCGTGGGGCTTCCCAGGTGGCGCTAGTGGTAAAGAACTTGCCTGCCAATGCAGGAGACATAAGAGGCTCTGATTCTGGGTTGGGAAGAGCCTCTGGAGGAGGGCATAGCTACCCACTGCAGCATTCTTGCCCAGAGAATCCCATGGAGAGGGGAGCCTGGTGGGCTACAGTCCACAGGGTAGCACAGAATCAGACACGACTGAAGTGACTTTGCAGGTATGCATGCAAGAGATCCCGTCACCTACCACAGTGGATGTGAGCAGCAGCGAGGGTGAAATTGTGTAGACTTCCCAAGGAGGTAGGACTTGAAGCCTCTCTTAAACGATGAGGAGAATAAGGAAGAAAACCTTGCAGGCAGATGAATAGTGTGAGCAAACACGGGAAAGCAAGGCGTGGTCTGTGAGTTCAGAAACCACCAGTGCCATTGCAGTATGAAATACAGAAGCAGATGCTGGAGGGAGCATGGGGCTGGATGCAGTGGGGCACCTGTTCCACCCTAGGGAGTTCTAGATTCATCTGCAGGTCCTGGAAACCCAGCAAAAGGCTCCGAGGTGTGGAAGGACACAGTCGGCTTAATATTTTGGATCGATCACCCCGCTGGCTTTGCAAAAGATGAATTTGCGAGGGAAAAATGCCCAAGACTGGCAAAGTGATTGTGGGGCTGGTACGATATTCCCTGCCAGAGTGTATCTGTCCTAGGATAGGACTGGTCAGGTGACAGAAGATGTGATAGTGTGAGAAATGGTTATAAAGTGAAAAACTGATCAGGTTAAGAGATTTAATTTCTGTGGGAGACTTAGAGGGATGGAGCAGTATAAGGAGGCGCCCACGTTTTGTTACCTAGGAGATACTGTCAACCTAGGGAAAATACAGGGTGCCAAAGAAGATGATGTCAGTGTGGGACCCGTTGAGTTTAACTTTAATGGAGCCAATACCTGCGGTGGAGCTCAAGCGCACTGAGAGTTAAATGCCTGAAGGTTCTGTGCTGGGCTGATCTGGGTCCCGTCAGCACCTCAAAGTTGGTTGTCCTGAGAATTGGGGCATTATATTAGATGATGAGAGGAAAACACTGGGCAGAAGTAGAACGAGGGTGCACCAATTGTAATGGGTGGGGAAGCAAACAAAGGCTATATATAGGACCTCCGGGGCTTCCCCAGTGGCTCAGTGGTAAAGAATCCACCTGCAATGTAGGACATGTGGGTTCGATCCCTGGGTCAGGAAGATCCCCTGGAGAAGGAAATGGCAAGCCCCTCCAGTGTTCTTGCCTGGAAAATTCCATGGACAGAAGAGCCTGGAGGGCTACAGTCCATGGGGTCACGAAAGAGTCAGTCAGACATGACTTTGAGACTGAACACCAAAAACATACAGGACTCCCAGGTAAAACATTCAGAAATGTATGCGGTTTAAAATGAGGGAGTATATGATATAGCCTATCAGAAGAATGGAAACCGTTCACTGAACGTGACAATACGTCTGTGTGTGAGGAAGAAAGCTAGAAGCAAACCTTCAGAAAACTGAGCAGTGCATGTAACGGGTAAAGTCAGCGCTTCCAAGGAGCTGGGCTGGTGGGGGTGGAGAGCACGTGGATAATAGAGCAGGACCAGAAGTCTTGGGAGCGGATGTAAAACCAGCTTTGCAGAGTTGGCAATATCCTGTCTGCCAACCGCCTGCAGCCCCATCAGAGCCATCCTGTGATCCCTGACCTTCACCTTCCCTCAGATAATGAGGCCCGGCCAGTAGCAGGTGTTCTTAAGATGGATCAAGCTGGAATGGTTGATGTGGGTGGTTAAGCAAGTGCCTCACAAGGTTGATTAAAATACATCGGCCAGCCATGTGTCCACTCTAAGTTTGCTGCAGTCAGCATTGTTACAAAGCAGATCACTGGGCCAGTGGCTTTTGGTTTTCTACTAAGACATCTCCCATAGACAGTTTTCCATGAAACCCAGGCCATATAAAAAGGCTTTTAGGTTTATATCCTGGTCTCTGCATATCCTGCTGTGTTTAATGGCTCTCTGCCTATCGAAGAGCATGACCCAAGAATTACAGACCCACCCGTGCTATCTTTCCTGTATAAGGACAACAAATATTTTGGAACTTGCAAAGAAGTCAGATTATGGTCCCAGATATACCATATAAACATGAATTAAGAAGCTAGAGTAAAAGGGAGGAGAGAGAAGTGTGTTTGACAAGCAATTAACAGAAGCGAACATCCCTTTTTCTACCAATATTATACTTAAGATACATTCGGACGCCTCATACTCCTGTACTTTTTCTTCACTTTCCTGTTTTGAGAGGGATTTACAGATGCTCTCACACCAACTGATGTTTGACAGTAAGAGTCATATTCTCGACTTCTGTCCCTCTTTTTCTGAGCAGCATTCAAAATAAACATTTGGATCTCCAGCAAAAAAGGCAGGGAAGGATACTAAGTGATAGGCTAGTAGATGCCAGTCACAGGAGACAGATATATTTTTTTTTTATTGCAGATTTGCAGTACATTAGTTGGGACTATTAATCTATTGACCATGAAACCCAGTATTTTAAAATCCTGAAACAAGGTGAAGACAATATTTGAGGAATTTGGTGATTAAAAAAATTGTTTTCCCTTCTTGGATGCCGGGACAGTGTAGGGTGAACTCTTAAGGACTGTGTGGGACAGGTCAGCCGGGACCCCTCTTGCTGTCTTTCTGGGAGTCATGACAAAATTACAAAGCACAGGCAGCTTCTCAGTGTTTTGCTCCTATGTTGAAATTTATGTTATTTGCATTTATTTATTTTTCCTGGCCACATACAGCATGTAGGGATCTTAGTTCCCTGATCAGGGATCAAGCTCATGCCCCCTGCATGGGAAGCATGGAAGCTTAACCCCTGCACCACCAGGAAAGTCCCAAACTTTATTCTCCTGATGCTCAGCACACCCCCTGGCTTCAGGACAGCATTCTTTGATTTCTCCACCTGGTTTGTAGACTTATTCTCCTTTGTCAGGAATTACATGAGATCTCAAACTGAGCAAGGGGCAACTCTAAATGGACATCACATGCCACTTGGTTAAGAAATGCAGAAAAATTTATATGTGAAATGAATGTCTCCAGGGAGAGAAAAAAAAGTTTTCAAAATTTGTTTTTTTCCCCCACTTTCTTGGCTCAGGTCCTTGTGGGTTAAGAAGGAGAAGAAATATAAACCTCTCTGGTTTTCTTTGCTGGTGCAGCAAAGAGCTGCATGGTGCCCAGCGGGGTCTCCTGGCACAACAAGATCAAGCTGTATAGAGACTCAGAGCAATCCCACCACCAGTGAGGGTGCTCCAGGCAGCAATTAAACCATGATCATTCCCCCCCGACACACACACACACACACACACACACACACACACACACACACACACACACACACACACACACACACACACACACACACACACACACACACACACACACACACACACACCTCCCCAACTTCCACCCCAATCCCTGCTGTCTTCCAACTGTGGGAAGCCCAGATCAGATGACTAAGGGTGCCAGGAGGCCATGCCAACCCACAGTGCCAGCAGTGACAGGACCTTGGCCCCCCAGTGTCCAGTCGAGGAAAGAGGGGGAGGTCTCTGCTCAATGGTGAATTCAGGCACTGGGTCCAAGGGGTGGTTTAAAAGAGGCTGGAAACACAGTGTGCAGAAGAATGAACAAGGCAAATAGAGTGGAGCATTGTCCTCCACCAAGGTTTAAGAGGACTGTGACTTTCCCTTCAACTGTGAAACATGGATGCATAGCCCTGTCTTGAAAGCCTTCTTCCCTTCCTGGCACACAAGCATAAGAGGGCAGCCAGAGTGCTGGAAGGTGATGGGTGTTGAGTGTCCCATCAGAGGAAGCAGCAATAGTCGTAGCAGCAACCCTAGGAAAACACCCCCAAAATGGAGTGGAAGTGTGAAAGAGTTAAGTCAAGCCATAAATTCCACTTCTATGGGGATTTTAGTGAGAACGACTTGAGTGGAATATAAGGCAGGGAAAAGAATAGAAGTGGGGATTAGGATGAGCTATGATAGGCAATAAGAAGAAAAGGGCTGTGAATGGTGAACACTTATAATTTTTAAAAATTTATTTGGCTGTGTGGGGTCTTCATTGATGCGTGGACTTCTTTCTCTAGTTGCTGCAAGCAGGGGCTACTCTCTAGTGGTGATGTGCAGGCTTCTCATCGTGGTGGTTTCTCTTGTTGTGGAGCACAGGGTCCAGGCTTCCAGACTTCAGTGGTTGTGGCTTCCAGGCTCTAGAGCACAGGTTCAATAGTTGTGGTGTTTGGGCTTAGCTGCTCTGTGGCATGTGGGAATCTTTCCAAATAAGGAATTGAACCTGTGTCTCCTGCATTGGCAAGCAGACTCTTCAGCACTGAGCCACCAGGGAAGCCCTGAACATTCTTTAAATATGAGAAAATCTAGTACTCTGTTTGGAGATAAATTGAAAAAAATCAAGAAATATTGAGTTGCCCAAAAAGTTCATTTGAGTTTTTCCATAAGAGCTGACAGAAAAACCCAAACGAATTTTGTGGCCAGTCCAATACCTAGTTAAGAATGTGAGGTGAAAGAGAGCTGAGGTAATAGGACAAAAGAGGAGAAGCTGAAACCAAGGGGAGGAAGAAGGAGAAATGCAAGAAAGGTGGTATTCATGGAAGAAGAGCAAGAGTGGGAACGTGTCAGCTGCAACTTGGTACTTGCCAAGGGTATTTGCCAGGTTTCCCCGGTAGCTCAGATGGTAAAGAATCTGCTGGGAGACTCCAGTTTGATCCCTGAGTCAGGAAAATCCCCTGGAGAAGGGAATGGCAACCAGCTCCAGTATTCTGGCCTGGAGAATTCCAAGGACAGACCATGGGGTCACAAAGAGTTGGACATGACTGAGCGGCTTTCACTTTCACGAGGGCACCTGCCATTTCCCTCTACAAGGATTAAATCATGAGCTTCTGCAGTTGCTGACCTTCAACATCCCCTGAAGAGAGTTCAGGGTGGGTGGAGAGCAGAAATGAGGCACTCTGGGCTTTGGAAAAACTTGAAGGACAGGTCTTCATGTAATTAGACATTATCAGGAGCTGATTTTATGAGTACAATTCTTATATCTCCTTATCTCTAGAAAAGCACTAAATTCCTTCATGGTGACGTCTGTTCCTCAGGACAAGCAGAAACCTTCTGCAAAAATATGTGCTTGATTGCATGTATTCCCCCTTCACCAAAACCAGATATTATTAACCTCCCCCCACTACCTCCTTGGAGCAGTTTCTCAGAGTGATTCTGAAATGCTGTCTCCCAGGATACAGTCTTCATTTTTGCCCCAAATAAAGCCTAAATCTTATGCTGTGCACTTTTTTTTAAGTTGACAAAAGAAATACAGAGGACAACTTTCTACTAAAAGTCCCTGATTTATGCTAGTCAAATCTCATGAACATGATTAATGAATTAATGATGGAGAATAGTTAGCTAATTGTAACTTTGCCTTAAAAAAAAACTTAAAATCCAGCAATAACTGGCAGAAAAGAAGAGCTAAAGAATGAAGTTGCTAGAGAACCCAGTACCTCTTCAGATTCCACAGCTCTCTGGCGTCACACCTTTCTGTGTGTGTGTGTGTGTGAGTGTGAGTGAGTTCAGTCGCTTCTTACTCTTTGCAACCCCATGGACTGTAGCCCACCAGGCTCCTCCGTCCATGGGCTTCTCCGGACAGGAACACTGGAGTGGGTTGCCATTTCCTCCTCCAGGGGATCTTCACAAAGCAGGGATTGAACCGAGTCTTGTCTGCCTCTGGCATTGGCCGGCAGACCCGTTACCGCTGCACTACCTGGGAAGCCTTGTCACACCTTTCTGCTGCTGCTGCTAAGTCGATTCAGTCGTGTCTGACTCTGTGCGACCCCATAGACGGCAGCCCACCAGGCTCCACCCTCCCTGGGATTCTCCAGGCAAGAACACTGGAGTGGGTTTTCATTTCCTTCTCCAATGCATGAAAGTGAAAAGTGAAAGTGAAGTCGCTCAGTCGTGTCCGACTGGACCCCATGGACCGCAGCCTACCATGCTCCTCCGTCCATGGGATTTTCCAGGCAAGAGTACTGGAATGGGTTGCCATTGCCTTCTCCCACACCTTTCTACTCAGGGTGTAATAGGTGCGATGCAGGCAGGAACTGCCGCTCCGCCACTGGTTGGTACCACAGAGGGCCCCTCCCCCAAGCAAGCGACAGTTAGTAAGCAACGGTCAACCAGCGACCGTTAACGGTCCTGCTCAGCCATTGGTTGGTGCACAGTGGGCCCCTCCCCCACTCTTGTATATAAAAGGAGCCCAAATTCTGACAGAAAGTTTTTGAGAAGCTAGTCTGTCATCTTTTCGACCTGCTAGCTTTCTGATTATAAAATTGTTATTCCTTGTTCCAACAACTCGAGATTTGCTGGTCTGTTGTGTGGTAAGCAGAACAAACTTGGGCTTGGTAACAGTGACCTGAATGTCATCCAGCTGTTGATCTGTTTCTATTAGTCAACTGTTAATGTACTTAAAACAGATTTAATTCTTGTCCTAAAAGCAAATGAGGCCAATATATAGCCCATTTGGAAATTTTTTCTCCACAGCTTCTGAAAACTTTTTTTAAGTTAAGCTGACTTACTTTAATTTAAAGATGTGCTCCTCTGGTGACATAATTTCATAGAACTGCAGCTCCACCTGTGTTTTAAACTTCCTTCCAACCCAGATCTAGTCCTCAGTCTCAGAAAATAAAGGAAGGAAAGGGAGAAACAGGAAGAAATGCTTCTGTCTTACCTATCACAATTCCAATACATGTCTGTAGAGAGCAATTCTAGAGATCAGGGAATGGCTTGGGGAAGATAGTGCAGTATTCTAGGAAACAGATGGCCTTCCCGCGTGGCTCAGTGTGTAAAGAATCTGCCTGCAATGCAGGAGACGCAGGTTCAATCCGTGGGTCAGGAGGATCATGGCAACCCACTCCTGTATTCTTCCCAGGAATCCCCATGGGCAGTGGAGCCTGGCCGGCTACAGTCCATAGAGTCGCAAAGAGTCATACACGGCTGAAGCAACTGAGCAAAAAAGGAAATAGATGACGGTCTGTTTTAGGGTGGAGAATGGAGCAGAGAGAAATTGAAAACTTAAGAAATACTTAGGTGATAAGGACTAGTTTGCTTTAGATGAGAAGGAAGGAACAAAAGACTTATGGCTTGAGCAAACCGATGAGTATGGTACTTGTTACGGACCAGGGTACAAGGAGAAGGAAGTTGTTTACACAGTGGGATGATTAATTTTATTCTATACCAAGCAGGACCCCGTGGGGCTCCTGGACACAAAAACCTTTCTGTGTCTCCCATTTCTTGATTATGGGAAATAGGCTTCAGCCTCCATGATCTTTCCTGAGTTCCAACCAGAAGGTTCAAACAGCTGCTAACTAGGGAAGGGAGAGGATGTGGAGAATAGGTAGGAGCAGTCAAAAGAAACAGTAGAGCAGACTTGGGGCAGTGCCCTGGTTCCCCCTCAAGGAATACAATAACAATCTCTTAGAGTTGTTTTGTAGATAGTGAAACCCCCTCCAGGTGGGAGAAGTTAACTGTATGCTGCCCCACAAGAAGGTAGACCCCAGACCAGTAGGATGGTTGGTGATCCTGACTTCCACTTACCTCACCACCAGCCAGTCAGAATAATGTCCACGAGCTGATCATGTCCTCTTTGAAACATTACTATAGAGCTCCTCACAACTCCCTCCAGATTGGGACACACAGTTTTGAAGGCATAGCTTCCCTTGTAGCTCAGTCGGTAAAGAATCTGCCTGCAATGCAGGAAATCTGGGTTCGATTTCTGGGTCAGGAAGATCCTCTGGAGAAAGGAAATGGCAACCCACTCCAATATTCTTACCTGGAGAAGTCCATGGACAGAGGAGCCCAGCAGGCTACAGTCCATGGAGTCACAAGAGTCAGACATGACTTAGTGACCAAACCACCACCAGCCAGCTGTGGCCCCCTTTGCCTGACAAAGCAATAAAGCTGTTCTTTTCTACTTTACACAACATTCTGTCTCTGAGATTTAATTTGGTGTCAGTGTACAGAGGCCAGATTCAGCTTCATTCTGAATATTTTGAATGTGAAGGGCCTGAAAGATGCCCCAAGGGGTCTATCCAGTTGGAAATTGGATATACATACATCTGAGGCTCAAGAAGCAGGTCATTGCTGGAAATACAGAATTTGGAGTAAGCAGAATCTAGGTGGCAATGAAAGATGTGAGACTGTATACAAGCTCCTGTGCTCCCTTCAGCAGCACATATACTAAAATTGTGTACAAACTCCTATAGGGACCTCGGGAATCCATAAAGTTAGAAGAGGAAAGGGCTATGAGAGACTCCAGCATTTATGGGGCTGATAGAAAAAGGATCTCAGAACACTAAAAAGGTGCAGTAACAGTGTTATTTGCTCAGTAGTGTCCAACTCTTTGCAACCCCATGGACTGTAGCCCACCAGGCTCTTCTGTCCATGGATTTCTCCAGGCAAGACTACTGGAGTGGGTTGCCATTTCATTCCCCAGGCATCTTACCGACCCAGGGATCAAACCTGGTGGGTCTCTTGCATTGCAGACGGATTCTTTACCATCTAAACCACCAGGAAGTCCACAATAATCCCTAACACTGTCTAAATTACTGTTTATATTCATTACTGTTGTTTAGTCACCAAGTCCAGTGGTTACTACTACAAGCTTCTGCTGCAAGGGGTACAGGTTTGATCCCTGGTCAAGGAACTAAGATCCCACCTGCTACATGGCATGGCCAAAAAAGCAGGAAGGGGTAGAGAGATAGAGGAGAAGAGGTGTTATCAAAAATGAGTATTTCTAAATGTTCTCAACTTAGTTATTTTTTGCCTTAATGAGACAGTTTTGGTGGAATGATAGACTGTAGTAGGATGAAGAGTGAATGAGAGAAAGAAATGGGGAAAGCAAACACAGACATGGTAAAGAGAGAAGTATGTCTAGAAAAAGAGTTAAGTAGGTTTAAATGCTGGTGGAAAGTGGTAAGCAGAAAGGGTTAAAGATATAGGAAAGAGGCTGCCAGTGACCAAGTCTTGAAAATGTGAGTATTAGAGTAAATCATGATAGAAATAGTAAACCATTTTTTAAAAGTAAAATCCATAAGTCCACATGGATAGAAAATAGAGTGAGAAAATAGGCAATTTTCTATGGAATAGAAATAACAGGATGCTAAAATTCATGAGTCAAATATAGATAAAGAACAGGGTATTAGCCTGGTCTCAAGTTATCTCCCCACAGATAACTTATAAATTACAAAGGGACAAGTAATACCTATACAGTGGAGAAATATGGCAGATACCACTTTAGCCAAGTTAATATTACCAATATTGGTAATCATGGACCTCCTGATAAACTGATTTCAAATAATATGGAAATAACTGATGAATTCAAATTAAAGGACATTCTAAAAACTGATGCTTATTTTACGAAACTGTCAAACTCAAGAAAGATAAAAATGAGTGAGGAACTGTTCCAGGTTAAGGAGACTAAAGAGGTATGACAACTAAACGTGAAAGCCATCTGAGATTGGGTCCTAGAACAGGAAAAGAATATAGCTATAAAGGATATTAGGAAACTGATGGAATGTGAATACGGGCCATGGATTAAATAATGGTGTTGTTTTCAGCATTAGACTTCATGATTTTGACCATCAAACTGTGGTTAAGTCAGAGAATGTCCGAGGAAATATACCCTGCAATATTTAGGAGAAAAGAAGTATGGTATTGCTCCAGTGTATCTGAAATGATTCCTCATAAATTGAGATTCCTTATGAAAAGAAAGAGAGGAGCAGATGGGGCAAAATGTAAACAGTTGCATTCTGTGCCTACCACATTTCTGTAAATTTGAAAGTAAATCAGAAGACAAGGTAAAGCAGAGGCATGATTAACAGATTGAGGTCACTGAGGAGATGAAAGGGAATAGGATTGAGAGTATGCAAAGAGAAGAGCCTAGATTAGAGGAGGGGTACTTCATCCACTGTAAAAGGAGGGAACAGGGAAAAGATGGGTTCTGACATCCATTTTTCTGTGTTGGTTAAGTGGAAGAAGGAAAGGGTTGGATTTTATAATCTTATTAGTTAGGGAATAAATGTTTATATTACTCTCTTCCACTTTTGAAAATTGAAAGAAGGAGCAAGCATGATGAGCCTGGAGCAGAGGGACCAATACTTAGCAGAGGGTTTTCATGACTCTTTGGGTGTACAAAGGAAGATCTGAGTCTATGTAAGCCCATGGCACAAGCCCACTCTTGTGTACATGGGACAGAGGTTGGTGGGGAGGAGAGAATAATGCCAGAGAACCTCATTCTCCCTGTAACTGAAGAGAGTGGTTCAGAAGGTAGTAAGACACTAACTTACCATCAGTCAGCGCCCAAGCTGGGATGCCAGTCCAGATTGCCACTTAAAGACAGTTTTCATAGAAAGAGCCTTTCAGTGATTTTTAAACTAAGACATAAAATGTGATCTACCTGCAAATTGTTCATGTATCCATTTGCCTTAGTCATTGCTCAAGTCTAAAACCTATTTGCAGAAAGATGAAATTTTACAACAAATACTGAAACGTTCAAGTTATAAACCCATCACTGTAAGGACAGAACAGCATTACTTATGTGATAGTCTACTAAAATGCCCCAGAGAGACCAGTAGCCAGGATAGATGTGATACACTTTCACTGAAAAGTGTGTGTTTCTTCCTTCTTATGGCTCAAAATTTTCACCATTACTTCTCTTTAGCTTGTTAGAGCAAAGCTTTGATCAATAGCAAGATGCACTAGAAAGATTTAAAAATAAACACAAATTTGGCCTCCAGAGGTATCTTTTATCTTTATAATGGTGGTAGTGGTTTAGTTGCTAAGTCATGTCCGACTCTTGCGATCCCATGGACTGTAGCCTGCCGGACTCCTCTGTCCATGGGATTCTCCAGGCAAGAATACTGCAGTGGGTTGCCATTTCCTTCTCTATGGGATCTTCCCAACCCAAGGATTGAACCCAGATCTCTCCCACATTGCAGGCAAATTCTTTACTATCTGACCCACCAGGGAAGACTTAAAATGTCTGAAAAATTAGATCAGAATGATTGCATCTCTCATTACCTTGCCCTCCAGGGAAACTTTTCATTCCTTTTTTTATTTGTTTGCTTGCTTAAATGGCTACAAAGATTGTTTAGGCTTCAGATGGGGAGGTAAGAAGGGGAGAGTGCTTCATAAGCCCCAGAGGGAAGAAGGCTACATCTCCTCTCTTGGAAGCTCTAGTTTATTGTATGATGCTACAACTGTGAACATCTTTCTTACTTTCTGTTAAAGGTTAACCAGCTTAAAAAACAAATATGCTGTTTCACAGTCATCTGTAAATAACTACTGCATCACTGCAGCAAAGCTATTTTCCTTTTTGTATGTATTCTTCTTCTTGCTATAAGATTTTTTTCCATATAGTTCTAATAACAAATTTATCATCAATATTTTTCTAGTTTATCTGATTATATAAGTTATATTAGGTCAGCGGAATCTGGGAATCTTGTCTTGGGTGGCAGTCCATGAGTCCCTTTTATTTCCAATCCTTTGAGGAAACTACCCTAAAAGTTTGACAGGTGACCCCACACAGCTGAACCTTGGTTCCCCAGAGATTGTGCAGAGCCTGGCTGCAGAGGAGGAGGCATCTTTATACCATTGTGTTCAGTGCTGATGGAGAGATGGAAAAGAAAGGTTCAAACCACAGGAGAACTTGCACCATGATGACAGGAGCTTTAGCCAAACATTGGGACCAAGCATAAATTGCACACAAAACAGACAAGATAATGCATCAGACATGCTATAACCATGCTATCAGACATGTATTTGGATTGATGACCATTGTAAGTGAATGACACTTGAAAGCCTGCCATATATCTTAAAGGCAATTCTTAATATAGGCCATCTAAAAGACAAATATGCAGCAAATACTGTGATGCTTTACTCATTCATTCTATAGACAGTGTCATGGCTGAGATCTTGAATTAGAAGTTGAGACTAAAGAAAAGAATGAAACACTCCTTATCACAAAAAGCCCACAGTTTAGGACAAAATACTTGCTAACGTCACCATCAGCAGCATCTTCATCATCATTGTAGTAGAGTCTATGTATAACAGAAACATGGACTATTATTATGTGGGGGATCAGAGATGGAAACACAGCAGGAGGTTAACTCAGTCTTTAAGAATCGTAAGAGTATAGAGGGATGAAAGAGATTTATTTGAGGAGAGAAGAGTACTCTGGGCAGAAGAAAAAAAACACATACAAAGGCGGGCAGGCAGGAAAAAACAACATGGCTGTAGAAACCAGAGAGATTGCTCTGACTACAAGGGTGATGTTTGTGGAGATGGAATGACAGGAAAACTCTGAAAGGAAATAATCCAGAGGTCCTGAGTGCCATACTAGCAAGTGTGAACTGCATCCTGAAGAAAGAAGGACTCACTAAAGATCACTGTTCCTAAGCAAAGCCCAAATCTTTGTTTTGAAGGTTTCAGATGACTTCTTAATTGGGGGCTGTTTAAGACAGAAGACTCTGAAAGGAAGCACATTTTGAATGACCTAGGTTTACATTCACAAGCTGCATACGAAAAGACAGATTGACCCAACACAGATGACCTGTTACTAAACTGGTGCATGCAAAATATTTTACTCAACCACTTACTGGAATGCTTAGAACTTTGCTTCTTCTCTTCCTCAAGATTTTTGGTATAATCACCCTTTCCTGGATTTTTTTAAAACAATTTTTCTTTTTTTTCTGTTGATGTGTCAGTTGTCATTTTCCCTAATAGTCTCTTTCAAGATCAAATCCAAGTGGTCCCTCTGTAGAGACTAGGGGTAGTTTTCTAGGAGGTTGGCCATAGACATTCATGTAGTTTGAATCAATGCCAGTGAAACCAGTGTAAAAACTAATATGAGGTTTTGCAAGACACCTAGGCGAAAAGGAGAGACTGACATATTTCAGTTGTACATGAATGTTTTGTACTTTCTATGGTAGTGACATCAGTTTAATGCTTAAGGTTTGGGTTTGTTTCAGGGTTCATAATTCTTTGACAAAGAGACTTTGTCTGATTATTGTTTTCTTGTCATCCAAAGGATTATACTAGTTTCTACTTAGAAAGCTGTTAGTAATAATTTCTACTCTCTTTGCAAAGCATCTTCTATGTGAATTATGTACACCCACTATTGGCAAATCTTTAGCTCCTCCAAAAGTCTTTATATTGAATTTGATTTCATATTCTTGAATTTTTTTTAAATGTATTCAAATAATCATTGTTTCTCAACCTTTTGGATGAAAATATTTCTTCACCATGATGAGGAAAGCCTATTCTAAGTTTGAAAAACATTTGCAATGGCCCTCAGGAATGAGAATACACAGAAAATTTCAGAAGAAGATCATGTGGCTACAACATCTGGTACATTTGAGAAGTGAGGCTGGAGCAGAAGGTGGCTTTATTAACCATTGTGAGAAAGGAGTGACAGACACACCCTGCAGATTGGATACATATTAGTGATGGATTTCAAGCGAGTGAATGGCCTGCTATTTGAATTTTAAGAATTTATGTTGAGGGAGAGATGCCTTAGTTCCCAGAGACCATTAGAAACCTGTTCAAATAACTGAAGCAAAAAAGATGTGGCAATGGGAACATAAAGTATAAAAGAGATAATTCAGGAATTTAGGATTCCTCTCAGCTTTCTGGATGAGATTCCCTGGATGATGATGGGCCCTTTACAAAAAGAATACAGGAGAGAGAATAGCTTGGGAATACATAATGATAACCGCTAAAATTTATTCAGTGCTTATTCACCACTCATTGTGACAACATCTTTGTATTGTGCCAAAGGTGAGTTCTATTTTGGACATGATGAGTTTGAGAGGTCTGTGACTTTTCAGGAAAACATCCTGACTAGCAGCACCAGGAGGACATATGAGTCTATAGCTTAAGAGAGCTAGTTGGTTTGGAGATCAAAATTTGAGAGTCATGAAGATAAAAACAGCTAATATTTATTATTTGCCACATGCCTGGTACTGTTCTAAGCACTTCCTGTGTACTGCCCACTTAATTCTCACAACATTCAAATGAGGTTGAAGCTATTAATATCATTAATTCTTTTCATAAGAAAGTAAAAAGAGGTTAAATAAGAAATATTATTTGACTTGCCCAAAGTCACAGAACTAATAAGTGGCCAAGCCAAAATCTGAATCAGGGACCACAATCATGACTCTTAAAATTTGAAATGGAAGACCCAAGGAGAGTTGCTAAAATTGAGAACCCTGAACCACACTTGGGTTCCTTTGAAAGTTGATTCATTTTTTTGCATTTCAATCACGTAGTAATGTTCTACAACCCAGGGAGCAAATGTTATCTCCTATATGGAATTCAGGTTAAAAAATGGGTTTTAAAAGTCTCCCTTGCATGGTTTTAGGCAAGTAATTTTATCTCTCTGAGCTTCATTTTTTTTTCAACCTGTCAAGTCTGACCTGTAAACCACCCAAGAAGGATTTTTCTGAGAATGAAATGAAATGGATTTATTTGACAGTGGAGCACAGAGTGATCATGCAATTTTAGTCTATTATACATATAATATGATAGAATGTATGTCTATCATACATTTAACTATCTTCCATCTGCAATAATAGCCTATTCACTTCTAAAGTAAATAAATTCACTCCTATTCACCCTCACAAAATACCAGGGAACAGAGAGGGTGCAGGGTTGATATTACAGAATTGGCTCCCTTTAGGTCTTTGCAAAATTAAACTATTCAGGTGAGAAAAACAATAATGCTTGTATCTACCCTATTACAAGAATTGGAGTGAGCAGGTAATTATGCCTATGTTCTAAGTTAAAGAGAATTATAGGATAATATAATTTCTCAAGCCAGTATTCTGTGTCCTTAAGCTGATATAATGATTCCTTTAAAATATTGCACCAGATATTAAACCATCTGGAGCTATTTTGCATTCCCAGTATTATTGCTGTCATTCAATTTTTAGAACCTTGTACTTTATGACTTTACAGATTCTCTCAGCTTTTAAGTGCAATTTTATTGTACCTTGAAAATAAATTTTTCCCTAGATGCACAACTCTTGATAGTTTTTATTGAATGTTTAAGCTCCTTAAGCACAGAGAGAGTGTTCTTAAAACTCTTTCATACCATCCAAAGGTACCCAGGGTAATTTGAAGGATTTAACAAGCAGTTCCTAACAAAAAATTGCAGACATTCTACAAAGCATTTCATAAAGAATCAGGTCACTTTTGAGATTATCACTATAATCAAAGCATGATTTGGGCATTTGGAAAAATCGTATTCTGATTAGTGAGCAATGCATTCTGAGATAAAGAACTCCCAAACTTTTGAAATCTTTTTGCACAGTTGGAGCTAGCCTGCCAATGGATAAGCTATATGCTTGACAGAACTTGCAGAACTATTTAAAAATACATGGCTTAAGTCTTTCTCCATTCTCAGAATTGAGTATGATCCATCTGATTAAATTATAACCCAAGAGAAGTAGTACTTTCAAAATCAGTCAATACTTCCTTCTCCCCCAACTTGATTTCCAAGGCAGAGGCATAAAATTCGCATCATACTCTATAATTTAGGTATTAATCTTTGACTCATCCTTGACATTCTACTTACACCTACACAAAATCTTTCAGTCTTGCAAAATGCCATCATTTCAAGGTTTAGCAAATTGAGGCATACAGCTCTTTACCAGTAAGAGAAAAATACCCCTCCTCCTGATTTCTTACTCCCTCCCTGTCTCCCAAACTACTTTAACAAGTTTTTATTCTGTCTCTAGTAACTTTGAAAAAGTGTGTAAGTTTTCCAAGTCAACTCTTGCAAGAGCCTGATAAGAACTCAAAGATTTCTTAAAGAATATGCCATCTTTTATGTCATCAGTGATACCTTCCAGAAATTACCTGCACACCACCTGCTGCAGAGCAACTAAGGCTTCTATTAATAATACATTCCTAGCATTACATCTCATCATTTTTAAAAATCCTATTATATTTGATTGAATTTAGATTTTTGCTTCCCTTTAAGACTTCTTAGCATGAGTATGCTTTGCCCTAGTTAGATGTTAGAACCACCTGGGGAGTTTTAAACTACTAATACCTGGGCCTCACCCCAGAACAAATCAGAATCTCTAGGGGAGAAGTCTGAGCTTCAGTGTATTTTTAAGTTAAGGGGTTTCTTTTAGTGTGCAGCCAGGGTTTAAACTACTGTTTGTGCAATTTAGGGAATACCGGGGTTAGGTTTGTCCAGATCTGCCCAATTATCTTCTTAGAATGATCCACAATCTGTGCAATGGCAGGATCTTGGTCAACTAAGAAACAGGATTTTAAACTTTACATGCATGGATCTCATATGTGAATCAAAGTAAAATGCAGATTCTGATGCAGTAGGTCTGGGGTGGGGCCTGATTCTACATTTCCAGCAAGTGCTAGGGGATATAAGGCCTGGGCTGTGAAACACTTCATCTCCTAAGTGAACCCCTTGTTCTCACTGCTTCATCTTCCAAAGATGCTGAGTAAGAATCTATATCTACAGCTGTGACCTCTCCCTTTAGAACCAAATTTCTTATTTCTGTTTTAAATGCCTACTCTTGAATTTCATATTTAAATTTCAAAGTGATTCCAACTGAATTCCACTGTCCTAAGTCAAGTCCTCATCACAGTTTGCCTGGACTTTGTCAGCTGCCTCTTAACAGGATTCCCTGCCTCTGGTCTAGAGAATGAAGCCAGAATAGGAGACCCTTCAGGGTGTAGTTCCTGCTTACCTCTCTTTGTCCTTTTCTACTGAGACCTGAACCTGTTCTCTGGAGGAGTCTCTCTCCCTCTTATTCTTCCTGAAATTCGCTAGGCTCATCCTTGTTCCCAGGCCCTTCTCAGGCTTCCCCTTCTGCCTTACGGCCCTTTTCTCTTTTTCTCTCCACTTAACTCCTGCTCAGTTGTTAACTTAGGTCAAACATCACCTGCTCTTAAACACTCTCTAAAGCCCAAGGTGAGCTTCCCTTGTGGTTCAGATGGTAAAGAATCTGCCTGCATTGTAGGAGACCTGGGTTCAATTCCTGGGTCAAGAAGGATCCCCTGGGGAAGAGAGTGGCAACCCATTCCAGTATTCTTGCTGGAGAACTCCATCAACAGAGGAGCCTGGTGGGCTACAATTCATGGGGTCACAAAAGTATTCATGTCAGGAGAACTCCATAAACAGAGGAGCCTGGCTGGGCTACAATCCCTCTGTTTGTAAAGAGTCGGACATAGCTGAGTGACTCTGAGAGAGAAAGGCCAAGGTTAGTTGGTCAAATTTCCTCTTCCATGTCTCTGCTAAATCCCTTTAAATTTTGAATTGCTGTTATTGTTTTAGGAAACTTTTTTAATGGACCTAGAGCCCCCTACCAACCTCTGCACTAAGAAAAGAACTCTCTAGTTAGTTAAGCACAAATCCTTGAATCAACTACAGAAATTGTAAAATGAAAGGGTAACATTAAATGGTGGCTAATGTTGCCGCCTTTGACTCAAAGAATTCAGTTTTTGTTTGCTTCATTCAATAAACATTTGTTTAAACTTGAATTGATTGCTTAGCTGCCCTAGAGAGAACAGAGTTAAGAGATGTCAGTTTAGCAAATAGAAAAAATAAATACTTATGCATTAGGATGAATTCTAATGCACAAATGGTGGGGTTTTTTTTATTAAGTAATATAGTTGCTTGTCTCTGTAGTCTTCATTCCACAATTAGCCACAGATAAAAGTGCCATGCTTATCATCATAAAAGCAACTCAAGATCTGTCCAAAAAAGGTGAGGTGGATTCAAGAGTATTTTTAGTGTATCATGCTTTCCATGGCTTTTCAGCCATCACAGTTTGAACAAAGCCCAATTTCCAAGCTAAATTCTATAAGTGGAAATCAGAGGCTATGGTTAAGTGAACAGAAATAGAATTGACAACCTAAATGCGTCAACATTCATGAAAAGTGACATCAGCAGGTTTGCTGTGTAATTGCTTTCTTTTTTTTTAAAAGGTGAGTAGGTGTTTAAAACTTTTCAATGTTTAGGACGTATTCTCTTCAGCTTATTTTTCTTCATGTAATTTTTTAAAGAGGGAAGTTCTTTGCAAGGATTAAAAGATCTGTTGGCACCAACAAATGTAAAATCATGTGCATGGTTAAAATAGGGGAACAAAGAAAGGCTATAGTCATCTCCCAAGAAATATGATTTGGGAGTTATTATAATAATCCCAGGTAATTAGAAGTGGCCTCTGCACCTTGGATCCGGGTGTGACTCTACAGAGCTGATTGCCACAGCACAACATCATTGCTTGGTTCTATGTGAACTATTAGATGACAGTCTCCTTACTGATGACTAAAGGACTTCTGAATGAATTTTTTAAAAAGGACAGAAGGATAAAGTTTTCGACAGCAAAATGATGAAAACTTTCCTAGGTAATTCTCCTCCATCATTCTGCACAAGGTTGTTGATGATCTCATCTTCAAAATGAATTCTGTTGTTATTGTTCAGTCGGTACATCATGTCCAACTTTTTGCGACCCTATGGACGGCAGCAAACCAGGCTTCCCTCTCCTTCACTATCTCCGAGTATACTCAAACTCATGTCCATTGAGTTGGTGATGCCATCTCACCATCTCATCCCTTGTTGCTCGCTTCTCCTCCTGCCTTCAATGTTTCCCAGCATTGGGGTCTTTTCCAATGAGTCAGCTCTTCGCATCAGGTGTCACCTTAAATGAATTTGAGAGCCCAGAAAAGAATATGTAGATTATTCTGTCAAAACACGTATCCCCTACTGATGAACAGCAGTCAGTGAAATTCCTCCTAAAGCAAAGTTAATCCCTCCATTCTGTTTGCCCCCAAAGTCCCCATGTACCTGTCTGTACCACAGAACAATCATATTAATCACGTTTTTGAGTCAGTTCACTTCAATAGGCTATGAATTCTTTGAATGCAATGATCTTATTTTTAATCATTTCTCAAGGTAACTCACCAATGCTTGATGCTTTCACAGACCTAAAGTGGTTCAATATCAGCAATTTCATATTGTTTAACCTAATAATGGTTCAATATTTAATGAGTGAATACTCAATAGATTACTTCACATTAACATCCCATTTAAGAGTGCTGGAATTTTTAAAAGAAAAGCCAGCATTTATTCCATGAATTTCATGTTTTACAGTGTGTGTGTGTGTGTGTGTGTGTTAGTTGCTCAGTCATGTCTGACTCTTTGTGACACATGAACTGTAGCCTGCCAGGTTCCTCTGCCCATGGGATACTCCAGGCAAGAATACTGGAGTGAGTAGCCATTCCCTTTTCCAGGGGATCTTCCTGACCCAGGGATTGATCCTGGGTCTCCTACATTGCAGGCAGATTCTTTACCTGGCCTGAGCCAACCAGAGAAGCCCTATTTTATGTATATCACAATTGATATTTAATTTAAAAAGAACATGACCAAGAAGGCACTATCTATTGTTCCGATCTTTGAAGTTGGCACAAACACAGATAAGCAAGTAAGCAAGATAGGAAATAACCTAAATCAAGCACGATCTGAAGGCAATAATATAATACTGGGCATGGCACCCAAATGTCCATGGGCTCTGTGACTTATTAGCTCAAACAAGTCAGTTTAGTTCTCTAGAGTTTGAGTCTGCTCCCTTCTGTAAAATTAAGTAATAATCCTGCCTCTGATTTCTGGGTGTTGCTGTCATGAAAATCATCTGTGATGATTTTTAAACTGAAAAATTCTATTGTCAGGTTGGAAGATGAGTAAGATCTGACAAAGGGTTTCTATACCAGGAGAGTCTATCTGTTAATAAACAAGGGAAACTTAAGATAAACCATTGAAGAAAATCTAGTGGACACTGCTTCCCTCTCTTAGCTGACTGGCTATACAGGCAAGTCTACCTTAAATTTGTCTTGGTTTCATCACTTAATAACTTATTTGTTGTGTGACTGTAGGCAAGTTGGAAAAAACCCTGATGGTGGGAAAGATTGAAGGCAGGAGGATAAGGGGTCGACAGAGGACTAGATGGCTGGATGGCATCACTGACTTGATGGATGTGAGTTTGAGCAAACTCTAGGAGATGGTGAAGGACAGGGAGGCCTGGCATGCTGCCATCCATGGGGTTGCAAAGAGTTGGACACAACTGAGTGACTGAGCAACAACAAAAAAGGCAAGTTACCTAATCTCTTTGCACCTTGGGTTTCTCATCTGCGAAGTGGGAATAAGAATCAAGGGGTGAGAAGAAGGTGGATCATGGAACTGGAAACAGTTCATCTTGCTGTCAACATACTTACCACCAGAAACACAGCATCTTAAGTACTCTATGGCAGTGGTTCTCAACAGCCCCAAATGAAGATCTTGTTAAAACGGAGGTTCTGAAACAGCTGCTCTAGAGTGGAGGCCAAGCTTCTACACTTCCCGGAGGCCCAGGTACTGCTGATGCTGCTCATGTAAAGACACATTTTGAGGAGCAAGACTCACTGTTATGTCCCCACTTCTAAATATTTTGGTTCCACTTTACCAAACAAAAAAGTCAGAAAGCTCTAATCAGACCCCAGTTCTATTGACGTTAGCTCTGGAAATACTACACTTTTTAAGCAATATGATACTTGAGACTTAGAGACTAAATAGTTTAGCCTCTCCATCTGCAAGTGAGGGAAAGGACAGCCTGGAGCTGATAAGGACCACATCTGACATCACAGAGCAGCCGATCTGGTATCAATAAATGAGGGTCCCACAGAGCCTTAATCCAACTCCCCACTAAGCAAGCATCCTAATTGAGGAAACATGGGGGGCAGAGGGACAATGATGGCCTTTAGAGAGCAGCCAATAGGGGCTTCATGCTTCATTCTGATCCAGAATGTGCCTCTGAACCTTTCCCAAAGAATAGAAGTGAATGACTCATCCATATTTGGTCCATATCTTAGACTCTAAGCAAGATTGTATGCAAAACATCCCAGGCCATTTCCACCTAAAAATGTTTTGTTTTGTTTTGTTTTTGTCTCTTGGAAATTTTAAAAACACTTAGCCAAGATTCAGCCTGCCTTTACTTGACCTTTCCATCTTTGAATCCCAGGCTTTGGGTTCTCGCGCTTTAGAAGAACAAGCCCTTCAGGAGAGAAAAGCCCTGAAGTCCCCCTTGAAGAGCAGGCAGTAATGATGACAGTCAGCCCCCTGGTCTATGAGACAGTCGACACAGGGGGGCTCTTCCTCCATCCCCATGACTAACCACTCCAGCTTCCTGAGAATGTGTTAGAAATGTTCCCAGAACTGCGCTGCTGCCCACTGGGTGCGTTTTGGCTCCGTCTCACCACATATGTTATCTTCATGGTAGCTGCTCCCAAAAAAGGGTTGTAACTCAAGGGAATCTCTTCACAGATTCACGTCTGGCTTTCAAACAAGGAGCTCTCAAACCTGTCAAATCAGGCAAGCAGACGGTGTCTCTATTTTGGGGCACATTTCCCCTCTGGGTTTGTAAAGGTTTCCTCTGGGAGGCGTCTTCCCTTTTAGACTCATGGGCTTGATTGCTTGCATGTTGGAAAGCAACTCTGAGTCTGGAAAAGAGCCTTTTTCAAGGTATACAGTTTAGTGAAGTTCAGGATGAATTCACAGGGGGAGGAGGCAGCAGAAGGTGGGGGAGGTGCACAATACATGGCTTAATGTACACAGCACGTAGCATTAGCTGAACACTACTGGTGGTTGCCATAGGAATGAGAAGACTTTTGATTTTAAACCATCGTTCCTCTGGAGCCACGTTAAAAGATGTGACTGGATTCTTGCTGTTCACCACTACCAGCTTTTTAAATCAGAGCTCTTTTAAAAATGCAACCCAAATATTTACTCTGCCAAAGAAGGTTACAGTAACCTGGAAAAAAAAATGTCACTTTCAAGGCCCAAACAACTAAAGAACATGGACTTCTCCATTATCTTGGGCCCCACAACTTCCAAACCAGGGAAACACAATGCAGTTTTGATATTTTCTTCTCCAAAAGGGATTTGTGAAATACATAAAAGAGTGTAACTCAACCAAGTTAATTATCATTAAACTGTGGTGGGAGAATATTTAAAAACCAAATAATTGGTTTAAAACCAGTGAGTCTTGAAACCATTTTAGAGATTGTTTATAACATGGTGTTCCCGCATCCCTGCCACTTACGTTTCCTCCACCAGTTAGCCCTCTAATCCTTTTCTTTGCTAATTCAAAGTTCTGACACAAGGTACCAACCTGCAAACTCAGCTTTCAACACTGCACCAAGTTTAAGTATCTACTCCTCCCTTCCCCCTACCTCCAATGAGACACTATATTGTACTGTTCATCTAAATCAAAAAACTGTGGAGACATTAAATACATTAAAAGTTGACCTGGAGAAAATCATAATTGAGAAAGATAGATGCACCCCAACGTTCATTTCGGCACTGTTTACAACAGCCAGGACATGGAAGCAACCTAAATGTCCATCAACAGAGGAATGGATAAAGAAGATGTTGCACATATATACAATGAAAGATTACTCAACCCTAAAAAAGAACAAAATAATGCCATTTGCAGCACCATGGATGGAACTAAAGATTGTCACAGTGAGTGAAGTCAGTCAGGCACAGAAAGACAAATATCACATGATATTACTCAGATGTAGGACGTAAATAAAAAGGTTACAAATGAACTTATTTACACAACAGAAACGGACTCTCAGACAGAAAACAAACCTGGTTACCAGGGGATACAGTGGGGGAGACAAATTGCAAGATTGGGATTGATACTGGGCGCTCAGTCATCTGTTGTGTCCGACTCTTTGTGATGCTTTGGACTTCAGCCCACCAGGCTCCTCTGTCCATGGGAATTTCCTGGGAAGAATACAGGAGTGGGTTGCCATTTGCTCCTCCAAGCAATCATCCTGACCCAGGGATCAAGCTCATGTCTTCTGTGTCTCCTGCATTGCAGGCAGATTCTTTACTGCTGAGCCACCAGGGAAGCCCAATATACATACAACTATATATAAAATAGTTAACTAATAGGAATCTACTGTATAATACAGGGAACTCTATTCAATACTCTGTAATGACCTGTACGGGAAAATCATCTTTTTA
Organism: Dama dama; assembly: GCF_033118175.1. NCBI lineage: Eukaryota > Metazoa > Chordata > Mammalia > Artiodactyla > Cervidae > Dama > Dama dama. Next base: position 45,559,789 of record NC_083687.1, on the reverse strand, counting down.
AAAAGGTAGCTATATGTATCATGGTCCACTTTGCTATACAGCAGAAACTAACACAACATTGTAAATCAACTATACCCCAATAATTTTTTTTAAGTTGAGCATCTTACATAAAGCTTCCCAACTGGCATACCATGTTGGACCCCTGATACTGCCTCTGGACATACCTGCTCATTTACGAACATGATCATTTCAGTATACACCTTAATATGAAAAAAAGCTGGGAGAATTTAAGTTCAGCTAACTTGTAATCTCCTTGGAGTTGGTCTAGTCTACTATTGTACCCCCAGCAACTCAAGCAATGCCTGGCATGTAGTGAATGATTAATAATTATCTGCTAATAAAACAGTTGTGAATAAACACAGAGTGACTGAATGCTTGGATCAGACAATATCTGTGACCCATTCCTAGAAGAATAGAAATGTTTGTTGGGCTCTGCAGTACCTAGTGGACAAAGTGTCTGATCTGTGCCCGGCATCCACACTTCATTTGGCTGAGGAAAATGAACGTGAGCTTATGAAAACCAGTAGACAAAATTATATCCTAGTTTGTAATTCCTGCTGCAAACTTCTCTAAGGAAAACAGAGGGGTAAAAAGAATAATAAATGCCCTTTGGGGAAAGCTGTCTTGACATGGGTCTTCAAGGCTCCCTACTTTGCATGATTGTCCAGAAAAAGAACACACTTTAAAGAGCTCACCAAGAGCCATCAGCTCTCTGTGAGGGAAAATAATTATAATAACTAATACTCTGGGGGTGGGGGGTATGTACTATTTTCAACATTAAACCATTTTAGACATTAATCCTAATAACTAAAAGGGTGGGTGAGAAGCTTAGGGCTCTGAGGAAGAACACAATCAAAGAGGGCAGTGAAGTGGGTGGAGACACTGGTCAATTGCTAAACCTGGATGCCAGTTCTATAACAGGCCCCCTTGGTAAGCCAGTAGGCTGGGCTTCAGTTTTCCCAGACCATGCACTCTTTTAATTTATTTGAGAGAAATGCAATTAGCGTATTTTCACTGTAGTATCTTGTATGTTTTTATTTGTGATTTAAGAAATGTGAAGAGAAAATACACAGACACACATAATGGCTAGTAGTGTCTCATTCCTTGATCTAGGGCTAACCACTCTCAAACTGTTTGCTAACATCACTTAGTGTAGTTAATTGTCACATATTCTTTTAAATAAATTTATTTATTGGTGATTTATTGATGAAAAACTAATAGCTCAGTTAATCTTCACGTATACACAAGTATAATGCAAGTTGGAAATCTAGACAAAATACCATGGGATTTCATAGGATCAGGAGCTTACTTGCAATCAAAACAATGGAGGTAATATTCCAACCGATATGTGCAACAGATGCAGCAACAGATGCAGTCGGGGTGGAGTATCTTACTCCTACAACTCCTTGCATTTGTAAGCTGTTAAACACATTTAAAAATAATACCTAACCTAAATACTTCTTGTGTGTTAGGTGCTGTGTTGTCTACATAGATTATCTCCTTTGATTCTTATTTTTATTTCAGGTTCTACAGAGCTGGAACCTGAGGACTAAAAAGGTTAGCTTGCTGCTTGGAAGCAGCAAAACCTGGATTTCCAAGCCAATCCTTTTAGTGCTTTCACTGCATCATCTCCTGTATAACATTTCTTTGGGGTTTATTATGCAGCAATAAGTGTTATGAAGCTGAATACGACATTTCCCCCATTTATTATTAATGCCTGTGAAAAATTATCTCAGTGAATACCAATCAGATTCTCTTTGTTTCAGAAGCAAGCCCCCACCCACCATCACCCTCTTCTATGAGCATCACGGAGCGGGTGAGTTTCTGTTGTCCTCAGTTCACTAGGAGCAGCAGTGCATGCTGACTTGGAAACCTGATACCCAAAATATGATGCTCCTCAGTGCCTTCAGGTGATACAGATACTAAAGAAATTTAACTCCGAAATTAACCCAGAGACTGTATCGTGAATAATAATATTTTTATGCAAAGCTATACGTCAAATACCCTATGCATAAGGAAAACATTTAGTATTCATATTTAAGCACATAGACCTGGCTGTAGAATTTGTCAGCGTATTCAAGACCTGAAAGGAATGAAATGGTTACCAAATTTCCTCTGACTAAAACTGGTTTTTTGACCTTCACATTTGGGAACAGGACAAAGGTAGTTCAAAGTCACCACCAAGCCTGAATTGATTTTGATCGTTTTCTTCTATATAGCTCTAGCTCTATCCTTGTGTCCATCTCTGTCTCTTTCTTATCTCTACATCTACTTCTACACTTATCTCTCTAATGTATCTATTGTCAGACTTCACTGTGCACAGTAATGTGGGATTGTAAAAATGATCTCACAAAGGCCTAAAAATAACTTATACTCTTTTGATACAATTCACTGCCTAGGGTTCCCACTGATATAGCCAATCCTATTTTCCTAATGTGCTCTGGAAGTTCAGGGGTTGTATCTTCTGTGTAAGGTCTAGAAGACCTATGGCCCTCAGAAATCATTCTTTCTTTCTTGAACATTTTTAGGATATTTTTTAGGTTGTGATATACCCAGGGGAGGAAGGTAGCTGGACCTTTTTTGTTTTTGTTAGTTATTTCTTCTAGGATAATACCATGTGACTCCTATAGAAAATTCAGAGTTCAAACATATATAAAGAGGGAAGTATTTAGAGATGCTGCTACCAGGACTTTGAAGCTCTTTCTGGGCAATCTTATTATATATATAAATACACAGTTTTGTATTGATGGCATCCTACTATACCCAATGACTTTCCAGCTTACTGTTTCATTGGATAATTTATCAAGGAGATACTTCCTGTCAAAAAATAAAATTTATTTCAGTTTATAATAGGCACTTGATAAGACACAGGTTCAGTCCCTGAGTGAGGAAGACCCCCTGGAGAAGGAAATGGCAACCCACTCCAATATCCTTGCCTGGAAAATCCCATGGACAGTGAACCTGGTGAGTTGCAGTCCATGAGGTCAGAAAGAGTCAGACATGACTTAGCGACTAAACAACAGCAGCAATCTGGATTTTTAGGAGGACTAGGAAAATGCAGTTGAACTTGTGATTAATTTTTTCAGCTCCCTCCAGGAAAGCTGAAACAAATTGCACAAATACACACACATAAAGAATTGAGGGCAATGTGATTTTCTCACCAGTGGGAATGAAGTCAAATATCATTATTATACATCATCACAGTTGAGCTTTTTTAAAAAGGAGCTGCCACTGTCAACACATTTCTCCATCATTAGTTGGCCATTTTCCAGTCTTCATATTTAGGGATTTTGAGAATTATACTCAGCAGAGAGTTGCTTGAGAACCCCTCATCCCGCAACTCAGCATTTCTTCATTTTCCTATTTCCAGATCAGTTAGATAAACACTGAGATAGAGACATAATTTATGAGCATTCTTTCTGCCAAACCAAGAAATTTCCACATTATAAGCAAGGTCAGCTTACTAGAATCCAGTTGGCAGAGGAAAGGATGACATTTTGAACTCTTATTCTTCACTCGGTGAATTGAGCCTTCTACAAAGTGTTGAAAGAGGGGAAAGGACATTTTCAGAAGAGGGCAGCTAGTAGAACCAAAGGCCCCTTCGCTCCTCTTGGCTCCGGCCGTCACCACGTTGGCCAGTGTGGGCTCATTCCTAGTGTCTCTCTCCTGAATGCAGTTTCAGAAACAGAAGCTTGCAGGATTTTGTTTTGAAGAATTTTCCTGCTGGCCAAGGATGGGCCAAAGGGGAAACTCCTTTCACCTAATGTTCTTGAAATAGGATTTTAGAGTCTGCCTCTGGTCCTTTAAGGCAGTTTCAAGCCCTGGTCCAAATTGGGATGTTTACAGATTTAATGTTCCTTTTTTCCAGCCAAATACCTGGCATCTTATACATAAGTAATCCCTCAAAACCTAACTACATGAAATAAACATGACTACATGACTATATGAAATAAAATTAGGCTCCTCCTCCCTGTAAGACTACATATTCTACCTTGGTTTGCTTTTCCAACCCTCCCAGTTTTCTTTAGCTTTCCAACTATCATCAAAACCTTATCACAAGAAAAGATTTTAATTTATACTAAAGTATCAATAAAAGTAGTTGATGATGGCTGAAAGTGCTTCCTTCCCCAGAGAGATCTGAATAAAAATAAAGCCCCAGACAAAGTGTTTGCAGTACCCCTACCATCTAATGACAAGCTTTATTGAGGAGAGAAGGAAAGATTTCTTTTGAGTGTTGGATGAGGAGATGAGAGTGACTTGCCAAGCAGAGAGAGAACACTGCTATTGAACATATTATTCTCAGGTCAACTATCTGCAAGATAAGTGAATATATTATTTCCTACATATATTTATTTAGTGAGCGTGTACTTCAGTACTAAAGTACTTCAGACACTTTAGTTGTGTCCGACTCTTTTGTGACCTCATGGACTGTAGCCCACCAGGCTCCTCTGTCCATGGGATTCTTCAGGCAAGAATCCTGGAGTGTGTTGCCGTTTCCTCCTCCAGGGAATCTTCCTGACCCAGAAATTGGACACCCCCTGCCCCTACCGTCTCCTGTGTCTCCTTCCTCTAGGCAACCCACTCCAGGATTCTTGCCTGAAGAATCCCATGGACAGAGGAGCCAGGTGGGCAACAGGCCATGGGTTGCAGGAGTCAGCCAGGACTGAAGCGACTAAACACGCGTCCTTTGTTTAGCGAGTCAGTACTTAACCAAAGATCTTCAGACTAGCACCCCCAAGGGATCCAAGATGTCTCCACACTTTGAGAGCTTCTAGTATTTTTAAAGTTAGTTGGGTCTGTTGGGAAAAGAGAAACTTCCCCAAGATTTCATGCAGGTAGCAAGCAGAATTTCGTTCAGTCCAACACAAAAACAGAGTCTTCTAGAGATCTCTGGAATATGGTAAAGCAATTAAACAAGAATGAAAAATTGTAAAATTGTCAACAATACAAACTTCTTTATCTCTTAGCAAACAGAGTAAACCTAGACCGACACTGATGCACGTTATTTGGATGATATGAAAGGAGCAAACTCTCTAACTGCAAATCATGTGAACTTCTCTCCTACATTGTTTGGGTCTTATGCTATCCAACCGTATAAATAAGTACACCTCAAAGATAAACTGATACCAGCTGATACCTTTACTGATCAGACTCCATCTTGAAATACGCCTCCATTTTTAATCAAACACTTCTTCCTTTTGTGTATAGAACACACCCACACCTATTCTTACCACCTACTCAATAGAAAAGTACAAACATCTCTGCCAAATCAGTATTTTGAATAACATTATATTATTTATTTCAGCCTTACAGTGCTAAAATTTCATACTGCAGTGCCATCAGTATAAAAGAAGTAACTCTGGCTTTTTATTTTTTAATTTTTTTTGGCCTCACCAAGCAGCATATGGGATCTTAGTTCCCCGAAGAGGGATCTAACCCCTGCTCCTAGCATTAAAAGCGTGTTTGTTTTCTTAACCACTGGACCACCAAGGTAGTCCCAACTCTAGTTTTTTTTTTTTCAATAATTTTTTATCTCTAGCTCACCAAGATTTGTTAGTATTGTCTGAGTTAACTTCTAGAGCTGACATCTCAAGGATGTTTTGGGTTGAATCATTCAGTGCTACATAAGAGCTATTCTGAATACTTGCTCTAACCTTGCCTTCTTCTCTGTCTGGTTCTATTATGTCTCAGAACAATGGGCCATTATAAGTGCTGCTTTTGAGTAGATGAAAGCTATAAAACAGACCTGAGCTGATCGGATTTTGACATTGACTTTTGAACATTACAGTACTTCCCCACCTTTAAAAATAATGCCTTGCACAGCTATTCTTACACGTGATCTACAGCTATGCTCCCCAGAGAGTAAAATCTTTTTTTGAAAATCTATTTCAGAACCTGGTCATGGCATGTTAGAGAACTCAGTCGTTCTCTAGTAAACCTAGTAAAATGAAGTCCCTTTTGCAAGTGAATAATCAATCATCCCTTACCAAATACATTTGTTAAGTCAAAATTTTCAGTTTTCTTAAAGCATGGTCTTTTCACACTGTATGTCCATTTTGTAAGACTTCAAATTCCCTTTCTTGGTCAATTGTCTAGAAACAACTGATTCCAAACCCATCTCCAACCCCTGGGGTTCAACTCTATTTTTCAAATTTCCAGTTTATCATCTCCTTTTCAATCACATATTCATTTGTGCTCACCAGCAATGGATTGTGCACACACACACATACTCTCTTTCACCTCTGAGTCATCACAATTCCAGTAGACTCACAATAGAGTTCAGAACCTGTCGCCCACATCTCACTGGGAGCTAAGGAGCCGTAAGACTGCTTTCTCCTCTCGTAAATGTCAAGTGTCCAGCATGCCTCCACTGGGGACTGAACAGAAATATAACCTTAGAGAAATCAGTCTTTGGGTCTGGGCAAAGCTCCGAGAATTCTGAGTCCATAGTCTGCTTTCTCTGTAAGGGTGTATGATTGGTGGTTTCAGCTTCCTCTCTCATCAGGCTTAACTCTACAGCACCAGGTTGGTGTCTGACTTGCTCTCATTGGGTGGGAAAACCCTTTAGACAGACTGAAGGAGATGTTCAGATTTGTCTTAGGAGTAGCCCACGGAGCTGTGGGTATGGAAGAAGGGATTCTGGTGGTCTTCCTCCAAAGGTTTCTTTTTTTGTTTGTTTTAAATTTGTGGAAATATCCATTTATTAAACCTGAAGTAACTTCTTAAATGCAGCTTCTCTCTTCTCAATCCAATATGCACATACCACACCACACTTATTACTAATTCTGCTTGTCAACAAAGGGTACAAGAGGGTCATGGAAAACCCACTAGAGATCTTGTATTTGACTATCATTATGGCTTTGATAAGCAGATCTCAAAGTGTTGTGCCTAAAAATCCTTACTGAGGTTTGGTAGGGAGGATGTATCACCAGAATAAGCTCAGGTATCAAAACAAAGTTTCTTTTTGCTGTTAGGTTTATTTTGTTACATTCAGACAGAGAAGATTGCATTTAGGCAAACTGACATGATGCCAGCCGGAAATCTGACCAAACAATCAGAGGTGGAAGAGGAAGAAAGGCCAGGAAAGAGGGAAGGGATGAAATCAAGCCGTTCACTCTGTATTTTACCCCAGAAAACAGCTCGCAATTATAATTACCCACCTTGTTCTGCAGCTCAGAATAAAAGTGACGTTGCACCAAACCCTACCCAAGCAGCTTGTCCTGATTAGAAAGTACTCCACACCTTGGAGAACCAAGGAGACACGAGCGAGCGCAATTTTAAATGCAAATTAAACTGAGGGGGTAGCAGAGAGAACACATAAAAGACAGTAAAACAAAACCTTTCAGTTTTCTTAAATTAGCAGTCTAATGTGTTCTAAAGAGCAGCTCCCCTCAGATCTCCTCTTAGGGGTTGCATTTCATCACAATATAAAACGGGCAGATCCGTCACTTGCCTCTGCTCTGTGCTCTTGAATTGAGATTGAAGGGAAAATTAGAAGCTGTTCATTTGGGCTTCTGGGCTCAGCAGCGTTGCACAGCTTCGTCTTATGCTCAGCCGTGTCCTGTCGAAAGGGGCCAACAAGTGCTGGTGAGTATCTGCTAACTTCAAGATTCTTCCTTTCGTTTATCTTTTGGGGTTTCACTGGCCTTTTGGAGGGGGGAAATCTCCCAAAAGATTTACGTTACAATGCAGCTTGCAAAACCTAGGAAATTTCAGACAGCTTTTCAAGCTTCTTGCAGTGACTGATTCACAGAAGGAAGAGAGAGTTATTTTCAGCCTAGATGCTGGTGACTGATCCGTGTATTAATTATAACAGGGGAATGTTTAACAGATGCCAGCTAAGATGGCCTGTCCCCACCACCCTCAGCCAGCATTAGGGTAAGGACTGGTACCCCGACAACTTTTCTACCATATTAACTGTTTAATCGTGTATTCCTGTTGTAATTGCAAATAAAACTGGAGCTTGAAGCTCTAAAAATAATTAAACCAAAACCATTTTTTAAAATGACAGTTCTCTGCCTGAGGATGAGTGGCAGCGGCCGGGGGTGGGGATGGGGGTGGAGATGGGGCGGGAGATATGGGGTATTGGACCCGCGTGACGGTGACATGTAGATTTTGATGGTGATGGTTTTCTGCCAAAGTTTTACACGGGAAGCTGGTCATTTTCTTCCTTCGCAGTGGAGGATACAAAGAGGCTGGGGCTGGCGTCACCTTCCGTTGCTAAGGTAACATGCTCTGGCCATTTTATCTGATAAAGAAGTCCAGCAGACGGGTATACCTTATTCATCGCCGATCTAATCAAACAATCAAAATTGTTTACTTTCACCGGGAATATTTAGTGAGAGCAAAGACACTCTGACTGAAATTGCTCTTACTGCTGGCAGTTAACCCTTGATTTTTTTTTCCTCTTTTTTGCAGTAAGTATGATTTGCTGTTGGGGTAGCTTTTGGATATTTTTAAAAGTTTCCTTCTACCAGACTTGGCTTTTTAAAATATGCACTGTTAGAAAGAAAAACGAATTAGATTATCCTTCTGAGTTTGATTTTAATTACTTGGTCTTGTTACTTCTTTCCAAAAACATCCTGCAGAAATAGATACTACATTTGTGCAAGTATCTGAGAAAGGCTACATATGCTAGAAAGAACCTAACAGGCTGGTTTTTCGGTTTTTTTTTTAATGAAATATATTAGCTTCCTAATGGGCATGATAATATTATGGGGATCATTGCAATTTGGAAATAATTGCTGATTCTCGGCAAACCAGATTTCTTTCTCACAAGCAGCCTGTGTCAGAGGCAAGCAGGTGATGGTCCTTGGCACTTTATAAAACGTGCTGGAGGAAATTACTACAAGGAAGGAATGCGAGGCATTTTTACAGCAAACATGTCAGCATGTGTCATACATGCAAGGCATCTGTAAGTGGAGGCTCTGATTCCCAGGTTAGTGCTCACTGCTCAAGGGGGATTGGAACTCCCTGGATCAATTGAGGATCAATGCTCAGAACAGCTGTCATTTATCAGACCTTTTGAAAACAGCATGAAAATTTAAAAGCTTATTTTCCAGTTAATACATAGCAAAGAAAGACTGGTATGTTATCTTTCTTTAACCTGGATCACCTGTATTTTCTGAGTAGAATATATCACTTTTAACAAATGTTGGTGAAATGCTTCATTTTCTCATACAATAGGAAAGCTCTGTTGACAGATGGACTTAAAACTGGAAATGTCAGTCAAATAATGGCATATTTAATGGGATATTTCTTATCCCCAAATCATATTTGACAGTCTAAAGTATTGTGGGGTTTTTTTTTTTCTCTCCCATAGGCAATACAAGTGACTATTTTGCCTTAAAACTCTTGTTTCGGGAACATCAAGCATGGATTATCCCAAAATGGATTATTTTCTGGATGTGGAGTCTGCTCCCAGACTCTTGGATGTTGAGTCGGCTCAGAGATTCTTCTACAGCCAAGGAGCTCAAGGTAATTAAAGACAGAGAGGAAACTCCTCTCATTTGCATGTTGGTTTTATATTAACAATGCCCTGTGGACGTAGCAGTGTAAGCTATGCTTCGGGAGTTCAGCAACTGGGATTTCCCAGTTGGTAACCCCTACCGAGCTGTTTCTGGCATGGAGACAGGCATACAGCAAAATGAATTAACCTAAACTTCTTGATTTAGTTCAAAAGCAACCTACCCAGCTTTTGTACAAATGCCCCTTGGAAAGCTATGTTAGAAAAGGATGCCCCCACCTCGTTGCAACCAAAGTGTAAGTTTGAAAGACTTCAAGGATGCTTTTAGCCCCAGGAAAAGGTGGAGTTTTCAGCCTCTGAACTGGAGGAGATCCAGGGCACCCTGACCTCTCTGTCTGAAATCCAGTTGGATGAGAGGCTCCGGAGAGAGGCTTTGAACTCCTACAAACAGCAGCCTTATCTATTTTAGATGAATTCAGTTACAGACTCAAGGAATCAGCAGTGTCCTTGGGGAGCACAAAGGAACACGCCTGTTGTGAAGTGTGGCTGATGTATACATTTAAATTATAGATTTTAAGATGGTCAATTAGGCTCCAGTTTGCTTGTTCCTCTGTTCCAGGGTGCACTTAGAATGTTGTGCGTGCACACTGAAGTACAGAATGAGGCTGGGGCATTACATGGGCTCTCCCGACAGGCAGGAGAGGTTTTTAAAGCCTATTTTCCCTTTTCCGTGGAATATTTAAGGTAATCAGGAAACCTGAGCATGGGTATATCCCAAATGGTACAAGTAACACAGCAAGAAAGGCAATGTCCCTGTTCTTAAATAGAGAAGTAGTTGAATTCTTGGAACTCACGAGGGAGAACTAAAAAGGATAGATGCTGTTTTGAGAAAGCTGGTATCTTTCACTGTTACGTGGTAATGGGCACTTCACACAGGGCCCTGATGGACTTCTGCTTTGCCCAGTTGTCTCTTGTTACTTGGTTTTACCTGGCTCTCATGCCAAATTCTGACGGCAACTTCAGTGGCTTGCAAGCCTCCTCCTCCTCCGCTTCCATTTCCTGGATAGGATCCAGTCTTAAAGGCAACAGAGACTGGTAATTATCTGGTTGATTGGCTTGGGTCAGTACACACATCAGCAACAGCTAATTCTCCTCATCCCTGTGAGTATGTGTAGTCAGCATCGCTCCTCTCAGCCACTGAAAGAGACATGAGAATGTTACTGAGTTAGCAGAAGCCTGAGACACCGGCCAGATCCTCCAGCGTCTTCTGGGTCTGGAAGTAAGAAGCTGCTAGGAGCAGATGGAGACGGAGGCCAGAAGAAACAGGGGAGCTGAGGCAGGTCTCCGGTTCTGTGTAGTCACATTGCTGCATCTGTCCACTCCATTTGAACAGGAGAATAATGCTGGTGCCTGGGGGTCGTGCACTTGAGCTGCATCCCTGTTACCAGGGCAGAGAAAGGGAGAGAATCACAGATACTAAAGATGCCCATTTTGCCTTGCAGGAGACCCGGCTTAAGCCTTTAAGAGCCGTGGGCTCCAGGCAGTCAGGGTGTGGGAGGCTCAGAGGACTCCAGGCAGCCTGGCAGTTGTCGGCAGATGGAGCCGGGGGTGGAGTGGTCAGAACTGTCGCCTTCGGTGACTGTGGTTTAGACACCAGAGCTGGAAAGCCTGGAGCGTGCACGGGAGGTGGTGGCGTAAGCTGCCTCGGCCCCCTGACAGGACATTCATTTGGGGATAATCAGAATGATGTTCTAATGAAGGAGTCGTGGATCTGTAGTAAGAGGGGGGGCTCCCTAAACAACAGCCAGGTGGGTTTTTCATAAACCCCCTGACTTCTTGAGTCAGAAATCCGAGTATAAGACCTAGGGGTTTGCATTTTAAGTAACAGGTCCAATGATGATTACCCAGATATCCCACTATTCTGAGGGCTAGCATTTAAGAACCAGTCCATTCTATCTGATTTCTCTCCTTCCACCCCAGGACAGGGCCACTTTCCTCACCATTAGAGGCAGGATGACACAATGGTTACAACCAGACCCTGACTGCCTAGGTTCAAGCCGTGGGTCTGCCACAGGCAACCTGGGAAAACTAACCTCTTTGCCTTTCAATGTCCTCCTCTGAAAAATGGAAACAGGGTTGGTGTTCAGCCCTCCAGTCATGCAGTGCCCAATTCATGAGTTGCTAAGAGCACTAATGAGGTAAGATTTGAAAATTCTTTCAACCGCCACATGGGAAACACCATACATGAGGAAAGCAATAAAATATCTTTGCAAAAGGCTGTCCCTTCTCTGAGATTTGAAAGGAAGCCACTGCCTTACAAACAAAAGTGCTACCTGATAAGAGTGAACCTCCTATTTTTTCTTTTAGCACACACACACAAAGTTAATTTTAAGTAAATTTTAAAACACTGTGATTATTTCCTTGTCACATCAGAAGCTAACTTGGGGCAAAACTGAAAAACAGGGAGTACCAAGAGAAACTTCTATCCTTCCTTTCACTTTAAGACTGAGAACCCCTCTCCCACCAACAGCTTCCCCAGAGCCCCGTCGTCGCCTGGGACTAGTCGCCCCCAGGTCTCCTGGCTGGGGAGTGCCTTGCTAACACTATGAATCCCCGTCGCCTGGGACTAGTCGCCCCCAGGTCTCCTGGCTGGGAGTGCCTTGCTAACACTATGAATCCCCGTCGCCTGGGACTAGTCGCCCCCAGGTCTCCTGGCTGGGAGTGCCTTGCTAACACTATGAATCCCAGTCGCCTGGGACTAGTCACCCCCAGGTCTCCTGGCTGGGAGTGCCTTGCTAACACTATGAATTGTCAATGCATTTTCCCAGCTCGCTCGCAGCAGCTTCCTTCCACTCAGCACAGACACCACCTCCCCTGGATCACAAGGCCCTCCGCCCGAAAAAGGGACCCCAGTGAATGGGCAGAGGGCTGAGGACCATGGCTTACACCCTTCCCTTTCTGAACCAAATGCACAGGTGGTAGAATCGATGTCTAAAAAGCCAATGGCAAGGCCCCCAGGACCAGGGAAAGGAGGGCAGGACAGTGGCTGACTTGAGATAGGCGTGTGAAGCAATCGGAGCCTTCTGCTGCTGCTACATCACAACACACAGCAGCTTTCTCCACAGCCAGCCCAGCCCAGCCCAGCCTCAGGGGGATGTTAGTGAGGTCGAGTAGCCCCCACTGGATACCCTCTTCTCTAAAGAAGGCCCACATGGAAATAGCGTGTTAAGTACCTGGAATGTGGATGACCTAGGATTTGGCTGGCTAAACTGATGTATGATTATTGCCTTTTACTGGGCTGTCCATTCTTGAGACAATGCAGACTTGTCAATAGACTGATCAAGGACAGGTGTAAGTACTTTAAAGGGAAAAGCAAGAAAATAATTTTATTTTCCACACATTACTATCCTTGCATCAGTTGAGGTACAAATTCATAAACTTTGGAGGAAACAGCCCTCCTATATTAATTACATGCAGAATGGTTATCCAAAGCAACAATGAGAATTGCAATGTTTGTGACCCCATCATGGTGGTTTTTCACTTTCTCTTGGAAAGTGGCCAAAAGCCTGTCCCTAGGTAGAGAATATTTTGAGCTACTAAAAAAGCAAGAGGAATCCAAAAACATAAGAAAAAGAAAAAAGTGATCTAAGATCTGTCCTGGGACAGATTCTGCTGAAATTCCCAGAGAGTTTTTAAAAAGTCAGTCCTCTGCTCTGCTGAATAAAGCAGGCTTGTTATTTCCCCCCAATCTCCATTTTCCCTTGGTTTGATCTCGAGGTAGGGAAGATGAGCCTGCTTCTCCTGAGGGATTCTGCTATAGAAAGCGTGCTGTGTTAACAAGGAGCAGAAAAAAAGTCCAGAGTCATCCTGTTCATCTCCTGCCAGTGAAGGATGCCCTCCCGGTTCACCTGTGATGCTTCTTCAACAGTAAATACTGCTCACACAGGGAGTCCTGCAAAAGTCCCCATTAACACAAAAGGAGAATTGTGGAGGCTGAAGATGCACGTGATATAAAGACCAGTCACGTCTTGACATCACATAACTTGCGATCACCCATCTTTCATGTTTCTGACAATGATCTCCCACACAGTTTCAGAGCCATAATTTTTTACATAAGCTGGGAGGGAAATCATAAAAATCACAAAATTGGCATCACAGGATTTTAGGTTGAAATGAACACTATAGTTCAGTGATTTTTCTCTACCCTCTCCCTAAACCAAGTAATCCAGAATTGGTAAGGGCTTGACTCAGGTCCCAATGCTACATTTCACACAAGCTGCTGGGTTATTCTGGTGGACCCTGAAGGTTGAGAACTAGTGTTATGATGCATTAATAACTCAGCTCAGCTCCAGACTAGCAGCCTCTGTATCATCAGGGAACTTGTTAAGAATGCCAGAATCTCAGACATCCTAGACCTAGAGAATCGGAATCTAAAGTTAACAAGATGGTGAGGCAATTTATGCTGAAGTTTGAGAGGCAATGATTGAACCTAGAGCACATTAGAAACACCTGGTAAGCTTCTGTGGCCTCAAGGCTGGAGTCCTGGGACAAAAGTCAGAATTCTTGGTGTGAGTCCCACACTTGGGAATCTATTAAATTATGCTGGGTGATTCAAATGTGCAACCAGGGCTATGAACTTCTGACCTCCCATTTCACAGGAAAGGAGGTTTTAGCACAATCATGCAGCTATTCTTGCCTGAGTTTCTTTGTCTTTCCCTTTAAAGAAATCCAAACCATTGGAAAGGTGCAAGTGGACTTTTTTTTTTTTTTTTAAAGACTTGACTACACATCAGTGCTGCATTCTGTATATTCATTGTATCTATTAATCTTCAAAGAAATTTAGCAAAAGTGGAGTTATAATGCTCAATTCACAGATTAGAAAAGACTGTATATTTAAATCCCCTGGAGAAGGGAATGGCTACCCACTCCAGTACTCTTGCCTGGAGAATCCCAAGGACAGAGGAGCCTGGGGGGCTACAGTCCATGGGGTCGAAAAGAGTTGGACACGACTGAGTAACTAACACTTTGACTTTCATATATTTAAATAATCACAGTCAGAAGCTGAATTCAAGGATATCTGACTCCAACCACCCCACAGGCAGTAAACATAACATTTGTGACCAAATGACACTTCTGAAGATGGTGAAGCTCAGAGTAGTTCTGCCACATGCCCAGCTTCTCATCCTGAGAAGGTGGAGGAGACTAAAGATCTGGATGGAGCAGTGGCTCTCTTCTTACCACGTCAGTCACGCCCTCTCTACTGTGTTCAGCTTCTTTCCTCCAAGACCACCAGTATCTTTGGGTGTTTAAACGATACTCAAAAGGGAAAACACATTAAAAGGCAGCCGTTTGTCTAATGTTACTAGACGATCAAATTTATGACTCCTGCTCACAATTTCCCCCTCTTTTATCATTTTAAATCACTCTTGGCGCGGGAGCCAGGTGCTGTAGTCCTTGTTACTTCACTCTAATGCGTCTTTTCTGTCGTCTACATTGTCTTCTTCAACAAAGGAAAATGCCAGTTTTGACAATTGATGAATGCCCCGGTGAGCAGCTAAGTCAGAAACTCATCTAAAACCCCCTCTCTCCTCCATTTCCCCCTCCCCACCTCCCACCCCAACTAGCTTCCAGCTCCTCTTTTCTCCACCCTGTGAAATCTGCCAGAACAGCTGGTTTTTCAGTCTTTGGTGGTTTAGTCACTCAGTCATGTCAGACTCTTTGCAACCCCATGGACTGTAGCCCGCCAGGCTCCTCTGTCCATGGGATTCTCCAGGCAAGGAAACTGGAGTGGGTTGCCATTCCCTTCTCCAGGGGATCTTCCCAACCCAGGGATTAAACCCAGGTCCCCTGCATTGCAGGTGGGTTCTTTACCAACTGAGCTATGAGGGAAGTCTTTTTCAGTCTTTAGCTTTGAGTTTAATGTACTGTAAACCTAAAGTCTAAACCCCTGGGACTTCTTCACATGGCCCCAAGAGACAAAAGACATTGGGTTGCACTCACTTGTTTGCAAATTGTTAACAACAGTCATCTGCACAGAATGTGTTCATGCTATTTTCTTTTCTTTCCTTTTTTTTTTTTTGGTGGGGTATTAGTTCCCTGACCCGGGATTGAACAAGCACCCTTAGCAGAGAAAAGCAGAGAAAGCACAGAGTCCTAACCACTGGAGAGCCAGGGAGTTCCCAGGGCCTTCTACTGTCTTTCCTGATGTTTATGACCCAGCTCCAATGTCGCCGCCTCTGTGAGGTCTTGCCTGACTTTTCCAGGACTTTCTCCATAATATCCTGATCAGCTTGTATTCTAGCCACTAGCATATTATATTATTCTGCTTCCACCCCTTACTGGATGCATGAGTTCATGTAGATGGCTTTACTTCTCTACTCCTCGGGGTCCTAATCAAAATGCATATAATACTAGATCCACATTCATAGGGGTTTCTGAGAATGAAGGAGGTGTGCTTATGAAGTGCTTGGTACATTGTTATTATTGATTAGTTACTGAAGCTCTTATTTTGTTATTTGGTGCCTGTTTGCCTACATAGATGGTGGTGATCTTAAATACCATATTCTGGATGCCTAGTACCATCCTTGATATACAGTAGAAGTATTAAGATTTACTAAAGGTCTCTGTGGAACTAAAGGAATGAAAATGCTTAAATCTGCATTACAAAGAGAAACTTGGGATTCAAGGAAAGGACTTTTGACAATTCATGATAGAGAAAACTCCCTAAGACCTTTAAAGAATTTAAATCTTTAGTTGGAAATAGAGACTGCTTAAGGCTGAGGGGAGGGACAGGCAAAATTAATTTTCAAATACATAGAGATGCAGGAAATGGAAGAAAGTCATCAACTGTGATATACCTTCTATAAACCTGGGGAAAAAAAAGCAAAAGCAAAAAGAAAATACAGCAGGAGGGAGTTGGTGCACTATTGGAAAGAATTAACCTTTTAAAATAGATTTCCAGGGGTTCCTGAATAGTACCCTTCTAAGAAGGACCTTTTAATATACAATAGTCTGTGAAGGCTGAGTTTTTATTCTACCTAAAAGTAGAATTCTGGAAGGCTTGAGCCCCTCAACATTTACTCTGATGAACTTACTTGAGATCAAGTCAAAGGCTGCGCTGAACACATTCCAGAAACTAGCTCTGGGCTGACCTTTAGTTGAGATTCCTTTCTCCTTCCTTCTTCAGACCTTTACTACCTAAGCAAGTCCTAACACTTTGGGACTGATTAATCCTCAAACTGGCTACCGTTCATACTCCTGGAAGGTGGCTGTGGATGCCCACCTAAGCCCTACACGGGAGCCACACACCAGAGGACCACTCACTGAAGGCCTGGCCATGTTTCTAGAGGTCTTGCTTGGCGGGTGCCAGGTTATCTTCCTGCTCCACGATTGTCCCCTAAAACTTTAATATCGTGGTCTTACACATAGCTCCTAATTTGCTCTTTAAGGACTGAGGCAAAAACAGTGATTCTAAAGCAACTGTGTCCTCGTGTGGGGGCACAGTTGCCAACTAGATTGTAATCTTTTCCATTCACCCATCTTCTCAGAGTTCTGCTAGGACCAGCACAGCAAAACTGGCTGCATCTTTTCTGTGTCTTCGTGGTGATGTCCTTAACCAAGTAGTTAACATGTCATCAGACTGCTTTTCAGACCCTTGTCTCTGAGAGGTGCTTCAGGTGACACTTTTCTTATGTAGTTTCCAGCCTTGTTTTTGTGATGCTGAAGTCATCGCCCTCAATACTCACTTTGGGGGATTTTTCTGGTTGTTTTTTTTTTCCTCTCTGTAGCTCTAGCCAGGAAGCAGCCCGCTGTGCTTCACTCATGGATGACAAGCTAACTACCAAGCCTTCCCTCTTAACCTCCCACACACTCCATTTTAGACCTCTAATTGCTCACATTCAGGCTCTCCAAACCTGTGTTTAATGCAGGGAACATTGTGAAGGAGAGGGTGAAGGCAGATCAAGAGGGAAGATATTGTGGAGATAGCCAGCCTGCCAATTCCGTGCATGTGTAGATGACCATGAAGCCCAACCTTCCATTTCTGGAGTGTGCCCTTGAACAGGACGTTTCTCTGCACACAAAGTAGCCTTCTTGGTGCCGTCCATTTACATGCACATGGCTTTCCATCGCTTTCTGTGCCTTTGCCCCCAGCAAGCACCTGCTTTGTCACATACTGTGACTCAGGGCTCGTAAGTAGGGCATAAGGACAAGAGGCAAGAGAGAAAAGATGAGAGGATGAGACACAGAGAGGAAGAAAATCATATGAAAATACAATAAAATAACTGCTCGATTAATAACGCCTGCTTTCACATACAGCATACAGAGAGTGGACTAAAGACGCAGCCCACACACAGGCAGCATCAGTTATGACCCAATTAGCATAAACAATTCACAGGTGCTTGGAAAAAATTCTCACTCCTCACTGCTCAAACAAATCTGTTCCTAAAAACTTTCAGTACTGCCCTCTCTAACTCACCTGGCAGAAGCAAGGACAGAGAGCCTAATGCATCAAAATCAGCTCATGGACAATACCATTTTTAATATTTTTGAGAATATTTTAATAAACAATTAGACCCACATAATTATACATGGATAGGGGAGCCTGGTGGGCTACAGTCCATGGTGTCACAAATAGTCCAACATGTCTGAGCAACTACTACTACTACGGGATGAATATTGGTATTAAATCGGACCTCTGAAATGTTAGGACTGATCAGAGAGATTATCTTAGAGATCTCTGTACCTTTTCTCAATCATAAAAGCAAAATGTGCTCAGACGCTCAGTCGTGTCCAACTCTTTGCGACCCCATGGACTATAGTCTATCAGGCTCCTCTGTCCATGGGATTCTCCAGGCAAGAATACTAGAATGGGTTACCATTTCCTTCCCTGGGGATCTTCCCACAGGAAGATCAAACCCATGTCTCTTGCATCTCCTGCATTGGCAGGTGTGTTCTTTGCCACCAGCGCCACCTGGGAAAACCAAGAGCAAAGCAAGGCTAAAACATTAAGGTGTTTGGGGGAAATGGAAAGGAAAATCAACCCTACACATCTATTTTAATTTTTTACTTTCAGTTTCAAGCACAGTCATATTTTTACAAAATTACAGTTATGGCATATGCAAAATTGGAGGTATGACTGAAATCTTTCCCAGGGCTGGAGAAGAATGTCATAATATTTTAGGGCTTGGGTTTTGGAATAACACAGATCTGAGTTCAGACTGTGATTTTCACTTTTCAGCTTATAATATTAGGCAAGTTATTTACTCTTTTTCCCTCATTTTCCCCTTTTGAATGCAAATAATGGTAATTCTCAACGCAAAGGGTTCTTTGAGGGTTTAAATGAAGCAAAGTGTTTCCCAAACTATGGTCCAATATGCTTTTAAGGTAATACTTGAACTTTTTTATAACAATTCATTTTATTGTGTTTTAGAAAAGATGTAAGTTGAAAATTATTTAATTGAAATAAGAAATATGTAACCAGACTTCATATTTATGGGCTACTGCTTAGAATAAAGGGCTTCCCAGGTGTCTCAGCAATAAAGAATTTGCCTGCAATGCCAGAGATAGAGGAGGTGCATGTTCGATCCCTGAGTTGGGAAGATCCCCTGGAAGAGGGCATGGCTACCTACTCCAGTGTTCTTGCCTGAAAAATCCCATGGACAGAGGAGCCTAGTGGGTTACAGTCTTCGGGGTCTCTAAAAGTCAAACATTACTGAAGTCACTGAGCATGGCATGGCTTAGAACAAAAGGGGGAAAAAAGAATGAAGTCCACTGAAGGAAAAACATTTAGTAAATAATAGTGTAGATGACACTTAGAGCTTGCAAAATCCGTGCAAGTGATATAGAAATGACCAACATTTGGAAACCCTCAACAAATAAATATAGAACACTAAGTAAAATGTCAAGTACCTAATATGCATTTAATAAATATTAGCTCTTATGTTAATTATCTTTTCGTCTTGTCAAGCCTCAGAGGAAAGTGGCAGGGCCTCAAGCTCCCCAAGAAAAACCTTCACCCTGTGCCGGCTCTGATCTTCTCTACCACCATTTATTCCTAATTCAAATTTTCAAGCCCTTGGCAAGGTGAACGTGAAGTGAAAGAAGTGAAAGTATTAGTCGCTCAGTTGTGTCTAGCTCTTTGCCACACCGAGGACTGTAGCCCACCAGGCTCCTCTATCCGTATAATTCTCCAGACAAGAAGACTGGAGTGAGTAGCTATTCCCTTCTCCAGGGGATAGTCCTGACCCAGGGTCGCCTGCATTGCGGGCAATTTCTTTTACCACATGAGCCACCAGGGAAGCCCCCGTGGCAGGGTGGAACAGTCTTAAAACACAAGAACAAAAAAAGCAACAAAACTTCAGTTTTTAAATTAAGTTGCTAACAAATCCCAAAGGAATCCTCTTTATGATTTTACTACTGAGAATTTTTTTTCCTGTAAACTCTCTTAAAACATTGTCTAGAGGGATGAGATGGGGAGGAAGGTGGGAAGGGGTTTCTGGATGGGGGACACATGTACACCCGTGGCTGATTAATGTCAAATTATGGCAAAACCCACCACAGTATTGTGGGTTTTCCAATTAAAAAAAAAAAAACAAAACACTGGCTAAACTGTACTGATTTCCTGTGAGTTTACAGCAAACTCTAGTTTATCCAAATGTGGCTTCCAAGAGGAATGAAGCTGAATGAATCAGCTTTAGGGAGGCTGAAATACACAAAGGGTGTTGACTGTATGGTGACAAATGGAAACCAAACTTTTCATGGTGAGCACGCTAGAGAGTATAAAGAAGTGAAAATATAATATTGCACCCACAAAACTTCTATAATGTTATGAACCAATGTCACCTCAATTTAAAAAATGAGTCAGCATTTACTTAGGAATAAGGAAATAGATTTGAAAGAATCTACTTCAAATCATATTTCTCTTTATTCTTTTGTTTCCTTAAGAAAACATGGTAATGTGAAGAAAGTGACATCAGAAAGTCCTGGAAGCTAATTTGATTCCAACTAGTAAACAGCCATGTGGCTGGTCATTCAAGTAACTGGACCTCTATAAGCCTTTGTTTCCCCATTTGCAAGATATCAACCATGTTTGCAATATTATTAGTATGAGTATAAAATGATGTAAATTTAGATAACAGATTCTCAGTGAATACTTGTTTAAGGAATAATTTGCCACAATAAGGAACGAGCACTAGTTGAATAACTGTTCTGTGCCTTCAAGAAGCTCAAGGATGATACAGTACTATAAAAAACACCTTTATAGAAGCAAAATAAAGGGTCTAAAAGGGAAGAGAAAATATCAGAGAATTGTTTTTGGAAGAGTTTGTACCTAAACTTCTTGCTTCAGTCAGCACAATAGCGGTGCATTCCTTGCACAAAAAGCCAGCAGGGATAGGTCTTTCTGTAAGCAATTCAGTACGACTGGATCAGAAGACGCAAGGTGAAGGTGATACCTGATATTGGAAAACAGAGTAGAGTTCAAAGGAAGAGACCTTAAACAACAGATTCAGAAATTTAGCTTCTCTTCTGTAGGAAGCACAGAACATTTGAATGAGTTCTAGAGCTCAAAGAGCTTCCAGATGCCAAACCTTGTTACATATCAGAAGCAAATTCTACAGCCCTTGCCCAGGTATACAGATCAGAATCTTTGAGAGTCAAGTGAGATGAGTTTTCCTATTTTAAGGGGTGGTTTTGTTTTATTTTTGCAGCTCTCAGATGCTTTTAATACAAACAGCATGAGGTATAGAATTTGACTAGTCTAATTCTTTACTTTCATAAATAAGGAAAATTGAGCCTAGAGAGGTAAATGAGTGAAATGCAATAAAAATTTGATTATATTTATCCAAAATTCACTGTTTTTGGAACACTAACTATAGGCTGGGGATTCAAACTCTGTTGACACATCCCCTGGCCTCACGTAGTTAGCTATCTAATACAGAGGCAGATAAAGCAATGATTTCAGTCCCAAAAGATAAATGCTAGGAGAATCTGCACACTGGGAGTTTTGTTAGCACAGATGAGGGTATCCAAATGAGAGGGCTGTGTGTGTGTGTGTGTGTGTGTGTGTGTGTGTGCGCGCGCGCGCGCGTGCATACACATGTGGGGAGAAAGATGTGATGCTAGGTTAGTGTCCAAGAAAAGATAAAAACAGATCTGACAACGGATCTCCTCTGCATTAGATATCCTAAGGGATTCAGTATCAGGTTTGGAATTCCTAAGCATGCAAAGGCAGATTAACTATCATCCTCACTAGATGGATAATGAAGCTGTTCACTGAGAAAGAAGAAAAGAGTGTAAAGATGGAGATGGAGAGATTTCCTGGTAGTTCTATAAAGTTTAGAAAACCATCCAAAACATTTTATGTACCTAGGTAATTCCTAAAATAATTTCACTAACATGTTTTACAACTGCTTCGGAGTATGTAGTTCCTTTGGGCCTTTAATTTTCCTTTCATATTATTTGAAGGATTGGGAGGTTATTTAAAGGAAATATTTATTTTCTAAATTAGAACTTTTCTCCCTAGTACTTAAAATTAATAGTCCATCTGAAATATTTACATGAACCAAATGTCTGAAGTTAGCAATATTATTCAAATTCAGGCTTGTGTTTTTATAAGAAGAAAATTCCGGGTTAACACTTAACGAGAGCATCTAAAGAAAACAAGTTTTTTTAAAAAATGTCTTAATGTAGCTCAGTCATTTTAGAGAAATATAGGCTGTCACAGAATGTTGCAAAGGAAGAAAAAAAGATTCAGCTACAGTTAGTTAAAAATAGACCTTACTTTTCTTTTGAACCTACACAGTAAGATCTTCTGTTCCATTTAGTTGATTATGCATTATTTGGTGACTAAATTTGATAGGTCACAAGTGGAAAAAAAATTACTTGGCTTAGTCCAGTTTAATCCTTGTCTTTGGAAAGCAAGATCCCACTTCACGCATCATCCCGGACAGCTGATTTTTTACATCAGCCCCATATCCTATGCTTTCTCAGTAATCTGGACACACGTGTACCCAGAAGTTACAAGAGGAAATGACAGTGAAAAGCAGACCCACATTTTCAGTGCCAGGGGCTTGGTATTTATGGTCTCAGTTAGTCCTGGAATGGGAAATTTGTGACATACTTGTTATCCCCATGTTACCGGTGAAGTAACCCATGTTTCCAATCATCAAGTCACTTCCCAAACCCACACAGCTGTTAGGAATGGAGCTAGAATTATAATCCTGAGCCTTGTGACTCTTCCTACCACATGCTGCAGGATACTGGTGTCTATGGCAGCAGTAGGGAAGACTTCCAGGAGCAGTGGTACAAGGATGCAAAGATATTAATGGATTTCAAATGGTAGAACGCATCAAGGTTACAAGATACAAATGTGGCAATAGAGTCATTCTGTGTACCTAGACCCTTAGGTTCAGTTTCTTAAAGTGAATTTTTACCTTATTTACTTGGGAAATTGTCACAACGGGATGGTGAGATCCTCTGACCTTTAGGTTGCATTGCAGGGGTGGGTGGAGGAGAGGAAGAAAATCTGCCTAAGTCCCCCATGTGCTAAGTCGCTTCGGTCGTGTCCAACCGTTTGCGACCCCATGGACTGTAGCCCTCGGGGCTCCTCTGTCCATGGGATTTCCCAGGCAAGAATACTAAAGTGGGGTGCCATTCACTTCTCCAGGGGATCTTCCCCACCCAGGGATCGAAACTACACCTCTTAGGTCTCCCACATTGGCAGGCGGATTCTTTACCATACAGCCACCAGGGGAGCCTGCCTAAGTCCCCACGGGAGCTGCTTATTATTAGAACGCATTTTCCCTCTCACTACCAAGGTGCGTGCATGCTAAGTCGCTTCAGCCATGTCTGACTCTTTGCCACCATATGGACTGTAGCCCGCAGCATATAATAATTACAGAAAAGTTAGGTGAACAACAAAACACATACAAAAAGCTCAATTAGCCCATCATCTATTAGTAAAAATAAGTCCTCTTTATAACCTGTATAAGATTGAATGTTCTTACACTCTTTTTATATACATGGGCACACCCACTCATGCACACATGTATTTTTTCAACCTAACTCAAGCTCCTTGAATAGATTACCTTTAATTTTCTCTATCTTAATTTCAAATAAGTAAACAATTTATGTCTTGGGGTAGTTGGTTCTAACCAACTTAGGAAATAATCAGGAAATGATTTGGGGGAATAAAAGAGGAAAAGGTCAACCAACCACACATTGTTTTTGCCCAAAGGGTGACTTTGCCAGCTGGCTTGACGTTACTGGATCTGTTCTGCTATTTACTATACAGAGTCTCTGACTAATACCCTATGATTTGATTGCTATCATCGGCCCATCTGTAGACACAACAGAATGCAAATTAAATAATTACTGAATCTGTACTGGGCAGGCCTTCTTAGACACATACATTTAGGAATTTTTGTGTTTTCCCTTCTCCACACCACCACAATATGCTTTTGTTCTTATTATAGCCAGATAAAGCACTTCATTGCATTCGAATAGCAAGTGCCATTTAATAGTGTAGTTCCTATAGTAACAGAACATTAGAACCAGCAGTAACTTGATTCAACTGGCCCATTTTATAGATAATGAGACTGAGGGTCAGAGAAGAAAAGCAAACATTTGTTTATTAAATACCTACCATGTACTAGAAGCTACATGTGTTTATTTCATTCAAAATCACATAACTATGAGTTAGATATGACAGCCCCCAATTTATTAGAAACTAAATCTCAGTAGAATTATCAACTCCAAAGAGGCAGAGTGGAGGTTTAAACGTGATTACTGACTCACTTTCCCCTGCAACAGCCAGCCCTTCTGGAAAAAAGGTGATTTATCTAAAACAGACAGCAAGATGGTGGCACATCTGGGGCTGGGACGTGGTCTGCTACTGTCTAGTCTGACGCCTATATGTCTACATCCTGTCACTGTACGTGGGGCTCCAGTGGAATTCAAACCCATTGTCTTTGCCCCTAAGATCACTTTGCAAGTGACCAAGTGCAGTAGCTTGCCACACAGAGGTATGTGCAAGTATATGTCACCCTCTTATTCATTGAGCATGAATTAGAAATATTAGAATCTTTAGATCTCAAATTATGTCATTAATTACAGCAACTACTGAAAACTGACCATGTAGGAAATATAAATAAGTGGAAGTAAAATAAAAATAGATAAGGTTTAACATGACCTGTGCTATTAATTAAATAAGATGGGGAAAGTGACTTGTATGTCTTAATCAGGCACGTTCAACAACAGAAAGCTGTTTAGGTTTATGTCCGACTCAATTCAACATACCAGGCCTGAAACACATTTTCCTCTTTGCATCTAGCATGTTTTAGCAGCCAGCCCCCAGCCACCCTGCACAGTATCTACTTTAAGAAACTGAGAGGAAAGGAAGCAATGAACATTTGTTGCCCGCCTACCATTTGTCAGGCTCTGTGTTCGGTGTTTTACATTTGTTATATAATGTTTTATCCTCCGAAGGCCCAGTGAGAGAGTTTATTTCTAGTTTACATATAAGGAAACTAAAGCTTGGAGAGCTCACTAACTTTTCCCCAAGATCTAATAAGCATTAAGCTTGGGAATTATGCCAAAGTTTAATTTCACAGTGACAGCTTTACTTGGAGATGGCTAGGAATAATAGTTTTAATATAATGAATGTTTATTGGGAATTTCTTTTGCTAAAGACTTTACATAGATTACATGTTTAAATCCTCATAGCAACCCTAAGATGTAGGTACTATGTAAGGCCCATCTTACAGATGTAGAGGGGACAAGTGACTTACATGAAATCATTCAACTATTAAGTATGGAACTGGGGTGTAAACCTCAAAGCCTGTGTAGCTAGTTAATTTTTATTTCACATTATCTGGAAGGAAAATAGCATCCACATTATTTACACATTCATACAAATTACGAAGTGCCATAGGTAGAGATAGAGTGGAAAATGCCACATTCTCACATTGGTGCTAGATTTGGGATGGAAGTAAAAAAATTTCAGCCATAAAAGATGGGCAGAGTTTAGACAGGCAATGATTGAAGAAAAGGAAAAGAAAGGCTTTCCAGTGGAAAAGTTTGTACTGTCATTTGATACTATTTTCCTAATTTTTGTTTGAATCTTCTGTCTTCAGTTCAGTTCAGTTGCTCGGTCGTATCCAACTCTTTGCGACCCCATGAATCGCAGCATGCCAGGCCTCCCTGTACATCACCAACTCCCAGAGCTTACTCAAACTCATGCCCATCGAGTCGGTGATGCCACTTCTGTCTTACAACTTGCCAATTAATCTATCAAACTGGTTAAGGTTTGGGTTTTCTGGTAGCCACAGATGGTATCAAAGCATTCATGAATGATGCTCTCAGTCCATTGAGAACCCATGTGCATTACTTACCTAGTGCTGCATATCAAGTTACCCTAAAATGTAGTGGCTTAAAACAGCAAACATTTATTATCTCATAGTTTCTGTAGGTCAGAAACTCAGGAGTGTCTTAGTTGGGTTGCTGTGGCTCAGAGTCTGAGGCGGCTCAGAGTCAGGATGCTGGTCAGGGCTGCGGTCATCATCAGTCCCAGGGTTTCTCTGGGGCTTTGAAGATGGCTCATGCAGATGGCACTTGTCAGGAGGCGTCAGCTTCTTGCCACATGAGCCTCTTCCCTGGCTTTTTGGGTGTCCCTGTGACGTTGCACCTGGCTCCTCTCAAGACTCCAAAGGCAGAAGCTGCCATGTATTTTCTGAGACACCATCGCTTCCACCATATTTTAATGGTCACAGACACCAGCACTGATTGAGTGTGGGAGGGCATGGACGTGAATGCCAAGCGTTGGGGATCCCTAGGAGCCATCTGGAGGCTGGCTATCACAACATACAAGTGTTCAGGGAATCAGAAAATCCTCCAAAACACAGAGGACGTGGTTCCTATACTCGAACAGTTTTTATTAGTATATCCTATATCTTTCAAGTAGTTTTAAAACAAGGCACAATTTTATATAAACCAAAACATTAGTCCTTCCAGGGGAGAAACCCCTATGCAATGTTATGGTAGCTATTCAGTAGGATTAAATAGTATCGTATTCAGCTTTATCCAGATATCAGAGCTAGGTACTGAAGCCCTAAAGGAGGGGTCAGAACAAAGTCACTGTGAGACCCATATGGCTGTAGGGAACAGGGCTGGTCTGAATGCCCGGACATGGAGCCATCTCTTTGGGAAACCACTACCTTTGGGCTATGGCCGCACAAGCTGTGCCCTTCACAATTACATAATTCTACTTATATGGACTGTGATGAGAATGGTGAAATCCTGCTGTAAGCTGCATGACACTGAATACCAAGGAGACAGAATGCTGGGAAGTAGTGGGAAAAACTAGGCACCCGTACCCTCTCCTTTGTGGGCCCCACAAAATTGGCCACATAGAAAAAGGAATAAATAGCAGAACTGTGCAGAATGGACAGCTCCTTTAATTACAAGTTTAAGTGGAGAGCTCTAAGATGTGCCAATAACAACTCCTCAGATTCTTGGTTATCTAGCAAAGCATACATATGCATAGAAAAGAAAAAAAAACATCTCAGCAGCTACATACTAAATTTAGTTTCAATAAAAAGCACAAAAGCCTTTTTGGTACACTTGTGTTAAGCCTATTTAAAACCTATGCAAGTTACTGCTGCAGTCTTGTTGGCTTGATATTGTGGTTAATAACATTCACTTCATTATTGGCATTTTGCATTTTCTACATAAACGATTTTCAGTACCATCACTCAGTGACATCACACTGATTTTAACTGGGTTTAATTGCAAGGTGTAAAGGTTCTTGTATATCTAACTCGTGTTAGATATGCAAAATAGTATAACATGTATACTTAATCTATGCAGCCAGCCCTGATTCTTTAATCTGTTTGACAATACAATTCTATAATAAATTTTTTTAACAGAAATTCAAACACCTCTAGCATAAATGTAGAATCGATTACCCTTAAGATCATTATTGTATTTATCTGCAGCCTGTGGGAATGGCTGACACTGACATGATAATTTTTCAGAAAGATTAAAGTAATGATGGGACGTCATCTCTAAGCCTTGGAAACTTTTGCAAATAGAAGGAAGGAAACATATTTTTACTAGTACTTTTAAACTTTTATTGGAAATAATGTAAAACTTATGGAAAATTTGCAAAAATAAATCAGTACAAAGAATTTTTATGTACCTTTTATGCAGATTCACCTGTTGACCTCATTTGATTAGCATTTGCTGTCCTGTCTCTAAAGTCCCTAACCTATCTATCTGTCTGTTGATAGATGGATCAATTGCTCTATCCAGAGAGGAGTGCAAAAGTATATATGTAAAAAGAAATTTTTTCCTTGTGATGAGAACTCTCAGACTTTACTTCTTAACAACTTTCATATATGAGATATAGCAATGTTAATTATATTTCTCATGTTGTATATTACATCCCTAGCACTTTTTACCTTATGACTTGAAATGTGTACCTTCTGACTACCTCCATTCAATTCCCTCTCCCCCTTCCACTACTGGTAACCACAAATCTGATCTCATTTTCTATGAGTTCATTTGTTTACTTGTGAAATGTAATTAATCTACAACACTGTTGGAGAAGGAAATCGCAACCCACTCCAGTACTCTTGCCTGGAAAATCCCCTGGATGGAGGAGCCTGGTAGGCTATAGTCCATGGGGTCACAAAGAGTCAGACATGACTGAGTGACTTCACTTTCACAACACTGTTAGTTCCTGGTGTATAGCATAGTGATTCCACATTTCTATACATTTCAAAATGGTTACCACCGATAAGTCTATTCACAGTATTTCACCATACAAAGGTATTACACAGTTACTGACTGTATTCCCCACGATGTACGTTTCTTACTCTGACTCACTTATTTTGTGACTGGAAGTTTGTACCTCTTAATCTCCTCACCCATCTCTCTCACCCCCCATCCCTTTCCACAAGCAGCCACCTCTCTGTTCTTGAATCCACATCACCACTTCAATTTTCTTAAGTTTGTTCATTTGTTCTGCTTTTTAGATTCCACATATAAGTGAGATCACATGGTATTTATCTTTCTTCATCCCTGCCAGAGTCCATCCAAGTTGTCACAAATGGGAAGAGCTCATTCTTTTTCGTGACTGAGTGGTAGTCCACTAAATATATATACCACATTTTCTCTATCCATTCATCCATTGATGGGCACCCAGATTGTTGCCATATTCTTGACATGGTAAACAATGCTGCAGTGAACATAGGGTTGGACATATCTCCTCAAATCCATGTTTTTGTCTTCTTCAGACAAATACCCAGGAGTAGAATTGCTGTGTTATGTGGTGGTTCTATTTACAGTTTTCTGAGGAACCTTCACACTGTTTTCCACATCCTCTCCTAAAACTTGCTATTTGTTGTCTCCCCAGCAAAAACCACTGTGTCAGGCATGAAGTGATATCCCACTGTGATTTGGATTTGCACTGTCATAATGATTGGTAACACTAAGCATCTTTTCATGGGCCTATTGGCCATTTATATGACTTTGGAAAAATATCTATTTACATCTTCTGCTTATGCTTTAATTGAGTTGATTATTTTTTATGTTGAGACGTATGAGCTTTTTGTATATTTGGGAGCATTATCAGATATATCATTTGCAAATGTCTTTTCCCATTCAGTAGCCTGCCTTTTCATTTTGTTGATAGTTTCCTTCACTGTGCAAAAGCTTTTTGGTTTGGTGCCATCCCATTTGTTTATTTCTGCTTTCATTCCCTTGCCTGAAGAGACATATCCAAAAAAATATTGCTAAGACTGATGTCAGAGGCCATACTTCCTATGTTTTATTCTGGGAGTTTTATGGTTTCAGGTCTTAGATTTAAGCCTTTAACCCATCTTGAGTTTATTATTGTAGATAGTATGAGAAAGTAGTCCAGTTTGATTGTTTTGCAGGTAGCTCTCCAGTTTTCCCAGCAGCACTGCTTAAAAAGGCTGGCTTTCCCCCCTTGTATATTCTTGCCTCTTTTGTCATAGATTAATTGACTGTGTAAGTGTGGGTCTATTTCTGGGCACTCTATTCTGTTCCATTGACCTATGTGTCTCTGTTTCTGTGCCGGACGACCCTTGCATTTTTATAGCTGAGGTGACAGTGAAATGCCCAGCAGCACTCACTGAAGTAGTGGTAGGACTGGGAGCAATACCCACCACCCCTAATCCACACCCCAGGGCTCTTCCCCTGACATTAGTCAGTCAGATATTTTATGACAGGAGGTCACATTTGTGAAAGGATTCCCAGAGAATGAAAACTGTGGAAACACTGGAACGAGCCTTCATACAGGATAAGAGAGAGATACATGAGCTGAGATTGACTTTGTAAGGGAGTTGTTAAAAGGATTTCCTCCCACAAAAGATGGGAGGAAATAAAAGAGGCAAAGTGAAAAATGATAATGGGAAAACATAGACGAGACAAAGAAGGCAGCAAATTTTGGAAGCTAAATAATGGAAGATAATAGTCAGAAATGAAAATGTCATAAAATAATTCAAGAACATGCACATGTGGACAGATGTAGTATTTTAATGTTCCTTTTGTAAAAAGTATCTAGAATTATTTCAACAATACTGGTCCATATGATAGAGATAATATAAAAGTACATTTAAACTCTTTTAAAGAAAAGTAAACTTAAGATGGTAGCAATATTACATTCCTCATCCTCTGAAACATCGAATGAATAAGAAGCAGAAATTCAAAGATATACTTCTCTATGTCAAGAACCATTATTAAGTAATATCAAAGAAACAGAAAGCTAAGACTAGGTATTCCTTCAGATGACTTTATTGTTTTTTGATAAAGGCAAGGCTGATGAATGAAAAGACAAGAGGGTGGGGAATCTCAAACTTTTTGAACAATCAAATAGCACTACATTAGGGATTTCCCTGGTGGTCCAGTGATTAAGATTCAGGGCTTCCACTGCAAGGGTCACAGGTTCCATCCCTGGTTAAGGAACTAAGGCCCCTCCCATGCCATGCAGCGCAGGCAAAAATAATAATAATAATAGCACTTCATTCATTCAAAGAGAGCTATGGGTTGGGAAGATCCCCTGGAGTAGGAAATGGCAGCCCACTCCAGTATTCTTGCCTGGAGAATTTCATGGGCTGAGGAGCCTGGCGGGCTACAGTCCATGGGGTCACAAAGAATCAGACACAACTGAAGCAATTATGCATGCATAGTTTATACAGTGCATAGTTTACATAGTGTATTTCCTTACTTTTGTACTTCTTTAAGAGCGTGAACCTAAATGTTATGATCACAATATTGGTTTGCAGCCTGGTTAGTCACCTAAAAGCATTAACCTTCATTGTTCATTTCATGAGCCAAACACCCCTGTTGTGCCTCCTGGGATGGGAGGCATCCATTTATAGTCTATGTTTAACAGAGACAAATGGGACATAATAAGGAGACAAACATCATAGAAAAATGAATTTAAAATGTGGATAGTCAACATATACACACACACACACACACACACACACACACTTAGCAAATCAATATACTGGTTAAAGAACAGGATTTGAAATCAGGTAGAAATAGATTTTGTCTCCATTTCAGCTACTCATTGACCCATTAGTTGTATAACTCTCCTTTACTCTTTGCTTCCCTCTTCTCTCCTTCCTCCCTCCTTCCCTTTTCCTCTCTCCTCTCTTCTGTTTTGTTTTTTTTTTTTCCTCTCTTCTTTTATTAAAAAATATCTATTGAGCATTTACTCTATACTGGATTCATACCAAAGACTAGTGAGCCAGTCATCTCACATTCCTGAGGGAGAACATGGAAAGCTTATTGGGAAGAAATTTGTGGTGTACAACACAAGGAAAGGTGCAGATGCAGAAATGAGTCAGACTTGTGGGGACAACTCTGAACAGACTGGGAGGGAAACAATGGGAGATGAGGTTAGGAAAGACAGCTGGGAATCAGGTTGTAAAGGGCCCTGAAAGCCAGGATAAGGAATTTAAAATTAAATGCTGGGAACTTGCTGACTATGAGAAATTCAGTGATTAGGAAGGTAGTCCTTCCTACCTACAGGGAGGCCAAAGGAGAGGCTTATTTCAAGAAGGATACATTACTCAAGAAAGAAATGGACCTAACTGTTGTAAGGCTATTGATGACCTTTAAAGTAACTGTGACTGAGTGGTGGGGATAAAAAGCAGAGGTAAGGATACAAGGAGGGGAATAGGAGTGAAAAATGGAGGCTCTGGGGCCAAGAGTTCCGTGGGAAGGTTAAACAGACTGGGAGAGAAAAAATAAATACATAAATAAATAAATAGACTGGGAGAGAAATTGTATGGTGGAGACTGAAGAAGCATCAAGGAGAGGGCAGATGCAGAGTTACTACCTATGTGTGAAGTAAGAGACCAATGTGAAGAGACTGAAGAGTCTAGGCTGGGCGCAAGGATACAGGATGAGAGTTGGAGCTGACAGCTGAAGTGGAGAGGGAAGTTTTGCAGAGCTGAAGCAGCACTTCATCCTCTGAGACTGAAGGTCATGATTTGACACTGAGATTTCCTTTGTAGCAGGAAGGGAATGAAGGTAACATTTATCTGTGTACTCCAGGTGGGCTCCTGTTAGAAAGAAATGTGGCAACATCTGGCCACAAAAGACCAAGTGACTGAAGCTGCCAGAAGACAAACATCAAAGAGTTGAGCCCATCAATAGGTTCAGTAGGAGCATCAAAACCATTCTGACTCACACTCCAGAAATCTTTCTAGCTGTTCCTACTGTATAACATGGGAAGGCTGCAGTGCAGACATTCAAAGAAATGTGAGGTGCCCTTGATCTTCAGCCTGTCCTTCAGAAACAACGATACAGAGTTACAGAGACTACAGGTCCAATCCAAAGACCACTATGCATGCTGTAAATCACCAAATAAAAACTTGAAAGTGAAAATGAGTGGGTACTTCCATAGAGATAAACATATCCTAAAAATTAGTAGTGCTAAGAAAGCCACTGGGGGACTTCACTGGCAAGCCAGTGGTTAAGACTTTGCCTACCAAGGTACAGGGTGCAGATTTGATCCCTGGTGGGAGAGCTAAGATCCCAAATTCCTGGCAGTCAAAAAGCCAAAACATAAAACAGAAGCAATATCATAACAAATTCAATGAAGACTTTAAAAATGGTCCACATCAAAAAAAAAAAAAAGAAAAGCCACTCAATTCTTGGTGAATATACCTAGTCTTCCATGGTGGCTCAGATGGTAAAGAATTCAACTGCAATGTGGGTGACCTGGGTTGGATCCCTGGGTTGGGAAGACCCCATGGAGGAGGGCATGGCAACCCACTGCAGTATTCTTGCCTGGAGAATCCCACTGACAGAGGAGCCTGGCGGGCTGCAGTCCATGGGGTCGCAGAGAGTCGGACACCACTGAGCGCCTAAGCACATACTAGTCTACATTCAAAATAGCAAATCTAGAAACTTTACAGGCAACCTACCCCTAAAGTTGTACATGCTTCTACATCTGGTTCCATCTCTATTTGAGCTCCAGAGTTGGGGAAGATGGTGCGCAGGGGGCACTCCCGCGTATCCTGTTCTCTCCCCTGACCAGCTGGGACTAGGCTTGCACCCCAGGACTGATAATGGCATGCAAAGGAAGCTGAAGCTGGGCTGTCTGGTTGGGCATCCCTGGACCAGACAGTCCTGGGGGTTAAGGAGACCCGCGCGCGCACTTGAGAAGCGGGGTAAGTGCATTTGGCGGGAGAGGACACAGTGCTGACTGGGCATCTTTGGAGTCCTCCCTTTCGCATTCTCCTCTCTGGGCCAAGAGCCGCACAGGAGGCGAGGTGGCCTTCCCGCCTGCAGCACAGACCCGCTGGCCCTGGGGCTGGGAGAGGGGCTGGGGGTGAGGGGAGGTGGGGGCGAGCGCCAGCCAGGGAGAGCCTGGTCTCTGCTCCGGTCCACAAATCCTTAACGGGTTTTCTTTCTCTCCCTTCACCCTTTTCTCTCCTTTGCTCTCTTTCTTTCACTCTCCCTCCTTTTTTTTTTTTTTTTTTTTTTTCCTCTTTTCCTTTTCCCCTCTTTCCCCCCCTCCCTCCCCGTCCCCTTTCCCTCCTTCTCCCATCCCCCTCCCCGCCTTCCCTGTGTGCGAGCCTCTTCCTTTCCCCCCCCCTCCCCTTTTCCGCCTCTCTCCCTCTCTCTCTCCATCTCCTTCTCCCTCTCAGCTCGCCGGGCGACCCTGCTCCTGCCTCCCACCTTAATGGCGGCATCTTCGGAGGACGATATAGACCGGCGGCCCATCAGAAGAGTCCGCTCCAAGAGCGACACGCCGTACCTCGCCGAGGCCAGGATCTCCTTTAACCTGGGGGCAGGTGAGGACGGAGCGCGTGCCCCGCTCTCTCCCCCACCCGGCTTCCTTCCCTCCTCCCCGGCTGGCTCAGCCCCCAGCCCCTCCTTTGGTACCCCACCCCGCCCCCCGCCCCCATCCCGCCCCACTTCCTACCCAGCTGGTCCCCGGCGCGCACTGGCTCTCTTTGTGTGCCGGGTGAGGAGGGTGTGTGTTGGGGGGGGCTGGTTTGCGGAGGTGGGGGAGGGTAGCGCGTGGAGCCCTGCATCCACCGGGGAATCACACGCCGGGCTTTCCCCTGCCTTGAAGAGAAGAAAGTGCTGTCACCGTTAACAATGATCGCAGGCGTAGCCTGGAGCGCGGGTCAGCAAGCCCGAGCGCCGCCGGCTGTGGGTGGAGGGGGCTGGCAAGGCTCCGCTGGTGTGGTTTGCTGGTGGAGCTGCTACCGCCGGGTGGAACTTGTTGGTGACATTCAGACTCTGGTGATTCTGCCGGGTTGATACCTCTGCTGCGGCTTTGGAGTGAGGAGAGAGGAGGGGGTGGGGCTTAACAGCTGGGAACCGGACCCAGCAGTTGGCAAGCAACCATCGTGATGATAGTAATAAGATGGGCTGTAGGATACACATGGGGTGATGGGAAGCTGTCAGTGAGACTGGTACCCAAGGTGGCCCAGATGGGGTTAAGTGAAAAGGTAACTGAGGTGGAGGAGGGAGGGAAAGAAGCAGGAGGGAGGAGAAGAGAGGCAGATACAGGAAGGATGGGACGGGAAAGGAAGGGAGGAAGGAAGAAAGGAGCCACAGAAAGGACTGAGGGATTCAGGGAGTCAAACTGTTTCCACTGAGACCTGTCAGGGTTACCTGAAAGGACGCACCAGTGTCCGCTGTCTCCACTGATGCTGCTGTTGCTCCAGATTCAGGGGCAGACCGCCCCCACCCCTTCCTGTTCCTAGTACAGGGTCCCTGTCACCAGGAGGAAGTTGTTCACCACTAACTTTTCTAGAAGACTGCTAAGTTCTCCCCCTCCCCCGCCCCCCAAGCTTGTGTCTCTTCCTTTCTAGAATTCCTTACTATTCTAGCAACTCCACTGCAAAAAGAGTGAGGGCATTTTCCTCAAAATCCTCCTTCAAAATAACTTTAAGAAGAGGATCCCTTTTTCTTTAGGAAATAAACCCTTGAAAATGGAACAGAATCAAAGTATGTGTGTGTGTGTTCATGCTCAAGGAAAGAGAAACTTCAAAGAATGGCTATTTTACTCACTACTGAGAAGTCTGAATGAAGCAGAAAGCTCTGCATAGAGAAAGGAGATGCGTTGGTTAAGGAACCATATCCTATGACTGGTGAGATGGTAACAGAGTATGCCGAAGTAGCCAACTTCTTTGGAGTGTAATTTTTCCTATTTTGGTGATTTGGGGTTTTTTTTTAACCCTTTGTTTTCTTGTCACATCTGGAACGTTTGCCTCTGGATTTGTGACTGGGGGGAAGAAGACTTTATTGGAGGAAGCTTTGACAGCTTTTGTGGCATGCAATAGTAGGCTGTGGTCTCTGTTTGGAACTATTAATCCTTCACTTGTATGTTCTAGATTCACAATATGACTGAGGGTTCTTGGAAAGGACTGAGAAGAGTTCCTTTTAGGACCAAGGTTGTTTCCAACCCAGAGATATTAAGGATCACTCATTTTTTTTTTTTTTTTTTTTTTTTTTTACCAAACTCCAGTATATTCCCTTAACGTCTTTGGCTTAGCAGAGAAGGAAAGGGGCTAAGGAGACACTTAATAAAGGTTGTTCACCTACTACTGGTGCTTTTACAACAGAACAAAACAAAGCATGAAAAAAGAGTTTCAAGTTTCTGTTAGTGCTGGGTTAGGCTGAACCATTCTGCCACCAGATTCAAGCCAGTGACTTGCAGTCTTTTATTCTGGTTAAATTGCTCTGGAGGCCAATGAAAAGATTGGACTTTTCAGAGAGAACTCGACTCCTTTTCATCTGGAAATAAACAGGCTAAACAAGCTCCCAGTCCCTTCCAAATGTCCTTTAGAAAATACCCTTAAAAGCACAGTGTCAAGAAAGACAACAGTAAGAAAGAAATGTGCTGGGAAGGATGTTCGTCAATGAGAGAGGGCAGTCACTGAGGGCTGGGTTCTTTGGTTGGGGAGCTGTCCTCTTGGTGGTGCTGAAGCTGAGGGCTGTGTGACAGAGGCATGACGGAGAGCTGGAGAGCTGGAAGCGGGGGGTTGTGGGGAGGGGTGCTCAGTCCCTCGGTGATGGAATCCCAGGGAAAGAGCTCACTGACTGGCCTCAGAAAACTTTTCTGTCCCTGCCCACCTACATGTGCCGCCTGTTTACTACGCCTCCCGCCTACTGCTCCACTGCTCCGATCCATCAGGAGGTTTTGCTCTAATTTTGTGGTGGTTGCTCATTCCCAGGGCTTTGTTTTCCAGTTGGTTTTGGGATGCTTTCCTGACACAGTAAGATCTACTCTCAGATGCGCCTTTACCCCGCCTTTAAAAGTAATTGTAACCCCTGGCTTAAAAAGCAAACAGCCTTGTTTATCTCCTTGAGCAGCAAGTTGTAATTAAACTATTAGTGTCATTATCAGCACTGCTGAACAGAAAGCCTGCACACTTTGGATAAATTACATAATCTGGGCACAGAGAGAATTTTGTCTCTTAACAACAATTTATAAACGATTAAGCAAGGAAGCTTTCATCCGCCTTTCTTCCTGCTCCTTTCCTACCCCTAGTCACTTACTCTTTATTCTTTCCAGAGAAATTCTTTATTGGTTTAAACTATTTGTCTTTAGGATTCACCTTCTTACACCTACTCATTTTACAATCATTCAAGGAAATAAATATACACATATTCATTTTACTTGGATATCATGAAATCATTTGGGGACCAACTCCCTTAAAACTAATGTGTACACCTGCCAGATAAAGTAGACTGGGGTATTTTAAATACTGATTAAATTCTTAAGCATTCCTTCAACTACACCTTGTCCCTGATGGTACTTAATAATATCATTTCAGAAATAACTTCACAGCATGAGTGAAAGATATAATCCCTCACCTATAGTCCCAAGTCAGTCAAAGAATAGCACCAAAATGTGGGTCTTTCAGCACTTTATGAAGATGCTAATTTCAAGATTCAGCCTAAATTGAGAGTGTAGAGAACAAAAATTTTTCTAAACCATGACTTTTTTGTCTAAAAGAGCCCCTTTTGTAGGTTTTAACTTCTATTTAGCATTTAGTATATTACAACAACCTTGATAGATGCCTGTTTGCTGAAGATAGTATGTTAGAGAGAATTAAGCCAATGTATTTGCTGAAAGTAACACAGACACATCAGACCTCATTTAAAACCCTGGAAGAGGTTTTTTTCCTGAGAAATTAAAATGTGTTAAAAGGACATCATGTAACAGAAGAGTATGTTCACACTATTAGTAGCAAGTATTTCTAACTGTGTTCTCACTCAGTAATGAACCTTACTGACATTTAACTTGTAAGAACTTGCTCTGCCTTTTGAGGTCATTGATTCACTGCACTGAAATGAGTGCAATGTAGAGTTACAGCTCATCTGGCAAATATTTTCCTATGGGTCAGTTTATTCTATCTGTATTTATTTATCTCTGTATTAACAATATATAAAAGAATGTTTGATACATAGAAGATACTGAAATGGAAAGGTTCTCCATAATTACACACCAAAATGAATGAAAATGTTATGATAAAAGATTTAAGCACATCTAAAATTTCTTTCAAGGATGTCAAAAGAAGGAAAGCTAGTCATCCTGATGATTTAAGATTGTTTAAAACCCAAAGCCAGTATTTTGCACTATTTAGGAAAATAAGTACTTCTCTAATCATAAGTACGTTTAACCTCTGTTGACATTGCAGAATTGCTTTGTATGTATGGAGGAGATTTTAAATTAATCTCACGGTCAACCTCAGAATGCTTATCCTCTTTGGAAGGCTGAGATCTGTTCTAGTTTCTGATGTTAGGAACTAAGGCCAGGGACAGTCGTTTTTTACTTCCATTGGTCTCCTCCACTCTTTCAGGCCTGGAAGAAAACTGCAATCAAACTTAGCTTGCTCTGACTACCTACAGGAGGGGATGGGTCAGTATGTTACAGTTTAAGCTGAGATCCCTTTCCCCTACCTTTCTTGAGGAGGAAGAACCTTTATCCCTTAGCTGAATTACAAATGTCCATGATATTGAGAAGTGGCATCCCAGAATGTGCTATTATCCTTTAGCCATGAGGACTGTCTCTAGGCAAAATTGTGAATATTGCCATGCTGAACCAAGATTATTTCACCAGTCTAAAAGTCTTGGTAGACATCCCTTTCAAGCTTTCCCTGCAGAATGCCAATGTATGTATCCCTCACATTATTTCTCTTACTGATTCCAAGTTGAAGGCAGATCATATGGGCCTGACTTTTATTTGGTAGGCCAAAAATCTCCTTTATAATATTGCTTCTAGCATTCATTAGGGTCTTCCCTGGTGGGTCAGATGGTAAAGAATTCGCCTGCAATGAAGGAGACCAGGGTTTAATTCCTGGATTAGGGAGATCCCCTGAGGAAGGTAATGAGTACCTACTCCAGTATTCTTGCCTGAAGAATTCCATGGACAGAGGAGCCCGGTCTGCAGTTCATGCGGTTGCAGAGTTGGAC
Organism: Dama dama; assembly: GCF_033118175.1. Taxonomy (NCBI): domain Eukaryota; kingdom Metazoa; phylum Chordata; class Mammalia; order Artiodactyla; family Cervidae; genus Dama; species Dama dama. Next base: position 45,521,343 of record NC_083687.1, on the reverse strand, counting down.
ATAACTGAAAGACTAACACTTACTTCACTTCACAGCCAGAATCCAAGTGACCAACCATATAACTAACCAGTAGCCTCGATTGTGGGGCTTTCTGAGTGTCTGCCCTCTTTCTGTGTCACTGGAGAAACTAGCTAACCTGGTAATCTCACCATGCCATGCGTTAAGGTGGTATTAATGAAGACCACTCCAGGTAACATAAATAAAATACACAAAGCACAGAAAAGTGAGTAATTAATGCCAAGAGGAAATGGGAAGCTCTTTGCCGTAATATTTAACTTGGCTGCTTACCAAGTAATTATTTCAACAGCAATTCGTACATTTATGAGATAACTCAAATATAGATTATGAGTTGCATGGTTAAATTGTCTTAGGATCTTTTGATCTGGGCATTGTTAAAAAAATTGTTTTAACATCTTAGTATTGTATTTGCTATTAGCGCGGAATGCTACATTTCTTGTTTGGTTTGTCTGTATATGTCCATTTATTTAAATTTCATGGAGGGTGATGGAGTTGTGTTTTATATGAAAAATTAGAATCAAGAGACAGAAGAACTTGATTCTACTGCCTCTCTTCCTCTAAAACTGCAGGCAAGTCATTTAACCTTTCTGAGTTTGACTCACTCAACTCTAGACTTAAATCTAGACTAGACTAGACTTAAAGCTAGACTCCTTGGACCACAAGGAGATCAAACCAGTCAATCTTAAATCAGTCCTAAATATTCATTGGAAGGACTGATGCTGAAGCTGAAATTCCAATGCTTTGGCCACCTGATGCGAAGAACCGACTCATTAGAAAAGACCCTGATGCTGGGAAAGATTGAAGGCAGGAGGAGAAGGGGATGACAGAGGATAAGATGGTTGGATGGCATCACTGACTCGATGAACATGAGTTTGAGCAAGCTCTGGGAGTTGGTGATCGACAGGGAAGCCTGGTGTGCTGCAGTCTGTGGGGTTGCAAAGAGTTGGACGCTACTGAGCAACTGAACTGAACTGAGACTTAAATCTCAAAAGTTCCATCCTACCTAAAAAATTTGTGTATACTTCTGTCTGTGCTAATGAATACATACTATGCCACTGATTTTATGTATAGTCTTATTTATGGTATGAAACGTATGGTGGTAGTGGTTTAGTCACAAAGACATGTCTGACTCTTTGCAACCCCATGGACTGTAGCCCACCAGACTCCTCTGTCCATGGTATTTTCCCAACAAGAATACTGGAGCAGGTTACTATTTCCTTCTCCAGGGTATAAAACATACAGAGCACAATTTTCAATATGAATTAAAACATTTGATCAAAGCTAAGTTATTAAAATAAGTTTAACTAAAAGAATAATATATATTATAAAAATTCAAAATAACTTTTTGGTAATAACTAAGAATTGCTAGAAGGCATATTTACATGCACCATATTAATCAAATATTTTTTATTTGAATATCCAGGGATTAGAATCCTTAACAGAACTGATGATCTATGAATATTTGTTGTATGATTGAATATAGAATTAGAGAAATCTTAGCAATAAATAGACAGTCAGGAAACTAAATATTAACCCAGTTCCCAGTTGGCATATTAAGTCTTGTAGCCTGTTCTTTTGTAATTAAAATGAAATGAGTATACCTATAAGATCTGTATTTTCCCTTTATCCTTTTAAATTACCAGGGAAAGGAGATATATATGCAGACTAGCTAAATGACAGGAGTCAGTCAAGGTGAAATGTTCCCTTTTGGAATTCCTAACTTCTCAGAATTGTTATAAAACTTGACCATGAACTATGAAGAACTTTGTTTTGTTTTTCTTCACAGGTATATAAGCTGACAGGAGTAAATAAACTATTGGTCAGAATAAGTGCACAGATAGATTTTCATACATACCTTTTCATATTGACTAAAGATATTTTAAAGTTACTTATGAAATTATTCTTTGATATATGCAACTTCAATTCATCATCATTATTTATTGTACAAGCAAAACAACTGAAATTCAATTAGGGAGAGATGATAAGTTATAGAGCTATTTTCCCTCTTTGACTTAATAAGGCAAAAAAGGAGACATATATTATAGCCAGTGGAAGAGGGCCTGAAGGAACAAATAATAGATATCAGTTTTTCCTTGTTGCATGATACAAGAGAAATTCTAGAATTTTTTTTTAATTCTAGAATTTTTATATTTTGTTTCATAACTTTCCCCATCCACTTTAGTCAATGATAACATGAATATGATTGGTGGGGGGTGTGGCCATTTTGACATTTTAATTGCTTTAGTTTATAAGTCTTTTATATAATGAAGGATGGTTAAAATAAAAGATAAAACCAATTTTACAGCCTTTTGAATGATGATGGATCCTTTCCCATGACTTTCTACTCAAGTTATCAAAGGACACCAGGACTAATCTCATGCTAGTGGTTATTTATTATGATGGCAAGTCTTGTGTGAAAGCCTGTAGGTTTCCTATTGATCTTTTCACATTTGTATACCTTCTACTTACAACACAGTAACATAATCTTTGAATACTAAATACATGGGCTGTAATTGTAGACTTGAGGATTCAGTATATAGTTGACCTTTTGTATCCATGGTTCTGCATCTGATGGATTCAACCAATCACGGATGTGGAGGGCTGACTAGAGTAGGTCAATTCATGTAAAGAATTTGAGTATCTGTAGGTTTTAGTATCCACAGGGGTTCCTGGAGCCAATCCTTCCAGGAGCCTGATCATGGTGATGCGTTTTACTTTTGAAATTATACTTAATTTTGTCGATATTATTACTTGCCATTTATAGACATAGAGGGGCTTCTCAGTGGCACTAGTTGTAAAGAATCTGCCTGCCAATGCAAAAGATGCAGGAGAAGCAGCTTCAATCCCTGGGTTGCTAAGATCCCCTGGCAACACATTTCAGTATTCTTGCCTGAAAAATCCTATGGACAGAGGAGCCTAGTGGGGTATAGTCCATGGGGTCACAAACGAGGCAGACGTGACTGAGCAACTGAGCACACACACAGAGACAGAGAGAGCTCTTTATTTCTGAATGTTTATCAGTCAGAGAACAAGTTGGTTTAAGATGCCATCATGGCTTAATTAAAAATATAAAAGAAATTTTACTATGTTTGAATTTATCCCTTATTCCATCTGGGCCCTATTTTAGAGGTGGCGGGGGAGGATGGAGGAAGGTGAGATGAAATAATAATCTATAGTATTCATTCACTTGACAAATATTAATTTAGAAGATAATATTTTAGGTCCTTGGGATACATTATTGATTAAAACAGACACTTCTTATCCTCATGAATTTTAACTTCTAAAAGTGAGTTATGGACAATAAACAGTACAATACAATACAATACAATAGGTAAGTACATTGTATAGTATTTCATAGGTTAACTGATAAGACAAAAATAAATATAGCAAAATAGGACTGTTAGGCACATGGGAGCAAAGAAAGGGATGGATTGCAGGATAGGCAGCATTGAGAAGAGGAAATGTGAACAAAGTTCTCCGAAGGGGAACATGAGCCGTGTGAATATGGGGTAGAAGACAAGGCAGAGAGAGCGGGGCGAGGGCCAATGTTGAAGCCCTGAATCGAGTGTGTTTAGGACCTGGCAAGGGGCCCAGTGTGGCTGCAGAGGAGTGAATCACGCGGTCGGGAGGGAACGCATGGGGACCAGATTACAGAGGGTCCTGTGGCCCACTGCCCTCTCTTGCTGAAATGTGGTACAAGGCTGGGATTTGAGCACAAGAGTAACATGATCTGAAGCAGATTTTAGAAGGCTCCCTGGGGCTGCTGTGTTAAGGATAGCCTACAGTGGAGCAAGGAGGACGCAGGGAGCTGGTTTGGAAGCTCTGCGGCAATCCAGAGATGGTGCTGTCTCAGCAGCATGGCACAGCAGAAGCAGTGAGAAACAGTCAGATTCTGTATGTATTTGAAAGTATAGCCTATAGGCTTCCGTGGTGTATTGACTGTGGGCTGTGAGAGGGGAGGAGCAGAGTACCTCGAGGTTTGGCTTGAGCAACCAGAAGGATAGAAGGACCCTTTAGGGGCATGGTTGCGGCTGGTGGGGGGTGATCGAGAATTCAGAGACAGACTTGGCAAGTGTGAGATGTCAACCAGACATCCAAGTGGAGGTATCCAATAAGCAGTTATACAAGCCTAAGGTTCAAATAAGGTCCAGTCCAGAAATAAATAATTGAGTTGTCAACATACATAGAGCCCTTGTAGAAGACTTTTTATCAGCATTTGCTCACTTATTTTTTTATAATAACCCTATGAGATTGGCGTGGTTATTGCTCTTCTTATATTATCCATGTGGGAACTAAGTCACTAAGAGCTGAAATAACTTAGCAAAGGTAATGAAGCTAATAAGGGAAATAAGAGGAAGAATTGGAATTCAGATCATGTTTTATATGGCATCAAAATCTATATTTTTAATGGCCATGATTTATTACAAGAGAGCAATCTTATGTTATCAGCTTTGCTTTGAGGTTCCATTGAAAGCTGAACATGGCTAAGGGAAAGAAAGAAGTGGAACTAGGCATGCATCCTAGCTCAGCATTTTAAAAAATGTTTGGCTGGGATTCACTATAAGAAGTGCACTTCATATCACCTCACATACATATCAAAAATTGGAATAAAATGTTCCTCAAAGAAAGAAAGTGAAAGTCACTCAGTCATGTCCTACTCTTTGCGACCCCATGGACTGTAGCCTGCCAAGCTCCTCTGTCCATGGAATTCTCCAGGCCAGAATACTGGAGTGGGTAGCTATTCCCTTCTCCAGGGGATCTTCCCAACCCAGGGATTGATCCCAGATCTCCTGCATTGCAGGTGGATTCTTTACTGACTGAGCCACCCAGGAAACTCCAAAATGTTCCTCAAAGCACCTTGTAAGTCCCATATGTCTTCTGATGTTTTATGTTTCATCCCTTCCCATGCCTTTTTATTCTAACTATTGTTATGAAAATGCTCCTTTTGATCCATCTAAATGATTATATAATATAACCTTCAGTTTAAAAAAATTCCTTGATTGATTGTTTTCCAGGAGTGATCTCTGAACTCAGAAAAAGCTTTTGCAAGGAAATCCTACCTTATTACTTCCACTATCCCCCTAAGAGTATGGGCAATTCATTCTTTTACCTGGAGGTGAGTCAAGGTATACAAGAAAACTCCCAAGGTCAGGACCAACTTAGCTATTGGACATTGTAGACACAGATACATTTAGAGGCCCTGGAAAGTGTTTTAATTTCTTTTAAACTCAGAAGAGAAACATAAATTTAATCCAGGCTGTTCTACATGTCTTTATACCAACACATATAAACATTTTGTAATATTTATTAAAATATAGTTTAAAAAATTTTTGTGGTGAAAGGAGTCTACAAAGACAAACATACTTTTGTTAGTCACTCAACTGTGTCCAGCACTTTGTGACCCTGTGGACTGCAGCATGCCAGGCTTCCCTGTTCTTCACCGTTTCCTGGAGTTTCTCAAACTCGTGTCTAGGAACGACGAAAGTCGCAATGGAGCTCTGCAAAGGTGGAGAGGGAAGCAGTGAGAAAAAAATTATTTTTTGATGCAAAGTAGCAGCTCTGGGGATATATTCTGGAACTAGACTTTCGGGACTCAAATCCTTACTTTTATCACTTACTAGTTGTGTGGCCTTGGGCAAGACATTTAACCTCACCCTGACTCAATTTTCTCACCTGTAAAGTGGGACCAATAATGGTGACTACGTTGGAGGTTTGTTTTAAAGAGTATTTAACTTATTAAATGTGGAAGAACAGAGTAATTCCTGCCATATAGTGATTATTCACTGCACAAAGTGAAGAATGAACTCCTTTATTCCATATGTTTCTCTGTTCTGCCTCACCTGTGTTCTATTCTTCTAAAATACTACCAAAACAAAAAAAAAAAAGGATGCCTCTCTAGGTACCACATTGTACAAGACCAGATGCCACTTTAGGTACCACACCGTAGAAGACCAGATGAGCTACAGATTCAGAACGTCTCACATAAGGAACAGATTTTCCTAACTAAATTTTAGTCCCATTCCATCCTTCTTGCTTACACTACAGAATGAATGGGACTTGCCCCAGATTAGAAAAAATGTCACCCTCAAACTCTGAAAGTTAAGGAAATTTACATTAAGAATAGTCTATCCTCTGAGTAGAATTGAATGGATCATTTTTGAAATGTATTTTACAAATGACCACATGGAAATGGCCACCTGAGGAAAAACCTACTGGACTTTCCAAGAATCCTCTGAACTTAGAGGAGATGTTGTGTGGGAAAGAGAAAAAAGAAGAGCAGAGAAAGATATACATGGGAAAAAAGGAGTGAGACAGAGAGGGAGAGAGAGAAAACAAAACTACTCAGTTTGAAAAAGCCACCATGTAGGTCAGTGGAGTACATAAAAAATCATAGAATCTTGACTTTTGAGAGTCAAGAGGAATACCTTCTCATCTCTGAGTAACTAACACAAGTGTGTTGTGATGGGTTTGAAGATTTGCTTGTTTCAGTATCTGTCTGGTACTTATGAGCAGAATCGTCAAGACCTGTAAGACAGGGGTAACACTCTCTAATTTTCATTGTTACTTTGAGGACCAAATGTGAAAATGCCATGCCAGTAGCTCTGTGCTATAAAAAGGCAAGAAACAGATGAAGTCTGGGTGAATGGGACAGTTTAAATGTCTAGCTCTAGCACAGGAATAGAAATGCGAGAAATAGACTAATTCTAATCTAAAATGTTGCCTCTGTCATGGCCAAATATTCAACCACTACAGCCTAGTGGTCTCAAAGGACTGAATACACATCCACCTGTTTATAAACTTGGGCTATGTTCATCCTCCACTGTCAATCTCATTATTGTATGAAATGTGGTCCCCCTAGGATATGATTATCCATCCATAAGAAACAAAGTACTTGAATTTTTACAAGCATTTGTGAATTGCAGGAGTTTTTCACTTCTTAGTGTTCAGTTCAGTCGCTCAGTCATTTCTGACTCTTTGTGACCCCATGAACTGCAGCACGCCAGGCCTCCCTGTCCATCACCAACTCCCAGAGTTTACTCAAACTCATGTCCATCGAGTCGGTGATGCCATCCAGCCATCTCATCCTCTGTCCTCCCCTTCTCCTCCCGCCTTCAATCTTTCCCAGCATCAGGGTCTTGGAGGAGGTCGCCATTAACCCCACGATAGAGCTGCCAGAACTTACACAGGACTGGGAAATAGACTCTTGGAGGGTACAACAAGCCTTGTGCACCAGGACCCAGGAGAAAGGAACAGTGACCCCACAGAAGGCTGTGTGGGTGTCCAGGAGTCTCAGGCGAGGCCATGGGTCGGTGGTGGCCTGCTGCAGGGTTGGGGGCATGGACTATAGCAATACATGCATGGGATCTTTTGAGGGAGGTCACCCTTATCTTCATTACCTCAACCATAGTTTGGCCCCAGGTAAATAGTAGGGAGGGAACACAGCTCCACCCATCAACAGAAAATTGGATTAAAGTTTTACAGAGCATGGCCCTGCCCATCAGAACAAGACCCAGTATCCCCATCAGTCATTCTGTCCCATCAGGAAGCTTTCAAAAGCCTCTTATCCTTCTCCATCAGAGGGCAGACAGACTGAAAACCACAATCACAGAAAACTGCCTTGTCTAACTCAGTGAAACTATGAGCCATGCCGTGTAGGGCCACCCAAGACGGATGTGTTGTGGTGGAGAGTTCTGACGAAATGTGGTCCACTGGAGAAGGGAATAGCAAACCACTTCAGTATTCCTGCCTTGAGAACCCCATGAACAGTGTGAAAAGGCAAAAAGATAGGACACTGAAAGATGAACTCCCGGTTGGTAGGTGCCCAATATGCTACTGGAGATCAGTGGAGAAATAACTCCAGAGAGAATGAAGAGATGGAGCCAAAGCAAAAACAACACCCAGTTGTGGATGTGACTGGTGATAGAAGCACGGCCTAATGCTGTAATGTTAGAAATGTTAGGTCCATGAATCAAGGCAAATTGGAAGTGATCAAATAGGAGATGGCAAGAGTGAACATCGACATTTTAGGAATCAGTGAACTAAAATGGACTGGAATGGGTGAATTTAACTCAGATGATCATTGTATCTACTACTGTGAGCAAGAATCCCTTAGAGAAATGGAGTAGCCATCACAGTCAACGGAAGATTCTGAAATGCAGTACGTCTTCATGTAGTTCAAGGCTAACTTCAACTTTCTACTTGACCACAGTCCTCTAGAAGGTACTTCTCATATTCAAGCTACAAGTAACTGTATTGCACACTAGCTGTACTAGCCAGTGCCAGGCAGAGTATTCAGCGGACTCAGCCTTCAGCAGTTGTTCAGTTGCAAAGTCATGTCTGACTCTTTGTGACCCCATGGTCTGTAGCCCACCAGTCTTCTCTGTTCATGGGATTTTCCAGGCCAGAATAATGGAGTGGGTTGCTATTCCTTCCTCCAAGGGATCTTCCTGATCCAGGGATCGAACTCATGCCTTCTGCCTGGCAGGGGGGTCCTTTACCACTCAGCCACTCAGCAAGCCCCAGCCTTCAGCAGACTCTCAGTCAAATAGCTCTTCTTTCACAATCTCCTCTCCCCTCTTCACGTTCTCACTCTTCTCCCAACTAAATGTCCTACTTATGCATTTTTGCCTTAAAAAACAGAACCAGAGGTTTCAAGGCAGAACCCTCATTTCAGAGAGAGAGGGTTAAATGTCCCCAGCATATCTGTGGAAGTCTAGGGCAATTCATTACCTCCCACTCCAACCATACAATTACAGTTTGCACAGCTGTGGAGCCAGCTGCCCTGCATTCACTACAGACCTCACATCACACTGCTTTCTAGCAACATCCTTGCTATATCTGGTCATGATGCTGACAGTAATCAGCTAAGAAGCAAGTTTTCAATAGGAAAAGTGACTTCTACCAGCAGTTTTGGCATACGGCTCAGAGCTGCCCTACATATGAGGAAACTTCTCAAACTGTTCTGAAAACAATTTCTCCAAGTTCAGTGTGTTCAATGGAAACAGAATGGGCAGAAACAAAATTAGGAGTGACAAGGCTTTTTTTATTCGTTTTTGTCTTCAACTTTTGCAGCTTGGAGGCTCTGTTTAAGCTATGGATTTTATTCATATAGAAACAAAGTTTTTCAGCTCACATCTGGGTCTGGAGCTATGATGGGTAATGCAGAGCACACCAAATTTTAGCTAATCATAGATTTCCCTTTATATGTAATTTATGATACCACATGACTTTTATGAGTGTATTTTACTGTCTTTTGACATGAAAGATATTCAGCTAATAGAATTTAAGCAAATTAAATGCTTGATACATTATTACAGTTATATAAAACTTCACAGTGACTAAACCTTTTCTTCAAGTTGCAAAATAGTTTTCTTTTATCCATTCATGTAAGTAGTTCATTCTAAATATGCAGGAATAAATCATGCGTGTGGATTCTGATGTTTTAACCAAAGATGGTCCTTATTACCCATGTGCCACTCAGTTCTCACTACAAAACCCTCCCTATTTTATGAGGCAAACGTGAGACAGCCTGGTCAACAGTCACTGTAATTAACGCTTGGTTTGTTTAGTTAATTCAAAAATTCTTCTTTGTTTTTCAGTTTATTCATATGCTTGAATAGTTCAGATTGCATTCCTTTCAGGTATCTTAAGAACACATATATTTTTCAAAATAGAAAAGATGCTCTTATTTTTCTTGTCCCCAGGTCTGAGCCAAACCATGTCACCACTTGTCTCATGAATGGCAAAACCACATAAATGGAAGTGTGTGTTAAGTCTCAGACCAACTAGAACCATCCATAAAAATAATACCAGGTCAAGCCAAAGTAAGCTCAAATCAGCCTTAAACTCACTTCATTGGCCTCTCGGTTACAGCTCATATAATATGATCTGTATGAACAATTTCTGCTGTAAAGTTACCTCGTAAAGAAATATGTCATCTACGGAGTCCTTTCATAAACCCAATTACAGGAACAATTCAGCAGAGTTATAGCTGCTAGGATCTGCATTCTCTCTCCTCCTTGATTCCACTTATTAAAGACACTGAAGTGGAAATATTGAAGTGGAAAGAAACAATGACTGAATTTAGCCAACACGGGAAAGGCTGGTATAATCACTCAACCAGGCATTCTGTTAGTTCTCTCTTAGTGCAGAGTCGTCAACTTCATTTATCATAGGTGATTTGTCTAAAGAAAATCTTTATGCAGGCACTTTGTACACAAATATGAATACATTTTCAATGTATCACTGACTTATTTGCAAAAATTGTGCATGATTCGTTCAAAAGTATTAGTTGGCTATTTTATTTAAATTCAACCATCGTAGTTCTTTGATAGCTAAGATACTTGGTGGCAAGGCACAGAGAGTGAAAAAAAATAATACAGTGCATAAAAATATATCATTAATCAATAATAGATAAAAATATATTGTTGGGGGGGAAAAGTCCAATTGTGAAACATGTGATTCTTTTTAGTTTCATATGTGTGTGCTCACGTGCTCAGTCATGTCCAACTCTTTGAGGCCCCATGGACTGCAGCCTACCAGGCTTCTCTGTCCATGGGATTCTCCAGGCAGGAATACTGGAGTTACCCAGAATACTCGGTTGCCATTTCCTTCTCCAGGGTATCTTCCTGACCTAGGGATAAATCCCGTGTCTCCTGCAGCACCTGCATTGGCAGGCGTATTCTTTACCACTGAGCCACCTGGGAAGCCCTTTAACTTTATACCAAGGCTGAAACCAGTAAGGATTCATGTTAACTTTATTATGTCAGACAAGTTCATGTGGTGATACTGGTTTTGAGAAGAAATCACATATATTATAATAAAGGCTAGAAAGGGGTCAAGTAGAGAAACAGATGTAATGTTCAAATGAAAAGTTTCCTGCAGCCACGATGCATCATTCAGAACTAGGGAAAAATGAGAAGCATGTTATGGTTGCTTTTGAAAAGTGAACGTGTTAGTGCCCCACTGTGTCTGACTCTCTGCGACCCCATGGACGGTAGCCCACCAGGCTCCTCTGTCCCTGGGATTCGAATCAAATACGTAGTTCATTCACTGCAACCGGGCAAAAACACTCAGCACTGTTGTATATCAAAGGTGGTATAATTCTCTTTCCAGTTGCTGGTTTTTAGTGAACTTTGTTCTCTGTCAATCTCTAGAAACCTCAACTCTGGTCCAATAACAGCAGTGAATCTTGAGTGCATGCTAGTGTCCTTTTAAAATTATAACTCCTTTCATCTCTCTCGTGCTTGCTCTTTTGTGCAAAAGGAAAAACGATTGTATTATTTATATGAGTTCATAAAAACATACATTTTTTTTTCCTGTGAAGCCCCAGTTCCCATAAATCTGTTGCTGGGGTTCATTATCTTCTTCCCCTGAGAAAAACAGTTCAAGCCTTAGATTCACGTAATTTCTCCCTTGCTCACCCATTATATTCCTCGCTCTGTCTAGTGTTAGAACAAAATGTGTCCCTGGGATGAAGGTCTAGAGGCCACATAGTTAGGAGCAGATGAAGAAATATGGTGGCAAGGAAAAGGCAGAGCTCTGATCTTCCCAGGGATAAATCTCCCCGAGGGCCTACAGATTTGTAACACATATCAAACATAGAAGGAGAAAAATGTCTGAGGAGTATTGGTTCCTATGGGAATCTCTGGTCGGGTAAGAGGTCAAGACCCTTCTGACAGCTCTGGAAACACTGTGTGTAGAGGAATAACCATGGACTTGTGTCAGACAGACCTGGGTATGAATTCGGACTCTGTTGGGCAATTTTAGGGCAAATTTATTATGTTTATGAACTTTAGCTCTTTGCAACCCCTTGAGCCTGCTAGGCTCTCCTGTCCATGGGACTTCCCAGGTAAGAACGCTGGAGTGGTTTGCTATTTCCACCTATACAACAGGAATACTGATTTCTCAGAATGACTGAGAAATTATATGAAAACTCCGTGAAAGGGAGATTAAAGCAAAGTGCCTGGCACAGTAGGTACTCAGTAAATACCTTTCAAACATTTCAAGCAAGAAACACTCTCAGTTTAATTTATTAACATAAAATCTCTGTTGTATCACAGTGATAAATATTTTATTAGATTTACAAAGCCCCCTTCTCAAACCTGGACAAAATTTTAGAAAAAGAAGGGATGGTTTATTATGGTTTATTATAACTTGTTTCGTTAAATAGCAACATGACAAACATTCATCGCAAGCTCAATATAGATTGAACAGTTTCATCAACAGCTCAGTCCATCTGTAGGGACATTGACATCCACCAGACTCCGAGCTTCCTAAGAGGAGGAACTGTGTCTCCCTTATTTGCACCTGAATCCTTGCTGTTTAGATTGGGCTCAGTTTAGAGATTGTTTGTTTTAATTAATATATCTTGAAGGTGGGAAAATTATGTCCCAGAGAGCTCTGTGGTCCCCAGAAAGAGAAAAAAGACAGAGAAAGGGAAATTCATCGAAATCTAGATGTTTAAACATAGTAGCTTAGTTCCACGGGTGAGTTGGGCCAGCTCACATAGGGTCGTGAGATCCAACTAGGGCACACCCTTCTCAACTCCATGTTCAGTGACATCATATCTATAGTTTGAAATCAACCTTGGAGGGAGTATTGGAAATCAGCAAGCATTCCCACAAATTACTAAGGACATTAATAAAGAAAAAATTCTAAGGAACTTTCTTTAGAAAGCTGGTTGTTAAACATTTACACCACTGCTAAACAAGCACACCACTGTTCAATTCACAGAGTTGAGCCTAATATTTGATAGGCACACTGTAAGTACCATCTAAGTATAATATATAAGTGGTTGATGCATGTTTCATTAAATGCTAAAAATATCAAAGGAAAAGTATCAGGCTGGTTTTGCTTGATCAGTTTAATCTGACAACTTAACATTCAAATATTTATTTACTTCAGTGGCTCTAGGAACATGTTGATAGGTGAAATTACTATATTATTGCTTTACTGTTATTTTAATATAGAAAAATCGATATGGCTAAGATGAGGGCTACAGATATGTCTACTGAAAATATGCTTTCATCTTTAAAATAGATATATTTATGATACAATTTAGCAGTTTTTCATAGGAAATATTTTATCACTTTGTCATTTGGATACTTATGAAGAAGAAAGTGAATTTCTTTTTGCAGTCCACTTAATAGTCAAATCAAGTGGTCAGCAATGCAGCATTTTCACAGTTACTATAATACATTAACTAGATTTGGAGTCTAATCTCAATCAAATTAGTGGTGAATCAGTTATAATGTCCTCATACTAGCCCTGCCAACTGGAAAGGTGCATCTTGAAGCAAGAGGCAACAGCTATTTGGAATTCTCCAGCCTTTCTGTCCTTAGCAATTTCTAAACTCCAACAAAAAAATTTTTTTAAGTCATCACATGCAGGCTTTCCAAAGAGACACTTTTAAAATTGCATTTTGGTTTCTGCAGCTCACATGTATTTTTCAAGCAGTGGAGAGAAAGCATTTTTATTGTTTTTGGAATAGTTGTTAATGGATAGTAAATGCAGCTGTAAATGAAATGAGCCTCCCAGAGGAGCACCTGTCTTGTGGTAGGGATTTGAGAAACCCCTTTAACACTCTTCTTTTTACAATGTGATTCAATGACAATCATAAAGGAATATGCATACGTACACTAAGAAACCGAATCAGAAACTTGGAAACTATGCATCAAGGCAGTATATGGTAATAAATGAGAACATTTGCTCTCTTGGTGTGTTTTAAGGCTCTCTGGGTCATTTCTGAGCATTGTGATCTGTAAAAGAAAATGTATAAAGGGATTTGGAATGAGAGGCCATTGATTAGGAAAGTGGCCAAAGGATGGAAGAGTCCAAGAAAAATGATAAGACAAACTTAAAAGGCATTAAGAAATCCTATTTGAATTACTTTAACATATTCTAGCTGAATACATAAATCAAGCAGAAAATATTAGTGTTATGTGGACAAAAATTATCATATAACGGGCTTAGCATTTTTCTTTGATATAAAGAGGGAGACCTGGTGGGTTTGAACAATACATACATCAAGTGGGAACTGTAATTACCTGATTTTGACAAATTTTATGTGACTTGGTACAACAGAGTTTCTTTCTATAGGGACAAATTACTTATAATGCTATCAGACCCCTTTTAGGGAACAGATCCTGGGAAGAACAATTATCACCATCAAACCCTTTTGGGGAAAAGATCCTGAGAGGAGATAGGACTTTTCCATGTTTAAGATCTTGGTAGGATGAATTTGTATGGATGGCCAAAAACTTTCTTTTCGCCTTCTCCTTGAGAAAGCCGTGAGTTCCCATCTTGGTCTTGGTTGGCGTCATTGGCTTAGATCGTAGGCTGTGGAGTGGGACTCCCTGAGTGTTCCTCCCGTTCTCGCCCTCACTAAGCATGGGACCGTGAGTTAGTTGGGGCTTCCCTGGTGGCTCAGATGGTAAAGAATCTGCCTGCAATACAGGAGACTGGGGTTCAATTCCTGGGTTGGGAAGATCCCCTGGAGAAGGGAATGGCTACCCACTCCAGTATTCTTGCCTGGAAAATTCCATGGACAGAGAGGAGCCTGGCGGGCTACAGTCCTTGAGGCCATATAGAGTTGGACACAACTGAACAACTAATACTTGAGTTAGTTGCTGAACCCGTCTATGCCTTTTCAGTAAATCAGAGGTGATAATAATAGCATCTATTTTTATAGTGGTGAGGATTAGATAAGGCAATAGGAGTGAAGTTCTGAAAGAGTTTCTGATACCTAGTAAGCATTTAGCAAATGTTCACTGGTGTTATTAGTAGGGACTGCAGGGCCAGTCAGCCCAGGATGCAAATAAGCTTTGCACCTGCTGGGAGAGACTCAGCTCCTGCTGGGAGAGGCACACAGAGCCAGCTGGCTCAGCTGGGAGATCCCTCTGTGAGCTACTGCTTTTGCTCTGCTCCCTGTTCTGCGCAGATCTGCTTAGAGGCTCAGAGGAAAACCTCACCGCCTGGTTTGAGTCTCTCGGCTAAGGCAACCTGCCCCAAGCCATTGCTCAGGCCGTGACTAAGCAGATTCAAGCCTCTTTTAGGTAACTGAAGCAATTTATGGGGCTAAGTATTTAACTCAGTAGGCAGGTAAAAAAGTGTGATATACCAGTGTTTAGTCACTTATAATTCTAACTGCTTGAGATGATTATGCAATTTGAAGTGCCGGAAGACGTGGGAAGCGGGGTATGAGTCACGGACGACTTGGTCCTCTCGCCCTTTCATTTGGACAGCCTCCGTGGTGTGTCCTCCCACTGTGGAGGCTCTTAAACTTGGCTTCACAATTATCCCAGAGAGGTGACAGTGGAGCCAGTGTTCCAGGTGTTAATACAGCTATTTCCCCCCCATCTCTGTTTAGCATCCCCCACACCCGGGCCCTGGGCTGAACACTCGGAGCAAGACAGGAACAAACCCCTAGCTCTTAGGAGCTCAAGCCTGCTTGGGTACAGGAGTAGTAAACAGATGGTTTCAATGCAAAGGGCAGTGTCATAGTCTAGACACAGTAAAGATCAGCCCTGCCTGGGAGAGTTGGGGAACCCTCACTGAGGAGATCACTTGGGCTGATCCTCGGAGAAGGAGGAGGATTTCTGATGGATGAAACCTCGCATGATGGCATCTGGGGAAAGGTTTCAGGAACTGAAGAGCTTCTAATCAGAGCAGTCCATCTCTACAAAGCGCATTTGCTTTTTAGGTTCCATCCTTAAATGACGGTATATGATTTGCAGTATTGAAAGGGGTATCTCTGCCATTACAGAGAACAGACTAGAGAGAAGACAGCTGTGGGAGGAGACTGGGATGTAACAAGTGCCCTAACGGTCAGCAGGAATAGGGATCTCAGCCGGCAGAGCCTTGGGACCCAGTGGGGGCTCACGGAGAAGGTGGTGCTTGAGTAGGGCTCAAGAGCGGTATTCCCCAGGAAGGCAGAGGAAAGAATTGAGTGTGGAGACATGAAGGCAAATTGTGTGCTCACACCACAAAGAGCAAGAAAACAGATGGGACTGGAGCACACTGTGTGAGCAGGAAATTGCTGAGGGGAACCTGGTTAAAGAATGTCGCGCTCCCCGTGATACTCAACTGCAGTGAGGACGATGGGCTGGCAAAGGTGAATACTGGAGGCTGGGAGGTACTTAGTTTATCTTAAAAGTTTGGCAGAACATGACAGAGGCCTGAGCTGAGGCAGTAAGAGCAGGGATGGAATACTGATTAACAACCAAGATATTTTAAAGGGTAGAATAGCCAGGACTTAGTAACCAGTTGACGATGGAACTGTAGGAAGAGGAATGGAGAGCCTTTTAAGTTTCTCCCTTGACCTACTAAGTTCTGTTCACCAGTTCAGGGAACAGATGTTGGGCAGACACTTGTGGGACAGACTCAGGGGCTTTTGCAAACCTGAGGGGAGGGGGCAGGGTGCCTGTGTAGCACCCTAGTGGATGAGTCCTTAAGAAGTGAATACATTGATCAGGAGCTAGAGAGAAGTGTTCATCTTTACTAAAGTCATAGGAGGGAAAGAGCTTCCAGCTCAAAGATGCTTATTCAGTGTCTCCTCGGTGATTGCGTTGTGCCACAATCTGGGTACCCTCACCATTCTGGACTGAATATTCACTGGGAGGACTGATACTGAAGCTGAAACTCCAATACTTTGGCCACCTAATGCAAAGAGCTGACTTACTGGAAAAGACCCCGATGCTGGGAAAGATTGAGGGCAGGAGAAGAAAGGGACGCAGAGGGCAAGATGGTTGAATAGCATCACCGACTCAATGCACATGAATTTGAGCAAAGTCTGGGAGATGGTGAAGGACAGGGAAGCCTGGTGTGCTGCAGTCCTTGGGGTCACAAAGAGTTAGACATGACTGGGCGACTGAACAAGAAGTCCATTGTATTAGTTTTGATGTGCAATGTAATGATTTGCTACATGTACTTATTGTGAAATGATCAGCACCATAAGTTTAGTTAAATCCATCACCAGCCTTTTCTGTATTTACCTGGCAGAACATACCTTTTCTGTATGACCTGGCAGAACATTAGGGAGCATTATGCTAGGGAAACTGCGGTGAGAGACAGAAGAGACTTGGCAATACACCCCCAAGGAACATCTATTTTCAAAGGGGCACAGAGAGAATAGGAGCCAGACTAGCATCTGAAGAGGACCGTAGGACTGAGGCAGAGGGGCATCAAGAGGAAGCCAGGGGAGAGAGGATTTTCTAGGGAAATACAATGACCAACAGGTTCACATGCAGCAGCAGAGTGACCCAGAGAGGACTAACTGGTTCTTTCCTTTGCTGCCTTTATCAGAGGTTGTTGATCAAGAGGTAGAAGCCCAGTTACTGTAACAGTGAACAGGGTAAAAATCTGGAGGCAAGTCACTGATTCGTCATTCAAGGGTGTTAGCCGAGAAAGAAAAGTGAGAACAAGTACCCTAGCTTGCTAGAGTGGGGTGAACGTCAGAGAGGTTTGGTTTCATTTTCCATTTATGCACAGAAGTGTAGCTAATCTGATTTCCCTGGTTAGGTTACAAGCTCCCCAAAGAAGCGACTGTGTTCCCACAGCGCAGAGCATAGTCCAGATGCTAATTCAGGATATGCAGGTTCACATGCTGGTTTTTGTCACAGAATTATTCAAACAACATTAATTATGTGTGCATCAATTTCAAATCTAATTTCTGAATACATTTACAAATATGCGTATAGACACATTTCATTAGGGGAGAAAGCAGATTTAGTGATGTTAATCTAACAATAATGAACCTACTAAAAGTATTGTGATTCAATAGATATATTCTTTCTCTTCTTTTATCTGGATTTACTTGAAAGTGTAACAAGTATTTTGTGCCCAGTTTTCTCTGCTCACTGGCCTTTCTTCTACATTCATCGGTTAAGTAACATTTTCTCTACCATGGTACTTGGACCATATGTTCTCCTTCTGTAGTGTTTTGACTTATTTTCAGTGGAGTAAATGGTGCTTGGGGGTGGTCTCACCATTCTCAAATACCAAGCAAATATACTAATTAGACTTAAGCGTGAAATCAACTCTTCCCGAGTAACAATTTGTTGATCAAAAATAGCACCCTACCTTCACTCTTAAATTAAAAGGTATATATAGGTTTATATTGGGTAAAGCATGCCCCCCCTCAAACATATTTAAAGCTCTGTGTGTACTCGGATGTGTCGTTTAAGCTCAGAAAAGTGTTAGAACTGATTACAGATCATAGCAAATGGACTCTGTTTTCAAGTCCCATTTTTAATTTAAACTTGCACCAAACCTAATAGGATTTCCAGACATTTATATAAAGATACAATATGGACGTGATAAGAAAGAGACCTTTGAGTAAGAAAATCTGCCCTGGGCTTCCCTAATAGCTCAGTAAAGAATCCGCCTGCAATGTGGGAGACCTGGGTTTGATCCCTGGGTTGGGAAGATGCCCTGGAGAAGGGAAAGGCTACCCACTCCAGTATTCTGGCCTGGAGAATTCCATGGGCTGTATAGTCCATGGGGTCACAAAGAGTCAGACACGACTGAGCAACTTTCACTTCACTTCAAAGTAGTAAGTAAAAAGAGCTTTAAAATCTGGTGAACTGATTGAATACAGCGGAAGCCTCTCGGAAGCCTCTAGTTAGTAGATTTTGAAAGTACATAGTCTTTCCTGTGTGGTGGTTTCTGTTCACATTTTCCTGAAATGAAGCTGGGGTTAGGCATTAAAAGGTGCTTAAATCTGCAAATGAAAAGACTGGTTATCCCAGCCAAATTCTGTTTTGTGCTAAGATTTCTTAATGGTGTTTTGTATCTGGGAGTTGACCCTTGTATATGTGTTTGTATACTCTGCATCAGCTAATACTTGAGTGCTGTGAAAAGTGGTTCTACTTTCCCCAATTAACTTCTGGTTAACATAACTTGGGCCATTTAGGCTCATTTCAATCACTAGTGTATTTTTCAGACTTACACAATTTTGTCACCTTTTTAGAGGGATGGAAAATACAATTTTATTAATTCTGTGTTGTTCTTTAGTCAGCATGTCATGTCCGACATTTTTGCAACCCCATGGACTGTAGGCCTCCAGGCTTTTCTGCGTAGGGGGTTTCCCAGGCAAGAATACTGGAGTGGATGGCCATTTCCTTCTCCAGAAGATCTTTCCAACCCAGAAATTAATTCTACTACCTAGTTGAAATCAGATACTTGAAAAACAGCACATTTCAAACTAGCCCTAAGAACCATGTGCAATAGAACCAGAAGGCTGTCAGTTAAACTATCTCAATTCTAATATAAAACCTCAGATTTCACAGATCTCATAATATCTGAGCTGTGAATATTTGCTTCAGACATCAACTTGACATTTTAAAAAATCTTTAGACCACATGGACTTTTCACTTTGCCAGAATATCTACTTCTCATACAATACTTAAAAATAGCAAACTTTAACTAAAACATCCAACTTTATCCCATCCTGAGAGTCAGATATCTTTTTGTTTGGGGGGTTCATTTTTCTTCTTTCCATTTCTAAGCTAGAATATACTTGTCATTCATTTTGCATTGATTGGATAATTGCATGCTAAACACAAAAACCATTTTCCTCTTAGAATTTTTGCTCAAGACTTTCATTACTCTGGGAAATTAAAGAGTATAGATGGAAGTAAAGGACAAGAGAAAGCAGTGGTGGGTAAAAAGAAAAAGATTCAACTGGAAGGTGAGAGAATTAATAAAATTTAATATTTGAGACAGCATCATTTCTTCCAAATGAGGTTGGATACATATTTTTGTACTGGAAATAGTCTGTCTTATATTTACCTATATATTTGGTATTATTAGCTATCTTTTATGTAATATTCATGATGAATGTCAGCATAACCCCCTACACTTTACAAAGCACTGTCAGGTCTTATACTATTTTATTCTATCATATTATCTACTGTTATGTAAACTCCTGGACACCCTGGGGCATGTCCATAGTTCCCTGACACTTCACAGAGATTTGAATATAATCAAAACAATAATTCTTTGAGTTTTTAGGTATCTATGGCATATTGAAATGCAACATCTCACCTGCAGACACAGACTTATAGTCAGTTTTAGTGGAGGCTGCTAGAAAGAGGTGCTGGCCTTGACATCAAATTCAAAGTCATTTCCCAGTGAAGGCAATGTTGCTAAGTTTCCGAGTCACTGTTAGAGTCTGTCTACACCTGAAGGACCCATAACTTTCTCCAAGTCTCCTTCCCCTTAGGGCATGCTGAAGGGATGAGAGTGCCACGCAAGAGACTCTAAGGTTCTCACTAGCCCAGGTAGCCTGTTAAAAAGACGAACAAGAGAGAATTTCCTGGCAGTCTAGTTGTTAGGACTCCATGCTGGTGTGGCCAAAAAAAAAAAAAAAAACAATGAGCAAGAGAAGTGTTCAGGGATTTTATTCAGTGTCCTCTCTCTCCTGGACAAACCTAGTCTCTTAAACTTTATAAAACATTAATTACCCAGGAACCCCCATACTATCATATATCACATCTTCTTCAACTTTTCAAAAACCAGTTTCCTCATGTTTGTAACCCTAGGGTAAATCAGTGTTCTGCTCCCAAAAAACACCCCTAATGAAATTGATGCTTCCTATTTTGAAAAGTTACAATAAATGACTTCGTTTTCAAAACTTTAAAAAAAAATTTAGTTTTATATAATTTTTAAAGGTTACTTTCCATTTATAGTTATCACAAAATATTGGCTAATCCCTGTGTTGTACAGTGTATCCCTAAGCCTGTTTTACATCCAGTAGTTTATACCTCCTACTTCCCCTCCTTTATATTGTTCCCCACCCCCCACTGGTAACCACTGTTTTTTTCTCTGTATCAGTGGGTCTGCTTCTTTTTTATTATATGCACTAGTTTGCTGGGTTTTTTTAGATTCCACATATAAGTGATGTGTGCTTAGTTGCTCAGTCTTGTCTGGCTCTTTGCAACACTATGGACTGTAGCCCGCCAGGCTCCTCTGTCCGTGGGGATTCTCCAGGCAAGAATACTAGAGTGGGTTGCCATGCCCTCCTCCAGGGAATCTTCCCAACCCAGGGGTCGAACCCAGGTCTCCTGCAATGTAGGCGGACTTTTTACCATCTGAGCCTCCAGGGAAGCCCCAAAGAAGTGATATCATACAGTATTTCTTTTTCTCTGTCTGATTTATGTTACTTCCAGGTCTGTCCATGTTGCTGTGACAGAATTTTGTTCCTTTTTTTACAATTGAGTAATATTCCATTATATGTGTGTATACACACACACACACACACACACACACACACACACACACACACCATACCTTCTTTATTCATCCTTTGATGGATATTTAGGTTGTTTCCTTATCTTGTAATTGTAAATAATGCTGCTGTGAACATTGGAATGCACAAAATCTTTCCAAATTAGTGGTCTTGTTTTAAATTTAAAAAAAAATTTATTTAGAGGAAGTTGGTGTTGGCCATCTGTTGCCACATAGCTAACTAGTAATGTAGCAAGTACAATATGAGGGCATAAATCTATTTCTGTTCAGTGAATTCATTAATCATGGGTGATTAATGTGACTGCATGGTACCTAATGTGACTTCATAGTACCACTCACAGCATAAGTTTGCCTTATGATAATAAAGGCTAGTTCTGGGATATGTTGCTTTTTTGTGATTGCCAAATGGCAAATTAAAATAAAATTCAATGTGTGGGGTTTTTTTTTAATCTTTTGTGGTGGAGAAAATATGCAGATTCGTGTGAGATGCAAAGCGGGATGGAATGTACATATGGGAGTTCAGGAGCAGGTGGTTTTCTTTTGCTCTTACTCTAGCAAATTTTTTAGAAGCTTGGTATTTTAAGATCTCAGAGTCTAAGATTTTCTCCTGCCAATGGTTTTGACTAGAATATACTGTATCATCAGGCTGACCTACCTCCAGATCTAATAGAAGACAAAAGATTTTCAACTATTTTCGTAGATTCTTGGGACAAGAAACCATTCATCAATTTTTATGTTAAATCAATTAAAAATAAATGATTAAAAATAATTACTTCAACAGTTATTTATTGCATGTTCAGTCTATGCCAGGCGTTATTCTAGAAGGTAGAAAGACATTCATATTCTCTGTTCTAATGGCTCTTAAAATCTTAAAGGTCACCTTAGTCAAAACACTCAAGTGATGTATGCAAATTGTTTTTTAAAAGGGCTGTTGCCTAAAGATCTTTTTCTTTAAAATGCATATGCAGTATTTTAACCAAAAAAGAGTATTTTCCTCCAAATTTGGCTATAAATGTTTACTTTTTTTGGCTATACATATCCCCATCAACAGAAGACAGTATTGGTTATATAGCCAACACTGTCTTTATTTTCCTTTTCCTGTTTACTTATAGATTGAAGGGAAAAGTGAGAATTCCTTCTGTTGTCTTAACAAATGCCTCATTACCATTTATATATTTCAGTTAGTCCGAAATAAGAAAACAGTCTTTCTACTTGAGCTGAAAAAGCTTACTCTGGAAAACCTGAATCACGGCTTTCAGCAGCCTCTGATAAAGCAGGTGCTGGACCTTGTCCACCTGACCCTCCCAGCGATCCTGGCATGTACACACCCCCATCCCGCAAAGACTTGCACTCAGCTTTGAAAAGCATCAAGCAGCAGTTGTCACTGGGCAGGTGTCCGCTCCGGTTCTAGGGAAAATCAGAGATGCTTTGTGTATATTAAAATCAGTTCTTTTACTCCATTTTCACACAGTGTGAATAAAATCCTGCCCAACTATTAAACAGAGTTATTTTAACAAGGTGGACATATTATTTTAAAGTTTGTTTTTATTTTCATTAATCATTCACACTGTCTTCACCAACTTAAGAGTATAAGAAATGTCAAGCACTAGTTCTGTCATCAAATTGGTCTTTATCTCCTTCTTCCTGCTCACTCATAGATTAAGGCAATAAGATGCTGGACTGTAGAATAATATCAAAGATGCCTAGATTCTTTAGGACAGGAAGAAAACCGGGAAGGGTCATTTACATGATACAGCCTTTTGGAAAATATCACCTTTATTAGAAAATAAAATTATGACCCATGCTCTTTCCACAAAATAGCCAATGGGCTCCCAAAGTAATAATTTTCATTTTAATAGAAACACTCACTTTTAAACATAGAAATATTCAGGCTCCCCTGCCACCACTGTAAAGATATTTATAAGATTTGTATTCAGTATCCATTGACCAGTGGAAATGATGAAGAACTGAGTAATACTCAAAACATTTTTGTACTTCATTCAAAACAGCGGTATTTGCACACATCTGAGGAATAATAGCAAGGATGTCTCTCAGATTTATTCAGACTAAAGTTAATGACAGACACATGGATGGGACGGCTGTCTGTCATAACTCTGTATTCCCACTGGGAGGAGTATTGAAGGTGTAAAGGGGTTTCTCCAGGTTGAGTAATATATGGATCATTTTAAAAGAAAAAATGTTCCTGGACCCCTGAAACTGGCTTAAATTATTTTTGTTATGTACACGTGCAACATAACACCATGTTAAATCTGTACATAATGCAAACCTGGTTATAAACTCCTTACACTCAGAGCCCTTGTCTAACCGTAAAATCAAAAGAAATTAATAATCAAGTAGAGGTTACAAAATCAATTAAAAGCAAATTAACAAAGCTAATTTAATGTGGCAGAACATGTTGTTGGGCTGAAATCAAATTACCACTCGAAATGTGAATATGATATCAACTCTTATGGCAATGGGAATTTTTATTTCAGCGTGCCTAGGTATTGTAAGTGCCAGGTGATAGTTTTCTGATATAACAAAGTAAAACCTCCATTTCTCTTTTGGATTCACTTGGTGCACATAAGCCATTGGTTTATTGGGTTCATCTCAAAGTCCTGTTTAGTATTACTTGTTCCTGTTGCAACAGTATATTATTTTTTAGACTATCACCTGAGTGAAAGTGTGACAGTGAAAATATTATCATTCAGTCATGTCTGACTCTTTGTGATCTCATGGACTGTAGCCCGCCAGGCTCCTCTGTCCATGGGATTTTCCAGGCAAGGATACTAGAGTAGGTTGCCATTTCCTTCTCCAGGGGATCTTCCCAATGCAGGGATCAAACCGGTCTCCCATATTGCAGACAGATTCTTTACTGTCTGAGCCACCATGAAATCAAACCAGTTCCTGCAGAAAATCTGCAGAATCTTAAAAACATGTCCAAGAGCTCCCTAATTCCCATTCCCCATGAGCACAGACACCTGACTGAAACCAGTAACCTAGAAGATAGTGTTAAAAATACAAAATTCCACTGAGTAAGTTTGAAGATCTAATTGGCTTTATTCAACAATTTGTGAGTAAGGCACATCCCTAGCAAACAAAGGGAGATCTAAAAAGCTGTTTTAAAATGGAGACTTTTACTGGCACCAAGGGGCAGGGAAAGAGTAGATTCCCTCATCTTTCTTCGGGGGACAAGACGGGGGTCTATCAGGAAGATTACCTCACTAGTGCAGACCAGAAAATTCAAGATTGTCTGGTTAAAGCTTCCATTTCTGGGAGAAGTTGAAATTGCTAGATTAGGTGTTAAGTCTTGGTTTGCTGACGTGGGGCTTAGCAGAAGTTATTCCATTTGGGGCCTGTTTTTTTTTTGAACCTGTACTGTGTGAAAGGGTAGTCTCTGTAAAAATAGCATAAACGTTTGAAATTCAGTGTCATATTATAAAGCATTTAAATGCAATTTGACTTTTCCACATAGTATATTGTAGGTTCACTACTAACCCAAATTGCTCCTTTGCGTAGATTAGAACTGGATGCCCCTCTCAGCCGACGCACCCTCAAGCAGGGCCTTAGCCCCAGGGCCCAGGCAGGATTTCACCGGGATCTGCCCCCTGGCTCCCTGCCTTCATGCTCCAGGAACCTGCACAACTGTACACGGCAGACCCAGTATATTAAAAACCTAAGGAAGCCAGAATCCTGTTCTTATTTTCCAAAGAAAGAAATCCTGACTCTCAGATTGACTCATCAGCTAAACTAAACCCTCTTTGTAATGTTGTATTTACTTCAGTCAATTAAAGCAAATGCCCTGGGAGATAATCCATGCAGTTTCCCTCAGGAAATTATTCCTGGTAACCTTTTCTAGTGTCCCAGGTGAGGCTAATGTTAAAGAACCCCACCAGCTGATGCAGGAGATGCCAGAGACATGGGTTCAGTCCTTGGGTCTGGGAGATCCCCTGGAGAAGGGCATGGCAACCCACTCCAGTATTCTTGCCTGGGAAATCCCATGGATAGAGAAGCCAGGTGGGCTACAGTCCATGGTGTCACGAAGAGTCTGACGTGACGGAAGCGACTTGGCACGCACACAACCTCATCTTAAATAAAACACACCTCTAACCATGATTTTCATTTCCACTAATTACCCTAATTTCATTGCATTCTTCCCAGTTTTTTCCCCTTTGATATAATTGACCAAGAAATCCAACCCTAATTTTAAGTCCCCCACACCTTCATGGTTGCTTTTTATTTATTGAAGAGACTATTTCCTTGCTATCTGTTATCCTATGATTTATAAGAAATATATATTCAGCCATTCAGATGGCCAAAATATATTTCTCATATATATATATATATATATATATATATATACATATATATATTTAGTCTTTGTTCAGGATTTCTGGTTCATAGCTGCTAAAACCCTTGAAATTTCCTATGATAAAAGCTATAAAGATATTTTTGTTATATTGTTATGTTAATTAGGTGACCTCTGGAAAGTCTTTATTTAACCTAAGGGTGGGGGCTGGTTGCATTTAGAGGGTTGGAACTTTCCGTTCCATTTCTGGGAAGGGGAGAAGGGTTGGAGATGGATTGAATCCATCAGTGGCCAGTAATTTAGTCAATCAAGCCTATGCAATGAAGCCTCTATAAAACTCAAAAGGATAACCCCTTTGGTTTTTGTGGCTGCTGTCCTCTATGCTAGCCCACCTATTTCTCTCACAAGCATCCTATGCTAACAAACTCACTCTGCCTATCAAAAAACAAATAAAAATGTTCAAAAGGAGAGAGGTCGGAGAGCTTCCAGGTTGGAGGAGACTTGGGGAGGATGGAGATTTGGGAAGACTGGCAAACTCAGATGGAGCTTGGGAGCTCCATACCCTTTCCCACATACCTTGCCCATTAGTCTCTCCCATCTGAATGTTCATCTGCATCCTTTATCACGTCCTTTTTTTATTTTATAATTTTATTTGGTTATTTTTGGCTGTGCAGGGTCTTTGCTGCTGTGAGGGCTGTTCTCTATTTGCAGAGAGTGGGGGCTGCTCTTTGTTGGAGCGCGTACTCTTCTCATCCCAATAGCTTCTCTTGTTGCAGAGCGCAGGCTGTAGGGCACACGGGCTTCAGCAGTCATGGTGCATGAGCTCAGTCGCTCTGAGCATGTGTGATCTTCCTGGATCAGGGATTGAACCCGTGTCTCCTGCACTGGCAGGCAGATTCTTTACCCCTGAGCCACCAGGGAAGCCCTATCACGTCCTTTTATAATAAATTGGTAATCCAGTAAGTAAAATACTTCTAAGTTCTGTGACCCTCTCTAGCAAATTAATTGAACCCAAAGAAGGGGTTGTTGAACTCCAATCTATAGCCGGTCAGTCCGACACAACAGGTGACAGCCTGGCCTTGCAGCTCCCTCTGAAGTTGGTGGGACGCAGGGGAGGAGGGACCGTCTTGTAAGTCCGAGCCCTTAGCTCATGGGATCTGATATTCCTCCACTGGAGTAAATTGTAGGACACCCAGCTGGTGTCCGAGCATCGCTTGTTGGTGTGGGGGAATCCCCTTCTACACATTGGCCTTTACTATATAATAGGATCTAGAAACAAATGTTTTTACTGTCTTCTATGATAGTGTTTCCCAGAAGCAATACAGGTATTTATATTTTTCTCTCATTTGCTCAATATACATACACACACACACACACACACACACACATACACGTGTGTGTGTGCTCAGTTACTGTGGTCATGTCCAACTCTTTGCAGCCCCGTGGACCATAGCCCACTAGGCTCTTCTGTCCATGGGATTCTCCAGGCAAGAATACTGGAGTGGGTTGCCATGCCCTCCTCCAGATGGTCTTCCTGACCCAGGGATCAAACTCGTGTCTCCTGTGTCTCTTGCATTGCAGGCAGATTCTTTACCTGCTGAGCCATTGGGAAATTTAAAGTCTTCTTTAAAAAATAAAAATAAAATAAAGTCTTCTTTATACAAATGTGCTGTGCTCAGTCATTCAGCTATGTCCAACTCTGAGACCTCATGGACTGTAGCCTGCCAGACTCCTCTATCCATGGGATTTTTCTGGCAAGAATACTGGAGTGGGTTGCCATTTCCTTCTCCAGGGGATCTTCCTGGCTCAGGGATTGAACCCATGTCTCCTGCCTTGGCAGGTGAGTTCTTTTCAACTTAGCCACCTGGGACGCTGCATTTCAAACAGGAATACTTCATGGAGAATTATGTAATACTGTTATCTTGACTGTCACTGACTGAACTTTAAAGAGAGATTTACAATTCAGTTCTCAATGTGCAAGCCCACTTGTGTTCCCACCCTCCTCCGGCCTAGAGAAGAGGGAAAAGAGAAATGTATAAAAAAACTATGGCAGAGAACCCTCCAATGACACTGGGAGGTAGAAATCAGGAAGTTTAGGAAGATTAAGAATTTCAGAAAGCTGACTGTAAAAGTATTTTTTAAATATTAAAAATAATAAAACGTTTTTGTTATTGTTATTTAAATATTCAAAATATTTAATAGACATATTCCTAATAAGAGCCCAGTATCTAGAAGATAGAGCAGTGGAAGCATTCCATTTTGAATGGGGGAGGGGTGATGGGGAGAGAGAGGAGAGAGAGAGAGAAACCATTTCATTTTGTGTGTGTGTGTGTGTGTGTGTGTGTGTGCACGTACTTAAACATCCTGCAGTGGCAGCTTTATTTATGAGCATCAGAGCCTGATATACAGAAACAGATAATTGCTGTTATGTGATTGTGAGTTTATATAGTAAATCCTCTCTTCTCTGAGCTTCAGACCCAGCTGAATTATGTGGACTCAATTTTACTTAGTGGATTATAGCCATTTATCACAGGGCAAATCTTTCAGATCCCTGCAAAAGCATAGAGCCCTAGGAGATGCCTTCTACCTTTGACCAGAGTCAAAGCCTTGACTATGTCCCGAATACTTTCAATTGCATGCATAGTGACCTGCTTGGGTCAAGCAAATAAACAACCACACACTCCTGCACACTCAAGGCAGGTACTTTTATATTGCTGCCTTCCTGGAGTTTGCATGCATTTGTTGAAGCTATCTTAAAGACATCTAAACACATCTAAGCAAAAGTTTTGGAAAGGGATCCCCAAAATTCTAAAAAGATACATGAATTTAAAATAGATAAATTCTGAGATACTGGAGTGCAAACTGACTCCATCTCATAGGTTTCTGGTCAACCTGGGATTTGCCAGTCACGCGCCTCTTCTTGGTCCAATTCTTTAGATCTGGAGGTTTGAAACGTGGCACCAAACATGAACTCCTGCACAGGGTACTATCTAAGGCTGCTTTCCCCAGCAGGGCAGGGAAGCAACTGATGTCCTCAGAAAGCACATTAGATGTGGCAAGTACCGTGACTGACCCTTCCACTGAAGTGTCAAACCATAGGATGACTGTATTCATAAGTACGAAACACAATCAGCCTGTGTGTCTAGTCCAGTTTCTAAGACTGTTTCTAGTGTTTGCATATAGATTTGTGATACCTATTTGAGTATATGGCTAAGGTTTTTCCTAAAAATATTGACAGACACAAATTTTTTCCACCTGAGTCTGTAAATCTAGCGTATTTTACTTTTCTTGAACTGTGATGCACGTGGGATAATTACAGGAAAAGCAGTAATAACAATTTACTAGAACTGAGAGGAGATGTGTGTAGCCTTTAGGGAATGTCCCATAAGGCTGGAGAGTGGCCAGCAGTAGAATTTACAAAGAGAAGTATTATTAATTAGACAGGCAGAGTATCAGAAAACAGAAAATAATGATTCTGGATGGCACCCTGATGATAGGAAATGAGGGGCTATGTAGCTATCCAAAAGAAAAATTATTCAATAGACATTGTAATTATCTTAGTGTCTATTCTTTTATGAGATGTATAACCAGCTGGAAGCTCAATTGGGAGATAGAGAGGGAAAAATAAATAAATATTTATGCTCAACTTGTTTCATTTTTGGAGTCAAGTCATTGTAAATATTTGCAAAAAATCAGCTCTGAATGTTTCATATGAACTGTGGCTCCCCTGTACTTACTGTAGCCATGTTTTAAAGTGTTTGCATCTCAGTTGTGTCCAACTCTTTGTGACCCCATCGACTATAGCCAGCCAGGCTCCTCTGTCCATGGGATTTTCCAGACAGGAATGCTGGAGTGGGTTGCCATTTCCTTCTCCAGAGGATCTTCCCAACCCAGGGATCAAATCCTGCACTACAGACAGATTCTTTAGTATCTGAGCCACCAGGGGAAGCCATTATGTTTTAGGTGAAGTAGATGAAACACAGAGTGTACATGAGTTGTGAGGATGTCTGAGCTGTGGACTGAAAAGCAAAGGCTGTTAAAGCCTGTTGCTTTGCTTGTATATTATTACTTTTTAATGTCAGGAAGCCTGGTGTCAGCTCACGATATTGCCTTATTCTCTCTTTGCATCCATTGCTCTGGTGGGTTGCACCAAATGCAGATTTTTTCGTGTTGTGCATCCTGGCAGGTAATTAGGAAGACACTGATCAGAGTGTGTGTGGATCAACTGCCTCACATTTACAGAGATCAAATCCACCTCTTGATTAGTGTAGGTTCAAAGTACTAGAATTTTATGTAGTAACAATAATTTTTCAGTGTGCTTCAGTTCAATCAGTCCCTCAGTCATGTCCAACTCTTTGCGACCCCATGGACTGCAGCACGCCAGGCTTCCCTGCTCATCACCAACTCCCAGAGCTTACTCAAACTCATGTCCATCGAGTCAGTGAGGGCATCCAACCATCTTATCCTCTGTCGTCCCCTTCTCTTCTTGCCTTCAATCTTTCCCAGCATCTGGTTCTTTTCCAACAAGTTGGTTCTGCACATCTGGTGGCCAGGTGTTGAGCTTCAGCTTCAGCATCAGTCCTTCCAATGAATATTCAGGACTGATTTCCTTTAGGATGGTTTGGTCTCCTTGCAGTCCAAGGGCTTCTCAAGAGTCTTCTCCAACACCACAGTTCAAAAGCATCAATTCTTTGACACTCGGCTTTCTTTATGGTCCGACTCTCACATCCATACATGACCACTGGAAAAACCATAGCTTTGACTAGACAGACCTTTGTCGACAAAGTAATGTCTCTGCTTTTTAATATGCTGTCTTGGTAATAGCTTTTCTTCCAAGGAGCAAGCATCTTTTAATTTCATGGCTGCCATTGTTAAAGACATACTTATTTGCTCTCTTTGTGCTCAGAAAGTGAAAACGTGAGATAACAAAGTCATAAAATGGGAGTGGGCTTTGATTATGTTCTTAGGACAGTGCTTTATCTTTACACTTACCTTGTGGTTCAGTGTAATACACACATATTTATAGAGCTTCTTGCCTTGATATACAAATCCATGATGGATTTCAAAATTGCATTTTTTATCCTCAAGGAGCTTTTGATCAAATCGTAGAGAAAGGCAATCGTAAAAACACAGTTGTCATCGCAATGAACATTTATTGCATGCTAAGTGCTTCACATGTATTTCTAACTGTATACAAACATATTATAAATTACTATCTCATTTTTCACAAAGGAAGAAATTAAAGCATCAACAGAATTAAATGACAAGCCCAAAAGCCAGACATAGGACTCAAATTCAGGTTATCTGACTTTTAGTCTACCTTTTTCTACTATATCATGTTAAATAAATAAAATAGTCTAATAATAAATAGCAGTTGTATGAGTAATTACCCTAGAGAATCAGAGAAAGGAAAAATCAACACAAGAGATCAGTTAGTCTTGTATTTGCTTGATATCTTTTAGAGGACACAAACACACACACAAGGCTATATATACACATGTTTATATACATAGACATAGACATATACATGATGATATATACAAATATATACACACACATATATACACACACATAAATGACACATACATATACCCATCATCATGATGTAAACATACATACATATTTATAAAGAAAAAGACAAAACAAAAGTTCCTCCTAGAATTTATGTTCAAAGAAGAAATATAGTACATACCCATGAAAAAAAAAAAAAGTATTTTAACCAGACCTGATACAGAGACAAGTACTGAACCTCACCAACTATAACTGAATATGTTGCCATGAAATAGCAGAAGGCTGCAGGATCCACCCCCTCCCTTTGTCTCAACTGCTATTCCATAGAGAGGTGTTAAGCAGCATAATACATATGTGTGTCTATTAGACTGACATATAAGGGTAGTTTTTTCTGTGTTTTGCTCAGGAAGAAAACCTTTGCTCACAGTTATGTCTTATTCCTGGCTTTCTCGAAGCAACATACAGTAGCAGGACAGGGTTGGCCAGATCACTGCACCCCTGCTGGGCTGGTCTCCATATGCAGCAGAAAAATGGGGGGGAGATTCAGGTTTCTTCCCTTGTGTCTGAAGCAACATTACATTTACTATTCAGCCAAGACTCTATGGCATTGCAGAACTCACTTGGAAGTTTTTCAGGATCTGAATGTCAAGAGAAAAAGTCCTTAAAGCAGGCCTGATCTCCCAGGTCTTAATACACCTTTTTTTCAGAGTAAATTGTTTTTACATTTGCCAATATGGTTTTATTCATTTATATTATGTTTTATATGCATATATGTATAGGTATACCTGGAGAAGGAAATGGCAAGCCACTCCAGTATTCTTGCCTGGAAAATTTCATGGACAGAGGAGCCTGGTAGGCCCCAGTCCATGGGGATGCAAAGAGTTGGACACAACTGAGTACATATGTTTACATAACATTATTTATACCATTTTCATTTATGTTTTTTACCCACTAATCATTCCTCATGGCTTTGTTTATTGACTCATTCATCCAGCAAATATCCTTTGAGTTTCTATTCTGTGCAGGGTAGTGGGGGTATATATCACTGATTGTACTCATTCTATTGCTGATGTCTATTCTCACATTCCTGAGAGTAGTTCTTTCTTAACAAAACAGCCCTTCAAAAGTCAAGGGTTGTATTGTGCTTGTAACAGCATAGTAGTTTTGAGATTTTAAAACTACTAGTTGAAGGGCAATTAAAACCTTTGCTTTTTAATGCAATTTTCCCCTTTACCTGTGGGAACTCAAAACATTAATATATCAACATGGTGATGAGAGAGACTGCATATTCTTCCAATA
The DNA here is from genome assembly GCF_033118175.1 of Dama dama. Classification (NCBI taxonomy): domain Eukaryota; kingdom Metazoa; phylum Chordata; class Mammalia; order Artiodactyla; family Cervidae; genus Dama; species Dama dama. The sequence goes on along the minus strand of NC_083687.1, from coordinate 45,488,957 downwards.
AATAAGACCTTTGTCATAATGTTCTGAGGCGTTTAGTGTCTTAACACAAGCTTCTATCATAAAGGAATGTGACTGATCTTCTTAACGCTACCCTTAAGCTGATGGTCATCCAAAACCAAGAGCTTCTATTTTGTGTGTGTGTTTTTGCCAGCATTATAAATATAGCTTTCTAAGGTGTCTCTTTTTGTTCTACAAATATACTTTATTAATATCTTTAATTGAAGTATAGTTGATATACAATATTATATAAGTTACAGGTTAAAGTGACTCTTGAATAATAAAATAATCCTTAATATAAATTCTGGTGTTTGTTAATAATTAATTTCAAAGCATCAAATATAAGGCTTGAAACAGTCCAGAGTGTGAGTTTGCAACAAGATCCGGTCTAAGGTTCAGAAATCAGTATTCAAGTAGGGAGAATACTGGTGGCTTAGCAGTGAAGAATCCACCTACGGTGCAGGAGACATGGGTTCAATCCCTGGGTCAGGAAGATCCCCTAGAGGAGGACATGGCAACCCACTCCAGTACTCTTGCCTGGGAAATCCCATGGACAGAGGAGCCTGGTGGGCTGCAGTCCATGGGGTCCCAAAGAGTCAGACATGACTTAGAGACTGAGCACAAAGAAGAGTAAAAAGAGGGGAAAAAACTGAACTCCCTGTTTCTGGAAAGTGTCCATTGTTAGTGGCTATGCACGTGTGCTTCGGGTGTGTTGGGACCAGTATCAGCTGTCAGATTCCCTTGCCACGATATGTGGAATACTGAAGTGTCCTGGAAGTCACTGGTCTGGAAATTGCTATTCTGAAGCTGAGTTCAAAGTGACAGCCGATTTCTGAGCAGAAGAGCATGCCTGTCGGTGCCCACCGTCATCAGTCTTGATAAAAGTAGTCATTTTGTTTGTTTTTTCCTCCTACTTTAGAAGCACTTAGCTAAGCCCCAGTGACAGAAAAATGCACACTCGAAATGATGGCCATGTATAAAAATATTCCATCTGTGAAATTACATGTTTTGAAACTGTCAAGTTAAATCACCCATGGCAGGGAGTTTAGGGAAACAGAGGGTGGGACAGACACTATGCCCTAACTTTACAACTGCAGGAAAATTACAAGTTTTATATAAATTCAGAAAAGTTAGGAAATCAGCTGTTAAGGTATGAGTGAAGTACCACTACCAAGGAAAATATTTCCATTATGACATGGTTGGATGGCATCACCGACTCAATGGACATGAGTTTGAGCAAGCTCTGGGAGCTGGTGATGGACAGGGAAGCCTGGCATGCTGCAGTCCATGGGGCCACAAAGAGTCGACATGACTGATTGAACTGAATTGAACTGAATCATTGAAAATCAGGATGATTTTTCAATTTACTGAAAAAGAGTTAATTTGATGGAGAGTCCTTATCGATCATTAGGATAGAAGGGAGCTTAGGGATCACACCTTCATTTTACAGCCGAGGAGACTGTGGTACGAGAAAACACAACGTTGAATCAAGGGTTTGTTCCTGACTGGGTGCTTAGTTGCTAAGTTGTGTCCGATTTTTTTGTGACCCCACGGACTGGACGCTACCAGGCTCCTCTGTCCATGGGATTTTCCAGGCAAGAATACCGGAGTAGGTTGCCATTTCCTCCTCCAGGGGATCTTGCCAACCCAGAAATCGAACCTGCATCTCCTGCATTGGCAGGCAGATTCTTTACCACTGAGCCACTTGGGAAGCCATGAATCAAGGGTTCAGCCAACTTTAGATGCAGGACTGGAACAATTTGTCAGTTTCACTCTACTAATGACCTTGACTTTTTAAGTTAGAACTTGTTACTATTATTATTATTATAGCTTAGAATTCAGGTATGAGATTAAAAACAGTTGTAAAGTGTGAGAATTTTGAATTTTTACTTCGATTCAGTGCAGTTAAACTTTATAGAAAAAGACTTTTTTTTGGTTGCACAGTGCAGCATGCGGGATCTTTAGTTCCCTAAAACCCATGCCCCGTGCAGGTGAAGTGCTGAGTCTTAACCACTGGAGTGCCAGGGAAGTCCCAAAAAAGACTTCCTTTGAAAAAGACACCAGTATTCTCCCATAACTTGAATGTGAAGAGCAAAAAGGTCTTAGGTGGAACGAATCTTAAATATCTAAGACAAAGATGGAAAAGATACAATGTTTCCTGAGTAAATAGTTTCCCAGAATCCCGAAACAAAGAACAGAGATGTATTTGGGGAGTTTATTCCAGCTTGCTTTTACACAAAAGTTTAGAAGACAGGGATCAAAAGCTCAGTTTATTTGTGATTTATCACTAGGCCGGCAGATGCTGCTCAGACTCAATGGCCCATCAGACTGGGGTCAGATGCTAAATCACAGCAGGAACAAGGCTGGGTTGTTGTCCCTTTTGAGGGTCCCAGGGCTTTCATCAATTGCAGTTCTTTACCCAGAGTGACTTTTCTAGACCGGAACCTCAGGATGAGTAAGGGAGCAAACTTCAGAGCCCACAACTGCCACCTCTGCCCTGGCCTGGCCTTGGATTTCAAGAGGGCATCTGGGTCCATTAACAGCAGATGAGACAAAACAAATGAGAGAAACTCCACACTGTTAGAGCGAAGTCTTACCTTCCCACCTTCCCTACTATATCCACGGGTGTAAGTACCGGTGATTCTTTTTAAAATTTGCACCATTTAGCAAGATGTGGACTTTGCAGGAATGAAGCTCCTTCTTGTTTTCAGAAGAAAAATCTAGAAAGGATGGGCAAGAGAGGACTATTACCTTATCAGAGCTACTGTTAGGGATTTTGTGTGTGTGTGTGTGTGTGTGTGTGTGTGTGTGTGTGTGTGCACGCGCATGTGCTCAGTCGTGTCCGACTCTTTGCGATCGCATGGACTGCAGCCCACCAGACTCCTCTGTCCATGGGATTCTCCAAGTAAGAATACTGGAGTGGGTTGCCATTTCCCTCTCCAGGGATCCTTCCAACCCAGAGGTCAAACTGGCTTCTCCTGTGTCTCCTGCAATTGGCAGGCGAATTCCTTACCGCTGGGCCACCTGGGAGGCCCCTCAATGACCGGGCAATGATGTGTGGAATTTCATATATTTAGTGAGAACTTCATGGTCAAAGGAGAGGAAGAACATATAACGAGTGAGGGAATTCCATCAAGTCACTAAGGATATATCAGGCTCTGATTATTTATGAAATTTTACTTCATGTGGATACACTGTTCTGATTTTGACATGGAATAAGATACCAATATTAATCCTGTACTTATTATTCTTACCTATCAAAATACTAATAAAGTGAGGAATTGGGTAACTTATCAGGGAATATAAAGGAATGTGGCAGAGGACAGCAGCCAAGGTCTTGTCAGGCGCCCATTGTGTTGATAATATTCTAGCACTCATTTATAAGAACACCGAAAATATTTAAACCTTCCTTCAGTCTTTCAGGAGCTAATAATTTTGGAGACAGATAAGACATATGAGAAAAGAGTAAAGTAACAATGGTGAGGTAGAATTTGATTAAATACTGCATCGAGGGCATAGGAAAAAATGCGAAAACACATCTTCAGGGACAAGAGGGGCAACATGAGTTGGCCTTTGGAAAAAGATAGAAACTGGAGAGTTGGTTTTTTTTTTTTTACTAAATATTTCTTTTTTCCACTTTTTCCCTCTGAGAACAAGAAAATTCACCTACATGATCACAATGCAATTATCAAAATCCAGAAAATATAACATTGATACTATACTCTTTATCTAATCTATACTGAAAATTCAAATGTGGCCAGTTATCCCAATACTGTTATTTATAGCTATATATTTTTTGTTGTTGTTTAGCATTCAATCCAGAATCAGATATTTTTAGTTTTCTTGTCTCTGTAGTCTCCTTTAATCTGAAGTTTTTTTTTCCTGCTTTTCCTTGCTTTTCTTGATTTTAGTATTTTTGATGCATACAGAGCAATTATTTTCATACAGCTCTTTGGATTTTTAGAAATATTGCAATCAAACTTTATTCTTAATCCTCACAAAATGAGTAATGTAATTTTCAAATCATTTTATTTTCCACATTCAATTATACACCCTCGAATGCTGGGCCTGCCTTAGAGCTAAGTATTTTTCACTGGCAAGAGCATCTCTGCTTTCTTTAGTAAGAACAGAGCAGATGTTCAGATTTTAAAGGCCATGTGGATAGTTAAATCTCATATTTTATATGGTTTGTTTTTGTAAGGGGTCAGACTTATTGAGTTATGATTTATATACAGTAAAGTTCACAATTTTAAGTGTACAAGTGAGTATCTGGAGTAGAAATGAAGTCGGGAACTGAATGGCTGTGTCACTTTTTTATCTGTTGATGTTCTCTGGATGATACAAACAATCATTCCTTGGTTCTTCTTTAATACTCACAGTCCCCAATTCCTCTGTTCTCATTTCCTCCTGAGTCACCTGGGTAAACATTTTTGCCTTCACAGCTCCTAGATTTTGCTTTTGCTGAGACCACCAAGACCTTCCATCTTATTAAGTCTAAATAAAGTTCAGCACCTCCCTCTAGTTTTTCTAGACCTGTCAGCACTGTCTGAGACACTAGGATAGCACCTCTCTCCGCCTCCCCACCTTCCACTGGCCAACTCTCCCCAAGTGTCTGGCCTGCAGGACAGTCTCTTCTGGTTTCCCTCCAAAGCCACTGATGACTTAATCCCATTTTCCTTTCATAGTCCTTGTCCCGTCCCGGACCCTCTCATGTGGAAGGTGCATGCGCTGTGACCTTCGCAGATGCAGGAGAGTTGAGTGGTTGAATGCACTGGCCGGTGGGATGTGCTGGGGAAAGTTCCTGCCTCTTTTTATCACTTCTAAAAAGAAGATAATAACATGCCAAGGTCATAATCTTTTCAGAAGATTAAATAAAGCCAAAAGTTGTTGTGTAGAACAACTAGCATAATGTCACACACAAAATAAGCAGCGTTCCGTAATCACTGTTTCAGTGGGTGTCTGTTGAAGACCTCTGTGTACAGCTTCTGCTCTGGGTGTACTGATGACCAAGAGCAAAAAAATTGCTCCTCTCCTGGGAGTTATACCACAGTGGGAAAAGCATAATATGCTCCATATTGTGCCGGCGGTGGTAAGTGTCACGAAAAGATAAACAAATAAAGGAACAGATAAAGCAAGAGGTATAGAAAGGAATGGGATAGACGTACATATAACTGGTTCACTATATTGTGTAAAACAGAAACCAGCGTAACATGGTGAGTCAGCTATCCTGCAACGAAAATTTTAAAAAATCACAATGAACTTTTCTACTAAAGTAAATATTCCTCCTGCTGAAAAACAAAAAAGAAGAAAGGAACTAATGGGGTAAAAATGGGTAACATTTAATGAAGGGGTGGGGTCAAAGAAGGCCTCTCTGATAATGTGACATTTGAACAGAGATCCAAAGGAGGTGTTAATATACATGTGTGAATGTATATATGCACAGAGGTGGACATATATATAAACGTGTATATTTACACATTTAACTACAAGTATGAATATTTTTGCATCAGAGGTTAAGGTTAGAAATAGAAGAATGAAGAGTTCTGCCATCATCCTGAAAAAATTTAAATCCACGGAATCATTTTTATTACTAAGAAAACTTAAATACAGCGCTGGAGGCATTTATGCCCATATATTTCAAGCTATATCTATGGTTGTGAAAATGTCAATGTTTTTGTGTCTTAGAAATTAGTCTCTTGTAATCATACTGTTCCGATTTCTGTTTAGTATCCTGAATGTCTAACTCAAGCGAGGATTCTTTTGGACTCTGAGGCTTTTTAGACTTCATTGAGATGGCATTCAAGAATTAGGGATGTTAAATAGAGCTGTGTGTTCACGAAGCTTGATATTCCTACTTTATTTGTATCTCAAAGAAAAGCTTTTTTTTTTTCCCAAGGAGTAATCAGAGGAATTCTGAAGCTTTTCTATCTTGACACCTACATGTCTCTATTTTTGGCAAGCTCCCTCCTAGTCAAAGATGTTGCTTAGATTTTAGATTTTTCTTGCTCCTAGACAAATTTGTGAGATTTGTCATTTTATCTTTAAACTTGTATTTCTACCCTGAGGTCATGATCAAAGTCATTATCAACTAACTCTTGCCCATATTAAAAATAAATAAAGGACAATTATTAGGTATCATTCACATGAGGTGCTTCATTCTTTGTCGTGCTGTTTCTTAAGTTCTCTGATAAGAGATTATTAATCAGTATTTTATGAGTGTTTTATAGTCAAAATTGAACATATGTCAAGTTGGCAACTCTTACGTGAGAGTTGGCATCCTTTCCCACCAATACTGACTCTAGAGTTTTGTTGAGTTAAAAAATCTTGTAACTTCAAGATTTTGCCTATAATTTTTCCATTATTCAGATTTGTTTCTTGTTTTTTTTTTTTTTTCCAGTCATTGGTATTTTTTTAAGAAAGCTATTTTGTAAGGGACAAGGCTTACCTCAATGACATACTGCAAGATTTTGGTTCTTGTATCTTTTTCTCTATCCTTTTTGTGTAACAAATGAACACAAGGCAAATTCAATATAATGTCATTTGTATGCTTCAAAATTTTTTTAAAAATGCAAAATCACAGCGGAAATAAAGTTTTTATGAACTTTTGGGCTGGAATATACCTAGTGCTCCAGACTCTGATTGTATCATGTAGGAATCCAAACCCAGAAGGTGGATGGCTTCTCAAAGTTAGTGGTATACGACTTAAGGGATTTCCAGGGGGCGCTAGTGGTAAAGAACCCAGCTGCAAATGCAGGAGACACATGGGTTCGATCCCTGGGTCAGGAAGCTCCTCTGGAGTAGGAAATGGCAACCCACTCCAGTATTCTTGCCTGAGAATTCCATGGACAGAGGATCCTGGAGGGCTGCAATCCACGGGGTTGCAAAGAATCGGACACTACTGGACGTGCGCGCGCACATGTGCGCGCGCACACACACAGACACTCACACAACTAACTTTAACTTTATAGTTAAATTAAAAGCCACATCAGAATCCAGGATCTGTGATTACCAACTTAGTGGTGTTTCAACCGTAATACTCTATTTTCCAAAGGCAAAGGAAAACTAAATGAATAGTGTAAATGAGCTTTTCTAAGGTATACTCACATTTCTGTATTCTCTAATGAATCATCAAATTTCCTATACAGTCAATATCATTTTCCCAAAGCTTCCTCCCAAACTAACCTATGGCTGTTAGTAATTCAAGTAAGGATAGAATGTGTGAATTCATGTGAACTAGAAATAAACTTAATCCAAAAAGTATTTTCTGTGCACCAACGAAATTGCTGGGTCCTGTCCTAAGTCCTGGAGATACAAAGAGATATAAGATGGAAAGGGAGCAATTCGAAGTTGAGAGCCTTGGTTTTGAATCCTGGTTCAGCCACTTAGCAGCTGTGTGATCTTAGAAAATTAACTTAACCTCTCTGAACCTCACTCTACTTAGCCTACTTGTGAGGGCAAAGTGGAACTTGACACTTTGTAAAATGCCTAGTTCCCTTCACGCATAGTAGGCCCTCAAACATGAGACACCCCTTTCCTTTAATTCAGAAATCAACCAGTCTGGTAAGGGAGACCACACTATGATGAGATGTCAGTGATATTATACAATCTGATAAAACCCTACAGTGAGTTACTGCAGAAGTGCTGAGCGCGTCCTTGCTTCATCCTGAAATGAAGTGTCAGGGAACTCAGAGGAGGATTTAAACAGGAAGGCATTTTTCAGGCAGACAGGGTCAGGGAAGAAATTCCAAATCAGGAGAATTGTCCGTGCAGGTCACAAGCCTGAGTGTGCTGGGAATAGAGCAGTGCTGTTCTGTAGATATGAGTGACATTTTTAATTTTCTAGAAGCCACATTTTAAGAAAGCAAAAGGAACAGTGGAAATTAATTTTGATGCTGTATTTTATGTAGATATATATCTACAGTAGTATCATGTCAACATGTCATCAGTGTAAAAGTTTAGAGTGTTATTTTACATTGTTTTCCCCATACTAAGCTTTTGAAATCAGTGTGTGTTTCCCGCTTACAGCACCTCTCGTTTTACTCTCGTGCTCAATAGCCGTCTGTGGCTGGTGGCTACTGTACTGGACACTTGAGTAATTGGGTGTGGGTGTGAAGGAGATGGATGGTGGGGGAGAAAGAGAGGAAGGATAAGAGAGGAAGGCGAGAACCATGGGCTTAACATGTTTGAGCGGGAGAATTATGTAACTAGACCTGTAATTTACAAAGATCACTGTGCAGGGGGCTTGTGAAGGAAGGACCATTGCTTAGGAGCCGGTCACAAAAGCTCTAGGTAGACTTTTGCTTCTCAAACTTTCCAAGCACACAGATAACCTGAAGATCTTGTTTAAATGCAGATTCTAACTTTCTAGGTCTGAGGTGGGGCCTGAGATTCTGCATTTCTAACAAGCTCCTACGAGATATGAATACCACTGTCTGTTGAAACTCCTCTTTTGTGTAGCAAGGATCAAGAATACAATGTAGACAATAATGTAAAGGATTATTTTACTTTGAGAGAACAGAGAAACCCTAGTTAATAGTCAAGATGTAGGGACATGGCTGGTGGTCCAGTGGTTAAGATTTAGCCTTCCAATGTGGGGGTGTGGGTTCAATTCCTGGTTGGGGAGCTAGGATCCCATATGCCTCCTGGCCAAAAAACCAAAACATGAAACAGAAGCAATGTTGTAACAAATTCAACAAAGACTTTAAAAAATGGTCACATTAAAAAAAAAAAAAAACTTTAAAAAAATAGTCAAAATGTAAACAAATGACACTAGTACTTTATAGCCCAGAATGAACTACTCAGCACTGATCCATTCCCAGGTAACTAGCTGTGTCAGTTAGGGATGCTAATGACAGCTGTTATCTTGCATGTCAATTTTCTTAACCTTTCCAGGAAACATTAATTCCTGTTAAAAGGATAAAGACATTTTGAGCACAAACTGCCTGTAATTTCGCACTCTTAGGGCAGGACAATTTGATTCACAAATGAATTGGAAATCACAGAACTGTAACAAAATTGCCCATATAAAAGTGGGAAATGTGATTAATAGGTCCTCATATTTGATATGGGTGATGAGGGGGAAGGTAGCAAGATAACTTGTCAATTTTTTGCTGTGTCCCTATAGATTAAATAGTACGGGAGGCCAGTTGATCAGTATGGAGAGTTACATCATGATTTTTGAAGTTTATTTTATATATTTTTATTCCTCCATTTTAAAAAGGGCAGACCAAATTACCCCATTATGTTGATTTTTTTTTTTCAGTAAAAGAATTTTCTTCAGGGAAAATTTTTGATAGAAAGCTTGTCTTCTCTTAGCCAGAACTTTTATTTTAGAAAAATGAATCTCCACATTTACCAAGAAGCATAAATTATTGCTTTCAAAATTTATTAAAGATTTCCAAATGCTTCTTGGCCATTCTGTAAACTTAACTCAGTAAAGAATTAATATTTTAAATTAGAAGAATTCCAATATATATACCCAATATATATTCCCAAGATTCCTTGGGGATCTAAAGATTTAAAATGTACAGTTTACCTAAACTTTGTGAGGTTTCAGTGGGTGTTTTTTGAATAAGGCAAACAAGAGGATCAAGGAGAGCTGCCGTATATACCGAATGCAAGTGATACAGTGAAGTAGATGAGGTTGAAGTTTCTACTTGAGAAACATACCTTGCTATTGTAATTTCCAGATTCTTTTCACTCTAAAATTGTTCCATCCTGGCCAGGTAACCAAGATCCCACATGCCAGCAGCGTAGTCAAAACAAACAAAGTTACTGAATGTTGGAAAGTAGTTGGAAATATTGGCATTCTCGGCTTGGGTCACCCTCCAGATTGTTGGTGGTGGTGTTTAGTTGCTAAGTCGTGTCTGACTCCGGGAGATGGTGAAGGACAGGGAAGCCTGGCATGCTGCAGTCCATGGGGTCGCAAAGAGTTGCACACAACTGAGAAATTGAACATGTCTGACTCTTTGTGACCCCATGGATGGTAGACTGCCAAGCTCCTCTGTCCATGGGGTTTCCCAGGCAAGAATACTGGAGTGGGTTGCCGTTTCCTTTTCCAGGGGATCTTCCTGACCCAGGGATCAAACCCTCATCCCTTGCATTAGCAGGTGGGTTCTTTACCACTGAGCCAACAGGGAAGCATATCACTCCTTAACTCTAAAGTAAATAAAGCATTATATCGCAAAGGACCAACTTAAAGCCAGTGCTGAGGTGACCACGCTGACTGTTTACATCTCAAAGTTTTTCATAAAGATTGCATATCCTGCTATCTAACTAATGGAGTGGAGACTCGTCCTGTACACTCTGGGTGGTCACCTAAAAGATCAGAGTGTCACTAAGGAAGATGCTTTTAACGCTGGGCTAGTTTTCAAAGGATACTTTCTATTGTAATTTTTGATACCCGATTAGCAAATGTATCATGCACAGTGTTTGGAACAAATTCACGTGGTCTCAAAATGTCAACAGTTTATGACACTTTCCTGAATCTGTAGAGTGGCAGTCTTTGGTCTCTTTGTTCTTTTATTCTGGTTGGTTCCTCTTTCCAAAAAAACTTCTGCCAGTCCCACTCAGGAAAATATTCAAATTCTTTCTGCTCTAAAATTGTTCTCTTTTCTTTCCTTTGTGAAGATCTCCAGGTAGCAACTTGGAGCATTTCACTGATTTAAGATTATGTCAAATTGTGTGAAAAGGCTGAGTGACACCTTCTAAATGTCATATTCTACCATAATTACTTTGGGAAAAACAATATCCATTTTTAAATTTGACCTTTCTTGGGAACATGTTTGGTACATGTGATTCACTTCATTAAGTCAATTGCATAAAAGATCTATAAAAGAATCTTCATCAGTGCAGTATTTCATCATCATGTGTGGAAAGCATGTTGTCCAAATGTTGGAGTGTGATGAAAGCCGAGGCCAAGCATTAAGCTGGAGCTACACTAAAGATGACAATCATCTGAAAAGAATTCACCTTCACATCTTTTCATATAATGTCTTATGTGATACCACCAAAATCAAAATATAGATGTAAATGGGACGATTGTCAGCTTTCAAAGCTAGAACCAGTTTTACTGGACATACAAAATATTAGATTTTTTCATAACTTTTTTCTGGGTGAAAAATAACTGTGTTGTCTTCATGCTACATAAAAAAAAGTGGAAGTGTTAGTCCCTCACTTGTGTCCGACTCTTTGTGACCCCGTGGACCGTAGCCTACCAGGCTCCTCTGTCCATGGAATTCTCCAGGGAAGAATGCTGGAGTGGTCCCCTTCTTCAGGGGACCTTCCCAACCCAGGGATTGAACCCCAGTCTCCCACATTGCAGGCAGATTTCCTACCGTCTGAAGCCACCAGGGAAGCCCATAATAAAAAAGGCATTTCATAATCCTACGTGCCCTAATCCTTCTGTGGAATTCCACAGGAAGTGACAAAACCTAACTGTATTTCTTCTGGGAGTGGGAAAGAGACCCATAAAGAAGGCACCTACATCATGTAACTCAGATTCATTACTAGAAATCGACATGTTACGAATTTCTGATGTGTCAGTTCGGCTTCTTGATGGTCCTGGCCAGGCTGTACCACTGTGTAGTTAGACTTTATGGCCATCTAGTGTCAATGTTTTTGTCCTCAGGTTAACCTGATGTTAATGTGATCTTGAAAATAATAAAGGAAAGGGGGTTTTGATAGAATTGCTTGCGGGCAGACTTTTATTCCAGTGGCCATTTACAGTCAAAGGCATTGAAGAAAGGTAGCTGAAGATGATTCTAGTAGTAACAGTAATAATAATTCGGAGCTCACTATGTTCTAATGCTACAGGGCATGGTATACTATTTTGCAGTTGACCAAAATTTTCCACATACAATATTTCCTTTACTATTTCCATCAACACTGTGTGCAAGTTTTAAAATATTCTCATTTCCATTTATTCTATGAAAACCTTGATCCCAAAATAAATAAACAACAGACATATCCCTAGAACCCAGGGTCTTCTGACCTCCAACCCTATATTCCTTCCATTACTCCATGGAGAAGGAAGAAAGAATCAGTGAGAAAGAAAAATTTTTAACTCCTTAAATTTACCATCTCCAGGCTGGTCGTTTATTCTTTTCTTTGTTTGGAATGAGTTTTAAGGGATATAATTTCCTGGCATCAATTTTTTAAATCCAGAGATCATCATTCAATGTGTGCAAGAGAAAAACCTCATAGCCTGGACATCTCAGCAAAAAGCTACAACCTAAGAAGGATGTTGTTGTTCAGCCGCTAAGTTGTGTCTGACTCTTTGCAACCCCATGGCTTCCCTGTCCAGTGGGTAATTCGTGCAGGGAGACTGACTGGACGCTTTTGGTATTTTGTGCTAACATTTCTTCGGTTCAAGATGAACAAATTGATTTTATGTCTCATTGTATGCCTTTTTTTTTTCCCTCTTCACGTCAACAGATTGATTCCTAATTTTAATATTGTAACTCATTAGGGCAGTCATAACAAAAGGTGCTTTTTGATCTAGAAAATACTGAGTTAAAGCTTAAAAGTCAATTAGAGTAGTTCATTTCCTCGGGTGCCTTCCACCACAATTCAGTTTTGAGTGTATTCGTTTTAAAAAATAAGGTGAAACTACTGGGAAGATAACCTACAGTAATTATGTATTGGGATTCTTTAGGGCCTTTGAATGTTGTATGCAAGATACCGAAGCTAACAACAAGTGTGATGGTGTGACTTAAATTAATAAGTGTAAAGGTATGACTTAATACTTTGTATTGGTAAAGTAATCTGGAGAAGGATTTTGAGTATATTAATATAGTCTGATAATAGTTTAGAGGGGAGAATGTACAGAAACCCAAAAAGATGGGTATAAATGAAACACGGGAAAATACAATCTAATTTGGTGATAAAACACAGTTGTGCATGTCACATTAGTGAGAAGGTCAGCAGGGCCAAGGGACTGATCGTCTAGTCTGCAGGGTTGGAGCTGATGCCCTCTTGGGCTAGATGGTGACAGATTTCACCTTCCCAAGTGTGTATGGGAATGTGGGCAAAGGAGAATGAGTTCAGCCACAAAAGTACTTACAGGGGTTCACACGTGAGAAAAAAAATAAAAGAGAACAGGGTATCCACACTGCTTGGCTGTGCCAGGGCACGGATGGCAGAAGGGGGAGGAATTAATACCAAAAAAGGAGCTAAGAAGTCTGTAGAAGTTTAGGGAGGAAGCATTTAGCAGAATCCTGGAATTTTAAAACTGTAAGGCATCTTAGAGGTCATCTGGAGATTCAGTTGGAATTAATGAGGCTAAATTAAGCTGGGGAAATGAGGAAAAAAAGCAAGAAAAATCTCCTGTGAATGAGACTATTTAATCAAACTTTATTGTCCCTGATAGCTCAGTTGATAAAGAATCTGCCTACAATGCAGGAGACCCTGGGTCGGGAAGATCCGCTAGAGAAGGGATAGGCTACCCACTGCAGTATTTTGGGGCTTCCCTTGTGGCTCAGCTGGTAAAGAAACCACCTGCAATACGCAAGATCTGGGTTCAATCCCTGGGTTGGGAAGATCCCCTAGAGAAGGGAAAAGCTACCCTCTCCAGTATTCTGGCCTGGAGAATTGCATGGACTGTATAGTCCACGGGGTCGCAGAGTCGGACACAACAGAGCGACTCTCACTTATTGAGCAGAGTAGAAAGTCTGCCTCACTTCTTTCCTAATATCCTAGAATGCTAGACTAGAAGATTCTTTTGCAACACTTAAGCGAGTATCTGTACTTATATAAATCAAGAACTAGCTTCCAAGAAGTGACTTCGTAAACTGTCAGTCCAGTCTTTTGATATTCTAGCTTAGTTGATTCACCATATTGGTAGCCTCACTGGATTCAACTTGATGGAACTGGGTAGAGACAATAGCATTTCTAGGTTCCGGTATGACTTTAACCTCATGCAACCCTTTGGATATATACAACCCTTAAAATCATGGGAAAATTGAGTTATGCATTATTTTATGTAATTATGGTAAAATGTATATAGCCAGTTAATGGAATTCCCTGGTGGCTCAGAGGTAAAGAATCCACCTGCCAATGAAGGAGACGTGGGTTCGATGCCTGGGTCTGGAAGATCCTCTAGAGAAGGGAATGGCAACCCACCCTGATATTCTTGCCTGCAAAATCCCATGGACAGAAGGAGTCTGGTGGGCTACAGTCCATGGGGTCTCAAAAGAGTCAGACACGACTGAGCGACTAAACAACAAATACAATGCCAACATTGATGAGTAGATACAAACTTCTACCCCTACTCTTCTATTTCCAGCCAACTGATTTATTGAAAAACATAAATATTTTCAGTGCTCATTAGTTTATAGTGCTCATTAGTTTGTAGTCCTCATTAGCAATTTATGATAATATAAATGAAAAAAAAGCAGTCTTAGGAACAAAAAGCACACACAAATTTAATCATTTTTATGTGCTAGAAAATGGAATATATAACTAGGCCAAGATAGAAGCTGAACAAGAAGCAAAAAAAATTTTAAAGAGATGTACCCACAAGCATCAAAAAAGGAGCAATAGTAGAGATGACCTGCCTGATTCAGATGATTCCAGGAAATTTGGAGAACATTTACTTTGTTTCACTCAATCTACAATGCCATTAGCTGTAGGATGATCCATTATTTTATGTGCACCAAAAAAGAAAGGGAAAAAACCAATTAAACCATGACACAAAGCTTCTTAATCAGCTCAATTATAAGATGCATCTTACTTTCTCAAGTGTTAAAATGTTTTTTTTTAAACTGCATATGGTAAAATCAATGAAATATGAGATCTTATGTTTGACCACACAGGAATTGACTACCTCTCTAAACTTGATGACCTTCCCAGTGAGAAGCCCCATCACACAAGAGATTTTTCATCTCTTTATTCCAGGGGAGAAATTTTTTAAGTGACCACAAATTTCCCGCCTACCCCCCCACCCGCCACGCCTTTCTCAAAAAGAAAATCAGTTAAATCCATTCTCTGCTCTTGAATGATAAGAGTGACAAAATAAAAAGTATGTGAAGATATCTTATATATGTGGCTTTTTTTAGGGAGGTAGAGACATTCCATAATGTTATAAAGATGAGCACACATGTTAAAATATCAGGCTGTCCTTTCAAAGCTTCTGTATTAGATGGTGAATAGTTGACAAGCTGCATTGTCTTATCTGTGCTCCGCTGAGCTTGTTGGGTCCCATTATTTGATGACGGAACTCTGGTGCCTGGAGCCAGGAGTGGAGTCTCAGAGCTGGGAGGGGTGCGGTGGGATTTATAGGGCTGGCCTGTTTTTCCCATGTCTCCCCTTCCTCCCTTATACCTGCACTACTAACTCTGACCAGGCCCAAATATTATCCTAATTTACACAATTACTGCTTAAACATTGGACAGTAACAACAATCACTACATCATACGCTATACACAGTATCACCCCTCTTATCCTCAACTGATGTATGGAAAAAGAATTTTTCTTTTTGGTTACTCATGGATTGTTTGGGTTTTTTTTTTTTTTTTTATTAACATTTTAG
This sequence comes from Dama dama, assembly GCF_033118175.1. Classification (NCBI taxonomy): domain Eukaryota; kingdom Metazoa; phylum Chordata; class Mammalia; order Artiodactyla; family Cervidae; genus Dama; species Dama dama. Next base: position 45,473,431 of record NC_083687.1, on the reverse strand, counting down.
GGTAAATTTGAGGGTAAATCTATTAAGCTATCTTGTTAAGTCAGAAAATTTTATCTTAAGAAAATGACTCATCTGTGCTCTTGAAATTATGACATTTGGAATTCATCAATTAACACATTATAGGGAAGTTATTTAACAGTGCTTTTGGGGGTGTCAAACTTCAACTTCTTTTCTGAGTAAATCTCTGCTTCGGTGATCTGATCTGCTTCAGGTCACAGGGCCTCACAATTTCACTTTTCTGAAAGCATGAAACGCTTGTGTCGCTTGAAATTCGGGCTCGCGTTCTCTCAAACAGCCCTCAGCAGTGCGCTGTGGTCCCCTCCCATTCGTAACTCAGTTCCCGGGTTCTGCCCCATGGTGCCATTCTCTGAAAGACACCCGTGACTGACTGTCAATGTGAATGGCCTCTTCTTTGCTTCTTTCTAATCACCGACGCGATGGACATGAGTTTGAGTAAGCTCCAGGAGTTGGTGATGGACAGGGAAGCCTGGCGTGCTGCAGTCCCTGGGGTCTCCAAGAGTCAGACACGACTGAGCGACTGAACTGAACTGAAGATTAGCAGCATTTTTTGACTTACAGTTCCACTTCTTGGCTTTGTAACGCTGTGTTCCTCTCCATCTCCTGCTTCCCAAATCCCAGTTTCCCAGTCTCCTATCCACCACCCTCCCCCCCACCTCCTAAATACATCTGAAAGTGAAGTCAGTCGCTCAGTCGTGTCCAACTCCTTGCGACCCCATGGAGTGTAGACTGCCAGGCTCCGCTGTCCATGGAATTCTTCATGGGATTCTAAATACATGTCCAGGTTGTTTATTTGGCCCTATTCTCCCTGTATATTTTCTTTATTAGCAATTTTGTCCAGTCTCAAGGCTCTGGAACCTGCCCCCCAAATATATATCTTTTGAGTTCCTGGTCTTCATTTTATAAGCTACGTGGAGCTCAGTCATCTCCATCTGTATGCCCAGGTCAGCCATCCTCTCTATCTTAGACGCTCCTGTTCTAGTCTCACAAAGAGCTCCATTGTCTTGCCGTCATTCAGATGTTACATCCAGAAGGGACTCTTAATGCCCCTTTTTTCTTTGATGCCACACATTGTATCATTAGCCAGTCAGGTAGGAGATGCTCTATCATGTCTCTGATACCCCTTCCCTTTTTCCTTCAGTCTCCAGGTCCTAGTTCAAGCCCCCGTCCCCTTGATTAGGGTGTAAGCACCTCTCTTTCTCCCTTTAATCTCTCTTGCAAGCTCTTTCTAGAACCCACCATATATAAAGAATGGCTCTTTCTTCCTTGATAAGAAATGGGAGATGGCCGTCCCATGCTCAAAAACCTTCAGTGGGCCCTCAGAGCATTCAATGCCTTCTACTTTTTTTTAAGATTTATTTTTAAAAAGTATTTATTTGGCTGTGCTGGGTCTTAGCTGCGGCATGCGAGATCCTTAGTTGCAGCATATAGAATCTCTAGTTGGGGCATGTGGGGATTTTTACTTGGGGCAGGAATCTTCAGTTCCCTGACAGGGATCAAACCTGGGCCCCTTGCTTTGGGAGCTTGGAGTCTTAGCCACTGGACCACCAGGGAAGTCCCAATGCCTTTAGCCTTCTGACCTCAACTGTCTGCATCTACTATGCCCCACACCGGCTAATGCAGACAACTCGCCATTCCTCAAGTATTTTCCACCTGAGCCATCACTGTGCTTCTGCTTACACTGTGGTCCCACGAGTGTTGTGTCAGGACCAGCAGCTCCAGCAGCCCCTGAGAACCTGTTACAGATGCAGATTCTCAGGCCGACCTCACATTTGCTGGATCAGAAACTCTGAGGATAAGGTCCAGCCGTCTGTGCTTTAATAAGCACTCCAGGTGATTCTGATGCCTGCTAACGTTTTTAAACATGAAATGCCGTTTTCTCCTCTCCTGGCTAAAGTTTTCTGTCTTTCAAAAAATGGCTGAAATATGAACTCTTCTATGAAGTTGTCTCTGATTCCCTGCTCTCACAACCGCCTCTTGTGTCTTTATTGTATCATTTTCCACACCTTTCCTTGTTCCTCAGTCATATGCACATGTTCGATCTCCTCTGGCAGAGTCTAAGCTCAAGGATAGAGAGCTTGTGTGTGTCTGTGTGTGTGTTTTCTACTTTGCCTTGCCTAGTTATTTTGTCATTTGTTTTCTATTTTTTAAAAATAGAATTGAAAGCAATGAATAAGCCTTTTCTAATTAGTGAATGATATAATTCATCAGAATCTGGAAGGTTATCAGGAGAAATGAAATACCACTTAAAATTTGGCAGGGTAGCTTTAATTTTCTAATAAAATAAATCCACTCTTTAATCTCACATGCTTATTCAATTAAGAGAGGCCTGTCTGATACTGTGGTATTGACTTCAGACCATTTGGACTGTTTGATCTCTGTGGAAAAAATTCCACTGCACAGCTGGGTCAGAGGCCAGAAGTTGTGTTTTCAGAATGTGCCTTATTCCACATGAAGTCCACAGCTACTGCTGCTATTTTCATAATTGTTTTATCCGGAGGGGTGTCTGGAGACAGAAAATTTCCCTGACAGGCATGAAATTTAAATATTAAAGCTAATACATCTAAATTAATCCAACTGTCTACATTTGTGATTCAAACTCTTACTATTCCATTTTGTACAGTTAATATTTATTGATTCACTTAAAGTACTATTCACTTATAAGGCTGAGTCACTATGACTGTGCCTACACGTTTAATATAAACTAATACAGGCCCGGTTTTCTCAGTTGGGGAGAAGAATTGGGGGGATAGAAAAACAAAAGGCAGAAGGTGGTAGGACCTAGTGGTGTCACACAGGTGATGATAACCACTCCATAATTTCAAATGAAGCCATAAGCTGCTGGAAATTTTGCTTTGGTTTGTTTCTTTGTTCGAGATTGACAGGGCTGTTAAAGTAGTGGCAAATTTGCTTTTTTAACGATTGATCAAAAAGAATTCAAGATAATGAGTTCTAAATTAGAAAAGTCACAGAGTGTGTACTCTATATCCAGCACTTCAGAAGTGGCGCTTTAATTTTTAAAAGCTCCGAGAAAGGGGATACAAATCACCATCTAGCAAACGAAGGTGCCCGAGCAAAGGGAGGTCAAGGCCCTCGTTCGGGTTCTGCAGCCTGCACGGATGAAACTCACCCACCCTTCAACATAAACCTCCTGTGACCCCCTTAAAACATTAGCTCCAGTGGTGCTCAGCCTTGTGTTTGCAGCCCTTTTGAACTCTAGACATGCTGGCAGTTCACTTAAAGAAATTCAAAGACTGAGAATGGCTTCCCAGGTGGCACTAGTGGTAAAGAACGCACCTGCCAATGCAGGAGACATAATCGACGTGGGTTCAATCCCTGGGTCGGGAAGACCCCCTGGAGGAAGGCATGACAACCCTCTCCAGTATTCTGGCCTGAAGAATCCCACGGACAGAGGAGCCTGGTGGGCTACGTTCTGTGGGGTCATACAGAGTCGGACACGACGGAAGTGACTCAGCACACCCACACAGACTCAGAACAGCTCAGGTCAACACTCACCACAGTGCGAACTTGTCCCCAGTAGGCAGTGGCTGAGTGTTTATGCAAGCATCCTCAGCTCTCCTTTTATCCATGTGTTACGCCCCTCTGGGTCCCGTGGGTACTGAATAGAGCCGCACTCTTAGATCCAAGACGCTAATCTCAGCACTCCAATGAGAGCAGTTTTCTGAGACGCAGCTTGAAGTTGACTGTACTCTCCTCCTGTCCACTTTTTATGGATCCTCAAAGCTCAGAACTGGTCCTCAACACTGAGGACCCCTGGAAGACATCACCTCACATCTTCTGAATGTTTGTATAATGGAATATAGACATATGGTCTGTTAAATAGCAGAAATGTAGCTAATGGAATGTTTTAGTGAAGTTGCTCAGTCATGTCTGACTCTTTGCGACCCCATGGACTGTAGCCTACCAGGCTCCTCCCTCCGTGGGATTCTCCAGGCAACAATACTGGTGTGGGTTGCCATTTCCTTCTCCAGGGGATCTTCCTAACTCAGGGATCGAACCCGGGTCTCCTGCATTGCAGGCAAACGCTTTAACCTCTGAGCCACCAGGGAAGCCCATAGAATATTTTAAATGATGCTAATTGGATTTTTATAAGTCTTTTTAAAAATATGACTTGTGGGGACTTTCCTTATGGTCCAGTGGTAAGACTTTGTGCTGCCAATGCAGGGACCACAGGTTTGCTTCTTGGTTGGAGAACTAAGATCCCACATGCTGTGCAGCCTGCCAAAAGGACTTTTTTAATGGCATGTGTTGTGTGTGTATATATGTGCATGTGTGTATATATATACATACGTATATACACACACACCATATTTTAATACTAGAAATTATTTTCATAGAGTGTTATTTAGTCAACAAATCCTGTAAGTCAGGTCTGCATTATACATTTAAACAAGTAATAACTATAAATTCAATCTTTAGGATGATTCAAATACTTCCCACACATCAAATTCCCTGAGCAACATGACTGTCCTTAAAAAACATAGCCAGTGGGACATATTTTCAGAACTGTGAATTTGTTTGCATGATAACTGCAATTACAAATCTGGAGTTTTTAATCTAGCAATCAGATGACAAGTTGAGTAATTACCATTCCCTGCTTAACTATTTTTATGATGATTTTTTTTTTCAAAGCAGCTGTTGTGGTTAAAAACACAAAGATTCTTGTTTTTTACCTCCTGTGTTACAGTATTTTGGCAAACAAATCTCTTTTTTCTCAAAACATGAAGAGTCTGATTCTGAAAGATGATGTAGCACATGTGTTCTCTCATAGATTTTCCAAAGCTTAATTATCCTGTAGAGATGGGCTTTTTAAAAAATTTCGTACAGAGTGGGTACCCAATGAATGGCTCATGAATGGATGAGTGAATTTTAATATTTGGATTATTTAAACATATCTTTCTAAAACTGATTGTGTACGTGTGATAGCAACTAGAAAAGAAAAATCAGAATATTTATTGATGCCAGTTTCTTTTCTTCTCCCAGGCTGATAACATGAAAGAGGTAGAATAGTGTTTTCTCTGGAGAATTTCAAACCAAGAAAGATAGTGGTGTGCATTGGAGAGCTTGATTCTCCATGTTAATTATTGTTGTCAATCCAAGGAAACACAGGGAGCTGAGAAAAGATGGATACTGTGTAGCCAGATGCCACTGATCGGTGTGACTTCAGATATTTTACTTTGTCAGCAGACTGGCTTGAACAGAGGCATGTGAAATCCTTAAAAAGAACAGGCAAAAACTCTGATCAAAAATCTCATACCAACACCGTCTTCCTCAGGAATCTGTCTTAAACTATCCGTCCTTTATAAAGCCTTCACTAATGATCCACAGGTGTTAGCCTATTGTTTCCATTCATCCCTGTATCTTGTATTTTATCTCTTCTTGTACTTGTTACTCTGATTCCCCAAATAGTTATGTGAAGTGTTAGTTGCTCGGTTGTGTCTGACTCTTTTCGACCCCACGGACTGGAGTCTGCCAGACTCCTCTGTCCCTTGCCATGCCCTTCTACAGGGAATCTTCCCGACTCAGGGATGGAATCCAGGTCTCTCACGCTGCAGGCAGATCTTTACCAGCTGAGCCACCAGGGAATGTTCTCCCAGTAGCCTTGTGATAAGCTTTAATGGGTGAGACCATGTTTGAAGTGTCCACATGTTTGAACATCCACTGTGTTGGGCATAATGTGGATGCCCAGTGGAGTTTGTTGAATTGTTCTGGGAAGGGAAAATATGGTAGATATTTACACTTCAGCCTCAGTTATTTTAAGGAGATTTATAGTCTACAAGCATAATCTTCAGCGACTGAATTTTCCATTGAGGCTGTGGAATTGTTTCCGTAATTTTAGTAGGTTTGGTTTGGTTTTAATTTATATACCAGGTCATACTGAAAGCCGGGGTCTCAATACAGAGCTCTGCCTTTCCTATTTGTAGGAAATTTTTCTTACTTTCTCTGAGACGTCTCAACGTGGAGCTCAGTACCAAGTCCTGAGCCAGCTAATGAATCCAAAGATCCATGACAAGCAGCTGACTCCTCCATTATATCTTTGTGTTTTAAAAAAAAGTATTTTGTTACCCACATATTTCCAAACATGACATTAAAATGATTCATTGTAACTGCGTGTGCAGAAACCAGTTTTTAGACAAGTAATTACTGTATGACACAATTCTTTGTCAGTCTCTTAAATCTTAGTATTCTTGTTCAGTCTTTGGGCACATTTAAACTACACTTGCAGCTTTTAAATGTTGATGGAGAATACATTTTTGTAGCATTTCAGGAGGGCTGTTCACCAATATACATCACAACCAATTTGCACTCTCTTTAATCTAGTAATTCCATTCATAAAAATTTATTCTGATGTGATAAAGACATAGCTACACAAGTTTCATGGAATTGGGATTATTAAAATTAGAGACCATGATATATACAATAAGAGTGGTTAACTGATACAATGGAAAACAGGGAGGATATTTTAAATGACATAGAAAGATTTTCATGAGGTATAGTGAAAGTGAAAGTCACTCAGTCTTGTCCGACTCTGTGACCCCATGGGTTATACAGTCCATGGAATTCTACAGGCCAGAATACTGGAGTGGGTAGCCTTTCCCTACTCCAGGGGATCTTCCCAACCCAGGGATCGAACCCAGGTCTCCCTTATTACAAGCGGATTCTTTACCAGCTGAGCCACAAGGCAAGCCCAAGAATACTGGAGTGGGTAGCCTATCCCTTCTCCAGTGGATCTTCCCAAGCCAGGAATTGAACCATGGTCTCCTGCATTGGAGGTGGATTCTTTACCAACTGAGCTATCATTAGGTATGATGGGCTAAAACATGAGGCTGCAGAACTACATGAGCACAACCTCTTTTTTAGAAAAAGGGGAGAGGATGTCTGTCTGTGTTGTTGTCACATCTCTAGGTGATAGAATGGCAATTTCTGTTGTCTTAGTTGTCTGTATTTTCTAACTTTCCACAATGGACAGGGATTGCTTTAGCAATAAGGAAAGTAAAAGCTTTCATTGATAATTAGATTCTTTCACATGAAAAGAAGGAAAGCTCCCTCCCTGTGCAGGAACAATAAATATTCCACACCCAGGCAGGCACCACTCCCCAATCTCAGCAGTTTGCCCTGAGTAACCTTGATGAAACCCCAATTTTTCTCCACACAATACTCCTGGCAGCCGTTGTCCATTAATCCAGGTTGGCATGAGACATAAAACATGTGTGTCAACCCTACTCAAAACAAAACAAAACTGTTCCCAAGAACTGAGATTTATCTTCTTTACATTCCATTTTTTATACAATGGAACATTTTAATTTCTCCATTTGTAAAAACTTCTCTTTACTTCCAGGGAAGTAATCAGGAAACAGGAAACAAATCAGTAACAAACCGGAAAACAAATCAGATGGTAGATATGAGGACAGATGTCTTTCTGGGAGGAAAAAAAATGCTTTTAATAAGCTTTATACCTCAATTGTTCTTATAAGATCAGATACAGGTGGAAAGGCCTATGGATTAGAACTTTTCCTCCATCCTCACAAAATAATGAAGTTTATCAAACATTGTCTTTCATGGCTAGCCAACAGTATGATTTGATTATTCTTCTGACTAATGGTAAGAATATTTTAAAATAATTCTTATCTTCTTGGTATTCAAGTCTAAGACCACACCCATGGAAAGAAAATGGTCTGGGAACCTAATACTAAAAGATGAAAATGTGGAATAAATGAACTGGATTTACTTAAAACCTGGATCTAGACAGCCTGCTTCCATTGCCTGACCAGTCATATTTGCTTCTCAAGAATTCTTCGAAGTCTTATGTAGATTCAGTTTTGAAGGGTATGGACTAGGACTAATCAAATGAAATCCATCTGGGTTAAAAATGAAATGTTTCCTCAGATTATTTCTCTCTTTGTAAGGTGCACATATTTCAAGTTGTGGGCATTTTTTAACTCATTTTTCCTCATTGATATTTAATTTTTTTTTTTAAAGGCCAAACTTCTGCCTAATTTATGACAATTTAATCTTATCACTGCAACTGCATAGTTTTTCCCCAAAATAATTCATATTGCTCTTCCCAAAGGCCTGACACCTGGGGATATGGACTTTGTGCTCAATCAGTCAGCGTGTCTGACTCTTTGCAAGTCCGTGGACTGTAGCCCGCCAGGCTCCTCTGTATGCGATTTCTTAGGCAAGAGTGCTGGAGTGGGTTGCCTTTTCCCTCTCCAGGGAATCTTCCCAACCCAGGGATCGAACCTGGGTCTCCTGTGTTGCAAGCAAATTCTTTACTGTCTTAGCCACCAGGGAAGCCCCCAATATTGGAAGAATATCACATAATTTATTTCTGACTTCTCATGCCTGTCTGAACCAAATCATCTCCGGTTTGGGGCTCTGGACTAAATATGCCCCACACTGCCCTCCATTCTCTTCCTGTCATCCTACCCTATCCCGATCACTTCCTCTGATGAGCCCTGGTCTGGTTCTGACTTTATCAGGTGGTGGTGTTGTTCAATTGCTCAGTCATGTCCAACTCTTTGCGACCCCATGGACTGCAGTGAGCCAGGCTTCCCTGTCCTTCACTCTCTGCCCAAACTTGCTCAAATTCATGTCCATTGAGTCGGTGATGCCATCCAACCATCCCATCCTTGCCCCTTCTCCTGCCCTCAGTCTCTGCCAGCATCAGCGTCTTTTCCAACGAATTGGCTCTTCACATCAGGTGGCCAAAGTATTGGAACTTCAGCTTCAGCATCAGTCCTTCTAATGAATATTCAGGGTTGATTTCCTTTAGGATTGACTGGTTTGATCTCCTTGCTGTCCAAGGGACTCTCAAGAGTCTTCTCCAACACCACAGCTTAAAAAACATCAGTTATTCGGTGCTCAACCTTCTTTATGGTCCAACTCTCACATCCACATGTGGCTACTGGAAAAACCATAGCTTTGACTATATGAACCTTTGTTGGCAAAGTAAAGGGACTCTATTGGGTCCCCTTGTTTAAATGACTCATTAGCCTGTCTCTTTCTGCCTACTTAGCAGTACCCTTTCTGAAGGCAGGCACCATCTTTTATGTTTTTCTTTATGTCTCCATGGCAGCCAGTTCAGGACTTAACTCATAGAAGGAGTTCATTAAGGACATACTGAGTCAGAAAATGCCATAACTGTAAGGAAGCATAGAGATCCATAACCCTTCCATTTTTTTCTGAAAGAGAAAAGTGGTCTACAGTGTGTGAAGGGAGCAGGTGAGCAATCACTAGTTTTTTTTGTTAACAAACATTGATTAATTTTTATTTTTCACATATGCACACAAGATAAAAATAACCATTTCAAAATATACAATTCAGTAGCATTTAGTACACTCACAATGCTATGCAAACACCACCTTTATCTAGTTCCAGAACATTTTCGTGGCCCTAAGAGAAAACCCTGTGCCCCTTAAGCAGTCCCCCCAACCCTTCAACAACCACTATTCTGCTTCCTGTCTCTATGGCTTTGCCTGTTCTGGACATCTCATATAAATGGAATCATGCAATATGTGACCCTTTGTGTCTGGCTTCTTTCATTTAGTATAATGTTGTCAAGCTTCATCCACAGGGTATCAGTGCTTCATCCCTTTGTATGGCTAACGTGCTACCATTTTTTAGCGCTAACAATGCACTAGATGCTGTGCCAGCCACTTTCCACATGCAATCTTATGGCATCCTTGTAACAGCCCTGCAATGTGGGAGACCAGGGTTTGATCCCCAGGTCAGGAAGATCCCTTGGGGAAGGGAATGGCTACCCACTCCAGTATCCTTGCCTGGAGAATCCCATGGACAGAGAAACTTGGTGGGCTACCATCCATGAGTCAAGAGTCATACATAACAGAGCAACTAACACTGTAACAGCCCTAAAATATAGCTTTTATTATCCCTGTTTTACAGTCTGGAAGCTAAAGTTCAAAGAAGTCTTATCCAGCCCACGTTTATAAAGTGAGCAAACCAGTCAACCAGGTCTAGGACCCCAGTTCCTGACCCCAAGCACAGCGACCCTTCATTGCCCCAAGCTGTCTCTCTTGCCAGTTCCTACATGTCTGCAGCTTGTCCAACCCCGCTGTCTGTGGGATCCTTTCCTCCCATCCACGTCTGTCTCTCCATTACCTGCTGACATGAGTAATACAGCCTGGCATTATAAAGTAGGCTAAACAGATCCTTGCTTGTAGTTTTGCTTGTTTGAAATCACATGCATTAGGTCTCACTACAGATCCTGATAAGATTACAGAAATTCTCGTAGCACTCCAGTGCTGTGTAATTGGAGTTTCATCCAGTTGAAGCCTGAAGCAGTTTTCCATCATTACCTGGCGATCAACAGAGAAGAATGCCTCTTCACGGTCTCCTTAAACTATTGGAAAGGGGGTGCTGTAAATATGCTTGAGCTTCACAAAGGCCACTGTATCTGAGGAGGGTTTTAATCATTAATTTATTAGGCTGATTTATTTCTCTAATTGGTTGTGAAGTTTTGTCAACTAGGAAATAGTAAAAATAATTGCATGTATTTAAAACATGTAAAACTTGGTGGAGTTTGGGTATTAACAGTGCACAGAGAGATGAAAACAGACAGGAGGGCCCTGGTTCTTTTTTTTAATAAATGGCTAAATAGTTGTAAATTGCACTTCAGTGAAACTTGTTTTTATTTTTTATAGATGTGTGTTGTCTGTATTTGTTCTGGGACATGGGTTCCAAACACAAGTTCTGAGAGTTGAAGGGTGGCATTCTTAACCTTGGGGTCATGAACCAGATTCATGTTTGTTTTTCTTCTTCCCACTATAGAGTTCCTCTACTAATAACTATACAAAGTTACAGTAGGGATAGCTGTGGGTACTAGTCTGAACAGTAGATCTCTAGAACTTACACATCTTATTTGTCTTGTGTAACTGATGTTTTGCATCCTTATTCCGGAAAGGGGGCTGAATTGGGAGCTATTGGATTTGGTTTTTTGGTACAATTCAGGCTTTGACTTGTTTTGTGTGAACTTAGTCAAGTCCCTTCCCCCTCGGTTTCCCAACCTATAAAATGACCACCGTGGGCTTCCCAAGTGGCGCTGTGGTAAAGAATCTGCCTGCCCATGCAGGAGGTACAGGAGACCTGGGTTTGATCCCTGGGTCAGGAAGATCCCCTGAGAAGAAAATGGCAACCCACTCCAGTATTCTTTCCTGGGAAATCCCATGGACAGTGGAGCCTGGCAGGCTACAGTTCATGGGGTCTCAAAGAGATGGACACAACTGAGCTCTTCAAGATCCTTTTTGACTCTGTCATTTTATGTATTGCCTCCCAGAGGAAGCTGTCACCCACCAGATGGTCTACAAATGGTGAAAACAAGCCATCCTGTGCAGAATTAGTCAAACTCTTGAAAGGTGTCCCTTGAGACAAATATACTTTCATTGTTCCACTTCTGAGCACACTAATCCCCCTCCGTTAGTGATTCTGCGTTGCCATGGCTGCTTTATGTAACCCAGAGCCCAAATCCTTGGTCCTTTGTGAGATACCCTCCATTAAGTTTGTCTCAAAACACAACACACTTAACATGCATTGAGCACGGTTGCAAATTCCTCTGTGACAAAATGAAAAGATTAATTTTGAGCTTCAGTACTTTGTGTTTATCCGTCATGGTACCAACTGTCATTGTAATGATACAGTCTCCCATGCAGACAATTAAAAATCATGCTCAAGGAATCTGTTCTAATTGCCTTGCTTTGAATTATAATTCAACACAGACACATCACCCATGCAACAGGAGGGCCACCACGCTTTGTTTGCAATGTCAGAAAAATTTTAACAACCTACAGACGCTGTTTTTTCTCTCCAAAGCCTCTCAAGGGAAATTTGAAGAGTAGCTTTCCTTAGTGACCAGAATTTCTTTTTTCTCTATTCATATGTCCCAGGGTTGCCTCTCCCCTCATGCTATCCAAGATTCCCTTCTCAACTGAGAACTGTATTGTTGTTGTGGTTGCTTAGTCACTCAGTCGTGTCCGACTCTTTGCGACCCCACCAGGCTCCTCTGTCCATGGGATTTCCCAGCAAGAATACTGGAGTGGGTTACTATTGCCATCTCCAGGGGATCTTCCTGACCCGTGGCTTGAATCTGCGTCCCCTGCATTGGCAGGCAAATTCTTTACCACTAAGACACCAGGGACACCCAATGAAAACTGTATGTACATTTTGGAATTTTCTCCACTTGGATCTTCCTACACCTTGAGAGAACTTACCTGTTCTGATCATTCTCTCTAAAGCCAGGTCACTGCTACTAAACAGCGAATGTGACAAATTAATCTGTTCCCAGGTTTAGTGAAATTGCTCTTAACTCCTTGTGGTTTAGAAAAGAAAGAAAATAATTATGTCCTTTTTGCTGAGTGTTGGTTGGCAGTTGTGTGGGAAGGAGGAGGCAGAGATGCAGAAACAATCTACTCAACTTCACCTTCTCCCAAATTAAGTCAAATTCCAGAAACTTCAGCTCACATCCCGAACAGGATACCAGTCTTTAGGGGAAGTAATAAATGAGAAATTCCTTTAATTGTCCTTCATTTATTTATTTTTCTTTTGTCTTTTTTTCTCTTTTGTCCCTTTGTCTCTCTTCTAGCCAAGCCTACTTCTATTACCTAACAGTATGCAGAGCCTTTCCACAAGAAATTAAAGGTTTCCATGAGCAAAGTTAGTTCCCTTCTCTTTCTGCATGTCAGTTGTCATGAGCCAGTGCTCAACGTCCAAGGGGAAGAATCTCTCCAGTGTGGTGAGGACAAAAGAAAGTTGAGTGAGCACATCTCTTCACCCCTGAGGGTGGGCCATATTGGGAATGTAGACAACCTAAATATTATTATATTCTAGAACCTTCCACCAATGCTACCTTAAGTGGCTCCATATCAATGCAGAATTGCTACTAAATGGTTTCTAATTTAGAGATTCATGAACATTGGCATTAACATGAAGAAGCTGTCAACTTCTTAATATACTTGATAGCACTTGCTATATTCAAAAGAGAGACGAAACACTGTCTTATGAGAGATGTCTCATCAGACCATTCTTTTCGAAGAACGGATGTCATCTCTTAAACATTTTATCCCTCTCTTAGTCTGATGTTCTCTCTAAGGTAAATTCAGTCATTCTCTTTAGTCTTCTAGACTTATGTAATTAAACTCTGTGGGTGTGTGCCTTGGGTTTCCTGTCAAGGAGAGATAAAGCCTGATTAAGCTCGATCCCCAGGGGAGAGTGATTATTCTGAGACAGGACACATTTGTTCTTGGGTCCTTGCATTATATTGCATCATGATTTAGAGACATCTCTCTGTGTGTCATTGTCCAGGGAAATCATATCTGACAGCTTTTTCTCTAGCCTCACAACTCTATTGTACAATTTTTCAGAAGCAATAAGCATGTTTTTGTCTTTATAGATCGCAATAGCCACAGCCCCCAAAGAGGCTTTGATTTATTGTTGTTGTTGCTGATTTCAAAAATCATCCCAATCCTGTTAACAAACTAGGGTAGTCAGAAGGATATGTTACCAAAGTGTCAAAGGGATTCAGGCGTTCCCACTGGGTTTAGCCATGAGAAAATACAAAAGCAAAAACCACAGTGACTCAGAAGACACTCATAATTTATATTGAAGAAGGAAGAGAAAGAAGAAGTGAGACAAGCACGTGTGTGTGTGTATGTGTGTGTGTGTCCTTGTATGTATGTTTGTGTGTATGCCTAAAATATGGTGGTAATGTGATTTCCCTTATCAACAGAGAAGTACAAGTTTAGTCATACTTGTGTAGTGGTCTAAAGATGATGATTTTTCATACACCATTACTGCCTTTTGGTATTTTCTGTTTTCTTGGGATTTTCAAAGTGCCAGAACTTTCAGTTATTTAGAGACTAATTATTCAGATGATGGATTACTTGCTTTCAGTTGCTGCCTAAACTTGCAGCAGCTCATTTTTTGGGTAACCACTCTACGCATTGGCAGTACTTGTTTCAGAGATGGGAAAGAAAGCAAACAATGAGGACCTAAATATTTGAGGGGGTGGGGTAGGAATGAGTATTTCCTGTGAGGGTAAATTACCTGTTATAGCTCCCTAACCTTTTGGCACACAGGATCAAGTGTTCGCTCTGTCAGGATATCATCAACAAACAAGTATTCTTAATGCTTCCAAAGACAATAAAAATCTGTTTCAGAACAAAGAGTCATTTTATACAATATCCCTCTAATCCTCACATGTGTGCTTTTCCTTTCCTCCATTCCTTTCTCTACCTCTACTTCAATCTTTGAGTACCACACCCCTACAGAAGGGTTGCTTGCCAGAGAGATTTCCAAAGGAACAGCTTCCCCTTTGGCAGGGGAAAATAGAAATTAATTTGAGATCAAAGATCTACAAAGTGAAAGTGAAAGTTGCTCAGTCATGTCCAACTGACTATACAGTCCATGGAATTCTGCAGGCCAGAATACTGGAATGGGTAGCCTTTCCCATCTCCAGGGGATCTTCCCAACCCAGGGACCAAACCCAGGTCTCCCACATTGCGGGTGGATTCTTTACCAGCTGAGCCACAAGGGAAGCCCAAGAATACTGGGGTGGGTAGCCTTCTCTGGGGGATCTTCCCTACCCAGGAACTGAATCAGGGTCTCCTGCTATGCAGGCAGATTCTTTACCAACTGAGCTATGAGGGAAGCCCATTCAAAGATCTAAACACTTCATTTAATACTTGAATTCTTTATTTTATTAAACTTAAAAATATATTCTTATGTACTTATTCCAATTAAGAATAGAAAATGAAATGCTACAATATGAGAACTACCTATATAAACTGTCTATTAAAAAAATGATTATCATCACCAAAAACCAAGAAGCTCAACTCAGAAAAGAAAAATAGATACGCCTCTGTTCCCCAGGATAGTCTTCTCATCTGCAACAGCCCTGGCCCACAGCTTTGACTTCAACTAATGTTCAGCATGTGGATAATAGACCAGACCAAACATTCTAATTATAGAATAGAGACTATTTCAAGGTTTAAGTGAGAAAAAGATATGTTTGCTTTGTTTTATTATCTCTGAGGAGGTAGATGAGCATGAGTCTACAGAGAAAGTTTGCAAGAGCGATTACAGGGTGGGGAGGGGAATGCCTTTTGAGGTCACCCTCAAGTCCCCTCTCAAGTCCTCCTTTTACAATAACATTTCGGTCACAGATAGGAGTGGCTTAGCAACAAATAAACCTCATGGTGACTTGGCAGTGGATTTACTGAACAATATTGTGATAATGGGCATCTCTGTGTCCCATCAGATAAGCTTGTATCTGGTCACCTTATCAGTTCAGTTCAGTTCAGTCGTTCAATCATGTATGACTCTTTGTGACCCCATGGACTGCAGCATGCCAGGCCTCCCTATCCATCACCAACTCTCAGGGTTTACCCAAACTTGTGTCCATTGAGCCAGTGATGCCATCCAACCATCTCATCCTCTGTCCTCCCCTTCTCCTCCCACCTTCAATCTTTCCCAGCATCAGGGTCTTTTCCAATGAGTCAGTTCTTCGCATCAGGTGACCAAAGTATTGGAGTTTCAGCTTCAGCATCAGTCCTTCCAATGAACACTTAGGTCTGATCTATAGGATGGACTGGTTGGATCTCCTTGCAGTCCAAGGGCTTCTCAAGAGTCTTCTCCAACACCATAGTTCAAAAGCATCAATTCTTCGGTGCTCAGCTTTCTTTATAGTCCAACTCTCACATTCATACATGACTACTGGAAAAACCATAGTCTTGACTAGACAGGCCTTTGTTGGTCAAGTAGTGTCTCTGCTTTTTAATATGCTGTCTAGGTTGGTCATAACTTTCCTTCCAAGGAGTAAGCATCTTAATTTCATGGCTGCAGTCACCATCTGCAGTGATTTTGGAGCCCAAAAAAATAAAGTCTGCCACAGTTTCCACTGTTTCCCCATCCATTTGCCATGAAGTGATGGGGCCGGATGCCATGATCTTAGTTTTCTGAATGTTGAGCTTGAAGCCAATTTTTTCACTATCCTCTTTCACTTTCATCAAGAGGCTCTTTAGTTCTTCACTTTCTGCCATAAGGGTGGTGTTATCTGCATATCTGAGGTTATTGATATTTCTCCCGGCAATCTTGATTCCAGCTTGTGCTTCCTCCAGTCCAGTGTTTCTCATGATGTACTCTATATGTAAGTTAAATAAGCAGGGTGACAATATACAGCCTTGACGTACTCCTTTTCCTATTTGGAACCAGTCTGTTCCATGTCCAGTTCTAACTGTTGCTTCCTGACCTGCATCCAGGATCACCTTATATCTGATCACAATTAGGACACTACCTAACTGTACTGGTTCTGTCATCTACTGTCTTTGATATGACCTTGGGCAAGTTACATATGTTCTCTATGCTTAGATTGTTCATTCTGCAAAATGGAAGGAATAATGTCACTTTTTCATAAGGTTTGGGGGAGGAATAAATAAGTTCATACATTTAAAGTGCTTAGAAGAGTTGATGACACATGCAAAGCACTTAACTTGGTCCTGTAAATGAACTTAATTAAAATTAGCAAGTTGTGTGCTTGCTTAGTTGTATCTGACTCTGTCACCCCATGGACTGTAGCCTGCCAGGCTCCTTTGTCCATGGGATTTTTCCAGTAAGAATACTGGAATGGGTTGCCATTTTCTTCTCCAGGTGATCTTCCCAGCCCTGGGATCGAATTCACGTCTCCTGTGTCTCCTGCATTAGCAGGTGAACTTTACCACTGAGCCACCTGGGAATCCCAAAATCAGCACAGTGAACCCAAGAAGTTAATTTTGAAAGCATCCATTTCTTAAGTCAGTGATAAGTTTAAAAATAATAAAATATAAGAAATGTTCCACTAGTTCAAATACCAATAAGAGGCATGGAAGTTTTTTGAGTAACCTGGGGGGTAGAAAATGAGTTAACTGTATTTTGTTGGTTACTATGGGCACTGTGAGTGCACCTCTGGATTTGGACGAATCTGTCCTGCTGGATTTTGAAAGATTGGAGATCTGTGTGAACATACTGGAAGCAGGTTGACCCACTTTCATTTGCAGATCACAGTGTTGTATTGACTTACAGTAATTGAGTTTTATAAAATCTCTTTCTCAGCTGAAACTTCAAGGTTCATTCTCTATTTTGGTTCTGGCAAGGCTTTTGACTGCTATTATAATACATCAAAATCGTTTCCTACCACTTTAGAAGCTTTTACTTAATGTTCATTCATCATATCTGTTTTCTTTTCTTATTTTGCAAATACAAGCTAATTCATTACCTACTGGGGTCATTTGTTGCTTCACTGGGGCGTGACTATTCATTTGATGCATTCTTGAAATACCTTTGTCAGATTTTCTTTCTAAGGAAAAGGAAGTGAAAAGCTAACCTGCCAAACATCACTGAAGCAAAAGTTATTCATTTTTCCTTCCAAGGAAAGGAAAATTCTGTTGCCTGCCTGGTATCCCTAATGGGATTATACATTTGCATACTATTAAAGGAGAAAGAAACCATACAAAATACTTTTCATTCTCAGTCTACTTCTCTGGAAGAAGAAGGGGTATGGATGGAATTCAGAAAGTTTGGTGGGGTAGTGAAAGCAGACATGGAGACTGGACAGGAAATAGAGAACCCTGTTCTATTTCCTGGCTCTATTTTCACTGCACACTTCATCCCTTCTTGGTCATGTAATAAAGGAGTCTACTAATATACTTGAGTTTTGATATTTCAGAGTATTAGCATTAATATACATGCTGTGTCCATGTGTATTTCAATAAATCACGTACATAGTGATTATGAATGCACGAGTTTGGGAACCAGGGTACCGGGGCTTGAATCTGGGCTCCATTCCCACTTACTACCTCTGTGACCTCAGCTGGTGACTTTCACGTATTTGGCTAAAAAATGGAAAATTGATCAGATTTAGTAACATCCCCAATGTATTCTCTGTATCAACTTACAGGACAAGCTAAATCGCTTCAGCCGTGTCAACACTTTGCAACTCTGTGGACGGTAGCCTGCCAGGCTTCATGTCCATGGGATTTCCCAGGGAAGAATACTGGAGTGGGTTGCCATACCCTTTTCCAGGAGATCTTCCTGACCTGGGGATCGAACCCACGTCTCTTATGTCTCCTGCATTGACAGCCATGTTCTTTACCACCAGCACCACCTGGGAAGCCCCACTTATAGGAAAGATGGACCCAGTTGTAGCCGGTTTGCTCTTTGTTATTTATTCTCTCTGTCACTCAAGAAGAAAATATATAGGAATTTTAAATGACTGTGATATAGGATATCATTAAATCTTCTCTAATTTATTTATTAAGTACATAAGTTATAAACTTCATTACATTAATATTACTAATCAAAATCACTTGCAATACATCTTAAACATACTATGCTAGAGAACTTCCAGGTTTGCACAATTCTCAGTGTTCATAAATCAATATGAAGGAAATAATGACTCAGTTAAGGAAAATTAATCTTGAAACAAAGGTCAAGTGGGAATTTCTCCTGGGACTTTTCATTGAAATGAGCTCACTCTGATGCAATAAATAGCTTTCTCCATGACATCCTAACATAAGTATCAAGAAGTTCCATTGGACTAATTATTTTAACAGCCTTAAAAATGGCATGCTCTGGAATCTAAAATAACAAAACAAAACCAACCTCATAGATACAGAGAACAGATTGGTGGTTACCAGTGGTAGGGATGGGAGGTGGGTGAAGGTAGTCAAAAGGTATAACCTTCCAGTTATGAATAAATATGGCCTGGGAATATAATGTCCATCATGGTGACTATAGTTCACAATACTGGATTGTATGTTTCAAAGTTGCTAAGAATGTAGGTCTTACAAATTCTCATTACAAGAAAAATATTGTAACTATGTATAGTGATGGAGGTTAACTAGACTTACTGAGGTGATCATTTCACTGTAGATGTAAATATATAAGTGCTGTGCTGAGTCACTAAGTCATGAGTCATTAAGTCTTTTGCAATCCCCATGGGATTTCCCAGGCAAGAATACTGAAGTGGATTGCCATCTCCCTCTCTAGGGGATGGAACTCTCGTCCCCTGCATTGGCAGGCAGACTCTTTACCACTGAGCCAACAGGGAAGCCCAATAATATTCTAATAAGCACCCATTTAAAGGCAGTTCTGTGGGACACCCACATTTCATCACTTGTCATCTGCCTTAACTCTTTATGGTCATAAAACTGATGGCAACTAAGCTATCAGTTATGTGGGAAACTGCCACATCTTGAAATAATGTTATAGGCTAAAATTCCTACCTTTTTTCTTGAAAAACTTTTCCTATCTTTTGATTAATCACTTTAGAAAGTACTATTCAAATAGCTGCTGTAACTTTACTGCATAATCATGAAAGCAAACTCAGTCACTTGTATTTAATGTAGGTGCAAAGGTTCTTAGATATTTTGGGGTTACAGACTCTCAAGAAATTGATGAAAGCTATAGATCCCCTTCCCAAGAACAACGCACCAAGATTCTTAACATTAAATTTTATTTGTGATTTTGTAGATCCTCCTAGAGCCTACACAAAGGCCCTCTAACTCAAAGATACCATTTGTTCTAACTTAGCTCTGACTATTTAAGATATGTGCACAGAAATGAGAGCATCCATATGGAAAATCTTGCTCTTGGAATTAATTAGAAATGACCGCATGTCAGTGTCAATAGTCAGACAGTAAAGGTATTTTCATTCACATGAAAGGCAATATAAATACTTTCAAAGATGAAGATCCGATTTACTAGAATTAACATAACCTGATTTTTATGACTGAAATAATCCTGAAGCTGCCAAAATACAGTATTTTCATGGAAGCAAAAGCCAGCTTAAAACTGTCCACCCTTCCTGAGAAGACTAGCCCTCAGCAAGCATACCAATGATATAAAAGAGGCAGAAGTGGATTCTAATATAACCTTCCATCCACACTGTATCAAAGTAAAAAGAAGATCTCTATTTTCTGTCTTCTGTGAGGGAGTAGGTCTTACAATAAATAGAATAGTTAGGATCTATTATGATGTAATAATCAGACGTTTTTGGTACTCCTTAGTCATTTTGGTTTCAATTGTTTAATGTCTTTTTTCCAGCAGAAAACTTAATTTTGGAATGTGCTTGTCAGGTTAATCAGAGCTAGAATTATCTTTACAAAGAAGTAACCAGCCGTGGGCTTCAGTTACTTCTTATCCAATCCCAGTTGACTGAGTGGGTAGGCAATAGAGTTGTCATTCTGTGATTTTGCTACATATGATGCCAGTGAGTCCCAAAGATTTATTTATAGAACATCATGAAATTTTCAGCTTAAAGTAGAACATTATGTTTCTCTATTCTCCTACTAATTAGGATTTGCCACTGAGTTTTTGCAGTTACCTACTCATGTGTTATTAGAACTGATATTGTACATTTTCTGTAGCATATTAGTATGTATTCAGCACAAAACCATTGCACTTGAGAAAACCTAGAGATTGAAGTAAATTTAGATTGTATAAAAAGATGTAAAATTATGGGGATGTGTTCTTTTTATAAGAAAATAGCCAGGAGAAGTAGATAATCATGGGTACTCTATGCTGGAGTTCCTGTTCATTTTCGTTTCTTTTATTTGTAACCATTGGTGTCTTAGTATTACCTTAAATCTACATTTGAGAACTTTGTAAAGAGTAATATTCTTACAAAAGGAGAAGGAAATACATGAGAATTCAACTGTAGCTATCTCTGGAAAAGTAGGATTATGGGTGATTTCTATTTCCCAGTGTTTCTTTATCTTTGTTTTCCAATTTTACTGTAATGGAAATGCATTGCTTTTGTAATGAGCAAAAGAGCAACAAAAGAAACTTCATTTGGGGGATAAAATAATGCTCTATTGTAAAAGGTGCAAGTCCTTTTAAAAAGCAATTTGTAATAGAGGCAAGACCCACATGGCAGCCCTTAGGTAGGGGGAGTCGTTACAGGGGCCAGGCAAGACAATGCCTGATTTAAAGGAGCATGAGATGGGCTTCTGAAAAAAAAAAAGGAAAAACACAAATTTAGGGGTTGGAGAAAAAGCTCTTCTGGTGGTGTCTTTCTTGGAGTGGAGATATGCAGTTGAATCTTGGCCTAATATAGCTTTGAGAGACTCTTAGCAGGTTTAATAGAAGAATTTGGGACTACATTATAGCTTTAAGAATAAGACCAAGGAGTTTTGTGCTTGATTTAGGAGGTAATGAGAATTAATTTGGAAGTGTTTGAGCAGATGGGTGATAATATTAGTGCTATACTTTAGAAAAATTAATCTGCAAGCCTGGGTTAATGGTTTGGGGAATGAAGTGATAGAAGAATGAGTTTAAGGTGTAGAGACTCCTTACAATGGCCCAGAAGAGATCTTGATTTGGGCTCTAGTTTTATGAGTGGTTTGGGTGAGATGAGTAAAAGATTATAAAAGAAAATTAAAGGTGTCTTTAATGCATTCAATCTAAGACACACCGTTTATTTTTTTCAGAACTGACAGAATCTAAAAACTGGAAATAAACTAAAAACTCTAAGTTTGATACATACCTGACCTGGTTTCCTAGAGTCTTACTCTATTCTCTTTGTAGATTGCCCTCAAAATAGAATTCACCGGTCTTAGAAAAAGGTATTGATAGTAAGATATTTGCTTCTTTAAATTTTTGTTTTGGGGGATCAACCTATTTAAAGCTGACATTGATCATTTCTATATTGAATATGTAAATAATAATAATGAATTGACGGAGAAACAGAGATAGAGACACACAAAGAGAAAGGACAAAAAGCAAAAAACGAAAAGCATGGATTTTAAACCACCAAATATTATCCCCTAGCAGCAGTATATACTAACTGATCACTCAATTCTTCTAAGACATAAACAGCAGTTTAAAAAGTTTAAATTTCTCAAACCTAATCTTGTGAAGATATAAAAGAACTGTTATATATGAGTTTTCTCCAGAGAAAGAAAATAAAGTTGAAATGTTTCTCCATATATTCTGATTAAAAATCTATTACACTGCACATAGTAGGTGCTCAGCAAATATCCACTGAATAACTCGATAAATGAGCAAATAAAGTTACGGTGCATTTTTTTAAACTATGTGAACACTTAGGAATACAATCTTTGCAATTTGTAAACATGAAGTTTGTTAGGGAGTAGAGAGTGACATGGTACCAAAATGAGGAGAATCATCCAGAAGGAAGTTCACATACATATTTACATGGCTTGCACTTTGGTGATCAAGAGCACGGGATGAGATCCTTCAAATAGGAGGAAGTTTTGTCTGTCATCGCAAAACTAACTTTATATCCATAATTGGGTACAGAGACATAGATCAGATGTCTGCCTATTGTTTAAATTCACATTGGATGCTACAGATGTAGTTTGAAGTGTTTCTCATCTCTTAGGGTCTGGAATTATTCTATGTTCTATCATACCCTTTGACATAAGATTGGCAACCACCATATGATTTAAAACCATCAGTGTTTAATGCTCTCACGGTAATTATACATAATCCTCTTAGCAAACTGGAAAACTAGAAGAAATAGGTACATTCCTAGAAATATGCAGCCCACCAAGACTGAATCATGAAGAAATAAAAAATCTGAACAGACCATTAATGAATGAGGAGATAGAGACTGAATCAGTAATTTAAAACTTCCCAACAAAGAAAAGCCCAGAATTCACTCACTTGTGAGTTCTCAGTTGCGTCGCTCAGTCGTATCCGATTCTTTGTGACCCCCGGACGGCAGCACACCAGGCTTCCCTGTCAGTCACCAACTCCTGGAGCTTGCTCAAACTCATGTTCATCAAGTCAGTGAATTCTACCATACATTTAGAGAAGAATGAATACTAATCCTTTTCAAATGCTTCCAGAAAGTTGAAGAGAATACTAAAAATTCATTTTATTGACCAACAAAATTCTCTTGTTTTCAGGCACACAGAAGTACCAGAGATAGACTCAGGGATGTAGAAAGATAGGCAGATCTCTGACTATGCTAAATGCTGATCTCTGACTATGCTAAATGCTAAAGTACTCTCTCTCTCCAAGCAAATGTATTTGACTTCTTTTCCATCACAAAAGATCAAGGTCTTGGAACATATAAGGTGCTTATATGTAAATGGTCTTTCTGAGATTTTCTTTAAGTAACTTGCAGCTTTATAATATCAACTTCCGTATAGTGTAATCCAAATGAAAAATTCCAAATTAGCAATGAGCCTGTATATGGTGAGAAAGAGAGATTATGAGGAGATGTAGTCTTTGTTCTGGAATCACTTAATTGTATGTCCTTGAAGAAGTTGTCTATGTATAAGGATCAATGTCTTTTCATCTGTTAAGTGACTTGAGATCTCTTCTACCTTGAAAATGCTGCTATAAAGTAACCCTCCACATGCTCTTTGGTTTTTTGCTTCCTTTCATGTGTGTTAAAGCTGGGCACATCTAAGATGCCTTTTGATATACCAGATAATCCCTATTCTAGGAACCTCTCTTACTTGAATAACAACATCTCAATGTGTCTTCTTCTCTCCATCTTCACCATTATCATCATGTTTGAAAATACCGTCCGTCTCCTCTGAATTATTTCCTGATCTCCTGCCTCTCCTCTTGCACACACACGCACCCAGAGAGACAACTTCATACACAATCTATTCACTATATGGTAACTAGAATGAGCACTTTTATGTAAAGATCCTCTCATGGCCTCTTGCTAACTTGAGATAAGGTCCCAGCCCCTTAGTCTGCCTAAAAGATCCTGTACAACCAGCTCACTGCCTCCCTCTCCTCCTGCTCTCCTGCCCTTTTTCACCTGCCTGGTTGCTCTGGGTTTTTTTTTTTTTTTTTCCTCAAACACACTGCGCTCATATTCAGCTTAGGGCTTTTTCAAGAATGGCTTCCTCTATCTGGAATAATCTTCCCCGAACACCACATGTCTGGGTCCCTCTTATGTCTCAGGTCATAGCCTGAGTTCTGCTCACTGTCCTCAAAGAGCCTTTATTAGTCCCCACATCCTGGCTATATCCTCTAGTCACTGTCCACTTGCTCATCTGGCTTTAGTTCCGCCACAGCGTTAGCATCATATTTTTGTATGTGTCTACTTGCTTACCTCTTTTATTCCCATCTACCCAGAAATGAAGTGTTTGCTTATTTTTTTTTCCATTGATGTATGACTGAAACAGTGCCTAGCACATAGTAGTTGCTCTATTAGCATTTTTTAAACACTTGAGAGAATTAAATATGTTCCCTTTGGCTGAATTAATTTAGATTAGTCAACTCTGGGAACTGATTGGTGTAGTAGAACCATAAATACTAGAGAAACATCTCAACCTTCTTCTCTGAAGAGGCCTGACCTAGTGATATCTGGTTCTATAAATTGAACTCTCTGCAGATTGGGCAGAGTTACGTGGGTTTAAAATCATGGAGAGATGGGATCGTGTTAACCCAGAAGTTAAAATAGAGGGCATAAGGTGTCTTAATGTAGCTTACACCTTTAGATCACATATAGCTATCTGCAAATTAGGGACTTCCCAGGGCGCTCAGTAGTAAAGAATCCACTTGCCAATCGAGGAGACAGAAGAGGTGTGGGTTCCATCTCTGGGTCAGGAAGATCCCCTGGAGAAGGAAATGGCTACCCACTCTAGTATTCTTGCCTGGGAAACCCCATGGACAGAGGGGCCTGGCGGGCTACAGTCCATGGGGTCTCAAGAGTTGGACATGACTGAGCATCAGCACATACACAAACATCTCAAATTAAGCACCCAGGAATAGACCAGATGCAAAGGGTATCTGATTCAGACAGAGAATCCACACAGATATTTTAAAAATATTGTCAGTACACTCTTAAATCCAGGTAACGAGAATAATGGATGGAAACAAAAACATTAGTAATTCAAGCTAAAACATAATGCTAACATAGTTCATAGTTTATCCTTGCTTTACGAATATGATGGTCAGAGCCATGAGGAAATGAGATTATAAAATCAGAAGTCAAAATAAATGGTTCTCTTAATATTGTTTTCAGAATGAGTCAGAACAATTAAGGGGCCAGCGGCACAATGGATACCACATAAGAGGACAGAATGAGTCAGAACCTTATAGTCATAAAGTTTTCCACTTGCAGGCAAGTAGATTGAATCAAGCTCCTGGTGGTGACTGGTTTCTAATCAGTTGCTAGGACAACTTAGATCATCCTAGTACAGAATGATGGGCTCTCAGCAGAGGAAGCATCTCCATTTCTTCAAATACTTGCTTACCAAAGATCTTGATCCTTAGAAAGGTGAAATGGTTTGCTGTTGCCTCATTACCAGCTAGCAACCAAGAGGATTCAGAAACAGGGAGTGGTGAGTTAGGGGGAAAAGCTCTGTGGATGACATGAAGCTTGGGTCTAGAGGACATGTGAAGAGCTGGGGGCTGGGGGGTGGTAAGTGAGCAAACTCGGTGGAGAGAATCTGTGGGCAGAGGAGAGCTTGATTGGAGTGGGTGCCGGAAGGAGGAGTATACCTGTTAGAGGAGTGAGAGGTCAGGCTGGGTAGAGCAGGTCAGGCCAAATGATGAAGGCATGTCTTTTCGACCCATCGAAGGAATGTGCTCACCAAAGGAAAATGAGACCCTTCTGGAGATGCTGGTGTCAGAGCAAGAGGCTTGAGACTCTGGGGACAGGAAGTATAAGGTAGAAGAGGTCTGAGCTGCTACCTTATCTTACCCTCTATCTAGGAGGTGACTATTTCAGCCTGCCAAGCCTCAAGGAAGGTCAACTGGAGGAAACATTCTTTTTAAACCTTCATTGGCTTTCATTTTGCTTACTTGTTTTTTACTGGAGTGTAGTTGCTTTATAATGTTGGGTGAGCTTCTGCTGTACAGTAAAGTAAATCAGTTACATGTACACATACATCCCCTCTCTGTCACCGCGGAGCATTGGGTCTCCTTAGTTATCTGTTTTATACATAGTAGTGCATATATGTCAGTCCCAGCCTCTCAATTCACCTAACCCCCGTCTGCCCTCCTTGGTTCCTTGGTGTCCACACATGTGTTATCTATGTCTGTGTCCCTGTTTCTGCTTTGCAGATAGGTTCACCTGTACCATTTTTCTAGATTCCACATATATGTGTCCATATGCAGAAGATGAGATAACATCTCTGACTCAATGGACATGAGTTTGAGCAAACTGCGGGAGATAGTCAAGGACAGGGAAGCCCAGCGTGCTGCAGTTCACGGGGTTGCAAAGAGTCAAACATGACCTAGCGCCTGAACAACGACAACGTACAATATTTGCTTTTCTCTTTTTCACTTACCTCACTCTGTGTGACACTCTCTAGGTCTACCCATGTCTCTGCAAATGGCACCGTTTCGTTCCATTTTATGTTTAAGTAATATTCAGTTTGCACAGTGGTAAAGAATTCTCCTGCCAATGCAGGAGATGCAAGAGACTTGAGTTAGATCCCTCGGTCGGGAAGCTCCCCTGGAGGAGGAAGTGGAAACCCATTCCAATATTCCTGCCTGGAAAATTCCATGGACAGAGGAGCCTGATGGGTTACAGTCCAGACAACGACTGAGCACGCACACAAACAATACATAATATTCTATCGTACATGTATATATATATATGTATATATATATATACATCACATCTTCTTTATGCATTCCTCTGTTGATGGACGTTTATGTGGCATGTGGCTTCCATGTCCTGGCTATTGTACAAATAGTGCTGCAATGAACATTGGAATGCTATTTACATATTTTTGAACAGACCTTATGTTCTTATCATTCAAAATTCAAAAGTTTCAAAAGGCTATGAAGGTGAAAAAAATCTCTTCCAGGCAACTAATGATATAAAAATTTTATGGCTCCCCACTTTAAAGATACATGATGGGGGAGAGACTGAATATTTAAAACGCACTATGTTTTGTGTAGTGGTTTATTCTTTTCCATGGGCTTCCCTGGCTCAGACAGTAAGGAATCTGCCTGCAGTGCAGAAGACCTGGGTTCATCCCTGGGTCAGGGAAGGTCCCCTGGAGGAGGGACTGGCTACCTACTCCTGTGTTCTTGCCTAGAGAATTCCATGGACATGGTGGGTATAGTCCATGGGGTTGCAAAGAGTCAGACACGACCAGGTGACTGACACTTTCACTTTACTTTTTTATTGTTTAACATAGTTTCATGTTATTATATTAATACCCTGTAAGGCAGACAGGAAAAACATTATTTATATTCTACTGAATGATTCTATTCATATCTTACTTTTCTCCATTGACCAGACAATATATCCAGATACTTCTGGCAGCATAGTTTGGTGAATTTTAAAAAGCAAAGTCAAAAACTTTTTTCTTTTGAGTCCCAGTTCTTTGGATCTTATCTATTTCTCTGTTCCTTTATTGGAACCCAATAATATTAGCTCAATGTGCAATATTTTAGGCTAAATAGAAGAGTAGAAAGTCTCCAACAATATTTAGAGAACTGAAAGGTAAGGAAGTATCCTTGAATACTAAACAAGCAATCATTTTTGCAAATTTTCCAGAGCAAATGCCATAAAGAATGATCAAAAGAAGTTCTGTGCGTGTCAGAAAAGGACTCATTTACCGTCCATGTCCATTCCTAGAAACGATAGTTGAAATACTTTCTGTGTAATATTGCTAGAGTCTAAATTACATTCTTGTTAAGTCACCATCTTTTAGTGACAAGGAAGAAATAGATGTTCTAAGAAAGCAAGTACTTCCTCAGTAGTTCACTTATAATTTAACATTTTTAAAGTTATTTCAAATATTAACTGCATTTACAAGTTTTACTCCAAGGAGCAAGGAATTTCTTGAAGGCATTATCTCATCAGTCCTACTAGTTCTAATGGAACAGATATTTTAAAATCCTTTTCATTTTACTTATGAAGAATAAAAGTAAGAGAGACCCCTTACCTAACTTAGCACATTTTGATCAAAATAAAAAAGACAAACAAATCACACAAATCTCTTTCTCTCTGTGAATTATAACCCTAGCTCAGTATAGCTGAGTAGCCCTAGGAAAGTTATTTAACATCCCCAAACGTTAGTTTTCTCTCTCTAAAATTATGAATAAGCCATCTTCCCAGAATTATTGAAAGTACCGTGAAGCTATATATGTGAAAGTAACAATCCAGTGACTGGTACTAATAGATGTCGGTCTTAGTTACCTGGAGCTGCATAACAATATTATCTCAAACTTAGTGGCTTAGAACAGCACACAGGGAGGGGATATATGTGTAATATAACTTTCATATGCACCGAGAAGCCAAAAGAATTCATGTGACTATTTTATCAAAATATCTGCTCTATTGCAGTGGTCTGCAACCAAACCCATAGTGTCTCTGAGGTATGTATGCCTGTTCCCAACGCCAGTGTAATCTAGCCATCCTGTCTCACCTGAAGGGGGAGGGAAAAATGCAGAAATACTTGTAAAATTCACAGTCCAAAGGCATGAGCTCACTAAAGACTGAGTCCCCATCATAGGCCTGCAGAATGCCTCCCCTCCCCTACAACTCACCACCACCTCACTAAAGGCCTATTTACTATCTAGTCAAATCAAACTGAATACATAAAACCAAACCAAATCAAACTAAACCAAACAAAATGAAATCAGTCAACTTAAATAAAAAATTAAATCCAATCCAATCCAATCAATCCCATCAACCCCAATCCAATCAAGCCAATTCATGGTATTCTACAATAGAAACTAACACAACATTATAAAGCAATTGTACTCCAATTTTAAAAAAGAAATAAATAAAAATTAACAACATTTAAAAAAGAAAAAGTTCAAGTTAAGCTGTAACACAACTCTTGGTGATCTCATGGACTGCAGCATGCCAGGCTTCCCTGTCCATCACCAACTCCCGGAGCTTGCTCAACTCATGATGAGTTGGTGATACCATCCAACCATCTCATCTTCCGTCATCCCCTTCTTCTCCTGCCTTCAATCTTTCCCAACATCAGGGTCTTTTCTAAGGAGACAGTTCTTTGCTTCAGGTGGCCAAAGTAACACAACTTTTAGTGTGAACTAAAAATCAACAAGGACCTACTGTATAGCACAGGGAACTCTACTCAATATTCTGTAATAACCTGTATGAGAAAAGAATCTGAAAAAGAGTTGGTGTTTGCATATGTATAATTGAGTGGTTTGGCAACCCACTCCAGCGTTCTTGCCTGGAGAATCCTATGGATGAGGAGCCTAGAGGGCCACAGTTCATAGGGTTGCACAGAGTCAGACATGACTAAATCACTTTGCTGTACATCTGAGACTAACACAGCATTGATGTGTGTGTGAAATCAATGATACTCCCATAAAAAATAAAACTGAATTTAAAAAGCTCCACACACTTATTACCTCACAGTTTCTGTAGTCAGGAGTCCAGGCCTGGCTTAGCTGGGTCCTCTGCTGCAGAGTTTCACAAAGCCGCAATCACGTGTTGGCCAAGGCCACAGTCTCATCTGAAGGCTTGACTGTGGAAGGATCCACTTCCAAGCTCATGTGGTTGTTAGCAGAGCTCAGTTCCTTGTAGTCGTACGACTGAAAGGCTTGGATCTTTATAGCTATTGACGGAAAGATCCTCAGTTCCTAGTTCCTAGAGGGCACCCCCAGACTTTATTGAACCAGCAAGGGTGAGAATCTCCCTATGTTTCCCAACCACAGAAATGACATCCCATCACCTCAGCTATATTCTATTGAGGAAGAACAAGTCACAGTTCCCGTCCACACTCAAGGGGAAGGGATCACACAAGGGTATGAAAACAAGAAGGCATGAATCGGGGGACCACCTTGGGTTTGCCCACCACCATGTGTGATACCCAGTTCCTCCTTGCCTATCTTAGCATTTCTTCCTTTTTTTGATTCTTAGGTGAGAAGGCCATGACTTCTGGCTGCTCATCAAAATCTTCTTTGTCTAAGTAACTAGATAGTACTTTAGAATTTCATAGAAATAAGATGGAACAAGGCAACCTGCAATGGAAAATATTTAAAATCAGTGTTTTCTAACAAGTGAAATTGTATTCGGTAAAATTGATAGTCAAGTAAAATTTCATAAAACAAAAGGCTTTTTGTTTTCTCCTGTTTGTTTATGCTTTTGATGCCATTTTGCTGGAGTGTGTTCAGAAAATAATTGCAAGTCTAAATCAATGAGTACAAAAGCACTCATGAAACACAGGCACTAGAAAAATAATTCCACTGAACAGCCTAGAAACGCCTGTGGATTTAATTCTCCTAAATGTGGTTAAAAATAACCACAAACCCCAGCATGAGGCAGAATGGCATCAGTGCAGGGATTAGCAATCCTGGGTGGTTTGGCCATGTTTGGTGTAGCCTACCTGCATCTCTGGTCTTTGCAGTCTCTGGGCACTAGAGGCATCCAAAGATGGTAGGGATTTTAATAATTATGAGGCTGCTGCTGATGATGACAGTGATGGCTAACATTTACTGTGTATTTATCACATGCCAGTTATTGTGAATTGCTTTGTATATGCAACTTAATACAACCCTGTGAGAAAGGAACTATCATTAACCCTATTTCACAAATGCAGAAACGGGGCCTTAGAGAGATTAAGATCACGTGACAAGCAAGTGCCAGGGCCTGGATTCTAACCACAGAAAAGACCAGTCTCAGAACCTCAGAACTGGCTGTGAAAAACCAAGAGCTTTAAGATACAATCAAGAAGATTGAAGGTGGGTCCAAATATTGTCTTCAAAATGTTATAGGACTGTCTTGCTGAAAGTGGATAAGAGTTGCACCTGGGGCCGAGGAATGGTGTCAGCCCTTGCTCTGACTCTCACCCTATCCTGGCTGCCGAGAATGTGTGCCCTGGCGTCAGCAAGTGGTACCCCTTCTGTCAGAGTCCGCCAGTAGGGAATGGGCCAGGAACACATCCCAAGTCCTTAGTGGGATTCAGTCAGAGTCAGCAAGCAGAATATCTGGGGCCCTTTTTGGCCCCTCTCAATACTTAATGAATAAAGAAAGCTGAGAGCTGAAGAACTGATGCTTTTGAACTGTGGTGTTGGAGAAGATTCTTGAGAGTCCCTTGGACTGCAAGGAGATCCAACCAGTCCATCCTAAAGGAGATCAGTCCTGAATTCATTGGAAGGACTGATGCTGAAGCTGAAACTCCAGTACTTTGGCTGCTTGATGCAAAGAACTGACTCATTTGAAAAGACCCTGATGCTGGGAAAGATCGAAGGCGGGAGGAGAAGGGGAGGACAGAGAATGAGATGGTTGGATGGCATCACTGATTTGATGGACTTGAGTCTGAGTAAGCTCCGGGAGTTGGTAACAGACAGGGAAGCTGGCGTGCTGCAGTCCATGGGGTCGCAAAGAGTCGGACGCAACTGAGCAACTGAGCTCAACTGACTGAATACTTCATGGGTCCTGTGGGCCCCTCTACCTTTCCCAGTGGCCCAGAGGGTGTGTACTCAGGTGACACTTAGACCCGGCTTCAGCCTCCCAACCTGATTCCAAAGTCAGGTAAAGTTGACAAAAGCCTGCCAGGCTCCGCCATCCTTGGGGTGTCCCAGGCAAGAACTCTGGAGTGGGTCACCATTTCCTACTCCAGGGGATCCTCCCGACCCAGGGATCACATCCTCACCTCTTGTGTCTCCTGCATTGGCAGGTGGGTTCCCTCCCACTGAGCCACCAGGGAAACCCCATCACATGATGCACATCTCAGTAAACTGAAATGAAAGAAGGAAGACCAGTTGGCAGTATCCCAGGTTGTTTACCTCAGTCAGATGTGGTGAGGGTAGGCTGTGCAAAAGGAAACATTAAAGGTCTTTGGCAAGAATGGAGGTGCAATTCAACTACTGAGCAAGAACAAGGGATCATTACCTGAGACTTTTGTTACCAGAGTTTACTCCCAGCCCCAAAGTAGAGGAGTTATGTGTATATATTGATGAGAAATCACGCACGCAGTTTCTATGTGGGTGTCCCGTAGGAGATTTCAAGGAGATCCAGTTCTGGCTCACTAACTTAAAACATTATTTTTAAACACTTGTATTTCTGTTCGTTTTGTTGTTAATTCCTTCATGAATGCATGGTATAGACCTTTATAGAAATTGATCTAAAAATGCAGAATAACTGATTTTAGTCAAGTCGATATTTTGGCATGTCTAATCTGTTTTCTTTAAATATTGGCTGTTCATTCCATGCACTTGCTCCATCACGCTCACACTCTAAGTCTAACAGAGAAGAAGCTTTTGTGCATGAGAAAGGGGCCAGGGAAGCTTATGTCCAGAGACTGCCTTGCAGAAGCAGACTTTCAGACAGCTGAACATGCAAAGAGACCTCCGCACTGCTGCTTGGACCTGCTTCCTCAGCCACAGAGAGAAACAATAGTGTATCAACAGTAAGGGAACTTTCTGGACTCCCTTAGAATGCAGAGTTGAGAGAAATCCTCTATATTAATGAGTCATATGGGCTTCCCAGGTGGCGCTAGTGGTAAAGAATCTGCCTGCCAATGCAGGAGACGTAAGTGATGTGGGTTCAATCCCTGTGTCGGGAAGATCCCTTGGAGAAGGGCATGGCATCCCACTTCAGTATTCTTTCCTGGAGAACCACATGGAAAGAGGAGCCTGGCTGGTTATGGCCCCTAGGGTCGCAAGGAGTTGGACACGGCTAATGCAACTTAGCACATACACACAGACAATGAGTAATATAGGCATGGGTTTTCTATACCCATGCTTATATTTTCTATATCACTATTTCTGCCAAAAAATAAAATACAGAAGTCTGTACCCTCCACTCACAAGTTTATGTATCTTCAAAGGCAGCGACCATTTCTTTTTGCCTTAAAAGAAAATTTCCAGAGGTGTTATCTATGCTGTGAAAAGAGCATTGTGCATGCAGGAAGCATTTAATAAATGTTGTTGCATTGAGTTGGTAAGGAAATAATGCTGCAGGCTCTGCAGCTGAACTTACTGAGTGGATGGCATGGTCCTTCTCTCAGCCATGCTCAGACAAGCCCTTCAACAGGTGACACTGTAGACGAGGGTGCCCTGGCTTCACTGGAGTGAATTATACGAGAAATGCGATGAGAACTAACTTTGTTGTTTTACTGTCTGTTACCTAGTGGGCTCTAGGGTAAGCTCTTAAATGTAGTTACGTCATTTAATCCTTACAACACGTCTTTGAGGTGTGAGAGAAGGAAACTGAGATGTGGAGAAGTTAAGTGACACAGTAAAGGTCAGACATTTCATGTGTTGTCAGATGAGGCACCGACCCCACTTTGCATCAGGCTGGTGTGTTACTTCCTTGTTGCTGCTCTCCTTTGCCACGCAGTGTCATCCTACTGAAGATTAAGAACGCACCCCTGCAATATTTTCTTAGAGTGATAGGAGAGGCTCCTTACTTTGAACTTGCCAACTTCTAGGGGACTATCATTAGGATTAACAGAGGCTAGACTTCCCAGTTTCACAGCTCTGCCCGCTTTCCTTACAAACAGAGCATGATATATATGAGAGTGTCAGATATCAAGATTCTCTTTTTTGTTATATGATTAGGCTAATAAGATTAATTTTGATCTGCTGATGACTAGATTAAAATCAAATTTCCATCATGCTTGGGAAGACGTGTCAACCAAGTGGAATGATTTAGCATTTGGTTGTTTACTGTAGCTATCCAACTTCCCAAAAGGGAGGCTCAAAGTGATGGTTTTAAAAATAAGTACTCTATTTAAAGAATTAAATGGAAATGGCCAAGAAGGAGTCCTGTAAACATCTCAATTTTACACCAAAATTCATTTTGGGAATTTTCTGGCTGTACCTGGTAGATCTCTGTGGGAGTCATTAGACTCTGACAGTGTTCTTTTCCCTGATATTAGCACTTAATTAAGCAGCTTATTTCAGTTGCCTGAGGTCTTCTTAAATCTTTATTTTAAAAATAAAAAAGTTCTCTTTAGAATCTCTTATTATTTCCTGGTGGCTCAGTAGGTAAAGAATCTGCCTGCAATGCAGGAGATACAGACTCGATCCCTGGGTCGGGAAGATCCCCTGGAGAAGGAAAGGGCAACCCACTCCAGTATTCTTGCCTGGGAAATCCCACAGAGGAGCTTAGCAGGCCACAGCCCATGAGGTCACAAGACTCAGACACAAGCTAGCGACTAAACCACCACCACCATTATTATCTTGACAGTCTACTTCAATATTTCTGGCATCTAAGCAATCATGAGTGGTTATTTTTATGCTACTAGAGAAAAGAAGTTTTATTCTATGATAAGCATGCGTGTAGGCTGTGTGCTCACTCAATCGTGTCTGACAAGTCTTTTTCTACCCTTTAACAAGAGAGATATGCAAATAAAATAAATAAAAACACATGTAAAATAACAGCAAGAAAAACTATATTTGATGAGGGAAAATGCTGTTTGTTCAGTGTTCTACCCTTAAACGTAATTATGTAATTGAAAAATTTCTGAAAACAAGCAGATGATCAATTTTCTTTATTCAGGTTTAGTTAATTATTTAAAACATAATGTCATGACATATGAACATCACACTTCTTAGTATTATATACTACACAAACAGGCTTCAGTTTTGCCCATGTTATTGAGGAAAGTAGATTATAAGAAGTGGGTCACATTTTCTTGGAAGGACAATGTTGCAAGTAGGGGGCTATTTGAGGCTGACTGGTTCATTCTCATAAATTAATGATGATCTGTTAAATGGAAAGGATCTACTTTTAAATCTTTGAGATAATTTTAAATAGTAAAACACATTTTAATAAGTGCATTTAAACAGTAAAGGTATTTCTCTGAATTTTTCAAAAGTCAGCATTAATGTACTGTTGACATTATTGACAATTTAAGGAACTTCAGTGTACCATAGGGCTTCTCTGGTGGCTTAGGCCGTAAAGAATCTGCCTGCAATGTAGACCTGGGTTCAGTCCCTGGGTTAGGAAGATCCCCTGGAGAAGGGGATGACTACCCACTCCAGTATTCCGGCCTGGAGGATTCCATGGACAGAGGAGCCTGGCAGGCTACAGTTCATGGAGTTGCAAAGAGTCAGACATGACTGAGTAACTTTCATTTTCACAGTGTACCATAAGATGTACAACTTGCACGGAGTTATATATATTTTCTGGGATACAATTTGACTTATCTTCTCCTCTTCACATGCTATCTCAAATAAACATTTTCAGGGGCTTTTGTCACTGAAATGTAGAAAGAGTTTAAGGTGATGTTTTGATGGTCCACAAAGCTTGAAGTTGGAGCTGGTGACACCCTTTCTTTTGTTAAAAATCTCCAGTAGCAAAAAGAATATTCAAAACTTTCCTATTACTCGCTAAGAGCAATAATTAGTTTGAGTCAATCTTTGAAGACATTAAAATAAAACTCAGTTCTGTAGCTCTTCTTAGGAATTTTAGCTCTGGGAATTTGGACAGCACATTTTGATTTTGCTAGTCTTTTGGTTCATCTTCTTTTCACTGCTCCTGTTCCAATGACAATTTTATGGTTGCCTAGAAGAAAAGAGGGAGCACAAATGCAAAGCCATAGAATTTGGTGAAGATGCTGTAAGGTGGGGAGGTAGCAGATGGGGAAAACAGGGCAAGGAGGATGGAAGACAGCAGTTACTTATACACACACATATATACTCACATATAGCGGGATTTATTTAGAAATACCTACATCTTCTGAAGCCTGAGGAGTTGCTGGGAAACCACTGATTCCTTATAAATGATGTCTTAAACCATGCATCATAAATTCACAACTATTTCCCAATGCCAATGAGAATGAGATTAAGGATTTCAGTCCTACATAAGCATCTGAGCTTTGCAGACAATCAGAAGATGGTTAACAAAGACCTGACATTGAGTGAAGGAGGTCATATAGATAACAGGTCCCATACTGGGTATGACACCTGTAAGACAACCAATAAGCAAAGTTCCCTTTGTCCTTCATTAAGAGGGAAATTTGATGTTTATATTTGTATAAAATATTATATGGTCATAAAAGCCCTTTCTTTCTTTGAATAAGTATATTGTAGTAGAAATTAAACATATTTCAAAGTCAAAGAGATGTATGTCTGAAATTCAGTTCTGTCCTCACTAACTGTGTGACCCTGTGCAAAGTTGTTGGTGTCTCTGAATCCCAGATTCCTTGTATGTAAAATGACATTAAAAATCTGACTATAAAAATCAACTCTGCATCTATGAGGATTAGTGATCATACGATCATATAGGTAAATGCATAGGTCTTGGTTCACATACTGCTAAAAGCTATCTTGAAAGATTTTGAACATAACCTTGCTAGCATGTGAAATGAGTGCAATTATATGGTAGTATGAACATTCTTTGACATTCCCCTTCTTTGAGACTGACAGAAAACTGATCTTTTCCAGTCCCGTGGCCACTCTGAGTTTTCCAAATCTGCTGACATTTTGAGGAGAGCACTTTAACAGCATCATCTTTTAGGATTTTAAATAGCTCAGCTGGAATTCTATCACCTCCACTAGCTTTGTTTGTAGTAACGCTTCCTAAGACCCACTTGACTTCACACTCCAGGATATCTGGCTCTAGGTGAGTGACCACACCATCATGGTTATCCAGGTCATTGAGAACTCTTTCGTAGAGTTCTTCTGTGTACTCTTGCCACCTCTTCTTAATCTCTTTTGCTTCTGTTAGGTCCTTAACGTTTCTGTCCTTTATAGTGCCCATCCTTGCATGAAATGTTCCTTTGGTATCTCCAATTTTCTTAAAGAGATTGCTAGTCTTTCTCATTCTATTGTCTTCCTTTATTTCTTTGCATTGTTCATTTAAGAAGACCTTCTTATCTCTCCTTGCTATACTCTAGAACTCTGTATTCAGTTGGGTATATCTTTTCCTTTCTTCCTTAACTTTTCATTCTTCTTTCCTCAGCTATTTGTAAAGCCTCCTCAATCACTTTGCCTTCTTTCTTTTCTTTTTCTTGGGGATGGTACAGTGTTATGAACCTCCATCCATAGTTCTTCAGGCACTCTGTCTACCAGATCTAATCTCTTGAACCTATTCGTCACCTCCACTGTATAATCATCAGGGATCTGACTTAGATCATACCCAAATGGCCTATTGGTTTTCCCTGATTTCTTCAATTTAAGCCTGAATTTTGCAATAAGGAGCTGATGACTGAGTCACAGTCAGCTCCAGGTCTTGTTTTTACTGACTGTATAGAGCTTCTCCTTCTTTGGCTGCAAAGAACATAATCAGTCTGATTCTTCTGTTGACCATCTGGTGATGTGCATGTGTAGAGCTGTCTCTTGGGTTGTTGGCAAAGGGTGTTTGCTATGACCAGCGTGTTCTCTTAACAAAACTCTGCTAGCCTTTGCCCTGCTTCATTCTGTGCTCCAGGGCAAAACCTGCCTGTTATTCCAGGTATCTCTTGACATCCTACTTTTGCATTCCAATCACCTGTTTATGAAAAGGACTTTTTTTTTTTTTTTTTTGGTGTTAGTTCTAAAAGATGTTGTAGGTCTTCATAGAACTGATCAACTTTAGCTTCTTTGGTGTCAGTGGTTGGGGCATAGGCTTGGATTACTGTGATGTTGAATGTTTTGCTTTGGAAAGGAACCAAGATCATTCTGTTGTTTTTGAAGTTGCACTCAAGTACTGCATTTCCAATTCTTTCGTTGACTGTGAAGGCTACTCCATTTCTTCTAGGGCATTCTTGTCCCCAGTAGTAGATATAATGGTCACCTGAATTAAATTTGCCCATCCCTGTCCCATTCACTGCTTCCTAAAATGTTGATGTTCAATTTTACCATCCGCTTGACCACATCCAATTTACCTCGATACACAGACCTAACATTCTAGGTTAGGAGTATTGTTCTTTATAGCATTGGACTTACTTTCATCATTGGACACACCCACAGCTGAATGTTGTTTCTGCTTTGGCCCAGCTGCTTCATGATTTCTGGAGCAGATAATGAAGAACAGGGAGCCCCGGTGGGCTACAGTCCACGAGGTTGCCAAGAGATTGACACACCAACAAAAACAACAGGTCTTAGGGCACTTGAGGATGCTCCAGACGTTGTTCTAAACGCTGAGGATGGAGGTGAAGCGTATAGACCAGCCCCTTCCTCTTAGTTTATATATGATAAGCAGGTTCAACAAATGATAGAATTTATTAACATGTGCAAAACCCTAATGTAGAGCGATATGCGATACTATATATCAGCCTTCTGGAGCCTGAAATGGTTCAATAAATACTTGAGGAAAGAAGTCAATGTGAAAGAGAGGGGGAAAACAGCAGCAGAAGGTACTCCTGGAAAAATCTGGGGAGAAGTGGCTTGAGGAGGGCATTGGGACCACAGTTAAGGCATTGGAGGGGAAACGGTTAGCCCTCTATTGGTGGAAACAAGTAACTACACTCAAGACTTGAGCTCCCCTTGCCAGGCAACCACAAATGGTTACAGAAAAGGGGACACCTGCTTTGTCTCAGTTCTCTCCTGGGATAAGATTTTTAAGAAAAAACATTAAATAAAGCCATAATGTTGTATGTGTGACGTGTGTGTGTGTGTGTGTGTGTGTGTGTGCATATTTACATATACATGCATCTGGGAGTCTTTCTAAAAACTGTGGGTTTTTTTTTCTCCAGAGACTTTTTTTCTTTTTAATTTTACTTTACAACATTGTATTTGTTTTGCCATACGTTGACTTGAATCCGCCACGGGTGTACATGTGTTCCCCATCCTGAACCTCTCTCCCAACTCCCTCCCCATCCCATCCCTCTGGGTCATCCCAGTGCACCAGCCCCGAGCACCCTGTCTCATGCATCCCACCTGGACTGGTGATTCATTTCACATATGATAATTTACATGTTTCAATGCCATTCTCCCAAATCATCCACCCTTGCCCTCTCCCACAGAGTCCAAAAGACTGTTCAGTACATCTGAGTCTCTCTTGCTGTCTCGCATACAAGGTTATCATTACCATCTTTCCAAATTCCACATATATGTGTTAGTATACT
Source organism: Dama dama (assembly GCF_033118175.1). Classification (NCBI taxonomy): domain Eukaryota; kingdom Metazoa; phylum Chordata; class Mammalia; order Artiodactyla; family Cervidae; genus Dama; species Dama dama. Next base: position 45,434,471 of record NC_083687.1, on the reverse strand, counting down.
GTGTTGGTGTTTCTCTTTCTGGCTTACTTCACTCTGTATAATGGGCTCCAGTTTCATCCACCTCATTAGAACTGATTCAAATGAATTCTTTTTAATGGCTGAGTAATATTCCATTGTGTATATGTACCACAGCTTCCTTATCCATTCATCTGCTGATGGACATCTAGGTTGCTTCCATGTCCTGGCTATTATAAACAGTGCTGCGATGAACATTGGGGTGCACGTGTCTCTTTCAGATCTGGTTTCCTCGGTGTGTATGCCCAGCAGTGGGATTGCTGGGTCATAGGCAGTTCTATTTCCAGAGTTTTAAGGAGTCTCCACACAAAAGAGGTAGGGACGGAGATCCGTCCCAGGAAGGGAGTCTTTAAAAAGAGAGAAGTTTGCAAACACCAGGAAACACTCTCTCCGGCGGGTTGGTGGCGAGCCTTGGAATCTCAGAGGGCAAAATAACCGGGAGGAAAAGTAAATAAATAATTAAAACCCACAGATTAGGTGCCTAACAGCAACTCCCAGCGGAGCAGCCACCCAGACTCGCATCCCCCACTAGCAAGCAGGGGAGGGACAGGGAGGCGGGCTGCATTGCTTGGGGTAAGGGCTGGGCCTGAATGCCCTGAGGGCAATCTGAGGGAACTAGCTTGAGAAAGCAACCCAGACTGTGGGATAGCTACCCCGGGATCACACGAATAGCCCTAACCTAAGACACCGCCAGGCAGGCTCACAGAACAAGGACTCAGCAGAGCTAGCCGCCTGCGGACTGGCCCATCCCCCGCCGGAGACAGGCAGGTGAGGGCAGCCAGAGCCGGAAGGGGGCAATCCTGGCCCGAGAGGCATCCTATACCAAATTGAAAACTGTGGTTTTTTGTTTACAGTTTGATTATGTGCTTGATGTGTTTATCCATCTTTGCATGATCTCTATGAGGGAAAGTGCAGAAATGCCCCCAAGTTATTTTAGTCTCCTTTCTTCTTGACCAGCTCGCATGCTGCATAGGTGTTCCCATCACATATGCCCTCAGATCTTTTCTAAGTCCTTCCCCTCTCTCTCCTTTGCAGTTGAGTCTCTGCTGCCAGGTGCTTGCTCATCCTTTTGCAGGGGAAATGGAGTGGAGTACAAAGCTATCACTGTGAAAAATCCCCCTTAATGCTGAGCATCACTTCTGTGGCTTTGTAGCATCAAATGGCAGTATTGTCATCCACAGCCCAGCAGCTATTTCACCTCGGGAATTAGTATTTCTATTCAGCATGGAGAAGGTCTAATGTGCTGAGATTATTATCATATATATGGCTTTTGTGTACTGTTTACCAAAAAAAACTGCTTCTGAAAGGAAGATAACCCCTGAGGTTAATGCATCTGTTTAGCATGCTCTCCACATGCCTGAATACTAGATCTTTGCAACTTACTGAGTTCTTTCTGTTGGCTCTGATATGGAATTGTTCACATGCATCCTGCAATAAACGTTATCTTATTCCTTTTAAAAGGCCATTTGTTTCACCAGAAGGCAGAGTTCCCTTAGTCTGCAAGAGTCACTTTGACTTCTTTAAGAGGGCACTTGTATTGTCCTTAAAATTTCATCTAACAAAGTGAGCAATTAATTTGTGAGCAGACCTCATGTGTCTGTGGAAAGTCTGTCTCTCTCTTTTCTACTGTATTCCAAAATCAAGCCGACAAGGTGAAGAGTTTAAATGTAACTTGTTAGCAGATAGCAAAAGGGAGAACTATGGAAAGGAGAGGACCGAAGCCCATGTTGAAGCTATTTTTTACAAAACAAAACTGAGGCCTAAACTGTGGAATGAAGACTTTTATACAGAAGGATGAATTTAGCCCCATGTTGCTATTTGAGTATTGTTCAGTGTGTGTGCTGTACTGCCTGGCACACAGTAAGAGCTTAATTAATGCATGCCAAGGGAATGGACTGATAAATGTTCACAGCTGAGATGGAGATCTTAAATGGTTACGATCTTAAATGCGGAAATGTATTCTTAAATGTTATGGAAATGGAAAATTTTTATTTGGTGCCAGAAGATACCCCTCTTGGGATTATATTGCAAATATTCTTCAAAAACAGTGATAGTTGGGAATTCCCTGACAGTCTAGTGGTTAGGACTTGGTGTTTACACAGCTGTGGCCTGGGTTCCATGCTGATGGGAGAACTAAGATCCCTCACTAACTGCCAAAAATTAAAAAAAAAAAAAAGAGTGCTAAGGACTCTGTTCTCTAATAAGCCCAATTTCCTTTCACATTGAAAGGATCCAGAATTTTGGACTCTGTGGGAGAAGGCGAGGGTGGGATGTTTCGAGAGAACAGCATCAAAACATGTATATTATCTAGGGTGAAACAGGTCACCAGCCCAGGCTGGATGCATGAGACAAGTGCTCTGGCCTGGTGCACTGGGAAGACCCAGAGGACTCGGGTGGAGAGGGAGGTGGGAGGGGGGATCAGGATGGGGAATACGTGTAACTCCATGGCTGATTCATGTCAATGTATGACAAAAACCACTACAATATTGTAAAGTAATTAGCCTCCAACTAATAAAAATAAATGGAAAAAAAAAAAGCAAGGATCCCTGTTGCTAGGTAAACGAACCTAATGGGAGGATGCTCTTTCCCTAACAAAGCCTTGGGTAGACCTTGGGTCCAAGATTCAGAGCTGCGAGGTATGCACTGATGCTTACTGATGAAAATCAAATGTCCAGTGAAGGGGGTGTGGCAGGAACTGTGGGCCCCTTACTGACTTCTCTGTTATACCTTTGCTTGTTACCTTTTGAAATGATATTCTTGAAAGATAAGCTGAAGCCTCTAAAAAATTTTAAGAGTTTTTTTTTTTTTTTTTGAGCAAAACTTAGTTTGAATTGGGAAGTGCCAAACCAAAAAGTGGTTAGGCCACTTTGTGACGGGAGGTAGGGGCAAGACTTTTATAGAAAAGAGGCGGAAAGCAAAGCAAGGAAGTATTTGATTGGCTACAGCTTTAGCAGTTGCATTGTTTGAGAAAGCCTGGTTGGCTGTTTGTGATTGGTCGTCCTTTGGTTTCCAATTCTTAACCTCGATGCATTTTGGGCTTAGGTTTCATTTGTTTAGATAGGCTGCTAAGGTATGAGAACCACCTCACGCTGATGGCCTCCTTCTTTAATTAATTTAACAATGCCAATGCCAGTATTCTTGTCTGGAGAATCCCATGGACAGAGGAGCCTGGCAGGCTACAGTCCATGAGGTCGCAAGATGCAAACATGATTGAGCATACAACCCTGCGGAAATTTTGGAAATACAGAAAAGTATAATGCCATCGCCTTAACCTAATAATGGATGCCTCTTTTCACTTATTGCTCTTTGGCCTTTTTCCCACAGCCTTAGAGAATTTTTGATAATTCCTGTTATAGTTTATATACCACTCAGCATCTTGCTTTCTTTTTTTAAGATAATGTTCCATCATAAGCATTTTATGTTGCTTCGTAATCTGCACAGTTGTAGATAATTCTGGTATAATCACGTTAAGTGATGTCATTTTTAACTTCAGCTATATACATGTATATGTGTATATATTAGATAAAGAGCTATGAAAAAATAATAGCCCCTCAACTGTTTGGAAATCAAACATTCAGCAACCTCATCTATGACAAATTGATGAGTCAAAAACCAAGAAGAGAATAAAGAGCTTTTAATAGCCAAACTCGATGACACAAAGCTCATGTATCTTAGTCATATTAGGTACTTCTCAGTACTCCATCACGATATATTACTTTTATTTTATGTAGAGTTCTAACATACTTGGTTATTGGTATTAGTGTTAGTATTAATATTGATATTGATAATGACCAGGGTTTACTCGCCTGGCAAGAAAGAAACAGTAAAATGATGAAATCAAGCATAAAACCTCAATGAGAACATCAATCTGAGAGCATGTAGTATAAGAGAAAAAATTATGAAGTCATCCCAAGATGTTTCAGTGGCAGATTATCATGGTAAGACACTGGTTTTAAGGCACTACTTTATTTTCAGGATGTGTATTCTGTTTTCAAAGGCAGGGAAACAGCTAATATATTTGGAGACATTTTCTTCTAAAATTGATTTTAAATAACTGAAGTGAGGTTTTAAAGGAACAAAGTTACATTCTTCAATATTCCTCTATGACAACATTTATCTGAGGTTTTGAAAATAGTGTTCACTATTTTCCATACATTATCTTTTATTTGAACTTTGATATATCTCCTCATCCTAATGGGGTTAGGAGAACACTTCCCGGGAACAACAGCTAATCACTGGGTGATGCTATTATACATACATTATATACAAAAGGAAGAAAAGTACAATAAATTATCCTTAATAATTATTATCCTTGAAGCAGTATACCTGTATTTTCATTAATCCACTGATCACTGTAAGCTGGGCTTCCCTCGTGGCTCAGCTGGTAAAGAATCCGCCTGCAATGCAGGACACCTGGGTTTGATCCTTGGTGTGGGAAGATCGCCTGGAGAAGGGAAAGGCTACCCACTCCAGTATTCTGGCCTGGAGAATTCCATGGACTGCATAGTCCACGGGGTCACAAACAGCCAGACTCGACTGGGTGACTTTCACTTTCAACTTTAAGCTAAACCAATAGCTCATATTGATTATAAACATGGTAGAGTTACCCACTCACTCAGATATCAGGCTTGTGTGTTCACATGTTTATCTATAACTGTGATCACTCACTGATGAAGATAATGCTGTGTCCATTTTCTGTGTGTGATCTTATATGTACATATGTGTTTTAAATACATAAGATTTTGTTGTTGTTCAGTCACTAAGTCATGTCCAACTCGTTGTGACCCCATGGGCTACAGCACACCAGGCTTCCCTGTCCTTCACCATCTCCCAGAGTTTGCTCAGATTCATGTCCATTGAGTCAGTGATGCTATCTAACTGTCTCATATAAAATTTTGAAAGTGAAAGTCGCTCTCAGTCATGTCCGACTTTTTGCGACCCCATGGACTGTATACTCCATGGAATTCTTCAGGCCAGAAAACTGGAGTGGGTAGCTGTTCCCTGCTCCAGGGGATCTTTCCGACTCAGGAATTGAACCGAGGTCTCCTGCATTGCCGGTGGATTCTTCACCAGCTGAGCTGCTACACAAATACACATAAGGGCAATAGTCTCGTTTTTCTTTTCTTCTACCATCTCCTTTCCCCAGGCTAGTTCAGGCTCCATTGGACTGAATCAAGGTGTCAATTCATTTCCATGAAAAATGTAATGCAACTGGTAAAGACATTGATTTGGAAATTTAATAGCAGTTCATTTAGAAAAGAGAGTGATGGTGGAGTTTAATAAAAGGGCTCTTAAGACAATTGGTTTGCCACATGCCTGAGGATTATCTCACTTTAAATGACATTTAATAGCTTTCTTTTCCACATCCTTATAAACATTTCAGTGTAACTGATCACTCTGAAAACCAGACCTGTGAAGTTCAGCAGAAATGAGGAAAATAGCTAGATTTCTGCTTCCAAACTTATTTTCAAATGGCTTTCTGCTTGCTATCAGAGAACATTTATATGAACTCTCCTGAGAAAGACATCCACCTCAATTTAAAGTAAGCAAAAAAAAAAAAAAAAAGTTTTGTAAGGAAAGTGTTATAAGATTCTGGATTAATAGCTAAAGGAAAAATCAAAAGACATTCACTAAAACCACTAAAATGCCAAGGAAATGGAGGGTTTTTGTGGGGTTTTTTTTGGTATGTCTCAAAGCACATTTAATCTGACCACCCCCCAATTATCAGTGACTGTTCTGGCTAGGATTTCCAAGACAGGGAATATGCTTCTTTGCTACAACTCACATCACTTTGCAGATGGTGCCTACAATGTTCAGTTCAGTTCAGTCACTCCGCCGTGTCCGACTCTTTGTGACCCCATGGACTGCAGCACACTAGGCCTCCCTGTCCATCACCAACTCCCAGAGTTTACCCAAACTCATGTCCATTGAGTCAGTGATGCCATCCAACCATCTCATCCTCTGTCTTCCCCTTCTCCCACCTTCAATCTTTCCCAGCATCAGGGTCTTTTCCAATGAGTCAGCTCTTCAAAGCAGATGGCCAAAGTATTGGAGTTTCAGCTTCAACATCAGTCCTTCCAGTGAACACTCAGGACTGATCTCCTTAAGGATGGACTGGTTGGATCTCCTTGCAGCCCAAGGGACTCTCAACAGTCTTCTCCAACACCATAGTTCAAAAGCATCAATTCTTCAGTGCTCAGCTTTCTTTATAGTCCAACTCTCACATCTATAAATGACCACTGGAAAAACCATAGCCTTGACAAGACGGGCATTTGATGGCAAAGTAATGTCTCTGCTTTTTAATATGCTGTCTAGGTTGGTCATAACTTTCCTTCCAAGGAGTAAGCCTCTTTTAATTTCATGGCTGCAATCACCATCTGCAGTGATTTTGGAGCCCCCAAAAATAAAGTCTGCCACTGTTTCCACTGTTTCCCCATCTATTTGCCATGAAGTGATGGGACCGGATGCTATGATCTTAGTTTTCTGAATACTGAGCTTTAAGCCAACTTTTTCACCCTCCTCTTTCACTTTCAATAAGAGGCTCTTTAGTTCTTCTTCACTTTCTGCCATCAGGGTGGTGTCATCTGCATCTGAGGTTATTGATATTTCTCCTGGCAATCTTGATTCTAGCTTGTGCTTCCTCCAGCCCAGCGTTTTTCATGATATACTCTGCATATAAGTTATCCTACAATGTAATCCTCTGTAAAGTGAGGTGGATGCTGCTTCTTCCAGCGGGAAGTCCCAGGTGTGGCAGAGGAGACTGCTGAGTTAGATGCTACAGTTGCTCCAGCTTGTGGGAAACAACAGACACTCCCTGGGAGTGTGTGAGAGGATGAACCAGTTAGGAGGGCCCCGCCCCATTGTTGGTGGTTCTGGAAGACCGCAACAAACCCCTGTAGATTTAGGTTTAGCTGTGATGAGGTCCCATGTAGGTGATGTAATCAACCAGACCGACGGGCACCTTTCTGTAAGGGCACAGGCCCCCTACCTGCCAGGAAGAGGAGGTGTCCTGAGATTAGGGTGGGGGGGGTGTTGAAGATAATGACAGATGGTCTGTGATCCCCTGTGGAGAAGGGGCTGCAGGCAAAACCCAGTGGAGATATGGATTATAGGTGAGATCTGAAGAGAAAGAATATAGGAGAGTCTGTTCAGTTCAGTTCAGTCGCTCAGTTGTGTCTGACTCTATGACCCCACCGACTGCACCACTCCAGGCTTCCCTGTCCATCACCAACTCCCAGAGTTTGTTCAAACTCATGTCCATCGGGTCAGTGATGCCATCCAACCATCTCATCCTCTGTCGTCCCCTTCTCCTCCCGCCTTCAATCTTTCCCAGCATCAGGGTCTTTTCCAAGGAGTCAGTTCTTTGCATCAGGTGACCAAAGTATTGGAGCTTCAGCTTCAGCATCAGTCCTTCCAATGAATATTCAGGACTGATTTCCTTTAGGATTGGCTGGTTTGATCTCCTTGCTGTCCAAGGGAGAGTCAGTGGGTTCCTAGGAATAACAGGGTGAAGCGTAAGTGGCCATAGGCTCCATGTGAGAAGGGAGGGGAAGAGCTGGGGAATTTTGAATTGCTGCTGTTGCTGTGTTTCCATGGCTGCACTGGAGCTGCTGCGGCCTGGGGCGGGTCAGATTTCACCAGCTCTGACACCAACACTGTGTTCATAAATATTATAGTCTGTGCAACATTTAATGATTTTCCGAAACCCTAGAAATCATTGACTCTTCGATGTGAAATGTACGCAAGAGATGACTAAGTATATCACCTTGCTTCGGCAGAACTGTATGTAAAGCATCCCGCATAAAAGGGTTGTAACCTGTGTCCTAAAATCTCTAGGCAGGAAATCCCTGGCATCTATAAGAAACCTTTCTATCTTATTACAACCTGAATAGCCAGCAGTCTAGTCTTGCTTCCAGCCTGAATACAGCATTTCTCCTTGCGATGCAGTTTATCCAAAGAGCATAACTTAAGCACCTACTAAATGCAGAGAAGCAAAGCATTGTAGAGCATACAGGATCAGATAAGAAATAACACCAGCATCACTAAGTGTAGTCTGTTGCAGAACGGGCAAGGCTCTGTCTTTGCAGACATTATTAATTAACCACTAACTTTGTTTTTTCCCACTGGTGGGCAGTTTCAGAATCCCCAACACAACGTCTAGGCAGGCAAGAGAAGTTGATGGATTTGCCGTAGGAGATAAGATCTACTTGTTAACTGCTACTGCGTGTCACCAGTAATGACTCATGATGACTTCTTTTTTTATATTTACCTAGTTTTCTCGGGGTCTTAGTTGCAGCCTACAGAATCTTTGATCTTCCTTGCTGCGTGTGGGATCTTTAGATGAGGCATGTGAAGTCTTAGTTGTGGCATGTGGGATCTAATTCCCCGACCAGGAATCAAACCCCAGGCCCCTTGCATTGGTAGGGTGGAGTCATAGCCACTGAACCATCAGGGAAGTCCCTGTGATGACTTTTTTTTAATGTTAAGTTGAGATTCATTTTAAATAAGAGAAAGTGTTTAAGTAAGAATTTTCAGCATGAATATGTCTGTCAGTGGACAGATGTTTGGTACATGAACATTCGTGCTTGGGATGACATCAGGAACCAAAGCATATAGGGCATGTATATGGAACGAGGTGCACTGACATCTCCATAAGACTGGGTGTATATAAAGATATGTTATTGTTCTTTAGTCTTTAAGTCATGTCCAACTTCTTGTGAACCCGGGGACTATAGCCCTTCCTCTGTCCATGGGATTTCCCAGGCAAGAATACTGTAGAGGGTTGCTATTTCCTTCTCCAATATAAAGATACAGAAGAAACCCAAAAGTAACTTAGAGTCATGCCATGGAAGACCTTTAGTGTCTTAGGAGATTTAACTTTTTTCCTGAAATAATGGAAGTGTTTTGAGGGAAAATAACAACATATCACTTTAATCAATTCATTTAAAATAGGACCATAAATATCAGAATAACCCATTTCTCCAAAGAGCAACCAAATGCAAGGATCCTCCAAAATTTACTTAAAGTTTTGCCATGGAAGAGTGTATGCTTCTTTTTTTAAATTTCATTTCTGCAGATGTAGGGTAGTAGGTCAGGCTAGTAGGATGTATTTTGGGTTGACCTGTTTGTCTCAGAGGATATTTGTACCTTGTTATCATTTTCCTTGTTTCTATCAAATCATGATAGAGTGCTTTGTTGTGTACCTATGGAAGTGTCACTCTGAGGGATGGCATCTGTCCAAGGGCTTCCTGAATACCTATTTTTTTAAGTTTGGCTCGGAATCTGAAAGTGACATGAGAACAGTGGTGAGATGAGAATGAAGATACAAGTTACACATTTATCACTTTGGCTACCTCCTGGCAGAATGGTTTACGGTAAATTCTTGATTCCTTTGAATTCCAGAGCCTTACAGACCAGCACTTAGTAAAGCTTGGAATGAATAGTCACAATCAAAAGCTGCTAAACTGGATTAAGAACATGACTAAAGGTAATATATATTCTTAATGATGAGGGTTTGATGCCAAGCTATTAGTGGAAAAGCTCAGCTAATCTGAGTTCAACTACTGCCCTATCTTCTTGGATCCCCAGGGGAGTATAACCGTTCAGTATTTTCAACTCATTGAGTTCCCATCTACTTAGGTTTAATTCAAAAGTTCACTCATTCCTGAATTATCTTAAAAAGAAACCTGCACAACCAAATGCAAGTCTTCCTTTCTGATTGACCAGATATGCAAGAGATGTTCCTGTGATTACGAAGAATCCCATCTCCTGCTGGATTTTTATTGTAATGACCCCAGCTTCCACCTGCTTTGGCTGTTTGCCTCGACCAGTTCACGGGAGCATCCAGGAAAGAGCAGGGCACGCGGCTGGACGAGCTCTTGGCAGAATGCTGTGTTTATGTGAGAAATAAGCCGCAAGGGCCCTGAGCAGTCTCATCTTCACTGGTAACCAGAGAACTTGCTCTCCTAAGCAGTGGGACCACAGGAAAGGGCCGGTGGGAGCAACGAAACCTCACGGTCCTTCTCAGCCTATGAAAATGGAGCCGTTTTCATTCTCTGCTGAAACTGAGAATTAGTCTGTTTGAGGAATATTGTTTTTCAGACAGACCTAGGCAGCCAACTGAGAAAAGTATGTTTCTGAAACACAGAACCTGAAAACAGTCTCCTATTCTTAATAAGTAGATCTGTGTATAAGGAAGATGAAATGCTGATTTTATTCAAAAAATGTATTTCTGTGCTGTTAGCTGTTTCCTGCCTATAGGGCCACTGTTAGTTGGGAATTTATTGCTTAGACAAAAATTAGGTCAAATGTTATCATAAGAGAAAGAACTGTAAATTACATTTAAAGCGCTTAGAGCCAGATTAATGTAGTTGCGCATGTGCACGTGTGTGAGCATGTACACACACACACACACACACACACACACACACGCACACTTACACGCTGGCATTTTCCTAGGGAAGAATAGCACTCAGCTGGTGATTTAAAAAACAAATCATACTGAATCAGCTAACCATATGAGATTGTAGTTTGGGGGTTTTAATATTGTCAAGCCTAGGCTGTATCTTTCTGTCCTTTACTGGGATTAATTTCTATGATGAGTAGGTAGAATCTCCCACTCTTAAGACATGAACTCAATCGCCCTGCTTTAGCTAAAGTCTTTGGAAACAATATAAGGGGTTTGTAGTCACAAGTTATGGGTTTAAGTCATGAATTCACCATTTATTCTCTGTAATCTTGGTCGGGTCATTTCAGTCGTTCAACAGATGAGTATTGAGTGCTTCTTCCATGCCAGCTGCTGTTCTAGGCATTTGAGAGTCAATGATGAAAAGATATAGGCCGTTCTCAATACCTATACAGTAGAGCGAAGAAGCAGATACACAATTACCCTGCTATATGGGAGTTAAAATAACAGAGGTTATAGAATTTGGCATGGAAGGCACATAGTGAGCTTGGGAAGCCTGGGAGGAGTTTCTAAAGGGGCCTTGGAAGGCAACATTAATATTGACAAATTCTCCCACAGTCTGCATGTCACTGTTATCATTACAGGCTTAGAAATTCTCCCTGGTCAGGGTCCCTATTCCCATCAGAGTCTGGGAAACCAATACCTGCTGTTTGTGCTCTGAGAAGGCTGAAGTATGTAAATCACAAAAATTATGTGTTAATTTACACATAAACCAGTAACTGCCTAGAGAATTGGATAATCACACCTGACACCTGAATTTCTTATCTGTCAGCATAGCATTAATAATAATGACAATACAGTCCTGCTATACCTCTTAAGTATGTGACTAGGTTTGGAAATCCAAGTCTAGCTATCAAGATATGTAATATTCATTGAGTGTTTAAACCAGTTATTGAACTAAGTGCTTGTTGTGCATCCTTTTTTTTAAAAAATTTTGGCCACAGTGCGAGGTATGTGGGATCTTAGTCCCCTGACCAGGGATCGAACCCATACCCCTTACACTGGAAGCACACCATCTTAACCACGGGACTGACAGGGAAGTCCTAGACGTGCATCCTTTTATCCAGTGTCTTTATGTAGTTCGTTCTTTTCCTCTGTGTTAAAATGCAGATATTATTTTGCCAATTTTATAAAAGAGGGAACCGAGGCTTAGAAAATTTAAATGATTTGTTCAAGATCACACAACAAATCAACCTCACAGACAACTTTTGGGGCTGGCTACTCTAAAACCCGTGGTGTTAGACACAAAGTGTACAGTGTCCCATGAAATAGTAAAAGCACGTCTGCAAGAACTTTATTAACTGCAAACACCTTTACAAGAATGACTTAATAGGATGTGGCAAGAAACTGGGAAAGCTAAAGAAAATAATTGCTGGTTTTAGACACTACTCTCACAAGTTAGGTGGCTCAGACTGTGAAAGCATCTGCCTACAATGCAGAAGACCCAGGTTTGATCCCTGGGTCCGGAAGATCCCCTGGAGAAGGAAATGGCAACCCACTCCAGTACTCTTGCCTGGAAAAATCCCATGGACGGAGGAGCATGGTAGGCTACAGACCATGGGGTCGCAAAGAGTCAGACATGACTGATCAACTTCACTTCACTTCACTCACAAGTTATTGGCCATTATTTTTTTGGCTCTTGCACCTACTTTTTTATCTATGGAAATGTATAGCACTTGAGATATAGCCATTAAAACGCTATCTCATGCCTGCTTTACATCAGTGAATAGTATCTACAGCCAATATATGTATTATATATGGTGAATCTACACTGTTCATATTGGAGAAAGAAATGGTAACCCACTCCAGTATTCTTGCCTGGAGAATCCCATGGACAGAAGAGCCTGGCAGGCTACAGTCCATGGGGTCCCAAAGAGTCAGACAGGACTGAGTACACACGCACACACACTGTTTACATAGTGATGTAGAGCTTCTCCTTCCTGATACATATTGACGAGGCATTGCCATGGCTTGTATGTTTCAAGTACACTTTATGAATTCAGTAGTACTGTTGTACTAAATGGTGTCTAAATCCAATGCTACAGTGGGTTTTATGTAGGCATAAGTCCAGAGGCAGTGAGACGATAGCAATCTAGGGTTTACAGCAGCAGCAAACACACTTTAAGAACCATATGTGCAGAGTTCATTCTTAGGGAGCAGGGCTTTGAATCAGAGCATCACCCGAGTAGCCTGCGTGTTCCACGAATGCTGACTGAGCTCTCCTCTTGGTTATGGATGGTGCCCCATCAACCATTTCTCTGTACCCTTGCCCAGAACCAATGTGTTCACCATTATTAACTAACACAGAGTCTAATACATGAGGACAACAGATGGTAATTCTGGACAGACCCTTTTAAAAGTTCCTAGTATTATTAGACCCAGCTTTGAGAGCTAGGAGATATCAGCAATCACTAAGGCACCATTGAATTTTCTATAAGAATTATTGACTGTGGGTCAAGAATGGTATCTTAAGTGCACCATTCTCCCAAGGTTATGATATAAGGATTGCCTGACAATCACAAGGTCAGTTGTTGGTGTATTACATAAACAATACCAGTTTTGTTGGACAAGGAAGGTAGCATTATAAAGTACATTTACAGTTCCAGGTCACTCACAAAAAGAGTTGCCCTGCTCATGTGGCCCACAGAAGCCCACCACAGGGGGCCATGCCTCTCTTCCCCAAACAGCACGCATACTTTTGACATGCTGGTGACTGAAAACTACCTCCTCAATTTATTAGAAATTAATTTTCAAAACATCAACATTTTTGATCATGTAAAGTCAAAGCCACGGTTTTTCCAGTAGTCATGCACAGATGTGAGAGTTGGACCATAAAGAAGACTGAACGCCGAAGGATTGATGCTTTCGAATTTTGGTGCTGGAGAAGACTCTTGAGAGTCCCTTGGACAGCAAGGAGATCAAACTCATCAAAACAAAAGGAAATTAACCCTGAATATTCATTGGAAGGACTGATGCTGAAGCTGAAGCTCCAATACTTTAGCTACCTGATGTGAAGAGCTGACTCATTTGATAAGACTCTGATGCTGGGAAAGATTGAAGGCAGGAGAAGGGGAAGACAGAGGATGAGATGGTTGGATGGCATCACTGACTCAATGAACATGAGTTTGAGCAAATTCCGGGAGATGGTGAAGGACATGGAAGTCTGGCGTGCTATAGTCCATGGGGTCGCAAAGAGTCAGACATGACTAAGTGACTGAAAAACAACAAGGAGTTTAAAAGTAAAGTTGGTGGGCACAGTCTGTCTCACATTGAACTTCTTGAGCCTCAGGTACCTGCCCATTGAGTAAATGTTGCGGCTCTGACTTCTTGAGAGACGGGTTCCTCATGCAGAGGCTGAAAAACGGTCACCGAGCTCTCCTGTGCAGGAGAGGAAATGCAGCGTGCTTTGTGACCTGCTGATCGGGATCTCATTTAGACTGCTCACGGCTCCTGTTAAACCAAAACAGGAAAACAATGATAATAAGACCAACTCCCAGTCTTCCTGAGCCTAGAACAGCTGATGCACAAACCTCAAGATGAAAGAAGCATTTTAGCCACTTGTAGTGAAATATGCATGGAGATGAAATGGAAAAGCAGAGAAGCTGAGCAAGCATCTTATCCAGTGAGTTCCCATCACTGCACTGTTCTAGACAAATGAGCTATTATGCTGTGAAAGGAATTAGAGTACTGAAAGCGTATAGGGGATCTGTGCTGGATGCAAAGGACATACATACAGTTGTCCTCTTTGTTTTATTAAGTTAGTTATAAAAGTGCAATTTACACAAGCTTTCCTTCCCAGTTGTTTTCTTTACCTTGTCTTTAAACCCACAATTAACCATCCTCTTCAATGTACACATAAGTATGAGAACTAACATCATCTTTTCTGGCAAGCCAGAATTCAAATGCACATTTTGACCAGAGCCAAAAACTGGCCCTATACCATAATAGCTAACTTTGATTGAATCAATTTGAAATAAATATGTAATGCTACTGCTGCTGTTAAGTCACTTCAGTCGTGTCCAACTCTGTGCGACCCCATAGACGGCAGCACACCAGGCTCCCCTGTCCCTGGGATTCTCCAGGCAAGAACACTAGAGTGGGTTGCCATTTCCTTCTCCAATGCATGAAAGTGAAAAGTGAAAGTGAAGTCGCTCAGTCGTGTCCGACTGTTAGCGACCCCATGGACTGCAGCCTACCAGGCTCCTCTGTCCATGGGATTTTCCAGGCAAGAGGACTGGAGTGGGTTACCATTGCTTTATATGCATACAAATACACATTTGTAAATATATATGAATGTATATATAATTATACTTTACATAAATGCTACACACATATATATACATAGTACTTTACATGTTCATATCAATACTAGTGTATGATAGACACTAGTATATAAGTTATATCGTATGCAACTGAAACAACTCTTGCGGTGGACAGAACAATGACCTTTGCTTCTAAAGTCATGGGTTCCACCCTAGCGCTACCCCTTATCAGCTGTGTCCGTGATCAAAACATTCAGCTCTAAGAACCCCATTTTTTTCATCATTAAATGGAGACTCCCAATAATCCATAAAAGGGCATTATGCACTCTAAAGTTTTAGCACTGTCAGCATCATTTACTAACAACTAGTGTAGATAGGGACTTCCCTGGTGGCTCAGACGGTAAAGCGTCTGCCTACAATGCGGGAGACCCGGGTTCAGTCCCTGGGTCAGGAAGATCTCCTGGAGAAGGAAATGGCAACCCACTCCAGTGTTCTTGCCTGGAAAATCCCATGGACGGAGGAGCCTGGTAGGCTACAGTCCATGGGGTCGCAAAGAGTCGGACACGACTGAGCGACTTCACTTCACCTCAGTGTAGATAGAGAAGTTATGAATGTGGAACCTATACCATATGGGTTACCCAGCAAGGGCTTGCATTCAAAGCACTTAGATGCCAACACTATTGCACTGGCTTTTAGGAAAAGGAGTTTTATTGCAAGGTCGCCTTGCAAGGAGATAGGTGGCAGGGCTCAAGTCTGTCTTTTGGATCTGGAATTCAGTCAAATGTTTATGAGTTAGGGAGGACAGGCTGGTATGCAGAAATGTGGGGCAAGTTTTGAATGGAGGGCTTTAAACTTGGCCAATGAGGTATGGGATGGTGGATTTCAGCCCTGGATCTTCTGGATAATAGACCCTAGCTTCTGAAAGGGTTTGGGGTCATGCTCCAGTTTTCCTGGTTCCCTGGGCATGAACTGTGGATTCTGAGTGTTACTTGAAGCTTCCCTCCTCTGGCCATACCCTGCTTACCACTTGCAGTTTGGGCTCTGCTGTATCTGCAAGACAGCTGGACATCCTATTCACCACAGAGGAGAACAAGCCTGAGCTGGTCTGGAGGCTGCACGTGTGTCCGTCAGCCCAGGGCTAGCACACAGATCGGTGCACCAAACAACAGACACTTGCTGCTTACAGTTCTGGAGGCTTTTCAGACTGAAAGGCTCCCATCCCAGGAAACCCCTCAGCCCAGGCAGACTAGGACAGTTGGTCACACTAACAGAAGCTTGCCAGTGACCTGGGGGAGGGTGGGGAGAAGGGAGGCTAACAATGACTGATCTCACCATTATACCAGTATTGCTACTGTGGACTGGTGAAACCCTTTGACGATGGTGTCATGGCAGCAGGACAATATCCTTCAGTACCAATGAACTGATTTGACAAATACCAGCAGGGTCATGCCTGCTGCCTTCCGACTGGACTCCAGGGTGACATTATTGCTGAAATACCATGCAGTTGTTTATTGGGTCCACGTGTGAATAGACAGTCCCTCTTCTCCAGGTTTTTCTCACTTTCAGTCCCCTGGTTTTTGACTCTCTCTAATGGGCACCTTTGCATGCTATTCCTTCAGGCAGCTATTGCTCGGTAGTCTTAGCTGTTGTAAAGCGCCATTGTGAAAGCAGAGTCCTCGTTCTTTGATGTTCAGTACAATTAACATATCATAGTTTGCAAAGATATAAAATTCAAGTTTTTGACTCCTTGATTTCCCAGAGTGTTTCCACTTTCAGAGAGCTTGTTAAGTTGTCCCCACAAATAGTCTTGGTCCTGTTAGATTGGGGGAAGCAACTTTGGATGTGGGAAGTTTGCCATTTTGTTTTCCTGCAGCTATAAAACCTTATGATCCTATTCCTTAAGGAATGCAAAGGACCCAGTAATGAAGTTCAGGGGGAGAACTTGAACTCTGGGCCCTTCCTTCCATCCTTCAGTTTTTGCCCCTTCTCTCCTCTGCCGTCACCGTGAGAAAGGCACTCTCAGGAAAATTGAGGCAGGGCGGGTGGGGGGCTCTGAGTTATTCTCGTTCCGATTGAATGAAGGAGATACACAGCTCTTTCAATTCCGCTTTATGTCATCTGTGAATAGGCACTGTACCCAGCAAGTTTCAGCCTAAACAGCAGTTTGGGGGAAGAAACCTTTTAATAAATACACCAGGAGTGTGTACTCTTGCTATGCCTGAGTAATTCAAGCTGAGGGTGGGGTTTGTGACCGCAGACTTCGAAGCTTTTCACTTCTCATCTAGAACAAATGGTGTATCAGGCCAGCAGATTTCATGTGTTGTATAACCTGAGCTTTTCCTAGGAAGGAAAGAAATTAGAAAAATATTTTGCTTGCATTTCAGTGTTCACTCATGGGCTATTTTAACCTCTTCCACTCTCCCTCACTCTCATCCTCCGTGAAGGACTGGTTCCCTGCAAATCTGAAGTTCTCTCATCAGTCCCTTTCTCCCCAAGAGGGAATGGAAAAGTTTCAAGAATTCTCCCCCTACAGCCAGGACTGCCATTCTTTCTTGCTGAAAGAATTGCTGCCTAAAAGTCTCAGCCTGTTCAGCCTTCGCACCTCCCACACACCTGCCACGTTTCTGCAGGTTGAGCTGGGGTAATTGAAAAGGCACATTCAGAATGTTCCATTTGTGTTCACGAAGGTTAAGGAGCCCCCGCAGGGCACCTAACTTCCCTCTACAAATAAAATACTCTGCAAGTTGCCTTGCTGAGAAGAGACTGTGCTTTGGTGACAGAAACGAGCCGCCAACAATAGTTGGAGGCGTTTTCTGCCGCCTTGTATGCTCAGGAGTCAAGTGGTCGTGGGTACCAAACTAGTCTTTCTGCTTTTCATTGCTGTTGAGCTAAAATAGAGCTTTCAGAGGAAACATGTGGTCCCTCATGGGTTCCTGGGCTTCAGTCCCACTTTGCAGAAGGCTATTGTTTCTCCTCTCCCCATCACCCCCACCACTGCCTGTTGTGTTCAATGAATCTTGAGTGTAGCTAATGGTTAGGAACTGGTAGCAGAGAGAGAGAGAACATAGGAGACAGATATAGAGATAGCGGGGAAAAGAGAGAGGAACACGGGAGGAGATACAGAGAGAGAGAGAGAAGAGAAACATGGAGATACAGAGAGGGAAAACACCGAAAGAGAAAGATACACAGAGAGAGAACGAAAAAGGGGTAGAGACAGAGAGACAGGAAAAATAAAGATACAGAGAGTGGTAAGGAGAAAGAAAAAGATACAGAGGTAGAAAGAGAAAAATAAAAGAGAAGAAAGGAGAGAGAGCGAGACCTGGACACAAATGTCCTGTCTTCCGGGGTGACGGATGACCTCTGCGGGGACAGGCCTTCTGGGCAGGGTAGACAGGATATAATCTGGAAGGAGGTACTGAACTTGATTTATGTACCAGGCTGGAGGATCACAGAATATAAGGAGTAGGTAATCTAGTTTGATCCCTGGGCGGGGAAGATCCCTGGGAGAGAATTCTATAGGGGGAGAGTTCTTGAAATGGCAACCTACTTGAGTATTCTTGCCTGGAGAATCTCATGGACAGAGGAGCCTGGTGGGCTACAGTTCAAGGGGTCTGTAAAGACAAAGAGATGGACACATCTTAAACAACAATAATCTAGTTTAACCACTAGCCTTTATATGTGAAATGAGAGGAGAATCTAGGAATGATTTCATGGCTTGTCTGGACTCACGTATTACCAACAGTGCAATTGCAAGGCTACTAAGCTGCTTCAGGGACTGGTGGAAAAACAATCAGACCCCCAGGAGTGGGGAGTTTGCAGCATGTTTGGTCCAGGGCTCCCTCTGACCATCAGGCTGGACATTTGTACTGGTGGCCCTCTGGTCTTGTCTGGAGGACAAGATCCAAATGTAGGTCACATATCCTATGTGCAACTCTCTGATCATATAGGCATGCTATACCCCATATGTCTGCTGGGGTCTATGGTGCTGGCTTCTTCCAGGGGCCAGAGGAAAGCCAAATCTCCCCAGGCTCATTGCAAACTGGAAATAACGATACCTAACTGGTCAGGCTCTTCCGAGGATTAAATGAAAAGTCATTTAGCAGATACTTACTGAGCCTTCCATTTCGCCGTGCTCTCTTCTAAGTGCTTGTTGTCGCTGTTCGGTCACTAAGTTGTGTCAGAATCTTGGCAATCCCGTGGACTGCGGCACACCAGTCTCTGCTGTCCTTCACTATCCCTGGAGCTTGCTCAAGCTCATGTCCATTGAGTCAGTGATGCCATCCAACCATCTCATCCTCTGCCACCCCCTTCTCCTTTTTTGCCTTCAATCCTTTCCAGCATCAGGGTCTTTTCCAATGAGTCAGTTCTTCGCATCAGGTGGCCAAAGTACTGAAGCTTCAGCTTCAGCATCAGTCCTTCCAAAGAATATTCAGGGTTGATTTCCTTTAGGATTGGCTAATTTGATCTCCTTGTTGTCCAAGGGACTCTCGAGAGTCTTGTCCAGCACCACAATTCGAAAGCATTGATTCTAAGTGCCCAACGTGCATTAAGTCACTTATCCTCATGGGCACAGTAATGATTCCAGCTCAGTCATTGTCCCCGCTTCATAGATGAGGACACTGAGGTACAAAGAAGGCAACTGACCAGTACCAAAGGTTAATTACTGTGTCGTTGAACAAGCTACTAGAAAATGGAGGAATTAGAATTTTAACCGCAGCAAGATCCCTCAAGATGCCCAGTCAGTTATCTCAGCCCCTTTCCAATGCCTGGCCCAGAGGAGTTCCTCACAAAACTTGAATTCATGGTCATTATCAACAGCAAGAGTTTTGGAGTCTTAGTGACCTGCATTGCAACAAGGGAAAAACAGAGCTTTAGGTTGTTTTTTTTTTTTTTCCACTCCTTTTGTTTCTTGCTTGATTTAGCTAAATTATTGGAGGAATTAAAGAAGAAGGAGGAGAAGAACTGGTCCATGATTCACGTGGAATTGAAGGCAGGGCAGAGTCTGTATGCCAGGCTCTCTTGTTTTCAGACTAACATTTCCTCACAGCCCACAGCAGCTAATGCTCCCATCTCAGATGACAGATTTGGTGGGAATAAGTTTATATGCTGACCATGTGCAAGAGAGGACCCCTGGAACATTTCCTCATCTCTATAATTCCTCAAAGAATGATAACCATCTTTATTTTTCTGATTTTTCATGCTGCTATCAGAATCTACATTCTGAAGTTGTATTCTGTATGAAAAGACATTTCTGGAGATGGCAATAGAGAGGTGGAGGAGAGGAGCCATGAAACACTGAGGGAGTGGGGGCAGTCTATAGTCAACAAGACATGTAGGTGAAGACGTTCTCACCAGTTTTCACCAAAAGAGCACCAGGGCAGACAATGGATGCACAGAATAGAAATACAGCTTGAAAGAGAGAGAAAGAAACAGGGGAGGAAAAAGAGGAGAAAGCTATCACGTTCTTTCTTACCATCCTAAAAATAGCAAAAAGCACATGTCCTGGTCTTTCCCCAGAGGACCATACGGAGAGTTAGAAACGGTGGGTGAAAACGTAAGGGCAGTGTGAGACGTGCCCGGGATCCAGACCCCAGGCAGACAGTCCATTCATTTAGAAGAGTGAGAAATGAGTATCTCTCAGTGGTCCCACACTGAAGGCCAGGAACCTCAATCCTACCCACAGACTATCTAGAACCTCTCTAAAGTGAAAGTAGCCTAGAATGTGCCTCCTATTAAAATCCAGGTCTTGAGTAACATGTGCCATGAATTCATGATATATTCATAGCAAGGGTCCAGCCTACTCTCTTCTTCATGCAAGCCGCTTCCCAGTGCCACCCACATCTCCTTCAGATCCACATCCACCTCCTTCAGATCTGAAGCCGTGACTGTGGTTCAGCTGTCATCACTCTGAGGCAGGAGAGAGACTCACACATGTGATCTAGTCCTGGTCTGGAGCTGACAGCACCTCCCCAGGGCATTCAGAATGAGGAGCAAATTTACTGTGACCTTTGGGTCCTTCTCTTATCTGTCTCCACCAAATTTCCCTTGTGACTCAGCTGGTAAAGAATCCGCCCACAATGCGGGAGATCCGGGTTCAATCCCTGGGTTGGGAAGATCCCCTGGAAAAGGGAAAGGCTACTCACTCCAGTATTTTGGCCTGAAGAATTCCATGGACTGTATAGTCCTGGAGAATTCCATGGATTGTATAGTCCATGGGATCGCAAAAAGTCGGACACTACTGAGCAACTTTCACTACTAATACCACTACTGATTTCCCAGCCCTATTTCCCAACCCTGCACCATATGCCTAATTGTCCAGGCCAGTCTCATATTCTCAGGACCTCTACCTAATCACCTAGTCCTGTTTCCCACCCCTACACCTTTACCTTATCTCCTCCCCCTAATGTCCCAGCCCCATCTCAAGCCCTTGTACCTCTCCCTGGCGGTCCAGCGCTATTTCCGTCCTTTGCACATTTCTCTGATAATCCAGCCCTATCTGAAGCCCCCTGCACCTCTGCCCCAGAGCCCAGCCCACCTCCCACCGCTGTTCCTCTCTCTTCTTGTTTAGCCCCATCTCCTCCTCTTGTATCACAGTGATGGTCCTACCACAATTCCACTGGTTGGTCCTAACTCCCATCCCCTGAAACTCTACGTGAGTTTCAGCCCTATGCCTTCCTGACAACTAAACTGGACTCTTTGCTATATAGCAAACCCATTCTCCTCCTTCCTGCCAACTATGGTGCCTTTGTTAATAATGTTTACTCTGTTAAAATGCCCTTCATACCTTCCGTTCTTGAAATTTTACCACGTGCATGAGTTCTTTTGGATCAAAATTTCCCCTTTCACCTTCTTTATCTCTGGCTCTTCTTACTTACTCACTTGGAGGATTTAGTACCTTCTATTTTTATAATTCTATGCATTCTTGTATCTCTTCCACACATACACAAGACTGGGAAGGGGAACATCGCACAGTGCTGCAAATTCATTTAACAAAAAGTCCCTGAGTGCCTCCGCTGTGCCAAGGATTGTCCTAGGGGCTGGGGCTATAAGATGACTAAGACATGGTCATATATGACCTTATTTTATCGTCTGATAATTTAAATGCCCCTGGAGCATACTGGCCAAGCGCCAGTAACAGACCCTCAGGACATTTTGTTGGATAGAATGAAAGGGGAAAGCAAATTAGCTGGCTGAATGATCACCGTAGCTGAAGAAAGGCTCAGCAAAAACTCTGACGCGTCCCATGCATCAGCAGCATCCCTAATTGGCTCAAAGAAAACATACGCATTTTCTTCAATAAGATGTCAGAGACTCTGGCAGCATGTGTAGGTGTAATAACACATTGCTCTATCAATTCAAAGAGACTCGTTGACACACTGCTTTCAGAGAAATGTGTATCTTGTTTGGAATGCTCTGCACTTTCTTTTCCCCCCCTTTTATTCAGCATGTTGCCGTTCAGCTTGATTCAATTCATCTAAATGGAAGATTCGTTAATGTATGATTACATGTTTCATCAATGGGGTTTTATCAATCCCCTTTTTGGAGAGGGACTTGGTAGAATGATTTTTATTAGAAAATGTCAGCCTCTGAAAAGTTTAAAGTGATCATCTTCCAGAAAACACACTGGAGCCTGATTCCTTGGGAATTTTATTTGGAGGGTCTACAGCAGGTACATCCGTAATTCACACACACACACACACACACACACACACACACACACACACACACACACACATGCATGCTTCTCTTTCTCCTTCTTTGCATGGGGAAGCACAAGGCCTCCCCTTCTGTGTACATCAAAGCTTCAGAACCCCATCCTCATAACACCTACAACCTCCTAACACACACTTTCCCTTCCGTCTGAAAGTAAAGAGCAACACCTGTTCATTTCATGATGGGAGAGTTGGAAGGTGGCTTTTATCAGCTTCTAAAGATCTTTATTGAAGTGATTTTCTTTACCAATTCATTATCAAACCCACTGCTAATATCTGTACTTGAGGAAAAGGAGTTCTTAGACCCAGGAAATAAAATTACCATCTTAGGAATAGAACTGTAATTATCATCTATAAGGAATGAACTTAGGTTTGTGAAGAGGTCCCTAAAGTCATGGGAGACTGTCAGTAAATATGTGGTTGAAATGCAGAGACCCACACTGAATCAATCCAGACAGGAGTCAAAGACATATGACAGCCACTGCCAAAGTTGAAGCCTGACAAAGAAGAAAGGCTTCCTAACAGAGGGTGGGAAGCCAGACTCAAGCAAAAGGGGACAGATGAAGAACTGGTCAGCATTCACTCAGTTCCAGGAGCCAATGCACCTCTGCACATGAGTCTATAGATCTGACACCACCTGACTCTGGTATTTACATGTCTCAGGCCTCCCCCAGCAAAATGCTTTAAACTCTTCACTGTGTTTAAGTGTCCTAACTGCCTTACAAATTTTGTTTTTGCCATTGATTTGTTCTTAAAAAAAACACCCAAAACAAACAAACAAAAAGGTAAAAAAAAAAATATATCTCTCATTGCCTTTGGTGTATAAGTCCCATTTCATCCATAAGATCCCCTCTTTGTCATTGCATTTATTGTGGAGCTAATTAGGTCATTTCATCTGTAGAATTCCCCACATGCTAGATTTAGTTCATTTCAGCCCCATCGTATCATTTAACATGTTGCTTTGTTCCCCACATTTCCTGTAAACAGGCTTGATTAGATTTAGGCTCAGTCCTTTGCCTAAGAGTACTTCATGGGTAGTCATAGAATACTTGCTTGTCCCACTTCTAGTGATGTTAAGATTGATTAATCGGCTCAGGTATTGTCAGCCTGATGTTGACAGGTATTATTAGGTATTGTCATCCATTCTGAAGTTATTCATCAAACTTACATCTAAATATTTTAACAGCCATTAATGATTCTTGTTCCCTCATCAAACATTTGGTTACCCCAAAATATAATTTCAGAATGTATGAAAAGCAGGTGATATGGTTCATTATTTTTCATTTTTTATTTATGAAAGTGAAAGTTGCTCAGTCATGTCTGGCTCTTTGCAACTCCATGGAATAGTCCATGGAATTCTCCAGGCCAGAATACTGGAGTGGGTAGCCATTCCCTTCTCCAGAGGATCTTCCCAACCCAGGGATCCAACCCAGATCTCCCGCATTGCAGGCAGATTCTTTACCAGCTAAGCCACCAGGAAAGCCCAAGAATACTGGTGTGGGTAGCCTATCCCTTCTCCAGCAGATCTTCCCGACCCAGGAATCAAACCAGGGTCCCCTGCATTGCAGGTGGATTCTTCACCAGCTGAGTTACTAGGGAAGTAGTCAGAATAATGAGCTGGTGACCAGTGAGTTTTTGTACCACTATGATCACATGGGTTTTAACATACCAAGCATGTTTTAATTCACTGTTGCCATCATTCCTTTTGAGGCTCAAACTGTGTCATGTTTAGCTGGTGGTAGGAAGCCCTTCAAGTTAGCTTCTGTGCTTTTTGAGTTGGCTCCAGTAGTCTGATAGCATCCTTGCTTTCTGGCACAATAAGATGTTCATAGCTCACTTTGTACATTTCCCATCTTGTGCCCAGTGTCATCCATCTCTCCAAGGAGCCCTCACCCAGTTTTAAGTGGAAAGTGATATTAAAGACCACAGTCTAGACGCTAGGGGTACTTGTTACTACTGGATCTTCATTGCTTCTAAGCTTTATCATTGTACAGAGCTAGGAGATACATAAGGGCATTGTGGGTACATTATTAATAAGAGAAAAGTTATCTGTTGAAGGTGCTCACTGTAGCATTAATATGAGTGATATATGGATTTGTTTTAAAGGTCCTAAATCTTTTTAAAAGTAGAGGGATAAAAAAAAGTTTGGAAAATATTGTTGTAAGTGAATGATGGGCATGCTTTTTATACTATTTATTCTACTTTTACTGGATGTTTGAACATCTCCATGATAAAAAGTTTTGAAAAGAGGTTATATTACACACACACATTCACACACTCACACCCCTACCTTTTCACTTTTCTTTCTGATTTCATGTCCATAGAGCAGCATCTTAATTACTCAGTTCTCCCAGGATCTTGATACAAGGAAGAAAGTAGGGGGACACAAGATGTGAGTACTTTAATCCTTACAAAGGAGAAGCCCCTATTATATATACATCAGTGAATTGTGAACCTGGTTTGCTTCCATCTTGTGACTTTCTTAGTTCAACTTCTTTCCCTGATGCTATGAAGATGTCTCAAGTTCTTTATCAACAAGTTCTTCCTGTCCTTCACTGTGGTTTTTTAGATGTGTTGGATCCAAGTATTGGGTTGGCCAAAAAGTCCGTTTGGGTTTTCCCGTGACGGCTGATGGAAAAATCCCGATACACCCACCTCAAGGTGGGCAGGCCCACAACTTTGCATCTTCAGCGCTGGCACTCCCATGACTGTGCAGTTCTTCTAGGTCAGTTTTTCTCTTTAATTCTAAATACGTTTCTTAACGTCAGGCTAGTTTAGGTCAGAGATGAGAAAGTCATTCTTATTTATTTGGTATGCATTATATCACTGTGGGCTTCCTAGGTGCTGCTAGCAGTAAAGAATCTGCCTGCCAAGAAGGAAACATAGGAGACGCAGGTTCGATCCCTGGGTGATTAATATCCCCTGGAGGAGGGCATGGCAGCCCACTCCAGTGTTCTTGCCTTGAGAATCCCATGGACAGAGAAGCCTGGCATGTTACAGTTCATGGGCCACAAAGAGTCAGACACGACTTAACGACCAAGCGCACGTATCACTCTGCTGGGCCCCAGATGTGCACACATAAACACAATACAGCCCCTGTTCAAAGAGAGTGCATTTTAGGGGAAGGAAAGGCAAGCAAACCAACAGATACAAACAGAGTATTTAAGTAGCTTGGAAGTTAGTGGAAGAGAAAAAATTTCCATGTTAAGTACAAACACAGCATTAGATGCTCCTGTAAAGAGTTCTTGAAACATAAAGGAAGACCAGTTAATTCTGAGGGAGCGCAGAATAGAAGCCTAGAGAAGAAGCAGTATGTGAAATGAGCCTTAAACATGAGTGGGAATTCCCCAGTCAGTGAAAGGGAGTGGAATCAAGGGAAGAGGAGGGGATTATTTAGGGAGAGGGAAGTGAGGACGCATAGGCAGAGAGTAGGAACAGACAAAGAAAGGAAGAGATGCGGTTTTCTGTTTTGTTTGTAACAACAGATGCCTGTGACTCTCAGTCCCCCAGGCCAAATCCAGCCCCCACCTGGTGTTGTAAATAACGTGGATGGGAACACGGCCACTCCAGTTTGTTTGTACTGTGATGACATAGTTGAGTATTTGCATCAGAGACCTTCCGGTGTGCAAAGCCTAAAATGTTTACTATCTGGTCCTTTACAGAAATAATTTCCCCACCTCTTTTCCAGGATAGTATTTCTCCAACTTTAATGTACATATAAATCACTTGGGTTGCCTTTTGTTGTTCACTTGCTAAGTCGTGTCCAACTCTACAACACCACGAACTGCAGCTTGCCAGGATTCCATGTCTGTCCTTCACTATCTCCCGGAGTTTGTGCAAATTCATGTCCAGTGAGTCAGTGATGCTATCTAACCATCTCATCCTCTGCCACCCTCTTCTCCTTTTGCCTTCTGTCTTTCCCAGCATCAGGGTCTTTTCCAATGAGAGAAGCCCAAATCACTTGGCAATCTTGTCTAAATGCAGATTCTGATTCAATAGCACTAAGCAGACCTAAAACTCTGAATTTCTAAGAAGCTTCCAGATGACACCAACATCTCTAGACAATTGGAGACACTCTGAGTAGCAAAGGCCTAGAGAGACTCGGGATTCACAGGGCTTGTTCTTCTGGAAGCACAGTCCATCAGAAAGCATCTGAGAGTTGAGGCTATGGACGGAGCTGGCCTCATTTCTGGATACAACCTGACTCACTGCAGTTCACTGAGATGTAAAGCCCTGCTTCAGTAACTACAGTTTACACTATGAGAACAGTTTTAGAAAGCAATGGTCATTAATCATGTCTTTCTTCATGCTGAAAGCAAAGCAACACTGGAGGACCCTGTGCCTGCATACATTCTTTCCACCTCTATTCCTTTTTGACTAAAGATCTCCTCATTTGTGGGTTACATAAGCCCACACCCCACAGATGCACTTCATCCCCAGTGGACCACCCACCTACATCCCTCTCTTAGCTGCAATAATATGGTGCCCAAACATGTCCCCAAATGTAGTATCAAAGTAAAAGGATCTCTTGTAAAACAGGAGAAAAGCGAATCCAGTGGGTCTCTACTCTGAACCATAACAAGCAGAATAACAATGCTTCTATCCACCTGTGCTGTGCTTAGTCGCTCAGCCGTGTCCGACTCTCTGCGACCCCGTGGACTGCAGCCCACCAGGCTCCCCTGTCCATGGGAATTCTCCAGGCATGCCCCTTTCCAAAGTCCTTATAAACATTGCACTACAATAAGAACATTTACTTGAATGACTCAAGTTACGCCTTACTTATTTCAGCTTGCTGTTCTGATGGTTGAAGTTGGGAACAACCCCTACCCTCCTCTTGTTTTAAAATAGAGCATTAGAACTAACTCAGATTTGGCAAATATTAACTCTGAAAGAAAAATTTAAATCATCTGGCATTCAAATGTGTTTATTCCTGGCAGAGAGCTTCCTATTTTTTCATCAAAAAAAAAAAAAAAAAGAAAGAAAGAAAAAAAGACTTAAGTAAAGAACCAAGCTTAAAAGGCACTTTGGACATCAATAGCTCTCAGAAGAATGGCATTTAGATGATTTAAAGCTAAATGACTCAGAAGCATAAGGACTGAATTCCCACAAACGTTTACACATGGACTTTATACTTAGTGTGTTCAGTAGAGTGCATGTTACAATTTATCTGGAAAAATTATTTATCCCTCGTCAAGACTCCAAATGGTTCTTGGTTCTCCAAGAGCCCTGGGCCAAGAGCCAAGAGTGAGAGTCCCCACTCTGTCACTAATTCAGTTATGTCTGGAAAGTCACCTCAAGTCACCACCTCAATACCCGCACCATGACTGCTGAGGCCCCTTCTAGCTCTAAGAGCAGAGTTCAGTGGATTTACCCAAGATCACCCAGAGCCACGCAGAGCCAAGAGTCAAACTCAGCCTTCTGATCTCAAGTCAAGGGCTTTTTTCAGTGTTCTGTGCTGCTCCAACAAATAGAAGCCATGCATTTATCACCTTGCGCTTGACTGGTCAGTAATGGAAGTGGTCGGGTCCAACTTGACCTTTAAGTGCAGACCCTAGTGTTGTCCAGGTGCGCTTCTGTTTTATGGGCTAACACTGGAAATCACCATTATAGAGACTTACAAAAGTCCTCTGCTATTTACCATGGGCTTCCCAGGTGGTGCTAGTGGTAAGGAACCCACCTGCCAATGCAGGTTAGATAAGAGACTCAGGTTCAGTCCCTAGACTGGGAAGATCCCCTGGAGGAGGGCATGGCAACCCATTCCAGTATTCTTGCCTGGAGAATCCCATGGACAGAGGAGCCTAGTAGGCTGTAGTCCAAAGGGTCGCACAGAGTCAGATACGACTGAAATGACTTAGCATGCACTGCTATTTACCAGGGGCTTATAGAGATAATTCAACCCCTGTATCTAAGAAATAGAGGGGAAATTGAAATTATTTCCAGGGTCATAGAGCACTGGACCGGAGAGCCAGAACAAGAAAGTAAGTCTCCCATCCTTGGGGAACTTACCACCTTGCAGGGACGGGATTCCAGCTAACTTACACGTGGAATACTGTGTATAACCCAGGGCTGAGTGGGGAGCCAACAAGTACAAGTGCAGTTGGAATTCGGCCTGGTAATGTGGTTGCCCGGGGGACGTTAGAGGAGACCCCTGAGAACTGAATCACGTCTGAAATATTTAAACCACACGTGTACTGCTCAGCTTCATTTCACAGTCTTCTCTCCCTTTTAACTTCCCTGGGTCCTGAAAGTATTATATATCATCCTTTAGAACCATTGTCTAAAGCAGGAGGTGGTGGTTAAAGAGGTGTGAGACAGATTCAGACGCACTCTTTTCCATGGACTCGTTCGGAATTTATGGCTGCGTGCAATCAGTCTTTCGTCCACTTGAAATTTCACCTCTGCCTCTTCTTGTGTCAACAGCATTGAGATGACATGAGTAGCAGCAGGGGGTTGTCATTAATAATAATCTGGAGACGCCATGCCGTGGTTCACTGTTTCAATATTTTAGTACAGTTCTTGCTTGCAGTCATGTTTTTCGTGCAGGTTAACTTTACTCAAGGGCAGAGAGGATTACAGAGGTGTGGCTGGAGGCCATAGAGAGTGTCGTCATCTGGAGTGATTGTCTGAATGAGAAACTTGAACTCTGGATCCGAAGCAAGGCCGTGGCAGTGGGCAGGTGGGACAGGAGAGACCTGGAGAGGGTTAAGTTCTCTGGGGAGAGAGTCCGGCTCTCTTCTGTCCAGTTGAATGTGGAAATTGAGCAGGAGGGTGAGGTTGAGAGGAGTGTCCTTGTCCAAGGCTACTCAGCACACTCAAACGTAAGCCATGCAAGGAAGCCTCTGAGTCAAGTGACGGGGAGGCTCCTTTCTGCATCCTCCCCTCACTTTTCCCAGGTGCCCAGAACCGCCTGGATTCCTCCAGAAGCTTCTAATTCTTTCCTTCCTCCTGACTTCCTTCAAGTCTCACCTGCGACCCTGCCCTCGGGACCTCTGTGTCAGAGACGTGTGCAGGGCTGGCTCAACCACAGTGACGCTGAGAGCCAGAAATCACTGAGCACTAAGCATTTCACACTTATCATCGTCACCAGGTCCTCCCAGGAACTCTCTGAAGCAGATACTATTATTGTCCCCAATTTTCAGACGGTAAACCAAGCGACACGGAGGTAAAGAAGCATCAGGATTAGAACCCACAATCCCCACGTTACTATCCCACTTCATCCATGAATAGTGGGTGATGATTCTGGTCCCCTGCGTCAATTCTTCTGTTCTTATACTTCTCTCCATTTTCATAGTATTAACAATTAGAAGACTGCCCCAGGTGGAACTAGTGGTAAAGAGCCCACCTGCCAATGCAGGAGATGGAAGAGCTGCTGGTACGACCCCTGGGTCAGGAAGACCCCTTGGAGGAAGGCATGGCAACCCACTTCTTGCCTGGGAAATCCCGTGGATGGAGGAGCCTAGAGGGCCACAGTCCATGGGGCTGCAAAGAGTTGAACACAATTAAGCAACTAAACACACACACAAGCATATATTTATTGATTTGAATGAATCAATATTGAAAAGATATTCATTGAGGCCACATTATTCCCCATATACCATGCTAGTCTGGGATGCAAACACTGACCATGCACTCTGTGCCAGACTAACCCCGTGGTTCTGTGCATTCGCTGAGTTAACCTGGTCGCAGCCCTTTGAGGAAGGACTGCTCGCATCGGCTCTAGGTTATAGGTGAGGAAATGGTACCCAGAGATCGTGTGGCCCCTCAGAGACAGATCTGGGATTCAAGCTCCGAGACTGTCTGTGGAGTTCGCCTTTTCCCGCATCATGCTCTGTCTTGACGGGTCATGTCAGTAACTGTGAGGAAATTTAGGCGCAATCAAGAAGTGATAAAATTGATTCCCCTTTTTGTGGCCTACGTGAGTGGAGAAAGTATCATTGAGGAGAGGAGGGAAGATGAGGCAAGATGTGAACAAGCAAAATGTGAAGGGCAAAGCGTGTCAGACACGGAAGTCATGGCAAGAAAACATGACTGGTGAAAGAGAAACAGATTTATTGATTAGGAAGGTCAGAGATTTCATATTGAGAAGAATGGGTCAGCTGTGTTTCAATAGGGAATTGGGGGCCTTTAATGTAAGCTAGGAAATGTGGTCTTTTCCATGAGGATTTTTTTTTAAAAAAAAGACAAGACATAGAGAAGGCTGTGATCTAGGGGCTATTAAGCCTCCGTTTCTCCATCTGTAAAAGACAGCCGTTTAAAATGCCTTCTGAGTGGTATGAGCCAGTGTGTGCAAATTGCCCAGCCCGTGCCTGGAATAGTGTTGCCTTTGCAATAGACGGTGCTTACTCGTCTGCCTGTGGTCACAGGCCAAGCTGTGTAGGAAGGAACCTGGCATCAGGGGATTGCATGAAAGGGTGGAGGGTGAGGAAGCAGAGGGCGCTGGGGACGCTTACCGACACTGAACACTAGAGAGAGGACGGTGGTCTCTGCTGGGTGACTCCTCAGCGACCAGCCGGGCTGGCACTCATAGAAGAGGCAGAGAAATCAGGAGAGAGAGCGAGCGAGCCCGGTCTTGGGCAGAGTTGACTTGGTCCCAGACAAGCGGTACCTGCAGTGACAGTGAGGACAGCCGAGAGGCAGCGGGAGTCGGGGAAGGAGGGAATGACGTGGCCCTGGTTCACGGTCATCTGGACAGATGTCATCGGTCCCTGCTCCACCTCCCGGATCCCCTTCCCCTGGAGATGCCCACGGCTCCTTTATCACTGGTGCCTCAGCTCAAATGTGAAATCCTAAGAGGAGCCCTCCCTGACCTGAAGCAGGGAGAGCAGTCCCTTCTCTCTCCACCCCGTCACCCACTTTACTCAGCTCAGGACTCTCATCGGCTGCCATGAGTCTGTTCACTTGTTCACAGTCTGCTGCCCCCAGGAGGGGGTGAGCTCCATGCAGCAGGCTCAGTCCTGTCCCCACTGCATCCAGGGCCTAGAGAGGAATCTGGGATGCAACGAGACTCAGGATTCCTAGTAAATAGTATTCAGTTCAGTTCAGTCACTTAGTCGTGTCCGATCTTTCGACCCAATGAGCTGCAGCACCTCCCTGTCCATCACCAACTCCCGGAGCTTACTCAAATTAGTGTCCATTGAGTTGGTGATGCCATCCAACCATCTCATCCTCTGTCATCCCCTTCTTCTCCTGCCTTCAATCTTTCCCAGCATCAGGGTCTTTTCAGATGAGTCAGTTCTTCGCATCCGGTGGCCACAGTATTGGAGTTTCAGCTTCAGCATCAGTCCTTCCAATGAATATTCAGAACTGATTTCCTTTAGGATGGACTGGTTGGATCTCCTTGCAGTCCAAGGGACTTAAGAGTCTTCCCCAACACCACAGTTCAAAAGCATCAATTCTTCGGCACTCAGCTTTCTTTATAGTCCAACTATCACACCCATACATGACTACTGGAAAAACCATAGCTTTGACTAGACAGACCTTTGTTTGCAAAGTAATGTCTCTACCTTTTAATATGCTGTCTAGGTTGGTCATAGCTTTTCTTCCAAGGAGCAAGCTTCTTTTAATTTCATGGCTGCAGTCACCATCTGCAGTGATTCTGGAGCCCCAGAATATAAAATCTGCCACTGTTTCCACTGTTTCCCCATCTATTTGCCATGAAGTGATGGGACCAGATGCCATGATCTTAGTTTTCTGAATGTTGAGTTTTAAGCCAACTTCTTCACTCTCCTCTTTCACTTTCATCAAGAGGCTCTTTAGTTCTTCTTTGCTTTCTGCCATAAGGGTGGTGTCATCTGCATATCTGAGGTTGTTGATATTTCTCCTGGCAATCTTGATTCCAGCTTGTGCTTCATCCAGCCCAGCGTTTCTCATGATGCACTCTGCATATAAGTTAAATAAGCAGGGTGACAATATACAACCTTGATGTACTCCTTTCCCGATTTGGAACCAATCTGTTGTTCCATGTCCAGTTCTAACTGTTGCTTCTTGACCTGCATACAGATTTCTCAGGAGGCAGGTCAGGTGGTCTGGTACTCCCAACTCTTAGAGAATTTTCCACAGTTTGTTGTGATCCACACAGTCAAAGGCTGTGGCATAGTCAATAAAGCAGAAGTAGACATTTTTCTGGAACGCTTTTGCTTTTTCGATGATCCAGCAGATATCGGCAATTTGATCTCTGGTTCCTCTGCTTTTTCTAAATCCAGCTTGAACATCTGGAAGTTCACTGTTCACATACTGTTGAAGCCTGTCTTGGAGAATTTTGAGCATTACTTTGCTGGTGTGTGAGATGAATTCAATTGTATAATTGTGAGTGTAATTGTATAATTGTGAGTGTAAATAGTATTAAACAAAGGTCCGTATAGTGAAAGCTCTGGTTTTTCCAGTAGTCATGTATGGAAGTGAGAGTTGGACCGTAAAGAAAGCTGAGTGCTGAAGAATTGATGCTTTTGAACTGTGGTGTTGGAGAAGATCTTGAGAGTCCTTTGGACCACAAGGAAATCAAACCAGTCAATCCTAAAGGAAATCAATCCTGAATATTCATTGGAAGGACTGATGCTGAAACTGAAGCTCCAACGTTTTAGCCACCTGATGCAAAGAACCAACTCATTGGAAAAGACTCTGATGCTGGGAAAGATTGAAGGCAGGAGGAGAAGGGGATGACAGAGGATAAGATGGTTAGATGGCATCACCAACTCAATGGACATGAGTTTGAGTAAGCTCCGGGAGATGGTGAAGGGCAGGGAAGCCTGGCGTGCTGCAGTCTGTGGGGTCACAAAAACTCAGACACAACTGAGTGACTGAACAACAACAAAATCAAACATGTGAGTAAATGAGTACATGTAACTACAGTGTTGGGTGTAGGCAGAGGGTGACGAGAGGGAATCGCAGATGGTTACAATCCAATCCCTTGGAAATATCCGTGATGCGGGAGGCAGGGATGAGGTCAGAACAGAGTCAAAGATCAGAGAGGGAGGAAAAGAAGCAAGATACAGAAGCGTCCTGCAGACCAAAGACCCAGTATGTTCCCCCTCTCCACCAAACAGATGCAAAATTGAACATGGTCAAATGCCATAGAGATGTCATGGGAAATGAATTGTAAGAAGGAGGCATTTCCTGGGGACTGGGGCTCCACTGACTGGTGCGTAGACACCTGAGTTGGGGGGAAACAAGGTGAGATGAAGGGAGGCAGGTCCTGCTACCTGCCTATCCCTGAGAATCCTTGAATGGGAAACAGGGTTGAAAAGATAGATAGTAGCTTTATGGGAGAAAAATGTAAGAGAAAGCAGAAGTTGCTAGACAGGAAAGAATTAGGCTTCAAAAGGGACAGACTGAAGATGCTTACGAGAAAGGGACAGCAATAAGAATAGGATGTCTCCCCACGGGGGAGGCAGACAGGCTGAGCAGGTCCGTGAAACTGACTGCCAAAACCCACGTCGTGACCTGTTTATGACTCGTGGAGATTGGTCTCGTTACCATAGTGTCAGACCTCTGAAAAGAAATATGAAAATACCTAAAAGCAAATGCTAACCACTGCCTTTGCTGTATGGAAAGTGACATTTTCACCTGCTTAAAGTCAATTTAGGGGGGAAATAGGGCCTCAGAAACAGAGTGAGAAAACAATTCGAGAAAGAAGAAAGTAGTCAAAATAAAGAAAGGAAAGAGAAGTACCAGGACTCTTGCCAGCATTTCCTGGTGGAAGCAAGCTCCTTATGCTCCCGGAGCTGTGGCCATCCATTCTGGAAAACAGGATGGTTTTCGTCTCTTATCTTCCTTGAAAGGTTTTTACATAGGTTCAGTGGAAAAATAATATGCCGTAAGGCACTGTCAGGCCCTTAGTGTTATGTTCTAAGTGGATGAGAGCTGGTGCAGGAGAGCTTAGAAGCGATTTCTTATCCCAGATGTACCAGGACAGCTTTGAGAGTGCCCTCTGAGAGGTGACTGATGGCTCCCCGGCAGCCTCCTGTGAAGAAAGCACTGTTTGGAGGAGGCGCTGGACCAGCGGGAGCCTTGATGACTCCTGCGGGAGGCTGCTGCCCCCAGGGGCAGGGATCCAGCTCTGCCAGCTGTGGGGTCCTCCCAGGTTACCCAGGTGATGAGTTACGGAGATGGAGCCTGACCGAGGACACCCATGCCAGCCCCTGCCTGACGGAGAGCCAGCTCAGGAGCTTGCATTCGCAGATAAACCCAAACAAGAATGTCAGGCTTTTTTTTTTTTTTTTTAAAGTACAGAATCTTTGGGGGAAAAAAAAGTGCATAACAGAGGAAAAAAGTGCCCCAAACTCCCGGCCCCCAGGGGTTTGAGTTCTCAGAGTTCCCTGCTCTGGAGGGTGTCCTTGCTGCCTCTCCCCACCTGCAAGGACAGCACTGGCTCGGGCTGATGAAGCTGGGGCGTTAGGCCTGGTGGGTTATGGCATCTTGATGGCGAGCCTGTCCCACTCTCTCTGCTTTCGTATCTGCTCCTCGTCCCTTCGCTTTCCCCCTAAATCTCACCTTTATCTCTTCAACTGTACCCGTCCTTTGGCCCCATCATGCCCTGTCTTGTAAGGTCACTGTCTCTCTCCGTTTTCAGCTGCACACGTTCTCATAGCTGATCGTGAGCATTTCAAGGCAGGGACCTGTGCCAGACGTCTTTACCTTCCAGGACCTGGCACCGTGCTATGCCCAGGCAGACAGAAATCTTTATGGATTTTATTTCCATTTCCGTTTCTTTTTATACATTTGTGAATTAGCACAACGTTCATTAAAGGGATCGTATGCACACAGAGATGAGCCTCATGACTCATTCTAGAAAGTTACAGAATTAGAGTGTTGAATTCTTGGAAATCCGTATACCCCAAAATGGCACCAATGTATCATTCATTCATTCATTCAACGTCACTGAGTACCTCTTACCTCCAGGAACTTTGCACACATTACATAGGAACAGACACACACACACACACACATACACACACACACACACACCCCGCACACGCACAAATCTCTGTTCTCTAGTAACTAGGTTTTATTTTTTACAAAAAGACTCTGCTGTGCTGTGCTTAGTCACTTCAGTCATGTCTGACTCTTTGCAACCCTGTGGACTGTAGCCCACCAGGTTCCTCTGTCCATAGAGATTCTCCAGGCAAGAATACTGGAGTGGGTTGCCATGCCTTCCTCCAGGGGATCTTCCCAACCCAGGGATCGAACCCAGGTCTCCCGCATTGTAGGTGGATTCTTTCCCAGCTGAGCTAGCAGGGAAGCCCAAGAAAAGACTAATCATACGTAATTAATTACAGGATGATTTGACATATTCTAATAAAAGTGGTGGATGAAGGAGTCACTGAAAGCATTGGTCCTGAGGGATGAATAGGAGCATCCTTCGACTCACATGGGGACAGTGCGAATCTGTGGTGACCGCTGATGTCACAGACGGGCAGAGGGGACCACACATCCCTGTGGAGTGCAGGGAGGCTCCTTGGAATCTCCTCGCATCAGGACCACGTCGCCCTGTGCTCAAGAAACGCTTTCATCCTGCTCTCAAGTAGCCTATTTCATCTGGTGCTATTTGGGGCAGTATTTTGGGGACGATTGCCTTCAAGCTGTCCAAATCCCTCACTGCCTCTCAGAATGCTGAAGAATTATGAACCTGGGTGTTTTGTGTAGGCAGTTTGACCTATTTGATGGGAAATGCCTGTTTGCCTTTGATCAGAGAATTCCTATTATCTGGGAAATTGGTTTCCTAGTAAGCTGGGAGGGGAGTGTTTGGGGCTTTGCCTTTTTGTTCAGTTGAAGGTTTAAAATTGTAGTCTGGCTTTATAAATGGCCAGGATGTGTTTTCCTTCTCTCTTTGCCGCTCCTCCTATGGGGTTTGTTTCATGAATCATTTCCCCAGGGTTTTCCTGTGGTTTAATCGTTCCTCCCTTCCCAGTTTGGGAAATCAAGCCATCTCCTCGGTTTCCCAAGCTCATGTCCACCTGTCCCTCTCCTCTTGGACGTCTGGGCTTTTTGACTGTGCACCCACAGGAAGAAGGAAGAGACTTCTGTGCCAGAATGCCCAGTGCCTGCAGACAGTGAAGCTGCTGAGTCCTTAGAACTGTGCACTGCAGTTAGATACTGTGTTCTTCCTTGCCCCAAGTCTTACGGTTAATCCAAAACCCACCAGCAAAGCTCAGCACTCAGGCCCTCTCTCCTTCACTACATCACTGACTCTTATCATCCAGTACTTCCCAAACTTCTGATGTTACCTTTCTAGTCGAAAGAGCAGCAATGCTCCAGCACTGAAAACGTGACATTAGTATGTGCCAGGCGTTAATACTAGGTGTCAGAGAGACAAAGATGGCTGTTACCATACTCCTAATCTCAAGAAATCTCTCAATTAACAGAAAAGTTTTGAACAGAAATCCAAATTTTAATCAACTATATCTAGGTTAGTA
Source organism: Dama dama (assembly GCF_033118175.1). Taxonomy (NCBI): domain Eukaryota; kingdom Metazoa; phylum Chordata; class Mammalia; order Artiodactyla; family Cervidae; genus Dama; species Dama dama. The sequence goes on along the minus strand of NC_083687.1, from coordinate 45,397,606 downwards.
CATTATAATTAATCACAAAGTTTAAAAACCCAAAGCTATCAAAAAAGGAGTTTTCTTTAATTCAGCCCTTTGACCCCTTTTGAAGGCTGCGAATTGAGTAATTTGTGTATCATGAATGAAACATCTGTTTTTAATTATATTTTCACTCTAGCAAATAAACCCTTTAGCCATCTAGAAAATGCACTCCTCCAGAATGACTTTATGTTAGTCAGTTTGGCTGCAGTAACAAACAATTCCAAGATCTCCATGGCTTGAAACAATTATTTCTCACTCATGCTACGTGTGGGCTGTCTTATAAGTAGTAGCCCTGTTCCCTGGGTCTTCTGGTTGCAGAGCCCATGGTGAAGGTATCTAGGCTTTGCTGATCTTCTGAGAGAGAAAGAGTAAGAGGACTAGCAGAAACATGCAATGCCTCTTGAAGTGCCTCCATGAGGCGTGCGCCATAATCACATTTCATTCTCCAAGGCAGGTCGCAACATCAAGGTCAAAATCCATGGGGTGGGAATGTGCTCTTCCCACCCGCAAGGGAACGAGAAGGAGGAAAGGAAGGTTTACTGAACTCCCAAGCCTTCAGTAAGCCTATTTTGCTGGCTGGATGAGGCTACACCTGTATTTCTGAGAATGTCTATCTCAAGGATATACAGTGACTTTGCTGTTATCTTTCAACAAACTTGGATTTGATTTGTCAGCTGTAGTAAACGGCTGCTTTTAGGGTCTCCTGTTCACCCTACCTTTCCAGATTCTCCATAGGAACGGCTACCAGGATAATATGAACAACAGAATGGCTTCAAAGTTAGTAAGTAGAGAGGTATGTCATAAACTGGTCTGCTGATCCCTGGGCAGGTTGTGGTTATGTCAAGATGGCCCTCGGAGCCCTTCATCATTATGTACATGATTTTTCACTGTTTTGGGGTCCCCCTCATCCCTCTTCTTTGTTATCTGCCATGCCCGGGGCCTCTGCAGCCTGTGTGATGACAACACCTGTAGCTTTCAACCCTCTTGTCAGCCTCTCTTTTCCAGCCTCAGGCTGATCAGAGAAACCCTTCCATCTTCCCCTTGGAGACAAAATAGCTGAGGTCCTCTCTACACAGGCAGCTCACTTGAGGCTAAATCCCCTTTCTGAATCAGGTCACAAGGCCCTCCAAATTCCTCAAAGCAGCCCTCTTGCTCCAGGCAGAGAAGATTCAAGAACCCACGTTCCTAGTTACTTGAGGCCAACTGTGCCCTCTGCCCAGCTTGGAGCAAGGGAGGGAAGACCAGACAGAAAGGTAGTACATGGGACAATTAGCTCATGTTGATGGCAATTTGCCTGGGAACACATCTCCCACTCACCTGACTTGCAGAATTTCCACTGAAAAACCCTCTAGTTTTCACTTTTTAAATGTTATCGCCATCTTGTGGCTACTTTCAACATTGCAGATTACAGGTACTTTTTAAGCCTCTAATATCTCAGACATTTGCACAGAAAAGCAAGCCGATAAAAGTAAAGAGTCAGAAAGCCTATGATTATTATTGAAGTTATTGTTTAATATGCTTTAAACCTCAGCAGTCAGGTTTGCATGACCAGGTTTAAAAAGATATCAAAATTCTGTAAACTCTAGCTGACCTCAGCCCAGCCACGCTGTCGACTTTACAGAACAAGTCTTGCTATGTGACAAGTCATTTAACGTTCTCACATTAGATTTGTGGGCTGAGAAACAGAATGGAATATACCTGATATACATAAATTACATAAGAGATAAATGCCCAACACAGAAAAAATCCAAAACCTGAAAGAAAATTAAAATCATCGTTAATCCCATCACACAGAGATAGCTATCTCAATCAGCATTTTAATATAGATCTCCTGTATTTTTATGCATATATGCTACAATAGAATCATAACATGCATGCTGTTTTTATACTCCTTTTTAAAAATTATTAATGCAAAAAAAATTATTAATGCCTCTTTCTTGCTCGCTACAATAGCTAGAGCCTAGAACAATATTTGACACAGAATAGGGTCTCAAAAGTAGTTGCTAAATAAGTGAAAATGAATAAACAATTTGCATAATTGCTTTTAATACCTGTGTAGCCTTCCACTGTGGGGCTACCCTCTACTTGTTTAATCTACTCTCATCACATGATAATGTTTCTGTTTATTTTTATTATGAACACAACTATAATCAGCAAGGGCAGTGGAGTTTTGAGTTTTACTCAATGGTGATAAAAGGGCCCTTCAGCCAACCAGCCTCCATCACGGTGGTGACTGTTTCCTCGTTAAAATACAAGTTCGGGAGAGTCTGTGTTCATGCAGCTCTCCCCATCAACATGATAGCATCATCTTCTGAACTTTAATCCTTGATTTTCAAGTCTCAGAATGCCTGGGTCCCAGTCCCCAGAGATGGTGATTTAATTGGTCTCAGGTGAATCTTACTCGTATATGTTCCAAAACTCTAAGGTAATTCTAATGTGCAGCCAGGGTGGAGAAAAACTCTACTTTAAATGGAGTTACCTACAGAGTTCATGTCAGGGAGACCTCAGGAGAGGGGAGACGGCCTAACAAAAAGAAGCCCTCAGTCAGTGTGTGTCTGAAGATGAACCCAGACCACCTCGCGTGATGTTGTTATTCCTCAGAGACAATGCAGCAAGTTCTACATCCTCATGTTAATTGGAGACGCTCAGAGGTATTTAAGGGAATTAACAGAATATTAATAATGCAAGTTGAGTAAATATGTATTAGATAACCTCCAATACCACAATGATTTCACGTGCAGCAGTCATAACCCTTGTGTACGTAAAGATATAGACTGCATCTCTCCACTGTAATGTAGTAAACCCATCTGCAGACATTATCCTTGTAACTCGACATGAGTATTACCACAGGCTGCAGTCGCAAGACAGAGGAAATTACCTGGAAACTGCACGTGGCACAAATGTTGTAATAGATTTAGAACCATTTGGTAGATTTATGAGGAAGTTTCTCCTCTCTGATTCCTTAGAAATACGGACCACATATTCCTTGCACAATTCTCTTGGCCTGACTACTATTTGTTCTTATTTTACATGTACCAGACTTCTGAGCATCCCTTTCTGAACTGAGCAGGCCCAGGTCACCTACCCCACCCCCACTCCACCCAAGGTCCAATTAACACTTCACAGGGGCCCAAAATGCCAGACCCCCTGGGACAAAACGAGATAAAGGCATTGGATGTAGTCTGTACTCCCTGGGAGACTGTAGTTAAAAATAAAAGCAAACAGTGGAGAAACATTCTTCAGTGCCGAAAACAGTTCTGACCATAGGGAATAACAGTCTCGTTTTTTAAAACTCCAGCAAACTGACAGCGCCTTATATGTTTTTGTTCCTACACAGTTGGTTTTCATCTCTGCAGTTCTTTCTTGTCTTTTAAGTAGCACTCTTGTGTTTTGGGGGAGTGATGGGAAGATCACTCTAGAGAATTGGAAAGGTCAGTTTTGAGCCTGTCTCCTATGGGCTAAGGGTGGCATTCAAAGGGAAGTAGCAGAAAGTTCTACTGATGCCTTCTTCATGTTGAACTGTAAGGCCCCACTATGCCTTCCTGAGCAGTGTGCTGTCACAGTGAATTCCACCTGAATCAAGTCACTTGGATCAGCAGCAGATGTGGAAAAGCTGGATTCAGATACAAGTCCTCAAATCAAGATGATCACGTATATTCTTCATAAAGGAGCCATTTCTGAGAGTGGCATCTAACTGAACTGAATGGTAAATGAAAGTCATGCCAGCCATGGTTTCTCTGTCCCTTTGCTACACAGTGGACTCAGAAAACATTTCACAACCTCTCCTTCGACTCCTTTCTTCTTGAAGATTTGCATTAAACATGCCCAGTCCCTCTATGCTAAAATATAAACCCCCCTTCAATCACCCATCCTCTTATTACTAATGCCACGAGCTATCAGCCTCACTACCCCTACCCAAGACAGACAGACACATACACACACACACACACACACACACACACACACACGCTCACACTTTACCTAATTTTTTGTGCCCACCTTCCCCCTTATATCCTTCATCACTTACACCCTTCATCAGCTACATCCTCAGTCTGGCTTCAGGCTTTATCATTCTTCTAAGTCCTCTCCACCCAAATGACCCTTTATGTCCTTGTTCCAAAATGTAGCAGACCCTGTGGTGTCTTTACTATCTGACTTTCCGGTGCATCAAGTGCTGTGAACCCCTCTCCCCTTGACACAGCATTTTGCTGAACTTCAGGCCACCACATTCTCTGGGGATCTTCCTTCCCACTTCCCTGGTCACTCCAGGGTCCTCTGTTGCCCCCTGTGCCTCCGTATGCCCCCTGCATCGTGTGGCTCCTCACTGCCTGGCCCTCCACTCCTCTCTTCTCCCTGCAGGGTCTCTGCCTGGGGGCTCCATCCACCCCCACACCTCCAAATACCAGCTGTGAGCTGATGTCTCTCAAACTCTCCTTCAGCCTTCATCATCTTCCTATGCCCCACAGCCATGTATCCGCTGGACCCCCACGATCTCAGCAGGTCCCAAACTCGGCATGCCCACTCACTTCTACATCCCCTGTCTCTGTGAGTGGGTGACCCTAAGAGCCCGCTTGCCAAGCTAGAACCCTGGCAGTCATTCTCCAGGACAAAACCACCCTGTCCTGTCAAGCCTACCTCCTAAATGTCTCAGACACAACTCCTCTCTTCCTTTTAGCTCCTATCTTAGTCCATTCATCCCTCTATAACAGAATACCAAGGTTGGATGTCTTATAAGACAACAGAAATTTATTTCTCACAGCTTTGGAGGGTGGGAACTTCAAGATCAAGGTGTTGGCAGAGTCCATATCTGGTGGAAGCCTGCTCCCAGGCCTCAGGATGGCCGTCTCTTCAGTACAGCTTCACATGACGGAAGGGATGAGGACGCTCTCTGGGGGCTCATTTGTGTGCGTGTGTTAAGTCGCTTCAGTCATGTCCGATTCTGTGACCCCGTGGACTGTAGCCCTCCAGGCTCCTCTGTCCATGGGACTCTCCAGGCAAGAATACTGGAGCGGGTTGCCGTTTCCTTCTCCAGGGGATCTACCCGACCCAGGGACCGAACCTGGGTTTCTTCCGTCTCCTGCTGGGGATGCAGGCACTTGCCTTTCTGTGTTTCATCTCAGGCCTTTTGCATTTGCTATTCCTGGACCTGAAGCACCTCCTCCAGCAGAGCTCCCCCATCCATCCTACAGCTTTGCCTATTTGCAGTCTATCTGTCCTCACCTGCGGCCTCCCCAGTGAAACCTCCCCTCCTCCCCAAGGCTGTGATCTTCACCCGCTGTGTTCACCCTGAGCACGTATGCGCCATTCTATCACATCACGTATCACACAGGGCTGAAGTGGCCTCTGTTTCTCTGTCTTCTTGCTTCAAGAAGACTGTAAATTCCATAGAGTCTTTTTTTTTTTTTTAATTTCATTCATTTGACTTTTGAATATTTATTGTTATTTATTTATTTCTTTGGCTGTGTTGGGTCTTCGTTACAGCATGTGGGATCTAGTTCCCTGACCAGGGATCAAACCCGGCCCCCGCCCTGCACTGGGAGTGCAGAGTCTTAACCACTGGACCGCCAGAGAAGTTCCAAGGTAGAGTCTTAATCTCATTCATCACACAAAGTCTATCCCCTGCCTGATATACAGTAAATGATGGATAAATATCATACAAATAAATGCAGCATGATTTTACTTTCATAGTACTGGCACGGCATGAGGAATCCTGATGGAAACGATCACTTTCAAACATACAAATAAAAGTACCCCAGGAGAAAGATGACAAATCAGTCCTTCTACTGTTACCCTAGTTAATGTCATTTTTCATCATGTCTGTATGCCATTAACTGCTAAAATAGCCAAACGAGTGTTTCATTTAATCTGCCCAAGTGAATGAGATTGTAATTAAAGGTGTTTCTCAATGCAGATACTTGCAACTAGTCATAAAATTCTGACACTACAGTTATTAAGCAACCGAGTGGGGAAGGAGGCAGGCTAGTGTTTCTTGGGGATAAAGGTATGTCTGCCTGCGCCCTCTTCTGGATAGACTGAGAATAGCTTAAGTGTGGAAAAGACTTCAAAAGGAATGATTGATGATGGCTTCCATGGGGCTTTCCAGGTGACTCAGTGGTGAAGAACCCGCCTGCAAAGCAGGAGACACGTGTTCACTCCCTGGGTCAGGAAGATCCTCTGTAGAAGGAAATAGCAACCCACTCCAGTATTCTTGCCTGGAAAATCGCATGGACAGAGGAGCCTGGAGGGCTACCGTCCATGCGGCACAAGAGTCAGACACGACTGAGCGACTGAAAACAACAAAGGAATGGCTAGGACCCACCAGAAAGCATGGTTCTAGGTTTGCAGCAACTCTGACTTTCTGATGAGATGAGTGGCTGAAAACTGGGGGAGGAAAGTGTGCAATGTCGCCCTTAGTCGGAAGACCTTGCTGTCCTGTGGCATCTGGCAAGCTCCTTGTGCAGGAAGCCCCCTCTGTGGTCTGCACCCTAGAGATCTGCCTTCTGTCCCCAGCGGAGAGGTGTGGGCTCCCAGGGGCCCTACACAGCCCTAGTCCCTGGGCACATAGTCCTCGCCCTCTCATCACAGTGGCCTCTGCCTTGGCAGCTGAAAAATCAAGTGGGGGACCTCTCCTTAGCTGGCCCTCTTAGAGGACTGGTTGCCCGATCTAGCAACTATCTGGCAAATATTTGATCTGGCCACCGCATCTCTGACAGACTCAGCGGTACCACCTTCTGGTCACCTGATGCTGCCTGGCTTCAAGTTTTCAACCCACTTGATTTTTTTCTCTTCAAGTTCACTACTTGTCTCTTAAATTGCTTGAACCTTTGAAAATGTGTTATCTTAATCCCTTCCCTATTCTTTGCTTTTAGTTCATTTTTTTTTTTTTACTTTAAAAAAAAAATATTTATTTATTTGGCTGTGCCAGTTCTTTGTTCTCATGTGAACTCTGAGTTGAGGCATGTGGCATCTAGTTCCCTGACCAGGGATTGAACCCAGACCCCTGCATTGTGAGTGAAGCCTTAGCTGCTGGACCACCAGGGAAGTCCTCGTTTCACTTTCTATTAACTGTTTTGGGGCCCTCCTTTCCCCTCATTCTTTATTCCTTCCGTTTTTTTGTTTGTTTGTTTCTGATCACTTTATCTAGCGACTTATTATTTTAGCCTTATTTTGACTTCTCATCTTTTCACTTACGAGGCTTTCGGGCTTTAGATTTCCTGGTCACTTACATTATTGGCCCTTTTATACGATCTTTACTTATTTTACTATTTTATCGATTTTTTTTTTCAGTTGAAGGCCAGTTTTTAATGTTTGACTCCAATAATGGAATCTTCTTCACCTTGTTCTTACTTTATCTACTTATCATTAATCATTCCTAACTCTTGGGTGTGTTTTTCATTGTGATTCAACATTTTACTTGCCAACTTGACCTGTAAGTCTGCTTTATTTTGTTTTTCTTACACTGTTCAGACAAGCATTACCTTTTATTTTTATTTACTTATATATTCATATCTTTCTGTTGTTGTTTTTGCCCACACCACAGGGCACGCAGGGTCTTAGTTTCCTGAGCAGGGGTCAAACCTGTACTTCTCACAGTGAAAGCATGGAGTCTTAACCACTAGACTGCCAAGGAAGCCCCTGCTTTTATTTTTAAACTATTATTTTTTCCTCTTACTTTACAAAGAGCAATACAAGAGACGTGCTGATTAAGGCGAGCATCGGAAGGCTGCCTGCTTTGTGCTTGGAGGCAGAGTAAGCAGAGTGCTCGCCCTCCCCCAGGCAGAGGGAAGGGCAGCAGAAGCCCAGGCCAGGGTATCGCCTTCACTTAGTTTTTTGCGTGAATGAGGACAGGAAGGATGTTGAGTCAGGAGTGAGGCAACGAAGGGGCTCTCGGAAACCCCGACACTCTGAGTTGGGATGCTAACTAATGAAGGCTCTGTTTTCTGTTTGTATGAGAAGTTTTGGGCTTCCCTTGTGGCTCAGCTGGTAAAGGATCTGCCTGCAATGTGGGAGACCTGGGTTCGATCCCTGGGTCGGGAAGATCCCCTGGAGAAGGGGAAGGCTGCCCACTCCAGTATTCTGGCCTGGAGAATTCCACGGACTGTGTAGTCCATGGGGTGGCAAAGTGTCAGACACAACTGAGCAACGTTCACTTTCACTTTGCAATAATATCTACACATTAGGACCACGAGCATGAGTACAGGTAATTTCGGTTTAGAGAGCTGCACCCTGTCTTCATAGGAGTGAAGGAGGTTGAGGAGACCTGAGGACAAGTCTGGTCTCTCAGTCACGTCTGGCTCTTTGTGCCGCATGGGCTGTGGCCCGCAGGGCTGTTTGTGCGGTTTTTCAGGCAAGAGCCCTGGAGTGGGTTGCCCTTTCCCTCTCCAGGGCTAAGGACAAGAGGCTCCTCTTATAATCTTCCCCCAGAGATGGCAATATGTTCAAAGAGAGCGGGGAGGTGAGCCAATGCCAAGGAAGGGAGAATGAAGGGTTGAAGGGAGGGAAAAAATAAAGATGAAGTTTCAGGAATTTTTATATCAAGCTTCTTATTGTGCAGCCTGAGAGAGGAAAAAGACTGTCAGCCCCTCAGATAGACCTAGTCCCTAGAAACTAAACTCCAGTGTCTAGGCTGGAAGGAAGTGCTTTTCAACAAGTGGGGAGGGGGACATGAATGGAATTCCCTCCACGGGACATTTGGCAATGTCTGGGGACATTTTTGGTGGTGGGAGAAGCCAGAGATGCTGTTAAATCCCCTATACTTCACAGGATAGTCCCCACACACAGCGAAAATCACCCCACCCCAAATGCCAGTAGATCCGAGGCTGAGAAACTACACAAAAGGCAGTTTAACCAACAATCTTCCTCCCGTCTTGCAGGACTTGTACTCACTCCCATTTGATGACTTCCCACCGCCCCCCACCCCTCCAAGCCCCAGCTAGTGAGCACAGTATAGACTCCATCAATCAGCCATGTCCCAAATGTCCCAGTTCTCTACATATTATTCTCTACAGATTACACAACAATTCTCTACAGTTCTTTACATAATAATTCTCTACAGATTATTTCTCCACGTGCCTGCCTAGGCCAAGGAGCTTAGACCCCAACTTACTCTGCCCACCCAGCGTCAGCTTCTTCCTCTTGAGACGTACGTAGTCCAATCAATCTATTCTCACTGAGAAGGCATTTCCGGCCTGGGGAACACAGAGCCATCTCACTACACAGAATGGACCCTCTGTGCCTTGACGAGAGCCCAGTAAACCCACTGCCCATCTCAGCGGGTCTCTCCCCAGCAGCCCCAGCCCTGGAGCACCCCGAGCTTCCTAAGGACCACGGCTCCGTTCTCCCAGACCGGGTAGGTCTTCTGTGACTACTTTCTTCCACCAGCTCTGAAGAGCCCCAGCTTCTATGCACGCAGTTCATAGGTTTGAGGCAAAGTTGGCTGAGGGACCATGGACAAAAGGAAGCAGAGATCCTAGTGGGAGGAGATGGAGGCTGGAGTGAAGTACATGGGCTCTGGAGCCAGAACACCTGCCATCCATGCCCAGCTCTTGGGCACATTCCTTTGCCCGTCTGTGCCTCGGGGTCCTTATATGTAAAATGGAGACTTCTCACATGGTTGCCATGAGGCTCCAGTGAGACAGGACCAGGTAGAACCTAGAACAGGGCAGTCGCCACCACTGCCTGGAGAGGTGAGTTAAGGGGAAGGATGTGCCAGTAGCCGAGAAGTGAGCGTTCTCGTCGCCAGTACCTCCCTTAGGTAGTGTCGTTACGAATGGCTCAGCACCACGAAAGGTTACCCCTCTCCAAGGTCAAGTGCAAAGCTAAGAGTTTCACTTCCTTACAAGGGCAATGGGACTGGACTCGTCCTTGCTTCCTGTTGATTCTGATCCTCTTTGCTATTTAAGGACAAGGACACTGTGTACACTAAGCTTCCCAATGCCTTTTTCCAAAGCACCGTCTCCCTTGGCCCCAGGGGAGCACGTGGCTTCCCGCTTCTAACTCAGCACATTGTTCTCCTGAACCACAAATGAAAATTCTAATTATTTGATGAATGGGGAGAAATTCGGCCATCCCCAAGTTCATATAAAACAAAAGAGCTTTAGAATCTTTGGCCACTGTGATATTTCTTTCACCAGCTGTGTTTTAGAATATGTGAAAAGCCTGGAGTAAATGAAGAGAGATTTCAGCCTATTAGCATTCCTAAACAGTTCTAAATAGGTCAAGAATTCAGTTGTCATATCTATGGATTTTTGTTTTCTTCTCATTTCCTGATGATACTGCATGTTTTCATAATTTAACATCTTTTGAAGGAGGTAACTGCCTTCAAACTTTTTAGAATAAAATCTTGCTTTCAACCTTCAGATAGACATTTTTAGAAAGGAAAGTTTGTTGATTAATAGAATACCTACATTTATTTTAGGACTGAGGAGATAATCAAGCTATTCTTTTTTTATATTCTCAACACGTAATATGTCATCTGCAACAAAGAAGACATTTCATTTATGTTTGTTGAATGAATAAAACATATATAGGAATTAGCAAGTCAAGAAGAAAAGCCATAGCTTGGGTTTTATTTTGCTGGTGCTGTACTTTTTTAGCTGGCTTCTTTTAAAGAAACTGCCCATCAGTGTAGTTTTGCTGACATGAGAATCACACTGAACATCAAACTTTCTATCTTCATTTTTCTGACACCTCTTTGACCCAGGAAAGGATAACTAGCTCATTACCTATAGGGTGAACCAATTATATACCTGAGGTCGCCGACCAGCTCTCTGTCGAGCATAATCAGAATATCATCCAAGCTGCATGATGTACTATTATATAAAGGACATGGTCTGGCTTCTGAGAAAAGGGTATCCCAATTCAGGCTCTGTTCCTTCTTAACCCCCTGAGCCTCATTTACTTATTATAAATGGAAGCAGTTGGGATTTTGTGAAGATAATGTATGGAAAGTGCCTGGTACATGGTGAGCGCTCAGCCCATGTCCTTTATTAGACCGTGATCCCAATAACCTCCGGAGAAACAGCAGGAATGTCACAGGGAAGCAGATTGGATAGTAGGGAGCCTTCCCACCCATTAGCTAATTCAATGTGTCTCAACCCTTGGCTAAATGTTAACATCACTTAGTGAACTGTTGAAAAATTCTGATGCCTGGCATTCACCCCCAGGGAGCCTGGAGTAAATGAGTACAATGGCTCTATGTGCCTAAAGTTTCCCCAGGGGATTCTAATAACCATTCAGGACTAATAACTACAGAACTAACAGGTGATCAAGACCTAATGTCCTCACACTCTGGTAAGTCAGAGGTTTGGTGGTAAACAAAAACCATTTAAGCACAGTTTCATGGTGAGATCCATTTGCACGTAGTGTGTTGAATATCCTTTAAGTAAGATCTTCAATGATGATTTTAGAGCCAGAGTCAGCATTCCTGTGTTCATTCAAACACATAATTCATTGAATGTACGTGCTAGGAACTGTGCTATTCTTCTGGGATCCAGAACTCAGTCTGACACAATCTTTGGCTCACGTGGCTTCCAGTCTAGCAGAGAAAGCCAAGGACAGTGACAGCTGTGAGTGACGTGTCCCCACATCAGTGAGCGCTGGAGAAGGACTACCAACCCAGAATTAGGGAAGGGGAGGGTCTGGTATCACATCCAGAGGTAATGATAGGGCTGAACGGGAGTCACCTGAACGGGGAAGAGAGGTCCAGAGACAGGATGTCGGTGGCACAGGTGGGAAAGAGAGTTGGTTGTTTTCATATCACAACCACCAATTAATATTGCTTTGTTTTAAAGTTTTTCATGTAATTCTGTGGACACCTGTTGTACATTTGGGATAGTTGTAGGAAAATAAGGGTTTAGAAAATTACTATACATCAAACATCCCATTAACTCAATTTCCTAGGAATTATGTGTGGCAATATCTTGCATAATGTTTTTAAAAGTTGAACAAATGATTCCTAATATTGTTTCTGGGGCTTCCCAGGTGGCTTAGATGGTAAAGAATCCGCCTGCAATGCAGCAGACCCAGGTTCAATCCGTAGATCAGGAAGATCCCCTGGAGAAGGGAATGGCAACCCACTCCAGTATTCTTGTCTGGGAGATCCCATGGACACAGGAGCCTGGAGGGTTACAGTCCATGGGGTCAAAAGAGTTGGACACGACTGAGTGACTAACACTCTTATACACTCTTATTATATACTCTATAGTTTCTAACTTTCGAAGTCCTAGAACACAGGTAGAGTGACTTTGCAAACTTTTTTTTGTTCTTACTCTATTCCCATACTTCTGTTTATCTGATAGACAAATGAAGACAGCTTTTATGTGCCTGGAATTCAATGACTGTATATGACACTTCTGTGGCAGTTGTGTCAGGGGAAAGGTCAGTTGTGTTCTGAGTATAAAATCAACTCCCAAATAGTTGGCCTATTGACAGCTCTGATTTTAACCATTTAGTCAGAATGATTTAAAAAATATATATTACTTCCTGTGCTCAGTGGTATTTGACCATAAATTATTGAACTTAGGAATTGGGAAGGACATCAAAGCATTGCAGAATTGATACTCAACTTAAAATCCACATAAATTCTGTTTCCAAGTTCTCTTTTCCTTTTACCATATAGTTAGGTTACTCAGGGGTCCTTTTTACTCCCTCCTGTGTTTAACGATGCTTTCAGATCTGTAAATTAGAAGTGCTATTGGTAATAAACTAAGGTCTTTCCTTCCCTCAGATAATCTGTATGTTCTAGCTTTGAGAGCTGAAAAGCACAATTCAGTGCAGGGTATATAAGTATCCAGTATGCTTTCCATTGAAATTCAAACTAAACTGTAAAAAATAGGAGAATTTGTTGGCTCAGGAGATAGTAATAGTTCAGGCAAAGATGAATGCAGGCCCTCAATTGATATCATTAAGACTCTGTCTGGGTCACTTCATTTCTCAGTTTCCTTTATTCCCTAGTGATTTATGTCAACACAGAGGGAGATTTGCTGTTGTGTTAGTCTCTCAATCCTGTCCGACTCTTTGCAACCCCAGGGACTGTAGCCCTCCAGGCTCCTCTGTCCATGGGATTTCCCAGGCAAGAATACTGGAGTGGGTTGTCGTTTCCTTCTCCGGGGGATCTGCCAGACTCTCGGATGGAACCTGGGTCTCCCAGCATTGCAGGTGGATTCTTCTCCCCTGCCTGAGCCACCAGGGAATCCTGGTCCAAAGCCCCAGGATAAATACAGTTCATGGTCTCTGAAAGAGAAACTCTCTCCAGAAAACTTCCAAGTCCCAAAAAGAAGCCTGAATGGCCCTGATTAGGTCATGTGCCTACTCTGGACCAATCATAGTGTCTAGGGAAATTAGGTTTTCAGACTTATCCTTGGCTCCACCACTGTGGTGAAATAGGACCCTTGATGGACCCACCCACCAGAACCACAATGAAGAGTAGTTCCCTTGAGAAATGACTTGAAGAAAGACAAGTTAACAGATGACCATTACTGGTAACCATGGTATTAAAATGTTTCTCTTGTTCTGCCTCCAAAATGTTAATATTTCCACTAAATAAAAAACAAAAATCCAATAAAAAAATTTCTTACTCTTAGTGGGACTTCTTCCCTTTTGAAAATCCTTTCAGCTATGACACATTTGTTTTCAGTAACAATAGGCTTTTTCTATAACATGACAAACTCTTTGGTTATTTATTTAATGAGAAAATTCTTAATAGTTCATAGAACTAATATATCAGAAAAAAAAAAGAATTACAGTTTTATAAATTAAAAATAAATAAACCAAACCTAATTACCTGTGGGAAGGAAAGAGATAAAGTTGAAACTTATAAGCAGTTTTATTTTTGTGCTCTTCATTATATAAAACTTCTATGAAAGTTTGTTAATATATTTGTATTTCTGTATTCCCTGGTGGCTCAGAAAGTAAAGAATCTGCCAGCAATACAGGAGACCTAGGTTCAATCCCTGGGTCAGGAAGATCCTCTGGAGTAGGAAATGGCAACCCACTCCAGTATTCTTGCCTGGAGTATTCCGTGGACAGGAGCCTTGTGGGCTACAGTCCATGAGGTTGAAAAGAGTTGGACACGACTGAGCAACTAACACATAGTTATTGGAGTTTAAAAATCATTCATGTAAAAAAAATAAATAAAAAATAAAAATCATTCATGTCTAACATGATAGAACTACCTTGGAAAAGTCAAATTTGGTTCAAGTATAGGCTTCAGCTTTGAGGATCCACAAATTTTGTTTTCCCCCAATACATTCAAGCGTTATCAGTATCTCCAAATTTGGGTAATACCAAACTCATAGAAGAAACCTGAGAATCTTCTTGAAACCCTGATTCATGTATATATCCACGTTGATCAAGTCCTCCTAATTCTGTCTTCTTAATACCTGCCCCCACCCACTCCCCCCCACCAACAGTTTCATCCTCTCTTTTTTGCCTCTGCTGTATACAGACTCTCATAATCTCTAATCCAGACTATGGTTCTACTTTTCTGATATGCTGACTCAGCCCTTCTTCCTTATTAAACCTATTCTTCACACTGAAGTAGATAAGTCAATATCCACATTCAAAATGTCAATTTGAAATGAACTTCTAGACTGGGACACTGGTACAGAGCTAAGTGAGTCCTCAATTAATATTTGAAATGGTACTGCTGTTTGCAGTGGGCCTTCAAAGAGAAAGCATAGTCAGTGATTTCCTCGGAAGAAATTTCTAGGAGAAGCCAGATTTTAATTTCAGTGTCACTCGGAGGGCATGAAACATTAGCAAGACCTACTTCCAGGATAATCTTGATGGTTAGTGGTGTCAGTCTAGACCAGTTTGATGCATCTCTATCCTCTTTGTGGGTCGATTGGATCATTAAGCCATCTAGTTAGGGAACCTTCTTTAACTCTCAATTTCTCCTTTTCTTAATTCTGTTTTTTTTTTTAAGGTTCACGTCTACTATATCCCTTCTGCTGGTGTATTCTTCTTTAGAAATGGTAATGGAACCAGTTGGACACTATTTTTCCAATTTTAGCCTTAAAAGATCATTTTTAAGGAGATTAGACTATAGATAGGTGATAGACGTTAGACAGAGAGTAACCTTTAAAATGTATGTGGTGGTGGTGGTTTAGTCACTAAGTCATGTCCAACTCTTGCTATCTCACGGACTATAGCCTGCCAGACTCCTCTGTCTCTGGGATTCTCCAGGCAAGAATACTGGAGCAGGTTTCCTTCTCCAGCAGATCTTCCCAACCAAGAATTCCAACCTGGGTCTCTTGCATTGCAAGCAGATTCTTTACTGACTGAGCTACATGTAAAATATATACATCTGATTCCATTCTTCATGTATGGATTTCACCTAGTTAACCAGTTGACCCAGTGAAACCTTTCTGTTATACAACTTAAAATAGTGTCTGGACTTTGTTGCATAAGTATTTTTTAATGGTGGTATGATGGAGAAGCAAGTACAAAGAACTGCAAATCACTGCATGATAGAATATATTTATGAGTGACACACAGAACCTTACAGAAACTGGGAAACAGGTGAAAAGAACTTAACACTTCACATACCTGCCAAAGTCACAAGCTATCCTAATACATCCTCATAGTAACTTCCTGAGATAAGCCTTGCTGTACAGAGTCACTCAGTCATTCTGACTCTTTGTGACCCCACGAACTGTAGCCCACCAGGCTCCTCTGTCTAGGGAATTCTCCAGGCAAGAATACTGGAGTGGGCTGCCATGCCCTCCTCCAGGGAATCTTCCCAACTGAGGGATCAAACCCAGGCATTGCAGGCAGATTCTTTACCAGCTGAACTACCAGGGAAGCCCTTAAATAAGCCTTAACATCCTGTCACTTCCATACGTTTCTGTTGAGTGATTGCCTGGAATTCGAGATGGGCATCTCTCTTGCTGGTTGGACTGTGGTCAGACTCATAGGTGGTGGCATAAAGGAGTCATGTGTTCCTAGAAGTCAGTAGGTGTGAAGTAAACACCAAGTGCCACCATCTGGCTGGTGCCCACTTGGTGATCTGGCAGATTCAGATTCTTGAGAGATGTTTCTCTAACATGGTGGTGTATTACTAGATTGACTAGAGAATTGGAAGACGCAATCAGTGTTCTGTTCAATAATGCAACAAACTTCATTCAGAAAGCCAGTTTCTTTGTCCTGAGCTTAATTTGAAGGACTTTGCCTAATTTGCAGGTAAAATGAATTTTCAGGCACATCACGTTTCAAGCAGCCATAGGCATCTTTAAGAGGATACTTTCCAACTAGTGTGAGTCAAATTTCCTCTGGGGCTTTATTTAGGTAATAGGAATTTGTTCTTATGTGGTTGTAATAATATAAAGAAGCTTAATTTGGGACTGGATAAGGTTTAGCTGCTGCAATAAAACTGGGGTTTATAAAAAGAGGAAAAATGATCAATTAGCTTCATACTACCATTATGGTCCAGCATCTCAAATTCACCATTATCATTTTATCCATTTCATACTGCTGCAGAAAAAAATAAAAGCAGCATAAAATAATGTAATACAAGAAATCTTGCATAGTAATGGATCTTTCACAACCGTAATGAAGTCTTTGGAAACTTCATGGTATAAATTTGTCTTATTTCTCAAAATATACAGGTGAACTCATAACATTTGAATGCATTCAGGCTATTAATTGAAAATAAAAACTGTAACCACGATCTTGATGCTATTTTGAAATCAAGTTAGGAAAGTGAAAACTTTCTTTTCATTTCCGTCTTCAAGAATCAGTAGACCACACCCCAGTAAACATGAAATGTCCTTTGAAAAAATCAATATCTTAAATGTTAAAGTATGTTACAAACCTTTCTGGATTGGCACCATATATTTAGTAAATATCCTGGTAAAAACAAGTACTGATATCTTTAATATTCAGTAATTAGTATCAAGCATCTCAGGCGAATGGTATGGACAGATCTGGGTCCCAACAATTTCATTTATAGGTTTATTATCTTTGAGATCTAGACAACTCGAGTAATGGCACAACCATGCCATGTTTTAGTCGTTATATCAAAAAATAAAAAGACAGCAAGTGTGCTCATCCACTTGGTACTTGAGTAATTTTTACAAAATTTCCAGCTTAGCCTAAATGTCTCAGTTATCAGATATTCACTCCCTGTCTCAAGAGGCAGCTGATTCTCCCTTTGAGCAGGTGACATTCAGGATATTCTTCTTTATATTGATCCACTGTCTGTCTCATGGTATCTTCCATGCATCGACCAAGCTTCACACGCAGGACCAGGTAGAATGAGCCCAAATCCTTCTCTATAAGACAACACTTCAGATACTCCAAGAGAGTTATCAAGTCCTCGACCATCTCTTCTTTAGACCAAAGTCTTTCTTTACCAAAAATAGAATTGAACATCTTATAGAGACTGCCTATAAATGAAGCAGTGAGCTGAGTTCTGGCATAAAGATTGGGGGCTGTATTTAACAGGGAATAGTTTAGTGAAGGACATAATGCATGATTAAAATGAATTAAAAATATGATAAGTGCAACTGCAGAGATTAAAAACAGGATGCTGTGTGGCAGTAAGATGGAGGAGATGACGCTTCCTGGGGGAGACAAACAAGGCACCAGCAAGGAGATGAGTGTGAATGAGTCTTGAAAGGCAGATAAGAATCGGGCAGGTGACTATGGGCTGGAGATTGGCTGGGAAAAGAGTCTGACTGCCTTTCCACATGGCTTCCCAGGTGGTGCTCGTTGTAAAGAACCTGACTGCCAATGCAGGAGACACAAGAGACATGGATTCGATCCCTGGGTTGGGAAGATCTCCTGGAGAAGGTCATGGCAACCCACTCCAGTGTTCTTGCCTAGTAATCCTATGGAGAGAGGAGCCTGGAGGGCTGCGGTCCACGTGGTCACAAAGAGTTGGACGTGACTGAAGCAACTTAGCACACACGCCTCTCCACATAGAGGGTGCACAGGCAAATGCAGTTGCAGGTTGGGGCAGGCGGTGGGGTTAAGGATAGTGATTTCATGCAGCTGCAAGTCCACACCTGAGTGGTAGGAAAGGGAGGAAGGAGATGGTTCACGATGCAAAGGAAGCAGCGTCTCCAAGGTCCTGATAGGTTTGCTTGACAATGTGAGAATCTCTTATCTTTCAAGTCAGAAAGAGCCGCTGAATGACTTTTAGCAGAGAAATGACACTGTCAGACTTTCAGTTTTGTAAAATGTGACAGATGGTTGTGTAGAGAGAAGAAGGGATGGAGGGCTGGGAGAAAAGCAGGAGGATCTGTATACAGCAGTACCCGGGCAATGAGGATGGAGAGGGATAAGCTTTTACCTGGCTTATCACACAGGTAAAATCCTGGGGACCCAGCACTTACTGGATGTCAGTAAAATGCATTTTTCAGAAAGATTTTCATTTCTTAGACAGCAGCCTTTTCAACCGCTCCACGTCATACGGTTTCCCATCTCCTCACCACTTCAGTTACTGTCTGATATTGATGCAACCTCATGACCCTTCTACCATAACTTGATTGCACCCTGTTCTCCCTCACAGAGTAATGATCCCGAAATGATAGCAGTGTCACTATTTATATCATGGTGTCAACTTAAATGGCAATTAAGTCACATTTCCAGGCTATTAGGAACTATTGTCATGTTAGCTGTGGCTTCCGGTATCTGCAAATGCTGAGTTGCGAGTGATGGAATTATATGCAGGCACAATTAGTTTTAAATTTACTTTTGTAATCATGTTAATTGAACGTGGAAGTGGATTGAAAAATATGAAGGACATGGCATTGAGCCTGATGCAGTATCTTCAGAATCAGTAGATTGAAGAAATTAGTATCACCAGTAACTGAAATGAACCTTGCTCACCTGTAATAGTGCAATGTAGATACAATAACCCATGCATTGCCTCCAAGCTCAGTGACTGTTTAGTGCATTTGCCATGCAGAGTCTTCATGAGAGTCACTTTGAAAATGGACCAATGCCCAAAGCAAGAGGAGGGAATCTTGGTTGTCCTGCTGAGACTTGGGGGCATTCCCTCAGACATCACCAGTGAATACTTGAAATTCCCCCAGGAGTTAGGCTCGGTAGCATTTAAGCTCACCACTCACATGTGCCCACCGCTAGGACCCCCATGATGCCCCCCACTTCTAACGAAACAAACAACCATTTGTGATCCCTCCCAGTCCTTCCTCCTAAGATGCCAGTTGTCTTCAGCGTCCATCCAGCCCTGCCCTGGCAAGCTGTGCTGCCCTCACGCTGGTCAGGGCAGTGAGTTCTGTCGAATGGAGCTGCTTAATCTCACTTGGCCTGGGTCCTTAGCATGTGCCCATCTGCTCTTCAGTTCTGCGTGCATTAGAGCCCAGTCCAGCCTTTGTACCGAGCACTTGGGAGCCCAGGCCAGCTAAGAGGACAGATTCTCTTCTGCACGTCTTCCTAGACCAGCTCGAGGTCTACAATACAGATGTAACATGTATGCCAGAGAGCGGGTAAGGAAAAACGTTCTGAATAAAATGCTTGCAATACTGAATCATCTGCTAGAGGGCAATATATGTTAAATAATAATGCAGCTATTTTTCTGGGAAATGACACAAATTTGTTTTTATTTTGTTTTTTGGTTTTTTGGTTGGTGGGTTGGTTTGATTTTAGTTCAAATGCAAGGTCCAGAGCCTCTGAGATGGTCAAATAGGTTGTTGTTTAAAAAACAGAATCCACAAAGCCCATCGGGATCCCAGCTGAAAAACAGCAGCCTTTGGTGTTTTGCTATTTCTCAAAGGGTTTAGAGTGGACACCTTTATTACTGTTTTCATCCCTTTTGCGAACATGTTCACATAGTAACCTCAACAGGATTCAAGGCAGCTCACCTTCTCCACCCCCAGCTGTGAAATGCTCACCTCAAAGCTCTATTAATGCAAAGACCTGAACACCAACAGATGAGAGAGGAAGGTCAAAGGAAAGCGTACCATGAGGATAAAGAGACATTTTTAAAAGTCTCATCTTTCCCCAACAAGCATTTAATCTCGAGAGTTGACAAGGGCAGGCTTTTAGGGGACCTCATTTCTAAAACTAATCAGAGGGTCCCTGTGAGTGATTTTGTTTCATTATATGTAGTACATACACCGATTGTGTTATTCAAAGAGAGAATCTGTTGTTTGGTTGAAAAGGTTTTTTCAGCTGTAATTTTTGTTGTTGTTGTTCAGTCGCTAAGTTGTGTCTGACTCTTTTTAACCCCATGGACTGCAGCACACCAGGCTCCTCTGTCCTGCGCTCTCTCTCAGAGTTTGCTCAAATTCATGTCCATTGAGTTGGTGATGCCATCCAACCATCTCATCCTCTGTCCCCCTCTTCTCCTTCTGTCCTCAATCTTTCCCAGCATCTGGGTCTTTTCCAATGAGTCAGTTCTTCACATCAAGTGGCCGAGGTATTGGAGTTTCAGTTTTATCCTTAGCCCTTCCAATGAATGGGCTTCCCTGGTGGCTCAGATGGTAAAACGTCTGCCTGCATTGTGGGAGACCCGGGTTCGATCCCTGGGTCGGGAAGATTC
This sequence comes from Dama dama, assembly GCF_033118175.1. Classification (NCBI taxonomy): domain Eukaryota; kingdom Metazoa; phylum Chordata; class Mammalia; order Artiodactyla; family Cervidae; genus Dama; species Dama dama. The sequence goes on along the minus strand of NC_083687.1, from coordinate 45,377,082 downwards.
CCTGGAGAAGGGAATGGCAACCCACTCCGGTAATCTTGCCTGAAAAATTCCATGGACTGAGGAGCCTGGTAGTCTACAGTCCATGAGGTCGCAAAGAGCCGGACACGACCGAGTGACTTCACTTCACTTCTGATGAGTATTCAGGGTTGATTTCCTTTAGGATTGAATGGTTTTATCTCCTTTCAATCCGAGGAACTCTGAAGAGTCCTCTCCAGCACCACAGTTGAAAAGCATCAATTCTTTGGCACTCAGCCTTCTTTATGATCCAACTCTCACATCCATACATGACTAGTAGAAAAACCATAGGTTTGACTGTACAGACCTTTGTTAGTAAAATGATGTCTCTTCTTTTTAGTATGCTGTCTGGACTTGTCATAGCTTTCCTTCCAAGGCGCAAGCATCTTTTAATTTCATGGCTGCAGTGATTTTGGAGCACAAGCAAAAGTGGTAATTTCTATGTGTGTCTATAATATTAGGAAATGCCCATATAAGAAAGAAAATGCTAGGGAAGATGCCCAGGTCATCTTGGCCACACCTTCAACCTCCCCCATCCCAATAGCTGGCTTTCTCTAATAGATAGTTTCTGTTTAGTCATTGTGTGTCAAGAAACGACAGTTTTTTGTTTTTTGTTTTTTTTTTAATGGCATTTAGAGTCATCATAAATATGTTTCATAGGATGAATCCATCCTACTTCAAAAGGCTTCATATCTATCTACCCAGTCCCTGGGAAGCACAGTTTATCACATTAGGTTAAGTACTGAACGTCCTACAGAAAAACCCAATGCAGACATATGACCAAAACATAAAAATCAGATGGCCCCGTCTCATAAAAGCACAGAAGATGATTTCCTAGCTGTCAATGGAAAGAGATCATATGAAATACAGAACAGCCCTAGATCCAGAGATTTGTCAGATGATTTATGTATGCCTCAAGGCTGCCAGGCAAATTGACCATGAATTCTCACTGTATCCCAAGGGCACATAAAATGTCAAAAACTGCATGCAAATTTTAGTGCTCAAAGTCCAAAGACCCTCTCGTTAGAAATCCAAGAGCCATATGCCAGTTAGGCACCAGGCAGCTTAGAACTTGGTGTGATTGATCAAATGCATCTAAGGCCGCATCTCCTCAGGAAATGTCTGAGCCATCAGACAGTTCTCAGATCATGCCAGGGGCCCAACTGACTCCAGATCCAGCCTGCATGTCCTCAAGTCCAAGGAAATTCCTAAGGGGTGGAATTATCTTTCCGGCGTCCTTGTTAAACTTCACCTCTGCAGGAGCAGAATGCTTTGCCTGCCTCTCCGAGGGCCTTCTCAGTGTCAGAGGGGCTTTCAGGGGCTCAGGCCCCAAGGGATCTGAGTGACGTTCAGAGTCCAGAGACACCGCGACCTGTGAGCCTGTGGTGTGTTCCCAGTGAAGCAAAGGCAGCCACATGCCAGCATTCCTTAATACCATTTCACTCTTAGCAAGCGGGAGGTGTTCACGGAGGTGACAGGTTTGCATCCTACACATTGTGACCATCTCGGGAATGCTGTTCCTGAGAACATCCTGAACTTCCAAGCCAGCTCTGAAAATGAGCCGGTTCTGTTAAGAGGTCTGAGTTATCTTATCACAGCCTTCTTCCTTGGCTTCTCCTAGTTCTCCTCCCTCTGCTCGGACCAGTCCTCGGTCTTCTTTGGCTCTGCCTCGTCCTTGAATGTTGGGAAAATTAAGGATTCCATTCTTGCTCTTTCTTACCTTTGAGACTCTCCATGTCTTGGATGGTTTCATGTCATCCTCTGTATATGTGTTCAAGACATCTGCCTGAGTTCCAGATTCCTGTCCCAATCAGCTGTTTGATTTTTCCACCTGGTAGTCCCACAAGCGCCTGAAAAGCAGCAACTGCAAATGTGACTTCACCATCTTTACTACCAAAAAGTGTTCTTCCTTGGTCTCAATTAGGGCCACCATCCACTCAGTTGCTCCACTGATGGATTCTAGTCATGAGACAAAAAACCTCAGGGAGAAAAGCTTGATATAAAAATTATTAAACTAGGGTAGAGGTGGTGGTAGTTTAGTCGCTCAGTCGTGTCTGACTCTTGACCCCATGGACTGTAGCCCACCAGGCTCCTCTGTCCATGGGATTCTCCAGGTACGAATACTGGAGTAAGTTGCCATTCCCTTCTCTAGGGGATCTTCCCAACCCAGGGACTGAACCTGCGTCTGCTGCATTGCAGGCAGTCTTCTGAGCAATTATAAAATGTAAAGAGGACTCTAAACGCAGCCTAAGGCTGGGGCGGGTGGGGCGGGGCGGGTGGAGTATGCACAGAAGGGCACATTTGGAAGTAGGTCTTCCTCCCTAGGTTGGGTTTCAGATCTCACTGGAGAAGGTGCGGTTGCAGCCCACTGGTTTGATGGAGAAGTTGACCAGATGTCCATGGCAGAGCTTGTTGACAGTCACTGGGCAGCAGGAATCCACCCTCTGGGGCGCGGGGGAGCCCTGTCTGGTGGCAGGTCACAGAGAGTCAGGACACCATGATGAGCATGAGACCTGGGGCATGGTCATGCGTGCATAGGGAGGGCCACGGAGATGTGGTACCAGATCAAGCCAGGGACTGCATGTCGTGGGTGTGCATCTGGGGCAGGGAGCCATTGCATGTCCCCATACGTCTGTGCCACGGCTCGACCCTGTGACAAGAGGAAGAAAAGGCACAGCTCAATGGACCATGTCAGGAAGAGAAGCTTCCTTCTTCCTGCAGCGTCGATCTGGCACCCCCCACTCACATGCTAAAGGGGCAGTGCAGACAGAGGCCAGTTCCTTCTGCCGTGGCCGGTACTGGAGGTGAATCTGGAGCAGAGAGGTGATGCATGGATGGCTGGATGGCTGGAATGCATGGATGGCTGGAATGGTTGCCCAAACTGGACTCCCCCCTCCCACTCACTCCTTCACATTCAGGTGGTACATCTTGCTAGCTGCTTAGAAGGTAAAAGTCTCCAGGATAAAATCCATCCTCTTTCTTACCCCCGACACCTCCACCTGGATTGATCCTCTCCTCACCATACATGGACCTTGGTCATGGCCTTGTGACTGGTGTCCCTGCCACTGGTACATCCCGACTCCAGTCCCGTCAGCACACAGATACCAGGTGTCTTCCTAAAATCACAAAAGCATCCTTTCGCTCTTGCTTCCAAACCTCTGGTGCCTAATTGGCTGATAGAAAGTGAAGTGGAAGTCGCTGAGTCATGTCCAACTCTTTGCAAGCCCATGGACTATACAGTCCATGGAATTCTCCAGCCCAGAATACTGGAGTGGGTAGCCTTTTCCTTCTCCAGGGGATCTTCCCAACCCAGGGATCGAACTCAGATCTCCTGCACTGCAGGCAGATTCTTTACCAGCTGAGCCACAAGGGAAGCCCAAGAATACTGGAGTGGGTAGCCTATCCCTTCTCCAGTGAATTGGCTGATGCCAAATGTTAAAAACAGGAAAAAGTGCTGGGGTGCAGATATGAAGATTTGCTGTACTTTTCACTCAGTTTCCTAAAGCTGTTCTAAAAGAAATAGTCCAATAGCTTTAAAAAAAAAAAAAAAAAAACTACCTCTGTGCCCTGTTGCTGAAAAGCATCTCAAGAACATGTTTGAAATCAGTGATTTCCAGAAGATGGCTGCTCTCTACCAATCCTGGACTTCTGATTGCAACATTTCCCAGTCTCCAGCCAACCCTGGGCCCCCACAATCCGAATCAGCTCTGGCCCATCTATCCTGCTACTGTTGGTCCTGAATTCAGTGGGTTTTGTACACAGACAGACTTCCTGGGTTCATCTCAACTCTGAAGTCAAGGGGAGACTCTGTCAACAACCAAGAACTGAATGGTGGGTCTCCCCTCCAGTTCCAGGGCTTGTCCCCACACATGTGTTCCTAAACAGTTACTCCACCCCTGAGGTTGTCTAGCTGGTTAACATACATCAGTCCGATACATTGCATGCTTAAAGCTTTGTTTTAATCTTCATTTAAAAAATCGGAACCTAAGGCTAGCATATACTTGAACTCTTGAACTTTAAATGTTAATAAAATAGTATTACCCTCCCCCCAAAAAAAACTACCCCTGTGGCCCTCCTTTGCCAAATTCCTTCTCTTGTCATCAGGTCATCCCCCACCTTCATGTCATGCAGCATCACGTTTCCACTCTCATCAGACTGAGTTTTCCACACCAAGCCCTGAAATTCCCCAGCTCTCCTTCAAAACAGGGCACCACCTCTGTGTGGATTTCCTCTCCTGCTTCCTTCCGCTGGAAAATTTCTACTCATCCTTCTAAGTTCCAGCTCAGATGTCAATTCTCAGAAAAACCTTTCCAGACAACCAGGGCCATCCAGTTGTTTATTTCCCTCTGCTCTCCTTTTATTTCTTCACAGGCAGTCTTTTAAACTACCCATTTACGTGTCAGCCTTTGTCGTCTGTTTCCAAACCAGAGGGCAGGGACTGTTTCTTATTCAGCTCTTTGTCTCTGGCACCTATTACAGTGACTGGGGCAGAGTGACCACTCAAGAAATGTTTGTAGAATGATGAATGGGGAATGAATAGATGATGAGAAGAGTGTCGAGAGTCTCTGTGACAAGTTCATTGCCCTGTCTGTGCAGTTGGGAGAGCAATATCATTTAGGGAGTCAGGATATGTATCTTATGGGGGAAATAACAGGTCCAAATAAAAGTGCTAGGCATTCCTTTCTATGCACCCTTAATAAAAGTATAATGTTGACAGTCAGTTTACAATTATTAACTCAAAATGATTAATAACTCATAAATCTCAGGAGACTTGGATACATCTGCTCCTGGGCTCTTGAGTAGAATAAATCGTCAAAGTGATAAAGTGACTCATGGTTTTTACTTTCAGCATATCAGCTTTAGAGGCTGTGGTGACACTTCACCCAAGGTGTGGTTTTAGTTCTATTACCTTTTTCAGTTTAGGTGGGAAATGAGCACAGAGTGTACAATTGTGATTTTAATTCTAACTTCCACTAATAATAAGTAAAGGTGCCAGTGATTTACAATAGCCAAGACATGGATGCAACCTAAGTGTCAATCAATAGATGAACGGATAAAGAAGATGTGGTGTATATGTGTATGTGTGTGTACATATATATATATGGGGTATATATATATATATGTATGTATGTGTATATATATATATACAATGAGTATTACTCAGCCATTAAAAGAGTAAAATAATGCCATTTGCAGCAACATGTATGGATCTAGAGATTATCATACTAAGTGAAGTAAGTCAGACAGGGAGACAAATATTATATAATATCACTCATATGTGGAATCTAAAAAATATGTAGTACCAATGAACTTATTTACAGAACAGAAACAGATGCACCGACATAGAAAACAAGCTTAAGGTTTCCAAAGGGTAAGGGGCTGGGGAGGGATACATTGGGAGTATGGGATTAACAGATACACACTACCATATACAAAATGGATAAACAGCAAGGATTTACTATATAGCATAGGAGCTATATTCAATATCTTGTAATAACCTATAAAGCAAAGTGATTTTACAAAAAGAATATAGATATATACATATGTATATATATATGGGGCTTCCCAGGTGGTGTTAATGATAAAGAAGCCGCCTGCCAATGCAAGAGATGTAAGAGATGTGGGTTCCATCCCTGGGTCAGGAAGATCCCCTGGAGGAGGGCGTGGCAACCCGCTCCAGTATTCTTGCCTGGAGAGTATGACTGAATCCCTTTGCTGTAACCTGAAACTAGCATTACACTGAAAATAAACTATACTTCAATTTACAAAAACGTGTGCCAGGGACTTGGTACTATACATGGATTCCCTCCCTTAATCCTCACATTGGTTTCATCAGCCCCTTATCCATGACCAGGGATAGTTCTTCAGGTAGCATGCCAGTACATTATTTCAGATCAGCCTCCCTTTGAGTGAGAATGCTCATAAGTGCTCTTGAGTAAACTTGTCTCCCGGAGATGGATGGCAGGACTGGAGTTTTTCTCGTCCTAGAACCCAGACCTACAACCTTTCAGGTTGACCCTAAGGAGGGGCTGAGCCATGGCAGACTCATCCGTGCTTGCTGTGAACTTGCTGCCTTTGGTCAACTCCAAGGACGGAGCCACAAATGAAAGACAGTTGCCTTTCATTTCAACACCGACCCTCACCCACTGAGCCAGTGTTCAGGAACCCAGAACTCAGGGACGCAGAGGTGACTGGCAATCCAGGCATCACTATTCTGATGGCAGCACTAAAAATAGAACTCAATTTTGTGCTTGAAGGGGGAAGCAAAAATAACTACAAAAACATGATCTTGCCTTGTAGGGCATGAAGCTTAGCATCACCCATTGTGATAGGATCAGTTATAAGACAAGAATAGCACATCTATCTGCTCAGAGCTTTCATCCTACATTCTCGCTGTGTGGCCTGTTACCCCTGGCCAAACGATAGCACTGCACAGTGGACCAAATTTATAAGTCAGTCCAGGAAAATCACTTCTACTAGAAATCACAGAGTGGTTTCCACCAGACAGCACTTGTTCAGGTCTCAGTGGGAAGGCTGTCTTTTTCACACAGCCAAGAATCTCCTCCTCTCCTCATCTAGAAATTGTCAGACAGCACTAAGGAAACACAGGATTGATGTTTGAAAATGCCCCATCAGTCCTTCTGAACAGCCCAGAATGACTTCTCACGCCGCAGCCATTGTCATCACGCTCACAAATCCGTAACTTTAAATTGCAAACACAATTTGTTTTATACATAATTACACCTCCATTTAGTGAAAGGAGTTGAGCTGAGATTTTGGCAGCGCTTTTATAATTGTGTTTGTTGACATTGCTCTGCTATTGTACATAAAATTAGCCGTGTTTTATGAGAGCTGTCACAGCTTATCTATTATTACTTCACTAGCATAGAGAGGGTGTCTGACTATACTTTAAGATTTTATTAATTTTATGTGATATCTTTCTGAGCATAAGACAACATGTTACAATGTCATCAGTGAGCAGGCTCCCTAAATCTTGACTGGCCAGTGCCTAAAACATATTGGTTGTTCAATTGCTAAGTCATGTCCAACTCTTTGCAACCCCATGGACTGCAGCACACCAGGCTTCCCTGTCCTTCACTATCTCCCGGAGTTTGCTCAGACTCATATCCATTGAGGTGGTGATGCCATCCAACCATCTCGTTGCACCCTTTTTTTCTGCCCTCAGTCTTTCCTAGCATCAGGGTCTTTTCAATTGAGTTGCATCAGGTGGCCAAGTATTGGAGCTTCAGCTTTAGCATCGCTCCTTCCAATGAATATTCAGGGTTGATTTCCTACTGGACATGTTATTAAATCTAAGGAGGGAAGAATTATGTTTTCAAGTCTGAGGAACCTGAAGATAGTATCCCTAATACTAATAGTTAGCAATTTGGGGTAAGTGTTTTCTCCTTAAAGCAGAGAAACTCCTTAATACTCTGTGTCTCCTTGGGTTTGACATTGAGTTTGGCATTTTGAGTTTGGCACTAACTAATCCATTTTACAGAAGAAGCTTAGAGAAATGAAGGAACTTGTCCGAGGTCCAAACCAGGACTAAGCATGGGCAGGTGAGGTGCCTAGGGTGCAAAATTTAAGGAGGCACCAGTTCTCAGGTTTATGTCAGTTGCCATTGGAGAGTGAGCTCCTCCTTAAATTTTACACCCCAAATGTCTTAAATAAGAGGCACCTCTTTAATTTATTAATTCAGTCTTGAAAGATATAATCACCAAATACAAATTATGGTTTCTATTTTCTTGGAAGTATTTTAGAATATATAAAAGATTTGTCCTTCAGGTTAAATTGACCGATAATGTAGATTATTGAAGCTATATGTTCTAGATTATGTGTATGTATATAAACATATATACACACATATTTTTATGGATATGGGTTTGGATAGATACAGACAAATGTCCATATGAGTATACACACATATATGCCAACATGTGTACATTCATACTTAGGTTATTTAAGCCATATACAAATAAAAATATAAGTTTTATTATTGGTTTTATTGTGTGTTTCTATAAACAACCACACTCAACTTGTTAAATTTCTCATTAACACTGATTTGCCAAGCTTTTGACAATGCACTAATTTCCATGAATTCTTAATGAGATACAAAATGAAATGAAAATTCTTAAATTATAGTAAGTCATCATGTTTAGCAGTTGCTTACACTCATTTGGACCCATCGTTAAAATGCAGAAGTGCTTTTTATTATGTATTTATATTACAAGTTGATGATCACAATGGAAATAGACATTTTCAAGCCATTTCTTTCTTGCATTACCCTTCAATACGTACCATTTATGATGGAAGTCATCTGTGAGAAGCTCATTATGCCAGCATGGGTTGTTTCTCTGGGTTTTATTCTCTTTCAGATCCATCGTCTAAGTTGCTTATTTATCTTGGCATATGCCTTTCTAGCAGTAGCTACTAATACAGATGCACAGCAGATGTCATTTTTATTTTATATACAGTCAAATATCTCATAGGAAATTTGTGATGCAAATTTCAAACACAGATAGCTCCCAACAACTTTATCACCTTTTAATTGAGGGCTCAACTAACCCATTGATATACCACAGTTAAATTGTGATATCAGCTGTAGGTTGAAAGTGAAATTTTTCTCTTTGTCCTACAGATTATAAATATATTTGAGTAAACACAAGAGTCTATTAATTAATCAGTAAGCAGTGAGAGTGTATTGATTGCTCATGACTGTGGAAGGCAGGATACAGAAGCTGGTATGATATAGTAGCTACTCTAGAAGAATATCAATGTAAATAAGAAGAAATGATGCTCATTACTATGTTATACTCTGTTGGGATAAGTCAACAGTTTCTAGTTTTTTGGACCCTGTTGGTCATCTCATGAATGCTATAAGCATTCTTCTGAGTACCACATATACATCCACAGAAAGTTTAATAAAGTGTTATCTATAAGTTATGAACTCCTGTTCTAAGAGAAAAACTCCTACCCCATAGAAAATTTTGATTCTGAAGATTACATTAGATAATGTACATAAAAATTCTAGCCCATGGAGTAGAATTTAGCATATATGCAATAAATATTGGTATATTCTCCTTATTCTCCTTAAAATTTAAAATTCATATTTTATTTCAAAAGTCCTAGATTTGGCTGACGACTGTTCCCACTAGAAAAACACATGAAAATAGCATCCTGTCTTGCAACTGCATATAAACTGCTGAAGTCTAGACTTGAAATCCAAAGGTTAAAAAAAAAAATGACCTATTTCTCCACTTTCCAGTAAAAAGTCTCCCATTTCTCTGCCACCCAGAGCAGAAATATATAATCCATTTCTAGGAGACACTCTCTTGTCTCTATCTTCAAAGTCATCCTAAGAAACCTTACCTTCCTCCTAGCCAGTGTCACCTGTCTCTTTTTCCATTCTTCACTAACACCTTTGAAAAGACCATCTCTATTGCTTCCTCCACCTTCTTCCCTTAAGTTCACATCACCCCTCTGCAATGTGGCTTCTTACTTCATTCCTGAAGCATCTTTGGTGGGGTCCTCATTAATTTCTAAATGCTACCTCTCTGACCTCATGCTGCTAGGACTCTGCAACTGTTAACCCTAGCAGCCTAACTTATTCTAGAATTATAGTTGCCCTGGGCTTCCCTGGTGGCTTAGATGGTGAGGAATCCATCTGCAATGCAGGAGACCAGAGTTCAATCCCTGGGTTGGGAAGATCCCTTGGAGAAGGGAATGGCTACCCACTCCAGTATTCTTATATGGAGAATCCCATTGACAGAGGAGCCTGGTGGGCTACAGTCCATGTGGTTGTGAAGAGTTGGACATGACTGAACGACTAACACCTTCACTTTAAAAAAAAAATTTCTAGCCTTTTTAACTATTTTAAGTGGAGACTAATTACTTTACAACATTATGGTGATTTTTGCCATTCATTGACATGAAGCAGCCACAGGTATACATGTGTCCTGTCGTCCTAAACACCTGTCCCACCTCCCTCCCCATCCCACCCCTCTGGGTCGTCCCAGTGCACCAGCTTTGAGTTCACTTTGATGTCTTTCATCCCTCTGTTCTCTCTCCTGGATCTTCTCTGCCATTTTGGATCCACTTCCTCCCCAACTTTGTCTCTTTTCTTTTCTTCTAGTCCTTTATTCATGTTTCCAAGATGTTGTCTTGGATCATCCTCTCTCTTCATTGTATACTCTCCCTGGTGAATCTCATTTATTCCCATTGCTCCAGTTCTGCCCCCTGAACTGATGACTTCCAAATCTATGCCCTGATCCTCTCCTGATTTCCAGATCGGTATCTGCATTTGATTTACTACAGGTAACTCAAACTTTATACTCCTCCAGACCCAGAGGAGGAGTCCTTGCCTGCCCCCAATCCATGCCCCCCTGCTTCCTGCCCTGTCCTGCATCCATCAAGCCTTCTGGATCAGATGACTTAGACTCACCCTAGACTCATATTCTTTATCACCAAAGAAATTTGCTTATCAAATCCTGAAGATTCTTCCTTTTCAGCATTTCCGGCTTTGGTTGCTTCTCCATCACAACCTGCTTTGGGCTGTCATTCCTCTTATCAGGATTTGTAGAGTGGCTTCTCTACTCTCTGTTCACAAATCCATATCACAAGTACCCAGCAGGCACTGCGCTCACTCTGAGCTGATCTCGAGCTCACAGCGCTTAGAGACAAAAGACAAACCTCTTTTTTTGTGTGTGGCATTCAAGTCTCTTAACACTCTGGTCCCACGAGGATTTCTAACCTAGGAAGTCACCAACCTCCTCTATGCCTCGATGCTGTTATTTCACTGCTCTTTCTTTTGCAAATTTTGCAAGCCCTATTAAATCTACTCATTTTAAGATGCAGCTCAGATACCACCATACCTGTGAAAGTTTATTTTATTTTTCCCACCCCCAAATCCAATAATCAGAGTTTTGCTAAAGCTGCTGGCAAAGCCTATATATATATATATACACACACACACAAAGTCATTATCTACAGTTGTTAAGGTTGTTCACTGAGCAAGGACACCTAGCCAAGAGGGCAAGGGTCTAAAATCCAGTCGCCTGGCAGGAGGGAACATCCATTTTTCTAATTCACGTAAAGGTGCGATATAGGCTAGTGTTGACCTAGCACCAAACAGGGACTTTTGTTTAGTGCTCTGCAATGCGTCTGCCCCTTTAGACTGTGAGTTCTTCAGAACTAGGTCTTGAGACTTCAACTTTTTCTCCTCAATGCATAGTCCAATCTCTTGCATAGATTTTTAAAGACTGTCAATTTTGTAAGATTAATAATAACCATAACAAAAATACTATCAACATTTAAAATTTTCTTATTTATATGGCTGTGCTGGGTCTTAGTTGTGGCATTCAGGATCTTTTGTTATAACATGCGAATTCTTAGTTGCAGCATGTGGAATCTTTAGTTGTGGCGTGTGGGATCTAGTTCCCTGACCAGGAATTGAACCTGGGCCCCCTGCACTGGCCAGGTTCTTAGTCCCTGGACCACCAGGGAAGTCCCACTCGTCAGCATTTTAAATCCCCTCTTCTGTTGTAGGAACAACTCTAAATGTTTTTGCTTTGATAATCTCACTTAGTTAACACACTTCTTAATATGATGAAGGTATTCTTCAAACTAATCTTATTTCTTGGTATAAAGAAGGTTATTATTACTTCCATTATAGAGACCATAAATCTGGGACTCAAAGAAGTTCAGTTTTTGCTTAGTCACACCACCAGGATTTGAATCCAGGCCTGCTTCTAGACCTGGTCCCTTAAACCACAGTGGATAGAACAGGTGCATGCCTTTATATCGTATCATGGATGCACCATTTTGTGCTCAGTCGTGCCCAGCTCTTTGCGGCCCCATGGACTGCAGCCTGCCAGGCTCCTCTGTCCATGGGATTTCCCAGGCAAGAATACTGGAGTGGGTTGCCATTTCCTCCTCCAGGGGATCTTCCTGACCTGGGGATCAAACCCGTATCTCTTGCATCTCCTGCATTGGCAGGTGGGTTCTTTACCACTAGCATCACCTTCTATCACAGCTTAGCAGGCACACACCAAATGCCCTGATGACAAAGCCTCAAAGCCTGATAACTCAGGACGATTGGAGAATGTAAAGTGTGTTTGTGGAGAGCAGTGTGATGAAAGGCAAACCCAGCAACATCCAGAAGCCCACCTGTAAGAAGGCAGATGTAACCTTTCTGCACAGCCCCTGCCGTCTCCAGGGAACGAGATCCTGGCAGGTTAGCAAACCTCCCGGTTAAGAGGGCGAGACCTCCGAGGCTGCCTACAGGTGTCTCTTGCTCTGTGCCTGCCTCGAGCATCATTTCTCTCTCACCAGCCATGAACCTCAGCAGGGTTGTTGGCTCTCATTTGAATCCTGGCCACGTGCAGGCTCTGTGGACGCTTCAGAGCCCCTCTGTCAGGCTTAGATGAGGAGCGACCGCAGATCATTGATCATTGCTGGGGGAATGGCTCCATGCCCACACACCCCACCGTTTCACCCAGGATTCTTTAATATGTTGAGCAAGAGAAAGACAGATGCCTCCTGAGAGGAAGGCCTGCTGGTGGGTGAGTGATCATATTCAGGTGACCACAGGGGAAGGACAAGATCTCTTTCCAAAGCCGTTTTCTCTCCGTGTGTTGAAAACCACAGTTAGTGCTTCTGCCAGGCAGCAGAGAAGAGCACTGAAAATGCCTGGTTCTTTCACCTTCCGTCCTGCAACCTACCCCCAAAACTGGCTTGAAATTAGCCCCCAGGATTCTAAAATGATGGAGAACTAGGACATTACAGGGATTTGGTTTTCTTTTTTCTTCAGAATCCTGGCTTAATTTCCCTCAAAGCCAGCTCCATCCCTGAAGGATTACTTCCTGCTCGGAGACCCTGGAGCATTCGTGTCCGTACCAGCCATCTGAAGCACTGCAGTTGTGCCCATCCATTCATTCATGTAACAAACGCTGACGGTGTCCCCTGTGCCAGGCAGTGGGATAGGAGCCAGGAGAGAGACACAGTAAAACTGTCCACATCCTCCAGGGAGAGGCCAGCCCGGTGGTGGATGGGTAGAAAGACTGCTTCCATAGAGGGTGATGGACCCTGTAACAAGGAGAGGCCGAGGGGCTGGAAGAGGGCAGAGTTGATGTGTCTTCCCAGCCTGAGGCAGGGCTGCAGAACAGCTGCCCAAAGGAAGGTGCGTGAGGCTTGCAGGAACAGAGGGGGACATCAGGGAGTTTCAGGCAGAAGCGCTTTAAATCACGAAGTCTGATTATGGAAGAAGTACAGTGGTTATTTGTTTAAAGATCTCCGGGAGAGTCCAATGTGTAGTAAAGTGTGAGAAGCACTGCTCTGGAGACCCGCCCTAAATCATGCAGACTGGCTTCATCTGGGAGGTTATGCCCACCCACTCACTCGCCACTCATGTCCCACCCAGAGCAGCTGGCAGCCAGTGAATGAATGACTAGCCCAGGGGGACAAAGGGCTGGCCCCTGGGCCTAAAGGTGGGACCAACTCTGCGGAGCAGCCCATGCTTCAGAGCTTCCTGAATCGTGGGTCAGGATGGCACTGCCCTCTGGCTGAGGTCGTAGCCTTGCATTTAACCCTATCCCTGCCCTATCCTGCCCCTTAGTCACTCAGTCGTGTCCAACTCTTTGTGACCCCCATGGACTGTAGCCTGCCAGGCTCCTCTGTCCATGAACTGGAGTGGCTTGTCACTCCCTTCTCCAGGGGATCTTCCCGACCCAGGGATCGAACCCAGGTCTCCCACATTGCAGGCAGGTTCGTTACCGTCTGAACCACCAGGGAAGCCCCTGATCACTGTCTTCCTCCTGAGAGCATTCACCTAACAAGTTGCCCATGCCTGAGACTCCCCTGGGGCTCTGCTTTGGGGTACCTGACTCCTGATCCTCCAGTCCTTCCAACTATCCACTATGACACTCAGTGTGGATTTACTGGTAGCGAGGGTGGTATTGATAAAATTTCCCAGCCAGAGGATGTATGGACCCCAAATATTATCTGCAAAGGATGCCCTGTCCCTGTATTGGAAGGATGTGGAGGACAGAGGCTTTATCCGAGAAAGACTGAGGCGACACAGTGACTCTCTGGGGTGAGACAGGCACGTCTGAAGGACCAGTGACTCATGTCACCCCACATGAACACCTGCCAAGCACACCTCTTTGGAGGACTGTTTATTCACAGCCAGAGCCTTCTTCAACTTCTTCACTACATCGTCTTAGTTAGGAAAACACATCGAGGATCCCCAGATGATATTCTTGAATAGTTTCTGACGGATCGGCCTCTACTGAGATTGCTCCTTCATTCAAGCTTGTCAGAAGTAATCATTTTAATTTTCTGTAAATGCCTTCATGACACTTCTTGGCTGAGTGATCATTGTCGGCAGCTAGGTATTAGAAAGGATGTATCAGTATCATGACTCTAAAAGTTTAAGCTGAATCTTGAATCCGGACAAATGCAAAAGACAATCATGAATGCCATTGTATTAGTTAAGGTAAAGGCTAAGTTGCTATAACAAAGAGGTCCCAAAACACAGTGGCTTAAGCAAGATAGAAATCTGTTTTTAACAAATCAACCCTGAATATTCATTGGAAGGACTGGTGCTGAAGCTGAAGCTCAAATACTTTGGCCACCTGATGGGAAGAGCCAACTCATTGGAAAAGACCCTGATGCTGGGAAAGATTGAGGGCAAGAGGAGAAGGGTGCAACAGAGGATGGGATGGTTGAATGGCCTCTCTGACTCAATGAATATGAGTTTGAGCAAACCGAGGGAGATAGTGAAGCACAGGGAAGCCTGGCGTGCTGCAGTCCATGGGGTCTCAAAGAGTTGGACACGACTTAGCGAATGAACAGCAACATGATAACATAGAATGGAGTGGTCCAGGGCTGGTGGAGTGACTCTGTCGTCTTCAACCTGTGGCTTCCAGAATTGTTCTAGCCACTGTCACTTTTCAGACAGTGGGGCAGGAGAAAGGAAGTTTGGAGAAGCACTTTTCTCTTTAGAGAAGATAACCCCAAAGCCACACACATTACCTTGACTCATCCCTCTTTTGGCCTGAATTTAGTCTCATGGTCAAACCTAGCTACATGGAAGGTTAGCAAACTTAGTTTTGAGCACAATGGCTGTATGTCCTACTAAACTCAGGGGATTCTCTTAAAGAAAGAGCTCAAAAGTGCCTGCCATAGCAAGTTAGTATAAATGTCCGGAGACCCCAAATAAATCCAGGAGAAGACTGGAAGTGGAATCTAAATCAACACACACTATAGAACTATGTTCATTGTAAACACTGAGAACGTGCTTAAAGGCTGGATTGATGGGTGAATGAGTAAAGGCATGAATGAAATGGAAACGCTCCTGTGAGCATCCAGAGACTCCTGTTAAATAGGGGTGATATTCACAGAGTAGAATCCCACACAGACGGATTCGCATAAGCACCAAGACTTTGGATGTGCATCCTCGCATGCCCTGGTATACTTCCTGCCAAGCGTGGGCCAGCAGAGGTGGGCAGGGGTGTGCCGAGGACAGAGAGGAGAGGGCTGCTCACTCATCTCTATGGTGATCGCAGCCTCTCATCACTGGGAGATTCAGTGAGCTGGGACCCAGGCCACTACCCTGGCATTCAGACATCACTCAGACAATAGGCATCTTCCCCTCCCGGCATCCCTTTCTCTGGTCCCCAGACCAGCTGTATCAACATCCTCTGCAAACTTTGAGAAAAACCAATCCCAGGCCTCACCTCTAGAACTACTGAATCACGAATTCTGGGGATGGGGGCCCAGAAATCTGTGCTAAGTGTGCCTCCAGAAAATTCTGATTCATGTTCAAGTCTGAGGACAAAAACAGAGATTGACATAGAAATACCAACTTAATTTTTGTTCCTTTCACTTGTTCAGGAAGGATATTAAAAGGAAAAAAACACACCTTACTATTTAGAGTCACCTTCACTTCACAAAATGAATGACATATTAACATTTTAAAAATAGAAAGGGCATAATCTCAGAATGAAAAAAATTATTTTCCACAAAGGACTGTTTTTCTTAAAGGCCTGTAAAGATTGTTGAGGAGCCAGCACAAGCCAGTGTCTGGAACTCCTGAGTCAAATCAGAAAGAGCCAACAAATGAAGCTGATGCCAGGATCTTCCATACCTGATTACACCTCAGGATAACTTCTCTCCCCCAATCAAGGTTCACCCCTTAATATCTTCATGTTCTCATGAGGTTCAGACTTATCCCTTCTGGAGAACATGGATGAAGCAAGGGTAGGACTGAAGCTGAATCCAGCCTCTGTACCCAGACAGCAAAGTAAATCTCGGGGACAGAGTTTGGGGTAAAGTGTTGATAGAAAAAGGATAACTTTATTGCTCTGCAAGACAACGACAGCAACAGCCAGTTAAGGCCCTCAGAACATTGTGTCCCCACCTGGAGAGGAGTAGCGAGGAGTTTTAGGGGGATTGTTCAGAGACAAAGATGTGATGAGCTCGTGGATATTCTTCTGATTGGCTGATGGTGAGGTAATCAGGAGTCAGCATCATCAACCTTCCGGTTCCAACTGTTCTGGGATTTAAGTGCTATGGGCAGATAAGGTCAACTTCACCCACCTGATGGGGGTTTCTGTAAAACAGCTCAAAGGTATTGTTCTGTGTATCCCTTGGGGAGGGAAGCAGGCTCCTGCCCCAAGGCTGCACTATTGTTTCTGGACTGTTCCTCCCTGGTCTCTGCATCCCCTCCCTTCCCATATCAGTTCAGTTCAGTCACTCAGTTGTGTCTGACTCTTTGTGACCCCATGGACTGCAGCACACCAGGCTTCCCTGTCCATCACCAACTCCCAGAGCTTACTCTAACTCATGTCCATCGAGTTGGTGATGCCATCCAACCATCTCATCCTCTGTCGTCCCCTTCTCCTCCCGCCTTCAATCTTTCTCAGCATCAGGGTCTTTTCCAATGAGTCGGTTCTTCACATCAGGTGGCCAAGGTATTGCAGCTTCAGCTTCAGCATCAGTCCTTCCAATGAATATTCAGGACTGATTTCCTTTAGGATAAACTTGTTGGATCTCCTTGCAGTCCAACGGACTCTCAAAAGTCTTCTCCAACACCACAATTCAAAAGCATAAATTCTTCAGAGTTCCTAATTAACAACTGCTAATTGAACTTGCTTAGTGCAGCTCAGGAAGGTAAGGGAGGCTGGATGAAGCCTACTTCCAGTAATCAAGACATGTGGATACAGAAAGGTTTTGTGCCCAGGAGCCACACAGGGTCCTGCTCCGTTTCAGGATCAATAGTGCCAAACCTTGAATGGATCCTTCAACTAGAGTTGCATTCCCTGGAAACCATGGACTCCTCAAGAGAGCTCCTACATAAACTACATTAGCCCACACCTACTGGGGCCCCAGCTGCGGCTGAACAATTCTTTACTCAGCATGAGCCCTGTTAAAGGAGACTTTAGAAGTCAGAGAGGACTTTTACTCTTTGATCTTATATAAGAAAATATGGGTTGGTGTGTATATTGGTTTCCACAAACTAGGTGGCTTAAAACCACAGAAATTTATTCTCATAGTTCTGGAGGCTTGAAGTTCAAAATCAAGGTGCCAGCAAGGCCTTGCTCTCTGACTGAAGAATTTAAGGATGAAAATTTTCTTGCCTCTTCTAGCTGCTGGTGGCAGATTGCAACCCTTGGTGTTCCTTGGCTTGTAGATGGATCACTGCAGTCTCTGACTCAATGATCACATGGCCTTCTCCCTATAGGTCTCGAGTTATCTTTCCATTGTACATGCCTGTTTTGGCTTTCTTCTCTTCTCTTTAGGACACCAGTCAGATTGGATTAGGACCCACTCTAATGACTTCATTTTAACTTGATCATATCTGTAGTTACATGGCTTCCTATAGTTAATGGTTTCCTGCTGGTCACCTTGTGTGCGTCTGGACTGCTCTTTGCGGGACCCCCAAGATGTACAAAACCCATCCGTACCTCACCAGGTTACCTACCCTGCTTGTCCCCCAGTTTCCCTACCTCTGGAAGCTTCCTCACAGGGTTGCTACAGGGATTAAATGAGGCAAGAGTCACTGTGTGGACCACAGCAAAGACTCAGTAAATGTTACCTGTGACTTAATCCACTGTGTGACCAAAATGTACCCACGGTTTAGAGAACAAATAATAACCAAAAGCACTGTGTGCTATCTACTGATCTTACAGAAGTTCCGACCAAGACAAAGGAGCGTCTCAGATACTGGTTCCTGATCTGATCGATGGCATGTATGTGTCTGCACGTGGATGTGTAGATGTGGTGACTCTGTGTGTGTCTGGTTTGGGGGTAGTTTGATGGAGGAGCAGTAATCTGGAGGGTGAAATCTTTCTTGGGATGGAAAAAGATCGCAGGACCCTGTCTTCCTCTGTTTGCTTGCACCTAACCATAGAGTTCCTGCAAAGCTGCAACAATGAACTCAGCTCTGTGCTGGGCCCTGCACTTGTGGGGTCTGCCAGCCTGTGTGCCTTGGTGAGAGGCAATGGGCTTCTGGATATCTCTTAGAATTATGCCCTGACCCGAAAGATCACCCTGTGATTGAGATAAGTCTCCTTATTTTGTCTGAGAAAATTATTCGTAGACCCTAAATTCCTGACTTTAGGAAGAGTAGGGGATGACAAAGGATGAGATGGTTTAATGGCATCACCGCCTCAATGGGCATGAGTTTGAGCAAACTCTGGGAGGTGGTGAAGGAAAGGAAGCTTGGCATCCTGCAGTCCATGGGGTTGCAGAGTCTGTCATGACTTCGCAACTGAACAGCAAAGTCTGACCACCTGCTCAAACTCCCTGTTCCTTGAGAGCCATTGGTCAAAGCAACTGCCTTGTGATTTCAGACTCAGGGTTATAGAAAACAGGACAAAGAGACAGCGGTGTTGTTCCTTAAAGAGATATGCATATTTGCAGCCAAAAAAAAAAAAAAAAAAAAAAGTGTTGACTTAGAACTAAAACAAAACCAGAAAAATAATCCAGACCTCTTATATGCGTTTAGGATTTGAGGAAGAATCTCACTTCTTTGACTTCAAAATAGTCTGAAAGAATTTCCCACAGCCAGATTCCCTTTATTCAGAGTTCAAGAAGTAGATCTGGAACTACTGGAATGACCTATCCACTTATATTTCTATTGCTATCATAATTATTATAATATTAATTGATTAATCTAGCCCAAGGCACTCGAGTGTCTGCACACAAAATTAGAATGTAATTGCAACAATAAAGAGATCAAATGAGATAATTAAAACATAAAAGATGACAAATGCTAATTCAAGAAGTCTTTTGTATGTATTGAAACGTGTGCTCCTTATTTATGAGGGCTTGTTTGGAGATTCCTAAGGAGAGAGTTCACGGCAGAATATGTTCTGTGATCTACTTACACAAAGGCAGCAAATAAATGTACCCACAGAGGGTAGATTGCAATACAATCGCAGGTCCAAGCATACCTTCCACGGTGTTGTTTAAATGCCTCTTTTTAGAAGATGTTACACGAACTGATATTAATGCCATGTTGACACCTCCCTGAAAGTGTCAAACTTGCAGAAATAGCATCTGCCGGACACATAGCAGTAAGACAGGCAAAGGGAAGCCAGTCAACACTTGACTTCTTTGAGGCTTAGCTATATTACTTGCATTCATGGAGCTCTAAAGAAGGGGGACGAAGGACAGTCTGGGCAGGTCTTGAGTTCCCCAAGTGAAACCCAGTTGGTTTCACTTCACAGAGCACCTGGAA
The DNA here is from genome assembly GCF_033118175.1 of Dama dama. Classification (NCBI taxonomy): domain Eukaryota; kingdom Metazoa; phylum Chordata; class Mammalia; order Artiodactyla; family Cervidae; genus Dama; species Dama dama. The sequence goes on along the minus strand of NC_083687.1, from coordinate 45,357,323 downwards.
GGCAGGGGTGACTTTGTACCTTGCACCCAATTTTAATCCAATTTCTCTTCTTACTGACGATAAAGAAACAGTCTACGGATGGGTTCCATCAAAGCCTACATGTTCGCAACTTTCTAAAACTTCAGATTTCTATTCTTTATCATTTTAGTAACAGTCCCAGGCCCTGATCTTGTTTTTTTAAATAACCTATTCAATCTCTGCAGTCTCTTACTCCTGCAGAGGCAGGAATGACATGAGATGAGGACCTCACTGATCTGACCAAGTTCAGATCTTCCCTCGACCCAGCTCCCTCTGGAGGTTAGACCCGCTGCGCCGGTCACAGGGGACGTGGACCTGTGTGCCCACTGCAAGTGTCCCCAGTGCCATGGTCACGGGGCCAGCTCCCACCACCCTGCTACCATCATGAAGGTACTTGGAGATAATGTAGTCATTCACTTATTCAACACTCAACACAGACTTGTTGAGTGACTTTTATGTCAGAAAACCAAAGAAGTCCCTGGTCTCAGGAAACTTATGTTCCAGTGGAGGGAGACAGAGTAAACAGATACACAAAGAAGTGTATCATGTAGTGTCAGACGGCGATAAGTGTCAGGAAGGAGAAGAAATCCAGGGGAGGGTCTAAGGAGTGACTGGGGAAGGGGTGTGTTTTTATTAGAGTGTGGTCTGGAAAAAGCTCCCCAATGGGTGCTGAATAGAGATCTGAAAAATTTGCATGAATGAGCCTGCCTTTAATATGCCTTAAGTACACTAATGAATTCAAATCTTATGGGAATGAGATGCTAAAGATAAAACAGAATCCTTTCTTGGTGGTTCTGGGAAAACAACACTAAGAGCTAGTTTGTATTAAGTACCTTACAAAGATTAACTCATTTAATCCTCACAGCAGCCCTGTGAGGTAGAAATGATTATCACCCTCCTCCTAGAGATGAGGTTAGTAACTCACCTAGGGTTACACAGTTAGTGGATCATGAAGTTGGGTTTCAACTCCAGGCCCCCTGAGGTTTTGAGGGGTTTATTTTTTGGAATAGCTGAATTGAGTTTATAATTGATATACAATAAACTGCACATATTTGAAGCATACAACTTGAGAATCTTTAGCATATGTGTATATTCACAAAACCATCATATGGTCAAGATAATGAACGTGTGTCTCACTCCCCTAAGTTTCCTCATGCATTCTTTTAACCACCCCCTCATCCACCCCTCTCCACACTCCCATTTCCAAGTAACCTGATTGCTGACATTATAGATTAGCTTGCATTTTCTACAGTCTTGTACAAATGGAATCATACAGTATGAACTGTTTCTTGTCTAGCTTCTTTCACTCAGCGTAATTAGTTTGGGATTCATCCACATCGCAGGTCTGGACAGTTCTCTGTTCTTGCTGAGTAGTGTTTTGTTGTATTGGATACACCCCAATTTGTCTCTCCATTCACCTGTTAATGGACTTGTGTGTGTGTGTGTGTGTATGTGTGTGTGTGCTCAGTCGTGTCCGACTCTTTGTGACCCTACGGACCATAGCCTGCCAGGCTCCTCTGTCCATGGGATTCTCCAGGCAAGAATACTGGAGTGGGTTGCCATGCCCTCCTCCAGGGGATCTTCCCGACCCAGGGATGGAACCCACATCTCTTATGTTTCCTGCATTGGCAGGTGGGTTCTTTCTCACTAGCCCAAGTGAGAAGCCCAAGTAGGTTGCCATCACTCCCCATTTGACATCACTCCTCATTTTCAAGGAGCCTTTCTGCGCAGGTATATTGGGAAGGTCTCCTGGATTTCAAGAATGAGAAATATGTGGTTCATCTTGGAGTATCTGTCCGTAGGGGACAACTCCAGCTGCTCAGCCTGGGGCCCATCTATGTCCTGCGTCAGCATCTCAGAGCTGTGTGCAACCCGAGAAAGCATGGAAGAAAACCACAGCCCAGGGAGCGAGAGGCGGGGTGGCCTGAGTTGGCGTCCTGACATTGGGTGCAGAACTTTTTCTTCTACCTCAAACTGCTGCTTGTTCCTTGTTCAAGTTTTATATCAGCAAAGTGCTGGATGAAAAGAGTGTGGTTGCTTTTCCCATTTTATTATGAATTAGACAATTATGCAATATTGTCCCTGAAAGTTTACTATACAATTTATGATCAAAGTGCAGATGCTGAAGTCCTCAGGACACAGAGTAACACCTCGCAAGCTAGGTAAATGCTACAGAAAAGGAAACACTTTGTTGGAAAAGAAACTGTTTAAGAGAGACAAATAAATGATTCATTTCCCCTCTGCTGTTGGTTTAAGTTTATAATTACCCGCACTTTAAAAATAAAGCCTGAAAAGCATGGCTGTCTCTGCCACATGATGGCATAAGCCCACCCCTCTGCATCAACTCAAGTCTCACATTTAACAACTGCTGTTTTAGGCTTGGACTAATTAAGGAGTGATTCTTGGTACATGCACTCCTACCACAAGTAAGTAACTCATGGTGTGGGATGGAACTGTTCGGGCTTCATGAAACTGCCTTTTTCATCTTTCGGTGATAAAAGATGAATTTCTCCTACAGAATGCGTTTGTAAGAGGCTTGCATTCTGACTCCTGGAAGCCTCAATATATATGTTTTGCGTGTGTGTGTGTGCTAAGTCGCTTCAGTCGTGTCTGACTCTGTGTAACCCCATGGACTGTAGCCCACCAGGCTCCTCTGTCCATGGGATTCTCCAGGCAAGAATACTGGGGTGGGATGCTGTGCCCTCCTCCGGGGGAATTTCCCAACCCAGGGATCGAACCTGCATCTCTTGCATTAGCAGGCGGGTTCTTGACCACTACTGCCGCCTGGGAACACCCGACTTTTCTTTAGTAACAATGTAAATAACAGAGTAATAGGCTGGAAGCGTTTCTATTTCGGATGATGAAATATTCAGTAGAGATAGAATTGCTTTAGAGATGGCTGATGGGAACTCAGTTTAGAATTCATGACGCACTTCCGACCTTAAACAGAAGGAGCAGTGAGTTCTCAGAGACCTGGATGCCACTTCTGCTCTCTCATCACTTCCTCTCTCTGCTTGATACGCGTGATATACAATTGAACTCTTGGTATATAAGGTTGCAATCAAGATACCTTAGGTATCTGGCCACCAAGCCTGTTCCTTTCCTCATCCTTTCATTTCCCCAGTCATCCTTCTTTTTGATCCTTGACAACGTTTCCCTGCACCCACCTTCCCGGAATTAACTGCCGGTTTGATTTTTTTCCTTTCCTGTCTCTTTAAGTCAGAAACTTCCTGAGGTTCCTAAGAGCTGGCTGCCTCCACAGGCGTCCAGGTCTCCCAGCAAGTCTCCATGGCAGTGAGATTTGCAAGTGAACCCCCCCAGATCTGAGAAAACAGCAGCAGTTGTCTAATCAATCTCTGACTTCCAGCCATCTACCAGGGCACCAGTGGGTTTCAAGAGAGCCAATGAACCAAAGTCCGAGGATTGAAAAACCCAATCAACTGATACTGGCAGCTCCAGAAAGGAGGAAGTCCCCAAACTGAACAAAATATAAAACCAATACTAAATCTGACTAACAAACACACAAACAGCAATTAAATTATTTATGATTCCAATGCCTACCTCGCAGATTTCCCAAGCGCTCTGCTCACACACGTATCTTCCTCTGCTCTCTGCCTCCCCAAAGGCTGTGCTATCTCAGCCTGAGCAACAGTCTTCTCAAGAGTCAGGCTCTGAAATACACATGCTACACATGTCCTGGGGCAGGAAGATCCACTGGAGAAGGAAATGGCAACCCATTCCAGTATTCTTACCTGGAGAATCCCATGGACAGAGGAACCTAGAGGGCTATAGTCCATGGGGTAACAAGAATCAGACATGACTTAGCGACTAAACCACCATCATACTAAATCTTTTAAATATACCTCCCTATTTAAAGTTATCATAACCATATTATAGATTACACCTACTTCCACTTACAAATGATGAAACTCTTAGAGTTTAAGGAACTAGTTTAGGTCATACATGCCTGGTACTAAAAGAGACATACCAACTCCAGTGCCCAAGGGCCTGTCAACAAAGCTTGACTGAAAAAAAAAAAAGTAGCTTGTGCACCAGCAGAAAGGTGAGATACCCACAGAAATCTTCCTGACCCATTGCGACGTAAGCATGTATATTCCAATGCCCTATTGCATTTCCATCAGAGCATTTCACCGCGGGTGAATTTTCCCTGCCAACCCGATTCAACCTTTGTAGAATTCTGATAGTATTCACTAAAAAATTATTACGTGTTCCTCAGTAAGTTCAGTTCGGTTCAGTCACTCAGTCGTGTCTGACTCTTTGTGACCCGATGGACTGCAGCACACCAGGCTTCCCTGTCCATCGCCAACTCCCAGAACTTGCTGAAGCTCATATCCATCAAGTCGGTGACGCCATCCAACCACCTCATCCTCTGTCATCCCCTTCTCCTCCCAACTTCAATCTTTCCCAGCATCAGGGTCTTTTCTGATGAGTCAGTTCTTCACATCAGGTGGCCAAAGTATTAGAGTTTCAGCTTCAGCATCAGTCCTTCCAATGAATATGCAGGACTGATCTCCTTTAGGATGGACTGGTTGGATCTCCTTGCAGTCCAAGGGACTCTCAAGAGTCTTCTCCAACACCACAGTTCAAAATCATCAATTCTTTGGTGCTCAGCTTTCTTTAGTCCAACTCTCACATCCATACAGAACCACTGGAAAAACCATAGCTTTGACTAGATGGACCTTTGTTGGTAAAGTAATATCTCTGCTTTTTAATATGCTGTCTAGGTTGGTCATAGATTTTCTTCCAAGGAGCAAGCATCTTTTAATTTCATGGCTGCAGTCACCATCTGCAGTGATTTTTGAGCCCAAGAAAATAAAGTCTGTCACAGTTTCCATTGTTTCCCCATCTATTTGCCATGGAGTGATGGGACTGGATGCCATGATCTTAGTTTTCTGAATGTTGAGTTTTAAGCCAGCGTTTTCACTCTCCTCTTTCACTTTCATCAAGAGGCTCTTTAGTTCTCCGTTTTCTGCCATAAGGGTGGTGTCATCTGCATATCTGAGGCTATTGATATTTCTCCCAGCAATCTTGATTCCAGCTTGTGCTTCATCCAGCCCAGCGTGTCTCATGATGTACTCTGCATATAAGTTAAATAAGCAGGGTGACAATATACAGCCTTGACGTACTCCTTTCCCAATTTGGAACTGGTCTATTGTTCCATGTCCAGTTCTAACTATTGCTTCTTGACCTGCATACAGATTTCGCCTGAGGCAGGTAAGGTGGCAGTATGTTACACACAGAATTTTTATATGAATTCCCAGTTCTACTCTGAAGTAGAGACCCAAAAGAATGGAAAATAAGTGTTCAAACAAAAACTTGTATGAGAATGTTCAATAACAGCATTATTCACAACAGCCAAATTCTGGAAATGCTTCAGATAGTCATCAACTGATGAATGGATAAACAAAACATAGTATGGCCATAAATGGAATATTACTCACCCATAAAAAGAAAAAAATACTAATACAAGCTGCAACATGGGTGAACCTTGAAAACTTTATGCTAAGGGAAAGAAGCCAGATACAAATGGCCACATAGTGTATGATTCTGTTTATGTGGAATGTCCAGAGTAGAGAAGTCCATAAAGACAAATGTAGATGAGTGCTTGCCAGGGACTGGGTCGGGTGGGGGGAGGAATGAGGAATGAGTGATTATTGGGTACAGGGTTTCCTTTATGGTTGATTAAACTATTTCAGTAGTACTGAAATAGAGGTCATAGTAGCAAAACTTTGCAAATGTACTAAAAGGCACTGAATTATACACCTTGAAGTGGTTAAAATGGTAAATTTGATGTTATTTTTACCCCAGTTTCTTTAAAAAAGATTTGGAGCTGAGGTAAGATGCTCCATGAGACATTTTTTTAGGTGTTCGTGGGTACATGTGATACCTTCATTCTCTGTCCTAGAAGGTTTTAGAAATATCGAATGGAAAAGGTCTGTCCTGCTCTTCCGTGACCATGACCTTCACGTTTTCATTTGCTTTGGTGCCTAGTGATGTAAACAGTCAAATAACTGCTCCATTGGTGGTTGAACTGATATCTGTCAATATGCAGTGAATTATAGAGATTGTAAAACATCGGGGGATTTGTAAGATTTGAATGGCACATGTAAGTTTCTTTTCTATTTGAGATTATATTCAAGAACATATGATATTGTAAATCTGTAGATGTTCTATGCATCTGGCCTTGGAATTTTCTTGCTGGTGCTGGAAAGAGAGAAAAATGACTGATAAAAGCTGATTGTTTTCCATATTTAGATCCTAGGTCATTTTATGGATTATTAACTTTGCCAAACTGCATGTGGGATTAATTGGAAACAATTGCAGTGTTCTCACTACATTGCACCACTTCCTTTTGTTAATTAAGGGACATTACCCTCTGTTCTACAGATGACAAAGGGGACAGGTCTCCTTTTATTACCAGACTGCAGCCACAGAAAGGCAGACATCACAGTGTCTAGGAATTAAAGTAGCGGCAGAGAGCAGAAATCCCAGTGTAGTGGCTTTAAGAACACGGGCTGATGCCAATGTCTGGGCTCTTTGATACACTCGGTTCTAAGCGTCTAGTTCAATCTGCCCAATTACAGTTTTACCTATTTGCTCAGTGACAAAAGCAGGCTGCCTGGAAATGGAAAACATACTAAAGAGGATTAAACAGAAATGGAGTTAATTAAGAAAATTATTTTTTTAATTAAAAAATAAAGTAGAAATAAGATAACATCTATAAACATGAGCTTTTAAAAACTATATGAACTGACAATAACTCCCGTATTTTGAATTTCTAAGTGTTGGGGTGTGTGTATGTATGCATGTATATGTAGCTGTGTGCTTCAACAGACCATATCTGTCTCCCTAAGATTATAGTTCTATCCGTTTACTGTAAGGATGGGACTTCCCTGGAGGTCCACTGGTTAAGACTTCACCTTCCAACACAGGGAGTGCCGGTTCCATCCCTGGTTGGGGAACTAAGATCCCACCTACCTGACCGCCAAAACTCTGTAACAAAAGATGGAAGCAATATTGTAGCAAATTCAATAAAGATTTTAAAAAAGGATTATGATAAGGGAAATATCAATTCACCACGCATTTATTAAACATGCACTTTGTAAGCCAGGTAGAGTGGGAGGACAGAGGAAATTTCTGGGAGTGGATTTCAAAGCAATATCGAAGACTCCCTGGTGGACATTGGGTTGAGATTTTTTTCTAGTCCGTCAGTCATTTCCACACTCACTCTGGTTTCTGGACTTTCACTTAAGCAGTTGACCCTGCCTACATCACTCCCCTTTTCTGCCCACCTTCCATCTGGCTAATTCCCACCTTTCCTTCAGTCCCCATATAAAACCACTTCCTCCAGGAAGCCCTCCCTAACCATTCCCTCAAACTAAGTCCTATCACTAAGCACAGCTTTCTATTTCCCCTCACATAGCTCTTAGCACATGCTATTGTTGTTGCATGTTGCATGTTTATAGTCTGCCTTTCAGGCAAAACTATAAGCTTCATAGCAGCAGAGATTACGGGGGGAAAAAAACACATGGAAAAACAAAATGTTTACTTTTGAATGAGTGATAAATTAATGATTTGGGAGAAAATAAAAATCAGAAGTAGTGTGACTGTTCATGTTTGTATGTCCAGAGGCTGGCACAGAGTAAGCTGTTAATAGCTGTTTGGTTTTGTTTTTTTTTTTTTTTAATAGCTATTTGTTGAATGATGAAATGAATACTCAGGTTAGTGAATGAACAGTGAAGCTATAATGTTTCCAATCTTTTTGAGCCTTAATTTTCTCCTCTGTTGGCTCGTTGTAGGTACTTGAGGAGCCCTTCCACATCACTAAAGGAAAAGCTGAGTTGAATGGCCCAACAGACTTAGATAGATGGTTCTGCATCCTTAGTCAAAACAGACTTCCTGCTCCAGAATATCTGGCCTTTCGCACATGATGATGACTAAGTCAAATACGTTGAGGGCAAAGTGATGGTTGATTGTGATTGAGCCAGATGAAGCAGCTAAGACTGACTGGATTTTTTGAAACAATTCCTCATGATTGTGACATTAGCATGAAGGCTCACAAATACAGATTATGGGTTGAAGGAAACTTGTCTAAACAGAAGGAAGCGTGATTAAAGAAAAGGGGGGTATAGTCCAGCCAGCCATGATGCCTTGGAAGCAAAACCCGTCATAATGATTGAAACAGAGTTGGTGGTGGTGATAAGGGTGATGGCAAACAATGTCTGAGATGTGTCTGCTCTGTCCCAGTCATGATGCTACTTGATGTGAACCACTTCATTTACCCTGATAATAATTCTATGACCTGTGCATTATATTTATCACTTTTTTAGACATGTGGATTTGTTAGGGTCACAAGCTGAAGTAAGAGGGTCGATTTAAACCCTGGTTCTCCTCAGCTCCCCAGATCTGATCTTTAAGCCCCATTTATGGTGCCCTAGGTGACTTAGCAGCAGGAGAACGTAACAGAGGCGAGGATCCTCTTCCAGTCGGTTTTTTGTTTTTGTTTGGCTGGACCACGAGTCTTGTAGGATCTTGGTTCCCTGACCAGGGATCGAACTCATGTCCCATGCAGTGGAACAGTGGAGACTTGACTGCAGGACTGCTGGGGAAGTCCTCCAATTGGGTTTTGTTGTGCTTCATCTACATTTCATTGACATAGATCCGCAGTTGAGCAAGGGCTCAGATGAGTGGTTTTGGCTCCAAGTCTCTCTTGGGGTTGCAGACAGACAGTGACATGGGGGTAGGGGGTGGTGTCTGGGAACCCTCTCTGTGGCCTCTCCACATGGACCAGGTCAGGCTGCCTCGTGAACATGGCAGCCTCAATGCAGTCAGCTGCTTACCTGCCAACTTCAAGAGCAAGGATTCCAGCTAATATGTTGCCTTTTATGACCTAACCTCTGGGGTCCCACAGAATGACTTCTGCTGCACGGGCTACATGCATGTTCCAAGCCCACCCAGGTTCGGAGGCAGAGGAATTTGATCCTACCTCTTGACAGGGGAGTGGCAAGGCTCTAAACAAGTATGGGAGATGGGAGACACACTTGGGTCCATCTTTGGGGAAAACGTCTGCAGCATGGAGGATTGGGGGGCCGGGGGCGGGGCTGTAAGTGGGAAGACACGCACACGCGGTCTTTACCCTCTGCTGGAGGTTTCATTTAACTTCCATCAAGGAACTTTAGCAAAGTGGGCATTGGAGTCTTCTTTACACTCTGGGCATGAAGATTGGAGGCTCTACTCACCTGGCCAGGCCATTCTGCACCTGCTGTACCCCAGGCCAGCTGACAGACGCTAACAAAGTCACCCCAGAGTTCCCCTCCCCAGTTTATTACTATTAGCATATCATGCAGGAAGAGCCGAGGCCAATTAACTTACCTGCAGTGAGCAGGGGGCAGAACCAGAACTCAGTCCCAGGGCTGGTCTCCACTGCAGTCTCCGCCTTTGAAAACTTCACTCACCTGCCCCATTATTAAGGCCATTTGTGTTGTCGCCTCTCCCCTCTTGTGTCTTTCTTGGACACAGGTCATCACGTAACTTCCACATGGTGCTTAGGTGAGAAATAAAGGCTATGTATCTCATAGAAAGAAAAGGAAACCGCCTTCTCCTCTGGGAAACTGCCTTTTTCTCTTGTTCTCCCAGAACAGAGCTGTCATGGGGACACTATGCTAAACTGGCCAAAGAGCAATTTGAATGATGGCTTCTGAGATCGGCAGTTGCCGTGGCTTGGCAGAGAGTGGGGTATTAGCTACTCCGTTATATAGATGACGCCTGAGGCCTGAGCTCTTCTTCCTATCAGGCTCTGTCTTCCTTCTGGGAAGCTCTGTGTGAAGCAGCCCCCTTTGCCGTGAACAAGCATCCTTTGACCTGCTCCTCTCTTATTTATGGCATCGCAGGCCTTCCAAGAGAGCAGAAACAGTCTGGCCTAAGTTTAGCAACCTGAGGAGCTTAATGTGGCTTTGGCAAGAAGACCTCGATACAAAGAGTCTTAGTTGGCGGGCCAAGAATAGCAAGGGACAAAATAAACTCACTTTAAAAATAATAAAGGGAAAAAGAGAGAGAAAGAGAAGAGGTGGGGAGGAAGAAAAAAATTAAGACAGGAAGAAGGGAGGAAGACAGAGGTCATAAAAGCCAGTAAGGTCACCATCTTCACATGTGCCAACAGCAAATTAAGTAGAAAGAAAGTGTGGTGAGATAGCAGAAGAGGGGTTCACATGGGCACTGTGGTGAGTTGAGCTCCCTCATGGCATCGCCAATGCTTTACTAGTATCACGTGATATCTAATGATATGTAATACTAAGAATAAGCCCAGTCCATCAGTTGACACTATCACTCTGCGTCAGGGTGATCATAGACATGACCTCCTGCAATAACCCACAGTATCCTCATCCACCTTTTACAGATGAGGAAACTGAGGCTCGCTGGGGCAAGTACTTTGCGAAACAGTGTTAGCCCTTCTCTGAGCAGCGTCTTGGTAAATCCACCAGGTTGTGTGACCAAGGGCTGGTCCCGGGGGGGCACAGAAAGCACTTCCAGACTTGAGTCAAAGCAAGAGAGTTAAATTTTCCCATCTCAGCGGCTCTTCTAGCCCCAGCAGGCCTCTCAGGGTAACCCCTCCTCCAAGCCTGAGACTGTCCCGGGCTACAGAGCCTCCAGAAACCATCTCAGTAAGAGTTTTTCTGTTGACACTAAGGCCATTATGCTGTGTCTGTGGGTGGAAATATGTATTTATTATTCGAAGCCTTAAGTGTGTTTTCCCTTCATTTCATTCTAAATGAGAATTTATTAGTCCCTAAGTACATGCCGTTTATTTAGCGGTGTGTTGGTAACAAAGTGGAGAAAGCAACGAATAAATCTGAGCAACTGACAACCTAGCAGGAAAACAGCTTGTACATCAAGCCAGAAGCCAGTGAGCAGAGTCCCTGGGCACCCACGGGCAAGCTGCTCTGGTCCCTCCAATTAAAAAAAAAAAAAGGTTTATTTTTTAGAGTAGTTTTGGCTCACAGCAAGATCAAGCAGGAAGTACAGAGAATTCCCATATCCCCCTGCCCACCCCACACACAACCTCCCCCACCATTAGCATCAAGAACCACAGCGCGGCACGTGTTACAACTGATGAATCTACATTGACACAGTTCTACAATGTCAACACATCTCTGTCACCAAAGTCGCTACGTTACATAAAGTTTCATCCTGGGCGCTGTCCACGCTATGGGTTGGGACAAATGTGTAATGACCTACATTATCGCATTACATGGAGCAGTCTCACTGCCCGAGAAATCTCCCCGTGCTCCACTTACCCATCCCCCCTGCCCTCCCAGCTGCTGGCAACCACTGATCTTTTTACTGTCATCATTGTTGTGTCTTTCCCAGAAAGCCATACAGCTGGAATCGGGCCACATGGAGCCTTTCGGACTGACTGCTTTCACTGAGTCATGGACATTCAAGGTTCTTCCCTGTCTTTTTGTGGCTTCACGACTCATTCTTTTTTAGCCCAGAACACTACTCCATTACCTGGATGTGCCACAGTTTATTCATTCACCTCCCAAAGGACATCTTGGTGGCTTTCAAGTGCTGGAAATTATGAATAAAATTACTCTAAGCGTCCATGTGCAGGTTTTTGTGTGGATTTGGTTTCAGTCCATTTGGGTAAATGCCTCGGAGTGTAATTGCTGGGTCGTAAGGCAAGAGTATGTTTAGCTTTGAAAGCAGCCTCCAAACTCTCTTCCAAAATGTCTGCGCCACTTTGCAGTCCCAGCAGCAATGAAGGAGAGTTCTGGTGGCTCCACTTCCTTAGCAGCATTTGACTCAACATTCAGAAAACTAAGATCATGGCATCCGGTCCCATCACTTCATGGCAAATAGATGGGGAAACAATGGAAACAGTGACAGACTTTATTTTCTTGGGCTCAAAAATCACTGCAGATGGTGACTGCAGCCATGAAATTAAAAGACGCTTACTCCTTGGAAGGAAAGTTATGACCAACCTAGACAGCATATTAAAAAGCAGAGACATTACTTTGCCAACCAAGGTCCATCTAGTCAAGGCTATGGTTTTTCCAGTGGTCATGTATGGATGTGAGAGTTGGACTATAAAGAAAGCTGAGTGCTAAAGAATTGATGCTTTTGAACTGTGGTGTTGGAGAAGACTCTTGAGAGTCCCTTGGACAGAGAAGAGATCCAACCAGTCCTTCTTAAAGGAGATCAGTCCTGAATATTCATTGAAATGCATGCATGCATGCTGAGTCGCTTCAGTCATGTCCTACTCTGTGTGACCGTATGGACAGCAGCCCACCAGGCTCCTCCGTCCACAGGATTCTCCAGGCAAGAATACTGGAGTGGGTTTTGCCATTTCCTTCTTCAATTCATTGGAAGGACTGATGCTAAAGCTGATACTCCAATACTTTGGCCACCTGATGTGAAGAACTGACTCATTGGAAAAGACCCTGATGATGGGAAAGATGGAAGGCAGGAGGAGAAGGGGATGAAAGAGGATGAGATGGTTGGATGGCATCACCAACGTGATGGACATGAGTTTTTCGAGTAAACTCCAGGAGTTGGTGATGTACAGAGAAGCCTGGCGTGTGGCAGTCCATGGGGTCACAAAGAGTCAGACATGACTGAGTGACTGAACTGAACTGAACTGAAGGCAGGAGTATGTTTAGCTTTGAAAGCAGCCACCAAACTCTCTTCCAAAGTGTCTGCGCCACTTTGCAGTCCCAGCAGCAATGAACGAGGGTTCCAGTGCTTCCCTGTCCTCAGCAGCCTCTGGTGTCCATCCCTCTACTTTTTAAAGCACAACTTTATTTAATTGTGTGGAAACCATTAGAGAGCCATGCATAAAGCCAAAAATGACTCTCTGAGCAACAAAACTAAATGTCACATCCTGTGATATCGATGGGGCAGTGTTTCTTATGCTCTTCCTCAAAGCCACCATACTCTTATTCTGCACAAAACACAGGTGTTCTGTTTTCCCAACCTGCTAAGAACTGAAAGCTTTAAAGAGATGGAGACTGAAACTGTAAAACCAAAGACACAGACATTAGCCTGTTGACAAAGGAGTTAATAAGCAAGTATGTAATCTTGCACTCTTTAGAGGCATACCTGTGTATCTACTTGTCATAAACAGAGTTTATAAGAATGACCTTAAAACACCTGTTGAATGAAATGGCATTCAAGATACCACAGCTATTAAAAAATTGAGGCTCAGTTCCAGTTGTACCAAGCAGTTAGACAATCAGAAGAAAGAGAACTGGAAAGAAAAGAGTGTTGGAATTCCTCAGGCATTTTTTGAGATCTGGTTATGTCCCAAGGTGAACTCAAAAGTAAATGGTATGTGGTTCCCCTTCTTGGGGAAATCCTTTTCTAGCATATCATATAGTTATAACTGAACATGATAAATGTTATAGCACATCTATTTATAAAAGTGGCATGAGAACATAGATGAGTTGGCTGTTAAGCTTACAAGAGCAAGAAAAGCTGCAATTGGGGCTTCCCTGGTGGTCCAGTGGTTAAGGCTCTACACTTCCACCACAGTGGACCAAGATTTAACCCCTGGTCAAGGAACTAAGATCTTACATGTCTGTAAAGCACTCCCCCCAAAAAAAAGCCACAGTAAATATTGGAACTAGGCTGGAAGGATTTTGCTGTTTGGTAAGGGGTGGGTATTTTAAGGAAGGACATTCCAGGCAGAGGGAGCATACTTTAAACAAAGGCATGGAGTCATGGAGATGATGGCATAGTCAAGAATGTAAAATCAAATATTGGGTAGCCAGGAGATGCGCCAGAAAGTTCCCCAAAGGCCAGCTGATGATTGCCTAGTATGTAAGGACAAGGAGTATGGATTTTATTCAAAAGATAACAGGTTGCTATTAAAAGCTTTAAGTTGAGAAATCCCATGATTAACTTCTGCTTTCAATGCATGCTCATGCTGAAGGCAGGAGAGAATATGAACGTGAATGGGTGGAGAGTGGAGGCAGGGACACCAGGCAGAGATCCCCAGACTCGAGAAGAGGTAACAGGTAGGCTTGTTATGACTGAGTGATCTGTTTGGGGTGCTGAGAGGAGAGGGCAGAAAGAGGGGGTACACAGAAAGTGTAGTCAAGCATGGTCCTGAGTAATCTGGGTAAATGGGACAAACCAAGAAAGGAACTTTTTATAAACCTGAGATTTATTTTTTTTAATCTTCATGATCCTCTGGTGGCATGAAAGAAGCTGAATCTTTAATACTACTTCAGTTTCAAGCTTATTTGATATTTTCTTGCTCCACCCAAGAGAACACCACTTGAATTATGCCATAAAGCTAGAACCAAATGAATGCAGTTCATTTTTTCTAAAAGTTCCAAGTAGGAACAGACAAATGTGTACTCAGAGAACAAATTTCAAGCCAAAATGACCGAATATAGTCTGAAGTTTGGCCATCTAATGTGGCTACCACTGACTCTTTGTGGCTATTGAACATTTGAGATGTAGATACTACTCTTAATTGAGATGTGATGCGAGTGTAAAATACATACAATTCATATCAGAGTTCAGAGACTTAGTCTGAAGAAAAGAACATAAATGTTCTGTTAATAATTCTATAATATTACATGTTGAAATAATATTTTTAATATATTGGATTTGAAGTAGGAGGTAGAATGAGCCCCTCAGCTGGACAGCTGGTGTTTGTCAAGCTGATAATATTACCAAAATCAGTTTCACTAGTTTTTTCTTTTTCTTTTTAAATGCAATAACTAGAAAATTTTAAATTGCATATGTGGCTCACGTTGTTTTCCTGTTGGATGACACTGGTCTAGGATGTTTGAGTTTTGTGGTGTCAGTGTTGAAGGAGTGTATGGAGACCAAGTATTTATTTTGCATTATTGCTTTTCTTCTTCACCACCTGATGTCTTCTAATATTTTACTATGTAGCCTTATTCTCATTAATAAACAAGTAGTTACCATAGCAACGGCCACAACACTCTGTATTTACCACACCTGGAGGGAGAGATATAAACAGACATCAATCTGTCATTCATGGTTAAACAGTTATGTTTTTTTAATGTATATCTGGGTCTTCCTTTGCAAAACCGCTCTGAGTGTAGGAAAATTGACTTCTAATTTCCATCTATGTCACTGGCTTTCTTTGGGTCTGGATAAGAAGAAGAATAATTACCCCATGCCCACTTCAGAGGGGAATGTGGGTAGTTACAGAGAACTTTGCAAACTATTCTTAGGGCAGGAGCATGCTCAGTCATGTCCGACTCTTTGCGACCCTGTGAACTGTAGCCCACCAGGCCCCTTTGTCCATGGGATTTTCCAGGCAAGAATACTGGAGTGAGTGGGTTGCCATTTCCTTCTCCAGGGGATCTTCCCAACCCAGGGATCAAACCTGTGTCTCCTGTGTCTCCTGCTTTGGCAGGTGGATTCTTTTACCACTGCGCCACCTGGGAAGCCCCATTCTTAGGGCTCAGTATCAGTCTAATATCACATAGTTTAGTATAGCCTTGGTATCAACTATTAATACACCGTTACAGTCAGGCAAGAAGGGAAGGGGAGGTTCCTTTGGCTGATAGGAGTGAGGAAATGCAAAAGGGAAAAAAGAGGTCAGACCAAGAAAAACCAAAAGAAGGTGGCTGATGTTAGCATTTGTTCCCTAGACTTTAACAGTCTTTTTGGAGTATTTCCCATCTTCAGCAACAAGTCTCCACTGGCTGGGAGGAGAATAGGAACCCAGAACCACCACTGTATACAGCTCATCTGGCTTTGACAAGGAAAAAGCAAATAGGTTGGTGTATTTATTAATTTTTTTATGTTGATCCTTTGGTGACTCAGATGATAAAGAATCTGTGTGCAAGGCAGGAGACCCAGGTTTGATCGGGTTGGGAAGCTCCGTTGGAAAAGGGCGTGGCATCCCACTCCAGTATGCTTGCCTGGAAAATCCCATGGACAGAGGAGCCTGGCGGGCTATAGTCCATAGGGTTGCAAAGACTCGGACATGACTGAGCAATGAACACTTGTAGTGTTATGCTCATTTATGCCCCCCAAGTTTCTCAAAGATCTCTTATTCCTGGGTCAATTCTGTCTTAACATACTTGCCGCTGAATACACATCATCTGAACAGAGATGACTAGGCTAAGAAAGGGAAATTAGGACTGATTTTTATTACCTTCACCTAGGACAGTGCTGGCTCCAAATATTTATATAGATTGGCTTTAAGAATTTCCACGTGCTTGATAGTAGAGGCTGGGGGTTTGGCCATGAAGTGGTGTTTGCAGGTCAAGCATATAGTTTTCAGTTGGATGTCATGCTTCTCTGAGGTGACTGGAAGAGGGATGTTGACAGTCAGGGCAGGGTTTTGGCTAAAGACCTCTCCACTCAATCTACCCTTTGAGATTTCAAGGAACTTAGATATTATGGCTAAAGTAATAAACATTCTAGGTTTTGGATTTCATTTGCACAGGTGTCATTAAATCTATGTGAGGCTGTTCAACTAATGATGAGCTCTGTCATTTGCAAATCCGTTCACTGATTCATCTATTCTACAAACCTCCACCCTAAATGAAAATCAAGGATACTGCTACAGCTACATCTCGAGATGTTACATTTTGAGAAATCCCCTAACTCAGCATTGACATTCAGAAGGTCCTAAACCTGGAGAAGGAAATAGCAACCCATTCCAGTATTCTTGCCTGGATAATCCCATGGATAGAAGAGCCTGGTGGGCTACAGTCCAGGGGGTCACAAGGAGATGAACAAAACTGAAGCGACTTAGCACGCACACTGCCCAAGAAAATTCAAACCTCAGGGGAAATAAAAAATACACTGCAGAAATGCAGTGGCTCTGCTGAAGTTGCAAGAAAGGGTGATCATCTTTGTTTGGTGTTTTGAGTGTCTTGCCCTCCGCTCCAAGGAAGGGAGAGGTAGGTCGTGGGGGGTAGGGAGGAGTGTGGTTTTCTGATCACAACTCAAATGGCACCGTTTGAATTATATAATGGAGCCGCTGGGAGTCAGGTGACAGGCTCACTAATTCCCTGCAGAAGGAGACAAACTGCATGTTAAAAAGCTCAACAAATACTCTGAAAAAAAGAAAAAAACAAAAAAGCAGAGCCCAGGCTGTGAGTTCCAGACTTCCAAGCTGCAGCTTCCTCTGAATTCTCTCTGAGCTGAAACAGCTGGGCGAGCTGGCAGAGTCCCAGGACTCCCGAGGCTGCGGAGAGCCAAAGCCAAGTGCAGGTCCCGGGGGTCCGGTCTGGATCACCCGGTTACTTTCTGTTTCATTTCGAAATGTGCCCTGTTTCTGAAACTGGTGGCTCCCCATGTCAAGGGAAACGCAGGACTCCTTGGAGACGCCAGCCAGGCTTTTAAGAACTGGGGCTTTGCGAAGGTAAGAAGCTATCTGCGACCCACCGGCTGGGGGCTGCCTCCTGGGAGCGGTCTGGGTGCGAGCAGGGAACATGCCCGGGAGAGTCTGCCAACTTGTTCTGGGATCTGAAGGAGGCTGGAGAAACTGTCCGTGAGGGGTTATTTTAAGGTTAGGAAAGGGATGAAGAGGGACCCTTCCCGCCTGGATGGGTGGCTACCCGGTCTTTGGTGAGTTAAATTCATCCCAACTCCTGTCTGATCTTTTTCCCTGCCCCAGTTCCATCCCATGGAGGAGTTGGTCTGCCTGTCTGGGAGCTGGCCTGGGGCTGGGAAGAAAGGAGAAGGGGATGCCTGGCACCGAAAGGCTGTCTGGGCGTGTGTAGCATGTGTATTTCAGAGCCTGACTCTTGAGAAGGCTGTTGCTCAGGCTGAGATAGCACAGCCTTTGGGGAGGCAGAGAGCAGAGGAAGATACGTGTGTGAGCAGAGCGCTTGGGAAATCTGCGAGGTAGGCATTGGAATCATAAATAATTTAATTGCTGTTTGTGTGTTTGTTAGTCAGATTTAGTATTGGTTTTATATTTTGTTCAGTTTGGGGACTTCCTCCTTTCTGGAGCTGCCAGTATCAGTTGATTGGGTTTTTCAATCCTCGGACTTTGGTTCATTGGCTCTCTTGAAACCCACTGGTGCCCTGGTAGATGGCTGGAAGTCAGAGATTGATTAGACAACTGCTGCTGTTTTCTCAGATCTGGGGGGGTTCACTTGCAAATCTCACTGCCATGGAGACTTGCTGGGAGACCTGGACGCCTGTGGAGGCAGCCAGCTCTTAGGAACCTCAGGAAGTTTCTGACTTAAAGAGACAGGAAAGGAAAAAAATCAAACCGGCAGTTAATTCCGGGAAGGTGGGTGCAGGGAAACGTTGTCAAGGATCAAAAAGAAGGATGACTGGGGAAATGAAAGGATGAGGAAAGGAACAGGCTTGGTGGGATCCCAGTTTGGGCTGTGGCATTTGGAGGTTTGCAGCATAAAGATAAAAATCAATAAGCAAGCTGGTAACAGCTCACTTGGCATGAATAAGAAATGCTACAATAGATCTTCTTTCTGCCTGCCCCCTCCCACCCCCCACCCCTCCACTGACTTCTAGAGAACCTGAGAAATAGGCAGGGTGTGAATTTGGAAGAGTTCATCACTAATTGCTATTTTGTTTGACCACAGGAGGTGCACTAAACAAAATATGGGAATGTCAAAACCAAAGGGAAAGTGTGCTTAGAATAATGCCTACAGAGATGTTATCAAGTTTCCGCTGTCCTTCCCCAATTCCCCATCCTACTCCCAGTTTGGGGCAGATTATATGATTTGAATGTATCGTATAAAAACTCCTTAGACTGATACAGTTATCACTGCAAAAGGATATTCAGGTACTAGAATAAAAATGATCTTGAGTCAGTGGTTTCTTTTTTAAATTTATTTTTAATTGGAGGATAATTACTTTACAATATTGTGTTAGTTTCTGCCATACATCAACATGAACCAGCCATAGGTATACATATGTCCCCTCCCTCTTGAACCCCAACCTCCTCCAACCCCATCCCACCCTTCTAAGTTGCCACTGAGCACTGGATTTGAGCTCCCTGCATCATACAGCAAATTCCCACTGACTATTTTACATATGGTAATGTATGTGTTTCAATGCTCCTCTCTCAGTTCATCCCACAGTCTCCTTCCCGAGTCAGTGATTCTTAAGTCTTTGAGATTATGTACCATATTTGGGAATTGAAAAGACTTAGTTGATGATAAATTTTATGAAGAGGTTTCTAATTAAAGCCGACATTTGAAATATGATCGATAGCATAATATTATAAATATTCACAATTGAGGAAAACAACTTATGGAGCCCCTTTTGCAAGCCATGGCAGTCCCTCAGACTTAAATAATTAATGTCAGCACACTGAGTTCTTTTTTATCAAGATTTCTGTTCATTGAAACTTGCTGGAAATCTGCATTTCTGCACTTCAATAATATAATGAGGGTGGAAATTGCTAAGGATGACCTCCAGACACTGCAAGAGCCGTCAGCACCGTCCAAATCACAGAAGAGAACACCATGCTCTGAATAGTTTCTGTTTTGAGTGCTTTTTTCTTCTTCTCTAATTCTTTAAAATTTGGTAATCTGCCTAAATTGTAGTGCCCACTTTTTCACAGGCTAGAATCTGCCTGCCAAGCCAGAGACTCAAGTTCAGTCCCTGGGTCGGGAAGATCCCCTGGAGAAGGACATGGCAACCCACTCCAGTATTCTTGTCTGAGAAATCCCATGGACAGAGGAGCCTGGTGGGCTATAGTCCATGGGATCACAAAGAGTCAGACATGACTGACTAAACAGCAAACAACATTTTCCACACCAAGAACCAGGGCCTGTGGTCTTACAAAGGACTTTTGTAAGAAAGTGCTTTCAGTATAAGGGACAGTTTGGAAAATGCAGTTCAGATGCCAAGTTGCAGTTCAGATGTCCACTTCTGGGGCAGTTCAATAGTTTATGGGACAGCTGGTCAGAAGATGTAAAATTGGGAAGCTCTTGGAAATCTCGTCCTCAAAGAAATATAGATGCTTTGGTTAAAAGAATAAGACTTTTGTGTTCAGATTGATGGGTCTCATTCCAGTCTTGTCACCTGTTCAGTGAGTGAGCCTGGGCAAGTTTCTTGACTTTCTAAGGTTTAGTTTCTTCCTCTGTAAAATGGAATAGTGAAGTACTTTCCTGGGAGGTTGTATGGGAGTAAATAAAATAATATGTGAATAGAGTAGCACCCGATATAGTTTCTGTGTTACTAAGAAACAGAATTTCCTTCTTAATAATGCAGAAGAAAATCACTTTAGATAATCCATAGCTAATGAATAACCGGTAACCATTCCATTTGTCTGCTAGGGCTTCTGTAACAAAATACCACTAGCTGGGATGGCTTAAACAACAGAAATTTACTTTCTTGCAGCCCTGGAGGCTGGAAGTCCAACACCTAGATGTTGGCAGAGTTGTTTTGTTGGCAGAGTTGTTTTTTCCTGAGACCTGTCTTCTTGGCTTGAAAATCGTCACTGTGTCCTCACATAGCCGTTCCTCTCTGTGAACACCCATGTGTCTTTTCCTCTTCTTATCAGGAAAGTGAAAGTGAAGTTGCTCAGTCATGTCCGACTCTTTGTGACCCTATGGGCTGTAGTCAACCAGGCTCCTCCGTCCATGGGATTTTCTAGGCAAGAATACTGGAGTGGGTTGCCATTTCCTTCTCCAGGGGATCTTCCCGACCCAGGAATCGAACCCGGGTCTCCCGCATTGCAGGCAGATGCTTTACTGTCTGAGCCATCTGGGAAGCCCCCCGTCCTACTGGATTTTGACCCCACCCATATGACTTGATTGATTGACTGATTCAGGTCTTCGTGGCAGCTCAAGGGATCTTAAGGACACAGCCTTAGTTGCCCCGAGGCATATAGGATCTTAGTTCCCTGACCAAGGATTGAACCCGTGTACCCGGCATTAGCACGTGGATTTTAAACTACTGGCCCACCAGGGAAGACCTCTCACCTCATTTAGTTTGTTTTTTTTTTTTTTTCCCCCCATTTAGTTTTGATTATCTCCTTCTAGGCCCTGTCTCCAAATACAGCCACATTCTGAGGTACATATTAACTTGGGGAGAACATAATTCATCCCCATAACACCTATCAATTAAAAGGTATATTCTTGTTCTAGGAATTTGTCAGGTTTATAAAACCTTTCCTTTCCTTTCCTCTCAAAAGGAAAATGATGTCTTAATTGCCATAGGGGGACCATATCTTGGAAGACAAGCCTGGTAGGCCAGGGCCAAGAGTCAAGAGAAGTTGGCCCTCCTGGCATATTTCAGCTAAGAGGAGAACGAGGACCTTGCGTTTTTCACTTCCACCTGGGTGTTCTGTAAAGAACTCGTGGATTGTTGGTGTCAGGGCTACATGTCCACCGTGACAGCTGTTCTTGGAGGACGGATTTAACATTGTTTGGGGTTGGAAGCTCCTCTGAGGTCAAAAGTATTATGGCATTTCATGGGCTGAGCATCCCACTTCCTTTCAATGTTCTGTCTCCTTAAGGAAGTCAAAGATTGACCCTGCCACCCGGGTTTCTACTGTGCCCAGCTGGTCATGTATACTTTTCACTATTTCCCTAGTCAGCCTCCAACTTTCCCAGTTCCCATTCAGTAGGAACCATGATATTCCATGACATGGTTGCCTGAAGTGTGCACACATGTACACACACACACACACACATTTATTTATTCTACAAACAGAACTTGTGAGTAGAGAGGAAGATGATTTGTAAGTGCTATGTACACATTACTTCCTTTCTGAATTTCAGATCCTTGATTTCAGAGAAAGCGATATGGAGCCCAGCTCATGGCTGAGATATCCACATAAATAGGGGAACTGAGGGGAACTGATGCCTTCTCTGAATTCACAGGCCTGAAAAGGCTTGAAGGAGAAAGTCAGGGAAGAGCAGGTGATTCTCAGATGTACACAGACGAGGGTGGGCGTGCCCCCTCCTACCTCACCCCCTCCCCCTTCGCAGCTGCCCCTTTAGCTGCCATTTGTTCCAGCTCACACTGTAAACAAATGTCATTTTTGTGGTCTCTTTAGGCTCATGCTCTACACTTTTTGTTGTTGTTGCTTTTTGTTGGGGATCTTGCTATTTAAAATAGTCCCCACGTGTAGTACTGAAGTATGTCTAGTGTTCCTAAGTGCAGGAGGGCTGTGACATGCTTTGTGGAGACAGTATGTGTTTACATATGCCTTGTTCAGATGTGTCATGGTGGTGTTGGCCACAAGTTCAAGGTTAATGGATCAACCATATAGATGGCGCTAGTGGTAAAGAGCCTGCCTGTCGCTGCAGAAGACACATAAGGGACGTCCGTTCTATCCCTGGGTCAGGAAGATCCCCTGGAGGGGGAAATGGCAACCCACTCTAGTATTCTTGCCTGGAGAATCCCATGGACAGAGGAGCCTGCAGTGCTATGGTCCATAGGGTCGCAAAGAGTCCTTTAAACAGAAACACACCTAAGACAAGGAATAAATGATCAGTTGATGAGAACATTGGAACCAGAGCCTCTCAGGAACCCAACCCTATACTCCCCTAGGAACAGCAGTTCAGTGTTTCACTAATTCAGTATGCACAGTGACTTCATATGTCTACTGTACATATCAGTAAGACACTAGGAATCACTTTTCCACAGAGATGCAAACTGGTGTTGGAAGAGAGGACAACATTGCCTGAGGCTATGTAGTAGCGGGCACAAAACCAGCTCACTAGACTGGAATGCCATAATGTGGTGAGTATTGTGGTTGTTCAGTCACTAAGTTGTGTCCGACTCTTTGTGACGCCGTGGATGGCAGCATACCAGGCTTCCCTATCTTTCACTATCTCTCGAACAGCAGTTCAACTGGGATTAAGGATCGGGCTTGAAAACAGACATGCCACTTATGTATGAAGGACTCACTATATTCCAGATATTGTTAAGAGGGTCTAGCTAAATGATCTCGTTGAATCCTCACAACAGCCTTGTAAGACAGGGATTATTATGCCCATTTAACAGATAAGGACAGTGAGGCTCAAAGAAGGAAAGTAACTTGCCCAAGGACACCCTGCTTATAAAAAACACAACAGAGGTTTCAGACCCAGGCAGAGTGACCCTGGAGGTTGTAATTACAGAGATAAGTTTTGTAGTTTAAGATCTTGGAGAAAGAGCTCCATTAATGTTAATAGTACCCTATCTTGTTCTCTAGTTTCTTCTTTTTAATTTTAATTTTTCCAATATCCCATCTTTACACTGCGTGTTTTCCTGCTTTACATGTTTTTTTTTTTTTTTCAAATTCTTTTCTCCCCCAAGAATGCTCTTCTTCTTTCCTAGCTTTTAGGTTTCTTTCTTTCTTTCTTTCTTTCTTTTTTTTAATGTTGTGAGGGGGTAAACTTATTTAGTAGCTGCAGAAATTGGACACTTTATATTATATTGTGCTGTTTAATTTTAGAAGTTTGAACATTTCAAGTTTTCCTAGAATGTAATATATGTTATTTAAGAATTATTCTCTGAATATTACTTAGCCATAAAAAATAATCAAATCTTGCCATCTATAACAACATGGATAGATCTAGGGGGTACTATGCTGAGTGAAATGTCAGACAGACAAAGACAAATATTCCATGGTTTCACTTATATGTAGAATCTGAAAAACAAATGAACAGACACAGCAAAACAGAAACAGATTCCTAGATACAGAGAACAAACTGGCGGTTGCCAGAGAAGTGGGGCAATGAGTGGAATAGGTGAGGAAGATGAAAATGTACAAACTCTCAATTATAAAACAAATGCTTCACAGGGCATTTAGTCAATGATATTGTCATAACATTGCATGGTGACAGATGGTATCTAGACTTATCCTGGTGGTTATTTTGCAATGTATAAAAATATTGAATCACTATGTCGAATATTGGAAGCTAATATAATATTGTAAGTCAATTGTACTTCAATTTAAAAAAGAAGAATTATTCTTCTAATCACTCTTTTCATTTCACACTAATAGTGTTATGGTTTATTTACAGATGTTCTCATTAATAGAGGAAACATAATTATGCTATTTGTGTATTAGATTTGGATAACCTGACATAAAATGACATACTCCTTGTTTTGCATTTCATCTTGGATATCAGTTACCTTTGAACATTTTTAAAGATATGAAGCCTCTTATTAAGTTTCCCAAATCTGTATCACCGAGACTCATTTGCCTATGTCCTTGAGATATTAAGAAAGTATACACTTCCCATAGCACTTAGGTACTAAGGATTATTTCCGCAGGACTTCTAGTAGTACTGTGCCTGGAGATAAAATAGTTTCCAAAAACAGAATGCTTGTTTTAAAAAGTGCCAGAGCTGTTTATTATGTTAAACAAACAAACAAACATATTAACAACATCTAACAGGGAAAAAAACTCCTGTCAGAATTTTCGGGCTCCGTCTCTCTTTCTAAAATGCACCCTCAGATGTCCAGAAAGTGGTCATTCTCTCTGGCCACACGGAAGATGCCCCCCAGGGCTGTGAACTCCATCAAAACATTTCTGCTCATAGAGTTCAAAGGCTGGAGGTTGTAAGAAGAGATAGCTTGAATCTCTGTAGGTAAGTGGGAAAGAGTTCGCCTACAAAGGAGCTGCTATTCTTTGAAATAACTCAAGTCTGAAACCCTTCCTTTGTAAATTAGAAACAAACCTCTTGAACTGTTCTGAAACCCAGAGAGAGAGAGTGGCAATACTGCTGGCAAATTATACTACATACTCAGTCAACTATGACACTTAGGTGAACAAATTCTGTGTTTGTATTGAGATCTGGTAATTTTGGAACAAAGGCAGAAACAAGGAAACCTTCAGGAATCTCGGTCCTGTTCTTAAACTGCCAGGGCATGAAAGAGGGCTGGGGGAAAATGAAGCCGTGTTTGATTCCACGAACACTTGAAACCATCCTTCAAATATTCTGGATGGAATGAAGTCCAAAGTGTTTTGCCAAACCCCAGGGAAATTAGCTCCATATGTTTCTGATTTATTTATAGTTTAATCATCAAAATATTGCTTTGCAGGGACTGGTTATTTCCAAGAAACCTTTTATGAGCCATTTTAAAACATTATCTTGAAAACAGGAAGCCCTGTTTTGCCAAGAGCTAGCAGATGCCTGAGCAGAGATTCTGGATTTGGTGATGGGGGCAGAGCCTGAGCTTGCAAATCTGGCAGAACTGACTCCATATTGCCTTTGTGGAGTCTGTGCTGTGTGGTGTCTCCACTCACTAGAAATAAAGAAATCCTTCAGGGGTGATAACCCGAGGGGAAAGGGGAAGGTGACAATAGGCATCCATGATTTCTGCTCAAACTCATTCTCTTTCATGCCCTTATCACCATATTTCATCTGTATGTTAGTCACTCAGTCATGTCCGACTCTTTGCAACCCCAGAGACTGTAGTCCACCAGGCTCCTATGTCCATGGGATTCTCCAGGCACGAATACTGGAGTGGGTTGCCATTCCCTTCTCCAGGGGATCTTCCTGACCCAGGAATCCAACCTGGGTCTCCTATGTTGCAGGCAGATTCTTTACTGTCTGAGCCGCCAGGGAAGCCCATTTGCTAAATGATAATTCAGGAGGTAACTTCTCTACCAAAATTATGTTAGGATCTTAGTCCTTACAAACTGAACGTTGAATTTCTTAGAAAACAGCAACTTCAAAGGAGCCATTGTATGCATTAATAGGAAAACATTTTTTTTTTCTCTTTATTTTGGAGCTTTTAAAAAATAAACTAAAATTCTCAAGAATTAAAAAAAAAAAAAAAAAAAAGCCTCCTAGAGGGGCTTTACGTAATGTTTATGCTGGTTTTTTTTTTTTTTTTCTCTCATTGCTCTTCCTCAGTGGCTTTTTAAAGTAAGTTTCCTGATCGGTTTAACGTGGGAAATTGTTAGAAATGAAGATTCTCTGAGCCCACCTCATACTGACTTCTCCCAGTGGTTCTCAGACTACCCACATGTCAGAGTCACTGAGGGTCTCAGTGATTTCCCGCTGAGCTCTGCCCCTAGAGTCTCTGATTCAGTCGGTCTGGGTGTGTGACCTGAGAACTTATATTTCTTACAAGTGCCCGGTTGATGCTTCTGGTCTTGGGACCCCACTTGGAGAACCATTGCACTCTTCCCAGTTCTCACCACTGGCTAGCCATTGAGCGGAAGTTCAGTTCAGTTTAGCCGCTCAGTCGTGTCCGACTCTTTGCTACCCCATGGACCGAAGCACACCAGGCTTCCCTGGCCATCATCAACTCCCGGAGTTTACTCAAACTCGTGTCCATCGAGTTGGTGATGCCATCCAACATCTGTCATCCTCTGTCATCCCCTTCTCCTCCCGCCTTGAATCTTTCCCAGCATGAGGCTCTTTTCCAATGGGTCAGCTCTTCACATCAGGTGGCCAAAGTACTGGAGTTTCAGCTTCAGCATCAGTCCTTCCAATGAACACCCAGGACTGATCTCCTTTAGGATGGACTGGTTGGATCTCCTTGCAGTCCAAGGGACTCTCAAGAGTCTTCTCCAGCACCACAGTTCAAAAGCATCAATTCTTCTGTGCTCAGCTTTCTTTATTGTCCAACTCTCACATCCATACATGACTACTGGAAAAACCATAGCTTTGATTGGATGGACATTTGTCTGCAAAGTAATGTCTCTGCTTTTAATTATGCTGTCTAGGTTTGTCCTAGCTTTTCTTCCAAGGTGCAAGCATCTTTTAATTTCATGGTTGCAGTCACTATCTGCAGTGATTTTAGGCACTATCTCAGAGCCTAAGAGCACTGAGTGGAAAGGAGGGATTAAATCAGAGGTGAAAGTGGAGCCCATTCCAGGTGCATCCAGTAACGGTTACTTGAGGATGTGTTTCAAGGACTCAACAAGGATACTACCTATGTAAATTCTTGTAGACCATTGTTCATGGCTGAAGAAATGAGGTAGTTTATGTAATTGGCCTCCACAAGATTTAGTTTATAAAATAGGAGTACCACCAAACCAACGTATATAGAATACCTACAGTTTTCAGAGATTTTCATGGATTAGACTGTCTTCAGGCTTTAAAATGATATGTAAGTAGGAACTAAACGCATCTGGTGACATGAGCTTTTTCTGTCATTAAAATGTAAGAGAACTTTCATTGCATAGTTAAATGCAATTGGTTAAAGTATATTGAGCGTATCATGGGGAAAACATCTTCGGTGAGAATTGTGTAATTGAGACTGATTGACTATACTGATCTTCAGGCAAATCAAGAAGCTGGGTTCAGTGAAGGCATTTCAGCAGAGAGGTGTGCTACTGTGATGAGCTGACAATATGAAGAATTCATAGAACCTCCTTGATAGAAGGGGTTCTTGATCTTCCAAATACATTAGAATCACCTGGAATCTTGCTAATAGCCGATGCTGATTGGGCAGGTCTAGAGCAGGGCTCGAGGTACTGCGTTTCTAACAGTCTTCCAGGAGATGCTACTACTGGAGAAGCAAGGTTCTAGAATAGTGGTTCACGACCAAGGGAAGCCTTTGAAAAATTCTAAATCAGACGTGCTGGCTAGGACTTGGGCGTAGGTGTTTTTAAAGCACCCTAGGTGATTCAGATGTGTAGCCAGCATTGAGATGCTCTGACCTGGAAAAGTGGAGTTTCTATTTCTAGGCCACCTCTCTCAAAGTCAGATGCCTTGCTGGAGTCTTTGGTGAGTATCAGACTGTGGTGAATTCATACTTGACTTCTCTAATAAGAGCCTGAAGTGCCTATTTCTATGTTGCTGATAAAAGAAAGAGCTAGATGCTTTAGATTCCTGTTGTGTTGACTGCAGACAGAGTTAGCATCTAGCTCTGAAAATTTAGCAACAGGTCTTGTATTCTCTCCCCCACAGAGGTTCTCCATATTTGCTGTCTTTTCTTCCACACAGTTTTGTTGTTTTTTTTTAATTTAAATTTTTCTTAACTTCCCTACTTCCTCTTATAAGTGAGCTACAGTTATAACTAATATAAACTAGGGGTACAACCAGCATTGATACACCAACAAAAATGCTTGAGTACTTAGACATATATTTGAGAACTCAGAACCCTGCACACACACACACACACACACACACACACACACAGAAAATTTTGCTTTAAAGATGTCAAGAGCAGATGTTACTATCCACTTGTCTCCCAGCATAAAATAAACATAATCTGACTTCTGTGGAACATCTGATTCTGGTTATAACTGCACCCCAATGGACCTTCTTGGATGAGTCACTTTCAAAGTGCGCCCATAAGTAGCTGAATGTGCTATCTGTGGCTGGGTAATTAAATTTTGTATACTTAAACGTTAGAGACTGCCTGCCAAATACAATTATTTCAGTTGTAGCCTAGTTGATGCTGAACTTTTCTTCCTCACAGTAATTAGCCAACAGGTGCTGTTACTTCTGAAGTTCTCTCCTCATTTCTGATTAAAAAAAAAAAAACTATGGCAAGGTACAAATGGATGTATCCTTGTTTATTGCAGTAGATGGATACAAAAGCAATTTGCCCAATAACTATATCAAGCTACTTATATGTTAAACCCAAAAGAAGGGAACCTAAGTGCCCAGCCTGTTTTAGAAGTTAAATTAATCCACCCCAAAGCCATTTTTCTCCCACCTCAGTTTTTTGGCCAGCAGTATTATAAAGCATGACAGGCTTATAAAGCATGAAGATTTTGGATGCCATATAAATGTTGCCCTTTTTATGCTGTGAGTAGTTCATTGGCATGAATCTAAGAACGAAGGAAACAATGATCATTGCACAACTTGTCTTCTTAGCCGTATCTCCATGAAGTGAAGCTGTATGGTGACAATCAGTAGAAGGGGCGGGAACAGAAAGGAGGTGGCTGGGACAGGCATGAAGAGATGCTTCACATTCTCCCGTGCCGCGCATCCGCTGACATGAGCCCCTGTGCCCTCCACCCTGGCCCTCGCACCTGTGTGCTCCGTCACTTCACTCGTGTCCAACTTTCTGTGACCCCGTGGGCTGTAGCCCGCCAGGCTCCTCTGTTCATGGGATTCTCCAGGCAAGAGTCCTGGAGCGGGTTGCCATGCCCTCCTCCACGGGCTCTTCCCTTGGGGTTAACTCAATGCACTCGTGTTCCCGGGTGAGCAGCACTCACTGGCTAGTGCTAGAGAAAGTATTTTGGGATCCCTTTTGTTACTGACTAGGGTTCTCGGCTTCCTCAATCAATAGAAATTGATCAGGAGAGACCGAGAACAAATAACAGCTTCCCTTGCTTGCTTGCTTGCTCGCTCGGGGGAGGGAGGCCAACCTCATTGCTTACCTGCTTTTGTGTGGCTTTTCAGAAGTGGCAGTTGGAGTTTTGGTCTTTTTGTATCTTTTTGTCCATAATTCCACCCAACTGCCCATGCCCGCAGTGATTTTTCAGTCCCTTAAAGTTTCTTGCTATTTTGTTGCTCCCGGAAGCACTGCATCTGGGGGTCTCGGATACCAGCCTGTCTGACTTTCACTTGTTTCTTTTCTGATTTCATGAATTTCCAAGAACATTTCCAGTGCTCGCCTGCAGCTTCTGGTAGCCTGGGGCCCAAAACTCGTCTCTTGGCCTCTTTGCACACCACACTGTACCTGTGTTCCTGTCAGTACTTAGATTTCAGAGTCTGTCACAGACGCAGAGTGGCCACTCTGTGATTTATGACACGCCCTACGGTCCTGGTGAGACACTTCCTGCCCAGCTTCATCCCCAAGAGTCTGACCCCCATGGTGACAACTTTAGCCGCCCGTCAGCAACAATACACCAGACCACCTAGAAGCCTGGGGTGAAGAAGTGAAGTGAAGTCGTTCACTCGTGTCCGACTCTTCACGACCCTATGGACTGTAGCCCGCCAGGCTTCTCCATCCATGGAATTCTCCAGGCAAGAATCCTGGAGTGGGTTGCCATTTCCTTCTCCAGGGGATCTTCCCGACCCAGGGATCGAACCTGGATCTCCCACACTGCAGGCAGACTCTTTACCATCTGAGCCACCAGGGAAGCCTGGGGTAAACAAAATGGAAAGGATCTGGCACTCAGATCACTGAAGACACCCAGGTAGTATGGAGGGAAGGGAAAGGGGGCTGGGAGTCAGCCTCCATAGTCTAGGGGAGCCAGTTCCCAGCCCACCTGCCAAACTGCCCCAGGCTTTGGGTCCATTTATATGCATCTCTATAACAGTGGGTCTTCTCACCACTGAGACTGGAGGTTTGGAGTGGGGGTTGAGGAGGAGAAGCGGAGCATTTAAATTTGTACATCCTTAAAAATCATGATTTGAAAGTGTACCCTTTAAATTTCAGTTCCCTGTAATACTAGAAGTTCTGGCCAATAAAACCCAGTTCCCTTCAGGGAAACTATTTAGGTAGACCCTGTTTTCATTTTTGAGAAAAGAAAAGCTGATGTGGAATTTTGACGTGATGGTCAGTAAGCTCATGAGTGTCTATTTGTTAAAATTTTGAATATTCCTGAAGCAAGGGTGAATTGCATTTGGAATCCATCTGAGGAAATATAGATTGTGATTGTGTAGGGCAGGGTGAGAACAAGGAGTGATGGAACATGGGCACTTGTTTGCTTTTTAGGATGTTGAAAATATTAAAAAATTAGATTGTGGTGATGGTTGTATGACTGTAAATACAAAAGTTCACTGAATTGTATGCTTAAAATGCATGGATTTTAGGGTATATAAATTATGTCTCAATAAAGCTGTTAAAAAGCCATCTTACAAACCCTGCTAAGAAGATTTGATGCTTTCCCAGGTGAGGTGGGAAGGTATTGATGGTGTAGATTCGTGCACCACCTGCCTTTTAGCAAGCTCCCTGCAGGATTATACACACCACTGCTGTGCAAGATGGGGTGAGGTTAGGAAAATTGGCCTCTGCCGAGCGTCTGCTGGGCGATAAACGCTGCACAGACCCTTTAGACACATCATCTCATTTAAACCTCATGGCAACCTACTGGCACCTTTACTCTAGCTAGATGATTTATTGCTGTTGCCATAGAGATGTAGTTCTATCGGATCTGAAATGCAGACAACCACTGCTTTACCTCTGAGACAGTTATGGCTCAGAGAGGGGAAATAACTTGCCCCAAAGCACACAGACATAAGTGGCAGAGCCAGGATCAGAACGCAAGGGATGTCTGTTTGATCCGAGGCTTTGCTCTTTCTATGCCACCCTGCTGCCCTGAGGTCGGGACAGTTAGGACGCTTGGGGTGGAAGCACCTGGTAGACTGGTCAGCATTAATACTTTCACACACCCATTGGATTTGTTTCTTGTTGCTGTTGTAACAGATCACCACAGATTTAGTGGCTTAAAGAAACACAAATTTATACTTTTCTAGTTCTGGAGATCAGAAGACCAAAATCAGTCTCAATGGGTTAAAGTTAGACTTGGTTCCTTCTAGAGCCTCTTTGGGAGAATCCAGCCCCTTGCATTTTCCACCTTCTGGAGACCAGTGTTCTTGGCCCCTGGTTCTTTCTTTGCGATGGGATCCCTGCAACTCCTGCTTGTCATCACATCACCTGCCTCTCCGACTTCACCCTCTTGCTTCCCTCTTATAAGGACGCTTGTGATTCCATTGCCCATCTGGATAACCCAGGATAATCTCCAACTCAAGAGCCCTAGTCCCTTCTATGTGTAAGGTAACATATTCACAGACTGGGGGACTAGAACGTGAATTTAGTTGGGAGGGGCATTATTCTGCCTATCATACTCCCATTCTAGAAGCCTATGTTTGAAAGGAGTCTTGGAATAAATGTAACCTTCCATATTTTGACCTTGAACATAAAAGCTGCTCTTTATTCGTAACAAACAAAATCAAGACTTGAATCAAATAGTACTAATTGTATGTCTCCAATTTGTCTCTTGAAACTTCAGAGGAATAAAATAAATAATAGACTTGATGAGGTGCCATTAGGAATATTACTTTCCTTTGAAGCTGTATTATTAGTCGATAAATTGCAGTATTACTTTAATATGTCAAACCCTCAGAGAGATCTCACTTTAAAGGAATGTGGATGTTTGGACAAATAAGAACAAATGCACATGTAGGATAGTGTTTATCTTGCTCATAAACTTTTTTGAGGCATGCTTTCTCTTCTACAGTGTCATTTAGGATGACTATGTGCTTCATAAGGCACTTTTTTTTAAAAGGTCAGGGTCTTGTTTTTTAAAGATTTTGTGTATCTATGTTGCTCTAGCTTTTACTTCCTATAGCAACATCTGAAATTGTCAAAGTCAGGGACCAAGTTACAACAGAAGATAAAGAGCAAAACCTTCCCCCCACTGACCAAGAGCAGAGTATAGAAAAGGGGGTTTATCTATTACTCAGGGGTCCAGGGCTTGGAGGGGTTTTTCTCCCAAAGGTGGGAAATCTTACCGTATTTTCAAAGTACATTCAAAATATTGAATGGCAGGAATTTGGGAGTTGAAGAGGATGGGGCTGTTCCCTTAGCTCTTAGGAAGATTTTCCTGTATATTCTCATCTCTCTTTGACTAATAATGATGCCTTTCTCTATAACTCCTGTCATCTTCACAGAATATATCATCTTCTTAATTTTTTTATTCTCTTATAGTCAGCATATCACCATGGACTTTTTCTACTCTTCAGTTCAAATCCCATGATAGACTTCTGCTAAAAGTAGTATTTTGGTTCCAAACTGTCCTGAATCCTTAGCCAGGTTTAAGCCTCACTCTCTGATAGAATTCTGGGGGACTCAAGGTATTTGCCATTTGCCATTGACTGCTTAAGTGACCTTGGGGTCAGTCTGTCTGGATCTCACTTTTGGTTTTTTTCTCTTTAATGAAAGCCAAACCTATCAGGGTAGTCTAATAGGATGTGAGATGCCTTTCAGTTCTAGTATCTCAGAAGCACAGAACATCTAGTTGTTATGGCAGCCATGGGTTAGATATTGGTTTGGGGTTTCCAAGAAGTTGATCCAGAGATAAGATTTTGAGTACCAGTAGTTTGAGGGGCACACTCAGGAAATACTGGCAGAGGTGTGGGGAAATAAGACAGAAAAGACAAGGAAGGCAATGAAAGGTATTATCAAGCCAGTTACTGCCATATACAATACACCTTCACGTTATTCCAGTTGAGAGGTGTGGCACCTGTGTATTCATGGACTCCGTCTCCATCATCAGTTTGAGGTCTTGTCTCTAGCACTTCTTGCTCCTTTTCTCCTTTATTCAGAAAAAAAAGTCCTCTGTGTGCAGTTGCTGGCATTCCCAGTTCCCAGAAAGCTTTCTTATTATGGAAACTTGAATAGGATATGGGTGGGGTGCTGACTCCGTCACAATGGGTGTGAGAGGTGTGGCATAGCATGGGAAAGAAATAGTCGACTGGGAGAAGAGAAAGCAGTGGTCTGATATTCTGGTTCCTTTTAAACTTGCCATGAAGGTTTCAGAGATTCCAGGCCATTGTTCTGTAACGCTTAGCAGTGTGTGCATGCTATGTCCTTCATGGTGGGCATGGGACAAGAGGATAAATTTGGAGCTAAACTTTAAAGAGGGCTTCCCAGATGGCACAGTGGTAAAGAATCCACCTGCCAATACAGGAGATGCAAGAGACGCTGGTCAGGAAGATCCCCTGGAGAAGGAAGTAGCAACCTGCTCCAATATTCTTGCTTGGAAAATTCCATGGACAGAGGAGCCTGGTGGGCTACAGTCCCTGGGGTCACAGAGAGTCAGAAACATTAAAGAACAGCTCATCAAAATACTACCCAGAGTGAAAAGGGTGTGTGTTAGTAAATTGTGAATGCTTTAATATTATTTACATAGAAAATCTGCGGTGACATTTCCTCTCCTACCCATCTTTAAGGAAAACACATAAAAGTGTTATAATACTGTGACAATGTGACTAACAAGGAACTCATCTTTACTTACTTAGTATCGAAGGTTCAGTTTGACCAAGAGCCTTCCCTTCTGTATTGTGGCTCTTTGCTTTTGTGTGAAGCCAGTGCTTTGTGTAAAATGGGCCAGTTGGTTCTAGTATCATCCATTGCTTCCTAAAGAGCTGCAACATTCAGATATGCTCTTAGAAATATGTGGAATGGGAGGAATAGGATAATTCAATTCATTCTTCCCCTTCTGAACTTTATTTCTGAGAACCTGAGTTGCCAACATCTATGAAATATAGAGGAGGCTTAGCAATCAATCACGAGGGGAGGAGGTGATAGAAGAGGGAGGCTGGCCAAGCATCCCTAAGTTTCAGTCATTTTGTATTGCAGCAAAGAGAGCAGGATTGCTGACTGTTAGATTTCCTTCGAGAGGCAGTATGTGAGCGGCATATTGAGTATTCTGATAAAGCCAAGGATAGGTGTAACCCTTTAAGGAAATAGTCAATCTGGTTAAAAAGTGAAACTCCTTGGGTGAATATTAGATAAGATTTGACTTACATGAAACAGAATCTTAGAATAAGAATAGATCTTCTAGAGCACCTAATTCAAACCTCTCATTTGACTCAAGAAGAAACCAAGACCTTGAAAGTTCAGAGATTCATCATCAGGATTACAGAGCTTATGGACCCAAGTGTTCTGAAGGACTGATGTTGCAGCTGCAATACTGTGGCCACCTGATGGCGAAGAGCCAACTTATTGGAAAAGACCCTGATGCTGGGAAAGATTGAGGGCAGGAAGAGAAGGGGGTGACAGAGGATGAAATGGTTGGAGCATCGCTGACTCAATGGACATGAGTTTGAGCAAACTCTGGGAGGTGGTGATGGACAGGGAAGCCTGGTGTGCTGCAGTCCATGGGGTCGCAAAGAATTGGATACAGCTTAGTGACTGAGGACAACAAAACTCTGATGCCTCCTCCAGTGTTCTTTCTACTCTACCACATGCCTTTCTCTCCTCCTCCTCCCCCCTTCTCTCTCTTACACACACACACACACACACACACGAAGTTCATTCAAACAACAAAACGCTTAACTTGAAAGGACAACTATCTAGGATTTATTTCTTTTACCTTATCCCCACATTTAATAGCTTCGCACCCACACCCCAGGAAAGTTACAAAGTTGCCCTTGGCTTTACAGCGATAAACATAAAATATTGAAATCTCCAGTCAAATAAGGTCTGCAAGGATTTGTGCTGTGGAATCTGTTTAACCCTGAGAACAAGATAATTGACGGCTACGTGAAGACAGAAGTTGAAGCAGCACACCGCTAATATCGATAAAGGGGCTGTTTTCACCGAAACCGTCTTTTCTAGCCCTTGTCTCTGTTTGATCTCTGCTGTATACCATTCAACATTTAGTTTAAAAAAAGCAATATTTCTGTATTCTCTATCCTGCTTATCTTTCCCTGACCCGCTTCATTATCATTGTCGTCAACATCTTTGAACCTCAGTCTCCCTGTGTCTGAATGATACCTCTTGTTTTGAAGGGGTCTTTCTTAGAAAAAAGTGCAAAAATGTTTGACTTGGGAAATGGAGGAGATGCTATGTCCCTGGGAACACATTGCTGGGTCCCTTCCCAGGGTGGCGGAAGGGGCCTATGCCTAATTTAAGCATATCATCACCTTCAGGATATATCTGCCCCTATGTCCCAGTATCCTCCAAGATGGTCCCTTCTACCCCAGGAAACCTGCCCACATCCTGTCTTACTGGTTGGTGCCAACAGCCCTGGCTGGTCCCCTGCCTGGCATCCACTCATGGGTCCTTCTCCCACTTACTGCCTGAGTAAGCCTTCAAAATCTAAATCAAATCATGTCACACTCTCCTGTGAAGTTCCCCTGACTCCCCAGCATCTTAAAAACAAGCCCCAATTCCTTAAAGGCACCAAGGCCCTCCGAAGGAGCCAGCCCTTGTGGTACTGACCCAGGTTCTTAGATAACAGAAATTGATAAGAAAGAGATCAAAATGAGGCATTCAGGCAAGGCTTTATTGAGACTTACGCTGCCAAACCAGGGGGAAAAAGCCAACAATAGTTTCCCTCGCTTGCTCCCTGAGAGGGGGATGTGCTGGTCCCTTAAATGGGGTGATGGTAGAGGTGGAGGGGTGATTTAGTCGATCTGCGCACCCCCTCAGTGGTGCTGTGTTGGGGATGCACAGGACCCTGCTTTTGCTCCCCAAACCCCAGAAGTGGCAGTTGGATTTTTGGTCTTTTTGTATCTTGGCGTTCATAATGTGCCCCAACTGCACATGCGTGCAGTAATTTTTAGTCCCTCGTAGGTTCCTTGCATTCAGTTGCTGGAGGAGGTGTTTGTGCAGATGCAAGCCCCGCAGCAAAGGGTCCCAGGCCCCAGCCCGTCTCACGTGCCCCTCCGGGACTTTCTCCTGCAGCTGCCTCTCCACACTCCAGCCATCTGCAGTGTCCGCTCTGCCTGAAGCAGGTCAGGCTCTCTTGCCTCCGAGCCTGCCGGGTTCTGCAGCTTCTCCTCCATGCCTGCCCGTCCCGTTCCCACATCACCTGCTGGTGGGGGCTCTCCAGGACCTCCCCCCCGAGTAGAGGTGGCCCCTCCTGCCCTCACCTTTACACACCCGGGTCTTCACTCTGGGACACCTGAGTGCTCCCATGAGCTTCGCCATCGCGCCCCCTGCAAACTCAAGTTAAGCTGAAGGAGAGAGGGGCCTGGAGACATCTCACCTGAACGGCGAGACAGATGGCCATCTCCCTCCCCGCCTCCAGCCCGGCCATGGAGCTCCTTGTTCCTGGGGGACCAGGGTCTGCCATGGCCAGGGATGCTGTATTTCTCTTTCTGCAGGCGGGTGAAGACGGGGATTGGTTCTTTTTTTTTTTTTTTTTTTGCTACTTGAGAAATTCTCCTTGCCCCTGAGTTTCTCCCTTTGCCCTGATTCCTTCTAATCACTCTGATAATCATCAAATGTGTTTCTGAATCCAGTAAGTGCCTCTCTCTCAAGGTGGCGATGCTGCGCTAGGCACAAACTAAGAACCCAGAGCAGCTCGTGGGATCTTACCTCCGGGAGCTCATAGTGCACATGTGTTTAAGAGAGACGTCATCGGGTCCAGGGGCCCTCTGAGCTCTGCTCCACAGCCGGATCCTCGGACGAGGGGAGAGACTCTGCCCACCCGCCTGCCCAGAGGCCGGCAGTGGGTCCAGCCTGCCTACACCTGCATGTGTTCCTGGCTTGCACTGTGTTGTGCTGACTTAAGTTGAGCAGCGTCGTGAGCCTCACACAAGGCATTGTTGTTTGAAGAAACATTCCCTTTCTATGTTTGTGTGTGCAGGAGATCCAAGACGGCCAGTTGTCCTTTCAAGTAAATGACCCCCACCAGAAAAGCCCACGCAACCCGTGTTGGAGTGTATATTCTGGCAGTTCTGTAAGACACGCTGAATCTCTCCAAGACAAAATCAAAGGGTGAAAGTTTGCCCAGCCTATATAGCAAATCCTCGCTAAATAACACAGCTGATCTGGAAATGGCTGACTTCAGACTTGTTTCTCCTTCCGAGGAGGACTTTCCAAGTGGTTCTGTTTGCCCAGAAGCGAAATGATTTTCACAGTGAGCTTGATGTCTTATCCATGAGTGGAGAGATGGAAGTGTTCAGCGGAATGCTGGTAAAATGGTAACATAATTATGGTATCCTCCTCAAATGATGTAGAGTAGTTTTGTGTCACAGCAGAAGGAAGGTGGGAGAAGTCCTTATTGTAACAGAGTTTCTTATTGCAGTGTGAAAACGCAGGGGACTCTACAAGCTTACAGAAAAAAAAAAAAAAACATAAATTGTGTGTGTGTGCACAGGCATGTGAGATAAATACTAGAAGGGTCCATCATTTTTCCTCTTTCACTCTTTTTGCTCTGTCACGTTCTTCCCCTCAGGGACCTTACGGTGAGCAGGCTGAGAGGACTGTTCATCAGCTCCTCCATCTCACCCTCCCCCCAACCCCAGTACCCCTGAAGGCAGAGCCAGGTACTGACTGTAGCCGTGTGCTAACTCGGACTGCCAGGAGATCCAACCAGTCCATCCTAAAGGAAATCAGTCCTGAATATTCACTGGAAGGACTGATGCTGAAGCTGAAACTCTAATACTTTGGTCACCTGATGCAAAGAACTGACTCATTGGAAAAGAGCCTGATGCTGGGAAAGATTGAAGGCAGGAGGAGAAGGGGACGACAGAAGATGAGATGATTGGATGGCATCACCGACTCAATGGACATGAGTTTGAATAAGGAAGTTGGTGATAGACAGGGAGGCCTGGCGTGCTGCAGTCTGTGGGGTCACTAAGAGTCGGACATTACTGAGCGACTGAGCTGAACTGAACTGGTAGAAAGGGATATGCTTGTGCCTGGCGACCTCTCTGCTTTTGCTCACACTTTGCTCCACACTTAGAATCCCCTTGTCCTCCTTCCCATGCTGCCAGCCCAGGTCTAAGTGTGACCTTCCCGGGGGATTATGTACTGATCCTCCAAGCCAGAGGCTTTTCCCTCTAGTAACAGTCAGTTCGGAGCTTTCTTACAATGCTAATTAATCACAGTCATTCTTTGCACGGTGGTTATTCTGCTGGTTGCTTTATCATTTTAATATTGGACACTCTGGAAGAGAATGAGCCCTCCTGGGTTCTGCCACCAGAGAGCATGATGCCGTGCCTGGCGTGTATTTAGTTGTGCCCTAGAGACGTTAGACTGAGCGTGTAGTTAGGCATTAGGGGCTGAAACTGTGGTGAGGGACTTGCCATTTCTGAGTCCTAAACAGAATGTCTTCTAGGTGTGCTGGTGGCAGGGGGGGATGGGATGAAGTGAGCAGATTGAAAAAAAAAATACCCACTGAATGTCTATGGGTGGTGGTGGTGGTTTAGTGGCTAGGTCGTGTCCAACTCTTGAGACCCCCACAAGCTGAAGCCCACCAGGGCCCTCTGTCCGTGGGATTTCCCAGGCAAGAATACTGTAGTGGATGAAAACTGCCTGTTATTTTTTAACTTTTTATTTTCTACTGGAGTGTAGCTGATTAACAGTGTTGTGATAGTTTCAGATGAACAGCGAAAGGACTCAGTCATTCATATACATGTATCCATTCTCCCCCAAACTCCCCTCACATCCAGGCTGCCATATAACATTAAGCAAAGTTCCCTGTGCTATACAGGAGGTCCATGTTGGTTATCTGTTTTAAATATACCAGAGTGTGCATCGCCATCCCCAAATCCCTAACTATCCTTTCCACCCATCCTTCCCCCGCAGCAACCGTAAGTTCATTCTCTAAGTCTGTGAGTCTCTTTCTGTGAAAACTGTCTATTTGAGACTCCCATCTCCTAAGTCTTACACAAATTCTTTTCAATGTTTCCTAGAGACACAGAGGCAGACCAAAGATAAAAGTGGCCAGGAGATCGTCTTACTGCCATTTATATGCTTTAAAATAGTTTTCCTTAGTCTTATTTTAATTTTTCAGAAATTCCCATGTAGGACTGAATCTGCCTACACAGTTTCTTTAAAATTAAACTTGCACATCAGTATTCATAGCTCCACCTACTCCTCCTCCCGTTTTTTTGAGCTGTGTGCAGGTTATACAGATGTCTGGGGACATGCTTCCATTCTGTTTGACGGAAACCTGGCCAACCTCCCCTGAGGTTACTGGTGGGAATGCTTACCCAACAGAGTTACACATCGGGAGTCCGTAGCCACAACCTGCAACAGTGGGACCCGCATAAGAGCTTCATGTAGAAAATAGTGTTAATATTTGGCATTTTCCATGCCTAATTTTGGAATTGCCAGGAGCTCTGTGATTTTTCAGAGCAGGTTTTGTGACTCTGTATAAAGTACTCATTAAAAAAGTAACCTGAATGAAGATTCTAAAGACAATACCATCAAGGCTACTCCCCGCCTCAGGCTCCCTTGCAAAGCAAATGAAGATGAGTTGTTCAGCCATGCCTTTATTATTGTTGCATGACTTGGCTCTTCCCTTGAAGAGGAGGAAAACTTCTAGACTAAAAGAAATGGCTTATGTGTCCCTTCTTTCTCCTGATAGAGTCTAAGCCATCTGAGAAAAACTCACCTTGGAAAGATTGGTCTTTTGGTTATGTAGGAAAAATTCTGCAAAGCATCTCCAGGCATAGGTGCTTCTCTTCACATACTATTTAACTTCTAGACATTGTGCTCCCAATTAAAGGGTTAGGAGTTCCTCAGTTCAGAATCTTACTGTTGGATAACTGTCTTGACCCAAGTTCATTTCCAGTCCACACTCGGGAATTTCATGACCAGTGAACTGATTGAACCAGAAAGTTCCTGAACTACAGAAGGAGGGAACTTCAGAGTACAAACCACATGTAAATGGATGGTTATAGCAAGTAGCTTTATCATGGGCATCACCTTGTCTTGACATATATTTATATACATTTTTTTTTTTTTTTTTAGTTCTTTGTGTTTTACTCCCAGGGCCTTGTCCAGGTCAGGACAATTTGGCAGTTATTTGACCCCCATCAAATTGTTGGCATCCCTGGAATTCATGTTCCTACATCTAATTGGCCTCTCCTCTCTCTTTCCAAATCTCAATAAGCCTCTTTCCTTGATTGTCTTTGAAATGAGGTTAAATGATAGCATATTGACTTGAAATTGAGCTAACTGAAAATGCACATTTCATCTAAGTGGCAGGTCCAAACATCCCTATTCTTATTTTTTTTTCTTTTCCTTTTCTTTTTTAAATTAAAATATAGTTGATTTACAATGTTGTGTTCGTTTCAAGTATACAGAAAAGTGATTCAGTTATACATACACATATATCTATTGCTTACAGATTCTTTTCTCTTGTAGGTTATTGCAAAATAGTGAGTATAGTTCCCTGTGCTATATAGTAGGTCTTTGTTGGTTATCGATTTAATATATTGTGTGTCTAGGTTTATCCCAGTACCCTTATTCTTAAGCCTTTTCCTCATGCATCTTCCCCTGAATAATCTGGCCTCTTCTTGCTATATATTGCTGCTCTTGCAAACCACACACCTTATATTCTTCTTCCTGGAACAAGTAGATTTCATTCCCCAACACAACTTTTTCCAACCACTGCTTAAATCTATTTTTAGTTCTTTCCTCTGAGGCATGAATGATGACTTTTCTACGGCCTGTCAGTTATTTATTCATTTCAAAGATTAACTTATCTAGGTTCCTTTTTTAGGTTTGGTCTCAAGGGAGAGTTTACCTGCATAAAAAGAAGAAAACAAACTAGAATTGTAATCAACCAGTTTGGGCCCAAACTCCAGATTTTACCCCTGTTAGAGCCTTTATTTTTTCTTCTGTCCAGTGGCTCAACTCATGACCCTCAGAAGACGTTCTTCCTTCCTCGCTGCAGCAGATTAAGGGTATATTCCCAGTAACCATGTAAGTGAAGATCTTATATTCAGTGTAAAGGAGGGGTTTCAAATTTCTTCTTTGATCATTAAAATTAGGACCCCTAAAGATGTATGTGTGTGTGTGTGTGCTCACTCAGTTGTGTCCAACTCTTTGTGACCCCATGGACTATAGCCCACTAGGCTCCTCTGTCAATGGGATTTCACAGGTGAGAACACTGAGTGTGTTGCCATTTCCTCCTCCAGGGATCTTCTCGACCCAGAATTGAACCTGTGTCTCCCACCTCTCCTGCATTGCAGGTGGATTTCTTACCCCATGAGCCACTGGGGAAACATGAAGACCAAGTTCTTGACTTTACATAAAGCTGAGAAAAATGGTGTCCCAAGATCC
This sequence comes from Dama dama, assembly GCF_033118175.1. NCBI lineage: Eukaryota > Metazoa > Chordata > Mammalia > Artiodactyla > Cervidae > Dama > Dama dama. The sequence goes on along the minus strand of NC_083687.1, from coordinate 45,315,746 downwards.
CACAACCAGAAGACAGTTGCTAGTGAAGCTGAGAACAGAACTCATGCCCCCGAATTTCTGGTCCATTGGGTTTTTTCCTAAACAATATTCCAAGTTTGAGGTTTCAAATAAATACAAATTTATTTAATGCTCACAGCAAGGGACCATCTTAGGCACTGAGTAGAGAAAAAGTCTGGTTTCTGCTCTGAAAAAAATCATGAACAAATAGGGGAAACAAATATGTCGCCAGCTAACTAACACAAGGCAGGGTGAAGGAAGTGCTAAATAACGGCAACATCTGCGTGTAGTTTTCCTAACTCAAGGAGGCGATGGTATGTCAATGCAGTCTTGATGTTTTGAAAAGTTTGGATACATGGAGAAGAAGGGGACAGTGGGTACATCCGAGGCAGAGGAAATTACAAAAGTAAAACCAGAGCTTGAAAGTGCATGGTGTGAACTGGCCTCCTACCTTGCAGGCAGATTCTTTACCCGTTGAGCTACCAGGGAAGCCCATGGAAGAGACTAGTGTTACATATAACCTAGAATTTCTAAGGAAATGTGTCTAAATTTTAGATTAAAAACATAAACAGTTTGGAGCCATATTGCCAAGAGCTTTGGCCCTTTAGATAAATGGACAGGCATTTTGGATACTGAAAGAGGCTGGGGTATGAGATAATTTAATACCTAAAAATTTGGTCTAGGTTAGATTGAAATAGCCAAAGGGAATGGATAGTGGAAATAGGAGGGCAAATGTTAGGAACGTGCCATGTCAGAATAGAATGTAAATTCAGAGTTCTAACCTTAGAAACATGTCATTGCTCACTTCTAATCTGTCTTCCCAGTGTTCCAAAAAAGTATATTTCAATATGCTATTCACCTCCATAGAGATATGCAAGCATATTTAGAAACTAATTTTAGCTAATATTCTATAAATGAAGGGTATAACCTGGTTAATGTCTATGAATGACAAAATTAAAAGTAGTGATCATATTGAAAGTTAATATGCAACATTTAATCTCTTTCTAAAGACCATCAGGAAAAGACGCTTACTGAGATTTGGGAAGATTAAAGAGACCAATAGATGTAGGAAAGTGGATTCCAGGGATGCAAACAGTTTTGTCGTTGTTCAGTCGTTAAGTCGTGTCTGACTTTTTGCAGCCCCATGGACTGCAGCACACCAAGCGGCCCCGTCCTTCACTGTCTCCCAGAGTTTGCTCAAACTCATGTGCATGGAGTCAGGGATTCCATCCAACCATCTCATCCTATGTCGCTGCCCTCAGTCTTCCCCACAATCAGGATCTCTTCCAATGAGTCTGTTCTTCACATCAGGTGGCCAAAGATGGGGTTCAAGTAACTGCCGAGTCACTTTGAGCTGAACAACATGATGCCAGCATGTTAGAAACCCATGGAAGATCAAGGTGGGGAAGCAGGATTAGTCTTACCTGTGAGGATGAGACTTAAGGAGAGCTTCACAGGGGAGGTGGTATTTGGACAGTTCTTGAGTCACTCTCATTTGAGAGGATGTAGCAGGACCATCGGAGAAGGCAATGGCACCCCACTCCAGCACTCTTGCCTGGACAATCCCATGGACAGAGGAGCCTGGTAGGCTGCAGTCCATGGGGTTGCGAAGAGTCAGACATGACTGAGTGACTTCACTTTCACTTTTCACTTTCATGCATTGGAGAAGGAAATGGCAACCCACTCCAGTGTTCTTGCCTGGAGAATCCCAGGAACGGGGGAGCCTGGTGGGCTGCCATCTATGGGGTTGCACAGAGTCGGACACGACTGAAGCGACTTAGCAGCAGCAGGACCATATCTTTCAGAGGGAGTGCTAAATGGGGCTGTTTTGGAGGGGTTGATTTTTCCTACTTCTTTATTTAAGACTATTGTTTACAATATTCTTTACAAGGGCTTCCCCAGTGGTTCAGGAGTAAAGAATCTGCCTGCGAGTCAGGAGCTGTAGGAGATGCAGGTTCGATCCCTGGGTTGGGAAGGTCCCCTGGCAGATGGCACAGCAACCCACTCCAGTGTTCTTGCCTGGAGAATCCCATGGACAGAGGAGCCTGGTGGGCTGTAGTCCACAGAGTCGCAAAGAGTTGGACATGACTGAAGCAGCTTAACATACACATACACATCCTTTACATATTTTCTATAATAAGAATGTACTGTTTTCACATTCAGAAAAAAAATGATTTGTATATATGATTTTTAAAGAAATGTGGTTTGGAATATTGGATCACAGTCAGTGATCTGTTGTAACTGGGTTAAGGATCCAGACTCCTAAATATTTGAATTTTATTCTATGGGGAAATAAGAAATGAGAAAGTCCTTTTTAAGAAGAGCAAATTATCAAATGAAACCCCATGGACTGTAGCCTGCCAGGCGCCTCCATCCATTGGATTTTCCAGGCAAGAATACTAGAGTGGGTTGCCATTTCCTTCTCCAGAGGGTCTTCCTGACCCAGGGATTGAATCAGGGTCTCCTGCATTACAGGCAGACTCCTTAACGTCTGAGCCACCAGGGAAGTAAAGTGAAACAAATGGAGAACGTTTCATAACAGTATTTGATTCAACTTCAAGATGTGTTATATCCACGTATGATATAGATCAGAGAAGAAAAGAGCATTGCGGACCAGAATGTGAATGATGGGCTTTATGGAAAGTCAAGGAATCGGAGCTCATCTTGAAAAGATTCGTAATGTTTAGACAGAGGAAAAAAACAGGGGAGAGGACATTTTAGGCTGAGGCAAAGTGTGAGCAAAAAAGCAAAGTGATGAGGACAAATGTTTCTGTTTGGAAATAATGAGATCTGGGCTACATAGGTGAACTCATGGCAGATTAAGACAGCTTCTAGTTCCAGAAGGGAGGGTTTAGACTTGATTGGGTAAGCCAAGGGAGATTTTAGAGCAGGAGAAGGATGGGATAAAAATAGTCCTTGAACAAATAAGGCTCATTCGGCAGCAGCGTTCCGGGAGAAGGGGTGGGAGAAGCACAGATAATCTGCACGCGGGTGAAGACAGTGGCAGCAGTAGGAACGGAGCAGCAGAGATGGCATGTTTTGAAATTAAAAATCAATTGAGTGGGTGGAGACTGGCTAGAGGTTGAAGGCAAGCGGAGGGCTCACGGCGCTGTCGCTGGAGCACAGAACACTAGAGTCCTGACGATTGCTAGAAATTGCCAGGGTCCCAGTCACGCGAAGAGGGCAACACCCATCCCCAGCATGTGGGCGTGAACGTCCTGGATGTTTTCAGCAATTGTGCTGGATCAGATCAGCCACTCTTTCTCCAGCTGAGGCCCTTTGGTGGCCCAGGGTGGGTTTATAAAAGGGTCACTTAGCCTATGACCATGGCAAAGTGCAAACCTATCTGATAACAGGGCATATCTCCAAGTCTAGCTTTTTTCTTTTTTTGAATATTTATTTGTCTGCACCAGATCTTAGTTGTGGCACCTGGGATCTCATGTCCATGAGACAGTTGTGGAAAACTACCGCCAAGATAGGTTTCCCTGGTGGCTCAGTGGTAAAGAATCCACCTGTGAAGCAGGAGACATGGCTCAATCACTGGGTTGGTAAGATCCCCTTGAGAAGGTCATGGCACCCCACTCTAGTATTCTTGCATGGAAAACCCCATGGACAGAGGAGCCTGGCAGGCTACAGCCCACAGAGCTGCAAAGACTCAGACACAACTTAGCACTAAACAACCACCACCACCACTAAGATATGAAATAATGTCTATAAAGTATTAAGCATCCCTCTAATTCCTTGATCTTACCTCCCCACTATACAGAGTACATTTTCCCTTTTTATATAAGAAGTCTAAAAAGATTGATGAAAGGTTACATGATTTGGCCAGCATTAGGACAGCAAATGTATAGTGGGGAAAAAGATCTAAGTTGGTCAAGACAATCATGTTGGAAATTTTGGGGACCAGAGATGCATCAGTTAATCAGTCTGTCTTGCCTTCTTTTCCTGTGAAATAACAGAGCCTACCCATCTCACAGGGTTTTGCGAGGAACACAGAGATAATGGATGTGAAAGCAGGGTTCAAATTCAAGACGCCATCAGTGTGACTAGTATGGAAATCTCCCATATACATGTTTGAACTTCCCCCAGCCCACTAAGGAATATCGATCCCCTAGGACAATGTGCTTGTGGCTCAACCTGCTGCTGTAGTAAAGACTTAAAAAGGAAACTCCTATTTTTAATCACTTAGTGTGAATATTTAATACGGCATCACAATAGTTTTGTGTCTATACATAATTCACAACCAGCATATGAGTCTCTACATGAGGTGACTGGCAGGTGGACAAGCCATTCTTTCCTTCATTTTCCAAACATCACTGCTCTTCCAGCCGTCCAGGCCCTGCAGACATAAAGAAACACAATATGTAATTATTCTCTACAGAGTCTCCAAGCCTACAAGGGCAGAGGGAGAGAGAACCACATATCACAGAGCCAATTGACAGCTGAGGCATGAAGAAGATGCTGTGGGGGCACAGAGGGACGAATGAATCACTATCTACCTGGGCAGGAAAGTCTCAGCTGGGAGATGACCTCTGAGCTTCAGGTCATGCCAGTGTCTGTGAGAACAGCTAGATGGAATATTAGGGCTGTGGGTTGTTTACAGTGATAGAATTCCTGGTTCCTGACTCGGGTCCTCCATCCTAGGAGGAGGATATCCTAGGTTATCATCCTAGGATAATCCCCTCAGTCCCCTACCCCATGAGCCCTTCTTTGGAGCATTTTTACTGATGCTTTCTAAGACCTCATTAGGTAACTGGGACTGGAGGGGTAACAGCTATCTGAGTGGGAAGCCCTGGACTAGACCAGAATCCATGAGGCCCTGGATGTCTGTTTTTCCTTTTTGGTATATTTTCCAATCCTTGGACTCCATCCCACCATATGTCTGGCATGTGAGGTTGACCAGATGCCCCGAGGAGCTCAGTGCTCCCATTTATGGGTGGGTGGTGATCCCTGTGGCTTGTCCCTTGTTCCAGGAGTGCAGCCTATCCAGCAGATCACCTCCCCTGGCAAGCTATTTCTTTTGTGACTCAGGTGAGACCAGTGCTTACATGCTGATTTGGAGTGACTCCAATAGTTTCTAAGGCAAGGACCCCACACGCTCTAGGGATGGCCATGGTTTGCAAGACAGTAGTGTGTGTCTCCACACGACTGTCCCATATGGGAAAATTGTCCACTTACAGAGCTGACCAGCCAGTCAGCGCCCAGTAATTACAACAGCTCTTTCCATTATGAGAAAAATACTTGCCCAACAGAATACTTTCTGAAGAAGCCAAGAATCTAGAAAAGTAATCTTCTGCCATTTGTCTGATCTCATTATGAATATTCTGTTTGGCTCTTTGGTTTATTCTCTGACACAGTCCTGTTTGTACATCTTTTTCTTCCTCTAAAAAACAGAAACAAAAAAACAACTATAACTAAAGAACTCAAACTACTTCATCAGCATTCTGTTGCCATATGGAGCTGGCTGGCCTCAGAGGAATAATCCGAGACTTGGATGACAAGGCGTATTATCAAAAGTGGCCAGCACTCTAGGGTGAGCCTGAGAAGGAAATGAACTTAGTTTAATTAGATTAAATTATCATATTGGAGCCAAGGGAAGGGAGTCACAAGAACAATATTTTCTACACACACTTCATTAAAAGCTTGCTCAGGATCTCAGATAATAAAAACATCAAGTATTGACACTAACATGATAAGCTTTGCAGATTTCACAGCAGAATGTATGGTCTTTCTCATGAACACGCATGTTCCTGTGTGTGTGTGTGTTACTATCATTAAAGGTCTTTTGACCCTAATTACTATTGTTATTTTTTACCATCCAAAATCTGCGGACAACACATGCATTTTTATTTACCATATTCAAAGTGTAAGCTCAAGAAAAATACATGTTCTAGATTAATAAAGAACAAGGCTTTTCTCCCCTCTTTCTCCCTCTTCCAATTCCCTGCCCCAACCTCTCAATGATAGATAGGGAAAGACTAATCAGAGTGCCTTCCTCTTGTACCATAAGCAACTCAAAACTGAAGCATCCTGGTATTTTTAAGAAATTGAAGATCTGGAAAGATGTTAATTAAATTGCCAAAAACCTTCTTGCCTCATTTCAGTGCACTACATAACCAGGTAGCCAGAAGATATATATATATAGTGCCTGAGTGCTATTCTTGGGTTTTAATACAGTTTCAGTTATTTCATTTCAGCAATGTTTCAAACAGTGAGGAAGACAACTAGTTGAAGACCCCATCAGAACAAGCAGGTGCCACATATGTTTCCAAGTGTCTCCAGTCCTCCGGATGCTCAGATCCATCTGTTATCTGTGTTGGAAATAGTCTACCTTGTGCTGCAAGAGACAAGTTGTAGGAAATGTTTATGTAGCTATTAAGCTGACCTAAATCACAGCCATTCATTCGTTCATTCACTCATTCGCCCATCCCATATTTACCGAGCTCCTGCTTACCAAGTGCCAGAACCACGCTGGAACCTGGGAGAGAAGAGCAGAGCAAAGGGACTGGGTAATAAACAGTGGTCCTTGCCTGAGAGATGCTTACTGACCAGCGAGGGAGACGAGATGTAGAGAGTTAACTAGAACTTCTTGCAGCACAGTTGGCCGCGCTGATGGTCCGCTGGGATGCCTGACCTGGCTGTAGCCCTCGATGCTGAGGACTGGAGTCTCAACGCCCAACTCAGGGACATGAAAAGTGTCCTTGCCTTGCGTGAAGCAATGAGTTGAGACCCTGCTGAAGGGAAGGCTCCTCAAGGGTCCGGCCTCACTTAAACTGGGAAATGGGGAAACAAAGACAGGAAAACTCTGCCTGTAAGGGCAGGGAGGTAGTGAGAAACTTAAGTTCTGGGGATGTGCGCGGAGGCAGGAAGGACCCTGAGAGAAATTCAGACGGCAAGCCTGTGTCACTCTTTATGTGGGATTCAAATATATCCTGCTGATAGGGTTCGGGAAACCCAGCACCAAAAATGAACATAACTTTTTTCCCCTGGACTCTTGGAATCACTGAGATACTGATAGAAGCAAATGAAAAATCACTCTGTAGGGAATGAAAACCCATTCTGTTGAGTATAAACTCACAAAGACAAGTTCCAAATCACATGAAGAAAGAGACCACAATAGGGAAAACCAGCAGATGCAGCAAAGGCAGAGCTAGAAATAAGAGAGAAATCTAAAGGTTCTTATAAAATATAGACGCTTACAATAAGAAAATTATATAATAGAAGCCATCGTGAAAGAAGAGACCCCTATGAAAAACAAGCAAACAAAAGACAGACTAGAAAAGGAAACAAAACATCTAGAAGTGAATGATCAATATAGTCATTGACATTAAGCACTGAGTGTTTGGATAAAACAGCAGAGTGGACACAGCCAGAGAGAGAATTAAAAACTGAAGGATCTGAGGAAATCACTCAGAAGGAAGCCCAGAGGAATAAGAAAAATACGATATTAAGAGAGATGGAAAATAACAATAATACCTAACTGTTGTTAAGTCCTTACTGTTTACCAGGCTCAGTTCATATTGCTTCTCTTCCCTGGTAACTCAGCTGGTAAAGAATCTGCCTGCAATGCGGGAGACCTTGGTTCAATCCCTGGGTTGGAAAGATTCCCCTGGAGAAGGGAACGGATACCCACTCCAGTGTTCCAGCCTGGAGAATTCCATGGACTGTTCCATGGGGTTGCAAAGAGTTGGACATGACTGAGTGACTTTAATCTTTCTATCTCTTTTAATTCATTCAAGCTTCATAATGACCCTCTGTGGTAGGTACTATTACTAGCTCCGATTTTACAGATGAGAAAACTCATGCAAAGTTAAGAGATGGAAATTGGGAGAGAGGAGGGAACCAGGCATCTTCTTCCCAAAGAACTGTTCCAAAGCCCCATTTCTCCATACTCACCTGGGATGAGCATGGGATCTACCTGCACTTTCCCCTTTTGGCTTACTGGGAAGCAGTAGCCAGTGCAGTGATGCATTATTTAACACCCCTTCCCATCCTTCTTTGCCTCACTCTTCCCTTTTCTTACTCTTAGAACCCTGGCTTTGTATCTTTGAGATAAACCATTAGCATTTAATTGATGTCTACCATAGTAGGTCATTAATAAAAAATATTATAGTGAATTAAGAGAGTATTGTAAACACACTATTTAAAAACATGGAGGTAAATACCATAAGGGATAATTCTCCCCCAAAATTTCCCTGGTGGTTCAGATGGTAAAGAATCCACCTGTAATGTGGGAGACCTGGGTTTGATCCCTGGGTTGGGAAGATCACCTGGAGAAGAAAACGGCTACCCACTCCAGTATTTTGGCCTGGAGAATTCCATGGACAGAAGAGTCTGGCAGGCTACAGTCCATGGGGTTGCAAAGAGTTGGACATGACTAAGCGACTTTCACTTTCACTTTCAAAAGTTGAAAATTGTTATTTCCAGGGAAATGAGATGACTGCATTTAGCACCATTAAAAATGTAAGCTATTTACATGCATTTCTTGGATAATTATAATTCAATTATACAAGATTGATGTTGAACTAAAGATGTTTTCAGACAAACCCTGAGTGTACTATTCATAGACCTTTGCGAAATGAACTAATCACATATTATTCAGAAAGAAAGAAGTTGAACCAAGGAAGAAAGAATGAAATTTAAGAAGCAGATGTGAAATTGACAAGTATGTTTGTAAAAACAAAAATGCTGGAATGTTTGAATGTGTTTTAAAGAAGGGGGATTATAAACAAGGTGAAAGCAAGGCTTTAATAACATAGAAGATGGAGAGGGGTGATCAGATTCAAGCCTTTGGATATTTTTTCAGTTTGTTATTGTTGTTTAGTTGCTAAGTTCTGTCCTACTCTTTTTGGACTGAGGCCCACCAAGTGTCTCTGTCCAGGGGATTTCCCAGGCAAGAATACTGGAGTGGGTTGCCACTTCCTACTCCAGGAAATCTTCCAGGGATAGAATTCGCATCTCCTGTGTCTCCTGCATTGCAGGCAGATTCTTCACCTGCTGAGCCATCTGGATGTATTGGCCTGATAGATATAATGGCCTGATAGGTAAAACCAGAATATATTAAATATTTAATGGTTACTATAAAGAAAATAGAAATAAAGCACACAACTTCCAAACCAAAGAAAGGGAGAAGAAGAATAAAGAAAAATCTATCAATCAGAGACCAAGAAGTACAAAGACAAGTGGAAAGCCCAAACAATATGAATTTTAAAGAGAACACTGGTGATAGTTGTATAACCTCATCATAGGAAAGAATTTCTTTAAAACTCCAAAAACAGAAAAAAACATAAACAACTGATCAAAATGGACAAAAATATGAGCAAGCAATTTGCAGAAGAAATCTGAATACATAGTAGGTGATCAGGATATAGTGATTAAATCACAACCAGCGTGCTGAAAAACAAATGGAAAGATCAGTAATACAAGTGACAATGATGTGGAAATGGAAGCTCTCATATACTGTTGGTGAGATGGTAATTGGTACAATCATCTTGAGAGTTACCTGTTAATATCTAGTTGCGCTGAGGATGTGCATGTCCTATGACACAGCTATTCCAGTTGTAGTTATATTTCTTAGAGAAACTTGCACAAGAGCACAAAAGAGAACTTTATCAGGATGCCCACTGGAGAATTGTTTGTAATTGCCGAAAGCTTAGATACCAGCTACATAATCTTTCACAAGGGATTCATAAATAAACTATAACCTTAACATTGGAATACCAGCAGGAAATATGAATGGACAAGATGTACATGAATACACATGCAACGATCCTAAAACATAATGCTGAGTTAAATACAGAATACTACAAAATGATTCTTAAAACGAGATAACCCCTTATGGACCCTGGAAACCCATAAATCAGTATTGCAAAATATTTGCAAATGTATGATAAAAGTATAAAAAATAGATGGGATACACAAACATCAATTTCAGGATAGAAACTGCCTCTGGGAAAGAGGAGTGGGGAGGAAGATTGATGGTCTTTGCAATATCTCTAATTGTTATCCCTTTATATTCTTTTTAAAGCACTAAGGCACCTAGGATAGAATGTTAACATTTTGAAACCTGAATGATGCACACGTGGACAGTATAGTATCCACTATCTTTTTCTGTACCTTTGAAATACATCATGAGTAAGAACTTATATTTATAGGATGTTACAGGGAGAATTCAATCAGCAGTAGGTTCCTAGGAAGCACTGAGCAATGAGCAGGTAGTTCTGTCTGGCAGAGGGCTGAGCGCTGCTAGTGCTGTGATGCAGAGAATGAGAAAGAGGCTCCTGGGAGGGGGAGGGCAAGGTCCAGGAGCAGAAGGAGACAGCATGGTACTGTGGGAACTGTGAGTGCCCTGGAGTAACTGATCACGAAGTGGCAGGAGATACACAAGGTGATAGAAGATGTGGCTACAGATCAGACCTGTCTTAGCTGTCAGCTGAGATTTGATATCTTAGAAAGCTTAAATGTTCACTGAAAGCTCTTACTTCTATATCAAGAACACAATCGGTTCTTCTTGTTTTTTTCCTCCTCAAGACACTCTTCTGGTTGTTGCAATTTAACATCTATTAGAGTAAGAGAACCGCATTTTTGGAATGACCTTAGCAATCATCTACTAGTCCAATCCTTTCATTTTATCCGCCAAAGAATGTATTGATCTCTTGGAGGACAAACCACTCTGAAAGTTTTCATCTTTGCAACCCAAGTTGACTCAGTTGGCTTTTTGGAAGAACTGATTCCTAGGGCAGATTTAGGAAAGAATCTGGGGAAAGGCTGTGTCTAGAAAAGTTGTTCATTGGTAGAAGATTTCACGAAAGTAATACTGTGATATATATAGATGCATGCTTAATGCTGTTATTCAGTTGCTAAGTCATGTCCGACTCTTTGTGACCCCATAGACTGCAGCACACCAGGCTTCCCAGTCCTTCACTATGTCCCAGAGTTTGCTCAAACTCATATCCATTGAGTTGGGGATGCTATCTAACCATCTCATCCTCTGTCACCCCCTTTTCCTGCCCTCAGTCTTTCCCAGCATCAGGGTGTTTTCCAATGAGTCAGCTCCTCGCATCAGGTGGCCAAAGTATTGGAGCTTCAACATCAGTCCTTCCAATGAATATTCAGGGTTGATTTCCTTTATGATTGGCTGGTTTGATCTCCTTGCAGTCCAAGGGACTCTCAAGAGTCTTCTCCAGCACCACAGTTCAAATGCATCAATTTTTCAGCCTTCAGCTTTCTTTACGGTCCAACTCTCTCATCCGTACATAACTACTGGAAAAACCATAGCTTTGACAATACAGACCTTTGTCTGCAAAGTGATGTCTCTGTTTTTTAATATACTGTCTAGGCTGCATGCTTAATAAATTATTTTGATAGGTTCTTAATTATGAAAATTAATAAAAGAAGTCTCTTTAATTCATTTGCTAAAGAATGAGGTGGGAAACCATCTCATTCTACTCCCAACTTAAGGGTTGTTTTTTTTTTTTATCATAGATGAGAGAATTAAGACAAAAAATGTAAGCCTTGGTCACTCTATATGGAATATGAAGATCGTAGATCACATAGAGGATTCCAGTTCAGGTCACTGGGAGGAACAGGGGACCTGGGAAGGAGCCGCAGTTTGCATGAGTTGGCAACAAGAATGGTTTGAGTTCAGGCTATTGAATTTCAGAATACGACTGTACACTCCAATGATTCATACCCCTTCCCCAGCACTACAGCTTACAATAGCTCAGATAAACATCATCAGGTCTTTCTCAAGGATTCTCTGTAATGTTCTGAAATATGATTTCTGCCATAAAAGGACAATCTCTTCCTTTTCTTGATTCAGACTCCATCTCTCAAGAAAAATTTGGCAGTCTAGTGAAATCCATTAAATAGGAAGTCCTTGCTTTAGGGAAGTGCACCCTTGTTTCTGGTCTTCTCTCGTCTCACTTTGGTCTGAAGTCTTTGTTTTCTAATCCTTCATGTCATGCTTGAGCCATAGGTAAATTAGAATGTCCGTGCAGAATTCCTCTAATTTATAAAACTACCATCACAGAAGCCGTGGTCCAGGGGACGCTTGTTCATTTGCTCCGTTGAGTCCAACTCCTTGCAACCCCACGGACTACAGCACACCAGTCTTCTCTGTTATTCACTATCTCTCGGAGTTTTCTCAAACTCAGTGATCCCATCCAACCATCTCATCCTCTATCATCTCCTTATCTTGTCTTCAACCTTTCCCAGCATCAGGGTCTTTTCCAGGTGACCCTGACAGGTGATTAATGTGGAGAGTAGCGTGAATCTTGGTTTGAGATGAAGATTTTATTGACTCATTCCTTCGTTGCTCCAACAGTTAGTGATCTCAGCAATCTGGGCTGTCTCTTCAAGTTATCAAACTTACGCTTGTATTTATAACTAACATCCAAAACTATACATTTGTGGATAATGGGCCCATTCCTTCCTGGGTTACCAATCTCCTCTTTTATACAGGTCTGAGATAAGGTCATTTCGGCGAACACAGCAGCACACTGCTCATCGTTAGCAAACCAACACAGTGTCTCAGGTAAAGGCAAAATTGCTCACTGCTTTAGTTAGCTATCCAGTTTCTGTCTTGGCTTAGCAGAATGCCCCCACTCACTACAAAGCATTCTATACATTTCCATTAATTCTCCTTGTTAGCTGCCAGTATTTATTTGTAGGGGGAAAAAAGCTCAGCTCTCTTTTGATTTTGATATTACTTGTGGAAATATCTGAATGTCTCCTAATTTACATATTATCAAAACTTGAGGGAAAATTTAAGCAGAAAGTATTTCCTATGAGCCTTGTGTGTTTCATGTATAGCTCTCATTCTTAAAAACACAGTGAGACAAATCACAAAGCCCATCTTTGATGGAAAGGGTCCCTAAGACTGAAGCTATGTCTGGTATTGGTTCACCACGTGCAGCTGTCAAAGACTAAGCTAAAAAAAAAAAAGACCATCTAGGGTTATCGTTACCATCTTTCTAAATTCCATATATATGTGTTAGTATGCTGTAATGTTCTTTATCTTTCTGGCTTACTTCACTCTGTATAATGGGCTCCAGTTTCATCCATCTCATTAGGACTGATTCAAATGAATTCTTTTTAATGGCTGAGTAATATTCCATGGTGTATATGTACCACAGCTTCCTTATCCATTCATCTGCTGATGGGCATCTAGGTTGCTTCCATGTCCTGGCTATTATAAACAGTGCTGCGATGAACATTGGGGTGCACCTGTCTCTTTCAGATCTGGTTTCCTCAGTGTGTGGTGCACTGGGAAGACCCAGAGGAATCGGGTGGAGAGGAAGGTGGGAGGGGGGATCGGGATGGGGAATACATGTAAGTCTATGGCTGATTCATATCAATGTATGACAAAACCCACTGAAATGTTGTGAAGTAATTAGCCTCCAACTAAAAAAAAAAAAAAAGACCAAAGCTAAGCTTAGTGTTGCCAGTACTTGCCTTGGGTGTTCACTCTAAATGAATGATGGGCAATAGTTCCCAAATTGTGTGCACAATGTTCTGAAGAACACAGGTTGACTTACTATGCAACATTTAAAACAAAATTATCAGATGCTAATATACGAATATGCTAATATGCTCTGTATGACAAGCTCAGGAATATGTTAGCAGGAAAGCTGTATGATTGAAGTTTGTAATTCATATGCATTAGATACCTTTGAGCTTTTCTGAGAATTTTAGAACATCAAGCAGGCTATAGAGCCATGTCTGTACCATTCTCCTGCATGCAAAGCAAGAGTGTTTTATTTTTAAGGTAAAGTTGAGATCAGGATTTAGAAGAGCAGAAGGCTTCTTTGCCTTTAAGGAATTGACAGATTTGGGGGGTAAGGGGGGACAAGCCTGAGAAGGCTTGTTTTCTTCTTTTTAAAAAATATCTATTTATTTGCTGCACCGGGTCTTAGTTGCAGCATGGGGGATCTTTGATCTTTTGGTTGTGGCATGCGAACTCAAGTGGTAAAGAATCCACCTGCCAACGCAAGAGATGCAGACAGGAGACGTGGGTTTGATCCCTGGGGCGGGAAGATCCCCTGGAGAAGGGCATGGAAACCCACTCCAGTATTCTTGCCTGGAGAATTCCAGTGGACAGCCTGGAGGGCTACAGTCCATGGGGTCGCAGAGTCAGGCACGGCTGAGCGGCTGGACGCAGCACACAGCATGTGAACTCTTAGTCATGGCCTGTGGGGTCTAGTTCCCTGACCAGGAATCGAACCCGGGCCTCCCTGCATGGGGAGTGCAGAGACTTAGCCACTGAACTACCAGGGAAGTCCCTGTCATTGTTTTCTTGAAATCAAGGGAACATAACTTGGGGGCTCCAGGGCTCCCCTGACATATTGTCAATTTTGGAAAAGGAAGAGAAAGGAAGTGTGGGGAAAAAAAAGGGAATTCATGGACTGAAAAATTTTTCAAAATTTATTTTAGTTTCTATTCATTAGATTTGGTAAAATATAAAAATATACTGACAATATTTATAGATTCTGAATATCTCCTTCATTTTTTTGGTCATAACTCACATGTTTTCTAAACACTGATCATTTTTGTCAAGGTTTGATAATTCTGTTTTTTTCACCTGTGGAGTTTCAAAGGGAAAAAGGCATGATTTTACATGGTCTTAAAAATAAATTACTTACAGATTGGGAAATGAAAGAATGTTCATTTCAGTAATTTTTTTTTTTAATCCATAAAATGGAAAGACAGATTTACTTCCTTTGTAAATTGGTAGATCCTAGTAAATGTGACAGGTTTGCCCTTCATTTTTAAGCAGTCCTCCAGGAATTTCTTCCAAGGTTGGCTTGGAAAGATATTTTTGCCTTCAGTATAGCCTCCTTCCTGTGTGCAAATTTCTGGACAGTAGCATGAAATTGTGATGCGTGACTGGTCTCTGGATGGGGAGATCTGTCTTCATTTCAGCTCTGGGCTCTTCCTTGTCCATATCTGACAGCTTTGGGACACTTCTTTCATCTCTCTGCCTTCTTCCTTGTTGGGTGGTGGTCAGAACACCTCAACTCTGAGAATTATCATCAGGACTCAATGCTAAATTTTTAGTTAAAAACACATAACATATATAATTTATGTGACATATCATTTTCATAGATGATATTTCATATATTTGTGAGCTCAGTTGTTCAGTCACGTCCAACGCTTGGCGACCCCCTGGACTGTATAGCCCACCAGGCTCCTCTGTCCATGGAATTTTCCAGCCAAGAATACTGGAGTTTATTATCAGGTAAATACATTCTACAAATAAATGCATACATATAAACATTTAATATACCCATTAGGAAAAAGCCCAGCAGAGTTTCTTAAACACACTGGAAGCTCACCAAATGATATGTCCCTCTCTGCCTCCCTGCCCGCAATGGACTGTCTTCCCTGGCAAAATAATCATTGTGACGCTGAGCGAATGGGTTTTAAAGCATATCTTTGTCTATATATACTATTCTATTCTTAAGTCCCAATGCTGTGCTGGGCTGAGATTAGTCTCTTAGCCGTGTCCCACTCTTTGCAACCCTACGGACTGTAGCCCTCCAGGCTCCTCTGTCCGCAGGGATTCTCCAGGCAGGAATGCTGGTGTGGGTTGCCATGCCCTCCTCCAGTAAGTCCCAATAGCACATTCTAATATGATCCTCTCTTTAGACTCTTCTTAGTTTTTAAATTTCCTCTTCCATTCCTGTAAATAAATTCCCTCTTACCTGTAAGATGGCAACAAACTGCTGTTATTATACAATAATTTGTATGGATAAAATATGCATCACAAAGGAAAAAGCTCTATTGACATAAAATGTATAAAAATTAAACAGAATTCTTCTTCAGCAGGCTTCTCTATTATATATATATTTAAAAAAACTGTTTTGGAACTCCTGAGATACCATGATCCTGGCGCACTGGGAAGATGAGTGCAAACTGGCTTATTAGAAGCAAAGATGTTCCTTTGATCATGCACTTCACTAGTCTTAGTGCGTATCGTAATGCTTCCCTCGGTGAATTAGACCATCTTCTTTTCTGTGGGAGAAGTAATTTGCATGTCACACAGTTATACACCGCGATGCCCACTTAGAAGCTCCCCATCGCTGGCCACTCACAGCTACCCCCGCACACTCAGTGATGTTTCATGTATCACTGAAGTTCTCCCGCTTGGGTAAGGGGCCAACCTGCATTTCTTGCCCGTGGAATGTTGTCCTGTTACCTTGTTCCTGCACCTGCTCTGTGCAAACACAACTGTGACTCTGTCCCAATGGCCAATTATCATTAAGCTGATCGTGAGCTTTTGCTAAACAGCCCGGAGGGGCTCACTGCACTGTTAATACCATCCTGCCCTAAAAGGATAACAGTGAGCATCAGCTGCCGTCTGTTTTCAAGATTGAAAGGGCACGGCTGTGCCAGTAGAGATGATAGATAAGATTCTGTGCATCCTATTTTTACCCCTGTCCTCTTTACCACCAGCAGCTAAGCTCTGCATGGCAGGCAAGGTTTCTGTGTCCTATGCCCTCAGTCTCATAACCTTCCTTGGTTGGGTTTCACGATGCCATATGCTTCTGTCCTAAAATAGTATTGAGGGTCCTCTGAAGAAAAACTGCCTAGCAGTTCTCTGCGTGTCGGTGGGATGGTTGGAGGAGGAGAGGTGCGCTTGGCCATTAAACATACTTTGGATCTGATTTCCACTTGGCAGAATGCTAATTGCGTAACCCGGGGAATTTACTTAATTGTATTGCGCTTCTGTTTCCTGAAGCATAAAATGGAAATAATAGTTCCATCTTATGGAGTTGGTGTGATGATTAAATAAGGTGATCTATAATATATAAGTGCATCCCCACACAGCTACACACACATTTGTCATTGATGTATTAGTCTTGATAGGCTAGATTAATCTTCAGTAAAAAAAAAAAAAAAAATTCCAAGATTTCAGTGGTTTAAAGCAACACAAGTTCATTTCACGAACTACATGACCCTGGTGTGTCAGCAGGTGAGTTTGGCTCACTCCAGAACCCAAAGGGAAGCAGCAGCCACCAGCTTGAGCTTCAGTTTATCACACAGTGATCAGAATTGGTCACCTGGTTCCACCCCCTCCAGGGGATCTAGATGTACATACTGCAGCTCTACCACATACCTGAAGATGGCAGATCAGAAATATTTGGAGAACAATATTGATGCTTACAATATTTGTCTCACAAAAATGAGACAGTGTTATGGTCAGTTCTCTGAATGTTAGTTTTCTTATTAACAGTGCATCGTGGAAATCCTTCCAAGTCAACTTGTTTAAATACAACTCATTACTTTGTGGCATTGTGCTATATACACACTATAATTTAGGCAGTCATTTCTTTATTGCTGGACTTTATTTTATTTCATTGAAATATAAACACACCCATGTTATATTTATAATGTCTTTATTCTCTAGGGCTTTTATTACTATAAATTAAATACCCAGAAATATCTAAATCTGCCAGAATTCACCTGGTTCAGAAAGGAAATCATAAGGATATGTGTGAAGTGAAAGTGAAAGTGAAGTTGCTCAGTCGTGTCCGACTCTTTGCAACCCCACGGACTGCAGTCCACCAGGCTTCTCCGTCCGTGGGATTTTCCAGGCAAGAGTACTGGAGTGGGTTGCCATTGCCTTCTCCAAAGGATATGTGTATAAGGCTATAAATCTCAATTTAAATGGGATTTGTCTTTTATATTTTGTCCTACCTCCTTTCAAAGACAATGGGCTGCTTTTCTGGGCGCCTGATGTCCTCTGCTAGCGAACAGAAGTTGTTTTGTGGAGTCTGCTCAGCGTTCAAATGTTCTTTTGATGAATTTGTAGGGGTGAAAGTGGTCTCCCCGTCCTACTCCTCCGCCATCTTAGCTCCTCCCCGGGATTTGTCATTTGAGGCGAAATGTAAAGAAACTAAATAGTTTGAAACAATAGACCTCTCATTGACTAATCTTTAATGACCCACACCTCTGCCAAATCTATCCTCTCTTTTACCATGGATATAAGCAGGAATATTCAATCCCAAATTTTGAAATTTATACCAAGAGCCTTCCTTGACCATTGGCAATAGAGATTTTAAAGATGCTTGACATAGACAAGACTTCGCAGAAAATTTCCTGCCTTCTTTAATCACAGTCACAAAAATTCTATTCATGGGCCACAAAGCACGGCCTGTTACGGAGAGTCTGTTATTTGGTCAAAAGAACTGGAGCACTCCAGTCCTCTTCCCATTCATGGTCACGCAGGAAAAGAAACATTCCAAAATAACGCTTCTATCAAGAAACCACAGGAGTGTGCTCAGATGGTTCCCCCTCAGTCACCTCTTTCTCTACCTGTTTGCTGTAACTGCTTCCAATCTCCCCTTCCCATCACGTTGTTATCTGCTAAGTGTTTTTACAATTTGCACAGAACAAACCCTTAGTAAGCATAATAATTGCAACCCTAAAAGTAAAATTGCTTTCTAGTCAAAGTTTTAGGAGGAAGAAAAAAGCAAATTCTTAGCTAAAATTAAAACAAAAAACACGAAAACACACCAAAAAACTGCTCACATCATTCAGATGTCTCAACTATATTTTTAAGAACTTTAGTTCTAAAAACAGCTGTGAAATTGTTTCTTCAGACCTACTGTCCAATGACCACCCTCTGGCTCTTCTACCAAAAACCTGTCAGGTTGGATTAAGAAATAATAAGATAAAAGCTTGGACCAAAAGAACTTTTGCTATGGGTTCTAAAACACAGTTTGAAGGAAAACATGTGGTAGAAAGGCTTTCTCTTAGGAGAATCAAGGCTTGCCAATTGTGCAGCTGGTTTCTAACCTTTATCTGCAGGAGTGACATTCAAAATATTTAATAACTAGAGTTGCAAGAGTCAAAAAGTCCTATTAGAACAGATGCCAGCCGTAAACAATCCATACAGCTGTACCAGGCACAAGAGCTGCATGTGACACATGACTGAATTGCCTAAAGAATTTTCACAGCCTCCACAGCAAGCTCTGATCATGTCTTCTTGCTCAGAATATAAATGCTTTATGCTAAATATAAGAAAGCCTGGAAGCTGTATCCCTCTCTTAAATGACACATTCCATTTCATGCTTCCATTCCAGCATCTGCCAAAATAAAAACAAAACATAAGAACAAAAACAACATAACACGCAAACGCAGAAGTAGTGCAGCATGATTCTGTGTTCGTGAACCATTTGGAAATAATTTTTAATGCCGTTCTTAAATGTGTACTTTGTAGATTAGCGTACCATTCTGGCTTTAACATAGTACACATTTAGATCAAACAGAAAAAATAGATGCCGTTCAGTGAGAAAAATAATAGAGGCTCTTCTTACATGTGAGTTAATAATTAGGGAGTTATTAGAAATCTAATAATAATTAGATTTCTAGGGCCGCTGTAGCAAATTGCCAGAAAGTTAGTGGCTTACAACAGACATCTATCCTGTTGCTGTTTCTGGGAAAAGAGTTCTGTCTCACCTCTGTGTATCTTTTATAAGGACACTTGCCATTGGATTCAGGATTCATCCAGGTAATTCAGAAAGATATCCTTAGCATGAGATCCTTAGCTTAATTACAAAGAAACTTTTTTCTAAATAACATCATATTCACTGTTTCCAGGAACTTGACATGGACATATCTTCTGGGGGCCACCATTCAACCCACTATAGGGAAGATAGGAACAATAAAGGAGATAGAAGCAGGAAGAAAATTTAACAAATAGGTTGAGTTTAAATCAAAGGAAAAAAATGAGGAAGAAAACATTTTTTTAATCTTTTCTTACATCAAATATGTGTAGGACTATTTCTCTTAAGTACACCTCTCTTTGAATGGTTCTACCACTTTGCCTTGTATCAACATTACTATTTTGTATTTCAATTCTCTTTTTGGTAAGAGTTAAAGCACTATATGAGTTTGGGTAAACTCCGGGAGTTGGTGATGGACAGGGAGGCCTGGCGTGCTGCGATTCATGGGGTCGCAAAGAGTCGGACACGACTGAGCGACTGAACTGAACTGAACTGAAGCACTATATGAGCATTTCCAAATTTCTATCCTTAACTTTGGTTCTGACTCCCTTTGAGCCTAAGAGCTGTTAAGTGTTCTAAGTAGGATGGAGCACAGACAAGCAGAAAGTGGAACAAAATCTCAGCTCCAAGTGATGGCGTGGAATTTCAATGTCCACAGTTGCCTTCATATCATCATCCTGGTGATGTCTTCTGGAAAGCTCAGTTTTCAGCCCCTGCCTTGCTGGGTGTAACTCTCCCACCAGGCTAATGACCATCCCCGCCCCGACCATGAATTCCTTCCAGCCTCTGAGCCTGTTTTCTCCTCACTGCCACAACCTCTCCCACCCCCTCTCTGCCCCCAGCTGCTGCAAGTCAACTTTCCCAGGAAAATTCTCCCTCGTCAGCTCCATCTCTGCCACGTTCATCACTGCAGAACTCCCTCTACACACGGCTCCCACTCAGGTAGCAAATGCATATATCTCCGTGGCTGCTCTGAATTACAAGTTCACACACGTATTTTCAGCTGCCTGTGTTTTGAGAGCATCCTCTCTTCTCTCAGGGCTTCCCAGGTGGCTCAGATGGTAAAGAATCTGGCTGCAATGCAGGAGATCCAGGTTCGACCCCTGGTGTCAGGAAGATCCCTGGAGAGGGGAATGGCAACGCACTCCAGTATTCTTCCCTGGAGAATCCCATGGATAGAGGAGCCTGGTGGGCTACAGTCCATGGGGTCGCAAAGAGTCGGACAGGACTGAGCGACTGATGCTTTCACTTTTCTTTCTCTTCTCTTTTAAGCCCTGCAAGGTCAAGGGTGCTGTCTGCTGCTCTCTTCAGAACCAAAGTGTGTCCTCCACTGGTAGGCAGTTCCCAGGCTGGTGCTCCTCAAACGTTACAGTGCCCCCGAATCACCTGGCGGTCCTGTTCAAATGCAGATTCTGGGGTACAGTGTGACAGGTTGCGTTTCTTCTTTCCCATTTAGATCATCTGGGTGAACATCTCACTCAAGCTGCACTGGCTCTGTGTTGAGATACCCTGATGTAACTGATAGAAATCCCTTCAGGGGTTCCCTCCATCCTCTTCAAAGGGGGAAAAAAATAAAATCCCACAATACTATCTATTTTTCCAAGAATGCCATAGTATGATCATTTTCTCTCATTGTCAATGCAGGGAGATGATTATCAAAGGCAGCAATAGAGCTGAGCCGTAGTAATTACAAGGATGATATTAAACACAGGTTTGTCTTAAGGGATGAGACAAACACAGACTCTGTATAAGACGTGTTCTGGCATTGAGAGCTGTAGGGATATTAGAGTAATGGGTGTCAGAAGGCGGCTTCACAGAGGTGGCATTCAGGGTACAGAGCAGGATCAAGAAAAATGCCAGATGGGTGTGCACACCTGTTCTGCTGTCTGCCGGGGGTCAGAGGAAAAGGGGTGCTGGCAGACACCAGACTCAGCATCTTCTTCCAGCCAGCACTGAGATATATTCCATCCCAGGCCCCTCTCCACCCACTTCTCTTATAACAATAAACGACTGTGTATCTCAGCTTCCAAATTCAACCTGAGACACAAACATTCATGCATCTTCCAAGAGGAGTGCGTGTTCAGTCGCTTCAGTCCTGTCTGATTCTTTGTGATCCCATGGACTGGAGCCCACCAGGCTCCTCTGTCCATGGGATTCTCCAGGCAAGAATACTAGAGTGGGTTGCCATGCCCTCCTCCAGGGGATCTTCCCTACCCAGGTATCGAACCCGCGTTTCCTGCATCTCCCCTGCATTACAGGCAGATTTTTAACCCACCGAGCCATCTGGGAAGCCCCTTCTAAGAAGAGTAGGGTCCTACAGAACTTTCAGCACAGATGAGTGTATTCTACCACCCAATTGCTCGTCCAATACGGTAGCCACCATGTGCATGGACTGTTGGGCACCTGAAGTGTGGCCAGTGCAACTGAGGCACCGAAAATGAATCTCATTTCATTTTCATTTATTTAAGTGTAAATAGCCATGTGCAGCTAGTGGATACCATTATTGGCCAGCAGAGTTAGAAGCTCAAACTCAGGGTAGACTGCTTAGGAAAAGGAACCACTGAAGAAGGGAACAGCTCTCTGAGGTCCACCCGAGGCCTCTATGCGCCAAACCTGAATAAAGAGCCCCCACAACTGCAGAGCATCGCCTTGAGACTAAGCTGGAGGTCATGTCAGTATTCTCTCTACTACAACGCACTGATAACTTGGTCAATTAAGGTAGAGACACTTGAGCTCTTGGGTCTGGTTACATATTCAGTGAGCAAATCAAAGACTGCTGTGGGCTTCACTGTTTTAATAAGACCACGTAGAGTTTGTGTAGCTCTGTTATTCTGATCCATGGGCAGAGAGTAAGGTGGAAAAGGCTCGCAATTTTCAAAATTTATTTTTTAAAAAAGTTGTATTTTCTGCTCAGAAGGTACTTAAGAGGTGACACAGTTTGGGAGAGGGCTCGAGTATTTGAAAAAGAGAATAACAAATAGTGACCCATAATGCAATGCAATTAATTCCTTCATACACTCCTCCAGCAAAGCAAACGGCTCCTTGGCCACCTCTGTGCATATCTAGTCATGTCAGTCCTGTCAGACTCTTTGCAACCCCATGGACCATAGCCTGCCAGGTTCCTCTGTCCATGGGATTCTCCAGTCAAGAATACTGGAGGGTGTTGCCTTGCTCTCCTCCACGGGATCTTCCCAACCCAGGGATCAAACCTGTATCTCTTGTCTCCTGCATTGGCAGGTGGGTTTTGTTTTTTTGGTTTTTTTGGTTTTTTACCATTAGCGCCATCTGGGAAGTGCTGCCCTCGGAGCTCAGTGGGTAAAGAATCTGCCTGCAGTTCAGGAGACCTGGGTTCAATCCTTGGGTTGGAAAGATCTTCTGGAGAAGGAAAATGGCAACCCACTCCAGTATCTTTGCCTGGAAAATCCCATGGACAGAGGAGCCTGGTAGGCTACAGTCCATGGGGTTGCAAAGAGTCAGGCATGACTGAGCGACGAACACTTTCAGCCTTCAGTCTTTCAGCCACCTGAAAAGCCCTTGGCCACCTCTAAAATAAGGCTTATAGTCAGCCAGGGACCAAGTGATGTGAATATGACAGGAAAAGAAACTAGGATTTACCTGTAGCTGATTTGACTGGTAATCCAGGTGAGAAGGGAGGGGTCCCTGAAAGCCCCAGTGGGCACTAAGGGAGACTGGATTGTGATATAATTAAAGAGAACAGAACTCCAACTGAGGATTCCCTGACATCTCCTTCTAGAGCAGACCATGGCAGTTGGACACCTGGTGTTCCTAAGTACAGAATGCAAATGAAGCTCGGAATATGCTGACTTGGACAGACGCTTTGCATGTGAGGAGTAGTATGAATGAGTGGGAGATCTGGTGTGATCGGAAGCATATTATAGTGCAGTAATTTAATATCCCCAGTGGGTGGTGGACCCTATTCCCCAGGAGGTGAGCTGTATGTGTAGAGAATTTGCTCAATGACCTGTCTTTTGCAGTGGTGTAAGACAACAGGGTGGGGCTTCCCCGGTGGCCCAGTGGTAAAGAATCCACCTGCAATTCAGGAGGCACATGGGTTCAATCCCTGCCTGGGTCGGGGAAGATCCCTTGGAGGAGGGCATGGCAGCCCACTCCAGTATTCTTGCCGGGAGAATCCCATGGACAGAGGAGCCTGGTGAGTTACAGTCTATAGGTCCACAAAGAGTCGGACATGAATGAAGTGACGGAGCACGCGCGCAAGACACAGGGTATTACAAAATTCACTTTGGAGAAGTTCTTGGAAACAACGGGTGGTGATAGCGCATCCTTTAGCTGATACTGTTTTCACTGGCCAGAAAAGAAGACAAAGGCTCACAGGGAATGGGGCATGGAGGGAATAACAAGCTTGGGGTCAGACACACCTGGCTGTAAAAACATTTGCCCACTTAGGCTTTGTATGGAGATCACCTGGGAGCTTGTTAATAGCTCAGATTCCTTGTCATTTCACTGAGCTACTAAACCAAGATCTCTCTGCAGGGGGCCAAAAAGGCTCTTTTTAAAACAAACACCCAAGGTGACTGTGCTGTGAGGCTTCTCAGAGTTAGCTCTGTAAAAGGTGAGGTAGGATTCACGATACTTGGAGTCAGGATTATGGTATAGATATAGTGTCATTTAAAAAACAACAACAACAAACGGTTAGATCAAACTAAGGCTGGATAAACTTGTAGCTGTTACTATTCTTAAGCCATGGATTTGCCTTCTTGAAGATACCGCTCTTTTCTTTAGAGATCTCAGGTTGATGTCATTTGCCTTGCTGAGCCTTATTAACTGTGCTAACTCAGCTGGAGAAGCTTCACCCAAATTATCTAGGATCCCAAAGTTGCAAGTTGTTGTTTCTGAGGATTGATAAAAGCAACATTTCCTGTTCCCTTTCAACTCTTTAAGTTTTAATGACATGGGTGTAAGGCCCTCTTCAGGTCGGGGAATTTCTATTAAACGTGAAAACATCAGTTCTGTTGTAACAGGTTGTCGACTCCAGTGAAAAGTCCAAGGCTTGCGGGGGGCGGGGGCGGATCCGCCCGAGAATGGTAAAGTGTTCTGGCCCCAGAGAGGCGCGTGCACCCCGACGGCCCCTAACACAGCGGCCTTCGGCGTGGCCCATCTTGCTTTCAACCAGCAGCAAGAGGCTGGAGGAAACGGGGGCGGGGGAGGCTGGCGTTCTGCCCTGCAGTCCGAGAGAGTGAAGGTAGCTGCAACGCCCGGCAGGCTCCAGCGGCTGGTGCTGAGACGCGCGGAGGGGTGGGGCTGCCCCGCGAGGATGCGCGCGTGAGGCCCCGAGGGAGGCGGGGGCGCAGCATCCCAGGTGGGACTGGGGAGTGCTTTCCGGAAACCCTCCTCCGGCCTCGGGATCCCGATTGGCTCGGGCGGGGAGGTCGGCAAGGTCAAGACCCCCTCGGCGCCTTCTTCTGATCCGCCCGCCGCGGTCGAGCGGCTGTCGAGACGCGGGTTGCGGGGCGTGGCGGGGGCATGCTGGCCAGGCGGCGGGGCGCTAGGGGCAGCGCGCGGGGGCCGGAGCAGCGCCCGGCCCGGGGCGCCCGGGGGCCGGATGGCGGAGCCCACGCGCGCCGCGGAGCCGGGGAGGTTTGCGCTCCGCTCGCCGCGCTGCAGGGAGGGCGAGGTGCCAGGCGCGAGCGCCCAGAGACCCAAAAGGAAAGCTTTTTATTTGCTGAGGATGAAGCCCCTGAAGGAGCCCGCCCCCAACAACAACAACAACGTGTCCTTTGTGATCCATTGTCAACTGGGCAAGGAGATCAAACACATTTGCAGCAACTGCAGTCGTGGGGAGGACGCCCGGGACGGTGAGTGTCGGGGCGCGTCGGGGCGGCGGCGAACGCGGGAGGGGAGGAGGCGGCCCTGCCGGTCCCAGTTTGGGGGCGCCGCGGGCGGCTCTACCCGGAGAACTGCGGGGACATCCGCCTTCTAACCGGGCGTGACGCCAGCCCACCCGGCACTTTGCGGAGCGCTGCCCAGAGCCAAACCAGGACCGCATCCGTGCTTAGACCATTGATAGAAACGCTCCCCCCAAACGAGGGGTTTGAAACAGTTAAAGAGGCAACTCTGGGATTTTTCTCTTGGGAAGGTGGGGCTTTAGAGGGTTCATCAGGGGCAACATGATTAGCTTTAAAGAGACGATTCCACCTGCTTTCCTAGCTTTCTGGGCTTCTCAGCTGTTCTCCCACCCTTGCGTTATGATAGGATGTGAGCTCTGCTGGGCTGCGTTACAGATGTGGGCGTCGGGTGGGTTGACTCTGGAGAGGTGGTTTGGCCTCGGCCCCAGCGCCTTGCGCCTTGGAGACTTGTGGAGTTGTGGAATGATGTCCGTTCGGAGTAAAACATGGCCGTGGTTTTTGGAGTGCCGTTTCTGGACCCTCCTGGAATGATGCCTAGTGGCCAAATGTGGGAGGTGGGGGAGAGACGGCAGCGGCTTCCTCCAGGTGAGCTAAAGAGCGCCCCCCAAACCGATCAGAGCGCGGCGGTTGAAAGGGTACCGGGCCTCAGCGACTCTGGGCAGACAGAGCCAAGCAGCAGGGAGAGCCCTGCGCGGGCAGAAAGCTCTGCAGTTGTGGGCGCGCCTCTGTAACGGTCCAGCCTCCCCCAGGCAGTTGGAAGCAGCTCACAGAGCTGGCTCCGGAGGGCCTCTGAAGGTCTGGGAAAAGTTTCAGGCAGCGGGTTTTGCAGGGAAAGCATTAGCTATTGGCCAGGCTGAAGCTCATCGCCTGGCTTGACGCTGCACACACCTGCTTGGGCGGGCAGATTTCTGCTACCAGCCCCAGGTGGGGTTCGCTTGTTCCTTTTGGAAGAGCACTTATTACTTAGGGCTTTCTCTGGTTCCTTGCTGGCCTCTGAAGTGCAGCGTAATGAAGTGACTGGCTTGGCTAATGTCCTTTCAAAATTAAGAGTCCTGCTAGCGTAATGATACTTTTCTTTGATTAAACTGCAAGAGAGGCTGTGCGGGATGGCGTTAGGCATCCGGCGGGCGCACAGCACTCGAAGCAGCACCCCTGGTAGGTCTGGGGGAGGAAACCCACACACCGACATGCGCGTGGTCCTGTGGTTACTCTATAAGCTGACGACACCTATGGGATATATAAATGGATTAGTGAGATGATCTAAAGCCGGTCTTTTACTGTCTACTATAATAGAGCATGAGATGCAGGCTAAAATATTTATTAAATGAGTCATTCTGTTGACGGAATTGCTTCCCAGATGGGCTACTTCCACAACCTTGGGGAGTTGATTTAAATTAGGATCTCTGAATGTTACCGCAGTAGAGAAGGGTCTGTACCCACACTCGGGGATGTGGGTTCATGTGTATAATTATGAACACGATGCTTCTGCTTACAATACATGTCATCTCCACAACCTCAAACGCTCCAGAATGTGTTACGGAGCCATCTTTGTGGGTGTTCACACATCACCTGATGGGACTAAAGCCTTTCCTTTCAAAGGATTCTTGTGTAGGGGGAACCTCATGTGGGGGTGCTTAATTTTTGCCAAGTTCTCCCCCGGCTAATCTTGCCTTGCAGTGTGTGCGGCGCTCTTTAGTCACTAAGAAAAAATGAGGTCAGGAGCTTCACCCTTCTCCTTTTACTGCTGGAGCCCAAAGCAGCGCTGCCCACTGTGAATGGAAAGGAATTCAGATAAATTTCACTTTCCTTGGAGACTGACCTTGAATCGTTCGTCGTCATGAGTGGAGGTTCTGCGAGTGAAGTTCTCCAGCAGCTGTTTTTCCATTTGAGTCATCTATTTCTGCATGCCAGGAAGAGCCAGCTATTTTAAAGCAAGTGTGTAGTAAAGATTGTAGTAAGGCCAACAGATTTGGTAGGACTCGACCGAGGAGGACATTTCTTATGGTGGGGTGTGCCTGTGTTGTGTCCAGCACCCTAAATGTGTTAGGTTTCTCCTTCAGCACCACGGAGGTCATTTAGTAGCCACCAAGGAAAGTTGTGGTCTAACTGGAAAGTCCTTAGCTGAAATTTTACACAGGGAGAATTTTATAGAGGTATTGCCCACTGAGGCTCAATCTTAATTTCTTCATATATAGGATATATTTAAACATTTTTATAACTCAGTCTAAAGACAATCTATAAAAGTATTTGGCTGATAGAGAATAAACTTTAAAAGAAAAAAGATCCCTGGCTCAGTGAACATATATAAGAAGTGAAATTGCATTTCAGCACTTGCCCTTTTACTTGTTTCTTTTTTTTTTAAGTTCCTGGTATCCACTAACTAGAACTAAAGATGTTTGGCTGACTCTATTTTTAAGTAGAAAATGATTTTAAAAATTGTAGAATGTAGTTCACCTTTAATGGCCCAAGGTAGTTTGTGTTCCTTTCATTTTTGCTGTTTTGGTTCAATACTGAAGCCATTTTTCAGATGTGGAAACAAGCTACTATAGTACTTTGGTGTAAAGGCCGCAAGTAGGTGAATGGTAGAAAAAATTCGAATCCTTGTCTGTCTTTGAAACGAGTGCTTTCCACTGTGCCTTCAAGTTGATTATTTTTTTTATGACACCTATACTGAATGTAGGAAATTAAGTACTGTGATGTGTATGTGCCTGTGATATATACATGTACAGTCCCGATAAGCCAGGTTTATTAAGATAGTGAACTGAAAGGAATTGTACAATTTCCTAGCATATTTAATTTTACCTGCTTTTCCTACTTAGAGAGGCTGTCATTAGTAGGAATAGAGGGGGGAGAAGTTTTTAGATGAGTAGATTATAAGTTATGTATGTTGTAAAGCTCCAAGAGACATAGCTACATTATCACTGAACTTTTACTGGAAGTCAGTAGGAGAATTTGATTTTATAAATAGGTGAAAACTCTGGGGGGAAATCTAGGCTCTATGCTGTATATAATTTCATATGTGTTTTCTTTTCTCCTTTGAATTCTTTTTGAGTCTATTAGTGAGGAATTATAGAATTATGCCGTTAATAACTGTGTATTAAGATATAATTTCAATAGAAATAAAACATTTTGAAAAGTTTCAAAAAATACCTAGAAACTTCTGTGTTATAGTGGCCTATTTACAAAGCAATCAAATGATTAATAGATTTAGAAACAAGACATTGATTGTAACTGCTACTCAGTACCTTTTACATCGGATGGATCAATATTTCAAGGTTGTTTTCACTTCACTAAATATGATTTCTATTCTTCAAATATTCATATATAAAATCACTAATCCAGTGACTTACTAGATGCATTTCCAAACTTTAT
The DNA here is from genome assembly GCF_033118175.1 of Dama dama. NCBI lineage: Eukaryota > Metazoa > Chordata > Mammalia > Artiodactyla > Cervidae > Dama > Dama dama. The sequence goes on along the minus strand of NC_083687.1, from coordinate 45,286,978 downwards.
CTTCAGGATGAGAAATATTTAACATGTCTTCTGATGGATTCCAATGTGAACTTTTAGAAAAAAAAAACAATTTGTTGTAATACTTCTATGTTACTCTGACTGTAAGTTTCATTCCATAAGACAGCCTTTTAGAAAGTAGTGCCTTACGAGTTTCTGTGGGTCAAATCCTTCCTTTTGCAGATGAGGAAACTGAGGTGCATAAAGATGAGGTGAGCAGTCCCCTGAGATCTAACCATTTGGTGTTGGGGTTGCTAACAGTACCTGTCCCTTGATGAAGCAAGAAATTTCTAATAGTGGTCCAGAGTTGACTCCTGGAACCTCACTGCCTGTTTTCAAATAATGGCTCCTCCCCTTGCCTGCTGGGTGACTTTAGGATACCATGATACTATCTACTGCATGGAGTTGTGAGGATTAAATGAGATAATTGGTATGAAGCACTTAGCATGGTGCCTGGCGAGAGAAGGTGCTGGAGAAATATTAGCTGTGGTTACTATCATCTGTATTGTTACCTCCAAGTTCAATTTTGTCTTGGATTTTTTCCTCCTGCTATTGTGCGTTCCTTGGTCTCTTCTGTAATCAAACATCCCTGGATTGGGTCCAAGATGAAAGCACCAATTCTACTCTGTATTTAACGGTGAAAACGTATCTTTCTAATAAAAGCAAGGAAAAGTGAGATGGGAGAAGAGCCCCTTCAGCATTGTGCACTTCAAAATTAATCTGCTGTGGTGGTTTTAGAGTTTTAAAAATCATGACCCACTCGTTCTAGATGAAAGGGCTCATGCATATGTCTAAATTTACAATGAATAAGCACTTTTTGGTCAGTAGACTAATCAAAAAAATAGGCAAGGTGAGATCTTGAAGAGGAAACGTGAACAGCTGGATGAAGTAGTTACTGGAGAATTCTATCAACATGGGCCCGAAGGACACTCAGAGACAAAGGGAGAGCTATGGAAGGCATGGCCTGAAGCAAGGGGTAGAGATGGGAATCCGCCTCCTTAAAGTCGGGAGGGCCTGGGAAAGGCTCTAACTTGGGCAGGGTATATAAAGGCTGGAACCCTGAAAACAAAGGCATGCGCTGAGACAGTAGTGAAGAGACGTGAAAGACTTAGTGGGGTGTTAGGAGGGAGTGTACAAAGCCAGGAAATTCTAACAAAGTGGGCTGTTAAAATTCTGTTAAAGTATCATATACAGTCATTCTTCAGTATCTGCAAGAGATTGGTTTCAGGTACCCTCCATGGGTACCACAATCCAGGGATGCTCAAGTACCTTGTATAAAATGGCCTAGTGCAATAAATGCAATCTGCTTTCCATACCTGTGCATTTTGCATCTGCGATACAGAGGGTGGACTGAATTCCTCCAACTGAGCTATTGATCGATTCTCTTAAACGTTTGTTATAAAATTAGCAGCGTATGTGTGCTAAAAGTGATGGACCCTTTCAGATACCAATAGGTACAATAACCAGCTATTGCCTTTGGATCTTAGAGCAACAAGAAAATAAACAGCTAAGTTGGAGGAAGCCATTAACTGTGTGAGTAAGGCAGGAGGGCTTCCTGGAAGAGATGATATTTGGACAAGAACCTAATGGAGGCGTTTTCTCAGGTAAAGAAGGAAGGGCATGTCAGTGAAGAAAACAATGTGCAAATAATTTAAACTGCAAAACAGCACAATCTATCCCAGTATTCTTGCCTGAAGAATCCCATGGACAGAGGAGCCTGCCAGGCTACAGTCCATAGGGTCACATAGGGTTGGATATGACTGATGTGACTTAGCACACATGCATAACTTGCTCAGAAAAGGGAAGAGGTTCAGCAGATAGAATTGGTGGAATGTGGGGGAAATGACATGAGGTAGTCCAGAAACATGTGTTGGGGCAATTCTTCATTTTTTCCCACTGATATATTTGTGCAGCGTTTTTATGTGCCAGGTTAAGCGTTGGGAATATAAAATTCAATGGGACAGTATGGTCTTTGTGCTCAAAGACCTTATAATATACAGGGAGATAGGTAGACAGATGCACAGAAGTTTTAAAAAGTGTATGAGAAGGTCAGGTGTTGTTTTGGAGGCAGAAAGTAGAGAGTGTCAGGCCTGACTTGGGCAAGAGAGAGAAATCAGGAAGATTTTGGTACAATTGACAAAGGATTTCAGATTTCATCCAGGGAGCACTGTAAAAATATTTATTAATAAACAGAAGTCTCAGTGAAATAGAGCTGGGAGACCGAACTGGGGAGTTCTCACGCCCTGGGAGGACAGTAGAGCCCAACAGGGAGAAGACAGACTCTTCTTTCCTGGCGAGGATTCAGCCAGTGAAAAGCCACGGACTCTTTGTTGGCTAAGTCCTCCCAGCTTCCTTTTCCCTTTTGTAAAAGTGGCCCCCTTTCTGGGACTTTCACGGGTTGTAGACTTCCAGTTGCATTTCTCTGCTGATCCTGAATGAATCCATCTTTTTGCTGGAGAAGTTCCCAGCAGTCTATTTGTTTTAGGTCAACAACACCGAAGGCAGTAGAGGGATTTTTAAGCAGAGGTAGCATGATGGAGCTACCTTTTTAAAAACTATTACTATGAAAAATTGCACACATACAAATGTAGACCGAAGAAGATAATGATCTCTATAGTTTCCTCGCATATTCCCCCAGTCCTGTATTATATTGAAGCAAATTTGTATATGTTTTATGATGGTGTTGCTGGCAGAGCTTAAGAAGGGCCCTGAGTCTGACACTCATAACCAAGAACAGCCACTTGAGGACCTTGAGCAGCAAGTGTCAAAAGACCAAGACTCTGCTATTCTGGTGTACGCATACAAAGGCCCAGTAACAGTTTCAAGCACCAGCAATTCAGTTTGCCTTATCTTCAGCATGACTTTGAACTTGTAAGTAGTTTTGCTAATTTCTTCTTCTGCTCTAATATCTTTCTGACTCACTGACATCTATAAATATTCACTCAGTTTAGGAGAAGATATTTTTAAAATATTTGTAAAATCTATAGCTTAAAATAGACCCATATGTCTAAAGGAGATAGAAAAGATCAATAGGTAAAATATGACTTTATTGAGAGGGCAAGGATCAGAACCTATTTGCTAGTCCCCAACATTCATTTCTGTAGTTGATACAACTGGTAAGAATGTTTTAGACATGAATAGGCGTTTAGAGTTTTAAGACATGGCAGAGAGGGGGCATGATGATTTCATTTTTGTGTAAGTCATGAAACAGGGATTCAGTTTCATTCTTTTGCATGTAGCTGTTCAGTTTTCCATTTATTGAAGAGAGTGCCTTTTCCTCCTCGTATACTCTTGGCTCTTTTGTCATGAATTAACTGCCCAAATATGCATAGATTTATTTATTGGCTGTCTATTCTGTTCCGCTGATCTATGTGTCTGTTTTTGTGACAGTGCTGTACTGTTCTGATCACTGTAGCTTTGTAATATAGTTTAAATCAGGAAGTGTGCCTTTAATTTTGCTCCTCTTTCTCAAGATTGCTTTGGCTGTTTGGGGTCTTTTGTAGTTCCATACATGTTTCAGGATTTTTTTTTTTTTTTCATTTCTGTGAAAAATGTCATTGGAGTTTGAGTTGCTTTATTGAGAGATAATTCACACACCATAAAATTCACCCATTTAAAGTGTACAATTTGATGGCTTTTAGTATATTCACAAGGTGGTAATCTGTCACCACAGTCAATGTTAAGACATTTTCATTATCGCCGAGAGAAAGCCCACTCTCCTTAGCCAGTCTCTCCAATCATTTTGTCTCCCCTAGCCCTAGGCTACTATTAATCTGTTTTTGTTTCTATAGCCTTCCTTATTCTGGACATTTCGTATGAATGGAATCGGGCAATATGTAGTTCTTTGACTGACTTCTTTCACTTAGCATGACATTTTCATGGCTCATCCATGCTGGAACATGCATAAGCACTTCATTCCTTTTTATCACCGGATCTTTGTATGGATATGACATGTTTTGCTTATTCACCAGTCAATGGATGGTGATTTGTGTTCTCTCCATTTTTTGGCTGTTACGAATAATACTACTTTGAACATTTACATGTAAGTGTGGGTGTAGATGTCTGTTTTCCTTTCTTCTGAGTATATCCCTAAGAATAGAACTGCTGGATCATACATTAACAGCTTATTTAGCCAATTGAGGAACTGCCTGTTTCTTTTTCAAAGTGACTGCACTGTTGTACATTCCCAACATCAGCGAAGATAAAGTCCTAGTCCACTACATCTTTCCAATGGTGGTGGTTATCTGTGTTTTGGATTATGGTCACCCTGGAGGGTTATTAAGAGAGGAAGTGAGATTTGGTGGTCAAGAAGAGTGTTGATTCAGTCAGCTTAAAGCCAGTAAGTTGAGAAAACCTAGACACTGAAATACATTATGTTACACTGTAAAATTTGCACATGTTATTTCCTTGCAATCATCAGGACATTTTAGGGTTGGAAAGCCTGTTGTGACCATCTTAGGGAGGAGGAAACAGCATCAGGGGTCGTGTCTTCCTCCACGTCATCTACTGATGCTGCTACATTTGGGCTAGCCCTCCGCTTCCACCTCTGCAGCCATGGTTGGCTGCTTCTGAGATGTGAACTTCCAAGAGGAGACTGGGCTTCCCTGGTGGCTGAGGGTAGAGAGCCCACCTGCCGATGCAGGAGACGCAGGTTCAATCCCGGGTCGGGAAGATCCCCTGCAGAAGGGAATAGCAACCCGCTCCAGTATTCTTGCCTGGGAAATCCCATGGACAGAGGAGCCTGGTGGGCCACAGTCCATGGGGTCGCAATGAGTCAGGCACGACTGAGTGACTAAGACACACACACACTTGAGGCTACATGTTTTGGAAAGTGGAGTTTCACTTCTTCAAGTGATTAATGAAATATGAAAATGATTGCTTCTGGAAAATTCAGGAAGAAAGGAACACGGAAAACAAACTCAATTCATTTAAAAGCAAAAAAGGAAATTATATGTGTTTTTGGATGATAGTCACCCTGGAGGATTATTAAGAGAGAGAATTACATCAACCCTCTGCCTGCTCTTGAGTCACCTCTGTCCTGAATTTCTTCCACCTGTGAGATTTATTTCTCTTCCCTGAAGATGCTGAGTTGCCTGAAACCCAACTACATCAGGGATTGGTAAACTGTGGTCTGTGAGCCCTCTGTTTTCATAGCAGAGAAGGGGTTCTTTTTTTTTTTTTTTTCCTTTTTTACAATTACAACAGTTGACAGAAATCAAAAGAAAGACTCTTCCATGATGTAGGACACTTACACTAAATTCAGATGTCAGTGTCCATAAATAAAATTTTGTTGGAGCTCATCCGTGCGGGATTGTGCATGTACTGTCCACAGTAGCTTTTGTCACACAGCTGCTGGGTTGAAGAGCTGCAGCAGAGATCTGCAGACCCTCAAATACTTATTCTGGCTTTTATCAGAAGAATGTTGCCTACGCCTGCTACATCACCGTTCCTATCGTTAGGAAGTATGGCTATTGACTGTCTTAACATCACATCTAATTTTAGGATTGAAAGGGACTCAATCGCTTGTCTATCTCATTCACCAGAACTGCAGTTTTACTCTTTTCAAAAGGCTGCGTGGTGTCCTAGTGTAGGCAGAGGGACAGGTTTGAAATGAAAATCAACCTAAAAAGAAACAACTCATCCGAATTGGGATTGTGGAGTATCTTTGCGCTCCCCACCCCCACCGTGACCTTTATGTGGGCTTCAGGCAAGCACATGTGACACAGGGGAAGTATTTCTAATCCCCACCTAAGAGCAAACTGTCTTGACGCTGTTATTGTTTCGGTGTGAACTTTAGAACAATCGCCTCTGCTATTTTGGCACAGGGAGACTTGCCTCCACGGTAATTATTTTGTAACCCACAAAAGTAATTATAAAATCAAGTAATTAGCTTCTAAACAAGCTGTAACCCCAGCGATGACTCTTGGGAGGGGGACCAAGCTCCGTTCTTTAGTTCTCATTTTTAGGACTGCCACCTTCTGCCTCTCTTGCCCCTTTGCCTCAGTTTTTGTGTTAGGTCAAGTTCAGTAGCAGCCTTAAGTGATGCACCAGCTGCTCTTGAAGCGGCTTTCTTAAACAGTATTATCGCTCCAAGGTTATGAGCAGAAAGACAGAGGAGCAAGCAAGCAAAGGGAACAGTGAAGCCTGATTTAATTCTTCCGGTGATAGGAAATCCACTTTTCAAAGGGTGTTACAGCCTACCACACTCCATACCTGGTTTGGGCTGGGATTTTGGGGAGTTGCTCTGTAGTGAGACCTCCAGATTCTGAAGGTGTTCTCAGTTAAGAGTTGGCACCAGGATGTCCTGGCACAGAGCGAGGAATGCAATCTGCCACATAGTTAATGACCATCCGTCACTGACAGGCCAGCTCCAGAGCAGAATCGGGGGTTATTTCTTGAGAGACTTAAGTCTGTTTATGGGCAAGTGTTTGTCTGCCACATGCAGCAGATACTGTGGTTAATGTTTATATGTTTGGAAACTTACTCGTCTGATGAACTGGACTACTCCCCCACGATGAAAGGCTGTTTCCAGCAGCTGATCTTGGCTATGGGTGCTATGATGGATTTGCTACATATTCAAGACTTGCCCTCTCCAAATCTCAGTGACTCACTGATCCATGAGTCCCTTCCCGAGCTCACTAAAGAAGCCAAACAGTCCCCAGACAGAAGCTTATCATCCCCCAGATGAACACACAGTGAACCTTTCTGCTGGCCCAGAGCCCTATTGTTTTCGTATCCGCATTGAAGAGTACACTACAATTTCCAGTTAGCCATGGTATGAATTATTCATGCCCTAGAAGCAGCCTGTGGTCAGAACGCCACCCCCTGAAGTAAAACGGAAGACAAAGGAACAGGTTTTCATATTTGCAGCTGACAGCGCCCTTTGCAGTGGGAGCAGACGTAATGAGCTGCAGGACCCCTCCCATCCTTCTTCCCTGTCTTTGAGGCAGAATCATGAACATGAATGCAGCTGTCTTGTGGTCAGACGATAGATGTAACTTGGGTTACTGGCGAGTGTTGTGGTCATTGGGCTGGGTGCCTAGGTCAGTTTTTCAACGTTTTCCAAGAACACAGAAGAGGGAATACATAGTAAAAGGAGCATCTGTGTTGAAGAGCTAAAAGACCACAGACATAAGGACGAGAGTTACCTTTTGGAAGAAGAAACTTGTGAGTATCTTAGAAGACCCTCATGTATAAACCAGATAAAAGGGGAGATGGCTCTGGTTTGGGCGGGGCTACCCTCACAGAGTGCCCTAGAGTCCTAAAGCTTTCCAGTTGACTCATTTTTTTTTTTTAAAGATTTTTTTTTTTGATAGCGACCATTTTTAAAGTCTTTATTGAATTTGTTACAGTATTGCTTCTGTTTTATGTTTTGGTTTTTTGACCCAGAGGCATGTGGGATCTTAGCTCCCCAACCAGGGATGGAACCCACACCCCCTGCATTGAAAGGCAAACTCTCTCAACCACTGGATCACCAGGGAATCTCCAAGCTTTCCCGTTTAAAAGTTGTTCTCTGCTCTGCTCCATTTAGAGGAGATACAGTGTACAGTGATTATTGCATTTTTAGAATATAAACATCAACTCATAACTGGGAACATTATATATCCCCAATTTGTATCTTATAAAGATGATGAAACAGCTAATAGGGCAGCTTCTGACATAAATAAGGTGTAACCAAATAAGGTATTGGTTTTTGTGTGTGTGTGTATGTGTATGGTCCACCCTAAGGTAGTGTCAGTTTGGGGGAAAATGTATATATTGGGTGAAGATTTGCATGGCATCATGTATAAATGGGTTCCAATAGAAAATCTTTAGCTTCAGATTCTTTCAAGAGGAATGTTGAATCTCATGTCGACATTAATAGTCACCTCTGTAAAAAAAAGACAACTGCTCAAAATGAAATTGGACCAGATGTACAGTCCTTTTTGCTTCGTCTCTAACAGGCAGCCCCAATACTTTGGCCCCCTGATGCGAAGAACTGACTCATTTGAAAAGACTCTGATGCTGGGAAAGATTGAAGGTGGGAGGAGAAGGGGAGGACAGAGGATGAGAGGGTTGGGTGGCATCACTGACTCAATGGACATGAGTTTGAGTAGGCTCCGGCAGTTGGTGATGGACAGGGAGGCCTGGCGTGCTGCAGACCATGGGGTCGCAAAGAGTTGGACACGACTGAGCCACTAAACTGAACTAACAGGAGGCTCAGTGGTAAAGAATCTTCCTGCCAATGCAGGAGGCTCAGGAGACACGGGTTTGATTCCTGGGTTGGGAAGATCCCCTGGAGGAGGAAATGGCATCTCATTCCAGTATTCTTGCCTGAAAAATCCTATAGACAGAGGAGCCTGGCAGGCTACAGTTCATGGAGTCGCAAAGAGTTGGACATGACTGAGCACATAATTGTCTCTAACACTGTTGATAGAACCTTTTTGAAATTCACCATTAGATTTATAAGCATGAGTTGAGGACCAAATAGGAATGACACTTAGCATTTAAACCATAAGTAGATGGGTCAGTGTGTGTGACTCGCTCAAAGTACATAATTCACCATGAATGAAATGACACAAAGTAACTTTGAAAATATCATAGCCATAAATTATTGTGAGATTTAACTGGAAGTGTTTCCACTATGCTTTTAGAAAGCAAACATGGCTTATTTTTATTGCAGAATCCTAAGAGTGCAATTCCTGGCAGTGTTTACCAGACAGCAGGAATTAGCAGCCTCCAGGGGAGGGTTAGGAAAACAAAGCTCCCTCTGGGAACCCAGCTCCTAAGTCCTGGTGCCAGTAGCCTCGATACAAACTGGCCTCAAACAAATTCAGTTTTGGCCTCGGTTTCCCTCCTTGCGAAAGCGGGGAAAGGAGAGGCAGATCATGCTTGTTTTTCCAGAGGATCTCAAGAATCTTCAGAAGGCTTTTGGAAATTTTTTAAGACTAGAAAACACGGCTGGAGGCGGGGGGCGGGGGCGGTGTTGTGCTTTTCATTCCGTGGTGCCAGCTTCCACATTCAGAAGGGATGAAGGGCCTGAGTCTGTCTTTTCTCCTTGTAGTCTCCTCTCCGAGGTCCATGGTGATGGTTGGTGGAAGGATGCGGAGCCAGGCAGGCTGTGGAGCTTGCGGGACTGGGAGAACCTCCGTCACGTTCTCTCAAGGTGAAAGAGCGGAGGGCTTCCCTGAGCTCCGTGAACAGATGACTCTGCCATCTGCTGCTGGCTGTGCGTGGCCTCCCCCCACACCCAGCCGAGCCCTCTGCAGACTTCAGGTCACAGAGCAGTGCGCTTTCAGAAGAAGCAGGCTTCTGAAGGTTAGGCCAGAGACCCCAGCGCCATGCCCACCGCTGGTCCCTCAAAAGACCAAGGCTGCCCCATCAAGCCAGAGGGGTGGGCCAAGGCCCGGAGTGAGAAGGAGCTTGCTTGAGAATTCAGTCCTCTGCTGTCCCGCTGAATCCGTAGGTATCATAGACTTTTAAGTGCACAAATATGCCTGTGACTTGAGGATGAAAGCGGTCAGAGTGGAGATGATGGACTAGTCAGGTAGTAGATGGGTTAATCAGGGTGCTCGGTATCTCCGCCTTGGCTCTTAATTTACTCCCTTTCCTTCCTTACGGACATGCAGGGTCCCATTTTATTCACTTCTCCCTGACACACACGAGTTTAAATTAGCTGTATCGTTTGTGAGAAAATAATACATTTTCTGCCTGGCGCACACACATACTGAGGTCTGTCCTTTTTTGACGGTAATAAGGCAGAAAAGCAAGATCTCCCTTGCCATTTGGAAATTATGGTCCATCCAGAGTCTAGGGTCTGTGCCCTTCCCACAGAGACCTGCAGAGCCACTGAACTTCTTGCCAAAGACCTCCGCCCATAAAGGAGGCTGCCTCACGCGCCTTTGCTACTGAACTTCCCAAAGCAGCTCTGATTACAGCGTGAGAAACTTTAGCACTCAAGTCCTGACCTTCAGTGTTGGGAATTGTTGTCAGTTTTAATGAGATGTTTTCCAGAATGTGTTCCACAGAACACATGCTCCATGGGACGGTAATAGATGGTATGTAAAAAATTTCAAGATCAAGCTAATTTGGAAAAAAACTGAGCTGAACAAAGTTAAGTAGATTGTTTTAATCTCTGAGCCTTGGTGTGCCCATGTGCTTAGAGAAACTTCAAGAAGAGTGTTTATACTTTTTTACCCAGATTGATTTCATCATACACATTGTTTTGTTTTGTTTTTTTTCTCCTTGGGGGGTAGGGAGCATCATAGGTGATGAATGCCCTAGAGAAGAATTCATGTGTGGCTTCAGAATTTTCCCATAGAAATGCTACATTGATGGATTGCTTCCCTCTTGTGCAAGATACAGAATCCTACAGAACAATGAGTTTCGGTCATGCATTTTTCTTTCTGACCGGAAGCTACTGGCGTTAAGCTTCATGGTAACTGCAAAGAAATACTTTCACTTTTGCTGAACATGTATTATTCAGTGACTTTTTGACTAAAAGAGCTATGAATGCAAGTTGTTATACCTTCGTTTCAGTCAGCCCAGCAATTAGGTACTTTTTCAGTTTCCCAAGTTAGGCTATAAGATTGAACTGTACGGCAGGGCTGGGGCTTCTAGAGATCTGGGTCTCCATATGTGGAACATTTCAGGGCCATGTTTCTCAGCCTTATGATTATTGACATTTTGGACAGGATATGCCCTTGTTGGGGGTGGGGAGTGGTGTTCTGTACACTGTAGAATATTTAGCAGCTTTCCTGACCTCTGTTCTGGCTTCCCAGGTGGCTCAGTGGTGAAGAATCCGCCTGCCAAGCAGGAGGCGTGGGTTCAGTCCCTGGGTCGGAAAGATCCCCTGGAGAAGGAAATGGCAACTCACTCCAGTGCTCTTGCCTGGAGAATCCCATGGACGGAGGAGCCTGACGGGCTACAGTTCATGGGTTGCAAAGAGTCGGACACGACTGAGCACACACACTGGCCTCTGTCCACTAAGCACCCGTCGTGTCTATTACTAATACCTAAGATGCACCTGGGCTCTTTAACTCGGTGTGGTAGGAGGACAGACAAGAGGATGGCTGCCTTTGGAAGAACGGTGTGTTAGAGTTCCTGAGAGCAAGCAGCAAGCCATGTACCATGCCGGGCGTCCCAGGGGAACCACAGGGAGGGTCAGGAGGCAGGACTCGGGAGATACTATAGCCCAGAGCCTGTATTGTGGCTTTTGCTGGAAAAGAACAGGCGGATCAAGGTAGGTGAGTTTGAGCGAGTTTAGGATTGTTTCGTTTGAATGATTGTGACTGGCTCGTGGTTATCATGGTGGTCTCTAGTTGTTCAGTACCTGGCCCTGGGGTGACTGAGGGCAGAGGAAATAGTCACTTGGTGTGTGAGAGTTAGATCCAGGAGAGGGTTGGGGGGTAAGCTTTTGATTACTGGGTTTGCCTCGGAAAGGTACTCTGGCAGGCGAGTTGCTGACTATCTCTAGGAATCAGCTCGTTCTGGGAGGGGCAGGCCCCAGGAGGTCAGAGCATCATCAAATACAGAAAATATTTAAACACAGCCTTCATACACCCACCTCCCACTTGTGACAACCGAAAATGTCTCCAGATAGGGCCAAATGTCTGCCCCCCCCCCCCCACTGGGGGAGGGGGCAAAGTTGCTCCTGGGTTAAGAGTCGCTGATTAAGGGGACTTCTCTGAGGGTCCAGTGGTTTAGATGTAGCCTTCCAATAATTCAGGGAGCTCAGGTTTGATCCCCGTTCAGGGACCTAGGACCCTACATGCCTAAGAGGCAAAAAAAGAGAAAAAAATAGAAGCAATATTATAACAAATTCAATAGAGACTTTATTTTTTTTAATAGAGACTTTAAAAATGATCCACATGTAAAAAATCTTAATAAAAAGGAATCACAGATGAAGGACCAGGGTGAGAGGTGCCAACCCTGAGTGGGGTCACCAAAGCTCCAGATCAGTGTGGACTTAAGCCCAGGAGGGGCATCTGTGTGAAGGGGGCTGCGGTGGATTGGCAGAAGTCAGGAAGGCAAAAATCCTAAGTGGGAGGATTCAGAGAGCAGGAATAAGGAGGGGAAGGAAGCGTGAGTATATGCGTTGCTAGATAATAGCAACAATGACATCTCAGTCACTTGCTGTATGCCAGGCCCAGCGCCAGTGATGGGAAATGTGGGCTTAATCTTCTCAAGAGCCCCACGAGTTAAGTACTGTTTATCTCAGTTTGACAGAAGACAGCCTCCAAGGGATTAAGCAACAGGCTGGTGTCACTGGTAGTGAGTGGTGGGGTTAGGATTTGAAATCGGGTCTCTTTTTATTACAAGGTAGTTAAGACATATTTAATAAATGACAGGCAGAAGTGTCTGAACTTACACAGATGTGCTGCGCAGAATGATGGTAGATTCTTCAGCAGAGCGGTGATCATGTGGAAAGGGTATGTTGGTTTGTCTCCTGGCATCAGCTCTGCAGCAGGCATGAGCAAATGGGTTGCAGGTGGGGTGGGGTGGTGCTGAATGGGATTGAACAACAGAGTTGTGATGATCTGTACTTGGCCAAAGGGTAGTGGCCATAGGACTGGAGCAGAAAGGGGCGTCAGAGATGTTTCTTGACAGTCACAAATAAAGGCTAAAGGGATAAAGAAGAGAAAGTTACTCCACAGTGTCTAACACAAAAGCCTCGAAAACCGGTGCTCCCTTCCCATTGCCTTCTCTGCAACGGGAAGGGCATTGGGTGTAATAGAAAGTCAGGCTGGGATCTTAGGAACAGGGTAGAATATGGGCTTACTTAAAGATTTTGGCTCATTTCGTTCATTTCCATGGTTTCCTTGGTGGCTCAGATGGTAAAGGATATGCCGGCAATGCAGGAGCCCCGGGTTTGATCCCTGGGTCGGGAAGATCCCCTGGAGGAAGACATGGAAACCCACTCCAGTATTCTTGCCTGGAGAATTCCATGAACAGAGGAGCCTGGCAGGCTGCAATCCACAGGGTCGCAAAGAGTTGGACACAACTGAGCGACTCACACTTTCACTTCTTCGTGCCTAATTTTTAGTTTTCATTGTAGTGCATGCTTCTGTCACACTCACTGTGATCTGGGCTCTGCTCTCTGCACTTTCTGTATATCAGCTCATTCCCCATGGTGACCTCTGAATGCAGTCCCCATTTTCCAGATGAGGAAACTGAGGCTTAGAAAGATTCGATATCTTGCCACAAATATGGCAAATATGTGCCAGAGTCACCAGGTACTCAGCTTTGCAGCTTCTGGAGCGCATTACTGATGCTCAGCTGCTAGGCCTTTTGGCATCACTATCTCCTCTCATCACTGGGTACACTTAGGTACTTCTTGGTTTTCTCACCTGTGACCTGCAGAGGCTAAGCTTATACATCCTGTTTATCTCTGTCCCACCGTGTCTGAATGATAGTTCTACTTATTAGGCAAATCAGACCTAATTCTGTTGTTTATTATAATGGAGACCTTTTTCTTTAAAAGAAGTGGGTTTTCACATGTCTTCATTTTGCGACCTTGGTTGGCCCAGGAAGAGAGCCCCTCTCCTTGAAGTCCCAGGGCCCAGAGCCTTGTCCGCAGGAAGCCACTCTGCTGTCTCTGAACCTCTTTCCCCTCACCTGCAAGCTCCTTGAGGGCAAGATGCTGTTTTATACGTTTTTGTATTCCTGGCACATGATGTGTTCTCAGTAAAAGATCAATAATTTTGTTTTGTTTTTGCTTTTTAATGACTTCAGGCCGAGGAAATTAGATTTCGTAAGTTGCATTTGGCATAACATTACCATGATTCGAGTAAACTCTTTTCCTGAAGAAAAGCATAGCATGAGCCTTCAGGATGGCCACAAAAACAGATGCAGGAGATCGTATCGAGAGGAAAGGAAGCTTCTTTCCTAGGAAGTAGAAAGCAGAGGTTTCCACGCCTCAGAGTACGAGCACGGGCGTTGGGTTGATGTGAAGAGTTTAGGTGGCTTTGGCAAACTTTTCCCATAAAGGGCCAGGCAGTAAACGCTTTAGGCTTTCATCCTACGACCTCTGTTGCAACCCCTCGCCTCTGCTGAGGTAGCCCCAGAGCAGCCATAGGCGATATATAAGCGAAAAGTCTCCTTTTATTGACAAAGACAGGCAGCAAGCTGGACTTAAACCAAGGGTTATGGTTTTCCAGCCCCTGGTGGAGACTCCCGAGTGTGACTGGGCCCAGTTCCCAGCTGGGCCGCTTCCTGAGGGTCTTCTGCAGATTGAGCCTCAGTTTCTGCGTCTCTGAAATGGTGACTCTGATAGCATCCACTGCTTAGGACTGGAGGGAGGGTCAAATGAGATAGTATAAATAAAGCATTTGGCACTGGTCCTAGAATACAGTAAGCAAGCACTCAATACGTGGTGGCCATTATTGCAATTATTATAGTATTCTTTATATCCTCCCGGTTTTTTCTTCTTGCTCTGCATTGTATGAAGTGAATTCATGCTTGTGAGTGCTATGGTCAGATGTTTATTTGCAGCCCTCTCTTTCTGTAGACTTCTGGAGTTTAAATAATAATAATAATGGTATCTGTAGTTTCTACCTACAATGATTGTTCTAAGTACACACTTCACGTGCAGTGATAATTTACACAGTGTCTGGGATGTGGCACTCAATATGTTGTAGCTAATAGGAAGAAAAGAAGTTGAAAATGTAAAGTTGTAAAATTTTTAAAAGAAGGAAAAAATATCAAATAACTCATTAATTACTTAGGAATCATGCTGAATCTCAATTAAATAGGAATTCTGATGGAGGAGATCTTAGCATTCAGCATACATAAATGACTTCGTTCTTTTTTTTTTTACATTTGGAATCAATTAATTGCTTGGCTCTGTTAATCAATGATTTCCTAAAGTGGAATCCATTGTTCATAAACTAGGAACTTTAAAACGAGTCAAGGTGTTTGCTTTTCCAGACAATCTGTTTATGTTATAGCCAAAACAAGATAAGTCACAGCAAGCGAAGTGGCTGTCGGCTCGGCCTGCAGCACAGTCTGTTTTACATGTTGGGGGCACTCCCGGTGAACAGTCACGGATGTGCTGGGCCCGTAACCCAGCAGTAACACGTACAAGAGGTGAAGGCAGAGCTTGCTGACAGGCCTGGCGTCTTCTGAGTCGTGTGTTCTGAATTATAGGGAACAGGGCTTCTCCACCTTGGCACCGTTGACACTTTGGGCCACATAATTCTTCATCATGGGAGGTTGTCCTGTGCGTTGGAGGGTGTTTAGCAGCATCTTGGCCTCTACGCATTGGATGCCAGTAACACCCCCCACCCCACCCCAGTTGTCACAACCTGAATGTTCCTAGATATTACCAGTGTTTTCCCACACCTCCCTTCCCCCGCCCCCAACTGAGAGCCACAAGTGTACACTGATGGGTAAACAGCGCCTGGAGACATCAAGGTCAACATGCCTAGGCAATAATGACTTATTCACATACAAGCCTGATTTCTCAGCATAGTCTGAATTTGAGCTATTCTCATGTCAGCAAAGTATGTTAAATTTGGAAATACGGTGATGGTCCCTATAGATGTTTGTCTTATTTGGACCTTAAAGTTGGACTGGGGCTTCCCAGGAGGCACTTAGTAGTAAAGAATCAGCCTGGCAATGCAGAAGACACAAGAGCCTTGGGTTCGATCCCTGGGTCAGGACAATCCCTGGAGTAGGAAGTGGCAATTATTCCAGTATTCTTACCTGGAAAATTCCATGGACAGAGGAGCCTGCAGGGCTGCAGTTCACGGGGCCGCAGAGAGTCGAATGGGGCCACAAAGAGTCGGACACAACTGAGCACACACAAAGTCTGAATACGTTTATTGTTTCCCCTGTTCACATTCAGTCTTCTGCTTAGGCAAATCCATGCACTTCATACATAGAATGTATCCTGTATCCTAGAGTGATAGAAGTCCACCGTTAGTTTAATTGCAACAGATTTCATTTAGACCTTTAAAGAGGCAGAGCAGTACAATGTTTTGGTCTTCCCCTCCACCCCCAAGTTGGTGCTAGCTTTTAAGGTAAAGCCTTAAAGCTAAGGTAAAAGTTTAGTCCCCTCATGTGTGGCTGGGAGGGGATGGTCTTTTGGAGTGTGTGAGAAAAGGATTGTTTTACATGTCTACCAAGATACCTTTCCAGGTAATTTCTGGCACATTGGTTATATCACCTGAAGCAGGTTCGTTTATTTTTAGGGTACATACCATGTGTTGACATTACTCATGTCTTTAAAATAAGTTTCAGAAACTACCAGCTTTCTTTTTAACTCACCATTGCCCAAGCAAAGGTAGCAAGAAAAATGAAATCACTGTTTGCACTTCTTAATCTTACACCAAGTTCTACATGATTATGAGGTTGTTTAACCTGTAATAAGATGTTACAGGGGGATATTGAGAAAGGTGTCAGTTTTAAGATTGTGGCTTGAAAATATTTATGATAGAACATGTATATAGTTTTCTGTACTACTATTCTGAGACCTATGAAATAGTCTACTAGTTTAATGAAATATCAGATTTCAGCATCAGGTTAAGAGGAATTCAGGAATACATTATTTTTACCTAATACTGTAGAATAATTACCCATGAATTTTATTTTTCTGACATTATATAGCTTGGGAATAATTTTGTCAAATTTTTCCTGGCCTAGTCTATGTTTGTGCTGTGCTGAGTCGTTTCAGTCGTGTCCAACTCTTTGCGACCCCATGGACTGCAGCCCCTAGCCTCCTCTGTCCATGGGATTCTCCAGGCAAGAATGCTGGAATGGGTTGCCATGCCCTCCTCCAGGGGATCTTCCTGACCCAGGGATCAAACTCCATTTCTTGTGTCCCCTGCGTTGGCAGGCACATTCTTTACTACTAGCACCACCTATATTTACCACTTCTTAAAGAGATACATTCTGCACTGAACATCGTTGGTCAAGCTCAGAACCAGACAGAAAAATCCTGTATGTGGTATTGGTTCAATCTCTCAGAAGTTTTGAAGCTTAATTCATACAAATCTGACTTTAATTCTGCTTCAACCTGTCGGGTTTGAATTGTTGAGAAAATAACTTTCTTGGTGCTATAAAGATAGAGCTTACTTGCCTGCCTCACGTCCAACAGAACACCCCAAAGTGCTATTTATTAATAGTTTGTTTTTTTAATAAAATTGTATGTACCTTATACTGAATATGAGAGCAAAAATGGTCCCAAGAAATGTTTCTGCTGACATTTCTGCGTGATCCTATCTTCAAGAAAACCTGAACATTGTTTTCTCCATGTCTTGTCTAAGTCATTAGATGACCCTGTGTGTTTTACAGTATTGCAAGTATGTCTGAAGAGCAGAGACTCCTCTTCATCTAATTCACAAAGCTGCAGAGAGTGCTGATTTTTGATAAATGTTGGTGAATTGAACTCACAAAAGGCGGTTTGATGGCGAAACCAATTTTTGTTAAAGTCCTTAAAATAGAATTTTTCCCCCTCCAAGCCACTTCCCCTCATATTTTATCTTACAAGTTCAGTTATTGCTGAGAAAAAGCTAAAAATAAATAGTTGTTTTTTTTACCCCAAGTGGGTGTGTAGCTGAGTTCTCCTGATAATATTTTTTAAAAATCCTGTTATTGGCTTTGGGGTTGCGCTTGTGAGTATCTTGAGTGTTACAGAGAGGATTTCTTTGTGAGACTTAAATATCCTGTGTCTTCTCCATTTGCAAATAAGTATTCTTTTCACCTGGCTTGTCCTCCTGAGTTGACTTTCTCAGATCCATTCAATTCTGTAACTGCATCAAATTTTTAAATAAGCATAAAAGGGAACAGTTACATTTGCATTTGAGCCAGTATGAATGGCAAAAACATTTACTTTTCTGGGGAGCAAAGAGACAGGAAGAAATGAAGAAATTACCCTCAATGTTTCTTGAAGGATAGTTCAACAAAGAGCAAATAATGTTAGAAGGCCTGTGAAAATATTAGCTTCATGGTGTCAAATTTCTTTAGGCTTAGTGGATCTACCCCAGGTCTCAGGCAATTCCTGTTTACATACACATCCCTATAGCCTTCAGAGGATGTATGGAGTGCTTGCTTTGAGACTTGCATAACAATTAGAGTATATTTGAATTACTCTTTGCTTTTGTGGTCAACTTAGCGCTAAGATTAAAAACTCACATTATTTTCCCCAAGAAAAAAAATTCATTTTAACTATGTCTTATTAACCAGCCAGTGTGTTTTTTTTCTTTTTTATTAGTCTGTAAAGACTGTACTTCCATTTTTCAGTAGAAAACTTTTTTAGAAAAATCAAACTATACCACATAAAATATTTGGCAATTTATTTTCCACTGAACAAGAAACTATGGCAATTTTCATGTTGATAGTTAGAGATGTCCATCGTTGTATTTAATGGCCACACAGTTGTATGGTCAATGATTGTCCCTTAATTTAGTTAATCCCTCCTGGTTGGACCATTTGAGTTACTGTGTTTTTAATGCTGTTGAGTTGCAAATGGAGAAATGGGGTTTAGCTTGTGATGTCACCCTTCAAAAATGTAGGAAACTCAATCCAGGTCAGCAAATCTCTTATTTATATTTGGCCTATGGGACCAACTTTTGTGAAAAGCAGTGACTGAGTTGAAACAAAGTCTCAGTTCAGAAAGATGTGAGAGAACACTTACAACTAAACAACCCTTCTAAGAGACATGAAGACCTCTCTTCTTTCAATTGCTGAAAATGTGAGAATTCTCCGTGTCATTTCTTTCCGACGTTTAAGAAGTGGACAGTCGTCTACACCACAGCCCCACCTCCAGCCATGGCTCTGCCTACAAGTAAATAAAGAATGAGTCTCAACCACAGTTGTTTTTCCTGACTCTAAAAATTTCAGGAAACACTCTGGTTTGGGTATATATAATATTTCCTATCTTATCTTTTCCTGAGAAACGTTCATTCATTTGTGCACTCAAAAATATTCATTAATCATTTCCTATGTGTCATAAATGGTCCCTGCTCCCAATCTAGTATGGGAAAGTGAAAGTGAAAATGTTAGTTGCTCAGTCGTGTCAGACTCTTTGCAACCTCAGGAATTGTAGCCCGCCAGGCTCCTCTGTCCATGGGATTCTCCAGGCAAGAATACTGGAATGGGTAGCTGTTCCCTTCTCCAGGGGATTTTTCCAGATCCAGGGATTGAACCCGGGTCTCCTGGATTCTAGTATGGACAGGTCAGTTATGATGCTTCTGGCTGCAATATAAGGGAAGACCCTAGACATCTTGGCCTTAAACAGTTAGATCATTTATTGTCTAACATCATAAATCCTTAAGTGAGGCAGGCTCAAGCCCGATTCCATTGCCCTGAGATTCTCTCCTCTGCCCTCTTTTGCTTCACGACTCCATTCCCAGGCTGGTTGTGAGATGGTTATAACCGTTCGGGCCTTATATTCTGACCCCACCATGATCAGAGGTAGAAACAGGACTGCCTCCTGGTGCCTTTCTCTAAGAGCAAAGGAGCTGTTCTTAGAAGCCTGACCGCCTCTACAGGCACCCCCTTACATAGCTCAATGGCCAGATATGGGTGGGCTACCCACCCTTTAATAACTGATCAGAGATCCACCCACTAATGCTAGGAACGGGGCCAGCCTCCAAGAAGCTTGTGATCTTGTGGAAAAGGAATAGACAGGTGAGCTCGATGATCTGGGTTCTGTTAGGAGGGAAGATGGGCAGGAAGGGGTGCAACTTTCTCTGTTAAAGGGAAACTGGCATTCAGAAGTGCAGCAGGTAACCATCCAGGCAGAGGGAGTGACCTGTGCAAAGGCCTTGATGCAGAAATGATGTGCTTCTTGTGTTTAAAGAAAACAAAAGATGAGCAGGATTGGAGCCAGTAGTGAACCGGGCGGACGGTCCCTCTGAGCTGGTGTGAAGACACTGGGGCCTTGTCCTGAGAGCAGGATGACTCACTGGGGGTTAGAGCAGAGCTGTGTCATGCTTTAATTCATGTTTATGAGAGCTTCTCGGGCTGCTGTGTGAAGGACCTCTGATGGTGATGGGTGGGAATTGGAATGCAGAAACTGGTGATGTGGAAAATGGGCTGACCTGAGGGGAGAGGTGGGGAGAGTTGAGACATAATTTAAGAGGTAGTTTTGACCTGTTTTGGTGATGAATTAGATCTGGGGGAGGTGAGGGAATCATTGGTGTCAGGCTGACTCATGGATTTCTCCCTGAGCAGGTAGGTGACTGGCATTGCCATTACTGAAGAGTGATCAGACCAAGAATAAAAATAATTCACCTTAATTAAAGGCCTATGAAATATTATTTGGAGAGGAAGAGGAGTAACAATAAGAGGGTAGGTTCAGGAGCCATTCACGACCTTTTATTTGTGTAAAATAATTGAGTTTTCCCAATAACCCAGTGAAGTAGATGCCGTTATCCCCATTTTACAGATGTGGTAACTGAGACCTGGAGAAGTAACTTGGCCAGAGTTACACAGCTAGTACGTGTGGTGTCTGTTAGAAGAGCCTTCTCAGATGCAATATAAATTTAGAAACATTCAGCTTATCAGTGCTAATTAAAGCCGTGAGAGTAAGTGACATTGTCTAGGGAGAGCTGAGCCCTTGGAAATCTAATGATTTAAATAAAAAAACCGGAGAGGCACAAAAGTACAATAGAAGAGAGGGGAAAGGGAGGAGAGGGGGAAGAACATCTTCCTATAGTTTGGCTTTTTATTTTTTATTCATTTATTTATTTTTGGCCACACTGAGTGGTATGTAGGATCATAGTTCCCTGACCAGGGATTGAACCTGTCCTCCTGCATTGGGAGCATGGAGTCTTAGCCAATGGACTGCCAGGGAAGTCCCTAGCTTGGCTTTTGAAAATGAATATTAGTGTTAAAAATCATTAAAGGATGTGGCTCCTTTACAAACTAAGAAACAGGTTATAAAAGGTTCTAAAATTCCACCAGAGAGTGTGTGGAATGAGAACGTATATGTTAGCACCTGATGTTCTGCCACTTAACACTATAGTTTGTATGAACATCAGCAAGCTATTCTTTGTATTGGAATTAGATTCAGCTGCTTAAAACACATAAACTCAATAGTAGTGACTAAACAAGATCGGGTCTTACTTATCTCTTACAGAAAAGTGCAGAGGCAGTCAGTTCAAAGCTACTATGTATGATGGGTCTGCAAAGATTTTAAGGACCATGGTGCCACCTAGCTTACTGCTCCTTCATTACTATGAGGTGGTGGCCTTTGTCTTCATAGTGGCTACCAAGTTCCAGTCATCACATCTCTGCTTCATGAAACCGGATGAAGAGAAAAGTGGACCAAAGAAATGGCACATCCCTTCCCTTCAAGCAGATTTCCCAGAAGTTGCTCGCAACACTTTAGCTTATAGCTCAAGTCAAAGCTTGATAATGTAGCCACACCTATCCTCAGAGGAGCCTAGGAAACAGTCTTCAGCTGGGCAAAACCCCAAGAAGCTTTCACTAAGGAGGAAGGGAAACCAGGCAGCCAGCCATCTCTGCCACTGTCAATTTGCTCTTTTGTGAAATGGCGATAAAATATTCACTTTACCTCTTGTTGGTTTGCTGTAGGGATCAAATAATGTAATAAAAGGCAAGTGCGTAATAAATGATAAAACACTGTTCAAATTGTTGCTGCAAGAATGACCATTAACTCCTCTTGCACACAGTAGATTTTTGTATTTTGGATGAGAAAATCTTGAAACCACTTAAGATTTTCCACTGCTTTGTTAGATTCAGAAGCAGGAAGTGCGAATTTTTCTATACATCTCGCATTTCAATGGCAAAGCTTTCCTTTGCTTTCAGAATCAATTTCAGACTATCCAAGACTGATATTTGATTAGCTCTGCAGCAAAATGTCTCATCAGTATTGTCTGGTACCTGCTGGACTCAAGTACTGTCCAAGGAATGCTTGGGTATTCTGTTCAAGAATGCTGTCTGATAAATCGGGAGAGTGATCGGTGGGGACAGCAGTTCGTGTCGTTAATCTGCCTGGTCCTCACTATTCAGACTTATTTGTAATATAACGAGGATTCCACCCGAGGTGCCTCATGCATTTAAGGGAATGGCTCTATCATTCAGAAACTAGTTGCCATGATCATATAAGAAACTGAATGTAAAGATGGCAGGGCATTTTAGATACCGTAGCTTATTGTACCCGGAGATTCAGGTACAGATAAAAGCAAGTAAGTCCTTTTTCCTATCTAGGGTGGTCAGAAATTATCTGTGAGTGTTGATATGCTTTTTACATTTTGAGTTTGAGTCCAGAGATCTTCTCGTTCCTTATACCCCCATCCCACCACTTGAGTTGTATAATGCATGTGTAACAAATGCTTGCTGAGTTAATGCATTGTAACTTCACATTCTCACGGGCCTTGGTACTTCTTCGGGTGCCAGAAGGGACAGACAGGAGAGAGGCCTGAGCTTGGTCTATATCTTATGACATCCCTTTGTTCCTTTCCTGGACCTGATGCTTTATCCTTTAATGCCTAGACAACTTTGAAAGGGGAGAGAGACTAGCACAGAGTTAATTTAGCGATGATAAGTTTTATTATATAACCTCAAAGGCAAACGGAAAAGATGCTTATCAATTAAAATCACTTATTGCAATAAAGTGGGGGTGGGGGAGGGAATGGTTGACATACTCTATGCCAAAATTCTAATGATTCAACTTCAAGAACTTGAGGCTTCCCACTTAGACCTGGTACTGTCCAGTTAGTTTCCTTGTTCTGGATCAGGAGTCCTGTTTGATAGTTATTAACTCTGCTTTCTGCTACCCTCCAGCTAAGACCTAGCAGCGCTCCACCTTTCCTTATTTTCAGGTGAGATTGAAATGGAGCCAAGAATGAATTCAGAGAGTAACAGACCAAATCATTCAAGATCATTCAAACCCCTAGGCTTGAAGTTAAGAAATATGTAGTGAACACACAGTAAGTGCCAGTTATTATTCTAGAGTTTAATATGTTAAACTCATTATATGTGTTAATGTAATGATTGTATAACCAGAGAGGCAGGTATTATTCCCATTTTGCAATGAAGGAAATGTAATTCTGAGAGGTTAATTAACTTGCCCATTGTCCCAAAGCTAACTGACATCTGGCACTTAAACTGTGGTTTCAGAGTCCAAATTCTAAGGCTCTGAGGTCAATATATGTAGTCATATGAAAAAATAATAAGAATTTAAAAATAAACTAAATTAAATGTGAATTCTGACCTTATGGGGGAAAATGAACTAATGGCTTTATCCTGCTGAGATCTCTTTAAAAATGGAATGTCTTTCTTGGAGAAGAATAATAAAAGGTCCCCAAAGAAATTACTGAAAGGAGAAACAAAATAGGACATTTACCTCTAAAAAAGAGACTAATGGCACTTAATGTTTGTGTTCTGAAGCAAGTGAAACTAAGAATTCCCTCTGAAAGTCTCAATATATATAAGCAAAATTTCTTACTTTCTGAGTCACGGTCAAGGCCCAAGTTAGAGCTATTGATGGAATTACACCCAGGGAAAGGGAATGAAAGCATATTTTAGCAAGGAACCAACATTCTTGCTAAAATGTTTTTTCCAGAGGTACTATTTAGATTTCACACAGTCCCTACACAAATGACAAACGGCACTGAGGAGTTGGCCCGTGAACTAACGGGAGGTAAAGAAGGAAACTAACATTATCAGAGGAAGAAGATGGGAAATCTGAGCTTAAGAGGAAGTAGACTCGAGAAATGGTTCTTTTCAGTGGAATGTGAGGTTTCCTCAGGCTGTCATCCTATATTCGGTAATAACTGAGTGACTATTATGAGATGGTAGAATGAGCTCTGGGGAGGAGACATGTCGAGAAGTGTGTGCACCTTGACAGTATTAACGGAGGAAAAGACTGCCTGAAAATAGATGAACCAACAGCCTGCAGCGCCTGGCCTTGAGCATTCTCAAGCCATCCAGTAGACAAGAGATGTGCATGACAGTTGACCGTCTCTAGACTCAGAAGCCCTGGACCACTGTAATTCCTCTGAGTTGGTGCATTCTGGGCAAGTCAGTTGACCCCTCGATGTCTTAACTTCCTGCAACCGTAAAAGGGGACAGAAAGACACTGCCTTGGCATTTTGCAAATTTTGTTCTCGTGAACATTAGTCTCTGAGACTGTGAAATCATTATCCACAGGGAAACACCAAACAACTATGTTTGTGATTAAATTAAGCTTGAGAAATAAAGGATTAAAAGGTTTGTCGTGGACCTTCTTAGGTCTCAGAAAGGCTAAATTGTGATATTTGAGAAAATAGTATGTTAATCATCATTGTAGGGAAACAAAGTTAGGAAATTTGATGCCCTACCTGCATAAAGGGGAGGTTTTGAAAATCTAAGGAGATGATAGAGGTAAAAAGCACTTGGAAAGAATAAAGCAGTCCATGAACATTAGGCATCTTGGGCTTCCCAGAGGGCGCTGGTAGTAAAACCAATACAATGTTGTACAGTAAAAAAAAAAAAAAAGCTGCCTGCCAGTGGAGGAGATGTAAGAGACATGGGTTTGATCCCTGGGTTAGGAAGATTCCCTGGAGGATGGCATGGCAACCCACTCTAGGATTCTTGCCTGGAGATTCCCATGGACAGAGGAGCCTGGCAGCTCTGGTCTATAGGGTCAGAAAGAATCAGACATGACTGAGCATGCATGCAAAAAATTCTAGTGATTTGAGGATTTGGGGGCTGGCTGATGGTGCTGAAGCATGACTTAGGTTTCTATACTAGGGATGGTCCTCCTTAGCCAGCCTCCTGAAGGCTTTAGATAGATTTAACTGGGGAGATGGGAGTAGGATTCTAGGCTTCTGTAGGAATTCCCGTGTCTAGTCTGTTTCTCCACGTGTGAGTCTCAGAACCCTGGCATCAGAATTCCCTGGACTGCTGATTGTGCATTCACATTCTGGTTCATCAGCTTTCAGATGCAAACCAGTGATTTAAAAAATTTCACTGGTACTTACTTCAGTAGATTCTTACATCAGCCTGGAGTGTTTCAGCATAGTTCAGAGCCGCCAAAACTCCAAAAAAAAAAAAAAAAATCATCTAATTCCTTAAGGGACATCCTAGGGTGAAGAGATAAGGAATTGTACCCTAGAGGAACCCTCATTGGCCAGGTGGTCTGCCTGACTTTTAAGTACTACAACGAGGGCTTTTAAGTACATACCTATTAATCCTTGCAAATCAGTATTGTCCTTGTTTTATAGGAGAGCAAGCTGGTGATCACACAGTTAATTTGTTAGAACTCTTGTGGTTGCAAGTGAAAGTGAACCAAACCCACCCTGGATTAAGTGAAAAGGATAATTCATTGGTTCATATAATTCATTGGTCTGGGTTTAGAATGATTTCAGGCATGGCTGGATTCAGGGCCCCAAATGATTCAGGGGCTAACCTAAGCAATACCTCCCTCAACCTTTTATTTTCTTCTCCATTGGCTCAATTCTCAGGCAGGCTCTTCCTTCGAGATGGCAGAAAGATTACCAGCAACTGCATGCTATAGGGCAAGAGTTGACATGGTCCCAAAGGCTGGCTGCCTGTTTGGGTAAATAAGTCTTTGAAACACAGCCGTGTCCATTTGTGTACATTTGTTTGAGGCTGCTTTCATGTTGCAGCAGCAGAATTGAGTATTTGCAGCAGAAGTGAATGGCCCATATTGGAGCTTCCCAGGTGGCGCAGTGGTAAAGAACCCGCCTGCCAGTGCAGGAGACACAAAAGATGCAGGTTCAGCCCTTGGGTTAGGAAGATCCCTTGGAGGAGGGCGTGGCAACCCACTCCAGTATTCTTGCCTGGAGAATCCCATGGACAGAGAGAGGACCCTGGCGGGCTGGAGTCTCTGGGGTCACAAGGAGTTGTAACAGACTGAGCAACTGAACGTAGATAGTTATGATTTGGCTTTACAGAAAGAGTTTGCTGACCCCTGCAGGAGAAACCAGGTTTCGTTGAGGTCTAATTTGAAGCTGTGAGAGGCATTATGTACTTATTCAAGAGCATGGGACCCAAGGATCTGAGGTTTTAGGATGAGCACAGAATTTACATTATTTAGATTGTCACTTTGGATTAACAAAAGACTTGAGAGTTCATTTACGATTTAAATACAAAGGTTCCATTGCCAGCACAATTTGTAGATTAAAGGAACAATAGAATGTGTTATAAATTTTTGTAGTTGTTACATTCTTTGGTGGTTGAAGGTTAGATTCCTGGGAGATGAAACAGGAACTTTGTTTTGACTATCTCAGGAAGAATTTTGTGGATAACATCTACTATCTCAATGAATAGAAACACCTCTATAAATTTAAATTCCCCTCCTGTCTAGTCTGTTAGCAATGTTCTTTGTCCATTGACTGTCTGTGGTCCTGGAATGTGAATGTCCTCTCAGCACAGAACTCTGAAAATAGAAAGTACTCGACTTAATAGAATTGTTTTCTTCCAAAGCATGTGAATTACCATTGAGCCCTAGAAATTTTTTTTAATATTTAACCAAATCTGAGAGAAGGTTTTAAAATTTATGGCCCCTGCTTTGACCAGGTTTAGGGCCTAATAGGCAATCCCAGTTGAGAGTGCACGCCTATCAATAGCCCCAACAAAATCCATAATTTAGTCTCATTGCCTGGCGGGGCTCACTTCCCCATCCCTGAAGAATGACTACGGGTAGGAGAGTGGGAGGAGAATGCAGTGTTCTGATTGGCTGGCGCTGGGTCACGTGCCCACCTCTGGTCTCCGGAGTGAGATCGCGGTTTCCTGAGTTGCCAGGACTGGAAGTGGAGGAGAGGTGATTGTCCCGAGGAAAATCAGGAAACACAGACCTCCTGCCCAGACGCCAAAAAGAACCCTTATCTTACAGATAGTAGGCAGTAGATTCCAGATCTGAACCCATATCCTCCTGGTTTAAAACCTGAGATTCTTGCCACCATACACCGTGTATATCCCTAAGTAAAGCAGATCTGAGCCTGTTTCAGGCCACACTGGCACCTGCTGAGCTCCTAATTGTAACCTGGGTCACCGGGGCTTCATGGAGGACATCCTGCTGGTTCTGCATGTCCTAGTGACTTTGGGTGGGTATCCTCCAGGGCATGTTTGCTTATATTATATGCATGTGCATTTTATATGTGCGTATGTTTTATGACATTTTAGGATAAGACCAATGACACCACTTTTCTTTTGCTCAGTCCAGTCGCTCAGTCGTGTCCGACTTTTTGTGACCCAGTGGACTGCAGCACGCCAGGCTTCCCTGTCCATCACCAACTCCCGAAGCTTGCTCAAACTCATGTCAGTCGAGTCAGTGATGCCATCCAGCCATCTCATCCTCTGTTGCCCCCTTCTCCTGCCTTCGATCTTTCCCAGTGTCAGGGTCTTTCCCCATGAGTCTGTTGTTCGGGATCAGGTGACCAAAGTTTTGAAGTTTCAGCCTCAGCATCAGTCCTTCCAATAAATATTCAGGACTGATTTCCTTTAGAATTGACTGGTTTGATGTTGCAGTCCAAGGGACTAAAGCATCAATTCTTCGGCACTCAGCTTTCTTTATGGTCCAACTCTCACTCTTCACGACCACTGGAAAAACCATAGCATTGACTCGACGGACCTTTGTTGGCAAAGTAACGTCTCTGCTTTTTAATATGCTTCTAGATTAACTTACACTGGCATCTGTTTTGTAGCCTTTTCAAAAAGAAGCTTGTTTTCTCCCTCATCACTGAAGCCCTATTACATTAGTCACTAACATAGAGATTTGAAGAGCCAGATTCTCACAGTGTGGGAAGGTATACTTGAAAATAGACAAATCTTCATTTAAAGCCTGGCTTTCTCTTTGCTGAGAATTGCATCTTCCTATTCATCCGTTTCTCAATTTCCCCACCTGTAAAGTGGAGATTGAATAATAACAGTAGCTCGTAAGATTAATGTGAGGATTATGTAAGGCATTACGTATCGAGTGCTTAGGTTAAGTGCCTGGCTGACTTTGTGTCTAAAAAGTGGTCACTGTTATAATACTATCATCACCATCATCGTCATGGTCGTCATTCACATCAATACATACAGAAGCATCTTCTGATTAAAATCTCTTCCTGTTGCAAGGAACTCATATCCTGTTCAGAGTCTGCAGAGTTCATGTTAGTCATATAACTGCTTATACAATGACCTCTAAAGTTCAGAACCAGTAGACCTACCCTCTTTTCATCTTCAAAAGTACATCTTAGGGCCTAGGATTTAGGGATATTCTCTTATTCCTCTTGGATTTCAACTACTGCTTCAAGAGCAGATTAACACAAACATGGCTTGGGCCATCTTTGGTCCCACGGGATCCATGAATTCCCCTCTCTCCTCCCGATGTTGTCATAGCGTCCTGGTGTGCCTTTGCCAAGGTGCCAGTAAAGGGTGGCTATTCAGAGTGCTGAAGACAGTGGCAAGCCTGGGAAAGCCCTTTAAGACCAGCTCCTGCCAGTGGGTGGGACTGCCCCCTGCCAGGCAGAAATCTCTGGAGCCAGAAAAGAGGAAGTTAGCCAGTGCCTTCTGGCTCAGTGGTAAAGAATCCACCTCCCAAGCTAGAGAAATAGGTTCGAACTCTGGGTCGAAGGAAGTGGCAACCCACTCCAGTATTCTGGCCTGGGAAATTCCATGAACAAAGGAGCCTGGCGGGCTGCAGTCCATGGGGTCACACAGAGTTGGACAAGGTTTAGCGACAGACTTTCACTTTTTGGTTTTTTCGTTGGCCTGGGTACA
Source organism: Dama dama (assembly GCF_033118175.1). Classification (NCBI taxonomy): domain Eukaryota; kingdom Metazoa; phylum Chordata; class Mammalia; order Artiodactyla; family Cervidae; genus Dama; species Dama dama. The sequence goes on along the minus strand of NC_083687.1, from coordinate 45,258,319 downwards.
TGCAGCCTAATTGACTTTTTCTAACTGCTTCCAGACCTCAGGACTGTAAGGCGCACCCCTTATTGGTTCTTCCCCTGGGAAGAATACCCTTCCTGTAACAGGGTTATTGATTAGCTGCTTTCTAAATATAAACACTTTTCTGTCCCTCCAGAGGCACAGTGGCTGAGCGGTGTGTGATGGTTGCATCTGGACTGGGGGTGAAGTTTGTGGGCATATGGCTGGCTTTTTCTTTGGGGAGTCCCAGGTAGAGAAAGCAGCCACCTGTGTTAAGTAGCCAAGGGGCTCCAGAGCTCCGTCCCCTCCTCACTGGAGCCTGCCTCACTCAGATTAACCAGCCTTTGGATTAAGACAGAGAAAGCATTTGTTCAGTGAAGCTGTGTTCATCCCTAGTAGCTCAGCGGGTTAAGAATCTGCCTGCAATGCAGGAGACCCCAGTTCAATTCCTGGGTCAGGAAGATCCCCTGGAGAAGGGACAGTCTACCCCATCCAGTATTCATGGGCTTCCCTGGTGGCTCAGATGGTAAAGAATACACCCGCAATGCAGGAGACCTGGATTCAATCCCAGGGTTGGGAAGATCCCTGGAAGAAGGGCATGGCAACCCACTCTGGTATTCTTGCCTGGAGAACCCCCATGGACAGAGGAGCCAGGAGGGCTGCAGTCCATGGGGTCGCAAAGAGTCAGACCCGACCGAGTGACTAAGCACACAGCACATGCCTGAATCAGTGCTCATACCTTAATTCTAATATTGGATCCATCTTTGACTTGCTGGTGAGGGGTGAGGAAGAAGCAGGTGGTACATAGAGGGTGGAAGTATATGTAAGGACAGTGAAGGTCAAGGGAAGGCTAGAGCGAGAAGAGGTGTCAACGCCACAGATCCTTGTCCTCAGCGATGTTAACACCAGCGTGTTTTCAGGAATCACATTTGTGTTTGCACTGAACCCTTTAGGAGCTCCATGGGCAATGTGGCAGTTCTGCTTTGCCTCCCAGCCCTTACAGGCTCCTGTGTGACCCCTAAACCAGGTGACCTTTTCTGAGCAATGGAGCCTCCATTCACCTTCATGACCACCCCCTCTAATGCCCAGTCTTCCCGTTCAGCACCTCCTGGAACTAGGCAGTGGGTCCTGATTTTTAGAATAAATATGCATCACTCTTTTGTTTTTTTAAACACACCTGGTAGTTAACACAGATCAGTCATAAGTTGGACAGAAACACTTCAAAGAGATCTGGCCTCTAAAGGAGACTGTGCTGTGACAGTTTTGGAGTGAAAAAGGGAAACCACAGCCCTCTTATGCCTGATGCTTCATAACCATTCTCCATGTCCCTGTGATAAGGTGTCTCTTGGAACTGAAATTGCATTTTTAAAAGGGGAAAGCAATAGTGGTTGAGCACTTCCTAAATGGCCAGGGACCTGTGTGACTTTGTTTTGCAGCTATAAGCAAAGGTCTTGCTGCCTGAGGCAGACAGGTGGCAGTTTTGTGCCCTGGGCAGCTCAGTGTACCTGACTGACAGCTCTCCACCCCCATCCTGGGCTCCCTTTCCTAGACTGGTGAGATGTCATGAAAACAGAACCCCTTGCAATCTTGTTGGAAGGGAAAGCAAATGTTCCCAGATCCTGCTACATAAGCATTTTCTTCTGGGGTTCACTTTGGGTTGAGAAGCAAGAGTCCAACCTGGGAGCCTCTCAAGTTGTTCAGAAATCCCAAGAGCACTTGGCACACGGAGAGATCTAGAGTGGAGGCCCCAGACGTCCTGGCCCTGCTGCCTCGTCCGTTGACTAGACATCAGACAACACAGACGCTGTGGCTCCCTTCTGTCCAGACTTCTCAGGGGGACCCTGAATGACTAGCACATTCTAGGCCAGCAGGACACCAAAGCTGGTGCTTTCTTTGGATAAGCCTTTTGAAAGCTGAGCCACCGTGCGAAATAACCATCGTAAGGGAATGCCAGCTGAAGAGCCCTCTGCTGTGCCCCACCCCCTGCAGGCTCTAAGAGCCCTCCGGGAGCAGCCTGCCACCCCAGGGGGCCAGGGGCGGGGCTGGGAGGGTGTTGGGGTGGGGAGTGTGCCTCCAGAGCACACACAGACACAGCTACTTGGGTTCTTGGTAATTAACAACTTATTGAGGTATTAATGCCTCTTTTGTTACCCTGAACGTTTTTGACCAGACTGTATCGATATTCATTTACATAACAAATCACCAGCCGCAGGTATTAGCTTCTGCAAAAATCCCCTGGTCAATAATGTGGTAAAATCATGCATCCATCTGGTGCTTTGTCTCCTGCTTTGCTAAAGAGAATGAAAAGCCATCTCCTCCCAGACAGGCCCCGCTCTCTGATAAAGCCAATCCCAGCCATGTCCTGAAAGGGAGCCCAGATCACCTGGTCTGTTAGGAGGGCGTCTTTGATAGATGCGCAGGGAAGACCCCAGAGATCCCGGCCTCCCCTCCTCCCTCAGCTCTCTGAACGAGCGCAGCTGCCCAGCTTCCCACCTTAGGGGATCAGCGTTCTCAGTTCTGGCCGTTGACGTTCGAGCTGACTTGTGTCTCAGTGAGCACTTTCTCCAGACGGCTGTCTCCTCTCCCAGCAGCAAGAGGAAGCCACCTTTGAGGGCAGCGGGCTTTCCTTGATGTGTTTCAAAAGAAGGCAGTTTTCACAAACAGACTTTTCCTCTCCTACTCGGCTCCATCCTGTTCGCTGCTGTCCCTGGGGTTGCTTGGACACAGGCCACTGTATTCTGAGCCGTGTTCTGCTTTCTTGTTTTTCTTCCTCCTCAAACTGTGTTCAGAGTTGGTCTCTTTCTTCACTTTCAAGCCTTCCAAGGTCATTGTCTAGGGGTAAAACAGGTTGAGAGCTAGCCCCTTCCATCAGATGAACAGGGGGGGAAGAAGTGTGATGATTAGAACATAAACAGTCAAAATAATTCATCTGTTCAAAAAATCTAGCCTTAAGGACTAAACATCTTGGATTTAATAATATACTTCATAAGGGTTCATTTAACGATGGAGTTATAATTAGGCCTTTATAATGTTTTGTCAGCTCTTTTCTACTCTAAATTTTTCAAAGGCACTTCTAATTTCTTAATAATTATTTTAGCATGGTAATTTCAGAATAATTTTTATTCATTTCTGAAAGTTGTGATTGTGAAAGAGCTTTTGGGTCCTCGCAATGCATTTTTCTGGGTTGAGTAGGGATGATGATTTTCATACCTCTCAAGATGGTGTGAATGAGTCGGGTCAGATGCCCTCATTCATTTACTGACCGAACAGACCATTAGGAAGCACCAACTATGAGAGTGGACTCCATGGCAATCCTGAATAACTCGTATCTGGGGTTTTTGTGGGTTTTTTTTTTTTTTTGGCTTCAGTATATACCCTCTCCCTTTAATCCTTAGCAGAAGATGATTTAAGTTGGCTGAACTCATAGAGGCCTCAACCTGGATGTTTTAGTTTAAAAAAAACTTTTTTTTTGTTTATTATCTTTGGCTGTGCTGGGTCTTAGTTGCTGTGCGGGCTTTTCTCTAGTTGAGGGGTGCGGGCTTCTCTTTGCAGTGTATTCTCTTGTCTCAGAGCACAGGCTCTGGGCTTGTGGGTGTTAGTAATTCTGGCATGTGAGCTCAGTAGTTGCAGCTCCTGAGCTCTAGAGCGCAAGCTCAATAATTGTGGTGCATTGGCTTAGTTGCTCTGAGGCATGTGGGATCTTCCCGGACCAGGGGTCGAACTCATGTCTCCTGCTTCACAGTTGGATTCTTTACTTCTGAGCCACCAGGAAAGCCCCTGGATGCTTTAAATTTTTTACCTTTTGTGTCTTAGACTGTTTGGAGACTCAAAAGATGGGAACTCCTCCAGCCAAATGCAGATACTCAAGTAGACATGAAATTTTGCATATAATTTCTAGTGGTTTGATTCCCCTCTCCCCAAGTCCTTTGGGTCTAGGCAGTGTTTCATTTGGGCTGCAGTGTCTGTTTAGAGAAGTACTAGAAGATCATTCTGGGCAGGAACTCAGATGGAGATTCCTGAAGGGCAAAGCAAGAAACCAGAACTTTCTACTGTAAGTTACAGGGAGCCATTGGAAATTTCTGAGAAAAGTAATCTAGCAACAGTTTAATGTGTAAGTTTGAAGGCAGAAGACTAGATAAGAAAGGTAGGTGCAACATCTGGACAAGTTGAGATTATCAGCTAAGGTAAGAAGTTTTTCAAAGGTGGTGGCCACAAAAGAGAAAGTGATCTTGTGGGAGTGAGATCACCAGACTGTCTTGAGTTGGTTTCCATCCTGGACTCAAACCCTCCTTGGTGTGGCTTCCCACAGTTGTCACTATGTGCCTCTTCCCAGCTGTTGAGCATTGTTGAGGGGGCATCTGGATGGTTCTAGTGATAAAGAACCCGTCTGCAGTGCAGGAGACATGAGACAAGGGTTCAATCTCTGGGTCAGGAAGGTCCCGTGGAGGAGGGTATGGCAACCCACTCCAGTATTCTTGCCTGAAAAATCCCATGGACAAGAAGCCTGGTGGGCTGCAGTCCATGGGGTCGCAAAGAGTCAGACACGATAGAAGTGACTTAGTATGCTCAACTCAAGCAGCTGGTACCCTTTAAAGAGAATAATTAACAAAATCAGTATTGCTCCAGAGGCTGTTTACTTGCTCCATTTGGCTTCTATTTCCTCATTGCAGTTGTTTTTTTTTTTTTTTTTTTTTTTTAAGAACCAGTCTGCTCAACCTCTCTGTAACCCAGACTTACTTAAAGAAGTCTCCTCCATCTTTATCTTTGTCTCTTCAGTCTCCAATAATCCACTTTATCCATTGCTGCCAGATTCATCTTCCTGAGGCTCACATCTGATCCGTGCCATTTGTGATCAGAGACCTCGGTTCAGATGTTCGTCACTCAGAGTAAAGTCTTTGATGACTAATTTCTGTAAGTACTTTTGATCCCACCTCTTCTCCTCCCTAAGACCCCTGTGTCACAGACTTCCCAGTCTCACCCCTGCATCTTCAGTCTCTTGCTCTCCACTGGCTCTTGCTGCTCAGCCTAGTAATGTGATCCTGTCTTCCCACCCCTTCCTGACAAACTTCCTTCAGTAGTTCTCCGTGAGCTTAAGAAATAAAATCCAACTCCCTAAAGAAGAAAAAAAAAATAGACTTCATTATTTGGCTTCAAAGCCCTTGTCCTTGAGCAACCATCCTTTCCTGCTTCTTTCCTTTCTGGTCAGAGTCCATTAAAACATTATCTCCCTGGTCATGGGAAGCGAAAACCTCATTCTTGCTTTCTTGTCCTCCGCCATGTGGATCTAGAAAATTACCACGATGTGTTGACTCTCTGTCTGCCGAATCGCATCTTTTCTCCGTGTCCCCTCTGTCACTACCCTCCAGATGTGTTTGGTAGCCTCCTTTGTTACTCTCCCCCCTGCCTGTCTTTTCACACTCCACTTCAAGATGCCGTGGCTGTTACTGTGATATTTCTCAGAAACAAGTCTGATATTGTGTCCTGGTCGTATGTCTTCTCAATCAGACTATTTAAAACTGAGTCCCTCCCCCACCTAGACACTCTTGATATCATTTACTTGTCATATTTACCTTTTCTTTTCTCCCTCAAGCATCTGTCTCCTAACCTGCTGTACGGCTTACTTACTTTGACTGTGTGTTGCCTGCTCTCTACCCTACCCCCCAGCGGAAGCTCCGCCAGTTGGTATTTTTAATCTCCTGTTTACTGACATAGCCCAAGTGTCTGGTACACAGTGAGCACTCCAAAAGTATTCGTTGAGTGTAATAACGTCAATTCCCATTTTCAGATTCTCATCCATCTCCCTCTGCAAATAGGGTCAAACCCAAACACCCAGTTTTCCGAAGGCCTGCAGAGTCTGGCTCCAGACCCATCCCCTGCCTCTCACCACTGACTCCCCGTCTCACCCAGTGTAGCTGACCCTGCTGGTTCCCTGGGTTTCTTGTAGCTCCCAGGCATGCCGTATTCTTTCAGCCCGCTCTGTTCCTTTTGGGTCTCTTTCTCCTTCCAGGGATCCACTTCTCCTCTTCCCCATGTCAGGAGAACAGTTCCTTCTCTAAAATCCAGCCCCAAATGGCACACCCTGGGGTCTTCTCCAGCAGTGAAGAAGAGTCTGCCCCTCTGTCCTCTTTGCCTCCGTTGAATTTGGCAGTTTCCCCCTGACAGCGGAATTTTCCACACTGATGCCACCGTCCCCTCCTCTAGAGTCTGCCCAACCATGTCCAGTTCTTCGGTGTATCTGCTCCAGGAAAGATCAGTGTCTGGTTCAGTATTAAGTGGTCACGTAAGACAGTGATGGAAGAGAGGGGCTCCCCATGCACTGAACCCTATAATCACAGGGTTAACTGCTTTCACCATGCAGCATGTTCAGATCGTTGGCTGCTCACCACCGTCCCCCAAATTCATGCCCCCGCAGTGTCCCCTGATTCCAGCAATGGAGGGGGCCATTCCACTGACGTGATCCATGGGGCCTCAGGAATGATCTGCCTCCTCCCCCTCACCCACCCAGTCAGTCCTGGGTCCTGTTGACTTGGCTTCCCAGACGTCTCTAAAATTCACCTGCTTCCTTTCAGTCTTGACACAACTTTTACCAGCCTGCCATCATCGGTTACTGTCATGCTGCCTGACACACACTTGAGGTCCCATATATAGGTCTGTTTTTTTTTCATTTATTTAAATTGGAGGATAATTGCTTTACAGTGTTGTATTGGTTTCTTCCATACATCAGCAGGAATCAGCCATAGGCATACGTATGTCCCCTTTGAGCTCCCTGCATCATATAGCAAATTCCCACTGGGTATCTACTTCACCAATGGCAGTGTATATGTTTCAATGCTGTTCTGTCTCTTTCTGTTGAATAATTGAATCTCCTGAGTTCAAACCATGCTGGCTGACAGCAGGTAGAACATCAGGCTGTGAGACCGAGCTTCAGAGATCAGCCTGTGTTTCGAAGTCCAGGAGTTTTTCTGAAGGATGATGTTAGAGGCCCAGCAGAGTAGTTCTGTGTTGGCCTCAGCTCTAGATGTAACTGGACTTTCTGGAAAGGTAGATCTCTCCTGCCTGCCTTGATTTTGCCAATGAGGTTACTTTCTCTGATTATTCCTGTCATAAAAATTCAAGTTGGGGTCTCTTTACCTCCCTGAGATCTATAGCTGCTCAAGTACATTAGAAAAGTTTTGTCCCAAGTGATAAAAGGGGTCAGAGTGATTGTGGCCGTTAAGAAAGGGTCCCTGAGGCATTATGAGTTTGAAGGTCTTCATGTCCTCTAATGTCAAGTTGTTGAGATGAGTCTAGACGGTACCTAGTATCACTCTCAACTCTCAGTTTCTAAGAATTTTTTATTAAAGCAAAGCACCAGGAACAAAAAGACCTGGAGGAATTAAAGCAATTATAAGATCTACTGAAGTGTGGTTCTGAAGAGAGTCAGTTGGATTTTTAAGGGGGAGCCACTCATTCAGTAGAGTCTAGTGCTTCTGCCCGTCTGGATGAAGCATCATCCTAGGAAAGAGCGTCGTGGGAGGTGGAAATGTTGGCACTGGAATGGATGGTTGGTAAATGTTTTCTCCCTCTTTCCTCAGCAGACGGTGTTACAGTGATAGCATCTGCCAAGTCTTGCTTGAGAAAGTGCTGGACCAGTAGTTACACTGACTTACTTGACTCTTCTCACGCCCCATCCTCGCCTTGTTGGGAGTCTCTGTGTCAGGAGGGCTCTGTTCCTCCTCGTCCTCCTTCTCAAGCCTAGGTTAAGGTTGGCCAAATCCGTCTTGGGTGCTCCAGATCCCCTAGGGTTTGGCTGACTGTCACCAGCCTTTAGAACACGTTGGTATGACTTCCATTCCAAAAGGCAAAAAGAGAAACGGAAGTTCGGTCATGTGGTTTCTGTTATCTGTAACCATGGAGAACGTTGGCCATCTGTGAGGCTCCCGTTTTAACACTTTTCTTTCTCCTTTTTCCATCTCCTCCTCGGGAAAACAAGCTGAGGAAGTGGAGAGGCTGGCGGCCATGCGTTCTGACTCCCTCGTCCCAGGCACCCACACCCCACCCATCCGGAGGAGAAGTAAGTTTGCCAACCTAGGAAGGATCTTCAAGCCTTGGAAATGGAGGAAGAAGAAAAGTGAAAAGTTCAAACACACGTCTGCAGGTAAGATTATTTGTTTACCTTGATTTTTCATTGGGCGTCTGTTGACTTCAACTCGGTACGTTTGTTAGTAGAATTTAATTACAGTTGGCTGCCTGAACCAAAGGAAAGAAAAAAATCAAGCGTTGGAAATTGCTCTCATGTGGAATAATTCTTCAGTGTGATTGAAAATGGCTTTTAGATCCTATGTG